>NC_090661.1:85133755-86364588 GCF_013368605.1 Nyctibius grandis | reverse complement strand
AGGTAGTGAGGCTCTGCAGAAGCGTAATAGTCTAAACCTCTCTTTTTTTCTGCAGATCGAGACCTAAGAATTTAATGATTTACAAGACAACACTTCTGCTTGAGGCCTTCTTTCAGCTTTTATTAATTAAAAGTAAATGTCTTCTTTGACACAAAGTGGAATCTCCATGAGGTGAGAGGCATTTCATTCTCGAGTATATTTTACAGAGAGCAACATAATAGATGCAATTTAGGGCTCTTCTATACTGCTTATCTCTTTGGTGGCATAGATTTAGAAAGTGTTAAAAGGTCTAATGCCTATAAAACTTAAGCACGTTACAGCAAGCCAAAAAAAAAAACCAAAGGCAGATTATGCATTCTCTCAGGAATCTGTCTAAGGAAGTTATGGGTATAACTGCAGAGCTCTTTGGCTTTGGTGAAAATCTAGAGCAGGAAGTACAGTGGGATGTCCCTGGGGAAACTCACAAAAACAAAAGCTTTAAAGTAAGGGAAAAATCTAGATAAGAGAACTGATACAAATCGTTAGGAGAAATGAATCTCCTATTGGACTGAGAGTCTAGAAGAGGAATATCTTCCTTCTGCAAGTAACAGTTTATTGCAGACAAAGAAATGAAATGCTATAGCAATGATGAGTTCCCCCAGAGCAGTTACTGGGACCTCTCACTCAGAGAAAAAGCGAGAGGAATTTTCTTTTTTTTTATTCTGCTATTTTGTTATTTATGGCTGTAACAGCAATTTAGGCAACAGAAAGAATTTCTAAACCACTTGGGGAAGTTGTCAGCATTTTGTGATTGGTTATTATTTTGTGATTTATACAAAATGAGTGGGACTCAACACAGTGGGACTGCCAATCTTGCCCTCCCCACCACTGACCCCAGAGCCACTCCTAAGGTGGTGCAGTGAAAGCCTACACTTACTACTGGAAAGAGCCGTTACTGACAAACGTGGTTTCAGAAAACCTTCAAAGTAGTCATGTGGCCTTGTGTCTGACTTCTTTTTCTAAAAGCAGAAGTTACTTGGTTAAGTCTATTCTGGAACAATATTGTCAGTTGTTTTCTGAGTATTCAGAAATTCCTGCTTTGTTTGCAAAATTAGACCAGAGAACAAACAACAGTAATTTGTCAGCATCAGTAAAACTATATATTTGAAGCTGGAGGCAAATATCAGGATACCTTCTTGCCTGAACATTTTGGGCCAGACTACATCAAACGGTGGAAATCAGAGTAAAGTTCAACAATGCTATTTTGCCAGTTCCCAGCAAAGACCATCTGTCTCTGGGCTGAGCTGCCCCATGGTCAGACTCCAGCGCTTACACCCAGGCAAGGTTCCTGCTCCACAGACCTGCAGAAGGGTGCGAGTGACCAGCTGCCCTGCAGATACACGTTTTAAATGTAGCTTCAGCATCTGCAAGTGGAGACCAACGCCTTCACTTGCACAAAGCACCAGGCTCTGCTCAATTTTGCAAAAAGTCATGTTTACCATGTTAAGTTTCTTTAGGGAAGAGGGAGACTAGAATTAGTCTCCTTGAAGCTATTTCTTCTGCTGCTGCAGCTTTTTTAAGTATAGAATTTATTGATGTAAAAAACCAGACACATGCCTAATGCCAAAATCCCAGTGCCCAGTGTGTTATATCTGTGTTTACTTCGCAGCGTCATTCAAGCCCCAGAGCTGCCTGGTCCAAGTAGTCTTAATAATAATTGCTTCATAATGTTACAGCAGCCCCTTGGGAAGTTCCCACATGAAATATCCACTGCTGGCAGAATGAGGATAGAAGAGGTTCAGGTAGAAATTCTCCCTCCTGCATCCATATCTTCAGGATTTTATGTGGACCTAAACATGTGAGGAATATAGCTGTCACCCACAGATGGCGATGAACACAATCCATGCCTTCCCAAAGACAGAAAATTACATATTTAGACTCAAAGAAATGCCAACATATAGCTTAAGGAAAGGGGCTCTAGTTTTTGTCGAAACAGTATAATCAATTTGGCATGAAAAAAGTGAGAGTCAGATTGGTATCTACCCATTCATCGGGCTCCTGAGCAACCCAGGGAAGCGCAGACTCTGAGAAGAAAACTGCCTCATCCTAATAAGGCAGAGCTGCCTGCTAGCGACATAGTCTGGATGCCTTCTATGTGAACTAATGCAAACCATCGGGAGAGCTGCTTCTGCGTGGCTGAGGAGCTGTATCATCTTTCCATCAATAACAAAGTATGATCATCTTTGCAGGATTATTCGTGCTGAGTTGCACACAAATGCTTTGCTCGTATGCGTGCTGCATGAAAATCTCATGTTACAAGAGAAGCCACTTACCGATGTCCTGGGTTACCCTCTGCGTCTCCTTCAATATGAAAGTGCAGTGAAAAAAAATCCAGTCATCAGGACTGAACAGTAAGCATTTTTTCTGCACAGGGAATATAATATCATAGCAAATATTTTATTTATTTTTGACTCTGTAGTAAAATGATATTTTTCTTAGTTTGACTTGTCAGGACCTTCCTTTGTTTAGATTTAACTTGATGTGACTGAATCCTTTAAAAATAACAGATGTGCTTTGGAACAAGACAACAGCTCAGAAGAAGGGCACCTATCCAAACAGCCACACTTCTGCCTATTGCTGAGTGGAGGTGGCAGGGTGTCTGCTGAGGTAGAAGCGGCTGCTCCCTTATTTTGAAGAAATGTCTTTATTTCTTGATATATTTATACCATTCATATCCACTGCTTTAATGTGTTTCAGGGAGAGCTAGATCTCCCTTACTGACGTCAAGAGAAGCAGCTGAAAACAGGCCAATAACAATTTTTGGGTTTTAAAGCAGGCTCTGTGGCTGTGCGGGAAGGAGGAGATTTCTTTTTAAAAGCACAAATAAGAAAAAAGACATTTACAAAGAAGAAAGTAAGTAAATCATCTCAAAAGTATTCACGTTTTGCTGTAGCTCTTATATTTTGTTGCCAAAAAATGATCCTTCCTGCAGCAAGATTTCCATCTGAATTACTAAGAGATTTACTTGATGAAGGACTGCAAGATGTGGCTTTTGCTCCAAAACTTCATTTTGGTCTATTGGCATTGTGGGCTTTTCTCATTCAGTCAGAAATACCCAATATATTAAAATGAAAATGAACACTCAGCTACATCTACTACATCTTACTGTTTTCTCTCAATAATTATAAACATCTATCCAAAACACAGTGACATTTAATACTTTCGTAAAGGAGCTAAAGGAAGAGGTGACCTTTTCCTAGTGCCTGCAATAATCAAGTATGGCTCTAATGGCCTCCTAATTCCTCTCCATGCCCTCCTTCCAGATTTCTTCATGCAACAAGGTATTAGTAGCTTGAAAGAGAACAAGGAATTGTGGTGAGGGTAGGAGAACGTGCTGTGGTACTCTCGGGTGAATAAACAGTGCAACTGAAAAGATTTTTATTAAACAGAGATGCTCTGAGCAGAAGAAAGCATGAGCTTATTCAACTCACATTTTTATAATGTGGTTTGTTTTTATCATCATTGGAGGCTCCCTAAAGTTTGGTTACAATTAATTTTCAGTTCAGAGGAGATGCTTTCATTTGCCTATCAATTATTCAGGAAATGAAGGTAGCCCTGACGTTCACATGCAGAAAGGAACCTCCACCACAAACCTGCTATTACTGTAAGCAGCTCCTTTAATAGCAAACTTCTGCAAAAACACAAGATACACAAGAGGTGCAACAGACTAAGCATAAATACACCTCTATAGCTAATAAAACAGAAAAGAAGTTGAAATTTTGAAAGGTACTTTAAAAAAACCCTTCTAATGAATGTATATACACAGAGCCAAGGAAAATTATGATGGATCTCTTTGACATGCCATCTCCTACAGATATGCCTTTTCTCTACCAACAAACCACACAAATCAAACCTACCTGTGACAGGAGAGGAGCTGGGTCTGACTAGGGATCTACAATCAATTTACAAGGCCTCCTATTTCACTTGTAATTCTTTAATAGTTTCAAGTTGCTAGTCACATGGTTTCGATGGGGGTCAACTTCCCTGCATGGTTTCCAGTTCAAATTTCCACATTTGAGTAGATGGACAGACCCAGTTTTTTGAACTTACAGATCTTGGAATCTATAAGTTCATCTCCGTTGGAGCAACAGAAGCAGCATCAAGGTGCCCTGCCAAGTCCTTGTAGGTGTCGTCAGTATAGTAACCCCTCTGAAATTTTCCAGAAAACAGTTTCCACATGACCGACATCTTCTACAGGTCAAAAAATACTTCATTATTTCACCTCTCTGTCCCAAGCAGACAAGGCAATAACAAATGCTGACATGTCAACATTTCACACAAGACAGAAATTGTCATTTTTGGCCACCTCTGCATTCTTCCTCTTTGCATAAAGGATTTCACTCCTCTGCACCAGAATCTGTCAGCACACACCAAACAACAGTGATGTATGTAAGTGCAGGTACTCAATGCTATGCACCCAAGCACCTACAGCTGAGCAAGCTATTCATTTAGTAAGCCAAATTCGAAGCCTCATTCTGCTCACCCTGAAGGAATGCTCCATCATCATTCCACTTCTTATGCTCTGGTTCTGCCATTCACAGAAAGCCTGGTGTCTCAGAAGTGCCCATTCTTGGGCAAAAGAACATGAAAGACACTGGAAAACAGAAGTACAAGAAAAGAAACCTCCTTAAAACCAGGAAAGGTCTTTTAAAAAAAAAAAAATTTTGAAATGGGCTGTCCATAGAGGAAAACTGCTTTCCTCTTCCTCCATGTTGCTTGAGTTCTCTAAGCAGGCTCCGAGTCCAGACTGTGGTTGGGAGGGAGCTCACTCTTCCTTATTATTAGTTGTAATACAGGATTTACTAGACTGGACACCCTCATTCTGTTTGAGAAATAGTTCTCCCATTTCACCGCTTTCTTTATTCCCTTAAGTTTCTATCTGCTCTCTCCATGTCACTATGATGAGAGAATGCAGAGTCCAGTCTCAAGCAGTCATTGTGAGCATGTATTTCAACATTGTTGTGGTTAATTAACTTGTCAGATAGCAATCCAGGAGCAGCTGGATATATAGGTCCCTCAGGCATGCTGCATATTTTATCCTTGCCGTATCTCTAATTATAATCATAGTTGTGATTAGAATGCTGAGATTCACATTTTTACACCTCGGTCTTTCCTTGCCAATCCTAACTTGCATTTCAGCCTCCTCTCTCTGGCTCCAGCGGCAAAGAAAACAGACATCAGTGACAGGGAACACCTGCCAATGAAGCAGGAGAGAACCAGTGCTGATCCCTCTTCCTGTAACATGTCCTGGCTGAGCACGTCCAGACTAAAAAGTTATTACAGCCAAACTTACATATCCTCCAAAGCAGCTAGTACCTAACTAAGTATTAGTCTTAAGCAGCTAGTATCAACTAAGTACTAAAATGAACAGCACTGTCATCAGAAGCTTCTTGAACATACAACCTTCAGATTAATGGAGAAATTGGAAGCAGGTTTAAAACTAGCTTTTCCTTATACTGGAGGACATTTCTTATGCTTACTTGCACTAATAATACCTAACCCCTTGAAATGCTCATCCTTTCAGAGACCTGATAGAGTCCTTGCCATGAGAGAATTCAGACCAACAGAGCTGAAATAAAGAAAAAGAGACAAAAAAGGATACAAGGCTACATCAAAAAGGACTTAAGCAGGACTGAGGTACCTGATCCCAGACTCTCTTTGCTCGGTTGCCTCCTAGCACCGGAGAAAACTCAATTTGACAGATAGCTTCTTTTTCCACTCCAGAGTGCCCAGGTGCCCTGAGTTGTGACACTTTATACATCCAGAACTGTCTCAGCTCACACAGAGCAGAGGAGCTGAGGATCCAGCTCTGCTTCAACCTGCTGTGCATCCAGAGGCAGGGCTTTAGCCCAGCCAGGTGCCAGGAATCACTCAGTCATGGTGCAGTTGGTTTCCAAGATGCAGACAGATACCACGGTGCCTCCGGTCTTCTTGTAGAATAGAGGATGAGGTGGGCTTCTCTTAATTTGTTGTCAGTCTGATGCTTAGCTGCTTCTGTGTGTGGGCAAGAAGGCTGTGATTCTGAGCAGGATGTCTTTGTCACTATGTGACACCTTCATCCTCCATGAGGATGCTCCCCATCCCACCAGCTGAAGCCGTGACACTTCAGGGAAGCACTCACCGTGCTCAGGACACTCCAGTGCAAGCAGGGAGTCCTGATTACTCTCTCTGTTGCCAGAAATACATGCATACATTGCTGTTCAAGTGCCAAACACAACTCATCTTGGGGGCAGGAACCACAGCTCACAACACACATCTTCCTCATCTTCCTAAGCATTAGCTTACAGTCCTGCAGCTTTTTTTTTTTTGTATTCATGCTTTCTCTCGTTTTAATTAATTTTGGTTTGGTGGCACACATTCAAAAGGAGAGGGGAAGGGTGTTCTTACAGGATAAGCAGTTGCCTTGAAAATAGGACATGTGGATTTCAGTTCTCTCAGGTTGAGAAGGGAACTGAATGTACAAGTCTTGCTTTCTCTGCAGTGCTCTTTCTTTGCTATGGGAGAGGTGCACATCGACACACCCTGAAAGCCATACCCTGCTCCTTGAAGGAATGGACCTTGGAACTGTCCCCAAGGCAGAGCCAGGACCAGGCTCCTGCAGGAAGGCTTCTCTCTGAAGCTTGAAGCCCATAGCAGGACATTTCACTCAGGTAATTATCCAGGCAATTTCTTGCTGAGCATATAGACTTTGCATGACCCTTTCCTCAGGCTTTCTGTCTGCTAATCTAGAATGGTAGGAAAAAAAAAAATCTGTGATTTTGTCTAAAAATTGGTGTGGTAATAATGATGCTTTCCAGATTGAGCCAATATGTACAAATGCTACACTGACCTTACAGTTCAGGTGAAATGGTCTTACACCTCATTTAGTTACTTTTTTTGACTGAAAAGTGCTTTTCCCCCATAACTTCTTTTCAGGCAATGTTAGTATCGGGTCTGGGTTACTTAGAGCTAGTCAAACTGCAAAAGGTTGTCTCAGGGCACGATCTTTCTGAAAAAATACCAACAGATATTCACAAGCTGGGCTTAGATCACACACTGAGTTTTGTAGGCTACTGTGAAGTCGTCAAATGATGACCACTTCAGAGATCCATAGCAAAGGCCTAGGGGCTGGAGAGGCTGTGACCCTGCCAGTCCTTTAAGCCCTACTGTCCTGTGTGCAAAAGATCAAAAGCAACTAAAATAACAGTTACCATGTTACATCATGTTGATTCAATACACAAATATATGTATTTTCACTTCAGCTTTTCCGGTGCTTTAAGAAAAGTGCAATTTAAAAAAAAAATCTATGAAATTAAATTGTGTATGTCCAAAAGCCAGGCCTGTTATGTTTTGCTACTTTTCAGTCAATTTACACTAACAGGATTTTTAGAAGTTCAACATACCACCGCTGTCCTGTAATAATACTTCACAGTATGATAAGATTCACTGCCTTATTTTTCTTCTTGGCCCAGAGTGAATAATTCAGCATTGCGTGTTTCAGAGTCTGAGTCATAAATGTTGAAACTGATTACACAGAGGCATTGGAGTAGTCTCTCATTTTGCTTCCTTAAAGATCCACTGAAATTCGTTGAGACATTTACAATTCCCATGAAACTCAGTTTTCTAACTTGAAGCTTTTTATTTTCTCCCACCCACTGTCAGGACAGCAACTCTGAGGACGCAATACACGTTCAGAAATCGCAGGAACGCTGAAAACCCCAGATATTGGCTGAGAAGTGAATATGTGATGGACATTGCTTAAGCTGGCTTTCTTCTAGCAGGGAACAGGTATTACCAGTATGCAGGCATATGCTAATTCTCAGTACTGTGTAACCTCAGTGGCAGTCCCTGTTCCTCTGCCTATGAAGAATTTCAGTATTCAATGAAGTTTTTGTTTACTGAAGTTACCTTTTTTAACTCTCTAACACCACTTTTGGTAGCAGAAGGCAGCAGTCAGCTCCTCCCAAGTCATTCTACTCCAGGATAAACAAACCCACCCCCGTGAGCTCTGTTCTCCTGTGCCATATGCTCAGCCTTCTCCTCAGCCCCCCATTTTAATGGCTCACCACTGAATTAATCTATTTGTCCATAATTGCACTTGTTTAAAACAAAAAAAAAATATTTCTGGTCTTCATACTGGGAGTAAGCCCAAATACATCAGAGTGCAGGATGAAAGACATTAAAGTCTGTTTTTTAAAGGTGGGATTTTCCTTCTTGCCTATGGAACCAGTTGTGGTCAACTCAACAGGAGTCATTTGTACCCTCTTGAAGTCCATGTAAAGCTGGAGCAAATCTACTACAGGAAATGCAGTGAGTCCAGCGTTGTTTGATGTTGTTGTTTGTACAGGTGTAACTGACTCAATCCTCTGCACCAAATCTGATGCCAAAGCAGATTAATGTTTGCCATTTTGGAACAGAGATTAGAACTGATACTTGTCTGACTTCTCTAAGACACCTCCAGTGCAGGAGCTAGCTAATATATAGCTAGTGTCTAACAGAAAGGGTGCAGCTCAAGGTAATGTGGCTAGAACAAAAAGGGCACTAGCAACACCTACTTCAAATTCTGAATATGCTGCCTGTGGAAGAAAGTCAGTGGAAGACTTTAGGAATTTCTAAACATGCTGGCCATTTAAATCATTGTGTTATGTTACATACAATAATGAAGATCTTCATCCAACTGTAAGTACTGTGCATACTTTTTATGCAACGCTTAATCATTTTCTCTTCTGCAAGCTGATGGGTGCTGAAATGGGGGCTCTGGGGCAGATCAAGGGAGCCGATGGAACAAGCTCAGTGGCCTGCTCGTTAGATTTCCTACACAACCAGGACTGGGCAGGATTTTCTGCACAGCATGTTCCTCTTCCCCAACCTCACAAGGCAAATTAGAATACATCCAATTAAAACACAGAGGAAGCTTCAGCTGGAAGGAAATAACCTAATTCATATTTCACTGGGACATGAGGGCGATACATCCATCTTTATTAAAGCAAACACAACAGGGATAACAACACTCTGCAGTCCAGGGCCAGAACACAACCCTTACTGTAAATAGAGGGTTTGAATATTATTCTTAGAAGGATCATATTTTAAAGAGTTGCCAAAACCCTCACTGGCCAGAGCTAATGCCCTCTGAGATGCAGGGAGTCATATTTTTAAAATGTTTTGTCTTCGTGACAGCCCCATCCTCTAATGAAGAGCCATCCTGCACACGCCCCATCATAGTTCGCTCATGTCACGCCTTGCAATCCTCCCTTTGTTGGTCATACGTGCAGCACTATATTTCAATACCGCTCTGATCAACTGGTTTCCTGTAATAACCTTTGGAACCTACATCTTTGAAAAATTGTACAGCAAAACCACTCCAGAGATAAGAGTTTTCAGGTGGGCTGGAAAACACTCCTTGTCACAGATGAGACTCAGGAGATTTTCATTTGCTTGAATGCAGTATGTGTTTTTTTCTGGCATCAGTGGGGAAAGAGAATAATGTTGGTATCAGATAATCATAAAACAAAATATTTTTAAAAGACTGTGTTCCACTGTCTCCCAATTGCACAACAGTTTCATGGAGAGGAGCACGGACGTGAGGCAAAGCAGTGCCTACTGAGACAGAAGAAGAGGGCACGTGCTGACACCGGGGCACATCTGGATCACCTGGTCCCTCCCGGTGCTGTGTATTTGCTCTGCAGAGCCCCAGATACACGGAGGGCTTGCTTTGCTTGCTGCATGCTTTTTCAAAAGAGGAGTATTACTGATGTTAAAGATATCTATACCACACAATAAGGTGGGGAGGGATTTGCAGCGAAAACAAGTAACACTTGTAAACCTTTTATACCTTCCAGCCCAAGGCCTCAAAGCATTTCTCAGCTGTTGGTGTAGCCTTGGGGGCTCCCCAGGATGCAGCAGTCCTGAGCACAGTGGTCCCTGAAGCACTCCCAGAGTGGCTGCTCGACCCCACAGCACCTTACTGCGAACCCCTCTGCGGTGCCGAGCTGGTTTGGTTTTAGCTCTGGCAGGGAGCATTTCTGTTGCATCAGTGCAGAGCTATTCTGTTCCACAGGCAGCCTCCCAGTCTAACACATGAGTTTTAAAAGCTTACTTAGTAAATATCAGATTTCATATTGTTTCATCTACCATCTCCCACCCCAGTCCCAGGGCTAAGGAAAAAAGCAATGATGTAACTCTGCATTTCTGATCAGGCTGCTGCCGGTCTCCTCTCCCCTTCCACCTCTGCTCTCTCCCAAGGTTTCTAAATAATGAGCATCACCAGTTCCCTAGCAGTCACTCCAAGCCCACATAGACACAAAGCCAGGCAAGACTGTGGCATCTCTTCAGGAACGCAAGGGAAAATGAGACCCAAGACACCCATGAACTGGTAGAAGGTAGAAACTATTTCAGTCTGCTCCTGAGTTTAAAAAGCCAGCTGCCAGGACAAAAGACTATGGAAAATGTCCTCTACAAAGACTCACAGTAAATGAGAAAGGACAGTGGTAACAGAGCTGCTAAAGACATGGTAACTGTAGCTAATTAGATGGGCTGCTGCCTAGCTGTCTGAAACCCAAGGATTTGTCTGTGAGATATTTTATTTTAATTTTCTGGGGCCTCGCCAGCCTTGCGGATTATGCCGATGTAGTTCATACAACACAAAGATGTTTCTTTTCCCTTTCTTTATTATTCATACCTTAGATGCATCATTGTGTTCTCCATTAGGTCTTTTTTCTAGAAAAAGTAGGTGAAGGTAGGTAAAGGATAGAGATGCAAAATCTTACATACCCAGTGTAAGTGGGGTAAGTTCACACTTGTGAACTTAAAGATATTTTGCAGGTGGACAACTATTTCAGCGCAAATTTTTTCATTAGGAAAAAGTTTTAGCATTTGAAATGGCCAGTTCCAACATTTTCCTAATTGATTTTTCAGTTCAAAATTCCTGTTAGGGTCATTTTAGCTTGGCATTTCCAAGTCAGCATCTTTCCTCCTTTCTTAGCACATCTCTGTTCTTTCCCTGCTGGAGATAAGCTGGGGGATTTGCATGCTATTTTCTCACTGACTAATTTTCCAAATATGGCCATTTAACAAATATTATTTCTGCAGGCAGCCGTCCCCTTCAGATCCTTCATAAAGGAAATTACTCAATCAATAAAATTAATTTTCACTCCCCCCTGAAGCAGCCACCCACCCCAGCAGATGTTCAGAAGCAGACTAAAACAAAGCCGGAAACCTGCTCAGATCCAAACATCTCTTGCCAATGTCCTCCTGCAGCTGAGGTTGAAATTAATACTTTATCTATACTAGGAAGCAATGCAGAGAGCAAGACCATGTTCTGCCGCTTTAATTAGGTAACTGAAAGATTAATAAACAGCAGTGAGGAGCTCTGGTCCATTCTCGCTATGTTGACAGTCTCTCCACTTCTACTACGAATACTGTTCTCATGTTGAAACAAGTTCAAAGGTGACATTAACCCTAACTACATGTCCCCTGAATGTATCACTGTACTTCTGAAACTGGCCCAGTGGGACAGAGGAACTAGTCTCACTGCCTTGTTTAATCCCAGGAGGGGGTCCACACTGGAAAGGGAGCAAAGACTTCCCTGGAGACCCTGAGGAGATCCTGCAGCTGCGTTACTTCAGCTTCTGTATAGATGCCACGGGGGAGACCCTCAAAACTTGAGTAGGGTCTGTTTTTGCAGACCTGCAACCTGTGGCAAGTAATGCACAATACCATTAATCACAGGAGGAAAATACACACCACCACTCTTTTTACATCTCTTCTGTTTGCAATAACAAAAATTAGGTTCAATATCGCATATACTAAAAAAAGGATCTTGGAATGTAATCTAATCTGCTTTACATGGACATGGTGTTCATGGAGCAAGTCCGGACTCAAACTGAGAAAGCTTAGAGTTACATTCTCCTCGGGAAGGGTCTTACCTTGTCCAAATTCTTGCCACATGCAGTCTCCCTGATCCGAACATGTTGGCAAAGGCAGCATGGAAGTTGGCCCCAGTTTGAATTTCCTTGGGAGTCACATTTGGGTAGAAGGGGCACTGGCACCCTTAAGCAGGATTTAGCAAGTGCATTAGCTGGCCTTAGATAAAGTTTGGAAGAAGACAGAAATTTATTGTTTAAGAAAAAAAGAAAAACTACAGTTGTTCTGAGGCATAATATCAAGAAAGGTTGTTAACACCTGAAGCAGGTCTCCACAGAGGCAGGAGGCACAGGGGAAAAAAAAGAAAAAATACTTGGTTAGGGAGAAAGGGATTTCATGGGCAAAACGAACATCGTGAAATGACTCAGAAATGCAATAGCAACGTAGAGCATCCATCCATCTAGCCTATGATATGAAGCTAAAACCAAGGGAAAAGCACTGTGAATAATGATAGCAGGAAAGAGAATAAAAGGAGAAATTAATCTATCTACCTACTATCTGTTTACCAGAATAAAAAAGAAATAATGCATTCTTAACCAAGTGTGGCTAACCAGGGCACTTGTAGAACAGACTTGTTCCCACGCCTAAAATAACTCTCCTGTCTCTGTGGCATTGGGGGTCTCACTACCCCAGGCACTGCAGGGCACTATTTATGTTACAGGTGTCACCGTTTAAGAGGCAAAATTAGCCCCTCTCCCAGGGATTTATCTCCTGTGGGTCTTCTGAGCTGAAAGGCATAGGGGGGCAAATCAACTAACTCGCCCCTGTGAGCCAGGGCAGGGGCCGGGTGGGGGATGCTGCAGCTACCCTGGGAACCCCCCGTGGGTTCCTGCCACCCCACAAGGGTGGGACGGGAATTGTCCAGAGTAGGAGCTATCTGGGGAGGATGCCCCATGCTTTGGTGTTGTGCTAATAATGAAGGAGCAGTTGAGGACTAAGACAGCTTTGCATTCACATCTCAGCACTGCACATACCTGTGACTGCTGGTTTAGCAGCAATTTCCATCCTGCTGACACAACTGGCACCAGGAGAGCCAGTTGCAAAGAAACTAACCACTGTAATTTCAAGCAGAGCTGTTGCTGTTAAAAGGACAAAGACATTTTAATGACGAACAGAGGAAAATCTTCTGTAAGATCTGATAAGTCAGCACCTGATTTGATAGGAGATCCAACCTGAAAGGATGGAAACTGGTAACACAATGCAGCTGGATTCTCAGATGGGACTTCTGGTGCAGAGAGCAAACAGAATAGTCACTGTTGATGGTAAAATTAACGGCAAAAGCTCATGGCTTCACAAGCCCATTGGCTGCTTGAAGTGAATTGAAAACAAAAGATGGTGAGAAAAATCCTTCTGCAATTTAAACAAATACCTGTGACACGTATCATATATAGTGAGCTTAAACCATGGAAGCCCAGCACATTCCTACCAACAGGTCCTGAATATGAATAACTGCCTTGCTCTCTTTGTTCTGCTTATTGCAGGGCAGCAGAGTATCAGATCAATTTACCTTAGTTTTTCTACATAACTACCTAGCATAAATGCTATCAATCAGAAGTGTCCAGCTCCAGCTCATCACCTGTTGAAAATAACAGATCCTGGAGATAAAGGATATTTTCAGAAACCTTTACCACGTAAGAGAGCTAGAGCTGCAAAGTGGTGTTTGGTGCCGCATCCTAACGGGGTATGGAGTCACTCTGTTTAACTGACACCAAGCTCCTAAAGGTCAGGACTGATGGCAGACTGCACACAGATAGATGGAGTTTCCAAACCCCAAGATAACTCCCTACACCTCCTCCCCAGCTATCACAGCTGATCTACAGCAGCTGTCTCCTGCACTGAAGCTTAGTTTTTGCCTAATCACTGTAAAGGTATTATTTACAGTTCAAAATCTTCACTTGGACACATCTGAACCCAGGGAGCAGCTGCTCTGGACTGATCATTAACAGCAGTAAATTCTATGCTAACAGCTTAGGGCTCAGCTATTGTCTTTGTACAGGAAAAAGGCCAGATGTTAATGAACATGGAGAACATCTATAAAACCAGCTTTTTTTTTTTTTTTTTTTTAAATTCTGCTTTCCTTGGCTTCTACTTTGATGCACAATCCAATGACTTTTTACATCTTCTGTAGTGTTTTCTATTTAATAAGACATTCTCCAATCACAGAACCCTCTTCCTTTGCTGCTGTGACATTTGCAGTCTCTCCATGCCCCTGAAGGTCTCTCAGTGCTAAGGGAGGAGCTTTGCTTTCTGGCCTTACAGTATTGGGTTTTACTGTTAAATTTAGAAAAAAAAAATAATGCCTGGGGCTTTTGGGAAATTGTCAAAAAGTAATTTTTCTTTCAATGTAAAGCACAAACTCTCCATATGCATTCCACCCTTGACAATAGCACTGGGTGTGGGTGAAAGCTAAACAAGCCTTAATCCATCTGATTCTGGAGAGCCATGGAGGAACTTTTCCTCCCATTCCTTGGGACGGCTGACTCTGTTTTCTCCATGTCGCACTCTGGAACCTGGGCCTTGCACATCCACACTGTGCTGCTGGTAGCAATCAGCTGTGTGCTGTGTTGCTGCTCCCCATTCTTACTCAGAGTCACTTCAGCATCTGAGTGATGAGCGGGCTTGCTCACATATTCATGGAAGTCAGGGAAAATCTTGCCACCTCTCTGTGAAATTTGTAGAAGCACAACTGGAGCATCTAAAGTGCTGCTTGGAAGGGATCTATTGTAGGGGCCTGGACCGTGGGAAAGTTATAGAGAGAACACACCAGTACACTGTTATGTAACAGCATGAGATAGCAAGAAAGTATAAGGATGTGGCTTGCTTAAGTTTATAGTAAGTATCCAATTAGAACAGTAGAAGTGGCACGCAGACAGATTGTGTACAATACTTGTAGCCAATAGCTTAGTGTGTAACCGTTACATAAGAGAGTATGTAGGTTATAAAAGAGTGTGTTAACCAAAATAAAGTGGGACTATTAGAGCATCATATTGGTGTGCTGTAGTTCGTTCCTCGCGTGGACCCCAACAATCTATGACACTTTGAGCATTCTTAATGCAACCTTCACGGGTCATCACTCACCAAAGCTGGATTTCTCCTCCTTTTCTAAATATTACTGATGCATGAAGAGGAGAGAATCAGCTCAGCTTCAGCTCCTCAAATTAGAAATGTGTATGTGCCTTGTGGTCTGTTGCGTTAGAGGTGCTTGTACCTGTAGGCTTTTAGAGATGTGTATAATTGATCCTGTACTGAAGTGGAAGAAAACACATTTGACTTACAGAGTAAATGGAAACAATCGTCAGCCTCTGTGTGGACTACATTTAGATAAATTCTCTCAACAGGCTACAACCCACTATGCTTTTGCTCTTGGGACATGGTATCTTTTCTTAGAAGCTATTAATAGCATGAAGCACTATCTAGTGTTAACTTTCTCACAGAAACGTTTTATTTATATTCACAACCGTGCACTCCTTACCACATTATTTTCCACCACTACCACTCCCAAACAAATATTCTTATTCCAGTTGTTGCTTGTGGGCAAATAAAAGCAGACCAGACAATATAGCGGCTTCACAACAGGTGGCTTTCCTTTCCTGAGACCTACGCTCCCAAAGTATTTAGCAACATAAAACCTGTGAATCTACAGACTGAGTCTTGCACTGGATTTCAGAGCCTCAGTCTCAGGCTGATGGCCACACCAAGAAGCCTCCTGCCTTCTGCCATAGCTAGTATATCTTTTTTTCCTGTCTGTAATTCTATGGTAAGGCTCTAGGATGCCCTTCTACTTTTTCCAAGGTAAAATTCTTAAATAACTCAATGCTAACAGTAGCTGGAACTAAGTCTAAGCTTCCTAGTAGTAAAATGTGAGGACATTTAAGAAACATAGTCATACCTGCTGGTCACCTATTTTAACCTGAGGCACGGCTTGGTAGTAGTTAAGAAGGTGGGTGATATTAAAAATGTATTTGTTGGTGAAAGGGAATATACTTTGAAATACAGTTTTTTTATATATACCCTGTGGGCGAAGACATTGTATACAATGAAGCATGGCGTAAAGGTAGCCTGGCTAGCAATGACCGGAGCTGGTACCTCGGCTCAAAACCCACAGCCACTGTCTATCTGCTGCCCGTTTCCACACCCGTTGCACAGAGCTGCTATAGCTTGAACAGTGCTGTACCAACACAGTGCTATACCAACGCAGCTACGGTACTTGTACTCCACTGGTTGCCTCATTGCTGCTCTGTGGAGTGGCTGCCTGGTATTCCCTTCTGCTGGCACCGAGCAATTTCCTCTGCATGGTGCTATCTGCGATGCTTCATCTTTGGGAATTCCTGTCCCCACCTGCTGTTGTGCAATTGAGAGAGCTGAGAACTACAAGAGCTGAAGACTGAATTTCTTACAGGCTATTCAACTTTGACTTTAGCCGGTCTCCTCCTGTGACTAGCAGTAGATGACAACAGAATAAAGAAAATCACACAGCCCTCTCCCTTGAAAGACAACTACTCTCTCCTACCACATCTGTCCCCTTCTCAAATTCCAGCAGATATGGGGAACTTTTTTAAAAGAATTTAGCTTCTTTTCAGCTTCTTTAAGCAGTGATTATTGTAGTTTCCCCATGTTGGGAAATGAACCTATATTAAGGCTTATAGTGATAAAGCATCTTACTCAGTTTTCTGACAAAAGAGTTGTTTTACTCCTGAGAATTTGTTTACCATAGAATAGGTCTTGGCCAGGAGCTGCAGGCAGAAATAGGAGTGTTTCCAGGCTGAATGTAGATGGTAGGCAGTTCACCATGTGCAGTCACTGGAAGGGTTTTTCTGGGCACTTTTCTCCAAAGCCATGGGACAGACCTGAACAGATTTCAGTGTGAATTCTGTTAACCTTGAAAACTTATCTTGCAGTTGCAGCTGAATGTAATATTACTTTCTTGTGCTAAGTTGCTCTATTCTACTTACATCTATGGCCACGTTGCCATGGCAAAGTTACTCCTGCGTGTGTATGTTTTAAATACATAATCTACAAAGCACTTTGGATTCCTTTGACATTGTAGGCATCTATTGTCCAGGTGATTTTCTTGTTTTAGATACAATCTGTAAAACAAATGGAGAACATGCTACCAGTAGGCCAATTCATATTCCACAACAGCATCACTAAAATCCTATGTACGTGTTGTGTGTTACACATGTGAGTACTCTTTAAGCACATGCCTGTTTTTTGGATCAAGCACCTACGCAATATGTCTTTGGTTTCATGCTGTTATCATGCTGCAAGATAATTGCTTGTGGTTTTCATAGCAAGTATAGAACATTAAATTATAGCAGCCTGTGATTGAAAACAAGAACAGTGCAGATTTTATCCTTCATAGTATAACTTCTCTAAATAAGCTACACCATTATTTATTTATTTACTCTTGTATTAACACAAGTTTCCACTAGCATGTCACAATGACCAAACTTTTTTGATTTTACATGTCTGTGAATAAATTTTTTAAAATGTCAGATTAGATGGGTAATGCCCTGAACAAGTGCCTTCATCCTCTCAAAAAATTAGCCAGAGAGCTCTTCAAAACAGCAATTATTCAAAAATTGAAAACCAAGTTACATATGGCTTACCTCAAGGAGATTAGCAATGTTCTTCTGTTTATTTGTAAGGTACTCTGGAAGCACCTTTTCATTCCAAGAAAGATTCTGGCAATCAGCAGAACATGAAAAGAAGGGTAGGTTGACTGCTGCAAGTTACAGAACTATTTACCAGTACAGATTCATGTCTTTTTCTTTTTCTTCTTCCAGGGATTTTCATTACCAGAGAACAACAATCTGAGCCGAACATTTGCAGAAAGAGAAAGGGTCTAGAAGTGGTCCGTGAAATTGCCATTTAACATTATAACGCAATCAACACTGGAGATGGAGAAAGAATACATATAAAAATACAGATGCTGTTCTGGATGCTGTTTGCTTCCAAGGGGTACCCATTGAGAATACATCCCTTTCCCTTTCCTTTTTAATGGATTCCAATACATTCCAGAACTTAAGAGAAAATGAACCAGATAGCCAATTCTGGATGCTGTACCATAGAAAATCTATGGAACTATTTAATATATGCAGTATAAAACCTAACACATACACAATGCTATATAGTAGGTTTTACAATAATAGTAGGAAATCCATTATTTTCAGCTATGCTAGTACTTCTTAGGTGTACGCTAGAACAAGCGCCATATTTTGCAATGATAAAATTCTTTTACATCAAGGCTGGTGACAGCCAAATTGTTCACATGAACCAGATTCAAGTTACTGTGTTGAATTTTGTGATTCCTGTGCAATTAGGCAAGTAGCCTCTTATATCACAAGTAAATAATTTATTTCTTACCATGAGTCATGCATTATCTGTCTCAAAAGAGACCATTAGATCTGCTGTTCAAAGCCATTTTTCAGCTGGGAGTTCTTCATGAGTAATAAGGTGGTTTACAAATTCAACACCATAAACTAGCAAGGCACAGGAGCAGCAGCGACCTTCCTGAGCCCACTTTTTAAGATCTTCAGTAATCTTGGTGTTGGGTGCAGCGTAAGGGCAAGATGAGCATACAGAGTAGTCTTTTTACCTCTGCATCACTTTTAGTAGTTTGGAGGGAGAAGCATGGGAATAAAACACCTTTTAGAAAGTAGTCAAGACAAAATCATACCACTTTGAGAAAGACACGAACAGAAAAAATTAAAGGAAGAATACTGGCTAGTAACAAGCTCTGCCAGTTCTACAGATGTACTAGAACATTACAATCTGTAGAGGCTACTGGCAACAGAACTGGAAGTCTGCAGGGGCACTGACACGTACATATTGTGCATCTTTAATCGCCAAAGGATGAAATGAAATCTAAGGAATTTAAAGTGTCTCCAAAACTGGTATTAAGTACAGCTTTTCTTAAGAACAGGTTCATTTTGTAATTATTTTTCATATCTATAAATGCACTTACTCTGGTTATTTGCATACTGCAGGAAAGGACAGAACTTCACCTATAAATAGTTTAGAAAAGATGGACAGAGTGTTTCTGAATATAAGAATGTTTCCTCTTCCTGTGTTAGTTTAATGGGATAGATGCCAATGCTTTTATGAATTATGAATGCAGCAGTCTTTCCAAATGAAGATGTTGGAAGTCTGCCACTGGAATGAGGTGCTCATATTACATACTGCCAGCAATTTTCTGTTTCTTTAATGAAAACTAGATTACTAAATCACTTTTCTTTTGAAAAACATTACTCTTGCCTATAATGATGTTGCATAGCATATTCTCCTCTAGAATAAAAGAGAAAAAAAATCAGGATAGAAAGCAATTTGAATCACAGTTCTAACAGGGAAATTCATATGCTGTGCCCCTGATGTAAGTAGCTGTTTGTATACCACCTACCTTCCTCCTTCAATAAAACAAAATCCGGGTTTATGACTGATCAGGCATTTGTTACTAGTCCTATGCATGGTTCTTTTTCCCCACAATGATTCTCTTTTTAGCTACCTGAAACGAAGTAATTCTTTAAAATAATTTAATCACCAAGATTTTAAATGGAAACCTTGCTCGAGGAAACATTGCTCCCTACACAGGGGCATAATTTTGCACTTAAATAGGATTAAATTTCTGTTTCGTAAAGAATGTAGTAGCAATCATATGTACATATTAAAATATACTATATATAACTTCACATTTTGTGTGCACATGCAATTGTTATCTTCTTCTGCTAACATCTAGAAGGATTTTACATGAGGATGCAAAATGCTATTTGTCTCAAGTCATTTTAGTTTAATCAGCAATCCCTTCTATCCTTTCCAAATCCGAACTACATCTCAGATCTCATGCGGTGGTCTTGCAGGCTTCACAGTAGCATCTCAGATAAAAGGTATGAGTTTTCTTGAACAACAGCTCTCCCTCCATTGTTTTTTTTTGTAATAACTCAGTATATAGTACGAAGACTGTTAGTTCACACCAAGGGCTCATTTATAAGGATATCTTCTAGCTTCCAATTTGCATGCGTATTTATTTTACGTTACCTTACAGCTAAAAAACACCAACAACATAATAAAGGGTAATCAGAAGGTAAGAACAATCAGAACAATAAATACTACTGAAACCATAGTAACTCAGAAAAACATCAAAAAGGGAGAGAACAAAAAGGAAAAAAAATAAAGCTGACATGATAACAAGCAGTGAAATCAGGTTTAAAAAAAACTGTGGCAGAAGCTCTATGGGATTGTTAGCACTGAAATGTACTTTTAAAAAAAAGCCTCAAACACACAGTCACACTGTGTAACCCACCTGGTTGTATTTTACAAATGGGGTGCCAAATCCAGTCAACTTTAGTGTTAGGCAGGCTTTGCACCCATGAAAATTAATGGTAACACTCTCTGACATTAACAAGAACAAAATTAGGCCATGTAAGTACCTTCTGATTTTTCTATAAGGCAAAATACTACTGCATTCCATTTTCTACTCTGCATTTCTGTGAGTTGATAGTATGCTTGCATAATTAAGATACAAAGCTAGTAAATGTTTTCATTCAAATATTACAAACTAGAGAGAAGTCAGATAAAACCAGAGATTTTTTATTGCACAAAATAAATTATATAGAAACAATGCAACATAACAACTCGTATTGTAGGCTGCACAACAGATGTTACAACATGAATATATTTATTGCTTTGAGAAAGGAGCAATTCAGTGCTAGTAAGCAGATTAGTTATACTTCTTGCTCATCTAGATTTTTCAAAAAAATAATCCAACTGGGCTAGAGGCATCTTGCAGCATACAGGTCAGACCAAAGTGTCATTTGTTATCAGCTGTTATAAAGGTGCTGTGAACATTCTTGACATTAGCATGAAGCACTCGATTTAACATCACCGGTACTGGGCCATACAGGTAGTTACAAAATTAGAAATATCATTACTTATCAGATATATTTATACACAAGACTCTAAAAGGTCCATTTACAGGGTTTGCATGAGCTGTTATTCTAAAATAAATCTTGCTGACAAATGTAGATGCAGCTTTGAACAGGCACACTTCGCTCTACACCAAGAGGCTGGACCATGGGGTTTTGCCAAAAACCCCCTAGTACCAACACTTCCCTTACCCAACTGCTCACTAGTGCTAACTAGTTAGACACCTAGTTAGAGGTGTCTCATGTTTTCCAGGGCCACACTTTGCTTCTAAGGATTTTAGCACAGATTAAAAAAAAACATTCCTTTGGTAGAACTGGGTGAAATTTACAGTGCTTTTTTAAATACTTCAAAACACAACGTATTTGGTTCTTTAAAAGATACAAGACTGCAATACTGGTATTGTACTCATAGCTCAAATGGATTTCAGTTTTTAAAATGCTACTTTGTGGACCCTGAGACGTTAACCCCTGATGAATTCATACAGAAATTATCTCTTAACAAAATTATAAAAATGGACAACATTCAAATAATAAAACTCATCAAAACCTGATCACTTGCAGCTCTTTGTGAAGCATGCGTATTAATGAGATAGTGCCATCACAAGCGTTCATCGTCTGAGTGAAATTCTCCCCCAATTTGACAATTATGCAAGGATTTACTTAGCTGAGTTTATAACACTGAATTCTACTGCTAGTGTACACACTCGATGTTGCAAAACTTAACTTACTTATGGGAAGGTTAATATAAGAACATTAAATTTAAACAATATTAGCCACCCATGAGAGGAAATTCAGCGAGGAAGTGGGAACTCGGGTCATTTCAAGTTGTAGCTACAACGATAATTAAAGAAAGTAGCTCCACTGAGGTCAAGCTGAAGAGCTTAATTCAGCATCAGGCCCATGAAGTAGACCCCTGCAGAATCCCACTGAAATAAGTAAATAGATTTTCGGAATGTACGCTAATAACGACAAATAAATATGGTCGTCACTCTTCACTGTACTTTAATAAATTCTTTGCTTTACTGTTTGTTTTTTTTTTTCTGAAACCGTGTTAATCCACTACAGTGAACCAAAATACAGTTAAGAGGGAGGTTTCAAATAGCTGCAAAATATTACAAGAAATGAGTTATTCTGAATTTAAAAAATAGTATTTGTACAAATGCTCAGAAACTTTAGTGAAGCAATCATGTTCCACGCATGTACCCAGCAGTAGTTTCCTTTGGAGGAAAGTAAGTATTAAACTTGACTAAGCTGGCATACTTTTTAATCTGGGAAACTGGTTTTTAAATACTGTACGTAAAATTTTGTCACCTTTTTGTAAAAGTCTTTATAGGTATAACAAGATACAACTGAATAACCAAATATAACCTAAAACATCCATTAAAACAGAAACATAAAAAAAAATTAGTATTTTTTATAATTATTATGAAGTAGAAATGTTATAAGGCAGGATGAAGCTAATATCAAAGATGAAAAACAGCACCACCAGTCTACGTTTTGCAATCAGCTTTCTGATCAGACAGAAAATGTATTATCATAGTCAGATACAATTGATTAGGGTAAGAAATGCATTTAGCCCAGCTGTACTAACTATACAGCTTCACACAGAATAAACATTCCATAAAACAGAAAATGCATTTGAGCACAAAAAATAAAAACGTAAGCGATTCTCTAAGCAGCATTTTGTTTTCTTTTTTTTTTTTTCCAAAACATTAACATATATAGATATTGGACTGACTAAATATCTACAAGTGCTTTTCCTTTACAAAAATACATATATTCTTAATAGTAGGATAGACTGTCATTAACAATGACCTGTGTTTTTTTCACTTCAATTTGAATGATTTATAAGCTAAATTTTACAACCACAAAAAGGTTTATTTGTAATATGATGTTATCACTTTTGACAAAAAGCTTAAAACATTTTATATTTTAAAACAAATTAGCAACATAACATCACAATATGTTCTATGAGCTTCTAAGTACTGTGAGGGCTGTTATATTAAAAACTGGTAACTACTGATCAAATGCAAGGAAGCATTAGAACATTATTACTGCTCACCATAGGCTCCTTTCTTATCATAACTTGGATCACAGCTTATATAAGGACACTTAGGCCCCCATCCCAAAAAAAAAAATCCATTGAGAGTAACTCTGTATCATCTATTCAGCAGCCTGGAACACCCAACAATTCAGGCTTTGCATTAATTTTTAAAAACACAAAGTGTTTTCCTTTCGATAGTTAAGTCTGCAATAAGGGAAAAAATGATGCATTGCTTCATGTTTATTCTATGAGCTTGTATTTGAGAAAAAAAAATACTATCAGTAAGTTTTTAGAATGAAATATTTCAGTCAGCTAAATAATTAAATTGTCTTATTACTTTCCAGTTTAGTTAATCACTATCCTGGAAAAGGAAATCAAGATATTTGGATTTCTTTATTCTTTCTATTTTATACTGCACAAGTAAAATAATTGACTTCTTGCTAATCAATGGTCTCACGTCAAGGACAGCAATGACATTCGCTAAAAAAATATCTATAAAAATCTGTAAAACATACTTAATATCTTCTCATTATCCTCCAAGTCTGTCCTTTTCACCCTCCAAAATATCACTGAACTATGACTAGAAAACCCAAAAGTAGCTTGGTGAATGTTTTGTGCTTTGGAAGGTTTACAGGATTGACAGCACACTGAAGTTTTTTATTATTTCACAGGCCAGGTATAGCAGACACATCAGTAACGCAAGCCTTTGTGCTTTTCTTCGGGAACATGAGCTATGACTCAAAGAGCTACTTCTAGGTCTGTTAACTCAGCCTTTATGCTACTCCTGTTGGTTTTTAGCTTTTCTATTTTATTTTCGAAACTGCTAGGTGTGCCTAACCCTTTAGCTTGATGACATAGACAGCTACCACCAGTTAAGTTCTGCTTGACTGATTCCAGGTGTAACTCTTGACCACTGCACTCCAGAAAAGTGTCAATGCCTTATTCCAAGTCAGTTTCTGTGTGGTTTTACCTTTGGTATTAAATAGGTCCCTTAAAACTATTAGGCAATCAGATTATCCACAAAAATTGTTTATTTTAAAAAACCCTTTTTTAATGAACAAACTAAATATCTGCCAACAAAGAGTAATTTAAAATCAATTAGTATGTGATATTTTTCAGTAAAAAGGGAGCATGTTTCATTTTACCACATCAAAATTCATGAGATGAGCAACAATGCCTACTATACTCAATATAATACAAAACTGAATTTTAGAACATCATAAAATATGTGCCTTGCACTTTGATAATAAACATTTTTATTACAACTTCATTTGCAATACAAACCTCAGTATGTTAACTAGCAGCACAAATGTTTTACTGTTGCAGCAATTTTGTATATTGTATAGCAACCTACTCTCAATCATACTTTGCGTTCCGCTCACTCTCATGCGGAAAAAGGAAAATGCACAGTAACTACTTCTGTTCACCTCATCCTGTCAACTGTCACATTATTAGCCTCATTAGAAGCATTTGCTAAAAATATACATAAAAGTAACTTCAAAGAAAAGTATGCCTAATGGTTCAGATAAACATGCAAAGTCAAACTAACGCCTCTCTTCGGTTAAAATTAATGTAATGACAAAAACTTCCACTTGTAGACATCTTTCATTCCACAATGTTTCCTCCATCCTGAGTCTCTTTCTGCAAGTACAAAAGGTAGCCTGGACATTTCCACCCGTCTATGGAGCTCCTCCGTTTCACTGCCACACTCCAGAACTGTACGGATCTAAATTGCTTACTAGAGAATGAAATGATGTCCTTACTCAACTGTAGTAGCAAGCTACCTGAACTCACAATAAGATTTATGGCACATAGCTTAGATGGAAGAACCTGTCAGGAATCCATTCATTAATCAATTTCCTATTCTGGAAGCTGATGTTTTAATCTGATCTATAGAGAGTATACACAGTAGTTTAAAAAAAAATCAACAGGTAGATCTGCTTATGAAGAAAAATATATTACCGTTATAAAATCATCTTTCGGAGGACATTTCTACAGAAGGATGTCTCGGCTGAGGTCTGAAAGCCAGACTACCGATATGTGATAAAACTAGTGGCAAATGAGCAGTTGGAAGCTTTTCACATTTTCTTTCGTGTGAATCAATCCCCTTGTGTCTTGGAATTCATCCTGGAACACGCTCCAGTAGAATGCAATCCTTCCTCAAACAAGGGTCTTTAGCTGAACACTTTGTGGAAGCATTACCTTGTTCAAACTGGCTATAAAGGATTCAAAATGCAGAAGTGTGAAAACTTTGCTGAAATCCATGACAGCCGCCTGACGAACGAAACCTGTGAGCTGATCCCTCATGTGCAACTTCTCCTTTATAACTCCTCAATGTTTCTACTTGTTGGGCATGAAATGGGGTGGGGTATGGGAATGGGCAAAAGATATGTAAGAACCTAGAATTAATTACAGGACAGCGGGTGCCTGAATAGACATTATAACTGAGATGAATAATAAAATAACATAGCACGAAGTAAAATGAGAGGGGAACATCCTGCATGATATATGCATTTTTGATGGAAACAAACAGATGCTTCAACTTGTCCAGGTTAAGTGGAGAAACTGGACCAAGGTCTTGATTTAAGCATCTCTGTTTATATTTGATGTGGATAGGCATACAAGTCTTAACTGCCTTTGTTCTTTTCCACAATAAATATGAGTTTGATCAGTCCATGTAATTGACCAGTATTTTACATAGTCCCTCTATAAACAGGGCTCAATCTGTTTATTTTGAGACTTAAGACTGGCTTTGAACAACTATCTGTTCTCTAGTATTTCTACCAGACGTAGATGGATGCTATTCCTTTTGTTGCAAGTTCTCCCAAGAATATTTTTTCTGGGGAGTGAATGCCTCTTCATGTCTTCAGTGATATGAAAATGTAAAAAAGTCACAAATGAACAATACAACTCAGTGATCGGTTCAATTAAAGGACTAACCCCTGGCCTATTTGGTTATTTTAGAAAAGAGCAGATAATGAAAAAATGTTTACTTGTCTCACAAAGTCATGTCTAACAATTATACATGGCACAGATGAGACAGAACTCTGGACCATTACTTTGCCTGCAATGGAGAAGAAGAGCCTAGCTTATATCTAAAGGGAATGTGATCAATCTCTTTTCTCCTGCAGATATACTGGAACTGTTTGCGGTAACTGCACAAGAGAAAAGTCAAGTCAAATTGTTGAAACCTATGGAGCAAAAAAGACCAAGATCCAGAACTCAAGGGTTCCTCATGCAGAAAATGAAATAATTTCAATATAAAAGTAATTCTTTTCATATAGTTTCTACTGAGATAGTTTGTTCAATTTTAAATTATCTAACAGAACGCATTTCTCTTTCTGTTTGTTTCCCATGAAAGAAAGCTTCTCAATGCAGCATGTTTATGAAATATTCTTGCTGAAAATATTAAGACCATAGATAAAATACAGAAGCAAATATTACCCTGCCAAATGCAAATAATGGGCTTAAAAGGTATTCTGTATTAATAATCAGGCACTTTGCTTTATATAACATTGTCAGTAAAGTCAAAATAATACTTTTTATAATTTTTTTTTGCATAATAACTGCAAGCTAGCTGAGTATGCACAATATATTTATAGCGTTGCATACTCTGAAGACCCAAATCCCAGAAGCTTTCATGTGAACAGTACCTACTATAGTGATGAGTCACTTAGATTATTGTAGTAATCTTATTTGGTATTTCATCCAAATAAAAATAAGTTTATAGGACTAGGCCCTTAGCTACGAGCAGTGTAGTAATGCATGATAGCAGATACATTTCTTGATTAATCATCTAATTCCATACTGTTTGAGATATTATAGGATCTTGTTTGGAAATTCTAGCTTAGTTTGTTACTAGACAAATGCAGCATACAGCTATGCTCAACAAAAAGTTGCTCATGACTTTCATTAATGAGTTACCCCAGATTTAAAAGCAGATACAAGTTTTTCACTTTTAGGGGAAAAAAAAAAAAAGCACCAAATGTGCTAAATAAGAGACAGCAAGGTTAGGTAGTAGTGCGGAATTTTTTAGGTCTTATTCCTCTGCAGCTAGGTACTGCTGATAGGGAAAGCCATAGAAACACAGTGACAGCAACACTTATTTTGTATTTCTATTCTTTACAAACATGCAGTGGTGACACTGTCATGGAAATGCTCAGAAAGTGTGACTGTATACAGTCATCTGCTCTAGGATGGCATATGGTGCAGTTTTAATGGAATGCTTAGGTACTCATTTCACTTTACCCCATCTTTGGCACACAGGAATCTGTACACGCATTCTCATATTCCTATGCTGTTCAAATATTCTTAATTGGCACAAATGAATTAAATATGCATATCTGTAGACACATTGCACATACGTACTATACAGGAGAGAAATTTCTTGTAAAGAAGGCAATGCCTGTGTTATACAAGCTGCCAAGTTAAGATTTGTATTTCCCTGGCACTTCACTGCTACAAAAACTATTAAACTATAACATCACTCAGGCACCATGCCATCAAATCAGAAATGCATAAAGTATAGGTGGCTAGATCAGATGCGTTTAATGCCACAATTCTCAGCTGGGAACATTAAATCATATCTGTCAGTATTTTCCATGCTTAAAGATTGCCTTCTGTAATATAGCTTTAAGTTGCATCAAGAAAATACCGTGAATTAAACCAGCGTCCAATTCTGATCAAGAGAATTCATGGTTCTCTGAACTGTGAATACAGAAAGTCATTGAACAGTTAAATCTCTTAGTTGCCATTCAGAAGTCAATACAAAGTAGTCCTATTGCAGGGGTCCTGTTAGGTGGATGCAAACTTCTGTGGAAGATAACTTAAAGTGGATTAAAAATGTGTTCTTCTCTTTTTAAAACAAGTCTGTTCAAATTTGTCAAAACAGCAAGTGCAATTGTTGAGGAAAAAATTGTCCCCTGAACCAAGCAGAAATTAAGCTTAAGCATACTACCATTAGTTTTGTGATAAACTGAAACAGGCGTTTTACGTCAAGTGAATCTACAGTGAAAATTCTGGTATAAAACAACATGGAATATATAAAAACTGTAAGGTGTCATTTGTATGTGCATGTAAATATTTACAAATAATATCCTACCTATTTCTACCGTACAAAACAACTGTATATACTAAAGAGAAGAATGATTTGCAATTAGAATGCATGCTCTGCTCTTCCCAGCTGCTCTGTGAGGAGGACCTCTATAACACAAAGAATCTTTTTCCCTAGAGACTCTGCAGAGAAGGGCCCTCCCTACATGGAGTATCTTCTTGTTCCTGTCAAGCAGCACATCATAGACTGGGTGGGCAAAAAGATGACTGCTTCCTGCAGCCAGCACATGCACCCCTTCCCATCTACAGCGTGGGCAAGCCAGTGCCTGTATCAGTCAGCACACTTTTCCTGCAGATAGGAGCAGCAGCTTCCTAAATGTTTTGCTTCCCCAGGTTCACTGGCATCTGCACAATATGTGCAACCTTGACCTGCAATGGCAGGTTTCCTAAACAGACTGCTACCGACAGCGTCTTTATTTCTGCATGTCATCTAGGCTTTGGAGTGCAATGGTAGAATTCAACCTGACCATATATGGATTCCTCAAGTCATCAATGTTAGAACTCCTACTAACATTAAAGGGGCCAGACTTAATCCACAACATGCTTATTTCTCGTACAGAAACATACTAATGTACATGAACATAAATTTACAAAGGAGTTACAGCCTTGCATCTATCTTTTATACTTGATCCCAAGATAAAATTTTCACTTTGTCTTATCGAAGAATTATTAGTTCACTCTATAGTAGCTTCTGAAAAATTGACTTGGTTCCTTTTTGCTCTATGCAAAAGACGTAAGAAAGTAGTTACCTACAAAATAGTTATCTGCAATACTAGCAGGCGTGTATTGAGCAGAAATTACATAAAGGTACTGAACTATAAGGATCTCCACCAAATTTGAAGTGAAAAAACTCAACTGACTTTTAAGCACAGCAAAGACAACGGAAGACTACAGAAAACATATGCATTACTATGCTCCCTGCAACATTACCAGAAACCCAATAAACATTCTATATTAGAACCATTACGCTTGCAAAACCTAAGGCAACAATCACTTTTTATCTAGCACTAACAAGCCTTTTGAAAAAAAAATGACCTGAACAATTATTTTGGTCAGACTGCTTATCTTCAGTATTGCATTACCTCTAATTTTATGGAAATAGTTTCATGACGTGACTTTAACTAATGAAAACTTCTGTAATGAATTCTAAACTCCAGACAGTCACAAGAGATATATAATGTAATTAAAGCTATAAATTATTTTTGTCTTAGCATATTATATACCTCCAACCAATCTTAAAAGGAAATGCTTACTATGAAAGCCAATAATTATGTAAAATTTTGCCTTGGTTTTAATCTTATAGTGAAATTTATTTGTTCCATAGACATCTACATTATTTTTAACTTCATTGTTACGGAGGCTTTATTAGAAGAAATGTAATCTGACCAGAAGCCATTTTCCAAAAATAGCTAGTATCCCAAATTCCAATCTTCAGGGAAACCATAGAAAAGTGCAATCACAAAAGCTGTGATGATTTTAAGCAATATTAGCAGAATCTATTTAGAAGATTTAAAATTGCTGTTTTGAATTACCATGTTCTACACTTCTTGTTAAGGGTAATTAATCTTCATTCACTGCAAAAGGATTGTTGCACACTCATGAGTGAGCTATACCTGGACCCATGAGAAGCTTATCAAGAAAAAGGTAGTGGCCCAATCACCACTTTTCTAAATATACTTTCTATACAAAATATTTTCAAGGTATAATCCTTAGTTATTTGTACAGTACTCTATGATTTAAACAACAATATTCAGTAAAATAGTAAGTGTGTGAAACTGCAACGCCACATGGAATGAGCACTCTGCCATTTTGCTAGTGTAATCAATGTTAGGACCAAAAAAATTTTCTAACACGCAAGCAAAAATGTTTCATAGTTTTTGAATCTTGACTGTACACTTCATGATTTTGGCTATGATTTGCAGCACACTCGTAAGATACACAAATATCTTATGCACATTTCAGTAGCAGAATGGCACTTGGCTTGCTCTAATTGAAACAACAGAGATGCAACTGACAATTTTAAGAAAGACAATGTCCTTATTTGCATGCTGAAAATCTGGCTGTGTCCCCCTAATCCAGGCACATCCATTCATTGTGCAATCTGTCGATGGGTAAACAAATAGTGCAGGATTCATCTCAGTGGGATCTGGCCCTTTGGTCTAACCGAAGTCAATTCTAGGTCGATACTGAAGTACCATAGGGTAAGACTGAAAACAAAAGCAAGAGAAAAACGACAACAAAAACAAACAAGAAAACGTGAAGACATAATTCATAGAAAGTACAAACAAAATGCAGTTAAAGATTGCCTTAAGAATAGCCAGAGCTTATCCCTAAAACACATGTATATGACAATCAGTTTTATTTATATGAAATAATTATATACATTTCAACAGTTAAATCCATACCTGTAGTTCAAATCTATATTTAATCCTCAGTTAGTTAGTTGTAGTTATTTGTCATTAATATAAAATTCCTGTATCTGCTTTTATATATTTCGTGATTTATGTTTTACGACATACATACTTGGAGTGCTTAGACAACTCCTCTTACTTCTGTGTTGCCGTGTTTGAGAAAAAGCAATCTTGAAATTTTATACTTTCTAAACCAAAGTCTATTTACAGATGATGTACTGTGTTTGATTTTTATATATACGGAGGTTCCATAGCTATACTAGTAGTCAGCACTAGTTAATGGGATGGGAGCCAGGCTACTCTGGTATTAAAAAGGAGGGGGAAAAAAAAGAAAAAAAAAATCAGGTCAAATTGCTGACAGCTGATTTTCTGAGAGATGAGGACTAACTTCTCCCCCAAATCCAAACTCCTCAACTTCAGATCTAGTGATACTTTTTTATTGGTTCCTACCGGAAAAAAAAAAAAACAAATGGAAAATCAACTGCTTGGATACCTGAATTGGACAAAACTGTTGTGGAACGGGAGGCAAGAGTGGTTGGATTTCCAGAAGGTGCCATGGAATACCTGGGCACTTGTTGCTGGAAGTGCTGGTTTACTAAATGTCTTATTTTTTCAGTGTGTCAGCATTTCATTTAGGTCTGATTTAACTTCATTAGAATACGGGACATTTTCTACAGCATAAAACCCAGGAAAATCTTATTGTCTCAGCAGCTGTATGGGCTTAACTACCTCTCTGCCACAGGACAGAGGAACATAGCTAATTTAAGTCTTTTTTATTGCAAATTTGGAAATGCAAAGAATTATTAAAGAAGCTGTCATTAAAACCAGAAACACTTTACTGCATCCTTCAAATGCAATACAGATGAACTTCAGTGACCAAAAAAGAAAGATATGACTGCAGAGACCTATACAGGTTAATAAACTTTTCATGCCATGGTAGTGAAATGATCTCCAGAACTAAATGTGATCATACTTGCCACGGATTTACAAACTGGAGTGCAGAGAAATCATGACATAAACCCAGCTCCAAAGCAGGAGCTTTTAGGAGAGACGACAGGGAGCACCATGTATAGTCCACATGTGCAATTAACAAAAATATATTTGTAGTATCATAAATTACTTGGTCTCTGATTTTTTTTGCATAGGATATGACTACCATATTATTTAAATGCTATTTCACATGCTTTTTACTTTGATTATATAAATTATCTCTAAAAGTACTCAACTCTAATTGGAAGTGCACGCAGGCAGAAACAGAGCAGTCATCTCACTGAAATTGCCACGTAAACCAGCGAGGCTCAGTGTTTTTGCAAAAAAAATTACAAAGCAACTGTACAAATAAAATGCACTATGCTGGAACAATTCTAATTATTGAAGTAGGCATGACTGCAGTAGGTCACTCCTATCCATAGTGGGGAGTGACCCTCTATCATTAACTTCAATTTTTTGCTCAAGCAAAAATATTATTTCAAACTTCCAAAGTAACTTCTAGAAATTAGTTCAAATCAAAATTCTCAATGAGGAAACTGAAATATTGTTTCATATAGGTATGAACCAGATTGATCAATGAAATTTAGAAACCAACTTCAGTTTGCAAGTTCTGGAGGTTTTGGTTTGTTATATTCTAGATATAAGGCATTATTCCATTTCTAATTTTAAAAGATGTGAAAGGAATACAGTATTAGAAAAACCTAACATTTCTTTACAAATTGCCATAAAGAGAAGAAACCAGCGTAGTCTCTTTTGATTCACACTCTTCAGTTTTGATCCCTTGTCAGTGACTGCCCAATGCTAATAGTTAGAAGGATGAGATAGGAAGAGGTAGATAATCCTTCCAGACTGATACGGATATCAGCCTACAGAATGATCTCTCTCTAACAAAAAGATAAATGGCCTAATGTAAAGTAAAAGAAACCCCTAAACTTTTTGAATGGATTCTATTTATTCATTCAATAAAGCTTTCTATGAAGGAATGAAAATGCTCAGGCCTTGCTCATAGAGTTTTAGCACTTTGTAGTGAGGAATTATAAAAACTCCACAACTTGGATTACAACTGAAGTGCTGACAGGACCTTAATGACTGTAGTATGTACAGTCGTGAGTGCCTCTTACCTGATAAAAAGTGCCATCCTGTGAGCAGACTTGCGAAGATGAGCAGTTCTGACACCGAAACTGCGAAGGAGATGATTTTCTGATCAGATAAGAGGCATCCACAGCTGGACATACATATTTACCATTTCATGTTTTTTTAAATTTTCAAATGCAAAGCTTAAAATTAATTTACTTATTTAAAACAGGAAAGACTAACGAATAAATGGATATTTTCCCTTTACTACTCTACTTCTTATATAAGGTCCACAGGTGTGCCAGTAAAAGCTCATGGTAAATAGTACCAAAGACTGAGATAATGGATTTACTTGATCTTCATCCAAAAGAAGAAATTGTTAATCAATTACCATTGCAACTTCTGTTTTATAACAAGACCCAATGCAGTTAAGGAAAACAAAATCATAGAAGCCCAGATGTTACTGGATTTATTACCAGCACAATGTAATTTTTACAGGTTTTAGTTTGTAATCTCTGACTTCAGGAGTTATTTAAAAATACATAAAGGAAAAGATGAACACATACCTGATTACACTATCTGTATTTAAACACAACTTACAAATTTTATCAAGAGTTGTCAACTCTTATATTCACTTAATGTTAAAAACTATAATTCTGAGCTTTTTTAAAATTTTAACCAGTACAAATAACGTCCTTTTTGTCAAGATGATAGTTACTGTTGCTTCCAAACCAATGAAACTGCCAAAAGTCCATTTGTAGGCAGGGGCTGCAGGATTAAATGTCATGAAGTAATTCCATAAAGTTGTTGCCTCAACACTTGCTAATAGTACAGCCAATGCTAATTAAAAATAGAAGATGGCAAGCCAAATAAATACCCACTGGTTTCAAGGCAGTATTCAAGTAAATACTACTTAAAAGCTCCCTTATTGGTACAATATTGGGGTTTCAGCAATCATCAAATTTCAGTGCAATATTACTTTCAAATTTAATGAATACTTGCCTATATACATTAACTCCCCTAATTCCTATCAAAATCTATCCTTCCTCCTCCCCCTTCAAATTAAGGTAAAACTTTAAGAAACTTGTGAATTGTTAAACTCCACAGTGTGCTTAATTCTCTGTCTTCTCTGTCCATGCCCCAGTGCTTTTTATTCTGAGTAGTAGGAAGGTTGAAAAAAAAAAAAAAAAGTACAGAAAGTTTGGAATTTTCTACAGATCAGTACATTAGCATATGTTAAGTGCTTAACCTTAGCTGCACTCCAATATAGCCTTCACTGGTAGTGACAGACAATAAATCTGCATACACTACAAAGTAATAAAGAGTGGAGAACAATCAACAGCCACACACACATGAATGTATAAAAGAAAGAGAAGAAATGGGGATATTACTTCTAAAAAAAATTAAATATACAAGGCAATATAAGGGCTACTAAATCAAACCGAGTATCAGACCTGAAAGAAATGTCTTTTAATAAGTTAAATACTTCAATTCTAAAATATACAGATGTAGAAAGGAAAAACCCATTTAGCTGTGCTATCTGGATGTTAGTGTTATATAGCATATCTAAAAAAAATGGGTGTAGTATTAACAGAAACAGTAATAAAACAATTAGATATTGCCAGTAATTTTTTAGTGTCACTTTCAGTTTACTGACTAAATAAAACAGATTCTTAAAAACTGCTGGATGCAGATTCCCCAACTATTGTAACTCAAAAGGTCACTAAAAGCAAATGTGCAGAAAAAGAACAAGTGCTTGGGTTTTCAGATACTTGACTTAAAACTCAGAGCGGAACTTGCATGTAAACTTCGTATACTTGCTATTTTTAAGTTTCAGAATCTACACAATATATGTGCTGCAGGGTTTCACTCATAGGGTTGAACATAAGAAATCCAGAAAACATGCAAAATGCATTTTTAAATAAGGGTTTTTTGAAGGGTCACAGAATATGTTTTGGACCAAGCTGTGAAAGCATGTATACTCTCTATAATAAATATACCAAAACATTATTTATTAAAAAAGTAACAGCATTTACGTTTTCGCCTCTTAGTCTCCATCTTGTCATATAGATGAATTCCATAGTATGATCCTTCCCCATGATTTCTCCATTGCATAGTACATCCAGCTTAAAATACAACAAAACAAACAGTAAGACAAAGGGATGCAAAATTTTAATGTCTAAATGAACTCCTAAGTGAATCTCTGAGAGTTAATCCCTCAGCTCCTATCATTATACAAGAATTCCATCAGACATGTATATCAAACCTGGATAAATACAACATGCTGTCAATATGCTATTTTGTACACTAGTATTCCACTTTATTTTTTCACTTTTGTGTTTTCAACTAGTGTGTAGACAGAAGAAAGTCTGCTAGACTAGGTAGGAACTCACTAGTAGACAAACACTCCCTATATTTATCAATACTACACAGTATCTGTTTTAAGAGAAAGCCTTGTGCTGTATTTTGAAGGCCTTCTTGCTATGTCAATGCTCAAAGATACAAAACAGAAGTACTGTAATTTTCATTTTTTAAAAATAAATGATAAAGTAATTTTAAAAAATTACTTTAAAATAACTATAAATTACAAGGAAAATGCACTTCTGAATATACAAACATGATTCTTCATTAACTGAAGGCAAAAGAAAAAGAAAAGTAACGATCTTACTGTGAAAAATGACTGGTTTAAACTGTATTATAGAATCTTACTTCTACCCTCCACTGAAAATGTTTGACAATTCTTTCATTACTATAGCCATAATGCTTTTCTGGTTTTTAGAGGAAAAAAAAGTCAAAATTTTGAAGTAAGCAGATATTATGTAATACAAGCCATTAAGGTGCCAGAGAAAGATTAAAATAACATAATTAACAAATAAAATGACATCAAAATGGCTGGTCAGCATGTCATGATACTGTGACAAACTCCTGCATATAGCTCTGCAATAACCTGTGCACCTAGGTGAGCTAACTCAGCTCTACCTCTGACCAAAGCTAGGATGCTGCCTTTTGTTCTAAAGGCAGCCTGCAGTTCCTGGAGTCATTAACTCCTGTAAGAGAACTGGCTGAAGAAATAGTCTGTGCTGAGGTCAAAATTCCTGTATCCCTGGGAAGTGAGAAAGCAGAGGCAGAAGTCTCACACTTCCCAGCTCCGCTCTACATCACAACTTCTGCCATGTTAGGAAATCCCCCTATGGAATGGTCTTGGCCAAGATCAAATCACTCATGCAGCAAAGACCCTCTCTCCATCAAATTCCACCTAATTCCAGAGAAGGTACAAAAAAAGTATCTGCATTTTGAAAGATTCAAATGGTATTGCTCCTCATTTCTTCATAATTACTGGATAGTTTCTTACATCTAAAGAAAATAAAAGTTGAGAGTAATTCGGTGTATGCCTAGTTGAGCTCTCCTTTTCCCCAGTAGCTACTAGCCCAAAACTGTATTAATTGACTTTTTTATTTGCCACATGGAAAGAGAAAGCATTTATTTTTTACATAAAAATATCACAACCTAATGTATCTGTTCCTTCACAGGTGAGCAACAAAATGAAGTTACTAGAATTGTATGAGTTCCTTGACTTAGCAACTTTAGTCACTGTGATAAAATGATCACTTCTCATTTAGGGGCAGAAAATATAACTTGGAATATTGAACAGTACTTAGCGATTGGGCTAAAAAAACATTCCTGAAGTTCAAATACGATTAAATTTCATAAAAACCTAATACTTTGCAGGGAAATAGAAATACAAGCATCGTTCTTTCAAATGTACCTCATAAGAACTTGGAAGTTTTAATTTTAAGCTGAGAAACTTTTTGATCGTTCCCACAGTCACTCGAGTAGAACAGCGGATAAATTTCTTCATTAAACCCTAAAGCAACAGCAACAAAACAGAAAAAACGCGTTGGAAATTTTGGCACATATAAGCAATCTTCAGTGAAAGAACAGGTGTAATTGGTATTTTTTTCAACCAGCAACCAATTTTACATAGCACACAGTGGTTTATTTGACAAATTTTTAAAATTTTTTTAATTCTTGTCTTTGCAATTTCATAAAACATCACTAAAATCTATGAGGATTTCTCAGCACTTTCTTCTAGACTCAATACCATTAGGTAATCTTCCCTTCAGGAACATAAACCAAACATCCCTAATTCTTAAAACAGCAGTTAGCAGGTATTACTCTACACATTTTACAGATGGAAGTGACCTGCCCAAGGCCACAGATAACACGCCAGTGTCAGAACCAGGTTTACAGCTCAGAAGATCTGGATCCCAGTCATTCAATGCACAACATATCTGAAAAGCAGCTTCATGCTGGTATGATAAGACAGCAATCCTGAAAGCGTGAGGCAGCCTACCTACAGCTAGCTTTTGAAGTACCTCTGTGGTATGCTGTAACCTGTTGTGTAATGCCGTTATATACCATGAAGGCTGTAGACTACAAAATTGTAATCCATTAAAAAAAAAATCCACTGTCACAGATGGATTTCTGTATGGAATTGTATTTTTTACAAAATTCCAAGATGCACTGAAATGCCTCAAACAAAAGGACTAAATAAGTGTGGAAGTGGAGACAGGTCACCACATTAAAGTTTATTGTTATGGTTATAAAATCATTTGGTTTAACATGCTATTCTGCCAACAATAAGAACAGCACAGATTATCTTTACTACTCACTTTGACTACATTATCTCCTGACTGCCCATTGTTGCGTAAACAGTCAAGGCAGATTGCAATTTGTGGGTCACTCCTGTGATAATCTTTATCTTCTTCATTTTCATCACACTCCTCATCTACTTTGGGTTTATCAGCTTTTGGGCTTTCATCTGTAAAATATGAAGATCATATTATTTGAGTTTAAAAAAAGTCACAGTAGCAACAAACATATTTAAAGTAATAGTTCATTTTCAAGAGCATATTTTTTCTTCAAATTAACTTAATACAATTTTAATTCAGTGCATTCTTAAACTGATCAATTTACAAATCTCTGAAAACAAAATTTTACTATTTTAACTTTAATGTAATATGCAAAAAACAGATTTGTATGTGACAGAAAATAATTAGGCTGATGGACCACTAATGGTTATAGCTGTCTACTTCTGTTTGTGTCCAGTGATTAAAACCCTGCAACTGCGCATGCATCAATATCACTCAACTATGTAAACCTACTCTATGGTGTGGCAGCTTATTTAAAAGCAATATTTTTTGGCAGTGAACTGCCACACCATAGAGTAGGTTTATGTTATTATCATTATAACTAATCCCAACACTTGTATATCAACTGGGTAATCAATTCATATTAACTGTCTGCCGCAATAACCCAGTGGAGACAAGTTCCTGCAATGTTAGCATGAAGTGAACTAAGGGAAGATAACTTTCATCCACTTTTGACCTGGTCTAAGTAATGTCATTGTAAAAACTCCAGGTGTCTCTCTCCAGAAGGATTTTTCTAACTAAATAGCCATATACTTACTTACTCCCCTTTAAAAACAAAAAATGTAAAAGAAGAGGAATGGTCCCCATATTTTTTGGCAGAGCATATATATCCTATATAATCACGTAAACCATGTTATCTTTCTTCACTGATGTTGTTACGTGTTCTGTTGATTCCTGGTTTAAAAATCTAACTCTGGAACAGGTACCATCTCCTACAGTTTTCAAAGGTTTAGCATAGTTGAACACTTGAATGATAAGACTAGCAAGTACATCTAGATAAGGCTGCAACGTATGTAAATAGCAACCATACAATGAACCATAAAATGCAGTAATTTTTACAGATTTGGAATACAGTATACAATAAACCTATTATATACATTTGGTTTTTTACGTATCCCCAACTTATTTATTTTGATTTAAAACAAAGGCTGCTCTCTGTTGGAATAAAACATTATCACAAGTAACTTGAATAAGCTACTTTTGCATTTCCTGAAAAACCTTCAGATCAAATTCTCCTCTTTTCCTACACTTACCACAAACTTTTAAAGTCATTTAGAAGAGTTAAGATGAGAAGATAGAAAAATTTAACAAATATCAAACTATGCCTAAGTTTCCAGACACAGTAATGAGTTCATTTCATTCGGTTTACATATTTAAGATGAGTTTTAAGATACATTACTTTCCTTTCTTACAAGTCTGAAGTATTTTATAATTATAAAAGATTTGTCCCTACTAGCTATTGACACATTTAGCTAAATGTGTATCATACATACATTTTGTTTCTATGTTGCTATGAACGGAATTTACAGTATCAAAATACAGATTATTTTTTTTCTTTTTGTGAAAGGCCAGGAAGCAAACTCTTAATCAAGCAGGTGCAGTCCACCTGTCACAAGCATTTGTCTGAGGAGTCTGCCTGTGATTCACAGATTCTTCGGCAATGCAAACACATCCACAACTTTCAACAGTTATCACTGCTGAGTAATGGAGGAAGATTTAGTTACGCAGTTTGAAAAGTCTTGAAAGGCAAACCAGCTACAGAACTAGGGGAATTAGCAAATTTCCAATCATAAAATCATTCCAGAAACAGGTACACACACAAAAAAGGTCGCATCTTTCAAGGTATTCTGACAGAAATTCAAATGATCCTCCACGTAAATGGCACCAGACTATGTACTAAGAAGTCCCTGTAGATATTAGAATTAATGATGTTAGTACAGGCAGCCTCCACAAATCAGTGTGATGGTCCTTTAGAGGCACAGTATTAAGTTCAATATGACAGAAGTTAAAAAAAAAGAAAAAGAAAAAAGAAAAAAAGTCATTTTCATCTCACCAAAATGGACTTGGTGTTGTCCAAGTCAAAAGCACCAACCCAAGAACAGAAGACAGGAAAAACAAACCAACACCCCACCCACCTCCACCCCTCTTTCTTTAAGGCTTAAATTGGTGTCTCATTTTTTTTTTCTCATCTTTCTTGAAAACCTTGGAAATTGTCTGCTTCCTGTGCTTTTCTCAGATATTCAACACAAAACCGATCGCCAGAAAGTGAGCCAATGTAAAGCTGTTTGCCCTCTTCCTTCTCCAGTTCAGACTGGAGAGGACCAATACAGATTTTTTTTCTCTGTACCACAATATGCTTCCTATTATCATCCATGAATTCTCTCTAGTAACCTCTCTCCTAGTGGAGTCACCAATGCCTGAGATATGGTTGGTTTGTTTGGGTTTTTTTTCTTCTGATATGTGAAACTTGCAAGTCCTGGGATTTTTTTTACAGATCTTAGATGCTAAGGTTGGGAACTGTGTTGTGACCTGTGGTACAGGACATAACTGATGGACTCTTTTAAAATCGAGAGACGATGTGATTGCAGGGTATGGTATTGACAACTGCAACAGTCCCTTTTACTGAAATTATTCTCACCAAACAATTTATTCTCAGGCAAGATTCTAAATTCTTGTTTAGGGCAGAAAATAGTTTAAACGCTCATAATTTGTCTCAATGAGTTGTCACGACTTTCAAGTGGTTTATAGAGCCAAATTTCCGTAGCCCAAGGATACAGTCACTAACAGAGCTGGATACATCTGCAGCTACTTAAAAGTACATTTTGAGAGTCAGAGCTTTCCTCTCAGTCGCAAAACAATCCAATCACTCATTACACTTAGTAACTGATATCCATTAGGTTTACCATTAAATTATGGGAGGAAGGTAAGAACCAGAAGAATAAATTGGTTAAAAGTAAGTCACACTCTACAAATTTGCCAATTATATGTAATTTTTTTTCTATTTATGTATATAGCAGAAAATAACTTTCTAAACAGTTAACAAATGTCTATATTTCATAAAAATATTTTCTAAGTATTTTTAAAACTGAATAGGTATACACTACACAGTGTGTTGTAGCAAACTAATATAATTTCATCTAAACTGTCCTGCAGTTCTTCATTTAATTATATAACAGAGAAAAGAACCTCATCCCTTATAATGGACACCAAATGCAAATCAACAGAACTAGTGAGAAAGAAAATGAAATGGTTCTGAAGTTGAAAAGAAGATATTATAAACAATTGAGTGCAGAAGAGTATTGCAAGATGCTTATTTGACAGTGATCCTTTACTAAAAATAGCTATTTCTTTAGGTTAGCACAGCTTTTCAAAAATTATTAAAAATGACCAAATCGAATAGGCTATGGTATCAAAAGCTTGATGTCAAGCTAAAGGGGCATAAAAACAGTTGGATGTAGTCCTCACTTAGCACCTCACCACTGAGCCCTCAAAGTTCATGGGTCAAGTAGAAAAAAAAAAAAAGAAAGAAAGAAGAAAAGAAAAAGCATTTTGGAATCTATATAAAACAATTGTTTAGCATGTGTGGAAGACTGTTTTACTACTTGTCATAACTAATTCTTGACAACCTCCTACTTAACAGCTGGTCAAATTCAATACAGAAAATAATCTGTAAAAAACTCAAGTAGTTGTGCATCTTGCTGGATTCAGAAAATTAAGAATTCAAGTGGAAAATCGCATGAGTGTTGAAAGTGAGAGCTTAGGGAAATGCAAATAAAAATAATGGTAAAACAGTAAAATTTGTAAAACGACTGGTTAATAGATAAGCAGCAGTACCTGAAGGCCCAGACTACATTTACATACATTTGTTGAGTTTCTGTAGTATATTTGAATTCAGTAAAAACAATGTACATGCATAAGTGTTTGAAGAAACAGGGCTTAATGAGCAATGTTACTTAACATACAGATGAGAGAGGAAAAAAAAAAAAAATCACCTTGTCCATTTTCTTGAGGTTTGTTTTTCTTCCAAAATTCGATCTCTCGCTGCAGTTCCTCTAGTTAACATCAAAGAACAGTAATGTGAATTTTTAAATCAATACTACAGGTGTATCATTAGAAATAGCCATACTCCCTCCATCAACCCAAATAGGTACCCAAAACCAAATGAGAAACTTACGTTCTCGAAGTCCAGGCACCAGCTTAAATATAATTTCCTCTAAGGTGTTATCCAGCCTTCAAAGGGAAAAAATACATTTCATATTAAGTAGAAACTAGCATTTTAAATATTTTTTAGCCTTTAAATAACAAAAACTTTTGAACAATAAAATGAATTGCATATTTCTGGTAAATAATACATCCTGCAAAAACCAACTGATTTTAGCTTGAGACAACATGCATTAACACTTATCTCAACCACCTCTAGAATGGATTTCTTTTAGAAATAACCAAGGAATTTATTTTTTAATGTATAAAGACAAAAATGAAGCAAAAGAGAAAAAACATTATACTCCAAAATTTTCATTGTTTTAATTTGTGTTACATGCAAACAATTGTGTTATTAAAAGGAATAAACTGGAAAAGCAGTATCCAATTTTAAGGTGCAGGTCATGAGTAGGAAGCATGAAAATTATAAACTCCATTATAAACTCCATTGAAGTGTTCAAGTGCTTTGGCAACAAGGCTGTTACGAAAAACTGAACAGACTATTCCCCACTCTTTACAACACAGACAAACCAGTCTTGGCAGGATAAAGGAGACCACAGAGCATCCATGCTGCTCTGGCTAGACAGTTCTCAGTACCCAACATAATTCATTTAAACTATTTAAATCTGCCATGAGTTTGTCTACCAGATGACAGTAGGCAGCACAGGCATGTCCTCCGATATCTTGATATTAGTGCCAGAAATAGCTATTACCGTCCCTTCCAGAGGACTTGGTGCATTTACCTTTGTTGCTGAAGCTAAAATATTTTTCTTCCCTTTTCTCTGAATTTTACCTACTCTCCTATTCATTTAATTTATCATCATCTGCTTTCTAGTTCCACTTCCTCTCCCTGCCCCACTCATCCTTCAGGTTCCTCTGTCGCTCATTGTTTCCTTTTCCTTTCTCTCCTCTGGCCTCTACATCTTCTCTTGTCAACAGTAACTCCCACTGTCCACAGTCTAAACAAAAACCCATGACAAAACAAAGTACTAAGTAATACGGCCAGAGAAATTAACTACCTCGAGATTCAGTCAGAAGGCAATACAGTAATTGCCTTTGGTATATTTTTAATTGCCTTAATTTTTCATGTCAATAATGATATATATCTCTCTATATACACATATATATTTGCATATATGCATACATGTATGTGTACATGTTATTATTAATACACTATGGGCCTGTTATAAAACATATGACTGTTCTCTATCTTTTGCTCACTAGCAGCAGCAAAGTAGGAAGGAGACTGAATGATTTTATTGTTGAGGAATGCCTAAAAGCCATTTTAATAGTAACAATTATCTTCTTATAATAAACACATGAGCATTCCAGGTTCTCTTCTTTACAGAATTTGTCTTTGTAAATGGAAGTTTGCAGTTCAACCTATTACCCCATCACCTTGTTCTGAGACTAGTTCCCTGTGTCATCTGTCAGTTCGTGGAGACAGTCGTACCATAAGAATATTCATGTTTAAGCTACAACCATGATCCATTTTTTAATTGCTGCTTCTTATAAGGACAGAAAAAAAAAATCTGCAAGTGAAACAGACCTCCCCTAAAACAAAGCAGCATAGAGAGTACTTCCTCACAGATAAGAAGGAAACCAAAATCATGGGATGTCTGAGCACTCGGCTTCTGACAGATGACGATATAGGTCTACCTTTCCAAATGGCATGTTCTCTCTTCTAGCCTCTCCTACCGATATCTAATGCAACTAGGGGGTACTGCTTTCTATAGGTTCCCACAGCAGAGGACTGGAAACTTGGGAACCTGTCTTGGAAATGGAATTCATTTCACATTGTAAGAATCTTCATAACTTACTCATTAAGAGAAAAGAAATAAGGACTTTAAAAGAGAACGTCACTATCTTAATTCAAAATACCACTAACATTCCTCAGGATGATATAATACATGCTGTTTTTTCTACACTTATTTTTGAAAATTCCCACTTAGCACTTTCTAATTCTTCTTCAATGGCCCAAAACAAAAGTCACTGGTAATGCTAACATAACAAGCAAACCAGCATACTTAGCAAATTTATGATGCTAGCAGCAAGAACTGGCTTCATACTCTAGTCAATGACTTTATTTTCTTTCAAAAACTAAACAAAAAGAGCTATTTCATCCTTATGAAGCGTAATTACTAATCAATACTTTAAAAATGCAGAGAAAATAATACTTATCTGATCTTTAAGTACATGGAAACTAAACTTAAGTTCTAGGGAAAAAATAGGAAAACATAAAAAGATTCTCAATTTCAGATGCATCTTAGTGTGTTCCTATTGTCCATGCCTACGACCAATCTAACAAGATTTGTATTTCTGTGACTCGCACCAAACCTATTCCAAAATGAAACTACTTGACATAACTCCTAAAGGTGGTCTCAGTCATCTATATGACACTTCCTGTTAACGCTGAAACAAGAACATTAATATTTTAGACACATATCTTTCCATCCCTACATCTTCCAACCTCCAAACCAGAACACATAGAAAGAAGAGCCAAGCATTTACGTTAGCTTCGTATAGTTTCTTTTTTCACCTCATCTATATTATTGAATGAGTTATAAGATCAAAGCTACTCTGGTAATTGCTAATTATCTGAAGTAAAGCAAACGAAGACTATCATTCAGGAAAACCTGCATCCAAAGCAGCATGCTACCAAGAAAAAAAAGAAGCCTGCCTTCATGGTATAACCAACGCAGACTCTGTTGAATACTGATGATGCAGAATTCTGCTAAATCAGGAAAGGGAATTCTAGAATTTAACACTTCCCAGATTTTCATTTTAGAGCTCAATGTTGAATTTCAGACTTAGGCTTATAGTTTCAACAGACCCTAAGTGCTGCCAACTAAAAGATACATCTAAAAAACTCACATAGTTATGAAGCTATTCAGAATTGAGTTTATAAAGTAGTTTATAAAGTTTATCTCAAAGATCTCAGTTAAAAATACTAATAGAGTGTTCAACGCCATTTCTCAGAAAATGACTGCATTCTTGAGCAATGATAGGGCTGGTCTCTACAGTCAGAGTATAAGACATGTATTAAGTTATGCAGGCAACATCCAAAAAAGATAATTCCATTACACTGCTCATGTGCTCTTTTGATTATTAGTTTAGCGAATGTTTAAAACTTTCATAAAACACAACCAGCAAACTACTAGCTATATGCAGTTTGTTGGCAAATAAACCCAATGACTCTAAAAGTAGTTTCAGGAAATAACTGCAGCGAAAATAGCTCTTCCCACATTTCTGGCTTGTGGTCTCAACTTATCTCACCCTTCTATCATTTCCTGCTTAAAGCATAGTATTAATTATTATTTATTATTAACATCTACTAGATGTTTCAGAAAATGCATTTTTAAGCTCCTATGAAATGGTCCTGTCAAAATAAAAGAAATATTTCTAAAATGCTTTTGTTTTCAGCTTTTTAGTAGCCTTATGCACTCTGTATAGCATCTTCTGTTACAACTGACACAGCACCTCAGGCACTGACAGGAGATCAGAAAAATACTTATGGTAAGCATCTACATAAACCCTTTTAGCCCTACGCTTCCAAAAAAAACCATTCAAATGATAAAGACATAAGCTAACAACACCCTTTAGAGTTGCTGAATTTAATCTCTCACCTGTCCTCTTGGTATATAACTGAAGCATGGGAATTGCTATGCACACATGTATTATTCAAAAATCAAAGCAAAATATGACAAATTGTAGCAAACACAATGACATTAGGAAATAATACCAACCCCAGCAAATTCCAGATGTAAATATTTATTTTAACATTGATGTAAGAATATTTCTTCATAAGTTCATAACAGTATTACAAACTAATAATTTTGTGGGTGGGGGTGGAGTGAGTGTTGGGAGTGAGGGCAGGGAATGGCTTCATCATTTTAGAAAAGATGAAATTCCTCCGCTTATGATGACATTTCTTGATTTCTCTGTAATCGTAGGATGGATATCACCTTTATTTCAACATAACATCACTAAAACAGAATCCAGAATTTCAAGAAAAATAAATGTTTAAAAAAAGATGTGTTATTGTGATACAAAAAATGCAAACTCTCAAGAAAGGGTATTTTTAGTGTCAAAACTTTCTTTCATGAGTGTCTTTTCATTAATCTGACAGCAGATTTCAATTCAGATTGGTAGCTCTACGCCCTGGAAAACATTCAGTTATTCGTATGATTCATTTTCTACTTTGGTCTAAGATGAAAAAAAAGGTGCATGCAGTTTGGAATGCCCTAAATTGTTCGAAAAAAGAAACTCTAGAATTTAATTTCATGTAAAGAATAAAAGGTATCTGGTTCATTTGTTTAATAGAGGTATTAAAATATTTATTTTAATTTGTACAATATACCCAGTCTTTCTGTGTACTTCCCTTATCTTTCCTCCTTTTATTATATCTGAAAAAACTCAATTTACAGTTTATTGGGAGATGAGAAATTGACAGAATCTATGGCAAAGAACAGTTGATGTGTGTATTATACAAATAAGCAAAAAAATTAATTTGCTTTCAGGATTAAGATATTAAGATTTTTTTTATTTTTATTTTTTGTTCTTCCATTTCAGCAAATGTTGTGCAATGTCATCTTACCTTAACATTTCTAGTGGATTGGTCTCATGCACTTGGTTGCCACACCTGGGACAGTCGTTGCTGTCTTCAAAGTGTTGAACAATACAAGTCTTACAAACTGAGGGACAAAAAAAAAACCAAAACAAACCAACTTAGACTAAGATCTAAATAATACTGCTTGAATATGACCTAATGATACCAGTTAACTACTTCATGCATCAAAGATAAGAGTATTATTTTAAAGCCAATAACTACAATGCATCTTATCCACTTCTTGCTCCTCAAAGCCATAGCTAGTTCTGCTCTGCCAAGACACTGAGCTTAGCAGCACTGAATTCAGCAGAACAAGTTGGACAAGCACTGCTTTAAAGTATGCAATATTTTCACTACTTATAATTCTCCCAGCATCATAAAATGCAAAACCCATACCATGTAGCACACGTAAAGAACAGGTTCTGAGAAAGTGCATGCTGGAGAGCTCTAGCCCAGCAGAGCCAATCATCACTTCAGATGATCTGAAAATGACTTATGCACATTTTTTTCGTTCCAACAAATTTGCTGGCAAATTAAAATACGGTTGTAAATACTTCCTGGAAGAGAAAAGTTCACAGAAATTGCACACAGCTTCAAAGTGCCTATGTTTCCCTTTTGACATAGCCCCTCCAAAAGCAATGACAGAACTTACAGTAAACATTTAATACTTGAATCTTATAATGAAAAAATCAGGATCGTGACCATGGCAAGTATAAACAAACCCAAAACAACAACAATGTGAATTTAAATCCAGTAAACTGAAATGAAACTAAACAAGGTGCTACACTACTGTTGCTTCCAAATGATTAATTGCAGACTGGAGATTTTACTGCCATTAATAAGAAAATGGAACCCAAGCTGATGAGAACAAATATGCCTGCTATTATTACTGTGTTACAACATTCTGGATGGAGATAAACTCTATCCTCTGTTTATTATTACTTCATCTAAACTGAAATGAGAACTGCAAATTCATCAGTAAATGTACTGAAAAAATAAATGGACTGCTGCAATTGCACTATGCTTTCTGCTGGAACACTGTAATTCCTTTCATCAATTACCTAAAGAAATAAGAGTACCTCTAAAACAAGCTGGCAAATGCTAATTATATGACAATCTTTAAGGAATCTTGAAATTCCTTTAAGAATTGTCACCTCACAAGCAAAGTCTGCATTTATCTTTGCCTTGGTATGCTCAGAAGAGTTACTACAAATCAGCTGACGCTGATAATGCACACACATTAAACTCCTGTGTAGGTGTGTTTTCCAACTACTTTAAACACTAACTTAAGGACATTAACTTCACAGAATCACAGAATCAACCAGCTTGGAAGAGACCTCAGGGACCATCGAGTCCAACCGTTGCCCTTACACCACCCTGTCAACTAGACCATGGCACTAAGTGCCAGGTCCAGTCTTGCCTTAAACACATCCAGAGATGGTGACTCCACCATCTCCCTGGGCAGCCCATTCCAATGTCTAATGACCCTTTCTGAAAAGAAATTCTTCCTAATGTCCAACCTGAACCTCCCCTGGCGAAGCCTGAGGCTGTGTCCTCTTGTCCTATCACTAGTTGCCTGGGAAAAGAGGCCAACTCCCACTTCTCTACAACCTCCCTTCAGGTAGTTGTAGACTGCAATAAGGTCACCTCTGAGCCTCCTCTTCTCCAGGCTAAACAACCCCAGCTCCCTCAGCCGTTCCTCGGAGGTCAGACCCTCCAGACCCTTCACCAGCTTGGTCGCCCTCCTCTGGACTTGCTCCAACACCTCAACATCTTTCTTGAAGTGCGGGGCTCAGAACAGGACACACTACTCAAGATGCGGCCTCACCAGTGCCGAGTACAGAGGGACGATCACTTCCCTAGACCAGCTGGCTACACTATTCCTAATAGAGGCCAGGACGCCATTGGCCTTCTTGGCCACCTGGGCACACTGCTGGCTCATGTTTAGCCGGCTGTCGATCAGCACCCCCAGGTCTCTTTCCACCGGGCCGCTTTCTAACCACTCTTCCCCAGCCTGTAGTGCTGCATGGGGTTGGTTGTGGCCAAAGTGTAAGACCCGGCATCTTGTTCTTGTTGAACCTCATGCCAATTGGTCTCGGCCCATCTATCTAACCTGTCCAGATCCCTCTGTAGGGCCTTCCTACCCTCCAGCAGATCGACACTCCCACCCAGCTTGGTGTCATCTGCAAATTTGCTGAGGCTGCACTCAATCCCTACTGTCTAGATCATCTATAAAGATATTGAACAGCACCGGCCCCAGAACTGAGCCCTGGGGAACACCGCTAGTGATTGGCCGCCAGTTGGACTTTGCCCCATTCACGACCACTCTCTGGGCTCGGCCATCCTTCATAGCTTTTGTTGAAATTACAATGAACTTTCCCCTTTCAGTCTGACATGCAACTTCAGAGCTCGCTGGCTAGCTCTTGGCGCTCTCCCCAAGCTAAATGGCTCTCGCAGAGCTGGATGCAGGGCAGGTTTCCGATGATCCGGTAAAATGAGCTCAGGAAGGCCACGAATCCTGCCAAACAAGCCCAGTACGTGGGGCGCAGTGCTGTCCTCTGCACACGGACTCCAAAGCAGCCGAGAACACTGATGCTATGAGAGCACCGTTCAACCCTCAGCTTATGAGTGAACGTTTTCTTAACCTAAAGTTGTGAGGTATTTAGCGCAGGTATACAGATGCAAAAACCTGTAATCACAGAACTCTTCTTATATCACAGCTCTTTTATAATTTGTTAAATTACTAGACTTAATTGATTTTTGCACATGCATTCCCTAACACTTCCACAGGGTAAGAAGTCTAGTACAGAGCAGCAAACATGTCTCTTTCCTTAAATTAATGCACTAGCTGGATATGGGTTAGAGCTTTCCGATATCAACTAGCTATGCCAAGATTAAATAGAGATGGGATTCTTTTCATTTCACAGAATCACAGAATGTTAGGGATTGGAAGGGACCTCGAAAGATCATCTAGTTCAATCCCCCTGCCGGGGCAGGATTGCCTAGACCATATCACACAGGAACGCGTCCAGGCGGGTTTTGAATGTCTCCAGAGAAGGAGACTCCACAACCTCTCTGGGCAGCCTGTTCCAGTGTTCAGTCACCCTCACCGTAAAGAAGTTTTTCCTCAAATTTAAGTGGAACCTCCTGTGTTCCAGCTTGCACCCATTGCCCCTCGTCCTGTCAAGGGATGTCACTGAGAAGAGCCTGGCTCCATCCTCTTGACACTTGCCCTTTACATATTTATAAACATTAATGAGGTCACCCCTCAGTCTCCTCTTCTCTAAGCTAAAGAGACCCAGCTCCCTCAGCCTCTCCTCACAAGGGAGATGTTCCACCCCCCATAATCATCTTCGTGGCTCTGCGCTGACTCTCTCTAGCAGTTCCCTTGTCCTTCTTGAACTGAGGGGCCCAGAACTGGACACAATACTCCAGATGCGCCTCACCAGGGCAGAGTAGAGGGGGAGGAGAACCTCTCTCGACCTGCTGACCACACCCCTTCTAATACACCCCAGGATGCCATTGGCCTTCTTGGCCACAAGGGCACACTGCTGGCTCATGGTCATCCTGTTGTCCACTAGGACCCCCAGGTCCCTTTCCCCTGCGCTGGTCTCCAACAGCTCTGTCCCCAACTTGTACTGGTACATGGGGTTGTTCTTGCCCAGATGCAGGACTCTACACTTGCCCTTGTTATATTTCATTAAATTTCTCCCCGCCCAACTCTCCAGCCTGTCCAGGTCTCTCTGAATGGCTGCACAGCCTTCCGGCATCTCAGCCACTCCTCCCAGTTTTGTGTCATCAGCGAACTTGCTGACAGCGCACTCTAATCCCTCATCCAAGTCATTAATGAATATATTGAATAGAACTGGTCCCAGAACCGACCCTTGCGGAACTCCGCTAGACACAGACCTCCAACTGGACTCTGTCCCGCTGACCACACTCTCTGGCTTCTTTCCTTCAGCCAGTTCACAAATCACCTCCACTACCGATCATCCAGACCACACTTCCCAGTTTAGCTGCGAGGATGCTGTGGGAGACCGTGTCAAACGCTTTACTGGAAATCGAGATAGACCACATCCACAGCTTTACCATCATCTATCCACTGGGATAGATGATTCTTCACCTGTGTCTTTATAGACATTTTTAACTGCATTACTTGCTTTAGATATCACAATTTATTTTTTTTTTTTACACATTACCTCAAAGTGGTTTAAGTTTTCTAAGGCTTTGGAGTAAACAGGTAAGAAAAAGACACTGCTCACCAAAAAGTGTCATGAATCTGCTCTGCAGTGCTCCCTGCAGATTTAAGTCCTGATTCTAAGCACAACTTCCAGCACATTCAAAGGTAACAGAGTGTACCCTCATTTCAGGCATACAGCCCTGGAGAGGAAGGGATGTTGTACAGTAACATGTAATAATCAAAAAGCCCTCTCACCTGTAGCTAGATAACAGGGTGCATGCTTGATCCCCTGAGGTAAGGAAGTGTCACAAGTGGGTATCAGTCACAGATGAAGAAGCAGCATCATTTTCCCAAAGTTACACTTTTTGAACAGACATTGCCATAAGACATAATGTTCTGCAAAAACACGTACTAAGGAACAAACAGAAACCCTACAGGTGTTCAGACCTGACTTGTGTGCAAGCAGCCACTGACACCATTCAAGTGCACCGACAGAATTTGAATAGCTGACCAAAAAAAAATAACATAATATTCTCAAAAAAAATCACAGAATCACAGTATGTTATGGATTGGAAGGGACCTTGAAAGATCATCTAGTCCAATCCCCCTGCCGGATGTTCTTGCTTATCTTCAAAGTCTAATTACTGTACCTTTATTTTTTTGATACTACAAGTAGTCCTGACTATAGCCCCAAAAAAATGGCTCCAGATAAATCACGAGCACGCCATGTCATTTGACTTGAAAAAAACCAACAGCCAATAACACTAATTAATATGAAATTCTGATACAGTGTTCACGAGAAAGCTAGGATGAATTGAGCTTTTCTTTCTGAAATAGGCCATCCTGGTATTATGTCACTCATTTATCTTCCTCTTCTTGAAAAGTGAAAAATAAACCAACCATAAAAAGGTCCTACTCTAAACACACGACAGTAGAATCAAAACAGAAGACCATGTCGCACAAAACCATGATGGAAAAGGCTCTTTAATTGATAGTAATATGTGTTGTAATCACTGTAAAAAAATAAAAATGTTTCAAACAGAAGACCATATGCAAACATAGTGGCTAAACTGCATTTAAATTTATTTATTTAAGCAACCCATAGATTTTTAGAAACAAGATAGTCTTGAAAAGGAAATACTGCCATGAATGGAAGCGGTTAACATCGCTGAAAATCGTCCCCCATTCATTAATGGAAGAGATGTCTTCTTCCTATTTATCAAAAAAAAATCAGGACATTTTTGGGGCACGATTCTTCTGTATTATTGAAGTAGAGAGCATCAAAGCAATTAAATGAAGAGATACTAGGTCTGCATGAAGTAAACAAAAGGACTAAACAGGATTCACCTATTAAATCTGATGTCATATGTAGTAAAAGTCTGATACAAGAGTCCTAGAATAAGCACCTCTTGGATGACATCAATGAGAATGAAAATAACCATATTCTGCCCAACCTCCTCAAAGAATCTGTGAAATGTGCTACTGTCAATTGAGCTCTTCAACTGCAGCACCTGCTATTTCATAATCCTGGTATCTATACTTTGCTGAAGATGGAGATGATTACCTCTGTCAGGAGAAAGCGTACAGATGAGTAGCAGGTGATGACAATACTGATGAGAACCATAAGGTTAAGAATCATCTGCTATCTCAGAAATTCCATTAGTTGGAGAATCTCAATTTAAAGAGTGTGGGGAAAAAAAGGCTGAGAAGCTAGTACGATGATAAAATTGTGAAGTCTAACACAGTTGTAAATAGTGGCCATACAGAAATTCAGCTGAAAGTCGTTCAGATAAATAACATAAGGGTTTGGTTTAGTCTAGACCTTTTCTGACTTGACTTTACAGAAACTGAGCTTATGGATAACTCCTTTTCAATGGAGAATTGCAAGTGAGATGGAGTTCCTCTTCTGCTAACTCCTATAATAAAAGAAGGGGTTGGTCTTTAATTTTTTTTTTTGGTAAGCCTCCTGTTTGGTAGAAACAGCAGGATCTCCATGCAGTCAGTTTTTGTAACCTGACACCAATTTTAAATGATTGATAAAGAATAAAAAATTTTGAAAAAAGTGGTATAAGCATGATCGGTATTGGTCAATATTAATTGTGGAACTGATAAGCCTAACCCCTAACCTTGGTTTATTTGGGAAATTTTTAGCAACAGAGACTCTAAGAGAATTAGCACAAAAATTCTTCAAAAAGATTACCAGTGGCTTCATATCAATACCAGAGTGGTTTCTTTTTTTTCTTGAACCAATTGGTACTAGCCTCCTTCATAAAACATTTCCCTGTGTTTTAAGAAAGCTGTGTCTGAAATTCTGTGGACAAATTAATTCCCTTCACTTGCTCTTGGGATCTCTGCTCCATTCACATCAGAGAAGTTCTCAAAGTCTGTGATGAGATGACACCGATTTGACTGCTTTGAAAAGGACTCATTTATTTGTCTTGTAAAGATATTTTAAACTTGGTTTTGCTAGGCTTTTTGTTTGTTTTCCAAACCAAAGACAAACTGGACCTAGCTGAGCTATGGCTTTCATTTACACCTACAAGAAATCTGAAATTATTACTGCTGAGAAGAACTCTATGCCACAGGATAGATAACTAATGATTGACCCCTCAAAACCTCCCAAATACTTAACACTGCTAAACATGAAGCCTGCTAAAATCCACACTACTGAAATTTGGAGAAATACTTATAATATAAACCAATCTATGGAAAGGAACTGAATTCTCAGTCTGAATGTATTTATGTGCTCTCTTTATACCTTTTTTTTTTGAGAGAAGACAGCACCCTTGTAAGCCATGCGTGGTCCAAGAAAGAAACTAATGATTAATGAAGGGCTTAATCTCCAGTATAAGAGAAGTCTTTGAGTAGAATATATACAGACAAAACATCATAAGGAACCAAGAATCTTAAGCCAGTCCTATATGGATGTATTCCCTACCCCAACAAACATACAGGTCTGGATCAAGTCTTTGTGCTGCCAGCTGAAATCATGAGGTCATCTTATACCATGAAAAAAAACCTTGAAATTGTAAATCAATACTGCAGTAATCTAAAACAACTTTTACTTTTTCTCGTGTAAAGCTATGGTGCTATGAGGATTTGCTTGTCAAAACTAGGTGTGATTTACCAATAGCAATGTAGAGTCAAAAATACACATAAATTCCAGCACTCAAGAATAATGAACTGATATGTGATACTCCTAGTAGGAGTAGGATCATCAACCAGTATTTTCAGATATGATAGGTATAATCATCCTCTGTTATTCTTAATATAAAACACTTGAACATTTTTCAAAGCCTGTCACTTTGAAGTTTCAGAGAATGTGATGAAGTCTTAAGTATTGGGTGAAAAAGGTAGGGAAAAAGGGAATCTTTAAACACAATTAAATTACAGATATGTTTAATTCACCACCATAGGGGGGGAAAAAAAAAAAAACAAATCCAAAACCCTTTAACATTTACAGTACAGATTAACAAAATGACATGGTTTCACTTGCTTTACTGTAGGTCATGGTGTGACAGCAAACAGGCAAAAGAAAACAGCTTAACCAAAATGTACACAGTTTGCAGAATTCTGAGGTATGTGCTACACATGCCAGTGAAATGAGGACGTGAATTTCATGGTTGTACTATGACACTTCGGATGAGCCACAATAAAAGTTAAACTCACAGAAGTTGATTTACTACAGCTGATAGAAGTATTTGTGTGTCATATGCTAATTGGCTGGAAACCGTAACATACTGCACAATGCTACATTTTCCAATACAGAGATACCTGTTTCACACACTCTTTCAGATCTTTGTAATCAGCTGAAAAATACAGATATAAGTGTCAGAACTGTGCTGTATGTCATCTTATGCAAACAAAAAAAGTACATATCTTATGCATATCTACACACATACTTTTCAATGAGAAGACCCTTCCTAGCTTATATTTTAAATGCTGATTAACAAGATACCTAAATAAAACTTCATATTGCATTTTGTAAGCAAAATATTCTACAAAAGACAGTTTAATCAGTTAATTGTGGGACAAATTCTTTGTCAGAACTCATCCTTTGAATTCTTCCAAGGATCTCCTCTCTCAAAGTTAATCACACTGATCCAGTGAGCAAAGGAGGGGCACAGGATACACACAGCTAGTGGAACATCAAACCCATCTCAGTGATGGCACAGAGATGTAACAAGACATTTGGCATGTTTAAGGATGTATTTAATTAGCTACTTTAAACCTGCTTTAAAAGCACCCACTTTTAGGGAAAGAGTCTGCGTAAAAACAGGACAGAAAACTTTAATATACTTAACCACCCTTCTCAAAAACTATACATGTGAGACTACTCCATGGTTGGTTACAATTACCAGACACAGTCACTCTGGATTCCCTTCTATTAAAAGGGAGAAATGATTTCAGTACAGATCACCACAGTACACGGTGATAAAGACAGAATTTTTTGGGCTGAAATCTTTTATTCCAAAATAAGACAGATCTGCTAACCTTTAAGATCTGCTACACACCATTGACTGAAGCTTCTGCAAGAGAAGGATCATGAAAGCAGCTCAGCTTGCTTTTCTGAGGATGGAAAGTTTTGCTGCAGTGAAGTTCTTTCACAATCTCCTGGCGAGAACATAAGTTTTTATGCTGAAAAACATATCTGAAAAACACTCGGTTGCAAGATTATTGGTTTGATATTGAAAATTACATCTCTGGTCATTTTCCTGCATGGGAGGGAATTTCTGAAAGTTCCTAGACTGTATTAGTTGACAATTTCTTAAGGCAAATCCTAGAGACACCAACTAGGAGTAATGGACCACTTGATCTGCTGTTCACAAACAGGGAAAAACTGGTGATGAATACGGACGTAGATGGCCACTTGCCTTGCAGTGACCACAAGATGATAGAGCTCAGGATCCTGAGGAAGGCTACAAAGTTAAACAGCAGAGTTAGGATTCTGAACTTCAGGAGATGGGACTTTAGCTTGTTTAAGCAACTGCTAGTCAGTTTTCCCAAGGAGGCTATCATTAGAAAGAAAGGAACTTAGGAGAGCTGGCTGGGATTTTTAAAGAAAATTAGACCTCAAGAGCTAACCAGCACATTGTACAGGGAATTTCGTCAGAACTGATTAGTGCACAAGAACTGCTTGGTGCAGAAGCTTCCTAACGAATATGCAAAAAGAGAGCACATTAGAAGTGGAAATAAGAATGAGAAACAAAAGGATATAAAATCATTGCTCTGGCATTTAGGTACAAAATTAGGAAGGCCAAAGCCTAGCCATAACTAAAACTGATGAGGGACATAAGATTCTGCAAGTAGGCTAGTAGCTGAAGGAAGTTCAGACAAAATGTGGGTCTGTTAACGAATGCGGGAAACAACTTAGGCATAGATTATATAGAAAGGTTTGAAGTCCTCAATGTCTTTTTTGCCTTGGTCTTCACAGGCAGAGCCTGATCCCCGATCTCCATGCATACCAGCATGATTTGGGAAGGAGAGGGATGACCAGCAGCTAGGGAAAAGCAGGCTAGGGACTACTGAGAAAAGCTGGATGTATTCAAAGCTACAGGCCAGGTAGGATTCACTAAGATGAAAGCTTTTGACCATAATCACGGTGATTATGGGAGGTGCCCGATGACTGGAAAAGGGTAGTGTGTTATGCTCACCTTTAAGAAAGATGGGAGATCACATCACGTCCCTTGGAATCAATTTCCAATTACGTGATGGACAAAAACGTAATCAGGAACAGGCAATATTGATTCACCAAAAGCGAACCATGGTTGAGGCTAATAAGTGATCTAATTACAGCCTATACCATTTGAATAGCAGTTACAGGAGTGACAAGAGCCCAGCTCTTCTTGGTAGTGGCAAATAGTATAACAAGGAGCAATGGTCACACGTTGTTGTTTTGTACGACATTCAGAAAAACTTCACTAAGTAAACAGCGTAGCACTGGAAATGGTTATTGACAGAGCCATGGAGACTCCATGCTTGGAGATTCACAACTCAACTATACGGAGCCATGGCTTGACCTGGTAATAGCGTTGGCAACTAACCTGCCTCATGAATGAAGCTGGCCTAGACAACATCCAGATGTCCCTTCCAACCAACTTTTCTATGATTGTGTAAACAGTCTGATATTTTTTAGGACACCAAAGAATGCTCCTGAGGAAAGTTTACTTTCCAAGTTTTGTAAGCGCACACTGTACTAAACGACGGAATGACTCAGAAGACAGATAATGGGACATACTCTTTATCTCACATACTGCTTCAACCAGTATTTCTTAAACATCCTTGACAACTGTGTAACAGACTAGAAAAAAGGTCTCAGTCCATAAGACAAAACCATTCTCTTGTAAGTAGCAAAGAAGAAATGAAGTACTGAATTTGCAGAATAATTAATTAATTTGCAGTAATATAAGCACTACCTTCCCAAAAGAGATAGGAAAGTTTGTACTGCTGATGCCCAAGTTGCACTTATTCTTCCCAGTAAATGGTGGGGCTGTCTGTCCAACATTTCCAAAAAACCCATCAGAAACATCTCTTATTAAGAAGGCACACATTTCTCAGAGCAGAACTTTACTACTTAACATTTTTCAGCAAACACAGAAGATGTGAATTAACCGCTAACTGATTTGGTTACTACTGATCACATCAGTTCGTCTGTGATCACTGGAGAACATCTATGTCAATACATGCTTTTCATCTTGTCCAAAGTAATACATTGCACTCCCAGTATCTAACGAATTTATGCTGCTTCCTAAACCGTTAATATCTGCAGATTTTGATTGTGCAACACTTAAATTATGGCGATTAGTAGTACAAGACAAATATCAAAGTTAAATTTGTTGTATTTTGCAGTATCTATTTGGATATGACTGAAGAACCATACCTCCACTTCAAAAAAAAAAGTTTAAATATCTTCTAAAAGCCAAAGGGTAAAATAATTTATCGGAATATCTTCCTGAATTCACCTTTTCCTCTATAGACATCAGGCTTCCATATCACCACTTGAAGTTTTTTGTTTTCCTTTCCACCATTGTAAGCTTCATATTTTGGCAACTAAACTCTTCTTTAAAGAAACACACCTTCTTTCCTGTAGTTCTACTTAATGACCCAAACACGTGGCAGCTTTTCTGTGAGGAGACCTGTGCAACTATATGGAAGCTCAGGAAAATTTATGTGTGCTAATCTGGGGACTAGGCAGTAACAGAGCTGTCTCAGTGAAGAGCTCACCATCTACAAATGAACAAAAGAAACAGATGCTGCTGAGAAAAAAAAATGCTCCTTCTGCCATTATTGTTTTGTAATGGGAGCGAAAGTAAATAAACAAATAAATTACCTAAACAGAAAGACACTATAATAAAAACAATTTTTTTTCTAAGTCTGAGCTGATTTTTGATGCAACTTTTTCCCCCTCACCCCAACCTTTTAAAAGTTACTACTGTTCATTAAACTTCACCCATAAAACAATCAACTAATGCTGGAATTTTTCCATTTTCTTAGAAGAGAAAGATAATTTAATAATAGCTAATATACCTCTCTCCCTCCTGTTTTATTTCCACTTCTTATACGGACACTTTGTTTAACTTCTCTCCTCCTGAACTTAAAATCCTTTACCAAGTAACCCAAACCGCAACAATAATACAACAAAACACAATATAATCCTTAGCTGAGGTTAGACTTGGAAAGTCAGTTCAAGATTATTTTTTCTCAAAAACTAAACTAAAAATAACATTATAATGGTAAACAATATTATCTTTGTACTATGAACAACATATAGGAATGATATGTTTCAATTCTCTACATGCTTGATGTACTAGGGACATAACACCATAATGTAAAAACCAACAGCGAAGACAATAACTGCAAGAACACCACCATGCAGAAATGGCACAAAATGCCAAGACAAGGCTTTTAACTGATATTTATTAAAGGTTTAAAAATGGGAAATCTACCAGAAAACATATAGTACCCCGTACTCTTCTCTTAGAAGAACTCAGATTTTACTTGGAAAGATACCAAATTCTCGTGAAGGTCCAAGCAAACTATCTTCTATTCAGGAATAAATGTAAAAAAAACAAGTATGCAAGTAATTTAGCTTGTGGCAGTAAGACAACTGAGTTTGATAGGACCATTCATATATTTAATATAATTCATACACACCAATGTTTTAGAAGTATTAGGAGCATAAGACAACCTGAATATTTTTTCCTGAGTCAGTTTCATTCAAAGAGATCTACTCCCTAAATAAATATTTTGCCAACTTTCAAGTGTTTCTATGCATTGTGCCATGGATCACATTACAGAGAGATGTGAGCCAATACTGACCAAACTGGTGTATCCATCATGCACACTGCCAACAGATACATTGGCTTAAGTTTCAAAAGCATAGTTATAGTATCAAAATACCACACCCGACTTAATGATCTTACTTGTGATCAGACAGGCCACAGTGATACATGTTTGGTGCTAGAGCCAGCACAATCACCACCAGCTTGGGGGAAAGAAAAGAGGTACCTGTACTCTGCAAGGTGTTAAGCAGAGTTGACATGCCCTCAATATGACCCAGATGGCAAACCAGCATCTAGGAAACCCCATCAGAAACTGCATAGCATTTCATGCAACACTTCAGAAGGAAACAAAAACCAGCACAGAGATCATATTAAACACATAACACTTGAAGGAAACATCACTTATGAAGGAGGGAGTATTTTGCAAAGTACTGCTTACAGGTATGGAGGCACTCCGTTACTGTAGTTGGCTTGATGAGATAGCCTTTACAGATATAGCAGGTGATATGAGGATTAAAATCTTTCACCAAATGCTTCCTCTGAGCAGCCATTCGTGGGGCAGGAAATGCTGGCAGAGTGCTCGGGGCCAGAGGAGCAAGTCTGAGAGGTGTCGATGCCCACGGTTCACAGGAGCTGCGGCGCTGCTGTGTGCAACTGGACTTCTCCAGGCATTTGATCTTAATTCTGGAGATCTCACAGGGACGTGGCTCGTAACTCCTGCTCCTGTGCCAGGCGAGTCATTTTCCTACCTGTAACACACGTGGAAAGAGAGAGGTGTGTAAGCCTGGCAGCACAGTGACGATGCCCGGAGGCCAAGTGTCGCCATGAACTTGGCAGGCGCACCCGGGTTATTATTTACATAACAGCAGCTGCGTGCCCGGCGCTCGGCAGCCGAGGTCGGCGGCAGCGCCCCTGCCCCTGCCGGGCTCCGGCCGCCAGCGGGACACGCCGCCGGGCGCCGCGCTGACAGGTGCAGGGGCCGCGGGCCACCCCCGGCGGTCTCCGCGGCCGCCCCGCTGCCCGCCCGGCACACCCCCGCCGAGGACGCGCCGCGGCCCGCAGGCCTCGGAGCGCCCCCGCGGGGAGGAGCTCTCCCCGCCGCCCCCGCCTCGCGGGATCCCCCGGCAGGAGGGGGGCGGCGGGCGGGGCAGCTCGGCGGCGGCGGCCTGGCTTCCCGCCCCCCCCGGCACCTGCAGCGCCCCTCGCCCCGGCCCCCGCCGTACCTGGCGCAGCCCGGCGGCCTCGGGCGGGCGGCCGCCCAGCGAAAGAGAAAGGGGAACGGCGTGCGCCTCCCGCCCCCTTCGAGCCCTCCCTCCTCCCCTCCCCGGCAGGCTGCCGCGGCCGGTCCCAGGGCGGGCGGGACGGGCGCGCAGGCGCTGCTCCCCGGCCGAGCCCTGCTGCGCCACGGCCCGCAGCGCCGCTCCGGCGCGGGAGCGGCCGGGAGCCCCTAAGTGGCCCCGCCGCCGGGCACCGGGGCGGGCGGAGGGGATCGGGGGCGGGTGGCCGTAGAGGTGAGGTGGAGGCAGGCGGGAGCGGCGGCGCTGCCGCGCACAGGTAAGCGCAGGAGCGGCCGCAGCGCAGCCCGCGTCACTCGCCCCGCTTCGGCCCTTAACACCATTTACTTAAAAATAACTTCAGCTTCTGCCCGAAGAAGGGTGAAACTTAAACCCATTTTTCCATCCCTCAAGAGGAAAAACTTAACCACTGGACTAAGTCAGGCCCAAATCCTGTAAACAGTTATAGATGTTAGACCTGTGCTTCCCTCTACCCGGGACCAAGCAGCCAGAGGACGATTAAGCACGAGTGAAAGCTGTCTCCCTGGTTCAATGCATCTCCTTGTTTCTCCCCTATTCACAGAAATGCACCCTATTACCAGGAATATGGTAAGTTACCAAGCTGCGTTTACGAGATGCTAAGTGCCCTTAACTCTCACTGAACGCCATTCAAGTTGTGGCATTTGGCACCTTTCAAGACCACAATGAAAAGAACAAATGAGCAGCAGTGCAGAAGCAGCTCTCATTTCATTATCAGAGGAAAGAAGTATAACAAAGATCCTTAAATACTTCTACTTTATATCATGAGGAAGCAAATTATGTTAATAAATACTTATTAATTATAATTTCAAAGGTAGTTAACTCCCAGCATTGCACACAACAGGATTATTTAAAAATATAGGGCCATATAAGTGATGTGAGAATTTTAATCTACTTATAGCAGTTAAAAGGAAACAGAGGAACAGTGTTTGAATCGAACAAGGCGGTCATTTTCATGTTATGAGAGAAACAGAATAAACAAAATAAACTGAGCTAGTCAGAGTAAATATGTACATGTTAGCGACAGCAAACGTGGTATTACAGAGAGGGTGATTATAGCCCTCAACTCAGTGATGAAAATACAGCTGCTCTCATTTTTTCATGTTTCTTAAACTTCTGACTTTCCTATCAACTGACTTGTACTCAGCAGTTCTTAGTGTCTTCTAACACAGCACTCACTTTTTTTTTTTAAACTAAGTCCTTTTTTAAATAAATGAGCTCACCTAACACATGGAAAATACAGACTGCTTTCTAAGCATCATCAAAGTAGAGGAGTAGTTTATTGAAATCGCTGAAGAACTACTGGATCATCCTAATGTGAAACACAGTAATTCTTTACATTTAATATGAATAAAATGTATCTTTTTAAAGGAACAGCCAGGACCCATAAGAACTTGTGAACTCCAAGGATTTCATTAATTTTACTCATTAATGCAGCTCCAACACTTTTGAAAAACACCAATGTTTGATGTCAGTTCTCAAGTAAATTCCAGAGAGAAAACAGACACTGGTCCATACACCCAAGTTCTCAGTAACATTGGAAAGGAGTGAATAATTCTAATCCTGCAAGTAGATCCACAGGAATACAACCTCACATCCCTACAGAGCTACACTGGAGGCTGTTTCTAGGCAAGTCTCCAATTACCCTCCCATTACCCGAAGAGTTACTTGTATTTTGTAGATGGAAGAATTACTGGGACACATCTGGACTGGAAAAATAATGAGAAAAAATCCCTACTTTTCTTAATAGACATTGTGGAGCAATCTGAATGATATTTAGAGGGAAGCCACAGCATTCACCTTCACTGAATACTGAGTCTCTAGACATCTGATGGAAATGCCATTTTATGACTTTTAAAATCTTGACAACTTCACAGAATTGCTTAGGTTGGAAGACACGTCCTGAGATCATCTAGTCCAACCCCTCTGCTCAAGCAGGGTCAGCTAGAGCAGGTTATCCAGGACTGTGTCCAGTTGGGTTTTGAATATCTACACAGATGGGGACTGCACCACCTCTCTGGGCAATCTGTTCCAGTTTTGACCACCCTCATAGTAAAAAAATGTTTTCTTGTGATCAGATGGGATTTCATGTGTTTCAATTTGTGCCTGTTACCTCTCGTCCTGTCAGAGGGCACTACTGAGAAGTTTGACCTCCTCATCTTCATTCCCTCCCATGGAGTATGAAGACTGTCTTTGATTTGATAGGAAACAATAGGAATTAGGCTATTCTTCTCCCCATCTCTTATTCATGAAAATGATCAGCAATGAGGTTTTGCTTTTCTACTGTGAGGGCATTCCTTCATCCCTACTGAGCTCCATATAAGATGCTGTGTATTAGCATGTAATAGCACTTCTGGGATATATATAGCATTTCTTTCTTTATGCTTACTCTTCTTTCATAGTCCAAAGTAAATTAGCAAAGCAGGTTGCAAAATGCTAACATCTGTATTATTTCGCCATTGACAAATAAGTAAACAAGATAAATGCATTCAAGATACATTTCAAGAGTAAGGTAAAACTGTGTAACAGTGTTCCAACTTTGTTGAACTAATTTCAAGCAAATTTTAAAAAGTAAGAGAAATCATAAAGTAAGTTCCTACAGGTTTTATAATAATTGGCTGCTAGTAAAGAAGAGGGAATCAAATTAGTGACTCTACCAAGGGAAAGATGAGCAGATCTGTCTTATTAAACGTTTCCTTGGCACACTAAAATACTGATCAGCCATAGCACACACAGTCTCTTCCCAGCTGTGGAGAAACACAGAAAACAAGTAAGGAACGAGGCCATAGCAGTGGGAGAGGGAGTTTGCCACCACAAGGGAAAAAAAAGAAAAATCACAACCGTGAAATAAAATAGAAATCGTCACTAGCATGAAGGAGACAATTTAACTTTAGCCACTTGTATGCAGAGGTTGAAGTGAAAAAATACCTGGTTTTGAACATATTATTATCTGACCATTAAACATACAGAGGGAAGATCTTGTGACCAGCTTGATATACCTCTGTGTGAGTAACAGATTTAAGAACCATGGCTACAGTCTTCAGGGGTATTGCAAATTTAAAAATACCAATCTATCACAGCAGAACTCAAACTATTCAGCTGAAAGCAGCTGTAGATTTAAGAATTAAATGCAATGGGTATATTTTTAAAAAGTATTTTCCCTGTGTTGCCTTATTTTGTCACTATTTTGTATTTTTCTTGTGAAGAATAGTTTTAATAGGCATGACTGTATGCGTCAGACACAAACATCTCCAGAAGCTTCCCAGAGAAAGTGGGACAAACTTCTAAAATATTAGTGACCAAATTCTCTATCCAGTTACTTTAGTGTCCAACTGTGCAAACTGTGATCAGCTGTTGCCTTCTGTTTTGTGGGGTTTCTTTAAGCACAGTAAAGGTACAGTATAAGATGCCATGTAGCCAAGCTGATTTCTCATGCAAGAATGACCTAATTGACATTATTTTGGCTTCAAAGGCAAAAAATCTTCATTATGGTATAGAGCCTTGCATTGTGCCACAACAATTTTTTTTATTTTCTTCATATGTAATTGATTTTTGGTGACAGGGTGAAGAGGGGTTTGCCTTTGAACCATCAGAGACTGCTCACAGGGAGCGATGCAACAGCAGGAAGTATACAAGATGTGCAATCAAGGGGCTTCTGTGCCTCTATTTGCCTGCGTGCTTTGTTTCAAAACAATGATCTGCGGTGGAGTTAGGATCTGTAGGCAACTAAAATACTGGCGGTATCCTCAGCCTCTCCTGGTTTTGTCATACGGCACACTGTAGTTTCTGTGCACTTTGGTCTCCTGTACTACATCGCTTTTAGTTTTTTATAGGGTATTGAAAAAAATGTTTGTGGTTCGTGGTATGTTCTGTAGGCTGAAATGGAGAAGGCAGTATTTCACACTTGCCTGCAATTGTGGGGAACCACAGAGAATGACCAAGGTAGTCTTTTACAGTCCTGTGTTTTATATAAATTTATAGCAATTCTGTATAAGTACTTAGAGCAAGTAATGGTCACACATTTTGGTAACAGCTTAAAGAAGATGCATAATTTGAAACAACCCACCTTGGTTCTAAGTCAGTTGTTCTCCAGGCACCACAAAGATCTTGCATCTTCAGAATTACTTTTTTGGTCTCTGGCCAGTTATTTCGCTTCCACTGCATAGTTTGTTAGACTTTCTCTGAACTCATGGAAATTATACCTGTGTTGCCATTTCTGTTATTGTATAATCTCTAAAAACTTCTTAACTACTTTAGCTGTATTGCTATCTGATTATATGCTTCTGACAGTTCAGATTCCTTTTATTCTGCTCTCTACAACAGTATCACCTGCTTATTCTGTGGCTTTTCCAAAGAAAATCTACTTGGGAATTAATGCTATTTCAAGTCTCCCTGCTATTTCACCATGGGGAAAAAAAGAAAAAAAAAAAAAAAAGAAAAAATCAATCAATCCGTGACAATCAGAGCCACATTATCAGAAAAACTCCAGTTGTATAACATGCACAGGCCAGGCTGAATATAGCTGCTGTCTGCATGGGCAAGACTATGTCTCCTCCATAGACTTCCAGGATCTGTTGGTTATGGGGCAAACTTTGCCAACTCTACGTATGTATCCTTCCAGGGGAAAAGTACCTCTATACCAGCATAATTCTAGGTTTCAAGTTTTCTAATCGGTCTCAATGAAGTCTATGCTTTTCTACAAGACATTCTAATGTCTATTTGCTATAATTCAATTACTTTTTTAAAAAAAACTTGTTTCTGTTAGCATTGTACTGCTCCTTCCACTCTATACTGCATTTTATATATATAATACATAAAAATTTTTTTTTTCCACTCTTTTTTCCCCTGAAAATAGTGAAGCCACTTACATCAATATATACAGCTCAGCTAAACAATAATGTGATGTGTTCAAATAGTTTTATAAGAGTATCATCTTTCAATCTCTGGTAAATGGAAAACAAACTGTAAGAACCTTCCAATGACTCCCGCTAAAATCGTTACTAACATATTTTGTTTCTTACAGTTGAAAACTGGCAGGAATGCAAATCAAATTGTATCACACATGTCAAACAGCTTCACAATTATGCAATCAACTTGCACTGCAAATTAAAAAAGAGACTTGCTACTAGATCTTAAGTCAAAACAAATTTAAAACTCCAATAAGCTCAGGAAAAGCAATCCTCAAGAAAAAAATCTACTCATGCCCGTTATGATGGCAGAACCAGCAAAGAGGCTTGAAAGGAAATAGAAAAGTAGCAACCAAATTGCCTCATCTTTTACAAGACAAATTAATGACATTCACAGTGTCTTAGGGAGTTAACTAACCTACTTCCACCGATTTTCAACAGCAGTTCTGTTTTCAGCTCTCTCAAGAATAAAACCTTTAACTTAGTGACACCATGTTTTATGGACTCCATTTCATTTGAACTGCATGGGAAGACTCATTCATGGGAACCATCACTTTGTCTGCCAATTAAAACAGTAGGCTTCATTGGAGGAAACCTAATATAGATACTTGTGAATTTCATTTTTAACTTGTAAAATAAATAGAGAATGTTTTTTCTGGACAAATTAAGAGAAAATAGGGGGCAGATCAAGATACTCCAACCTTAGCTTCACATCCTCATATGATCTTTTTGACAGCAATTCAGCATATATATAGAGTCAAAATCTGTGCAGCAACATGTTCCATGTGACCCAGTCCATCCAGTCATGTGACCATAGTCACAGCTGAATTTGGCCTACTGCGTTAGATAAAAGACATTATCTCCACCTTTCCCTAAGACTAATCAAGAACAGAAGTTCTTTACATATTTTAGATGTTTGTAACAGTTCACATTAACAAATGAGAGTCACTCCAAATAACATTATACTGAAAGCATTATCTTGAAATATTAATAATTTTTATCCAATATACTAATGGAAAAAGATTAAGCAAAACTGATACTTCTAATTGATTCTTCATTTGAATAATACACCACTTTTAGGGAGAGACAAGCTCAGGATTCTAGCCAGAAGCTATTCTCAAGTGAACAATCACTCCTCAGCCCATAACTTGGCATCATATGCCAGTTCTGCAGTCACATTAGCTTAGGAAGTTGACAGTGCTGGTTTCCCAACTTTAGTCCCATGACTGCGGTAAATCAGAAAAGTTTGCATAAGTGGTGCCCATGTCTACCTTTATCATTACTGAGTTTTCTAAAGAAGAGATGTATAAAACAATTCTCAAGTATGCAAAAAAAGTTTGATTTGTTTTTGCAATTACAAAATCATGGCCTTCAGACTCTGCTTGCATGTAAAGAGCATATTCTGGGTTGATGTGCATTTAATCAGATTGAGCACAAAATCAACCAAGAGCTGTGAGACTGTCTACCATTTCTGTATCTTGAGCTTCCTTTTTGTAATGCTGGGAAGTCTGGGTTCAGCACGGCGCTAATGAGACCACGTGGCTTTTAGCGAGTAGGCCACAGCAGTTTGGACTCTCTCTTTTTAGGCTCTGGACAGAGCAGGGCCAAGTCCCTCCCAGAATACAAAGAATATACAGAATCCTTCTTTTAAAAAGCTGTACCGTCTGCAGAAGTTCATTCTCACATTACTAACTTGTCCAGTCTCATCAACTAAATAGGATCATGAACTAGTTTGCTAGAAAATTCTGTAGGAAGAAAATGATAGTAAGAAACGTAGGTAATACTTCAGGAGATTACATGCTTTTAAGTCTAAGAAATAATTTCTTAAGCACACTAGTACAGGCGAAGCCCTTCTAGAGATGCAGTTGTTTGAATAAAACAAAATAATGTCTGTTTTAGTCCTTTAGTATCTAATGGCACCTACTGAAAAGGTCTGACAAATGCTCAGATTGGATGATTTCATTAAGATTCTTGCTTTAATACTTAGAAAAACCGATCTTCGTTTCCTCTTCAAAAAGCTGTCATTTAGCAAGAATCACGTTCTTGCTAAATTCACTACATTCTCCTACAGGGGTATCTATGTTTAAATGGCAAGTGAACTATGTCTATATTTCATATTTAGGCCCTGATGCTATAAACACTACCATTCATGCTTCACTATGCATGCCCATAGTCCATGCAAGTCTACAGTCCAGCTCATTAAAGTGGGTGACTATTCACTTGCATCAAACTTAGTATGTAAGTCCATGCTGCAGTGTACATATATAACAGTCACCTCCTTGTATTTTATAAAGGTGTACAAAATCAGACAGAGCATGCACCATTCTTTACTATTGTTTCATACCTTGCTGCTATTTCTGAGCTGTATTGCAAGAGTTACAAATCCTATAGACACCGTCAAACACTAAGAGATTCTAAGAGAACAGATTTAACTCAGATATAATACCTCAGCTTGAGGTTGCCAGCTGCGCCTTTTTTATTTTACAGTATCAACACATAAAAAAAAAACCAAACAAAACACCAAACCCAAAACCTTTTAACTTCCAAAATTTTTCACAATTGGTAATGAACTGAGCTGCCTGTTAAATTCATTTCAAGAACATTTTTCTAAAGTAAATTATAAACTATGCTAAAGATCTCATACAATATCTGACCTTTATACATTACTACAATCTGTATATACTTTGCTGAGTTTTTTCAGATGTGACTATTTTCTTCAGCGCTGTGATAAGTTTAGGTTCCAGCAGCTTACAGCTAGAAGGTTTCACCTATCAATTTATATGTCAAATCTTACTCCATTCCCTAATCTAATATCCTTGGTAGGCTTCTAAGAATAAAAGGCATAATACTCTTAAAATTATTTCCCTTTATCACAAATGCAAAGATGAGAGTATGAATTTTTGACAAGGTATTTGGCTTATGAGAACTTTTTGATACATATAACACATAGCCTGCTCCTGTCATCATCATGCTGTCTATTTAATAATTCACATTTAAATACAAGACCTTAGTTGCCACAGCTCAGTAGGAATAACATTAAGGAGATTTACATTTTCCTGCTGAGAAATCTGGAATGCTGTCTAGTGTTTTATCCTTGTGTCTTTTAAACTTGTCAGAAACACTGGTGCCATCACAACCTCCATCAGTCAGGAACTAAAATATGTATTTCAGGGCTATGTGTTCCAATAAGCAGCAACTTACCAAAATCATGAGAGAAACCATTGTTACAAAGTACATCAAAAAGAGATATCTTCAAACACAGACTGCCAATTTACACTTTTGTCCGATATATATATTAAATCTATTGTACAAATTTCTTCATTGCATCTGTTGGTCTCCGCATTTGTACCAGTGAAGCAATTCCCAACCCCTCTTTATTTTTAAAAAAAATAAAAAAATAAAAATTGTCGAATAGTGTAAAATGCAAGAACAGTTGAAAACCCTCAAGGTGAGGTACTGAAACTGCTTCCTAATAATCCCATTTTATGTTCGTGTCCCTCATTCAATAAGGACAAACTAATGAATTTTAGTACAGAGAGACTGAATTATATTCCTGAAAACTATATTTTTTTTGTACAATTAACATGGTGCTAAAAAAAACACGTAACAAAAGGTTGTTATAAAGAAGAGAAATGGAAAGTATACTGTTTTGCTGTAGACAGATTACATACAGTCACTTTTTTGATGAAGGAAAAAGTAGCTCCATAGTTCGTCTGGAGTCTAGGACCAGCTGTCCAAATCTTCAGAAACATAATTTTTCCTTAGTAACAAGGTCAATGCTATTAATTTTAGAGCAAACATCCTCACTATAACATGACCTCTCAATGTTATTGTCCAAATCACTGGCACTGATGTAAACAGGAGCCAATTTAAATGGTACTTAGTGCCCAAAGAATAATAAACTTCTAACCATTTACAAGAATGCTCTAAGTAATGTATTTAGCATAGACAAAAGATTATGAAGATCCCTACTTCTTTGATAAGCATCTCTTCTTAAAGCCACAGAATACAGTAACATTAATCAGAAAAATATTGACCATAAAGAATGAAAGGTAACTGCTACTCTACCACATAATTTTCTCCTTCTGTTGACGATTTTATCATACAAAGTGCTTGAAGAGCCACTGAGATGATTAAGGGATTGGAGCATCTGTCATATGAGAAGAGGCTGAGAGAACTGAGGTTGTTTAGGCTTGCTCAGGGGGGTTCTTATCAATGTGTATAAATACCTGACAGCAGAAGTAAATAAGACAGAGCAAGAGACTTCTCAATATTGTCCAGTGACAGGACAAGAGGCAGTGGACACAAACTGAAACACGGGAAATCCCAAAGAAAAAAAATCCACTGTGAGGGTGGACAAACACTGGAATTGTTTGCTTGGTGAGGCTGTGGAGTCTCCATCCTTGGCAATTTGTCTAGTTGACCCTGCTTTGAATACAGGGACCGGACTAGACAACGGGACAATGAGGTGGACTGAAAACTGGCTGAACTGCCAGTCTCAAAAGGTTATGATCAGCAACACAAAGTCAGTCACTATTGGAGTACCCCAAGGGTTGATAGTGGGGCCAGTACTGCTTAACGTCATCATTAATGACCTGGTGATGGGATGGAGTGCATACTCAGCAATTTTTTAGATGACGCAAAACTGAGAGGAGTAGTTAATATACTAGATGGTTGTGCCACCACTTACAGGGACCACAAAAGGCTTGAGAAATGGGCCTACAGGAGTCTTCTGAAGTTGGTTTGATGAACACTGGAATTGTTTGCCCAGAGAGGTTGTGGAGTCTCCATCCTCAAAGATTTTCACACACAACCAGATAAGGTCCTGAGCAATCTGCTCTAGCTGACCCTGCTTTAAGCAGGGGCACTGGACCAGATGATCTCCAGAGATCCTTTCCAACCTCAGTGATTCTGGGATTCTGTGAAATACTAACCAGAATTACTCAATAAGTTTGGAATATGCTCACCACATGCAGTTGTAGGCTACCTGTGAACAGAAAGAGTTAGTAATTCCCATTGAGTCTGAACTGCATCAGAGGTGTATGCCATGGTGAATGCTGGGATCTTGTCTCACAGCTGACATCAGTCCTTGGTGAGCATGCAGCACAGATACTAGGGATACACCCAAGCATGCACTGGCTCTATCACCTCCTTGTTTTCATGGTCCTATGGGATCCACTGTGGTGAGCACCATAATGTAAACTAAACAAAAGCCACTGGGTTTTCCTAAAAATCATTACAGATCACTATAATTATATTACACAGCAGGTCCGTGTCCATTCCCATTTGCTCTATGACATGTCTAAAAACTTTAAATTATGAAGAAGCTACTGTATAGGCTAAATAATTTAAGGACGGATTTACCATTATAGTAAGCTTTCTTATAACAGCAAAATACACAGTCCTGTTAAACTGGGTTAATAGGTGCTTTGCATGTTCCAACTTCCCTCTGCTTTCCCTTCATTCAATTTTTTCCCTTTTTCTTGTCCCTCCTGCGTTCATCTGCTTCTATGGGTTGCTACATTTCTTACAGGCACCAAATTTTAACTCAAAATCTGATGAACAAATTTACCTGTTAGCTTCCAGAAAAATAATTGTGTTTTCAAAATATCATAGCTTTGGGGTAGAGGTGTACTTCTGTAACAGGAGTCTAAATCCGTCTCGAAGATGAAAACTCTACAGCCTCAAACTGCAGAATATTTCCTTCCATAATATAGAACTCTACTCAATCAATCAACTAAGTTTTATATTCAGTGCATTACTTGGCTTTTGAACACCTACAGCCCAAGTGTCATAGAGGAGAATGGAACTTCAGAAGTGAGTAATTCATGCAGTAAAAGGGCTCTCTGTTAGAGGTGGTTCAGGATGAGAATGAGGGTAACTACATGTGGGGTCTGGGCTATGTACTACCACTAATCAGCCCTAGGGAAATCTGTGCAAATCTGTATTGACGCAAGCTTTAATTATGTTTATTTCTTGCTTTTCTTAAAGCACCAAGGAAATCACACTTCTTGGGAACTCTGGGTTAACTGTCAACTAGTATTCCCCAGCTAAACAGCTTTGTTGAGCAAAGCGGCCACAGAGGCGTGCCTTCTGGTCTTCCATGGGTAAAGGAAGAATCCGTGTATTATGGGGCAGGGAGGGCCAAGGGAAGACATAGGATGGAAAAAGCTTGCTTCTACTGGAGAATGAATCAGAAGAAAATCTAAAGATTGACTGCAGAATTTAGTAAAGCAGTAAAACAAAAGCTGATCAAAATAAAACAAATTTTTTGAACAGGAAAAGCAGATCTACTCTTTAATCTAGCTAACTCCAGTAATTGTGGAAGTGAACATATAGAATGTACACCAGCATAACCTAGCCACAAAAGGGTCCAGGGCAAGCTGGGTCCTATTTACTGAAACACCTGACACTATTTTTATTGTTATTTAACAAAGCTGGCTAGATTACACTTAGTGCAAATATATCCATTCAGCTAATACACTTTCAGCTGCACTGGAAACACACCCTTTGAGAGTTCATCTGGTCTAAAGAGTCTCCAATCTAAACTGTGTGAAGAAAAGGATGCATTACTGAGCCTGTTTTACACAGAGAGTAAAGTATTTCTAGCTGGTTTCCTAATAAATTTCTGATATCAGCCACACAGAGAGACATGACTGCCTAGGAATGAAACTTCCAACTCTCAAATTCCAATACAATGTGTTAATCACAACATTAATCTTCATCTGAATGTTCATTTGACATGCATTTAAACCAGACACCTAATCTCTGAGGTGAGAGATTTTATTTTGAAAAAAAAAAGTCATATTGAACACTTAACCTATGTGTTGTCTCATACTGCTATTGATACTAGCTCCTGAAAATAATCAAGATATCTTCAGTTAGTTTTAGAACAGGACTGGTAAGGAATTAAAAGGTACGTCTCAAATTTTCAGCATATGGAGGCAAGTATAACATTTTGCAAGCTAAAATATTTGAAGATAAAAAGCTGGATTCTTCAGAATGTCATACTTTATATAGTATGCGTCTAGTATGTGTATAGTATATACAGATATACAATTTTATACACTTGCAAAATGGGAGTGAAACAGAACACTGTGTTTTAATTGCATTTTTGCATTCAGTTTTAAGCAAGAGTAAATGACCACTTAAGATGACAAAGAATCAGATCCATCAACTCATCTTTCTTTTTCCTATTAACAAACATCTCATGAATGTGAATATTGCTGTTTGCAAAGCCTCATCCCACATAATACCTCCATGACTTCCTGAAACAAGTTATTTTTATGTCTCTGTGATGTAATTAAATGCACTTTTACCTCTGCTGTGATGAAGAGGTTGTTGGTCAATACACATCTAGTACTGATAGAGTGTTTTACAGCTACACATTCATTATTAAAAAGGAAATAAAAATGCACAGTTGAGCTCATTTCCAAAGCAGCAGTTAATATTAACAATTGCTGAAACAGAAATACTGTCTCACTTCACATTTGTAATTAACTGAAAGTATTTTTGGTTGCAAATAAAAGAATGTTATTACATATGCAAGTGCACACACGTATTATACTCTGCAGTGAGGTTTAAAGATAACAACTCCATCATTGCACTCTTTGCAGCATGGTTAGAAGTCTACTTGTAAACTACTCTTATTCCACACATGCACAAGTACCACAATCTCACAATAATGAGGAGGGAAGATGTCAAATAAAGGATACCACCACTGGTGTCCACAGTGCATGGATAACTCTGGGAGAACAAAGTGTCACTCCTCCTAACTCCTGTAAACATTCCTATGTGAGAAAATTCCAGCACTACATTATCCAATAAAAAATGTGCTGGAAGCATGTGGACACTATTATAAAGACCTGAAGTGTCCACTGCTCACATGTTCACTAATGACATGTGAGCAGAGATGAGAAAAGAATAAGGTTTTCACGCAATAGTCAGACATTGTTATGGAAAGAAAACTGCTCACATGAGGAATGCTAGACTGCTTACATCCCTACAGACTCCATGTCAACAAAAATAACAGCAACCTTTTTGCTCTATTCCCAAAACAGCACTGCTAGTAAACCTGCAAAACTCTTCAGCAGATTCCAGCAAAAATTTTGGTTTCACTAGAGACTAATGCCAAATATAATCTTTCAGATCTCATTTCTCTATAAAAGGAATGCATTATGTTAGACAGGAGTAGGTGGAAACATAAGACATTTAGGCAAAACATCCAAAAGACTCTTGCACAAGAAAATAAACACTTTGGTTGAGAAAGCTGAACATTATGCAATGCACACAACTGTATAAGCAGTCTGTTTTCTGCAGTAAAAGGAAAGAAACAGAACACTTACTGACCTAAGTACAAATTTGTGTCCAAGACAAACCTAAATTCTTATTTTTCGATTCATTCAAGTCTTGAGCAACTTCAGTGGGACACACTGCTTAAATATGTACCCTTCAGTATCTTTGATGTGTGGATTCCCTTCTCAGTCTGAGTTAGAAATACTCATCATCTCCCCCACCACGAGAAAATGTGAAAAATGTGTTCAAAAGCACTAAGGATATCTATAAGAGACTGTCTTCTTCCTTCCTGACAAATATATTGTTATTCAGATTCTATCTATAGCTTTTTATAGTTTAAGTCTCAAATCCTTCCTAGGTCATTCTGCTAAACAACTGTACTGGGCCTGGCTAGGATAGAGTTAACTTCCTTCACAGTAGCTCATAAGGTGCTGTGTTTTAGATTTGTGACCAAAACAATGCTGATAACACACTAATGTTCTAGCTATTGCTGAACAGTGTTTGCACAGCATCAAGGCCTTCTCTCTTCTCACTACCCACCGCAATGAAGATTTGGGGCTGCGCAATAGGTTGGGAGAGGACGCAACCAGGCAGACGACCTGAACTAATGAAAGAGATATTCCATGCCATATAACGTCATGCTAAGCCATAAAAAGGGAAAAGAGGGGAGTTTAGGGAGGTTAGCTGTCTTTTTTTGGGAACTGGCTGAGCATCAGTCTGCCTGTGGGAGGTGGAGAGTGATCGCCTTTGCCTCACTTGTTTTGTTTTCTTTCCTTTCTCTCTTCTTCCATTTATCCTTCAGTTATTAAACATTTTTTTGTTTCATCTCGACCCCCAAGTTTTCTTGCCTGTACTCTTCCTTTACTTTTCCCTCATCCCACAGGGGGCTGAGGGGTGAGTGAGCGAGAAGCTTGTGGTGCTTAGCTGCCTACTGGGGTTAACCCACAAAAATATCATAATCAACAAATTTAGTAATGTCCAACCTTTGTGTTGTGTTGTCTGGTGATGTGTGGGTAGGTATTGAGTGCTTATGCACATCTGTGACATGACTAAGCCTGTATTTGTGCTATAACCAGATGTATGCTGTCCCATTTCTCCATGGCCAGATACAGATGTGCATTGTATGATACGACCAACATCTCCGAGCAATGGAAAGAATGTGGGAGTGGGCTGAGTGCCAGATGAACTACTTACCCAGGCAGTATCCAGCTCAGTCTGTAGTTTCCCTATAGATCAATCAGCTATATGAGAATAATTTTGTGTAACACTACACATTGATTATGTATTGTCAACATAAATGCTTTCAACATAATTGCCCCAAAATAAACACAAAAAGTCTACCAAAACATGGCCATCTACTGCACATGCTTCTCTCCTTGGGGAGAGCATATGTTAAAAGCACATGACAGATGTTAGGCACATTATTTAATACACTGCTGGAAGATGTTTCATTTATATGGCAATAAAAACAGTGTAAGAAGCCATACAGAATAATGACATCATCTCATAACAGATAAACAGTTATATCAAGATATTGACTTTTTTTTTTTTAGAATGGAAATATATTAGATACAAATGACTATTTTTGAGTGCCATCTCACTGATACTTGTTACTTTTACTGCATTCATAGTAAAGCACCATTTGTATTACTGAATATTCTTAATGTCCTCTCACTGAGCACGAAAATGCTGTATTACATTAAAAATAAAAAACCTCTTAGCAGTAGATTTTCATATGAAAATTTTATGGTAAAATAGAAATCAAAATGTACGGGCTATAAGTTAGTAGTCGTTGCAAGCAATTTTCCCCATTGACTTTAGGGGGATTTGAACCTGTGGCTTTTGACTCTTAAAATATAACACTGCATCACTGTCACACATATGAAAAATGCTATGAACATTGGAGTGTACTGCAGAACTAGTGTAATCCACTTCTCATAGCAAACTGAGTGTCTCTTACAGGGGCTTAAAGATTACTGTACATCTGAGGCAAAGCTATTTCTTGCACACCACTGGAATATATTACAAAAATCACAGAATGACTTAAAGAATGTGATTATTAACAATGATGTTTATCAATTATAACAAAATATTTATTTTCTAGCAGTGGTATGAAAAAATCTGCCAAAATGAAGAGAAGAAGCCTGAAAGATAGGAATCCTGACTTCTTAGGATTCCTAAGCATCTGTTAGTTCTACTTACAAAACATACACCCTTGTGTTACCTTAGGGAAGCTAGAGCAGACACTTCCACACAATATTTATTTCCTCTAACCTTATTATTTGCAAAATAAATATGAGACATTCACTCAAGTCTGGCTTTCTTTTTTTCAGAAAGAACTCTTCTGGAACGCTGATCTCGGACCATTCTGCACTTTAGCTAGTTTGTTTTTATCAGTTGTTAAAACAACACATATTTCCTATGTTTATTTTTAAAGAACATAAAAATATAAATGGAGAAGGGTTTAATATAGAACAAATAGGGAATGGTATTTTTACAGAAAACCAAATGGCCTAGCAGACATCTAACCTACTTTGAGACCAACACGTTACGCAAATACAGTATACAGCTCTCCCTTGTATCCAAGGGCTATCTTTTGCAGAGCTACAGGGCTAGCTGTTGCTTTACTTTCCATAAACTTTTTGAATACTATCCACCACAAAGGAAGATAAAAGGTCATTTAAAATTTAAAAAGCCAGGTATTTTACAAGGGACCCTGTCATGCCTTTATAAAGTGCTGACAAACCACACTAGATACGCTGTTCTTGAAAACATTCCAGCTGTCTAATAGCATCCTGCCGCCTTCTTGATACATGTGTGTCTCTATTCTACTTCTACTGAATTAGCAATGTGAATTCTGTAGAATTTCAGCTAATCGCATGCAGAATATTCTCTCCCAGGGCTGTTTATAATTAAACATCCAAATGTTACAGTAAAGACTGATTGCACAACCTTTACCATAACACATATTAAGTCGAAAAAAGACCACTGTGATCATCTAGTCTGAGCTGCATTAAAAAACCCACAAACCATAGGACTTATTTATATTAATTCCCACCTGAAGTTCAGTATATTACTCTGACCAAATCATCCTTAATTTGCAAGATTACCAGTGCTGAGGAATCTACCACAATCATTAGTAGTTCCAATTAGTAAAAAAAATTATAATAAAAAAATCCTTAATTGTAGTTTGAATTAGTCTGGTTTTTATTACCTCATTTGCTAAGATACAGTCATTTGATTTTCTCTTAATCTGCAAGACTGAACAATCTGTTTTTGAATATCAGTTACTTTATCTCAAATGTTTCCATTTAGTCTACCAAAGATAATATTAAGGGATGGCTTGATTACTGGCTGGAAGTGCCACCTTAGCTTTACTTTTACTAAGCTGTGCCTCCAGTCTTTCATGATAAAACATGTGTCCCAAGTCCTGTATCATTCTTTCAGGTCTTCTATATACCCTTTTCAATTTTTCTGCATCCTCCTTGAAGTGCAATTGCCAGAATCAACTTCAGTATTTGAGTAGTGATTACAGCATTAACACCCCCAGAAGCAATATAATTCAACAACTGCTTGATATTCCCCTTGCCCATTCGTCCAAGACTACCTTCATTCTTTTGTCTCCCCTTGACACTGGTGGATGATTATACCATGACCCTTCAAAACTCTTTTAGAAGTCTGTGCTTTGTGAGGGAAGAATAAGGCACCCTGTAAACAGAACCTACAAATAGTTTCTACATATTGATTTCTCTTTTGCTATTTATCCTATTCTTCTATTTTATTATCTTAGATCTTTGAGAGATCTGGAATATGCCCATGGAAGTGTGTGAGACTTCTGTTTGAACTCATCTAATGTCAAGTAGCTTAGTTACATTTATATGGAATATATTGATGTTAGAATCACCCTCATGGTTTTTTTTTTTCTGCTGTTTCCCTCATGAACACCTAAACACCTGCAGTTTCAAGCAAGGAAAGAGTTGGTAGGATATGTGAGGAGAAGAAACACGACTCCACACAATCCAATGTGAATCAAAGTGAAGACGCTTTATTAAGCATAAGCTGTCCCTTTTATACATTTGTACTTTCCCTGGCTGCAAGCATGTGCATTGCTATTGGTTAATATTACTGTCCACACTTCAAGCATACTCTTCTTTGATGTGTTGATTGGTTACTGCTCTGCCACTGGTCCTTTCTTAATTGGCTCCATCAGTTCTTGTTTCTTCTCCTCCGTGTTCGGCTCCCCTTGCCTACTCCCTCAATTCTTGTTTGCTCAACTGCTGTTTTTCCTCATCTCTTCTCTCCAAGGTCAGCTTGTTGACACTAACTACATGACTCTTGTCACGCAGCTAGGCCCTCACTCCATACTCTCATACTTCTGGCTCATTACATGACCATTCTCCTCCAGAAACCCCTCTACAGATATGAATGCCTAGCTCTCCTATATGCATTCTTTGACTTCCATCTCTTTTGTGATGCTTTTTTTCATTCACAGTTAAGCTATACTCTAGTCTAACATTTAACTCAAATGTCTATTGTAGGGAAATCATGATTACTTTAAGAATATTGCCAGATTATATCTCCATTTCATTTCTGCTGATGCACTGGTCCTTATTCAAGGTTTTGTGTCATCTAGTTAAACTTCTTCTGTGATGAGTTTCCCCTGTCCCTGCTCCCTGTCCTTTCTTCTGGTCGCCCTAAGCACAGAACTTACAAACTTCTAGCTGCAGCATTTTATACCAGCTGAAGTCAGTACTTAGCAACAGTGAGATCATAACTTGAATTTCAGTTCAGTGGGCACTAAATGGGTATTTCTATATTACAGCACCTAGGACATGGGCCTAGAAAACATACATGGCGACCTTCCAGTCTTCTGTGTTGCACTTACAAAGAGAAAGCTTTTGAAATTGTATCAGTAAGTCCATCTACATGCAATTAAAAATAATCAAGCCATTTCTCTAGGATTAGGTGACTGATTCCAGCCTGTCAGCTTGTAATGCAAGTATACCTGGTTTTAGCCTGATGAGCTTTTACATAGCCAAATTCTGGAAATAATTACTAGTCAAAAAAATGCAAATTTAATGCTACAGAAGTGGAAAAAAGAGCAATTAAGGTTTTCTAAATTTAAATAAGCTTTCTTGGGTTTTAAACATAATCTGATTTCAAGGGAAAGACCTTTTTTTTTTTCCCTTCCTTCATGCAAATTCACAAGTCTAAATTCAGAATTTCCACAATAAATATAAAGGATTCAAACTGTGGCCCCTCAGATTAGCAGGAATGCTTGCCAGTGCCTTCAGTGGAAATACAGAGTCAGAAATAGACCAAGGTATTCAATACTGATAAAGTGTTATTTAAATGTATGGAAGATTTCAACATCTTCAGTATTAAGAAAATGAATTGCCTTTTGCCTTCATATTGTGGAGATGGAAGAACGGATCTCAAGAGTATTTACATATGGTTTTCCTTCATGGTATCTTAAGGAGGAAGAAAGTCATACTCAAAACATTTTCAACAGTGGCAAAAAAATCTAGTACTAGAAAGTTGTCCTGACTTTGTGGCTAGTTTTTATACAAACAAGTTTTCTTACATATAAGACACTTCGACATTTGGATAAACCATGAAAAATATCTCAGTGGATACCATGTACAACAGAGTAGGAACTATGCTAGTCTGAACCCATTTAAACAGTTTTTCTGGTAAGAAGTAATCTTTGCCTGGCTAGGACAAGCTCAGTGGAACTATTTTACATGCTATACTTTATACTAAGTAAGGTTTGTCTTCCAGAGCAGACAGTGACCTGAATTCCAAGGAAAATATTTAGAATTTCATACCAGAACTTGTACTCTAGATTCTTCTCCACAATCCTTCTGTGACTTCTTTTCAGTGTACACAAGTTTCTTCTTATTCTGAAATTTACCTTCTACGTGGAGTTTCTATCAGTTCCTTGTGCTTGTGAGATAAGCAGGAGCATGCAAAGAAAAAAACAAAGAGACAATTAAAAAATAAAACCCTGAATACAAAACCTTGCTAAGTCAGAAACAGAAGTGTTGCAGAGAAAAGCACAAACATAAGACCTAAAACCCAAAAGACTGCAAACATATGTTTACATAGACAGCAACTCCAGCCCCCCAAACTGCAAATATTTAGCACCTACTTGCTCACAGGAAAACAACTTTGAAAATGAGTCTTAGTCGTTAAGCCCAGCAGTCTCTTGTGCAGGTAATTGCAATGCAGTTCACTCCCGCAGGGACCTCTAAACTATGAAGGTACTTCAGACTGGTATCTCGCAAAGATCTGATCTACTGCCTTTGCTCTAGAGAAGCAATACAGCCTAAACATCTCCTCCTGCATTTGTACACGGTCCAAAAAAATAAAAGGGTAGAAGGTGCTAAAGCAACTATTCTATCATAGAGTTTTCTTTCTGTTAGTAGCACTCAAAAAAGTTCTGGAGCTCCTGCTCTATGCTCCGTTTCCGGGTATGCTACCATGATTAATTTTGGTACACGGTGAGACAAGAGCAGCAACTGCACAGTCAGCAGTTGGATTTCCCTGCCCTGTTTAGCTACATCGCTTATATGGAATCACTGCTTTCCTGTATTCAGTATAGGTCCAAGGACTGATGCATACAGAGCTGGTGACTTCCAAGTGAGTGTCGCTTATAATAACATGGTAAAATGAGCAATGATGGAGTATCAGGTTTTTTAGGCACCTTTTAAAACCTATGCAGCCTACAAGAGTCACATAAATGAGCAATTAAAAAGAAAAGTTACTATAGTTTAGCAGCTAAATTAACATATGGGATGCAATGTAACACTTCATGTAACACGCCTGTCAGATATCTGACTGAATAGTCCCAACCATTAACGCCAACATTTTACCACTCGCTTTCAGAGCCATACCACACTAAAGTTGTCTGATCTACTCTGACCTAGAAAGAGCTCCTGCAGCACAAGCTCGTCAGTCACCTATCAATACAGGATGCTCAGCAATGTTTATGCTTTTCTTACTTACTCGCCACTTTCAAGGAATGGGTAGGTTTATTGCTGTGATCAATGTAAATCTCACCCACTCCAATAAGCAGGATCAATAACATCCCACTCACTGAGGTGTAAAAGAAGAGAAGGTTCTGCATTGTCCAGGTTTAAATATTGTGGGCTTCTCTCTATTATTGTACAGGTACACTAGTTCTTTGCTAAACTCTGCCTGCCTCTTCCCACAAATACCATATTCAGAACTCATCCATAAGATCACTGTCACAGCTTCCTAAAAACCAGTTTGTTTGTTTTAATAAAGTACTTTTAATGAATCTTGTTTGTTTTAATGACAAGAAAAGCTGCAAGCTGGGTCTACTACCAGTCAGATATGTCTGTGTTGTAAGCTGACTAGAAACCATACTCTGGTGTTACCATGGCACTGAGCCACAGCTAGTATACTCTGTCTTGTTATTACAATAACCATAGGCAAATATCTTCTGAGTTTCTTCAAGCTCAGGCTGCAGGAGCTTACATCTGCTTAAAACCACATAGATGTGCCCCCATGCATGTTTAGTTTAAAGGAATAAAACAGCACCTTTGTACCTCCAAGCAGCACACCCAAGTACATTATAGAAAAATATACCTGTATGACTAGCACCTCTCCCTGAACCCAATCTATTACATTCCTTTGTCTAAATACACAACTTTTAGGCAAAACCAATCTCTTATACATCTCCAGGAAACCAAAATCAACAGAACTCCATACCTAGATGGGGCCTTCTGAGATTAGTGTAACTTCAGTAAAAATTACAGATTCCAAAAGAGGTGAAGAAAAAAATCTGTGCCTTTGCATATGTGAACTGGAACACTGTTTTTAATACTATGAATGTATATTTCCTACCAAACAACCTAGTATAAAAGGCAGTTATGCTTTTTTTAAATTTTACTCCCAGGTGTTTGATGTCACGCACATGCATACTCACTCATTCCTCAGTATTTCAACGCTCCCCAAATAGTGAAAAAAAGAATCTTCTCCACAACCTATTCAACGAGACAACACTGCTAGCCATAACTTACAGATACAGAAACAGGAGACACAGAACAGACAGACAGTTTGGGTCCAAACTGTCCCAAGTAGTCTTTAGTTCCATAGACCTGATGTAAGTTTTAAGGTTTAATTTTTCAGGACTCTTAACAGTAAACAGCTCAGTTTCACATGATTTTAGCCGTACTGGTGATGTCAAAACACCGGCAAATTAGGCTACATGTGTCTCACAAATGTTAAAAAAATGAATGGCCATCTGTGAACTCATGACCTATTTTACCTACCCAGCATAAAATTGTCATTTAGCATTCAAGATGGGCAGAAACTAGTCCTCGAAGGCGGCATTCAATGTCCCTAAGCTGAGACCATTCTTTGTCATTCTACACTCTGCCACAGACAACTCCTACTGATAAATCCCCAAACACTTTACAACTGTGCAGTGAATAAGGGGGTGCTGGGGAGAAAGCCTTTTAAGAACAGGATTGAAGAGCACTACAATGGATAAATTATGGTCCCACCAACAGCCCAAAATAAGAAATGTCCTAATATTTTAGCCCTTTAGACTTAAAATAGCTATATTAGACAGTCTCATTTTTATACTTAACCATGCCCAAAATACAGGAATTCTATTGCAGAGTCAGTATGACTCCATGCAGTGTGAGTTGTCAGCAGCTTGACTTCTGCACCCACCAAACAGACCTCACATGTATCAGAATCAATAACCAAACCAGCAAGCACTGAAGAGACGTTCTTTGCCTGTTGTTCTCTCTGCTATTTGCTAACAGCAGAGGAAAGAACAGACTTAGGAAGTATGCTCTCTACTGGTTTTGGACCCCCTACCCTCCCCTGAGCAGGAGACCCTTCCAGATCATTCAATATCCATCTCCACAACTCCCTGTGCCTAGACTCTCCTAATGGTTTTCTAACTTCCTTTACCCTCTGATACTTGCCAACAGAAGCCACTTGTAATCCTCACTCGCTCTGCAGTCACCTCTTCTTTCTCCTTCATCATGTCCATGCCTCTAACAGTCACAGCAGAGCTAATCTCCTCCTTTTTAATACTTGTATCAGAGTCCACATTGGGATTCAAGGAGGAACAATGACAGGGAAAATTCTACTCAACTACTTGCCTGCTTGGCTGCAGATGCTGTCTTTGGAAAATGTCGCTGCCAAACTCTCACCAGCCTCTTCTAAGAGCATATATAAACTTAGATTTTTTTTTTTCAAAGGCTTATACTTAGATCAAACACTGTTCTATTTTCACAAGAACAGGAAAAAATACATTCATAATACAAGGACAATAATTAAGACAAATTTGACGTCCTGGCTTAATGAAAAGGTTACAAAAATTTGTTTAACTGGGCAAAAAGACAACTTTTCCCTAATCGTGTTCTTGGACTTATTTAATAACTGACAATTTTATAAGCAATTCCAGGCAAGATCTATGGTAACTTAGCTATGGTAAGTACAAGCAGTACTTGTGGTTAGTCTTTCCTCTATCTACAGGCATATTTAGTATTGGCATAAAGTCAAATCGATCAACTGAAGTTTAAGTTAAAGCAGTTTTCATCAGCTAAGGTGAAAGTTCTAAATTATTTGTATTTTTATGGATTCTACCTTGGATTCATGAGACCCAAGACACTTCCTTTGAAAACATAAAATAAAAATGACATGGTAAGCAGCTGTCATCATTGGTAGGAAATATAGGAAATTTCTTTTCAGTCAACATTACCTGTCAATGTTATCACATATTACCCCCCCAAAAAAGATGGAAACTGTAAATCCAAAGGCCCAATGTTTGGCAGATCTTTGCAAATATTCTTTATATATCAGAGGTGCTTGAGAAATCTAGGTATAGGACAGATAGATGGGGCAAGCAGGGAGAGATCTTCACTGCCAAGAAAGAAGTCAGATGCAGAGTCTGCACCTAGTAGTCCAGAACTAGAGAACATGGAACTTGCTCCAGCAACTCATGTCCATGTGACCCAAACCTACTTCTTGCATAGCAGCCTAGTAAGTATCCAAAAAAGGAAGACCAGAGATTACCTTAAATAAATATTAAAGAACTGCTTTCTTAAGGTACACTGTTCTATTCATGCTGCTCTTCTGTCAATGTAATTGCACGCATATTAGCAAAACCTCTAGGTGCCAGAATGAAGTCCATGAGAATGTTTTTCATCAGAAAATTCCACCTCTCATGTCTCAGTCCTGAACACCAAGTCAAACCTGAAAACGAAGATTCATAGATCTTCTAGATATAGAAAATGACAGACTTACAGGAGATACTGTCTCTACCACATGATGATGCTCCAGCTAATGCCTTCAGAGTTCTGGTGGTAATGACCTGTTTTCTTTCTGCCCATGATGGAGTACTACCTCACAATTTCTCCCTATACTAATATCCCCTTTGTTTTATAGGTGATAACCACACTTTTCCCTCAAATTAGATTTTGATTGCTGTAACTACAAAAAACTCAAAGCAACTGTTCCCAAATTGTCCTAAATCTTCAGTAAACTGAACAGCGGCGCTGATCTAATGGACCAGTTGTACCAAAAAAGGGAAGCACCACTCTGGACCTTGTTGATTCATCTGTAAGTCCACTTAACACACTAGGCTAGCAGAAAACTTGTTTTTATTTGCTAGGTAAGTTAAACTTAATTTATTTTGGGGTTCAATGAGTGCTAGAGCTCAGACAGCATAAGAGATAGTAGCAGCACTTCCTTCGTTCAATAGCAGCAACTGTAGATGTTTTCTGAAACTGCACCCTTAGTTCAAGGTTTGCTGCTATTGTTTGAGACCTGAAGAAGGGCTTATCTGCCCAATAGCTTGTGTGTTTTCCCCTATTGTGTTAGTTGATGTAGTAAGAGCTATTACACCTTGAGAAGCCAGATGTCACAGAAAAGCTCCTCTGTTACAAGTTTGTCAACAGTTTCATCCAGCATCACACTGAATACACTGGAAAAGCTCCTCTGGAATTAATGGAAATTTTGAATCGGACTAATCCCACATAAATTTACGTTCTAAATTTTCAGCAATGAATATACAGAAGTTACACATCAATAGTAGATTTTAAACACTTGCCCGTGTGAGGCACCAACTGGCACTGGGTACATTATTTCAAACACATCCATTTGCATTCTGTGATCACTGTCCGCACAAAACACTTGCAAATTTCGGCAAACATGTATTTGGGATGAAAGCATGAGAATTTACTTTATTTATGATATATCAAAAGAGCTAAGATGAAAAGATGAAAAATATTGGTTTGATTAAGCAGCTCTTCAAAAATCACTTTGTATGCAGGGAAATTCTACAGCCAGAATCAACCAAGTGTACTTAGTCAAAATATCATTTATATGATATAAAGGATCTTTAGTCTCTGCAGCTAGTACTGATGATTTTTCAAAAAAGTAAATAACAATTTCATAAAACCATGAAAGAAAGAAACATCTTTAACTTCATTCAATCCACACATTGTCTATTTAAGAGCTGATCTTCAATCTGAAAAAAGAACTGTTTCCGTTATGAAATTAATCAAGAGTCTGGTTTCTTACACATTCCATTCTTCTTCTTGAGGGAGGAAATAAATAGATTTGCACTTGCTTTAATTAGTGGTGATGCTTCTCTAAGAATCACTCAAGAATTATCTCAAGACCAACAACTTTTTTGTGGCAGAGAGTTTATCTGTCTGTCAGATCTCATCCGTAGTAACTAGCACTGAAATCTATCATGAGAATATTTAATTTTTGGATTCTATTACTTTAATGTACTTTGTTAGTACACAAAGATTTTAATATATGTAAGACAATGCAAATAGTAATCTGAAAAATTCTATCTAAGAAACTTACGTAAACAGATAATCCCAGCACATTTTACATCCTAAAGAAAAGTGATAATTTCTCTTTCAGGGACTTTGAATACATACTGGAATAATCTAATAAACAGACTTTCCAATCCAAATTAAATTAATAAGGTGATAATATTTTACTAGTATCGTTAAAAAGAAGAACCAGAACCAGGAAGCACAACGCGAAGCCTTCTGCTATTGAAAGGAACTCCAGTGCCTTTTCCTCCTTCTACGCAGAGCTTCAGATTCAGGAAATTAATATCTTGTTATAGGTCGTGTCATCAGCATTACATTGTATTATTACGTCAGCAACTGCTAAGGAGGAGACTCAGTGTTAAGACTTGGAGAGCTGCTTTTATGAATCAAGCCCTACTATTGATTGAGGCCAGTAAGCGCTATCACTGTACTGACAAAGCTAAAACAGGACTTATGGCCATACAAGTAATTTCAATCTGCAGCTTCCTTTCTGCATCACAAATTCACAGACTATGAAAAATGCAGCGATTAGGAGAATGCCAAGACTGGAAATTGAGACTGTTCCCTAACAGGAACTTTTTCATGCATTAGGATGCTCAGTGAAAGCTACAAAACAACTGGGGCAGCATCACATTACAGCCTATGTTCTTGTCTTATATTAGGGTTTTTTTAAAAAAAAGCTCTTACTTACATAAATTGTCCCCATTTTAAAATGACTACAAACAAAAATGAAATGTCTCTAGGCAGACGAAAACATAAGAATTAATCCAAGTGTGTTCTCATACATCTACACTATCTGTATGAATACATATTAAAATACTTTGATTTCTTACATGATGGTAGAAACTCTTTTTAGAAATGTAAATGTTATTACATATTAAAATGTTCCATTTTATAGTTCTAAAGAGAAATCTTGGATATTCTACTTCTGCAAATTAGTTTGTCAGTTGCAGCCACTGGGAAATATATGTTACTGTCTCATAAAAAGTCATAATATCATCTATATGATCATACAACTACTAGTTCACAGTTGTTGCAACCTAAGGTGCGTATTTTCTTGTTTTGTTTAGTGAAATAGAATTCATTAGTACTGACTGAAACTGCTACAGAACTATTATATTAGTCCTGAAAAAGTAATCCATGAACATGAATACTTTTAAAGACCAGTGCAAAGAGAAATTAATATAAACGTACCAGATAACACTACTATCTCCATTTAGCCCGCACCCGGGGCTAAACAATAACCAGTTGTTCTAGCACCCAGTGTCCCCTCCCCAGCCAAGAAAGGGAACTGGGAAAGGCAGGGAGACTCGTGGGTTAAAATTTAAACAGATTTAATAAAATAAGAGAACCAATATTGATACTAATACAAAAGACACACAGTTATACTTTGCTCACAGAGTGGTGGCAAGTCCCTCCAGGGAGAGTAACCATTGAGAAAAGAAGAGAAAACGAGGAGTAAAGAAAGATCAGAGCAAGTTTTCCCATTTATAGTGAACCTGACATTAATGTTATAGAATACACCTGTGGGCCAGCCTGGGGCAGCTGCCCTGGCTTTCACCGCTAATGGCCTTGATCACCACACCACAGCTGGCCACAAACTGAAACAAAATGTAACAGAAATTCATTCTATAAATTTTATCCCCGCAAAACCAGGACAACTACATTGAAAATCCACATATTTCCTATACTCTGATACAGTGCCAATGTGAAGTCACACCTGTAATTACAAAGTGAAGATAAATTGCCTCTCTGTCATCAAGTTATAACCGCAGCATTTGGTTCTTCATGGAAGAAGTCAATTGTAGTGATTTCATCTGTCTATAATCAGTGTAAGCAGTCTCTAACCCCACATCTCTGTGAAGGGAACCAGGACAGCTCAGGCAGAAAAAGAACCGTGTGATTCTGAGTCTTCCAAGGCTTCTTTTGCTCTTAGTGGTATTCACGGTCTCCCTCATTGGAGCTTCACGTGAGTCACAAAAGTGTGAATTTAGGTTTGTTATTCTCTTTTGTTTGTACTGTTGTCTATTTTGAGTCATATTTTACTTATAGTGTTGGTCTTTGCACAAATGTTCTATTAAAACTGCAGAAGAATTGTTTTGGTTTTTCTTTGCACTGGGATAGAAACACAATAAAGATTCAGGCAAAAACATCTAAAATGAAAGCTATTATTTATTACTTATTTCCATAGAGACCAGAAGCCAAATCAGCCAGGATACTGAAGTGCTGCAAATTTTACAAATACAGAATGAATGAAAAAGTGTTCCCCAAGAGCTTGTAATAAAAAACCTAAGCTGTAACAGGTGATCTAAACAAGTGTGCAGGGTGGAGTTTGGAAGATGGGAATAATAAACTGGATGCAAGCAATTCTACGGCAATTACAAACTACGACCCTCCCTGTTGGTATCAGGTTGTACTCACTGATTCAGCTGTCTGCTATCCATAACCACAGAGCCATAGATTTTTCTGAGGGAGCAGATAACTGCCAGAAACAATGTATCTTTGTCAGAAAATAATTTTGTAATGCTGCCATCAATAATATGCATAGAATGAATCATGAATCAGGAAAAAAACACAGCTTCACCATTTAGGTCCCAACACTATTTCTTGGTACATCTCCATGAGTGATTTAGTGTGTAGGAAGGGTTCTTTTTGATAAGAATTTGCTTTGAGTAAAAGTAGTATGACTACAAGGTGGTTTTCCTCCTTGTGGAAGAACCAATACTGAAGCTGTGCACAACAGGTCACCAAAGGTCCCCCATTTGCAGTGCGGACACCTGGTTCTTCAGCAGTCATTGCGCAATGCCCATGTGGTACACTCCTTAAAACAGCTAGTGCCACCTCAACTGCCAGTGCAGATTCAACAGGGGAAAGCAGTTCTTGAACCACAACAGACCGCAACAACTCGAAGCCTGGTGTCTGCCTCTTTGCAGTGCATGTCAGTAATATAAAAGTATCTTAAGGAAGTGAAGATCCTCCCAACAACTTTTACTCTCATCTTTAACCTCTTACGTGAAAGTAAAGTCTTCTCTTCTTTTCCTAGTTCGGTCTTTTATGAAAATAGGATTATTACGGCAAATTATCAGGCTATTTTTTTAATTTCAGCCAAACCTCAAAACACATATGAAACAATGACAAACAAAGGAAGAAACTTATTCCGTAACAGGGAAGAAACTTATTCCGTAACAGGAAAGAAATGACCAACACGCAGTACCAAATGAACAGTTTGGCCAGATGTCAGAAAAACTGCTGAAACATGTGTGAATTCAACTATTGATGGGATAAATGGTTTCAGCTTTAGGTAGCCAGTCAAAATTATTTGTTTCACGTGTAAGAACTGAGAGTGACAGCTGTTGAGACCATAGTGGTCAAGTAACACTGTATATCTTTCATTCCAGAACTGTCCTACACTTGGCAGTGGACAATTTTTGCTTTATAAGCAATAATTAAGATCGAGACAGTAACACTGATATTTCCCACGTGCACACGTGCAGCTGGATATACACAGTTTTGCCATAGCATGGTGGAGCTTGCTGCCAGTGCTACACCTGCTCTGCTGATCAAGGGCTTCAGTCTCAAAGTCTGTCAAACTGGTACTTTCCATGGCACTACATCTACTGGAAAAATGTAAAGGGAAAACCACAATAATCAGGGAAATAAGCTTCATTGTAGGAAATGTCTAAGGCACTATCTGCCAACATTCAAGAACAGATCAGCTACAACTCTAATATACAAAGCGATACACCTTCAAAGTTCTGCTGTGCATCTGGCGGTAATCTGCTTATCAATCCAAAAATGGAGCTGCACAGAAGCAACCTTAAACCAATCCATTTTATCTACTTTTTCTAACTGCTTTCTTAATATTTTAAATATTGAGACTAGTAATAGAAATTAAACTTCTTCCCAGACAACTGCAACAGATGTTTTTACCTGAGGATTTGGGGAGCAAACGACCCCCAGGCCAATGTGTACTTGGTGTAAAGTTTCCAATAGTTGAAGAAAGGATTCTCTTTTTCAACACCAGCAGCATGTCTTTCTACAGGAATAGTTCAAAACTGCTTGGGACTGCTGCATCTGCCTAGAAAGGGTCTTTATAGTAAAAACTGTGAAAAGAAGAGAATTTCTTTTTTTCTGTTCCCATTGGAACATTAACCATTTATTTCCAGTTGAGATAGCTGGAAGGACATATGAATGTGCTGCTGGCACCAGTGTTTCAGAGCACAGAATCTCCAAAGCAAGTGATAACTTGAGCAAAGTACTATTAATTTCACATAAACATTATAACTTCATCTCTTTTTTTCTTTTTGATAAAAGGCAGTGTAAGATTTGATATGTATTCATAAACTAATCATGCTAACAACAAAGTCTATGTATACCAACACAGCAAAAAACAAGATACAAAGTTCAGACACCCCACTTTTATCTGCGTTGCCCTCCGCTGTTCTCAAAGTTCTGCTGTGCATCCTACAGTAATCTGCTTATCAATCCAAAAATGGAGCTCCACTGAAGCAACCTTAAACCAACCCATTTTATCTCACTTCATTTTGTCCATTCTGCAGGCTTAAAAGCGAAACCTAGAATTTTTCACTTCTATTTTGAAGCCTAGAGCGCACATGGAACAGGGGAAAACAGCTGGAGCAGTGAGTCCACTTTCAGTATTATTTGCTTTACTGCGTTCAGCTGAGGTCTGGGCACACAGAACGCCATACGTGCTGAATGTTTCTATCTTCTTTGCAAGGAAATTAAATAAAAAAGGACGAATGCTATTTGACTGTTGATTTAAATGCACAAATAAAATAGTACTTTTTCCTGTATGTAACTTGACCACCCAGTATACCCAACTTAAAAGAGAATCTCTATTACAAACAGGGTGTTCACAGTCATGTGCAGTCTTAACTTGGTTAACTTCAAAATCTTCTGATAGTGAGGTGTTAAAAGCCGCACAATGAACCCTGTAGTAATACAGTTCTCCCACACTTAGCTGCTCCAGTCCTGTAATTAATGCTATAATATTGGTTTTGAAGTGCCAGCGCGCTCAGTTCTACACAAACAAAAATGGTAACATGCCCTTTCTCCCCAACAGTAACAAACACCCAAACCAACCCTTTCCATGACTGATTTATTCTTCCATTCCTGTTTGAAGAATGACTAGAGGTACAAAACACGGCAGCGAGATAAAAGATGCCTGATGCCAAAGGAGACAGAATGGTTTACCAGTAAGACACACAAAGATCTTCGCATACTTTTATACTGTGAAACCAAGTGCTTGTATGTGTAAAGCACTGCCTCCCTGTTGTAAACATTGACTTCATTTCTCAACAGTGTGCTGAGAAAACAAGAGGAATTAACCTTATAAAATTCATACTTCTGCCTCTGTACAAGCAGAGGTAGAGGTGTCAAGAAAACTTGGAGGATGGAAATTCCACTTTGGCATCAAGTCAGTGTTGAAAGAAAAACTATATACAGGACCCAGCCTCAATCCCATTTAAAACAGCAATAGGCAAGATGACCAGGAACAGAAGACTATCTAGGTACAACTCTAATGTGTTTATTAAATAAACTGGCTTAATTTGTTTTCCAAATATGTATTTATATATTTTTACTCTAACAGAGACTAATCATTTTTGCTTAACAAAACTAAGCAAAACAAATCCCAGATTAAAAACATCTGGGATCTGTCTCTGGCTTCAGGGTATGGATGTAGTGTGATACAATTTTGGTTATTTTTATGTTTTTTAAATCTTATTTTAAATTAATACACTAACACAGTTACTTAAATCTTAGCATTAATATCCTCCTTTTGAGAATTTGGCTAAAATAAAGCATAGCAAGTTGATACAGAAAGAGATTACCATTGAACCACTGAGCCAGGAAAACAGCAATTGAGTGTTGCAAAACTTTCACAGTTCACAAACTAGCCCCAGGAAACCTGGTGGGTTTCTGAGCACTGCCTATATTTCTGACATCCCATTGCGTATCAGAAACTGACACCAACCTTTCACTATCTACAGTAACAACTATGCTCCCTCACAGTTGTGTGTGTGTGTGTGTGTGTGCATGAGAGATGATTCACTTGCTTTTATTCCATGGAACCGATGATTCATTCAATCGACTCCAGGTCATGTTAACATACTAAATATGCACATAAAGGAAGCAAAAATCGAGTTCTTAAACTTTGTTATGCTCAGATGTTTATTTTTTTGAGAGACAAGAAGAAACCAAACATGCGGAGAGGAACCAGAACAGGTTACGTTTCTGCTCACAGGCAAGGTTTGGGAAACACACCCAACCCACGTGTAAAACGAGCTGCCTATTTCACCGGCGGGCTGCGAGGTGAGCTCGCCGCCCTGCCCAGGCCAGCACTGCTCCCTCTGCCCCGGCACCTGGGGCGGGGAAGGCTCGGCGGACCGGCGTGTCCCCCCCCCGCCCCCGCCACACCGAGGACTTCTGCCTCTCCTCCGGTGACATCTTATATAATAAGCCAAGCTAATCACGACGGAAGCGAGCCAAACTGCCACGGAGCATTAGCCAGGGATAATTACCCGCAGGAACAGATGCTCGGGACCAGAACCTACTCCCCGCTAACTAGCCGCCCAGGCGCCTTGCTAGAAAAATCCTCGCAGGGGTGGAAGCGGCTCCCGCAGCAGCCAGCCGCGAAGCGCTCGTCACCCAGCCGCGCTGCGCGCCGGCCCCCTCAGGAAGCTACAAGCATCGCGAACGGCATCAGCCTCTCCCGAGCGCATTCCGTGGTCCCCGCCGGCTGCCAGCCCCGCCGCCCTGCCCGCGCCGCAGCCGGCTCCCTCCTCAGCGGCCAATGTGAGGAAAGTTACTCGGCGGCCCCTGCCCCTCGCGGCCCCGCTCCCCGCCGCCGCCGCAGCGCAGTTCAAGAGCAATGTCACGTTCAACAACTTGTTATGACACATGATTCCCCCTCCCCCCCGCCACACGCATCCACACCCCACCACCGCCTGCTTGCCCGGCGGCCCCCGCCCGCCCCTGCCGCCGGCCGGCTCGGCGGGCCCCTTACCTTCCCCCTCGAGAGGCCACGGGCACCCGCGGGCGTGTGCGGGAGTGGGGTGCGTGTGGCAGCGCGGGCGGCGCCGGCTGGGCGGGCGGGCGGGGGGAGGGGAGGGCGGTTGAGGCGCTTGGGCGGCGGGAGCGCGCGCCTCGCCGGAGTTGTTGGCGGGCGGCGGGGGAGGCTGCGGGGCGGCGCGGGGAGCGGGCGGGAGCGGCGCGGAGGGAAGAGCGGGGGGCGGAGGAGTTTCCCGGGGCTTGTTTACGCATTGCCGCCTCGCTCGGTGCACGCACTTCACTCTCTGATTGGACACAAACTGGGGCACAGCCTGGCTCGGGCGCTGCCGGCCCAGCCGCGCGGCGGCTCCAGGCGCCGCTCGGCCGCCGCTGGAGCCCCCGCTGGGCTGCGCCGCGGCGAGGCACGGCGCGCGCCGCCGCCCCACGGGCTCCGCCAGCGCCCGTCGCCAACCGCCCTCCCTCCCACGCTGTCCGGCCGCCGCGTCTGCGCATGCTCGGCGCGCTGGCGGGGGCCCGGGAGGCGCATGCGCTCCCGCGGCTGCGCATGGCCATTGGAGCGGCGAGGCTGGCGGCAAGGCGCTGCCCGTTCTCTGCCAGCAGGTTGCGCGGGAGGCCGCTGGCGGGGAGGCGGTGGGAGCGGCGGGGTAGTTTCGGGAAGCTCGGCTCAGCGGCCGGAGGGGCCGCAGGAGCGTTGTTCGCTCCCCTCTGACGGGGGAAAGACGTGACCAAGTGGGGGCGGGCGGAATTGCCCGCCGCGGTGGCCGCGGCTCCGCTCTCCTGAGCTTCCCCTGGAGGCGTTATGTAACCGGCGGCTTCTCCCGCCCCCCTCCCGCGGCCGGGGGCTGGCGGGACGCCGCAGCTGTGGGCGTCCTTCGTCGGGAGAAGGCGGACACCCTTGTTAGTGCCACCGCTTCTGTCAGTGCTAACGTCTGGGCAGGAGGGGCTTCCCCTGGGGCTGCTCTCCTCGTTGTGTGACTGCGTTTCCCTCCCAGGGAGGTGGATTCCCTCTCTCCGGCTCCTGCCCAAGGACCGGCCCGCGTCATGTAACGGGAGCGGACGGGGAGCGCCGCTGCCCCCTTCCCGCCCCTCGCCGGGCAGGTGCGTCCCCGAGGGGCCTCCGGTCGTGTGCGTGGCCGTCCTGGGGTTCAGTTTGTGACACGAGCACGACGTGACCAGTCGGTGAGGAAAAGGACCCTTCCTTACCGTGCTCTCTGCGCATCGGGTCAGAGCTTAAAAGTTCGGGCGGTACGGGGGCACGGCGTACCGGGTGCGGGGCGAGCGTCCTCAGGCAGCAAGGTTTGCTGTCCTGTGAACAACCGCTGCACAGAAATGCCATGTTATTCCTGTTTGTGTAGGCAAAAGGCCATTGCAGTGGTGGGTATTTTCTCCTTACTTTATTTCTGCTGTGCTGATCGTGACTCATATCTTAGCCTTGGTAATTTCCAGTGAAATAAATAATTTTAACCAAGGAATTAATGAGAGCATAACACGATTGTATGACATTACTCATGTATTCATTGATTCTAATCAAGCAACTCCTCACCGTTCCCTTTACTCCCATACCACAGTCAACAATGGCAATAAATGTAATATCAACATATATGCCATGAGAGCTCTTTGCAATAGGAATCCCCAATTTGCACTCTCAGTATGCACCACAGGAATTTCCCTGACTCATTTTCAGATGAGTAAGCCTCTCAATCAAGTTTTCCTGAGATTTAAGATTTTAAGCACTCAACTTCTTCACACTGGTAACAGAATCAATAGTCTCTGTAACCTGCTTCATGTTGCCTCTTGCACGAAGTATGGGATAAGGCCCCTTGCTAGAAGCATTTTCCTGCAAAAGCCAGTAGAGCATTTGGCCAGCAGTCAGGACTGCTGATGCTAACTTATAGCTGAGCATTCACCTGTAAGTTAGCACCTTTCATGAGTTCAACTTTCATTCCTAGATGGAAAGCAGGAGAGCAGTTTTGAAGGGTTCGCTTCAATCTGTCCATGATGCGTTCCAAGTAGCATTGCATTAAAAACCGATTATCTAGGGAAGAGTTCTCTTGTGCCTACTTACTTACATCTTTTTCCCTTTTAGCCACTTCAAGCCTTCCTGGGAGCATTTACCAGGATATCTGAATTTAAGATGCTTTAGTGTCCTCTGACCAGGTCACAGCATCACATTTATTTAGACATCAATGTGCATTGTCAGTAGGTGGATATTCTGAGGCTTTGCTGGTCAGACTAGTGGTGATGTTGACTGTTGGGTCATCCATTGGTTATAATTGGGTTTGTGATAATCAGCCAGATTTGTGATATCAGAGCAGTGCATTCAACTCCTTTGAGTTTATACTCAATGAGGGTCACACAATGCACAGAGTATTTTTAGCAATTAAAAGACACTTTACTGAAAATAAACTGGTCTGTCTATACCCACTTACGGGTGGTAAGTAAATCTTGTGACTATAAGCTTTCATTTGCAGAAAATAGAGAAATTCTGGATCATGAAAGAACAGTTCCAGAGAGAGACAGTGCTTCTCACTGGGGTCTTTGTTTATCTGAAAAAAAGGCAGAAAAAGAACAAATTCCTTACTAGTCCTTCCTGTACATGAAGGTACTTGAGCACTCAGTGATTTTACTGGAAAACGAAACCTACATTAAAACTTCTGAGAGCTCCCCTGTTTCTGGGAGGCATGATAGTACCAAATTGTAACACCTAGAAAGAGGGCTGTCAGTGAGGAACAACTGATGCCTACACTGGAGTAATGGAAGAAACCATACCAGAAGATAGAGATATTCAAGGTATTGTTACAAGTAGAAAATGTAGCTACCAATGATGGTCTAGACATGGCAGGACAGAGCTCAGAGCAGACTGGCTTTCTTTACTAAGACATACAATAAAACCAATGCAAAGCATGATTCAGTCTGAAGATGGTTATCTGACCAAATGTTCTCTGTCTACCTAAATGATGGATATAAGGTTTCCCCTTTCAAGGTTTTCTTCACAGCCAAGAGGGCCACAGATTTAAATATAAGTACATACATATAATATATAATTGTAAAATAGCAAGAGACTAATAATCAAAGCACAAGAGCTGGCACCACTCGCTCTGTTTGTTGCAATGTAAGACATAAAGGTCTAAATCCTTTAAGTGGCTGTGAAAACCTCAACTACAGATTCCAGTTTTATGTCTTAGATGATACAGAATTTTTAGTGTAAATAGCTTTTACAGCTTCACAGTAGACTTTGCATACAGCAGAAAAGGGTTTGTCTGGTTCAAGACTATTTTCTAATTATATTTCTTTCACTTCCTCTGCTGATTTTATTTCCAGTAGAGTGAGGAGCCTTAAACCACTCCCAGGGGCTTTCTTCTTGATCCCAAGCTTTTTAACATGTAGGTGTTTCCTCAAGATGATGGCTTTTATAAGCTGTCAGTTAATTGTGGTTAGAGCGAGAGTCACATCTGGATCTCCTGATGATGCATCTTTGGAGAACTGGCATGAATGTGGTTCTCAACTGTAAAATATGTGGTTGGGAAATATTTTTTTAAAACTAAAAATAAGCAAAATCAAAGTGTTTAACTTAGTTCTCAGCAGTTGCTACATTTAGGGTTGTAAGTTGCCCAGAGAGTGGCGGCCGGTCACTAGTGGTGTTCCCCAGGGCTCAGTTCTGGGGCCGGTGCTGTTCAATATCTTTATAGATGATCTAGATGTAGGGATTGAGTGCACCCTCAGCAAATTTGCAGATGACACCAAGCTGGGTAGGAGTGTCGATCTGCTGGAGGGTAGGAAGGCCCTACAGAGGGATATGGACAGGTTGGATAGATGGGCTGAGACCAACGGCATGAGGTTCAACAAGAACAAGTGCCGGGTCTTACACTTTGGCCACAACAACCCCATGCAGCTCTACAGGCTGGGGGAAGAGTGGTTAGAAAGCAGCCCGGTGGAAAGAGACCTGGGGGTGCTGATCGACAGCCGGCTAAACATGAGCCAGCAGTGTGCCCAGGTGGCCAAGAAGGCCAATGGCATCCTGGCCTCTATTAGGAATAATGTAGCCAGCCGGTCTAGGGAAGTGATCGTCCCTCTGTACTCGGCACTGGTGAGGCCACGTCTTGAGTAGTGTGTTCAGTTCTGGGCCCTGCACCTCAAGAAAGATGTTGAGGTGTTGGAGCGAGTCCAGAGGAGGGCGACCAAGCTGGTGAAGGGTCTGGAGGGTCTGACCTCCGAGGAACGGCTGAGGGAGCTGGGGTTGTTTAGCCTGGAGAAGAGGAGGCTCAGAGGTGACCTTATTGCAGTCTACAACTACCTGAAGGGAGGTTGTAGTGAAGTGGGAGTTGGCCTCTTCTCCCGGGCAACTAGCGATAGAACAAGAGGACACAGCCTCAAGCTTCGCCAGGGGAGGTTCAGGTTGGACATTACGAAGAATTTCTTTACAGAAAGGGTCATTAGACATTGGAACGGGCTGCCCAGGGAGGTGGTGGAGTCACCATCTCTGGATGTGTTTAAGAAAAGACTGGACATGGCACTTAGTGCCATGGTCTAGTTGACATGGTAGTGTCAGGGCAACGGTTGCACTCGATGATCCCAAAGGTCTCTTCCAACCTGGTTGATTCTGTGTGATTCTGTGAAGTTAACTTACAAGGCATTAGCAGATTCTGCCTGTCAAATAAGCCCACGTAATTTCCACTGAAGGACAAGCCACAACCTTTTGGTATACATTTATCTTTCAGATCCCTGGCTCTCAATTTCTGACTTAATATACATAAGTCTCAGCAGGTGCCTTCCCTACCTCCTCAGGAATATTGCCAGGGTACATTTTTACATTTCCAAAGCTCACATAGGAATTACAATTCATGGCTTTAAAATATCTAACAATAATTATGCAGCTTTCTTATGAGCTCGGACTTCTTGCCAGAGTGAGTGATGAGCCCCTCTCTCCCTTTCATCCAGAATTTGACTACTAAGCTGTCTTGTTTAGCAGAGTACTAGGGCACTCTGTGACTACTTCTGCTTGAAAAGAGAGCATCACCACTCCTCCCTCCCTATTTAGAACAATTATGCTATTTTAAATACAGCTTTACGCTATGATTTTGCATTTCAGGCATTTCAGTTTCATTCATTGTATATGTTACTGTGTCATATGCAATAGGCTCTCCCAGCAAGGTTATCCATTGTTTACTGGTCAGCTATAGGCACCCTTGGGTTTTAGTTTTACTGAGCACAGCTTAGTGGTACTCCGATTCCAGAGGATCAGTGAGACTAAATAGTGAATTCTGCTTTTTGGTGGATATTTTCAACTTGAGCATTGTTTTATTTCTATTGTGTAATTACTGAAACACACAGACATGGGAGTTACACGACAGAAAACAAGTGCTCTCTTGCCTTTGGACTAGACTGAAAGTGTTTTCACTCAGTTGCAGAGGGGAAGAAGAGGTGTAAAACACCTGCTCAGCCTGGCTTCAGCTCCAGCAGGAGGAGGAGTAGCCAGATGATCTCTGGATCTTCTGTCAGCTAGAATAGCTGCCTAATTAAAAAGTTGGTACAGAGCCTACCACAAGAAAATGTAAGAGTTTACTTTCTCCTCAGGACAAAGCTGTTGAGATAAGGGGTAAATGGCACGTTTAATATTATTTATTGGTGCATTGTAAATATGTAAATAAATGACAAACATCATCTTGCTACCAGCCAGCATCTGGTACTAAAGACAAACATCTCCAGTGTTGGAGCAGATCATAAGCACAGCTACAGCAACATCAGGGCTAGACCCTCAACTAGGCGTTTAGCACTCCCACAAAGGCAGCAGGAGTCTCCATGGATATGCTCTAGCTCGTATCTCACCTCCAATCGTACTGTTCCAGAAACTTTCTCTACTTCCTTCCATTTCATTACTTTTTTTTTTTTTTTTTTTTTTGAAACTAAACCACACTCTAAACTTATTATTGTGAAGCATTTGTGTTTTAATGTCAGAGAAACCTGTCAGAGACAGGTTGTCTTGCAGTAATGAACTGTATTGTTTCAGCTGGGGAGTTCCGCTCATAGAGAATTGTGAGAGTAGATTTTGATAGACTATACTATTAACATTCTGTTTGAGTGGGTTGGCAGGACAAGACTGATACCTGTGCTCAATAATCACAGCAGCTGTTTCTGAGAAAGTCTCCCTCTGTCAGTGAGGAGACAATCCTTTATCAAGAGATTCAGAGCATAATTACTGAATGGAGTCAATCCTTTAGCAGCCCAGAGACCACACTAGACAGTCACTTTTACACTGGTGAATGGAATGAATGAAGGAAAGGAGGATGGCAAAGTCTCCAGGAACACTTTTCATTTACAGATGGGGATGTAATTGATCTCCTGCACTTCCCTTTTGTAGCCTGTGGTGTGCAAAACAGCTCACAAGTCAACTGAGAGAAGTAGCTCCTCAGGAGGTGGTTCAAAGCTAGATACCTAAATTCAGATCATGTGCATAACCTACCATGTAAACATTTTTGGATTATCCTAAGGAAAAATATTTCCTGCACTGGGTCTTTATTTTCTTTTGATGATGTTGATTTGAGCCAATGTTGAAGTGAAAGAAAGCAGGACTAGACTTTTTTTTGTTGTTGTTAAAATCCCTAGAAATCAGTTTTTTAAATTTCTGGAGATTCTACTAAGACACCTGCAGTGGGTCTTGCTGGCAACATGAACAGTAAGATAAACTACAACCAGTCAAATTAATGTATTACACCAATTTCTAAATTAGACTTCAAAATCCTTAAGGTCACAAGTGTTTCGTCTGGTATGTTTTGTCACAGTCCTCACTGGAGCATCTGCACATGTTAGTACTAAAAGGGCAAATATATATTTAAGTTTTATTAGTATGTCAGCTAGAATGTAGGAATAAAGATTTTTAAAAGGCAGAGAAAGAAAAAAAAAGTTGTGCTTATGCAGTATTTATTTTCAGTCTAGCCTGTGGACCTTGTTGAAAACAAGCAAGTTTGTAAGGGGTTTATATATTTAGGGTAGAGCAGTTGAGGTCTCCATGTAGATAACTAGAGCTGTGGATACTGAAGATATCCTTTATAACAGGATGCAACAGGACAAGGAGAAAAGGAAAAAGAAAGATTTGTGGCAAATCTATCCCACAGATCAGAGATCTTCCTTGAATTTCTTTAAAAGTCGCTAAGAACACTTCCCACAGGATAGGGCACAGATGGATTGAAAAGTTCCTACATGAAAAGCAGTTTTTCTAATTATTAAGGCTCAACTCGTTCCCTGGTGAATACTTAGGATGACACAGCACACACAATATTGTATAAAAATATCTAGTTTTTAGCACATACTAAAATGCACAGTATAAAACTGCTTTTTTCCTGCCCCATAGCATGAACATATTTCATACAATTTTTATCCCCCTACATGTACCTGATGGCACCATTGCTTGGAACACAGTAACATTCCTTATAAACTTCATCCCAGACAGCAGGGATCCAGCAGTTTTTAATCCTGAATAATTTTTAAGACTATTATAAAAACATATCTGAGCAGTCCAAACAATTACTATTGAGAGCTTGAATTATTATTAAGCTATATATATATATATATTTTGAAAATGAGTCAGTGACAGATTTACTTATCAGGCAGTAGTGTACTAGTATATTTTCTTGGCAAACATAGAAAAGATTTTAAACCAAGAGATAAGGAAGGAGAATTTGACAGACTGCTCTTTATATTTCTAATCAGAATGGTTACCAGGATATTTTGGTTTATCAAATGCATAAAAATTCTCCCACTATGTGAAAACTTTCACTCGTTAAAACATGAAGAGTCTACAGCTGCAAATCCATGCAGAAAAAATACAGTGCTTTCATAATTTGATTTGTCATATTCAAAACCTGGTACTGCATAGTTCCATAATGGTATATTGAGCATTATTTATTTTTATCTCATTTTATTTAATGAGGTGCATGATCTCTTTATTTTTGAGTTCTGCTATTTACGGATGAGTTTACAGCAAGCTGAAAATGTTTTAGTCACATGTCCAATTGTTATTTCTTCTGACTTCACTCTGCTTAGGCAGAACTGCCTCTGTCTTGGCAGCTGGGCTACAGCTCCATGGTAGGCAATGAAAGTTATCACAGGTGGCTTTTATTTGTTCAAGGCAGACATGTCAACACCTTGGACCTTCTACACTGAATACGTCACAGAAAGCTTTAAATATCCTGTCCTTTCAATTAATTTTCAACTGTGCATGTGAAAAGCTGGCGTAAGTATGGCTGCTGGGAAACATGGGGACACCCTGACATTCCTCAGTAAACTGTATACAGGCAATTGCCTGTAAGGTAGTCAGAGAGAAACCACAGAATTGGAGCAGCACTCTGTCCATCAGATTAATGAAAAGAAGTTTCTTGCCAGAGAGGCATGCTTGAGACAACCATCTCTCCCCTCTGGATAATTAGTCTGTAAAGACTAGGAGAGAGGGAGGCCACACAAAAGTACTTCTCTCATCACATACCCCCTTTCCTGCTGTTTTTAAATATGAATTACTTTCTTTGTAAGCCAACAAGTTGCTTTCTGAGCAGCAGGACTGTGGCTGCCTGTTCCCTACCATCTTTGTCCTATAGACTTAACACTGCCCCTTTTCCAGTGCTCCCAGCTGTCCATTTCCCCTCCCAACCACAGCATGCAAAGCATCACCCACTGCCGTTCTGCATCCCTTACAGCTACGCAGGGACTAGCTGCCATTAATTGGGGTGTCATTGATCAGGGTTGTTCCCCTCTGACCAGTCACTGATTTTCACAAAGATTTCAGGAGCTTCTTGTTCTCAAAGTCTTTCTGTCAAATAGAACTAGAACTTGTCAGTAAATTCAAACATCATTAGGGAAGGGAAGCCAGCAGATGGACAAACTGTGGGTCTATAAGTCTTATTTCCTTCAAACGCCTTCAGAAGTTCTCTTAATACTAACCAAGCACTTCACTATAATGCTGGTTAAAAGCCCAAACTATGTTTTCAGTAACCTTATGATAAACATAGTGGTGTTCTTAATTGAAATTCAAAGTCTTGAGAAGGAGCTTTAAGCAACCAAATTTACAGACATCCTTAGTGAGAAATCAAGGGAAGCAGGTGGACATCTAAACTTAACACTGAATCTATTTTCACACAGCCAAAACTGTAATTGGGAAGAATCTACAAGATGAATTGGTGGAAGTAAAAAGCTTTACACCCCCAAATTTTATGTAATGGAAATTTCAAGATCTCATCTAAATTCCTGCCAAATTCAGGATCCATATGCACTGCTGTGGAGTTAATTTGAATTTGGAATTTAAGGTGTTACTTCTTCACTGGTGTATAGCATGTTCAATAAAGACAGATTCATAGTTGGAGAGATGAAATGAGAAAGAGCAACAGAGCATGAGGAATCAAAGATTGGAAAAAGAAGAGCAGTAGTGAGAAAAAGTATGCATGTCAGGCACCTGTATAATTTCTCAGCTGCACTGGCAGCTCCTCTGCCCGTCTGAGAGCTAGCTGCAGGTACAGTGTTAGCGGCAGGCTTCTTCATGCTCTTAGGGGATTTCATTCACAAACTCTGGAGGGGAAAGTCAAGAAAAATCAATGCCACTTTTTCCATCTGGTTGCCCACAAGATCATGTGAATGAAATCTGCCAGTGATGCTAAATGGCTTGCCAGGCTGGATGACTGTAAATTACTGCAATTTCCTTCTTCTTCCCTCTCAGTTTATATTTTCTCTGCTACATTCTATCCAGCTCAACATATCCTTAGTTACTGATAGAAGTTACTAATTTTAAACATACTAATTAAGTGCGTTATAGAGAATCATGTAGATCAACCAGAGGGAAAGAGAAGCCTTCATAATTGCTCAAGATACAGACATTGGTGGAAGAGTAAATAAAAACATGGGCATACAAACCATCTGGTGAACTGCACAGTGAGAAGCGGGTAGGTTCTGCCTGCCTAGGATGATATCCTCATTTACAGTGTTATACCCCTATTGTGATGCTCGAATTCAAGGAGGCATTTTGGAAATGCAAGAAAGGGCACCAGTTAAGTATAAATCCAAGTTGCAGAAGGCTTTCTTCCTTTAAAACACTGTGTTATGTCTATGTATTTTCCTAAATAGAAGGGAAGCTATCAAATACCTTTGAAACCTATTTAAATAGCCCTCATACATTAGAAATGAGAAAGTAAATACCTTGTTCCTGACTGATTTTATTTCCTACTTTGAACTAAATAATTTTCATAATCCTGTTGTTGCCACCACACAAAATAAGCTGGTCAGACCTGGTTTAGTAACTGACAGAGGTAAAGCTTCCTCAACTCTATGTATAGGCAGAAATACTCACACTAAAAATCAGAATTTTTAAACAAATATCCAAAGACAGATTTTTGAATGTTGATATTTTCAGCTTCAAATAGTTTCGCTAATATTTTAAGATTTTCTTTTACAGATGGAGGTGAGCAAATTTAATTTTGCTGTGACTGCAGCACTTTGGACTTCAGGTTTCAAAGCTCAGACATCCCTAACTGGACTGTCATTCAAAATGAAAATCTTGTATGATACAACCAAATTTTAGTTTCTATGTGAGATGAATTGTTTTGGTTGTCAAGTACCAGGCTCAAAAATGAGTCACAGTAACTGGTGAAATCAATAATGAAATAGGATGCCTGTCTAAATGAGAGCACACCCTGAGCAATGAAAATGGTGAAAATCTTAGTGAAATCTTACTGCTTATCATTTGATGTTTCAATATCTCTGAAGCCTCAGAAACCTGAACAAGGCTGGCCTGAGGCCCCTCTTTGATTTTTTCATTTGGAACAGCAGTTCTTAAACCATCATATGGAGCCCCTTTTCTTCCCTCTGCCTGGATGAGTCCCTCAGTGATGTACAGATGCCTCTGGAGTGGCCCCTGCTGCACCATGCCAAAGGACTAGGAGAATTGGGAAGACTGAGTACAAAATACACCTTTTTTTTTTTTTTCCTTATAAAAAAGCCAAGTACTGATCTTCTATTTATTATCACTTTGTGACTCAGGAGGTTGTTTGAACTGCAAAGCCACTTAAGAGTGACAACTGAAGCTAGGTGTGTCCTTGCTGCAGTATCGTAGCTGCCTCACTCAGTGAGGTGAAGAAAGAGGCATACCAATGTGACAGGATACACTTACACTGGCATTAGCTATGCTAAGTCTGTCTGGTAGATAGAAGACTTCTGTCTCCAGAACAGATTTTAGGCACATTTCATCAGCCCAAGTTTAATCCCTCCTGACAGCATGCCCACTTTAATGCCACCTTTCTTTTGGGAAAGTTTCACTCATCTTTCCTCAACAGCTTTTACCACAGAGTTCCTAGGTAAGTAGACCTAGAGGTGTGAAGAGTATTGGATTGTTAGCAAGAGAGGTCAGATTCCTTTATCCAACAGATTTGATGCAAGTCCCACATGATATTCAGCTAAAGGAGTGCCTTCATGACTAGTGTGATCAGGTGATGCAGTTCATACACGCTTTATGCTTAGCCAGACTCCTGAGGCTGATAGTAACTCCTGGTAGCTGTTACTGATGATTTGCCTTCTGAGAACATCCATCCACTATCCAACTTTGCCCAGTTGCAAGAGAGACACCAAATGAGGACCTTTTTTTTTTTTTCCTCCTATTAGCAGTATAGTCCACATAACTAACAGCTTAGAGTTGGGTTTTTTGTTGGCTTTGGCTTTTTAAATGGCTTATATAATAGCTCTGGCAATTTCAGTGAGCTCCAGCATCTTGCTTCCTTCTCCCACAATCCCCAAACAAGCATCACTGCAGCACATGCTGCTGGTAGCCCACACCTCTCCTTTTCAATCCCTGCAGCAGCTCCTGATTTGTTCATCTTTACTCTCTGCAGGGCAGGTGCCTTAGCTGCCTTGCATTCATTCTTCATTCAGCAAAATGTGGAACAAATGTTCAGTGACAGCCTGTTGCACACCAGTTTACTAGTGCATAAAATGGAAAGGCTACCGATAGCAGCTTTTGGAAATTCAGCATTTTGTATTTAAAGCTATTCAGCTTTACAGTAATGTGATGGTTCATTCTGCAGCTAGATTTCCAGGGATGTGTGGCTTTATATAAAGCAGTATTACTCTATTTTTAAGACAGTCTGGATTTCCAGTAGAATCCTTTGTAAACTCCTAAGGAGTTTGTTCCAGATGTTGCAACACAAGGGGTTAATAATGCAAATATCCCACTAACCTCAACAGAGTACTTCATGCTCCATTTTCTCCAAGAAGTCACTAAGATTTTTGAAGATGCAAAAACCCACAGCAATTTAAATCAATAATAATGATACATTTCTCTGGTGGATATGTATTTCTATCTAATGGAAAATCTTAAATGCTGTTTAAGCACTTCATTATCAGACCATATTTCTTCTGACCACTAGTGAAGCTCTGTTGCTGCATTAAGGGAAGAGGTGTTTGTATTAGAGAGGAAAACCACAACTAATTTTTCAAACTTCAAATGCAGAATTGGAGATACGTTGTCCCAAATTTCCTCCTGTCTTCCCAGCCTCTCCCTCTGCTCTTTGTTCACTTTCCCTTTTAGGACTCTAAGTAGCCCCATTTTTTCAGATTTCTCTCTCCTCAACACAGGTCTTACTTCACTGTCAGTTGCTTTCCTCCTATATTTTTGTTGTCCTGCCATACCTTGGAGGGGTTACACGTTTCTTTCTGTAGCACCCATAGTGGCTGCATGGAGGAAATCCCTCCATGTCTTCCCATGCAACTAGTGAGTGGTTGAGTGTGGTATGAAGAGGTGTAGAAACACCTTTCCTATGAGGATCTTTGGCGTCCCCATGCCTGAGTTTCTGCCCTGGCTGCTGTAAGCAGGCTGTGGGATACCCCATATAGCCATGTGCTCTGCCTACTACATGAAAGAGCTTCATTTTTACCTGGAGCTGAAGATGGCAGTGCAAACCTATTCCTATCCCTTTCTCTTAAAAGGCCTTCATAGATTTTTTTTGTCTATCACAGGATAGCTGCTTTCCCAGCAGGCAATGCTGAAGGCTGCAGAATGCCAGCCCCTCTCCTGCTTAAAGAGCATCCCTGGGATTGCAGGAGAACATATTGGGTCTTTCCAGTTGTTCTCCCTCCTGTTGCACTAATATTCCCATTGGCAGCCAGCTCTTCTGAGCCCAGCCAGGAGACATTCTTGTAAACAGAGCAGCAAGTAAAGAGCTACAGAACCCAAGAACATCCTTTTACACATAGTACTATGTGGGAGTACTCAGGGAGGAATTTAATGAAATATAACAAGGGCAAGTGTAGAGTCCTGCATCTGGGCAAGAACAACCCCAAGCATGAGTACAAGTTGGGGACAGACCTGTTGGAGAGCAGCATAGGGAAAAGGGACCTGGGGGTCCTAGTGGACAGCAGGATGACCATGAGCCAGCAATGTGCCCTTGTGGCTAAGAAGGCCAATGGCATCCTGGGGTGTATTAGAAGGGGCATGGTTAGCAGGTCAAGAGAGGTTCTCCTCCCCCTCTACTCTGCCCTGGTGAGGCCGCATCTGGAATATTGTGTCCAGTTCTGGGCCCCTCAGTTCAAGAAGGACAGGGAACTGCTAGAGAGAGTCCAGCGCAGAGCCACGAAGATGATTAAGGGGGTGGAACATCTCCCTTGTGAGGAGAGTCTGAGGGAGCTGGGTCTCTTTAGCTTGGAGGAGACTGAGGGGTGACCTCATTAATGTTTATAAATATGTAAAGGGCAAGTGTCACGAGGATGGAGCCAGGCTCTTCTCAGTGACATCCCTTGACAGGACAAGGGGCAATGGGTGCAAGCTGGAACACAGGAGGTTCCACTTAAATATGAGGAAAAACTTCTTTACGGTGAGGATGACCAAACACTGGAACAGGCTGCCCAGAGAGGTTGTGGAGTCTCCTTCTCTGGAGACATTCAAAACCCGCCTGGACGCATTCCTGTGTGACATGATCTAGGTAATCCTGCTCTGGCAGGGGGATTGGACTAGATGATCTTTTGAGGTCCCTTCCAATCCCTAACATTCTGTGATTCTGTGATACTTCGTTTTATAAGAGCATTTGGGGGTCAGGCATCATTCCCTGCCTGTATTCAATTCCTGTGAAAGTTTTTAAGCATCTTTGAAGACAGGTCTTAGCAGAGCCTTCCATTTCAAGTTGTACTTTAAGCATAAGAAATGACATTTGAAGAAATACTTTTGTATATGGTTAGTCTCTAATCTTCTAAGAATAAGCCAATCAGATGCAAATCTATTTCCCAACAGCATATAATATGTCATCTTAATACAGACATCTTTCCAGGCAGTGTGGTTTCTCTAATAGCAAAAATTAGAAAGCTGTCCTCATTGAGGGGGGTGGAAAAAAATACAACACTACTGAAGTAATCCTATTGCAACACAGTCAAGAAGCCTTCAGACTGTAACTTGCCATTGAATCTTGATTGTCACCTGCAGCTGATAGCAAAGCTAATAGTGCCCCTCTGAAGAGTGGCCCACTTCAGTGGTTTACCTCCATTTACCTCTGGTGCACTGGCGGTATTGTTGGAGGGACGCAAGTTGTGATGTCTCCAGTCCTTAGTGAACACAAACTCATGATACACAGAACAAAAAACAGTCTCAGCTCAGCTTTCATCCATGCCCAGAGATTTAAGTGAAGAAAGAGATAGGTGACCAAGAGTCACCACCTGCTAAAGAAAACCAAAAGAACCCACATGACTGCTAGCTGGATGTTCTTACCTTCCATCAGTACTGTAACTGGGAGGCAAGCAACATGAAAGGGAAACGTTTTCTGTGTGGAAGCTTTCTTACAGCGGTAGGTGAGAACAGCAGTTTTGTTTCAGGTATAAAATATTTTAAGTATAAAACTGAATATGTTCTCAGTTTTCCCTTTTAAAACTTTTCCTCAACAAGGAAGTAATAGAAACACTAATTTTGCATATAGAAAATAATAGGAAAACTTCACAATTATCAGCTCTGTAACACTGTAAAAGTTAAATAATGTTTTGTTAGAAATATCATCTGTTCTTTGACTTGATTTATGTCATGAAAATACATTTAACATCTCAGGAAAATAAAACCCAGTAGCTTAACATAAAATAACTGGTGGATCACTGTGGTTAATTTTCTCCAGAACTATCGAAGTGCTGAACAACAGAATAAGAATTCAAACAGCAATAACGTGCCAAAAAGATGATTTCACTCAGTTTCATTTATGCAAAAATGAAGCTACAAATTACCCCTATCAAGACAAAACTGATGCACAGAGTGCAACAAGGAGTCTGTATTTCTACCTTTGTTCATCCAAGAAGAACAAGGAAAGGTTTGCAAAATGCATTCTGGTCTGTCAAAAGCACTCACTTAAAAATGTTCAATGCCTGTGACCTGAAATGCCTACCACTTTTTTTTGTGTTGATTAAACTTCATTAGAGGTGAAAAAGCTGCATGCCATTGCAAGGGAGGGGAGAAAGAGGCACTAACAGGCCACTTTCCAAGCAGATTTCCCAGAAACAGAGCAATTAATAAAGGGACCTAGAAATGCTTTTTGTGCACTTCTATTTGTTATGTCACGAAGTGTCAACTTAAAGCTTAATGAATCATAAAATGCAGCATTTTTATGATTATTTCTTCACTCCTAATCCAGATATTTCTGAATACACAGGGTATTAGTAATGCACAGGCAGCATTTGGATCTAGCTTCCCCTTGACCAAGGTCACATACACAAAACAAATGGTTCTGTGAGCAGAGGAGCTAACGGAGCCTGGTTTGCTATGGATTTTATCTGGGAGCCGAGTTCATCAGTAGCAAACTGGGTGTGAATTTTAAGTGAAGTTTTTCCCGCAATTGGGATACACATAACATAGCTCCTCTTGTGTGGAATCTCTTGTGTCTTCTAAGAGATGAGTCCTCAGTAGAGGGGCTTTCCCTTGTTAGGGACACTCTCAAAGCCTCTCTCCCCCGCTCTGTAATGGGCTCATGATTTTCATGAATTTATAAGAATATAAATTGCTTGGACACAGCTGCTACTCTCTAATTTGGTTAAAATTTACTAGTGGGTTAAAAAGCTGCCACAGCAGGACAGACAGATGCATGACCATGTCCAAATCACATGATTGCATAAGCCTTGTTTCATTAGAAAACCTGACCAAGAATTCCCAGACCCACAAAAAGGAAATTACAGAGAAAGAAAAGAGCAATTTAAACAATATATTGACAACTGCTAAAAAGCATCTCCTACTACTATCCACAGCAAATGTGCACACATGAAAGAAAGTTCTTGAGGCAAATATTGTTAACAGATTAAAACCATCTTAATGGCTCTCATTTACCACAGTAGTTTCACTTTTTCATACAGTAAACACAACTGAGCTTCACCAAGCTACCGAAAGACATGCTCATCATCATAATATCAATAAGACAATACATTGCATTAAAGAATGTTATCTAGTGAATGGCATTTCTTATTGTACAAGCAAAAGGACATCAATAGATGTCAATCTTAATGCCTATTTTTTTTTTTTCAGAGAGAACTAAGTCAGGTACAAGTACTTCTGTTCAGATACATAGGAGAATGAGGATTCAATCTCTTGAAAGATTTTTTTGTATCTTGTAAGCCATACAGTTTTCTTTTACACAGTATTTTTCACTAGAAACAAGATCAAATCAAACTTTCAGAGAACACCTCCTTGGTTCTGCAGAAGCTCTGCTTTGGAAAATTGTCTCCTTTGATTCCTTTCCTTTTCCCTCCCCTTGAGCTATTTTCAGTATTTCCAACAAGTTGTTAGTCATAACAAGTTGCTGAACCTGTAGGGTATCAGCTCTGCAATGAAGCAAAAACAAGTCATAGATGAGGTTCTCTCTGGATAGCTTCATCATATGAATAACACAGGAATCACAGCACCCTGAGTATAATGATGCAACTTACTTTGAACAATTTGATCATATTTTTAAACAAATATATATTCCTGATGAAAACTCTAAATGGGCATCTCTTCCACAAGAGAACTTCATGTTGTTCTAGGAACATTTACAGAGGTGATAGAGGACAGGGTTGTATGGCACCATAAAGGCATGTTTGCCCTAAATTAAGATCTGTAGTGCTAATTATGGCATGACAGCAACACTTGTAGTCCTCTCCCAGCTTTACACACACCTTCCCATCCTTTCATTTGCCTTTCCTCCTAGCTGTAGTTCTTGCTTGTTTCCACCCCGTTTTCTTCACCTCCTTCTCAGCCACCACTGCGGAGTGGAACAGAAACGCAGACACTGGCAGAGCGCGTTTGCGCTGCCCGGCAGCTGGTGCTGACGGTGCTCTGTCACCCCGGCACTGGGAGAGCAGCGCTGTGCGGTGTGGTCTGAGCTAACCTGTATCTGCAGAAAGAGTGACGCTTGCATTTGCATATGTGCCAGGATTTTGCATAGACTGAAAAAAGCTCACTGTTGTTTCCAGTGAAGTGAGCTTAGGTGGGTGATGCTCAAGGTAAACAAGTCTTCAGCTGTGGAACCCTTTCCTGCCAGCTCTTACAGCTTTTTCCACTGCAGCTGCTGACACAACTGCCTGAACAGCATCATTCACTTGGGTGCAGCACTGCTTGAGGGGCTCAGTTTAGGGAGGCCATGCTAAGCACTGGTGCAGCTTGATAAACAAGAGGTAGTGCATTTTTGAATACTTAAGTCAGTAGGTAGAGTAGATTTGATACTGGGAGAAGAGAATATAAAACCAAAGGTTAAGCGATCTCTATTGTCACTCGAAGGAGCAAATTACATTATTATCTCCTTGCTTCTGAATTAGTTGTAGTCTCAGTACTAAGTTTTAGTTCTCTTAAGTTTGCTCCTTGCAATATATGCTGGTTAATTCAAGTCAAGAATTTAGCATTTCTTTCTGTTTAATGGAGCACTCTTTACCTCACAAGCGATACAGACCTCCACTAACAAACATATTTGAAGTCTTGTTTTTTCCTGGGGGGTGGGTAACAGCACCATTTTTCTCACCAACTGTCCAGGTACATGTAAGTAGTCGGTTGTGAAGTTTGTGTGTTCAGAGAAGAGCTAGTGAAGTGCCAAGTTCCAGGAGTAACATAAGTGCTCATTATAAAGGTAGCATTTCTCACAACAATCATGCTTTGTCTTTTTAGCAGACAAGCTGTACTAGTTACCATGGGTTTGTTTTTCTGATGGCCTCCTCTCCCAGGGAAACAAAATCCCCAGCAAGCAGCAGTGACTGCTATAACTGCTAAGAACAGAAATAAATGGACATTCAGGACTGATCTACTAATAACCGTTACCCTCCTTGCCCCAGCCCAGCCCATTATCTGTGTTCTGCATCAGTTACACTGAAGCCTAGAAGTAACAAGACAATTCTGAAACATGAGTAGCTGAAATTGTTTCAGTCCCTCCCCACCACTGAGCAACTCAACCCACCTCTGGCAATTACACTATGGTTAGAAACAAAACTTTTCCATTCAACTGAACATGTACATTTTTGAAAATACACATGCTGGACTTGGAGTAACCCAGAAATAGTAAGGTATTAATGCAGACAAGAATTTTACTCCTCTTGTATACAGGGTATTTGTAACTTTCTTGTCACATTTGAATTATTATTTTCTCATCTCTAAATGGCAGTCTGCCAGTTGCCTCTATCTCTTGAGCTGCTCTTTCGTATGCTAGAACCAATGCAAGCATCACCATGCATTAATATTTCTATTTTTGCACTGAGCACCAGCTTGTAAAATGATGAATATGATAGCACAAAACCAGAATTTAATAGAGGCTGCTGATGATCAGAATCACACTTTTCCTGGTGAGAAGTGAAAAGATTTTGATGAGATCTAAATGAGGTAAAGATCTTTGTCATGTGCAGCTTTGGCGATTCAGATGAGCACTGATTGGAATTTGCCCTTTTTTTTCTTAATACGAGATATTTAATATCTCTGCTAAGGACTCATCTTGTTTTCTTGCTAGAGGAGAATATGCTCTCGAGAGACTTGCTACATTCCCCACCTCCTCGCTCCCTCCCTTGTGATTTTATCTCAAGTTCACATACAAATAGTTGTCTAACATATTCTACAGTGAAATATTCAGACTTGGCACTTGGGTCTCCTCTGAGACGGGAGGATCCACACACCTTTTAAAAATAAAAAAAAAAGGCTTGTTCCTTTATACTTTATAGTTTGAACACTTCATAGTACAAAAGGCTTATTTCTAGCTCAAGATCTCACTCTGGAAAGTTTTTTTCCCCCACAATATTTTTCTGTTTCTATTCAGCCATAAGAAGTCAGGATTCAAATCCTTTCTTTCCCCATTTTTCTTCCTTCATCATACAGCAGCAGAGCTCACAGTATAATCTGCACCAAGTGTTCCTCTTGATTCTGCCTTCATAACAAGGCATTTTAAGAGACATGTGGAAGAAAGTATAGTTTATACTGCTTACTATAATGGAGCTAAGAGGATGAGAGAGACACAACCATTCAAAGCAAGATTTCTGCAGGAATAGGTATTATAATAAGTATTTAAGCATTGGATCCTCTATTTCATTCCACGTGATCACTAGCAGAGGTATATCATCAAAACTGGTCAAGTATGCAACTGTATTTTGGGACAGCAGAGCCTAATTGTAAGAAATTAATGTTTCAATCAGTTATTTTATTTTAAAGCAGAGTCAGAGCAGGTAAGATGACAATATTAATTCCTGCTGCTCTCACCAAAAGCTGAGATTGTCAGGCAGGACTGAAGAGCTCTTTAATTAACAGTGGGGTTGTCTCTCTTTGGGAAGATCCACCCAGTGAACAAACTCAAATCTAAAAAAGGCATGCCCAATTTAAGCCCAAATGTAGCCCCAGAAGTTATACATGCACAATTATATACATAAAATTTAAAATGAATACATATATATAAACATATACATATAAAAGGACAGTTAAAACTGCCTTGCACTTCCCCCTGCCCTTATTTATATGTCCTTACCAAAAAGGCTACAAGGAAACAGCTGGCATTTAGCATTGTGAACAGCACAACTTTGGATAGCCTATGTTCGTCTTTAGTTTGTTAATTGTTAAAGAAATTAGACACGAAGAGGCACTTGTTTGTGTGACTTCCCCCACTATTCAGGGGTAGATAACCCTGAATAACAACATAGCAAGAAGCAGGATGGATTTTACTGGCCCAAATATCTTGCTTGGATTTGGTTCTCACTCCTCCTCACCTTTCAGACAGATGTTGCCAATATCAGAGCTCCTACTTTTCCTTTTGGAGGGGACTTCAGGAAGGGACTGTTTTGGTTGGTGTTAGGCAAGCAGTGATGATCTGCTGCAAGCCCTAAAGTGGAATTCCAAGAAAATATTTCGTACTGCAGCAAGAGCTGCAACTTCACCATTTTTCAGAAGGCAAACAGCACAACTTTTGGAGATGTCCCATATCCAGAACACGTACCACTGCCATCTGCAGGAATAGCAAGGTGTGATTCAGCCACAGTGCCAGAGCTTCTCTAAGTACACAGACACACAGTCACACCATGGCTCCTTACTAGGATTTCTATCTTTACTGTCCTTACTAGATTTCCCACTTGTAAGTGCCATATTTACTATCTTTACTAGATTTCACATCTGGCACCTGTGGCCCCGATTTCGAGGTAAGGCCAGAAAATATTGCTACCACCCCAGAGACCTGCAGTCACAGTTACACTAGAGAGAAGGATAACCTTAGTCAGTTGTAAGAGTCAGCATTCATAAGGCTATTTACTTGGCAGATATCTCAGATCATTTCCTGCTGGGTAAGAAAATATCCTCTTTATGGAACAAGGGTAACTGAAGCGCTGAAGAACCCATGTTGATATCACAGTAGAAGGCTGCTACCAAAGCAGCTTTTCTGAGTCCCAGGGAGTCACCTTACTCTCCAGTAGGACCATTCTCCTTTCTTTTTCATCACAACTGGTCACTCCGATGAGTTTGGTTTACGATCACTTCATGGCTTTTCAAAACTAATGTTTGAAACACACCTCAAAATTAAAAAAAAAAAGCTTCAGAATAAGACAAATGAGAACAAAACAAAACCATATCAATGTCTAATCCACACAGTTAGAAGACTCACACACAGAGCCTTGAAGCATATTTCAGTTATGACCTGGCTTTGTTTTGTAGTCTTTAGCTTACTGCATGCTTCCCCTCTCTGCTCAATAAGTCTGATTCAGAGTTCTGTACAGAATTTTCTGCCAGCTTCAGGATTTTAGTTACCTTCCTAGTATCTGAAAATGAGGAGGAAAGAACCCAAACTTTCCCCTTTAAATTTTTTTGGGGAACCAGAAAGTGCTGAACTTGCTGATCAATATTGATTAAGAAGCTTTTCACTGTCACTGTGATGAGTAGGAAACAAACTTTCACTCAGACTTGAAGTAGTGGAAGTAAAGATCTAATTAATTTCAGGAGAGCATAGACAGTCAAGTCAGAGAATTCCTCTTCAGGTTCAAAAGAGAAGAGACTGAAAAAGGCTTTGAATCATCTGTCATTTATGTTGCCCTAATATACATGGACCACAGAACTCCTTATGAGAGCAAACTCAGACTAAAGAGGAATTCTCAAGGCTCACTACATGGTACTTGCAAATGAGTCAAAGTGCTAAGTCTTTGATTTCTGAAGTTGACAAACACTGGCTCCAATTCTGACCCCCTACCACACAGCCTGCATAACTAGGACATAAACTGAGGAAATCAACAGGAGAGAGGTTTTTTCCTCCTTAAGAGTGCAGGGCAACAGCAGAGCCACTTTGCACTTAACCATTCAGTAACTGCATCTCTAAAAACTCTCAAACATCTTTTCTCCACTGCAATGACAATCATCATTATATATCTGCAGTGTCCTACCTTTTTCTTTCCCTGGCCCTGAGAAGACCCTATTAGTTACCCTCCAGGATGTATAGCATGGGTCTCCCTGTGCAATAGACCCAGCACCTGCATGGCTCTGCCTGGGTGTTCAGAGAGATGGTCAAATTTGGGAGGCTGTATAGCATATTGCATCTATCTGAAAAGATTAATATTTTGTTGTCTTATTTTTGCCTCTGACTTAAAGAGCCCCCACAAACCTACAACTCCCTGCTGCAGCACTGTGTATCAGCGCAATCCCAATGAGCATTTGTCACAAAGCTGGGCAGTAGTGTTTCAATAGGAGCATATTCTCTAGCCAAGCTACTGTATGGGCAAGGGCCAGAGCTGTGCATCACAGGGCCAGTTAAAAGGCTTTTTTCAATGCATCTTAAATTCTGGGGAGGAAAAAAGCCAGGTAACATTGCCATTTCCTTCTTTTTGCTGTTCAAGGTGGGGGAGGAGGAGAGGGAGAAGAGAAACACTTTCATGTGGAAGTGCTTTTCCAATGCGATGTCATCTGAACATGGAGGATCAAATCCTCTGCTAACATAGACTGGCATAAATCAATTGCCTTAAAGCATCATAATTAGATCTGGCCCAAAGCTTCTTCAGTTGCCTTTTGGTCATCAGATAATGTATCAGTAGTTACTTTTGACATCACTACGACTCCTTCCTTTTATTCCTAGGAGGCAAAAACTGATATGGAGTTACACAACTGAACAGGCATCCTCCATGTGATTTACTTCTTTGTGATCACTGAGCACTCGATGTACGAGCTCCATCTTTTTGTTAGCTTTGTCAGACTGAGCTGCCATAAAACTCAATAGCTGAGTCAAATTTTATAATTATGCAATTAAAACCAGGAGGGAAACCTTCCACAGTCTCAACAGGAAACAGTCTAAGGTAATAGCTTTTGTGTTTTTCTTAAGATGCACCTGAACTACATGGTGGTTCTATTTGGGATTGATTTCCTCCCCCCACCCAGCTAAACACACACATACATGCAGGCTGTTTCCAGAATACTGGTAACATCATCAAGGCTGTGTCTGATCACTATGCTGGGAGCATACTAGATAGAAAGGGGTTTCAGCATCTCAAAATGCCCCAGAGGAGCTGGCAACCTACAGCCAAAGGGGGCAGAAATCATTGTTTTTCTAAAAGCCCTGCAGTAGGTTCCATAGACACCATGTGGGATATCCATCACCAGTAGTTTTCGAGAGGGAGAGAGAAGGAGAGCACCAGTAAGCATATCATCAGTAGGGTTTAAGAATGTAGTCTCTCCTGCTTTGTGGAAGAAGAATGGTCTAGATTCCCTGTGATCCTTTTTATCTCAGGTGTTTGGGTTTTTTTTTTTTAAATGGGTAAGGCCTGATTTATTCCTTTAATCCACAACTGAGGAGCTACGGGCTCCTCAAAGGTAAATCACAATTCATTTTGTGGTGGTTTTCTGGATTAGTAATTACATGTGGAAGAAAAACAAGTTTCATGAATTATACATCATTGTTGGTTTGATTTCAAAAGCTCTTGACATTGAGGATATAAGTAATCTAATTAGTCTTTTGTACAACAAACCTTTCCTTTCTTCTAATAAGAATAGTGCATTTTAATTATTATTGTGTTATGAAACCAGGCAACACATTAAACCTGATGCAGCTGGTTGGCAACATTAACATGATATTTCCATTTAATGTAAGCACATTAATGGTTAAGTTTGGGGAACATGTGCTGCATGCTCCTTCACAATTTCTGCCTCCTCTTCCACAGCCAGAGCCATGAAACAGTGCCTTTCTGTTGAGCAGGGCAGCAAGCATCCAGGAGCTTGTGTACTTACAGGATGTTGTTGCAAACTTGTCTCTGAAACTTTCTTCTGTAGCTCCCCAGAGGGATGATACTGGCGATGTATCAGGCTGATCTTCATGATACTAGTCATCTGTCTTTCCTGTCTGTGAGGAGGTTATATACCACCAGACACTACTGTGATCACAAAGAGAAACTGATAACATCTCACTGACCTTTGACTATAGTTCTCGCATACTTTTCTGAGATAAGTAGTTCACTATACTAGTTGGTTGCCAAGTTTTTCTTCCCTTAAATATACAGCAAAACAAAACCCCATCCTCCCCTCGTTCTTACAGTTGATGCTTTCATGGCATCTCTTATTTTTCTTTGAGATCGTAACTTATTAATAGTCTAAAAATACACATTTTGTTTCTGCTGCCTACAGCAGAGAATGTGTCTTGTGTCATCCTCAGCCTTGGAACTCCCTTGTGTCTCACCAAGGGCAAAGCAACTTCAGTTTTGTTTCCTACTGCTAAGTAGGAAGGAAAATAGATCAGTTTGCAATCATTTATAATACAGCTCCCTAATAAGAGGAGCCCAGGGACTATTATTTCATAAAATTAGGGAACTGTGAAGTTAAGGGCTGGTCTAGCAAGAGATGAAATTTGTACTATGGGTTTACAACTCTAAACTGTGGGCTCAGAGGCCTGAATTTTGAAAGACATTATGCAATTTGGCACAGTCCAGAGTGCTTGGGCAAACTTTCATTTCAGGTGCTTTCAATCCAAATGAGCAAAGGAGAGGGGGTCAAAGCTGAAGGAAGAAGCTATGTTTCAGGTTTGGTGGGTCAGGACAGATTCCCAGGCAGACCAGAGCAGGCAGGAGATCACGGTTTAGCGTACAACTGGATATGCTGTGAGCAGGTAACCCAAGGACAGAGCTGATGACATAGTCAGAGTTTCAGTTGTCAGAACAGTGAAGTTAAGAGTTATTTTCTTTGACTTTGCTGCTTTGCAACAGTTCCATATGGCAGCTTAGCATTCACCCTCCCTTTAACACCAATGGTAAGCCTCTGCTGAGGGGACTTTTGTATAATACTGAGTGCATTTTAGAACTTTAAACATAAATCTAAACAAACAGGAAGCCCTCATGCGAAGCTTTTCCTTTTGGGCTTCATAGAACAGAAAATCTGTTCAAAAGTTTCCTCTGCTATACCTTTTTGTTTTCTTTTAATAAGTGCTAAAATATTCTGATGTGATAATATAATTCATAGTATTCCTGACTAAAATTCTGTGTCAGCCCAAGTTGTGATTTTAACTTTCCTCCTGAATGGGCAAGGCTAAAAATTAAGTATTTTAATGAATTTATTAAGTATTCCACATCTACAATTCAACACTGAAAGAAGTCTGTAGTTTTCTGACATTATCTTGTTTCACAGTAATTATCAGAATACACAAAGAATTATTGAATCAGTTTTCAAATTTGGCAGCCACACCAATGAATGCATGAAGCCTTGTTAAATAAAAGTTAGCACTGATCAAAGCAAGTAACCCTTTTCACCACTAAAAACTATATATGCATGAACTCACACACACCTACTTCTCTTGTCCTAAAAGCACTGTGAGAAGAGTGCTTTAGGAAGCACATAGCAAGTGAGCTGGGACTGCTTTAAGGGTTACACAGATGGGCAAGCTGGGGACTGAGGCTGTGCACTTCCATGAGATACCAAACACTGCTATGCCACCATATGAAAACTGGAAGAAACTATGACTTGGATTTCCTGTGCATGAAAACTTCAGGGAACCAATATTTGGCCTGAACCCAGCATTTGGGCCGCATCTCCAGCCAGAAACAGAGCAAACATCCAGAATAAGGCTCAATATGCTTGATCCTGCTGTCCTCCAGATCCAGAATGGATGCACATTCAAACCACAAAGGAATCTGATTTATTTGACTAGCATCTCTTTGACCAGTCCCCAATACACTGGCAGAAGGGATGTTGTTTGAATTTCTGACCTCTCCCATCTTCCAGGTCCCCACAGACACTGGAAAGTGGGTTCTGGACCACAGTCAGCATCAATGCTGCATGCAACTATTTTTGTTTATTTTTCCTCATCTAACCTGCAGCTCTTTTTCAGCTTTCCTACACAACAGGATGGCTTGATCTGCTACAGTGATGGACATAAATGGTGTTGAGGGGGCAGGGAGATGTGCTGTCCTGCCCCTAGCAGAAGAGCACTGTCAGCCTTTATTGTCCCCTGGAAGTTTCAAACAGGCATTTCTATCCCTGCCATTATGCCCTACAGGCTTGAGGAAAGATGGTTTTGCCAGTGTTTACAGGGAACTCATTGTCCCCTTTTTAATCCTTCCATCAAGCCTCTCTCGCTTTAGCAGCAAAGCTGACAGCTGTTTGGTACCTGGACATCACTGCCATTGCCCCCTGCCACCATCCTGAGGGCCCTGGCTGCTCATCTCCCTCACCATCACCTATCTGCATGCCTGGAGAGGCAATTCCACCTCCCTGCAGCAGGGACCAGCTTTATCCTCTAGGCAGCACCTGGTACAACAGGATCCCAGGCAGCAACACCAGCTCTGGGAGCAGTAATACCAGTCCCACCTGAGCAAAATCAGAGCCTCTCATGGACCAGGCTCTTAACATGCAGAAGAAGAGCCATCTAAATCTTTAATCAAGTGGGGTCACTGGAGGTTGTTTGAATTCATCATTCTTTGAACAAAGATTTCAATGCCCAACCTGTTCAAAAGCCACAAGACCTACTTCTGACTAGAGTTCTGCAACTGAATTTGGAGTTGAAGTTACAAGTACACTTCAGTAAGTATTTTGTTGAAGAATTCCTCCCTTGGGAAGAGGAAACAGGTAGAGAAAGCTTTCATTAATACAGTTCAGATTTAGCATGTAATGGTGATCAAAGATGAAAAAATGGGAAAGTAAAAATACTTTGACATTTAGCTGGCATTTGTTTTGAGAATTGCCAAACAAATGCTAAAACAAAGGAAACTTTCTGCTTTTGAGTCAAGTGAAACAATTGCAGGTGAGGAGATCTCTTCCTTATTTTACTGAGAAAACAAATACAAGTGAATTTCACTTTGAGTCTCAGATATTCCAGCTTAGCCACTGATCCAAAAGCTCTTGCTTATTTAGGCAGCTCTAATTGCAACCCACTCCCTCTACTTATTTCTAGAAGCAGAGCTCTGAGGAGGTTTTTGTTGATTCTCAAAATGGGAATGTTTCATAGGCTCAATTATAGGAGAAACTGCATCAAGTGAAAGCAAAACACACCTCCATGTGCAATTTAAGAATGCAAATTTAAGTTACCCTGTAAGTTATCCTCTTTGCAGAGGCTATTTCAGCTGCATGAATCGGGAGACCAGGTATTCCCTCCACTGCCAATGACATTTGTCAAGCTGGATGAGAGTTAAATGTTTGAATAATCATTTACCAACATGAGAAGAGAACTTTCCCAGTAGGGTTGACACTTTTCTCACATAAAATGTTATTTTTCTATAATTGGTGAAAAAGGAGGTAACTCATTGTTTCCATAACCAAAATTTTATTGGCAGAAACAATACTTACTAAAGAATGGCATGAAATCCCATAATTCTGAAAGAACAGACTTTCAAGGATAAGATGCTAATTTTAATGAAACTCCAAAATTTATTGGTTTGTCTGAATTTTACCCTACTACCTTAATGAAGTCTATTTGTAAAAACCACTCACTTGTTCAAATGTAAGGCTATAAAACCAATTTTGGAATAGCAAAAGCTGCATAAAATTAAAAAGAAGTTTGGAGACCAAGAGAATTTATCAGTCAACATAAGAGGAAGTGGTGCTGTCATGCATTACTGAGGCTTTTTACTGCAAATTAAACTAGGATGAGTAGTAATTATTCTGACTTTGGAAAACAAAGAAGATGCTTTTAACAGCTGATTCAGGTACTGTTGTCACTCCAACTTGTAGGACTAGGAAGGATTTGACAATAACTCAATAATCCCACATAGATGAGACACCTGTTGAATTGGTAATTTTACTGCAGCTTCTGTGTCTTCTGACCCTAATCCTGTTTCATGTTTTTGTTGCCAGCAGTAAACAGATACACTAATTAGCACCAATAAAGAAAAGTTTACCTTTGACTATTGGTCCAACAGCAACTAACTGCACTGACTATATGACAGATTTCAGACAAATAAAAAACCACCCTTGGAATGGATAAATCAACTCTTTTGTTTCTATTTCTACTTCTTACAAAATATTTTTACTTGTGTGTCTAGTGCTGGATTGTGTGGAAGAATGAAAGAAATTTGGTTTTGAAAACAAAAAGGGGAAGAAATGCTTGCAAAGCTCGGGTCTAGAAGAAAAATAGAGTGGCAACTACTGAAGTTTCCTGTTTAAATCTTCCCCCTCCTACCACTGAAATCCACTACACACTCACTTGTGCCCTGTAGCTCTTTTCTTATACTCTCAGCTGTATCAGCTGGTTCTTGGGAGATCAAACCTGTTATTTTGAGGTGGCAGCCTTGCTGATTTCTGCTGAAGTTCGCATGGTTTGAATGCATTCCCTTTCCCTCTGCAACCTTGGGCTTTGGTTTTTGGGGGTGGGGAGGAGAAAGGGCATGTCAGTTGGGCTGCTGTAAATGGAGTTAAGAAGTTAGCTGAAGTATTGCTCTTTTCTCCCCTTTTCACTTTTTGCCTCAGGTTCAAACATGATATGAAAAAAAAAAAAGACAATACATGACAACACAAGCTGTATTTTGTATTAGATATTACCAACAGATGAACTCCCAGCTGTCACAAGTAACACTTAGCATCATCTTATCCAATGAACTACCCATGATTACAGGTTTAGTATTTGTTTGCTAGCCAGATTCTGAAATATTTAAGAGTCATTGTTTTGGTGACCATTCCTGTCATTACGCACAGATGCAAGGATAGCCACAGAAAAACAAGAACAATGTAGACCTGAGTTTACTTAGTATTAATTTTTTGAATTGAAATGACTGATTGCAGAAGCCTGCTTTGCATCTTTCCTCTAGCTTCAGTTTCAGGGGGTGTCAACACAAGCTCACAATGCTGTGATGTACTTCAGAATGAGTTTACAGCCATGTTATTTTTAGGGAACTGCTGTTGGGTATTAAGTGAAGTTCCCTGCTCCAGCCAGTACTGGCTGCTTTATTTAAGGGAAGGGGTTGCTGCGAGCTTCAGTTCCAGTTCTCCACCTGTGCTGTCCCATTTGCACCCCAACAGCTGCTCTCTGTTTTGTGCCCTGCAACTTCTTTATAAGTTTGAGATCTACCTAATTATTCTGAACTACTCCATAAGAAGTTTGCATACCTGTCACAATGGGTGCAGGGGGAAAAGCCTTAGAATGAAGACAGAATGAATCATGGAAATGCTGTTGGAGGATACACCTTTTTTTGGAAGGACAGCATGGGGAAGCAGCAACTATTTTTTTTTTTGCTAGTGTAAGGACCGTCTCCTTCAAACAGCTACAGATGCCATGCGTGAAGTTTTGTTTTACATGGAACTGGAAGAGAAACTTTGCATCTTTACTGTCAGCCTGGGCCATGAACCTGCAAACACGTAAGTACTCATACTCCCAGAGCAGCCAGTGCAGATGAAGCTAAGCAAAGCTACAGTCCTTCCATGACAAAGCAGCACTCCTATGGCTCCACTTTCCTGCTTTATCATGCCATGATGGAGTGCCTGGCATAAATCAGCAGTTTTTTCTGGCAACCTTTATATTACAATCATCACAGGTAGAAGGCACAGTAAACTCTGCCCTCTCGGCAGCCCAGTAACTAGAATTCAGGGGATATAACAATAACACAACGCTATTGCTTGCTTGGAGGCCAATGTTGCCTGGAGGTAGCTGCACTATTATTATTTTGTGACTGTTGCAATGACTGTCCTTTGTGCACTGGAAGACAATTACTTCCCTTGCTGAAGGGTAAGCCCTTTCCTCTCATCCTTTTGCACATTACCGAACAACTACGTAAGAACAGTAAGCAACAGAGATTGTCAGCACAAATTAGAACAAGTTAACATCTCTAATTTTATGCTTTACTTGTTGTTGTCTTTAGTGGAAGGGCTGACTGCTAAAACAACAAGCAGATCACCATGATAAAATGTAGTTAGTTATTTGTATTACTTTAGTACCCGAAAACCTCAGCCAAGAATTCCTGTTGCAGTGCCCAAGGCCTTATTTGAGGGACTTACCCAGCTGACAGCTAAGTGTTATTCCTTGGTGAAGGCAGGCATGGTTATGTGCAGCAGGTTCACGTGAGAGCAAATTCAACAGCTTGAGACTTTATGTGGCTGTAGCTGTGTTACTGGATTGATGCAGCAGAGGATTGTGAGATTGCACAGGAAAAAAGTGTTTACAGGGAAGCAAAGGGCAGAGTCAATGGAGTCATCACAGCAGTCAAATGAGATTTAATTACTTTGGAAAAGCATGCATTTTAAGTGGTTTCTCAGTTAATGCTCCCTCTTTTCCACTAAAACTTATAATAAAGAATAAGGTAGATGTGTAGTGCAGTTGTGGCAGGAGAATATGTTGAAAAATATTTCATTTTCAGGACTATGTCAAACTCTTCATTTTAAGTTGTTTTTTTCTTTTCATTTTTCACTGTAATCACCTTCGTTCTTGCCTGCTCATCTCTGCAAGTTCATATAGTACCCTAAGTGGAACATCTGCTTATCACTCATTATCTTTCTGCTAATTTATTCAGGGTTCCGATGGAAGTAGGGCTCAAAACAGAAAAGAAGTCTTTTCAGTTTTTGTTTATGGAAGGAACACCCCCAGCTGGGAACATCTCAGTTCCTTCCCTAAGAAGGGATCACTATGGAGTATAGCTCCTCAGCAGATAGCCAAGCATGCATCATTGGAATAAGCTACCTTCCTCAGTTATTTATACTTGCTGGAATCTCATATCAACATTTAAACAAAGAATGAATGCCAAACATCACATGTAAATAACATTAAATGCTTTACATTTCTTGTCTTACCTCTTTAGAAGTATTTATAATTGATAGAATTGCTTCTAACTGTTCATATTTTCATATTTTATGTTTATTGCAACACTTTTCCTTGGCAGGAAAGCAACTGTTGTTTGCACAGAAAGACAAAGCTATTAGAAGCAATTTATCCACATGAGCATTTATCTATGTATTCATATGGCCCCTGGCTACATGAATGTGCTCTTATACAATAGGATTTAGTAACCTGTAAACAGATTTAACAAGCACCAACCAAGAGCTCCCTAAGCAAACCTCCACACATGACAAATCAAATATATAATTCAAAAATAGAAACTCAGTGTAAAGTTGATAGAGTTTTATGGAAAAGAGATTCCTCTGGTTTGTTATATAAATCCCTGAAGAGTAAAGGAACACAGGAAACTGCTTGATAAATGGGCATAAAATTTATATCCTGAAATAATTCAGTGACTCACAAACTCACCTGAGACACCACATACCCAGGTTCACAACCTTACCACATCCTATTCTGATAAGAGCTTTGAACCTGTTTCTCTTTGGCCAGGGAAAATGTTCAAATCAGTAGCTATTTGCTGCTCTGCTTTTGTATTCTGGTAGTGGCAAGAATTTAACGAAGAGCAAGTTTCCATGAAAAGATGACATGAATATCTTAGTGAATCGATATTTTTGTATGGAAAGCCGGTATATCAAAAAAATCCTTATCAGTTCTGCTCCCAGTGACACTAAGGGACTTTGGCACCAGGCTGTGCAGAGGGAGGCTCTGCTTGCCAGGCATCCTGCAGCAGCCCGAGGCTGGCAGCACAGCCTCCTCCTGCAGCAGGAGGTCTCTTGCTTTGCAGAAAGCCCCTGTGAGAGGGTGGCTGAGTGGCTGTGGGGTCCAGCTTAGAGACAGTGGCAGGAGCAAGCCTGAAGCAAACTTCTTAGGAAGATAGAAACAGAAAAACAGCATGAAACCAAGACAAGCAACAAGAATCCATCCTAGTGATTATTTAAGACCTGAGGGACCGCAGGAGAGAAAAAGTACCTAGTTCTTTATTTGTAGGTAAGAGACCCAGGTTACTTGAGATTCTGTGATTTGGATTTAGGTTTGAGAGAAGATAACATTAAGACTGTGAATAGTAACAGAGCAAGGATCGAAAAAACGGATGAATAGCTGGGTGGGTGCTATATGAAATTTACTGTAGGCAGAGGGGAAAGTGGAAAGCAATGAAAGTGAAATTGCCACATGTGCAGCAGCAGTACCTAAAGCATGAGCAATAGAGGCACAAGGAGGAGAATAAGCTTATGTTGGGTGAACTTGGAGTTATTGGAAATTGGAAAACTAGAGTCTTCAGGGAAGGCTTAGCCTCAGGATTTTAAAATGACAGCAGAAGAAAATGAGAAATTATTTGGAACAGAAGGAGAGAAATTGCAGCACCTTCTCTTTTGTATTAAAGAAATAAAGAAGAAAAGCAAGGAGTAGGAAAAGCCAAGAAGTAACACTTATATGTTTACATTAATGATAAAGTTGTCTTACAGAAAAAAAGATCATCATTTTCTGTGAAGATCTTAAAACCTGACATGACTTTGCTTTGGACTGAAGGTGGTTCCCAACCTCCTGCCTGCCTTGAATTGGGCATTTCAATAGCTTCATATCATTGACATAAAAATCACTTTTCACCTGAGCTGAAAACAAACAGGACTGGCTTTTACTGCGATAGGAAATACTGGGATTGGTCTTGCAGTGCTTCATAAAGGTTGGCAGCAAGAAGTTTTATCTCATGTTACTCAGTGGCCAACAGCTTGGGACAAGTGTCTAAAAGTTTTTATTATCACTCTGATGAATGTCACAATTTTAATATCACAGCTTATTCACATGATAATAGCAAATGAGCTTTATTACAAGATCACCAACATTTACTGTTGGAGTCAAAGAGGGGAGTCTATAATCCACACAGTAATGCACACTTGAAGCCTGATGTTGGCTGCTCTATACTCATCAACAATTAGACTTCACTGAATTGAAGGAGTCAGGCTGTCACATCAGTACAGCCTGCTGAAAAAGCATGAGCTGAAGCTAAAGCAATGAGATTTGTCCAGGTGGACATCAACTATTAGGCTGAGAAAACATAACCTGGAATCATGGGACATATGTAAACATAAGCTTACCATTACTGTGTTCCCAGCCAGTTGCAGAAAGACTGCGGGCATACAGACCAATGCAATGCCACAAGCAGGATTGCACTGTGATGATGAGAGCTCTCAGAGCACACTAAATAGCTGTGCATCACACTTGTATTTTCTAGCATAACTCTCAACTTCTATCTTCATTATGTGGTGAATATAAAAGCACAAATTTGGTTTGCTATGGAACGTCTCTGATATAAAGCAATTTCAAAACATTTTCTTCTAGAATAAGTTGCCAGAATGTTTTCCACATTGCAAATCCCTGTATCCTCTAAGCTCCAAAATCTGCCTCTTGAAAGTGAGAAAAAATCCTGAGAAGGTTTGTCACAAGACAGATATCAGCACAGAAAGTTTCAGCCCAGGAAGTTGCTTACGGTTTTCTTAAAATTAATTTTAAGAGGTACCTTGTAACTGACATTTCCCCACTAATCCTTTGTGAGCCAGCTTGCACAAGTTCAATCCTTTCTTACCATACCTCTACCATCCACAGATAATGCCTCTATGCTGTTCCCGTTTCTCCTACCCATCACATCTGGTCTGTGCCAGGTTATCAAAACCCCCTGTAATATCATGAGATTAAAGAACAGAAGGAACAAGATAATGAGTTCTTCTGACTAAAGAAATAGTGATGGGCCACATCTGTGATGAAGACTCTAAGGTAAATATTTTCCAACTTTTTAATCTTTTCATAGCCAGTTGTTCACAGTTTCAAATGACTCAACCTTAATAAGATGAATCAGTAGGTCTTACAAACAGGTTGGGGGGGGAACCTACAAAACAATTTTTGCATCATGAGTAGCAAGCCGACCTGTGGTAACTAGTGTGCCCCTTCTCTTCTCCTTGCCCCCATTTTAGACCCCTGGTCACCATAGTCTTCACAGGCAAGTTTTCTCCTCTCCACTTTTTCCTTTTTTTACCACACTCAGACCTCGTTTAAAAAAGCATGGGTGAGTGCTTTCTTTCAGGAAACAATACCACATAGCAAAACACATTGCTCATCCTGAGGTAATGCTTGGAGGTGTGCTTTGTACAGCTGACACCCTTGACACAGATCCTCTGCATGTCCATCCAAGAAAAGCAAGACACCCCTGAGAAATCTCATTTAACTTCCAAGAACAATTTCAGAGCTGGATCAACTGTTATATTCTTTTTTAATTGAATTTCTAAGAGGACTGAAGCAGACTGCTTAATGCCCTGGTAACCAAAGCACATTGATCCATGGAAATCTCTTCAGCTCTGTTCTGTCTAGGTTCCTACATCCAGCTTATCAGCTGAGCACCTTCCAGCCTGGCATTAGAAAACACAACTAAAGTCTGTCACATGCTGTTTGTTCCCATCCCCACCCCCCCGCCACCCCCCCCCCCTCTGCCCCAGGCATGTGCAATAGTGCCTTGTTTTGGTAGGTTTTTTGCCCCCTGAGAATATGCATACCACTATATGTTTGTGTTGTAGGTTGGAGGATGTGTGCCTTGTTCTTGGGATTTGTTTCGTTGAAAGCTGCAGTGATCTCTAGCTTGCAGAAGAACATGTTTCAATATCTTGGAGACTGTCCCAGGAAAGATTCATCTCCTTTACAAACTTGCATGTGAAAGTACCCTTACTGACCGTGGGAGACCTGGAGGCTTGGCCGACAACTCACTAGGATGCCAGTGTAGAGGAGTGGGAAACAGGTTAATTGAAAAAGTCTAAGACAGAAATCCCCATTCAGCACTACTCTTGCTGAAGGTGCTATGGGCACAGCTGCTCTGTGGCAAGACACAGGAGCTACCTCTGTGGCTGCCATGCTGGAGCCTCCAGGGCTGTGGCACAGACCATGGATGCACAGAGCCAGGTGAACTTCACAACAGAAGCAACATCCATGCAGGGCAGCACCTAGATCAGCTTGCGTGCTGCTCACAGCCCTCCTAACAGCTCCAGGGCTTTTGGAGTCGAGGGGAATGGTCATGCTGCACAGAGCTGCCCCATGTGAAGTCCAAAGCATAGTCAGTGATTGCTGAGTGTGCATGTGAGGGTTTAGGGTTAGCCGTGCACAGGGGTTAGCTGTGCACTCTGTTGCATGAAGCAGACATACCCTTTGAAGACAAAATAAGGTTATCTGCATCTGTTCCCATCACAAAACATGACCTCCATTCAATTTCTGAAACACTCACAGAGGAGGAACTGCTAGGAGTTTTGCACATTAAAAATGAGGGTCTGCAGAATCTTACAGAAGCATCACCACGTAAAGTGTAGGTGCAGCAAGAGGATCACTCCCACCCTCAGAGAGCTGGTGTTGGAGAGGTCTCACTTGCTTTGCAGTGCATTGAGATATTTTGTTCACAATGAGGGGCCAGTTTAATAGGGTTGTTGCTGTACCAGATGACAAGGTTGAATAGCTTCTCACCCCCAGAGGCTGCTAACCAAGTTCTGTTACAGTTTAGTTCACTCTGGGAAAACCTGAGCCATTTTCTCCAGCAGGCTGTTAACAGAAGTTCCTTTCCCTCTCTCACTGATGGTTGGGATGCAGGGCCCTCCTGCCTGTGCTCTTCTCTCCTGAGAAGCTTTGCAGAGCCCAGCAGGGGCAGAACTTAAATTTTTCTGCCCTGGGAAGCTAACACCAGCAGACCTTGCCTGCTTCCCAATGCTGAGAAACAAGACCATTTTCAGCACAACAGCTAAAATCCCCTTTCCTCTTCAACTCCTCAGCTTTCAGCATCTTTTCCTCACATTGAGCTAATAACAAAGTTTTCACTTGCTTAAGTGTTTTCAAGTTAAACTGAACTGGTTCCCCCCTCCCAAAGCCATCTGAGCCATCTTTCTAATTCACACAGCAGCACCCCAGGGCACCAGCTTAACTTTGCTCTTCTAAGATACCCTTTAAGGCATCTTCCTGCAGATGATTGAAACTGAACACCCGATATCTACAGGCACAACCTACAGTGGCGGATAATTAAACTACCAAGCAATACTGTATGGATTTGTGTATGGACCTGCAAGGTTTCCTGGCCTAAAGCCAAATCTGTGTAGGCCCTGTCAAAGATGAAACCAGAGGTTTATGCACTCAGTGGTCAAAGCTAGATCCGGAGACTGTTTAAAAAGTAAAAATTCAGTTTCTGGTGGGGAAAGAAAAAGAAGAATACCACCACTATGTAGCTGTGAAATGAGCACACCCAGAAGGCATACTCAATAGATAAGTACTATACAAGACACAGACCACCAAGAACTAGTTCAATAACCTCTCAGCTACCCCTTTTCAGAAGCGAGATCACCAATACGCTCTCCACAAGCCTCCAAGATATACAGCCAGCTGCACCAGTAGATGCTCCCTCACCCCCAGAGCATATAGGCATGAACTTCTGCCAGCCTGCACAAGAAACGCACCCCCAGAGCGGCGTTTGTTGTCCTCCTCTGCAGGGGAAGCACATCCCTGCAGAGATTTGTTATCTCTTATTATTCAAAAGGGTCCCTGCCTAGACCAGTTACATCATTATTTCTGCAGCTTGTCACAGTCATTTCTCCCCCACCATCCCCCCCCTTTTCACTCTCTCATTGGACATGCACCCTCACCATCATGGAAGCTCTGGACTTGCTCACCTATGTCATAAGCGCTTCCAATTCAATCCCCTGCTTATTTTGCTCCATCTACTTCAGTGCCTTGTAAATGGCTTTTTGCCTGCTTGTTTTAGGTAAGCACATCACCATATCATTCTTGTGGAGCTCCTACAGATATGCAGTGTTTGGAGAAGATGATAGAGAAGTAGCTGAATGAAAATGGCATGAGGGGGTCTCTATTTCCCGATGTCATTTATTGTAACAGGGTTCAACATCCCACTCTGCTACGCAGCTTTCCCTTGCAAGACCTCAAAGCAGTGATTTTGACTTAGAAACAACCATGAGAGATGAGCACTTAGTTAACAGAGAGCCTCATCTTCCCATTTCTGCCACAGCCTCACCCTGCAGCCTCTGGGCAAGTCTCTGAACTTTTTCTTGTTTGCTTGTTCAGCTCTGCTTTACATGTGCCTCCCCAGGAAGATGGCAGAGAGGTACCATCCTCTGTTAGCAGCAGAGGATGCTTTGTTTTCACAGCGCATGTTTAGCACGAGCCTTAGAGCAGTAAAGGCAGATCCTCCTCCTCACACTTATTTCAGGAGCCAATACCTGATCAATCCAAGGCTGTATTTAATGTTTTTCTGCTAACAAAACAACTCTAAAGCCATCTACTGCTTGTTACCAGTGCTGCCAAGCTGAGTCACTTTTATTACTATCTTAAAGGGTAGGTGGAAGATCATGTGAATCTTTACTGCTTCAATAAAAGGAATTTTATTACAAGCTGCTGTTGCCTTTTTGTTCTCTGTTCAGCATACATGGCAATGCCATCTGACATATTCACGATTAATTTATTCATTTCTGGAAAAGAGATACCTTATTTTATAGCCTTGACACAGACATCGCATTTCCACAAAGAAAGCGGATGGACAGGATAAAACAAAACAGCTTCTAGCACTGGTGGTCTTGTCATTGATTTTAATTGAACTCAATTCCACAGAGCTGCCAGTGAGAGGAGATCTCCATCCCTGGAACTACACACGTTCTTCTTCCACAGTGTTTACTGGGGAGGCACCAAAACGTGGGTCCACAACTTCCATATCTCAGACCTGCCAGGAGAGCTGGCATATGAGCAGAGCAGATGTAACTGGGGGGACATCAGAGTAAGTGAAAAGAAGTTGTACTTACTTTGCAGAGAAGGAACAGTGAGGAGAAGGCACTCATCTCACTTCATAAGACCCACCCGCTCCCAGTGTGAAGCTTCTTGCTTACACCAGTCTAGCCCTGACTGTCATCCCACGCTGGGTGGTTCAGACTCTCTCCTTCGCTTTGCAACAGATCAGCATGGAATAAGCAATCCTATGAACAAGGACACCCTCAGATGTTCACACTGTGTTAGACATTACACGTCTCTATATGAGCAAGTCATATACAGAAGAGAGAACAGGAGATGACAAAAAGAGGGAGAAGGGAAAGATTCCTGCAGAGGGAGATGGCATTGAGCTCCTAATGATTCTTGCCCTGTCCGCATCTCTCAGTACGATGCTGGCATCAGTGCATGCAGCATTCTAGTTAATCTTTTGCTTGTTTTTAATTCAAGTTAGCAGGTAAATACATGCTTACAGGACAATAACCTGATCCCAGACTAAGGCAGCCTGTGTTAGGGCTGGATTCAGCCACACTGCACCTGCCAAGGTGCCCTTGGAGCCTTGCTGCTCACATGCCGGCATCAAGGAGTCAAGGATGTCAGGGGCAGACAGGGAGTCTAGACTCTCCTGCCCTGGGGCATGTGCAACCCTGCCAAGGCCATGCTGAGACTGTTTAATCCTGTTAAAGCATAAGCTGGGAGTACATGATACTCATTAAAAGAAAATAGCTTGCTTTGTTCCCAAGATCTAAACCCCACAGCAGCAGATGTTGTGGGATAACCCATCATTATTGATCTCTGCAGGCAGGGCTTGCCATCCCCTGTCTCACTGCCTGAAGAAATCCCACAGCCCTGCTCTTTGCTCCCATATGAAGACACAGGTCTAGGATCCCTAGTCAGCACAAGCGCCAGAGCTAGAGCACATGTATTTCCAAAGGGGATTTGCAAATGTGAGGGCCCAGCTAGTTCTCCAGCTGCTGCTTTACAGGCAGACCTCTGCACACAGAGCCTATACAGAGCCAACAGCCAGTTGTCCCTGTCCCCACAGTGGCTTTCTCGTTATTAAAGTACCAAACAGACAAAAATGGGCATGTTATGTTATACCCCACCATGCTGGATGTTCCTAAATCTCTCACTGTTGCTGCTAGCTTTGCGTGCACATGTGAAAGTGGCAGGATACAGGGGGGAGAAAAAAATTGGATAGTTGTACAAGTCAGCAAATACATCTGGTCAGGAACAGTAATCATTTATCAAAGGTAGAAAAAAGGTCTAAGAAAATGGGCTGTGCAAACTCTTCCAGATTTTTTACGTGGAAGGTGCAGGAATTCCATAGCACATGGAGAGATCTCTTTTGCAACATCCAGCTCAAGCACAGGATTCAAGATTTCCAATGGTTTTAGCTGTCCCGAACATTAATAAGTTTAACAGATTAAATCAAATATCTGAAACATGAAGAAATTTTCCCCTTCCAAAACCACTTATTTTTAAGATACATGTGCTGCAGTGCAGCACACCAAGTTGATTAGATACCACCTTACTAAGGAAGTGATGAAATCAGCATTGTTAGTTTTATTCATTCCACCTATAATGAGCTGAAGCAATTCCTCCCACTCTCATGCCATTCAGAAAGACACAGCCATGTGTATCCAGGTAACCACTGCTGGCACCGCAGTGCTCGCTGCAGACGTGTGGCCAGGGACACATCTCCCAGGAGCTCACGAAAGGACCAAGAAGGAAGGGGCCAACCCTCCTGAAGTGGTAACACACCTGAACCTACAGAAGCCAACATGCTTGTCTACCCATCTTCCCCAGAGAAACCTGGTGAGGGCATCCAGACACTGGACTGCTTTGTGCGCACAAGGAGCTATGTAAAGCAGAACAATGCCACAACAACAACAAAAAAACAAAACAGAAGAGAAGTGGGAGGACAACAGCAGCAAGGGGAAGAGACACATATGCATGTAATCAAGAATGAAGTGTTTTTCATTCCTTCATGCATATTTTCTGTCTTGTTTCTCTGCATCCCCAAGTACTAGAGCATTGCCTCCCTGCCTGCTGATAGCAAAAAGCCTACTCCCCAGTAATATCTGTAAAACCCGTTCTTTAAGGGGACTACCAGCTGATCCCACTTCCCTCCCTCCCCAATCAACTGAGCTGTCGTTCTCCCCTCCCTCTTGATGCTTGCCTTAGGTAACTCCCCTCTACACCTTCACTAAGAGTATTAATTCACTGTGCTGCTGAAGTAGTGATCACCACAGGTCTTTCTGTACTGTCTGCATTCACTAACAGTTTACATAAACAAAGCAGAATTCCCCCATTCCCTATAGCCAGGAATTTGTTGTAAAAAAAAAAAAGTGTTGTCTAAAACAAAACATGAATATAATTTTTTTTTTGCCACAGAAAAACCCATTACACAACACTTCCTCCACACAGCCAATTGTCAGTGTTTTTTCAGAGCCTGTGTATTCAGTTATTTCTTGAGAAGGTGCTTTATATGCTCTCTGAGGCAGTATTCATACTACCCCACGTATCCCTGCTGTTGCCATGGAAATCATTCCTCCATAAGCCAATGTGCAAATGCAGGTCTCATTGCCAAGTACAGAGGCTAAAGGTGTGCATGAGTCAAACTCTTTGCTGTGCATTATTCCTCTGCAGCCTCGCTGCTGCTGGGGGACAGGGGGAAGGCACAATTAGTGACTACGACCAGAGCGCCTGTAACAAGGAGCTCTGGAGAGAGTTAGCAGGGTATTAGCAATACTAGATAGTCACAGAAGGGCTCTGGCCAAGAACTTTAGCCAAGTAAGATTTAGTCGTCCAGCTCACCTGCTCTGGGTGCCACAGAAGTGACAGGAGTCAGGCACAGGAGGTACAAAGCTCATGGGATTTTTAAACATTTGAGAGTGAAAAGGAAGTCACAATGCAACATTCATGGATCGGAAGCAGTATCCTGCCCTGTCTGTAGGCCTGTAGCCACTCAGAAAGGCTGATGATAAAATGAGGCTTTTGACAAGGACCTGCTGTTTGCTACAGAGAGCAAAAGACTTCAGAGCTGCCTGGAGAGCCATCTGACTCTGGTGAAGCAGCAAGGCTAAAAGGGAAACACACCTACAAAAATCAAGCTCCTTCACCTCTGCCATGTTTGGCAACTCTTTTAAACACAGTTTTCTTGCTCCTTGAGACCTACAGATAGGTGCTAAAGCAGATATTGGAGCACTCCCAGTCAAAACACAGCTTGATGTCAGCAGCCACTTTTCAGTAACAACCCCTGCCCTCTCACAATGTAACAGAAACAGAAGAACCTGCTGCCTCCAGGACTCATTGACCCTTTGCCATCAGATAAGATGAAGCCCTTGGAGCAGAGGCCACGTGCAGCCAGCTACAGAGCTCCTTCAGCCAGACATGAGCACCTTTCTGTGTATGGCAGTTTGTGTGAACATTTCGGCTTCCAGAGCAGACAAGAACACCCCACACGCATTTCTTTCTCCCTTCCTTGGAGTGCTTGGTAGTACTTTTCATAGACGTACTGCAGTAAGTAGTATGTCCCAGGGCAGTTCCCATGACTTGGTGGTTTCCTAGTTCAGTGCTCTGTATCCCTCCTGCAGCCTCAGGGGGAGAACTAAAAACAGGGAGGGGAAAAAGGGGTATAAGGCACTCAGATTTACAGTAGGTTTAAGAGGAGTGGGGGCTTTTTTTTTTTGACAAATATTAGAGTGGCCATCTGAGGGCTGGGTTTTTTTTTTTTGTTTTGTTTTTTTCTTCAAATGGGAAACTAGAAGGCTGCAGCAGAGAAAGGCAGATTCACCCCAAAAAAGCAAATGTGGGTTTTTTTTTCCCCTCCATCCCACTGAAAGATGGGCAAATGGTCCATCACACAAACTGAAGGTTTCTATTCACATCTTATCCCCTTTCTCACTGCTCTACAAGAACAACGAGTGTCTTACCCATCCTCTCTTATTTATCTTCTGTCCTAGACATTAGGAAACTCTTAAAAGCCTAGTAAATAGATTAGAGCTACAGGCTCACAGAAGTTAGTGAAGTTTTTACTCAACTTTTTTGTGTCAGTTGCCCTGGGGAAAGGCAGATAGTTGAAGAACAGAATCCAAACACCCAAATAAAATCTGAACATCTACACAACATCTCAGATCACACAGGCAATAATCCCAAAGCACAAATCCTTTGAGGCACCATTATATATGGCAATTGAACACAGTAAACATGCTACAGCATATTACTGTAAACAAAGCAAGCAGATCTCCCTCAACTGTAGCCCAAAATAAAGGTAGAACTTACTTCAGTTCAGGGGTGGAAAGAAAACTGCTATTACCCAAAGCTGCTCTGCTCCACTCCAGCTTGCTTTCCCAGGTAGGGCTGGTCTGATCTCCTCTCCTCTCTTATTAGCTCTCTGCCAGGAGGTCAGCCGGTCAGTGGTCCTTAGTAGAAACACCTGCTAGTTCAGCACAGCTTGTTAGCAGAGTGCAGGGGTGGCTGGGATTTAAGAAAAAATAATAAAGTTAATGATTCTTTATAAAGTTTGTTCTAACTATTTATGAGCTGTAATGGGTGGTTTTATGTTATCTTTCTGGTTAAAAACAGCTGCATTCAGACTTGATCAATACCATCCTAATATTCTAATAAACTGTTACATTTAATGAAAATACAATAATATGCAAATAGCAGTGTTTCCAATTGCTTTAAGAAGGTATGGTATGAATGTGAATAAATTACATTAAATCATGCTGTCATAGAGAAGTATCTTGTGATTTATAAGTACCTACCTTCTGTAAATTAATACCACACAATTCTGCAGCTCTGTGGATGGATGTCTTTTGTGTCGTGGTATGAACACATATACTGTGCCTCCAAAGCTTCCAAACATGTGGGTGGGAGTTGGAGAATACAAATGACATAAGAAACTGAAGGGTTTTATTTCAGGAACAGCTTAGTATTCTAGAATATGGTATCAGAGTTTAGAGGTTATGGATTAGAGATTCGCTGTCTTGTTAGAAAGGGTGTAAAACAACCAGCAAAGGAACAGTAGAGGAATAGCAAAGAGCAACATATATGTTTGCATTTATTATAATTAATCACCATTCCTTTTATTTTTAGTATAATGATATTCATGATGAATCATGTTGTGAGTGTAAATTTAAGAAATGTAATTGTGAATGGATTTAGTACGATCTGTTTATGACATTCATAAATGCAGACACAATGCCACTATCAGAGGGACTGGGAAAGATTCTTCAGCTGGGGAAGATTCTTCTCATGTGCATGAAAGCCAAAACCTCAGATCCTCTACAAATTTAAACTGAACAAGTTCCTGAATTTGCTAATTTGTTAGTGTCATTTCTTCCTTCCCGGCTGCATCTTTTCATGTAAACTGCTTGTTTGTTGGCATCCAATTCAGAGGGTCAGTTTGAGTTAAAACACACCTTAAAAATATTTTATATTCTTCTTTAAAAGGTGTAAGTGAATTTAGAAATCCAGATAAATCAAGTGATAGATTGGCTTCAAAAGTTTTCTAAGATCATTTCTTCAACAACAGAAACACAAACCAAATCCAAGTCAAACTCAGAGATTAAATTCTTGCAAATGTTATGAAACCTTACCCTTTGCGGGGATTGCTTCACTGTGAAATGGAAGATTAAATTAGTACATGAAGAGAGGATGCACATCTAAGAAGAGCATCAGAGAGAGGGGAAGAGGCATTACTGACTCAAAGTTGTGCTGACTTTTAGTTTTCCCTTGGGACAGACACTATTTTTCTACTTTGCATCAGAAAAGTCTCATTCAGCTATGGTAAAATTATCCAAAAAGGACTTTTACCTCTCATCTCTCAATAACAATTGCACCTTAATTTATGTGTGTGATGACATGGGGGACACAAAATATACTTGCCAGTGCCAAATTCTGGAATTAAACTGCAGGGAAGAAGGAGGGTTTGTCAGCATTTGAGAAATAGGATCCTGCACATCACCCTCCATGTGGGGTGCACCCTAAGGTATCAAAAGCTCTCCACTCCAATTGCAGTGCCTCTTTATACTGATTCTATACACATAAATACACTCTAGGAAATCCCATCATCAACACATCAGACCATAATTGGTGCTCTCTTGGCTGAGCATTATGCAACTTGGCTTCACTTGAACAGCAACACACGCTGAGATACAGATATAGGAAGGGTATTTTCATCTGACTAGACTGTTAGTGAAACCAAATGCTATTCAGCTTTCCCTGCCACTCCCCTTTGCTGCTGGATTTACTTTGTGAGAACATTTGTCCTGTAAACAAGAAAGAAGTCATGTGGTCGTTCTTGTCATTTAAAAATAATGCCAGAAGCTTTTAAAGGTTGGTAGTGTATAATGCAACGTGTCCTGTCCTTTCACAGGAGCAGAACTGGGCTCTAGCCTTTTTTCTGTTACAAAGCAGAGAAAGCAAGTGATTTTTCCTCTCTTCTGTATGCACCCTGGGCCCTGAGTTCAAATCTCTGACCATCAAATGTATACTTAGAGCTGCAGAAAGACATACAATCATATATGATTATCAGATGCACCAATTCTACTGATTTTGGATAGCAATATGCAACCTACCACTTCAAGAGGAAACCTCCCAATTATTTGGCTGCTGAACATTAGGAAATCCCAGCCAAATTGTTGCTGTGCACACAGCGGAATTGTTCCAAATATTTTCGCGAAGTCCAGTATATCCAGGATGTGTGTGAACGTGGTACGTGATCAGGTCAACTGTGCCACCCACTTATCTTTGGACTACAGTGACCTGAGGGTGCTGGGGCCCATGAGGCATAGAAGGATGCATTCACTGGTGCAGCATGTGTCCCCAACAGGTCCGATGCATGGGATACGTTGTGCTTTCTGGTCACTGGTCTTCACGGGCATCCCTACACACTGTAGTAGTTTCTCCGTGTGCTTTACAGCTCATCAGGCTGTTTGTGGTTATCTCACCGTATTTTAACAAAACTATTCCTAGCAAAAATCAGATTTTTTAAGATTTCAAAACTCAGGTTAGAAAATTGATTGATTCGTGGAAATGGTATTTCAGAGCAGTTCTACAGTGTTAGTCAGTAGAAAGGCATGTTCTTCCCAGAAGACTGATTCAGGATTACTTGAAGAAAGGCATTTCAGAGCAAACCAGCAGAAACTTCACTTTGGTCAGCAGCACCTCTGTCCCTTCATTCACAAACAGAAGGAATCCTCCTTATGTTTTTTCCAGATGATCCCAAACATCAGCACAAAAGGCACGCTGCCTTAGGAAGCACAGTCTTGCAGGGGCTCTGGAATGGGACATGCATGTCCCTTGTCCTGCTGTAACCTGGAATGAAAACTGATTTAAATGCAAGTCATAGACAGGGCTACTACAGTTACACTTCCTCTCTTGCAGTGAGACACAGTAGCAGTTACCTGGTTCTGGTGTATCTATAATGTTAGAAAACAGTAACTTGATATAAAGGAGGCATCAGCAGTGGTCAGAACTTACTGCTCAGTAGCAGCAGTTCCTGGTCTAGGAGTACGGCTTCAGATGATGTTAGGATGACAGCTCGGTATTCCAGCCATAAGGGAGAATACAAAATTGTCCCCATGTGACATGAAAGACGACACTGTCCACAGCACACAATTTTAGCAATTAGACATTTGTTATGAATACCTAGCAGCTGCAGCTGGGAATAGTTTCTAGTGTGAAGGGCTTGCATTCCCTGTACAGACAGAGTAGAAGGGAGAGTCAGCAGTTGCTGAGGTTATTAGTCCTCAGTCAAAACTCTGCAAGCTTCTGACCCCACATGTTTTTCCTGGACTTAGTGGCTCTATGAACGTGCAGCTGCAGAGGCTGCAGAAGTGGTGTGGCACTTGTTCTGATAAGGAAGTGTGTTCGCAGCTCCATGTTCAGCTCCTCGGAGTAGCTGAGTTTGTCCACTTCTAACTGATGCTTCTAACAGTTACTTGAGTCCTCTTTCTCACTTGGGACTATTATGACTAATAAATACCTCATGTCATTTTTTTTAAAGAAACTATTAGCAGCTATTCCCTTTCATCCCTCATGCTATTAATGAGGTAGGAAGTATGCTAAGCTCAAAGAGTTCAGCCTAGCAATAATCTCACAGATAACTGTCCTTGCAAGCTGGGAAGAGATGATTGTGGAAACTCAAGTGCTGCTTGATTAATTTTTCAGAGAAGCTGTTTCCATTTCTCTCCTGTGAGCAGAACTGGTATTAATATCTTGTTCCTGTCAGCTGGGAAGTCTTGTGGTTGAGTTTTTGTGTTTAGTTGACTTTGGACAAATGTTGTCCTGAAAGAGAGGTGAAAAGCCTTGACACAGAGACAAGCTGTGCACTTCAACGTGGTGATGTTTGTGGTCATTTTATTGCATCTAGCAGTGCCTTCCCTATAGATGCTCTGATTTGTGTGACAGTTCTTCATGAGCCATCTCACTGGCTGACAGCACACAGCCAGCAGGATGTAAGTGAGATAAATCTGCTCTGTGCTGGTCAACGAGAGGGTAGAATGGTTGTTTGTCTGCTTAGGTGAACTGGAGCAACCAGGGTCAAGTCCAGTATAACTATGGCACAACCTTCTGTGAAGATGTTGAGGGTAGCACCTATTTTGTGGTTACTAAGTTTTCAAAAGACATTGTAGACTAATTTATGATTTTGGGATTTCTGCTTTTAACTGATGGTGCTCTTATGTAGCAATGGCATAGCTCAAGGGCTTCTTCTGTTAGCATCATCTCTGTTTTGGACAGATTAGCTTCAGCCAGCTGTTTTTTAGCCCATGTAAGGTAAGAGCTGATTATGGGAGGAGCTTCAAACTTATCTATGGCATCTCAGGAGACTATGGCTTTTTAGGCCGTAGCCTTCAACTCATATAAGTTATGAACTGAAGAGCTTACTACCTGGAAAGAGAATTAGAGAAAATATCCTGAAATACAGATAATCCACGTGTAAAACTTACCGGTTCATTCTAAAAACTCTGAATTATTTGCTTGAATTAAATGCTGGAAGTATGACAATTTAAAATGAGTTGAAATGTCCAATCAAATATGTTTGTAAATTCTGGGTTTTAAGTAACTTTTAAACAAGATGTTTCTGACTACTCTGACAAGTACAGAATTATAGCTCCTTCTAACAGGTCTAAAGCCATTAGACATTCAGTATCTATAGCATAACAATGCAAAATAAACGCAGGTTATACCTGGGATAACACTTCTCTCCATGGTGAATAGTTCATTAGGTCTTCTTATGTTACAATAACCTATATCTCATTAATTCAATTACATTTTTATAGACTCTATATATAGATTGAATTTATGTAATTTGTACTTGTGGCTATTTCTGTCAAGATGAAATTGGCAGATCCTTACGCTTTGATTAGTATTCTGAATTTCCAATGTCTGTCAGCAGGTGGTCAAAACCATCAGCTCATAAAGGAACTGATCTGCCTCTATTACTGGCTCTTACACAAGGACATGACTTGTGATTTGCAACACAAAACTCTGATAACCATAGAAATAAAGCAGAGTGGGTTTTCCCCTACCTAACTCTCTCAGCTAGTGGCAAGCACATATGTCCTAACCTATGTGGGGACCTGAGGAGTAAGGAGGGGTCACAGTCCAAAACAATACATCAGTCTGCCTAACACTGGTGTCCTAGGGATAGCTATGCCCATCATGACTAGATTAACATGATGCATTAATTTAGCTTAGTCATAGAATTTCTTGAATATTCATCTGTTCAGTTATATAATTATAGGTTTATGTTTTTAAAAAAACTATAGACACCACATGGACAGATTCCACCCAACTGTAACTTTGTTATGAATATAGAGGTGCACTTGAGCCAAAAACCTGCAAGTTACCTGATGCTGTTTCCAAGTTGGCACCTACGTCCCTCGCGATGTCTGATGGCTAAGCAATTGCTAAGCCCACTATGCTTGGTTTTATTTTCAGTAAGAAATAGGTACATTAGTCTCTGAATGTATTAGATACAGTTTTCAGAAGTGTACATTTCACTGGGGCGCTCTGTGCCAAGTCAATGGCTTTGGGACAGTCCATCAATGCAAAATGCCGTGTGTGTAAGGAAGACTGGCACTTCACTGCAAGTATGGAACAACTATGGGATTGCTTCAAAATTGCCCAGCCAACTTGCCTTGACATTTACAGGTGGCAGAGGTTAAACCATTTTCCAGCTCTTAGTCTGAGGTTTAAAACTTTCCCTTTTAATTTTTTTTTTATAAAAATGTCATATAGATGTCAATGAAACACTATCATTCTGTGAAAGCTGCTACCACATGTTCCTGCTGTTATTCTTAGACAATAAGAAGTGTGATGGTTTTTGCTGGGATAGAGTCAATTTTCTTCATAGGAGCCAGTATGGGACTGTGTTTTGGATTTTTGCTAAGAACAGCGTTGGTAATGCAGAGGTGTTTTCGTTATCACTGAGCAGTGCTTACACAGAGTCAAGGCCTTTCCTGCTCCTCATCCCACCCCACCAGTGAGTAGTCTGGGGCTGCACAAGAGGTTGGGAGGTGACACAGCTGGGACAGCTGACACCAACTGACCAAAGGGATATCCCACACCATATGGCATCATGCTCAGGGTATAAAGCTGGGGGAAGAAGAAGGAAGGGGTGTGATGTTTGGAGTGATGGCGTTTGTCTCCCCAAGTAACCATTAAGTGTGATGGAGCCCTGCTCTCCTGGGGATGGCTGAACACCTACCTGCCCATGGGAAGGGGTGAATGAATTCCTTGTTTTGCTTTGCTTGTGCACGTGGCTTTTGCTTTACCTGTTAAACTGTCTTTATCTCAACCCATGAGTTTTCTCACTTTTACCCTCCGGTTCTCTCCCCCATCCCACTGTGGGGGGGAGTGAGCGAGTGGCTGTGTGGGGCTTGGTTGCCAGCTGGGGTTAAACCACAACAAGAAGCAAGAAAATGTTTCTCTTTTCCCCATGTTCTGAAGGCTCAATTAATATAGACAACTGAGATCTTCCCGAGTAGCAAATAATCATATTAATTAATGAACATGTGAAACGAAATACAAAGAAAACATACACTTGAAGGGAATGTTTATGTGTATGTGAGTGCCTGTAACTTCAACAGAGACAAATGGGAGATGCACAAACAAATAAAAAGGAAAATACACGCACCGCGCTGGATGGAAAAAGGCCAGCCTGGAAGAGTGGAATGCATAGAGGGATTTAGAGCAGGATTACAGATGCCTGTGGCAACTGCTCTCAATAAATTATAGTTAGATCAAAGAAAAATAGAATGCTTTGATAAGAGATTAACAAGTGCCATTCTCAAATGTACAGTTGTAATTAAAAAAATAAAATTATATTTTAACCCCTTACTCAAGGTATTATGTTTTTTTCTAGTTTTATTTATGAATGACTTCTGGCATCCAGGGATAAAGACAGCTTTTTCAATGTCTTCATTCTGTTACAACCAGTCACCAAATAAACACACAGTCATTATTTTGATGCATGCACCAAGAGTTCTGATACAGGATATGGTCTTGGCGGGGGGGAGGTGTGTCAATGTTAGGAAGACTATGTGAAATGCTACAGCAAAATGGTAGAAATAATCAATCAGCAAGCTTTCCTTGAGCTGCTAGCTAAGTATTTACCAACTTGTAATAAAGAAGAGCAAAAGTGGATTTGCTTTCATCTGTTTTCTAGAACCATTTCTTGCCCTAGAACATAATGGACACATGCACACTACTGCTTATGCAGCTCAGTAAAAAAATTAGTTCTTTGAAAGGTCAGTGGAAAATTAAGCAATAAAATCATAACTTACTACAAATGTGAATATCCTTCCATCATCTTATATGAAATGTGAAGGTTGCTTCTTTTATTTTTGTTAACTTACAGCTAGCGTGGGAAGATGCATTCTGACTGTTCCCTTTCAGTATCAGAAAAATGGGCAACCCAACACACGTTCTTCAGTGGCTCTGGGACCACAGAATTATTTGCAGGTGCTTGATGCTAACTTTAGAGCAGAAAGGGTAGGACTTCTCCGAATCTCAGCATTTTAACACTGCAGTTGTCTAGAAGTTCTTTCTTTGGAAAAATCACCTTCATTCCTCATTTCTGAAAAAAATTTTCAGACAGTAAAAGTCAAATCTGGCACTTCAGCCTTATGATTTCATACCTGGGGACTACTTCATCTACACATTTTTCACCTGAATGTAAAATCCACCATTGTCTCCCACTAGTTCCTGGTTGTGCAAATCATAAGTAGAAAGTCCTTTGCACTTGCAAAGTGCATTTAGTAGTTGACTTTACTTTCTCAATCAACTGGCATGACAGTTCTAATATTTTACTTGGAATTAATTAATTTGGTTCAACAGGCTGGAGGTCTCCTTCATAGCTATATGTGTTCCTGTGAATGACATTGTAATGAGACCTCATTCTACCAAACATTCATTTCTGATTAGAAGATGCTTTCATCCTCTCATCAACAATTTACGGTTGATATAGAATGTGATGCTCTTTCTCCCTTAAAATTCCGCTGTGAAAGCAGCGTCATTCCCAACCTCATCAGCACTAACCTATATAATTTTCCAGGAAATCGGAGGCATTAAGCTGAGGAAAGCATGGATGCATGCTCTTGGGATTAATTTCTTCAAGTTTTATTAGTCCAAATGTGGTAGCCCAAATTCAGTGTTTGAAGTCCCTGTGTTTGTACTTCTGGGACAGAGGCTGCACGTGGTAGTAGGCCTCAAAAATCAAATGACCATTGTAGGACATAGCATACACCAATAGTGTTCTTATTGCTGGGTAGATGTTCAAAGCACATGGCAGTGCTTTATTTTGGCTCTTTTCGGAGTACATATTTTTCTCTTGTTGCTGATTTATTGATTGACTGACTTTTGATCAAAACAACAATTCTTATATCTTCCATCTGTGCAGGTCTCTGGGTCACCCGATAGGAATTCCTGATAGGAAGTGACAAATGTCATACACCATTCAAGTGAATATTTTTCCCCTCAAAAGAGAGGGAAAAATTTTCTCCTGATTTCTATGTTCAAACACTAAGAGAGGAATTTGTGAGGATAACCACAAATTCATCTGTACCTGGCTACAAACTCATCAGTCTGTCATGCCAAGCAAGCATGTGTAAATGTAGGAGTTTGACTGTGACCATGAGTTTGACCTTTGACAAATAAGGCTCAAGAACATTAAAAAGGAGAGAAAACAGTTTCCTACACTTATTTGGGCTGGAAGTCAGACAAAGTCATTGTCAGTTTGAGATGTCCTATACTTCCTCACTTCAGGAAAGCCAGGAGTCCAGTGGAATTCAGACAGACATGCAATGTTTCACCATTTCTTTTCCACTTTCTGCCAAAACTAAGAATTGCAGAGAGACTGTATGAAGAAAACAAAATAACTAGCTGAAACTGTGCTATGTTTCACAAGCTACAGTTTCTTAGCAAAGGTCTGTGTTATTTCTTATTTCCTCCAGACCAGTTCTGCCACTTGTATTGCTAAGCAGAAAAGCAACGCCCTTTCCCCTCCTCATCATGCAACATGATACAAAAGCATAAGGTTATTCAACAGAACTGAATGGTCACTCACTTGAAACAAAGACAACACAGTGGTCTGAACCAGAGTGTCAGCGAAGGCAGCAGCTGCTTCGTTCCATTCAGACAGGAACATCACTGAATGTATTCACTTCTGTGCTGCCTAGCAGGAACCCTTGGCTATCTGAAAAGTTGAGCATAGATAAATGAGAATGCCTTTCAGTGCTCTCAGTTTCTTGATTTTTTTCTTGTATCCATCAGAAAAACATAAGTATGTGTCTGTTTTTACATTTCCTCACCATGAAATTCAGTGTTTCATTTGGATTAATGCTGTCCTGTATCCTCCCCCTCAATGCCTGGAGGGAGGAAAAAGAAGGCTCTCCCTGGTGTTTCTATTATGTTATAGTGAGAACAGTCTACCCCTACACTGGCTTTGCCACACAGATGGTCTAAAAAGACATGAAAAAAAAAGAAAAGCTCATAGAAAATTTCTTACAGGATATGTAAGTTTGATACAGGTAGAGCATGGGCTTAGTACAGCTCAGTCTCCTTATCTCTACTGGTGTGAAGATGCCTTTGCTGAGAGAAAATAGCTATGGGGGAAATTTTTGGTATTTTCTCTTGTGAAATAACAGCTTACTAAAAATAGTGCTTGCAGATGAATACATTGCAGTTTGCAGGCCCAGAGAAACCAGTTTAGATCATTCACTCCTCTTTCCTCCTTCTTCATGCATTCCCTAGATTTTCTCTTCAAATAAAACAGAATACAGAAATCCCATGCCAAAGTGTCGTAACAGACTCCTGCAAGACTTCTGTATGTTACACAAGGGCACAAGGTTTTTTCCAAGTTCATTGTCTGACATAAATTTGCCTCTGATTATGATACTTTAGATGAAAAGGTGGGCTTGGGTATTTTTTCCTGTTTGGTTGTTTTTTAATTACTCTCTTCTCTAAAATTAAACTCAGATTGCATTTTTAGTATATGCACTGTACCTGTAAAAATTGATAAAAAAGAGAAAATTGATTTTTCCATTTGTGTTTGCAGTCACAGAAATACTTCACCTCTAGCCCCAAGAGAATGACCAACATAATATGATGTAATGTAATTCCAAAGTTGCATCAATGCTTTTCCACCCTCACTGGTATTATGGCAATCAAAGGAGATATTTGTTAAAAATAATTTGGATACCAATCCAATAGTATCTCACTGCCAATGAAACCTCATCTCATTAAGAGAGGCGAAAAAGCTTTTCAGCAAATTTAATGTGAAGCAGATTTATGCATTTACATTTTAATTGCAATATGTTAAAAGCAAAAAAAAACCATAAAAGGGTTGTTTTTTTCCAGGTAATAGTGATTTTCAAAATCTCCTCAACCTGTTTCTAACATTATAGAGGATTCTATATGGTTTCAATAAATGAGGAAGAGAGAAGCTTCTATGCCTGAGTGCATGTATTATGCCAGTGTCGTGACATATTGTTGTTTTGCTAAGAGATTACAAAAATCAATGTTCTGTGAAAACATTCTCGTATTTTTAAGCAAAATCCATCCAATTCTTCCTCACCTTGATTCCCTGACCTCCCTTTTATTCACAAGATGCAGGAACCTCCCTGAGGTAGAGCATCCACTTTGGTTGCATCCAAAGATCTCACAGGCCAGCCTCAGTGCCAGCAAAGCAGAAAAGCTCCTTTTTGTTTTTCCTTAGCTCCCCAAGATATTTTGACTGGCTGCAAATGATGAAAGAGAACAACGGCAGGCTGATCTGACTTGGTTCCCGGGAAAAGGGAGGGAAGGGTTAACCAAAGCTTTATCAAGAAAGAATCGGAGATGTTACATGCAACAAATGCCAATACATGTGGCTTGAAGCAAAGCAGATCTTTTTTAAACAAGTCTCTTTCCACAGGATGAAAGGTCTGGTTGAGAGCAGCATTCACATTAATGCAGTTTATTTGGGTCTTGCCAAAGCATTTCATTTCATGGCATATGTTGGTACGATTAAAAAGCATGCATTATATGGAATTAAAAGGATGCACTTTGGAAGAACTAAAAGCTGGCTCACTGACAGAGTGCAAAGTGGTGAGAGTAACGAGTGGAACTATTTCCAGCAGATTCCCACAAGGATCAGTTCCTGGTACAACATCGTTTAGTATTTTCATCACGTGTCCAAACAATGCTGTAAAATCAGTCCCAAGATGGTGGGGGGCTGGAGCACTTACCGTGTAAGAAACGGCTGAGTGAACTGGACTTGTTCAGCCTGGAGAAGACAGGGTTTCAGGGAAACTTAAGAGCAGCCTACGAGGAGGTTACAAAGAAAGCAGAGCCAGGCTCTTTACAGAGGTTTATGGGAACAGAATGAGAGACCATGATCATAAATTGAAATAGGGAAAGCTTCAACTGTATATAAGGAAAAAAAAATCACTATGAGGATACTCAGGCATTGGATCAGGATGGCCAGGGAGGTTATGAAATCTCTATCCTTGGAGGTTTTCAAGATCTGACTGGATGAAGCCCTGAGCAACCTTACCTGAATTCAATTTTGATCTTCTTTTGAGCAGAAACTTGGACTAGATGACCTCCAAAGGTCCTCCCTGTTATCGCGTGTTATGACTGTAATTTGGTTGATTCTGCCTGGAGAGCGATTTGAGAATCCTGTTATCTAACTACTTCAACATGTGCTGCAATGTAATGCTACAGGGCCACTGCTGGTAAGCAGCCCTGCACAAAACTTGCCACCTTTGCAGAGTGAAATTCCCAAAATTGAAGCAGCTGGTTGCAAGTGACCATCGCTCCCTCATGAACAGCCCATGAAGTCCGGCACTGCTGCCCGACGGAGTCCTCCTGTGTCTACTGAGCTGTTACTTCTGCTAGGAAAGTGGACAGAAGGACAGCTAGGACATGGATTTTTTCTGCATAAACAAGGAACAGTCCTGCACATGCTATGCAGCATTTCAGAGGGATGTTTGTACCACCCAAAACTATAGTATCCCCTTACATTTACACAGCAAAAAGGCATTGCACTACTGGGATGAGAGGGAGCACTTAGGAGCTTTCAGGCAAATGTATAGCAAGATTCAGTAACTGGAGGCTTTAAGTTAGACAATGTGAAATTCAAAATAAAAATAGAGTTTAAAAATGTCACAGCTCCTCTGCAGTGAAGCTGAATTCTCCCTTGCTGCCAGTCAAAAGCACTGGCTATGCTTTACTGCAGAGCAGTTGTCCAGCATATGTACCTGTTGGATCATGACTCAAGTGACCGGGATTTGCAGGCATGCTCTCACTGTAAGGATAACAACTTCTGCAGTTCTCTACTTTAAGCACTTTTCCTTTCCTGACTGACTTGGAGTTGTTCTGGAGTATTTATGAATGGCAGAAATCTTTTAGACAACTCCACATTGATACAGAAAAGACATTTTGCAGCAGCTGAGGGAATATTGTACTTTCTTGACCACACAAAAATGTAGCCAGGGGTTACATGAGCACATCGGCACAGGTGTGCTGGAGCAGCAGGACCTTGACCTACATTGCTGACTAGGAAGGCCAAGTAGCCAGAAGATAAACCCATCTGACCACAGATAACAGCCCTTCTGGTGTGTTTTGCTGCACTTGCTTGTTATCTGAGATCCATTAATGTGAATTAGCCAGATTCATGTGTTGTACAAATGCCATCATGATAAAGCTCAAGGCCTCAGATAAATTCAAATCACTTGTTTTTAAATAGAAATCACAGTAATTTTTTTTTTTTTCTATTATGGAAAGCCCCAACCCTAACGTCATTCGAGAAGGGTTTTTTTTAAGCCCTACAGTAAGTGATGCAACTATTGACTCATTGCTGGTTTGGGTTTTGGCACCAGAGGACTATGCTGGCCAGACCAGCAACCTGCCAGACTATGACTTGTTTGTTTCTTCGATAACAACTGATCTGAAGAAATGGAATTATAGCCTCATCCTTTAATTTAATAATCTCTCATATTCTAATTTTATTCTTAAAACTAACTTTATATTCCTAGGTGAAATTTTTTTTCCTAAGGAGACAATGAGTTTCTCTTTAGCAGTTTTATACACAAAAATACACATGGATAAGAAGTCTTCAAGATGTTTTAAACAGATGATGTAGCAATTCTCTGATCACTTGGGAAAAAGCAGACAGCCATATATATCACTACATTGAAAAAGTTAGAGCATGAGTGGTATAATTTGCATATTATAGTTAACTCATATCCAAACTGCTTTTTGACAATAAATATCCAAGAGAATATGTTAGACAAACAAAAATGTTTCCCGCATTTTATGGAAAAAAAAAAACAGCTAAAAAAGAGGAGGAAACAAATACAGTTCTTGCAATATCCTTTCATTTACTGCTCTGTTGTTTGTGGATATATGTAAGGCATGCTGGATGCTCACACCTACTGAGAAATAAACAAGCCATTACACACTAACAGATCACTAATCCAGGAGAAGTAAGCTATGGGTTACTGCTTCTTACGTGTACCTTGGGTATGAATTTATCCTTGCCTGCTCACACGGAACACAGTTTGCTGGATTAATACCCTCTTAGGTGCATAACCACTGCCCAGCAACTGATTTTTTCATACCTTTACTTATTTAGCAGCAGGAGATGGACAGAGACAGCCAGGCACAATGGCATTCGAAAGGGCAACATCTTCAGATGCAAGGACAGAGACAAGGGCAGAGTGCTGGAAAATGTAAGACAGCCGAGTACAGCAGTGACGGCATTGAAAACATGATGGTAATACGCTTGACAGGAGGTGGCAATATCATCTGTATCACACATAATGCTTTCACGCTACCATTAACCTCTTTAAAAAATTAATTACAAAAAATTCTTTACACTATTCAGACAACTTCTCTTTTGATAGCAGGGAACGGGGTGTGCCATATAGTTTTCCTTCTGTCGTGCTGAGCCTACTGCACTTTTGTGGTTTTCTCTGTGAAGTTTTTTTGTGACAATATCTGATTGCCTTACACCTTGCAGGTCATTGCTCTGCCCTTATCCTTTAGCAGAGTGGCAAGAGTGTTTCAGATTCCCATTACACATTTCCCACTGACCATCTGCTATTACCACCTTAACAAGAAATCACTTGTTGAAAGGTGATTAAGTAACTACAGTCCAGCACAAGGTTGCGAGCTCATTATACTACTTCCCCCTCCAATATTAAGCAACAGCAATAAGCATCTGGCCAAGAGTCTTAGCTGATACGAATCAGTGCATTTCTACTATTTCAATAGGGTTACCTTGGTTTACATGACATTTAGCTTAAAGCATTTACCACTAGGTTAATTTAGATGTCAGCCTTCGGTTAAAGTGGGTTTCTGTGTGCCAGACTTTTCACACAGAAACTCAGGATAATCAAGGAAGATTCTTTCCTATTCTTTATTATTCTTTTAGTCATCAGCGACAAAATGCTTTAAAGGTAATTACTGAATTATCTCTAAATAAGCTGGGGTTTTTTGGTAGCACTCATGATGTGAGAAGTGGGTTTGTGTTTCCTCTCAGAGCACTGAGGTTTACTGTAAAGCTACTGTGGCTCTGGATTTACGTACCATTTGCAGAGGAAGATCTACCCACTTAAACCTTCCAGTTTAGGTTTTCCTGAGTCAGTTTTATATATTAGGCTGTTTAAAAAAAAAGAAATGCAAAAAAAAAAAAAAAGGAAAAGTAAGCTTCAAATGCAATGGGGCCAGAGGTAATTCACCGCTTCTTAAACAGCTTTTGTTCTTAAAGCAAACCCCTACATTTCTCTTCCTGTTGTGATCTTTTTCCACTAAACCAGAAGTGGTCTTTGCAGCCATCCTGTTAGGGCTGTGGATTTCAAGACAATCTCCCAAATAAGCATCACAGAACAAAAGACTGAGATAAGATGTTACAGCGCATTTGTAAACAAGAAAAAGCCAAACCAAGCTGCCTCTTATCATAGAGACATATAGCAGGAGTACAAAACTGCTGTGCAAAAAAGCCTGGCAGTTTGATTCAGGACATACCACTCTGGGGGAATGATATCCTGGCTGTACTTAGGTTTGGAAAAAAATGTTCTGAAAGGTTCTCTTGCTGCCACATACTCTATTTTAGTTCTGGGGCTCATTCTCTAATGTCATATATATTCTGAGTAGTAAAGGAACCACCTGATGTCCAGCTTCATTTCAGGGAAAGGGAGGGCATAGGTACGATGGGCACTAGAAGACAAGTTTGGATGTACTCAGATTACTGGGTGATAGTTCAGAGGAGAGACACCTTGAAAGGTCAATGTCAGGAACGCAGCGCGCTAATGATGTTAATGATATAAACAACACCCAAGATAGTTAGGTCTTGATTTGGTGAAGCATGTATGTACATGTCGTACTTGAATCACCTGAGCAGTTGTGTTCCTTTCAGCCAGGTGACCCAGATGCCTACAGCCAGTCTTGGACCTCACCAGACAGGTGCACTGCAGAATGACAGAACGGATGTTTCTTGGCATTTTCCACACTCTTTAAATGCAAAGATTAGTGCATCTTCCTTTTACAAAATTACCTTCTGCTAGTGTTCATTCTCTTGCTTCCAGGCTGCCGTGTGCTCACGACACATGAAAAGCTTTTGCTTTTCCTTTTCCTCAAAACACACACATCATCTGTATATATTTGTCAGTATCCCATCTTATCACTTCTGTGCCCCTATTCTCTCATATCCAAAAGGAAAATATTGCCTGAGAAAACAGTATTAGTTTTACTTTTTTTTGGCATAATAGGACATAATTTATTTTTCTGCTTACGATCGCTGACAAAGTCCCGGAAAAATGCAAAGTGTGCTGTTTTGAGACCTTACACTGATTGTAACTTATCACATCATAGGCCCTTTTAGCACCAGAGACATCATTCTGGCTTAGTAATCCCTTCAGAAAATTCCATCCTGCAAATATAGAAGACTGCCATCATGATGAGAAAAGTCCTTTCCCCTAAAACTGTTTATCATCCAAGAATAAATAGCAATGAAAAGAATGGCTCTCCGAGACTTAAGGGGTCATAATCCATTTATCAGGAAGATATTACTACAAGTATTGTACATAAGCCACTTACCCTTTCTAGTGTTTTACAGTCATCTGACTGTCAGTTTAAAAAAAAAATTAAAAAAAAGAAGATGAAGTTATAATGCTATATCAACAGACAGCTGTCCTAGTGGGCACTGGGAACACAGAATGACTCGCATTGCTGAGCCGTGCGGTCATTGCCAAAGGAACGATGAGCTCACATTTCATCCTGATTCACATACTCGGTGTGGTTAGACTGTGAGGCTCACCCTTCCTCGCCCAACTGACGCCCCCCTCCCTGCCTCGACACCAGATCTGGCTCGTTAACATGTCTGGAATGAGCGCGAGCCTACCTCTCAGCTGGCAAGCCCAAGGGGTGTACTCGGATTCCCAGGTTGGAAGATTATCTCATTCAAGCACAGTTCTCCTGAAGATATATAAGCAAAGCTAGCGTGGTGGTCCCTGGAGAGCTGGCCTGAGCACTTGGGAGTTTGAGCCATACGGGAGTACAACCTTCAAACGCTGGCAAAAATGATGATGATGAAAGTAGAAGAGCTGGTAGGTACAACCTTCTTTCACTTATTCATAATTACTTTTCTTTCTAGACTGTCATTATAGCAGGCAGAGAGAGACAACCTTTGTGGATCATTGAGGTGATATGGCAGGTTACCAGCACTGCTGTGCTCTAGGTGCAAAACCTGTATATCCTATAGATTATCCTACTATATTCTCACTTTACCTTTTCCTTGGGAAGGGGGCTCACCACTGATACAGCTACATAGCTGTTTGGATTTTGCATCAGAATATAGTTCACCAGGAAGAAGAGACTGACCGAAATTTAGCTATGTATTTTCCTTTGACCTTGATTTTCACTTTTGTTTTTTTTTGAAGCTCTTAAGTTTATAATCACATTGAGTAATTCCAATCCAGTAAGGGTCTGGGAGGAGGTATCAATGCAGAAAAACCAAAGTATTTTCCAAATCTAAATTAACAGTTTAGTAATAAGTTTTATTTTCTAATAATAAACTAACAGTTCCTACACCCACCGCTGTTCACGGCATAACAAGGCTTTGAAAAATAATGTCTAAACTAGACCACAAGTAATGGGACATTCCACTGCACAGTTCGGACTAAGAATGCCTGATTTGATCAATGAACGGGGAAAACAGGAATGATCCAGTAGAACACTGGAACATCATACGGAAACCACTTTTTTCTCCTGTTGGCTATGTTAAGATGCAACTGCCATACAGCCTAACTAGTTAATGCTGTCTTAAATCCTTTGACAAGGCCCTGACAGTTTCTCTAGTGTTAAACTCTATAACAAACACAATTTTACAAGGTGACTGAACGGAAAGGCAGTCCAGGACACATGAATTTACTGAACCACTCTCAAAATGCACAACAGCCTCTACTAAGTTTAACAAGTTATCTCTTTGTACGCACTTGATCAAGCATCAGAAATATTTCCAAAAGCTATTGAAAGCTGTGCTGCTGCACAGCATCATGTAGCTTCTGCGCAGGAACTACCTTCTGCTGTTTTGCTGAGTGCTATAAATGGGGACTTCGGTACTGACAGTGATGGGTAAAACGAGCCTTGAAATTACTCAGCAACCCGATTTAACTGCATCGGATGTGTTTCAATAAAACTGTAAGGTCCCAAGGCAGAAAGCTTCTCCTCCCCCTCTACCTGCTCAGTTCCCTGCTCAACACTCGCAGGGTGCTGGTGGCTGGTCGGGGTGGCTCTTTCCACCACAGCCTTTTACAGCCTTCTGATGAGGCTGACACATGCTGGTGAGTGAACAAACAAGAAAACCCTGAACAAAAAAAGGTGCTCTTCCCAACTCACTGGCTTTTGTCAGTACAGCAGCACCTTGGCCCCAGCCAAGCAGGGAGCCGGACTGTGAGGTAGCCTCATGGATCTTGACCCAAGCCATGAAGGTGCCAAAGGGGGGTTGCTGTGTGGATGCAGAAGATCTGCCTGCAAGCGAGATTGCTCTAGCCATTCGGATACACAGTTAATCCAGGCACGGGCTGAATGAGGTCTGCACTCTGTCAGTCACACTCCTAGAGCGGGACAGGAATGACATGTAATTAGCCTCTAGGTAATCCATGTTCCCAGGGGCTGGCTACTGCGGTCATGAAACTGCTGCTTATGTTATACCACGTTTGCTTTTACAGGTGACTGGGAAGAAAGCTGACGATAAAGAGACTGGCAGCTTCCTCCCTGAGGACTTCAAAAATGGAGAGTATGAAGCTGCTGTAAGATTAGAGAAGCAGGAGGACCTAAAGACAGTCTCTGAACACTCACTGATCAGAGGTGATCTGGCTTATGAGAAGGAGAAAAAGCTAGAAGCAGAGGTAGGCTCTTGGGTTTTGTGCTCTTTTTTTTATCATCCTGTATGCACTTTCTGCTGCAGGCCTTGAAGTTTTGCCTTTTTTTAAGTTAGAAGTACATGCATGGTGAGCTAGATAAACCCTTGGGAGATCACTACCAAAGAAGGTTGGTCTGAAGTCCATTGAAGGCCATGGAGATCTGCTGACTCCTGTAGCTTGTGGATGCAGGCAGTAATGCTGTGAAGCGGAACCCAAAACTCCCCCTATAATGCTTAACTGAAACCCTGGGGGCTCCCCCCTGCCCAGAGTCACTCGCTGCTAGCTGTCAATAACGGGGGGAGCAATCATAGCCAGTAAGACAACTTCAGCTTGCACACCTAATGACTGCCACCAAAAATAACTAACCCAAGAAAGATGTAAGAGTGCATTTCTAAAGCCAGAAGCCTTATCTACCATGAAAATGTTCTTTTTATGAAAACACTGCATTGTGCTTACTAGCACATTTGGGAAAAACAATTACAAATGGAAGTGATACTGGTCTATAAAAAAGTACTATTTTGTATTCCTGGAGCATGACAATTCTCCCTATATCCCTAAGAACTGGTGCTTTTTTCCCCAAAAAATACAGTAGCTGTAACATCTTAAATTATTTGGTGAATAAGCAATCAATAGACTAAAAATTTAAAGTGATTTGGAAATGAAAAAAGTTTAACTAGAAGGGGGCATAAGACTTGGTTCTGAAAAAAGAAGGGTGGGAAAGTGAGCCTCAGAAATATTAAAATAAACACTATTGACCTTCACCTTCAACAGAGAGATCATTACTTGCTACAGAGGTGTTTTGAGTTCCTCCAAAACAGGGTCCTAAGAACTTTTTGGGTTTCCAGTTGATCCACAGTCCACTCAGCCAACATAATTATTTTCCATTAAGTCAAGGATCTACAGATCAAACCCTAAATGCACAGAACAATAAAACGAAGAGGTGGCAATAACTTGAACAAGAATTCAGTCAAAAAACCCCATATACCATATGACAGGGTCTCACCAATGTATTTATCCTTAATGATACCATGGGACAAATCTGTCATCTGTATTCACCCTGACTTACCCCTCATTTGTGAATCCCCCTTCTGAAGTCAAGGACACCTCATGGTACCTGGGATCTCAGTTCAGGCAACACACTGCCCTTGATGTTAACAGTGCCCCATACTGACTTCATGCAGGGATGCTTTTTACAAGCAGGCTTGAAGAAGTCTTAAACATTTATTGAACTGCCCCTCCAAAGATACTGGGCACATTCTTTGTAGCTTACCAAAATGTAACACTTGGTGACTGAAATGCTCATAAGCTGCACATGAGATTTCTTAAGTTGTTGGACCAGAAGGAATTGCAGCGCTGCTCTGACTCCTGGCCTAACACAGATCAAAAATTCATGCTATATATCCAACAACATACAGCTGAAGCAGCATCTAGGAAGAGGTCCAATGGTGTATGAAAAACTATAGATGATGTAGAATTTATCACACACTTGGTAACTTATTCTAAAGGTCAATTAGCCCTAGCTGTAAAAAAAAGATAACTTATTTCAAAGTTCATCCAGTGTTAGATGAATTCAGCTGAATAATAGCACACACGGTCCTGCCACTCTGAAAAGGAGAGGTGGTCACACTCAGCTCAACTTGCTGGCTTCCCTGATTTGTTTCAGCTGAAGAAGAAGAAATTAGAGGAGAGGTCAAAACTTGAAAACTTGGAGGATCTTCAAAAAATTATTCAGCTGAAGAAGAAGAAAAAATGCAAGAAAGTGAAAGCACCCGTTTTGAAGGAACCTGAACCAGAAGTTATTGTAAGTTATTTCAAAGTACCTTCTTCTGGGAAAGCATTGATGGGGTTTGGTGCCACATGCATTTATGCCCTGTATATTTCTTTCCATCAGACAGGACCAGTGGATATACCCACATTCTTTAGAGCTGCATTGGAGAATAAGTTGCCAGTAATTGAAAAATACCTGTCAGACAAAGGGGATCCAAATGTCTGTGATGAGGTACAATCTTCCTTCTTACTGCAAAGCCTGCTACAAAAGAGAGGTTATTACAGAGCAAAAATAACTTTTACTACTAGGTTTTGTAGCTTCCACACTTTTGAGGAGAAAAAAGGGTGGGGGGAGAGTAAACACTGGAAGTTTTGTGTATCAAGTTTTCTAGTAATAATGGGGCCATTGGGACCCTTCAAAGTAATATTACCTCCAAAGAATCTTTATGTTTAAAAGAAAGGTGTTGGTGACCAGGAGACCCTGATTTTCTCTAGCAGGTGGTCTTCCAACGCTACAGATGAAGAGACAAGAAATCTGTCTGCAGAATGACAAAGGAAGCGATGCTGCCTGCCTTCCTACTCCATAATGCATAAGCTGCATTTGCAAAAGGCAGAGTAGTATGTTGGATGGGGGAACTCAACAGGCATCACTTTAAATTTGAATGCCATACTGCAGATATTTCTCACACCCTTTAAAATGCTGGGTAGGCAGTTCTCAGCTATCAGGATGCTATTAAAATTTAGCAAATTTCAGGTCTCAAAAGTATTAGCTCTTGAAAATGAATCAGCATAAAGTATGTATTTGTCGTCATGCTAGGGAGGAGGGGAGAAAAGATTTAAAGATACGTCTTTGTGCCATATTTAATATCTGACTGTGCACTGTTTTAATTGCCAGTACAAACGCACTGCATTGCACAGGGCATGCTCTGAAGGACATCTAGAGGTGGTGAAAAAGTTGGTGGAAGCTGGAGCCTGGCTGGAACAGAAAGACATGGTATGCACAACAACTTACACTCCTTTCAAAAAATTGCTCATTGTTTTGTAAGTGCCAAGAGGAGTGCTTACAGAAGTGCTTCTTATAGAAGAGGAGTGTTGAAAGGCCTTACAGCATTTTGTAAGATTATCCTTAAAATAACACTGTTGAGAAGAGGTTTCAGGAGGGGGTGTCAGCCTCCCTTTGCCAAAGTGATTGCTGGAAAACCCAGGAAGCAGAGGAACACACTGGCCAGCAGACTGCCGCGAGCCCAAAGCCTGGCATCGGGGAAGAGAGCTGAGGTCAGGCTGTCACTCCAGCCTGCTAGCAGGTGGTGGAGATACCACTGGCCCACGCATGTATCCAGGGCTCAGCACAACATGTACATTCTCCACGAGGATTTCAAGGCTGCTTTCGGGAGAGACCCCTGCCCCTCTGGAACACCGGCCACGAGGGCAGCTGAGTAGCAACAGCTTCTGCGGCTGTTTTTTTGCTTCTCTGCTCCCAGCTCTGCATCCCTTTTCTAAACAGTTGGAACTAGGCAGCCTTGCTCCCCCTTGCCTAACCCAGAAGTGCTCGTGGAGAGCGTAAGAAACAGGAGGAACGACACACAGAGCCAGACCTTCAAGGGACATTCCACCCCTCCCCGCAGAGCTGAGGGCAGAGAAGTTGGATATCGTAGGGGAGGAGAGTTCTAATTCACTTTGTGGATCTGCTAAGTTTGGGTTTTTTTTTTTAAACAGAGAACTATTATTTCCCTTGAGCTTAATTTTCTATGCATTTTAGAACCCAAAAGGAATCATCTAAAAAATATTAACTAGCACATACCAGCCAGAAAAAAATCATACCTGGCTAAAGATAACTTCTAAGTTTACAGAATATACAAACACATCCTCTCTCACAGAAGCGTCGCCAAGATCTTGGTCTTTAAGAGCAATATGCAGCAAGTGTGAAGAGTGAGAAACTCACAGTACTAAAGAAATTAGGGCAAAATAAGAAAAGCTGTTACTAGAAACAACTCAGTGAGCACAGTGAAGTGCTTTAGATTATATTGCATGAAAATTATTTTGGATTAATTTAGAAACTGGAATTTTTAAAAAATATAATGATGAATTAAATTACTTTCCATTTGTTTTTTCTTGTGCAGCTTGAATCTACAGCCCTGCACTGGGCATGCCGGGGGGGGGAACCTGGATGTTCTGAAATTCTTATTGGACAAAGGGATAAACAGAAATGCAAGAGACAAGGTATGTGCTTCTGGGACGCAGCAGCTTTTTAAATTGGAGAGGAAAATCTGACCCTTACTCCAAGTAGATAATTTTTGGCGTCCGTTCTTGAAGCTGCCTTTACCTGTTCCATGCCAATAACTGCTTCCTCCTCCCACCTCTCAGCTACTCAGCACCCCTTTGCACGTGGCTGTCAGAACGGGTCAGTACGACTGCGGGGAGCACCTCATCGCCTGTGAAGCAGATCTCAATGCCAGAGACAGAGTAAGTACCAACAACTTCTTACCTGTCAGCTATCAGGTAACATCAAGCCGCTGCCTCCCTTGATAGTTCCACTTGCCTGTAAAAACCCCTGGCTACACGGTTGGGTCTGGACCGTGAAGCTGGACCAGTGGGACTGACACCATCATCCATGTCTCCTGCCTCTAGGAAGGAGACACACCAATGCACGACGCCGTGAGGCTGAACCGCTACAAAATGATCAGGCTTCTGATTCTGTATGGAGCGGATCTAACTATAAAGAACTGTGTAAGTAATAGCAAAAAAAATGCAGTAACTCAACACGCTTTAGATTAAGTTTCCCTTCAGAGCAGTTTCATAGGTTTCAAGGCCAGGAGAGACTATTGTGAACAGACTTAATTAGATCACTTCAGAGTTAATTAAAGCAGAGCTGACACAGGGAAAGTATAACTTGGGGGAGGTCAGGGAAAAGAGGAAAAAACAGTACCCCTTCCAAAACCAGAACCCATCAGCTGCAACTTTGAACATCATCACATCTTTCTGTGATTTATTTTAATTACACATATCATATATTGCAAAGATATAACATACAGACACTCGCGCTCTGCACAACTCCTGGGCTTCAACCACCACTGAGACAGCAAAGATCTTAGCTAATCAGAGAAATCTCCTCTCTGTTAAGCCCACAGCCAACAGCGAGCCCAAGCACATCTGGATGACTGGCTGTTAACCTGACCATTGGGCAACAAATCCCGTGGCTCAGCAGAGCTTCAATTTTAGAAGCCCCACACCTGACTCTTTGCTCATAGCCACCGCAGCAACAGCAGATGCCTTGCCAGAGCTCTGCAACCACTTGTTAAAACACAGCACACCACAGTGCCCTCTCCCCCAAACCCAAACTGAGCAGTGGTGGGATGGACAGTGGGTTTTACCAATGCCGTGAAAATGATGAAAGGTACAGCCCCAAAGGCCAAACACTTGCTCTCTCAGGCTCTGCACACAAAAGTTGCTCCTGTTTAATTTAGATGTGGTACATAACCTAGTTAAACCAGTACAAACTCTTATCCAAATTCTCCATTAAATAGAAGACTGGCTTATTGAGGTTTCATCTAAATGTATTTCTAATCAGTTTAAACTAGGTCAAAAGAAACACCTGCATGCTCTGCTAGTCACGGTATTTGCTAATATGGCTTAGATCCACTGAAACACAGGGAGATTTCATCATGAGCCTGGACAGGGCTGGGACTAGCTCTGTAGAGCAAAAGGACTTGGATCTCAGGGAGGCGAGAGGTAGTCTGACCTTGTGTGTGCAGAAGGGTCTCGCATCAGGCAGACGCACTGTACAAATACTCAGGGAAGAACGAAGGACTCTGTAGTCACTGGCTGAAATTAAATCTCGCTTCCTCTGCTTTTTTAACCAGCAAGGGAAAACCCCTATGGATCTTGTTCTTCAGTGGCAGAACGGCACCAAAGAGATATTTAACAGCCTAAAAGACAATTCCTATAAGAGCGTCCACCTAGGCAAGTTCTGAAGAGAGAAACCAGACTGCTCTCTTTTTGCTGCTTTTAAATGCTTCATATGAACCTGGAGGAAAATAGCCCCAAACATAGTATTTTTATTGAAAATATTTATGGTACTGGATTATTTGAGATACCTCCACTGAAAAACTGCACCAACAAACATGCAAAGAAATTATTTTAAAAGGCAGGTTGAGTGTTAAAATTCCACTGGTTCTAAAATGGCTTTATTTATTACTATTTATTATTTATTTATTTAAAAAGTAATTTTTAATGATTCTCAATATTATTGTAGCTTTTTAAAATAGAACTTTACATCCTAATGCAATCTTTGCCAGCAACATAAATCCTTTTGTCTTAGATGGCAGTATTTCCAACTATATTAGCAACTTCCTTCAAGCCTTCCAATAGATCTATATAGTGAATACTTGCAACCATTGCCTTGTCTCTGCCAAATTCTATTAAAATAATGTTAAATGAATGGTGATATGTGGAAGAGCAATGGAAGAAGGTGTACTGAGATGCCAAGTGGATTTAAAGAGGCAGTTGAGTAATGGGGTTAGCACAGGGTTTGGCAATCGTGGTCGATAAAGAGCTCAAGGACAGAGATCCAACCATCACATAACTGTTTGAACTCTGGGATTCAGATGCAATGTTATGAAAGTGAGAGGAGACAGTATCAGGAATGTGATTTTTTTTATGCTAGACTACTATGAAGTCTGATGACTGAGGAATGCAAAACCAGATTATGTATATTTGTAAATTTGTACTGCTTTTTCTGTACATTTTGTACTGATCTATTTCAGATTAAATAAACAAGGGTGGTTCTTTTTACCTGCTGGAGTGGCTTATGGAGTGGCGAGCATGCACAGGGTAATTCTGTCTCTCTAAAGAAAGTTCACAACTTGGCCTCTGTAAAGTTCTTAAAAGTCTCAGCTGCCTAGAGCAGCTAGCCCTTGAGCTACCTCCCTGCCACTGTTAGAGAAATGCTGTCTCTTACTTTGTTAAATGGAAACACATACACAAAAGCAGAAAGACAGTACTTGAGTAGCTGGTAGAACAGTGTTACAGTTTTATTACTGAGTTTGATTTAAAATCTCAGTTTCTCAGCAAGTCAGTACTTACTATACAATGCACATGAGGCAGCTTCAGTTGTCCAAGCCAAGGAAGACACCGAGTCCTGCTACGAAAGGCAGGCACCTTTCCCTTTGCTTTAGCAGAAGCAGAACAATCTTACCAGTACCACCAGCAGGACCATCAATGTCCAACTTGATTGGGACATCACACACTGCATGCAGTTAAAATCCTAACGCTCCACGGCACAGCCCCCCAGCCAAATACGCCACAGGCTCCCACACACCTTCACCAACCCATGTCAGTTGGCTTCTAGCCAGGAGGCTTTACAGTCTGGCCGAAACAATGCCCTGGGCGAAGAGGTGGGGTCAGGAGCGGGCAGTGATGAATAGTTGTTACTGGAATGCCCATTTTTGGAGACCAAGTGAATTTACAGAAACCCCACAGAGAAGCAAGCAAAAGAAACACCTATTCTGTCTGCAGCCAGCTATCCTAGACTGAGACCAACAGCTTTAGACGGATGAGAATTTTCTCACACAAGCACCATAACTCACGAGTGTCACCTTGCCAGCTGTAGGCTTTATTTGTGAACACACTCTTCTCCATAAAAATTACGGCACACCTCCACTCGCTGCCCTTCTCTGCAAGCCACTACTTCACTACTTGTTTCTGCACAATTGCCTGGACATCAGGAGTATGCCTTGCAGGAAATAGAAATGAGATCAGTGATGGCTAACTCTGTTTATCATCCTAACTGAGAATCAGTTCAGTTGTTCAGGCACCAAAGTGGCGAGAACAACACACTTCAGGAAACTGGGGAGAAGAAACTTTTCAATCAGTTTCTGAAGCACTGCATCTACTTAAAGGGCAAAGATGCAGACTGTAAATTTTTTAAATGAAGTCAAAGAAGTAGCAAGAAGGTTCGCTAGCACTCAAAAGCCTCTTTCCATATGCTAGTTACCAAACTTCTCTCATGCTCAAGGTAGGTTATTCTCTGGCCAAGGCAAGATAATGTGTCATTTAGAAAATTGCACCAGACAAACACATTTCTGCTTCCTCTCTGGTTAGAGCATCATTTTGGAGGTTAAGTCCATAAATTATAAACTCCTACGTGTGTGTATGTATTTTTTACATCCCAATACCTATAATAAAACAGACTCAAATCAAAGTCAACAAATAATAACATAAAGGAAAAATATTTCATTATTTGTTGAATAAAGCAAAAGCTGTAGTGACCTACACCAGCATTATATAGAACTGTTAGTCTACTAAGAACTTCATCCATTCTGCTCAGTCCAGTTACTAAAAGCTCAGAGATGACCCACTGCAAGATTTCTCCAATATTTTATGTGCTATAACTTCCACTTCTCAGCTTGTCAGATGCAAATACAGAACTGGAATATTCACAGTAAAGCTCCCTCAAGAGTATCTTGAGTACAGTAGCTTACATAATTTTTATATTGGTTTAATCAAAAGAAAAACTTCAGTCAACATTTGGAAGAGCTCTGAACATGCTCTGCTGATTATAAATCTGTTATGATTGCTTTTTTGGCAGCCAGATTAGGTTTACTGAGGCATTAACAGGAAGGAAAACGAAAAGGCAGGAGGCAGCAAAATCAACACTCTCATAGGCAACACTGCCAGACCAGGACATAAAGAAGGAAATGATGCAGTAAAAATGATGTGACGTGGAGACTGCTCAGGCCAAGGTGAGACAGCTGTTACGTTGCGACTGCAATGTACCACACTGAGCACACATTCCGTGTAACCTTGGGCTGTTCCCTCCCATCTGTGGTAACCACCTCATGTTTGGTTTTAAGAGCTGCAGGACAGGGATGGCCTTTGGGATGTGTGTTCAGCAGGGCATGTCAGTCAGTCCTACTGTAACACAAATCCAAGGTATCTCCTAGCAAGTTACAGATGCTGGGATCTTCTTTATAGCCATTGATCACGAAATAGAATGGGAAGCAGATTTTTTTATTTTTTTACTGCACTATTATTCTTCACAGGTCACTGAAGGTAAACTTCATCTGCTGGCTTGCAGTTGTAAGGTTTAGTACAGAGATGCGCTTAAAACTTGAGAAACCATAAGAGCTAGACTTTGAAGGCATGCATTCTTAGAAACTTTTTTAATAAAAAAGGAATGCACTTGTACAACTGAAAAATTCTGTATGTTAGAAATGTTGTATTGGGTTCGCACTAACTCCGGAAGACCTAAGACAGGGTGGAGAGACAGTCTCCTGACCTTGGCCAGAAGCCCAGCATGACCTTTCAGATGTAGTGAACTACCATTCAGCAGTCTCTTTCCCACAGCTTTCCTCACTTCTACACCAGAAGAATAATTCTTCTCCAGGCTAAATAAAGTGGTAAGGGAGGAACTGGGCTAGCTGGAAGGCTGGGGAAGACTCAAAACTGGGTAAAGATGGGATGGAGGCTCCTGTTGACAATTGGTTCAGTCCTCAAGCTTGAGTCTTAGCTTTTTTGCAGGCTGGCAGTGTTGTTTCTTCCTCCTCAACCTTGCGAGGCTTCTTCACAGTGTACACTACCCCACAGGCACTCTTCCGAGTTTCTGGAATATACAAGCAGAAGCTATAGTACCTCAAATAAAATGACACTAATGCATTTAATGCATACTCATTGCAGGTGTCCATGCCCCAAAGCACAATTCAACATATCTAACAGCCAGCCAGTCAGCACACACAGTAGGTAAGCAGCCTGCGTGGGCATGAGCTGGGGATACGCTGCATTATGGACTGGGGAAACTAAAAGGGGAAATCCAATGGTGGGTGTAGAATTACAGCAAACGTAAGGGAAAACTGAGGTTTGCAGGGGTTGAGGGGCTGCAGACACACAAAACTGTAGGAAACCGGGCTTAATCGGTTCAATAGTCACAGAAGGACACATTCTTGACACATTGTCAAAAAGCATTTCTGCATTTCTGAGCAAAACATACTGTTCTTATAAAAAAATATAAAAAACGTATTCGCATACCCCAGGATTCTTAAACAGACTATGCTGGCACAGCTATATTGTCAGAGGCTCCCCTATACATACCAAGTAAGTAGCTTTATGGTATTCAAGAATATTTTATTTACAGAACCCTCAGCATTACCATAAAATACTACTGGGTGATGTTATCAAACTCCTCATATGTTTGCCAAACAACCTAGTGAGCCCAATCCAATTTCAGAACTACTGGTGGGAGGCATCTCCGCAAAATTTGAGGTAGACGAGATTCCCTACAAATACTCTGTTAGCAAAGAGGCTCTGCAAGAACCTTGCCAAAATATAGCGATTTATTCTGGGCTAGTATTTTTTGGAGGACAGGGAAATGACATCTGCTACTTAATTCCACAGATAAGATAGACAACGGTCTTGAGAAATTCCACATAAACTTGACAAAAATTCTTCCAACTCACTGTCTCTATGTAGATGAGTGCAGGCTGGAGTAGGACCCTGTTCACAGAAATGCCCTCTCCAAGAGATCAAAGCTACCTGCTGTGAATTACAGCAGGTTCAAGCCCCACCTCTACTGAAACAAGAGATGTAAACCAAATCCTACTGTTCGTTTGAAACTTAGAGCAACTCGAGTTGTTGTGACAGTGACTAGAAACCATACCTACCCAACAAACCTTGGCAGAGGCAGAAATCAAGAGCTATATGCGACTACTCAGTCACAAAGTTAAACCGCCATCAGAATAAACAATAAAAACGAAGAAACGCTAAGAACCAATAAATAAGCATGTGAAAAGGAGCATAGGGATGGAGAAATCAGTGCTATAGTGGAAAGCAAGGGTCTAAATTGATTGCTGGAACACAAACTGTGTCATCTCTTTGCTGCACTGAGATCAGGACACAAAATACAACTGGAAACTATTTGATTTCCAGTGCAGGGGGCCACAAGCTGAATTTCCACTTTCTTAATACTAAAAAAGGGGAAGTAGAAAAAGAAGAGAGCTACTCTGATCTTCCTTTGCTGAGAGCATAAGGAAGCAAGTTGTTTCACCAAAACACTTCAAGTCGTCATACACTACATGAAATTTTTTTTTCTAAGCAGCAAGCACTCTGGGTATTCGATTTTGCATCAAGTTTGATGGTCCACACTGAAGAGCGAGTCAGAAATAGATCAGATAATGAAGCACCAGAAAGGGACGAGGCAAAGGTTGCTTCTGCACTCATGCTGCAAAAATGTAAACACAACAACATGCATCCTGGTTTTCTTGAAGTCAATGACATAGTTTCTGCTGGTGTCACCAAGATCAGCATTCAACCCTTCCTGAAACAAGGGAAAGTTTCACTATGCAGCACGACAGGCAGATCTGTGTTTTGGCTAAACAGTTTATGACTCTTTAATGTGGTAAAGTGAGTACCCCAGTACAGACAGCACCATCAATTCAGCCACTGATTTGCTAGCATGGCAACAAGGGAAAAACAAAACACCCTTGCTGCACAAGCTCTTCTTCATGTGTTGGACAAGGGAGATAAAAACCCAAGCTGACTTGCTCTATAAGGTCTCAGACCTTTTGGAAATATGCACTAACACGAAAACAAATGCAAGTGTTACTTAGATGAGCTTGCATGTGCTTTTCACTTACCTCCATGGAGCATGGCGGCTCTGCAGTTGGTAGACACGGCTGCCTTGGCTTCGCTCTCTGACAGGCCAAACAGCAAACCTCTGTCACCTTTGCTCAGGATCAAAATGCACAGAAAGGAACAAACAGAATAGGGAAGTCTGTCTGCATGACAGGTTTGCTTACTCTACGAATAACTGGGAGTTAGCAAAGCTGTAACTCAAAGTGACATTTTGCATAAGGTTACCCAGAGGCACGGAACTGAGGCACCCAAATCTCCTGGCTGCAGTTCCCCAGCAGCCCTCCTGGAAAGCTCCTGGCAACATTGCTTCTTTACAGACAAGAAGCCGTACTTTTGAAAATAAGTCTGTCAACACAGGAACATTTTTTAAATCCGTAATCAAGTAAAAAAAAATGACCCCATTGAAAATTTCAGTTTGGGGGAGAGGGCACTGTCTGATACAAAAGCATTAGGCTGAAAAAAATCCCAGCCACCTCGAGCAGGGATGACATCAGATTAGGTATGTTAATTTGGGTTGAACCTGACTGCTCTTTTTAAGAGGGAAGGAAACGTTGCACGTAAAATCCTTCCAGGCCACACACCCTCCCACATGGTTCTCACGACTCAGAGCATGCTCCTCCCTTCGAGGGACAGTCCAGATTCATGCCTGGGGGGGTTAGGGGGGAGTAGTAAAAATGCATCAGAATTCCTAAAACAAGGGGAGAAAAGACACTCTCCTTGGTTTCTAGAACACAACCACTTATTTACCAGCACATATGTAACTAAGGACTACAAAATTTAGAACAGAAGTAATCAGCACTCAGATAGGAACTTTTTCTTTCTTAATATAAATACGATTTTATAGCTTCTTCTACCAAAGATGTGGCACCTTGGAGATCATAAGTAATAACTTCTGTTTTGGTTCACAGTGTCCATAGATTTTTATGGGTTTTATTCATTTTTCCACTTAGACCCACAAAACATCAATGCATATCACAACAAAACATACCTGTAGCTGAACACAGACATTACTATTTACAGTCACTGCTTGTGCCACCCCATGACCAAGAGCTGTTGCTCCTTCCACACCCACTCAGAGCCCTGATTCATTGAATTGGGTCACCAACAAGCATCGCTGTGTAAAGTTCAAGGAGTGTAAAGGATGGGAGTATTTCCAAACAACTTTCAACTTTCACATGCTACTATTAAATGCTGTCTTTGACTTTCTTAGAAAAAGGATACAGATTAGCCACATCGTAAGGACCTCGTAGTTCTAGAGGCTAAAACAAAACAAAGAAGGCTGGACATGTGCATGCACTCTCTCGTAGGCTGACAAGAGTGTGAGCAGGCAGGACAGTGCTATCAGGAAGGCAACATTAAATGTTACATAATAGCAAGCTGCTGAAGATGCACTGGGAAATCAAGCAAATACTATTATTTTGGAAAAGAGTCCCCATATGGGAGAAAACTGTCATGGAAAATACCACAGCAGCAAAAGAAAAACCCCACCTGAACAAATGAAAAAAAACCCCAAACCCCACAATACAATTCTTTGGTAAAAGAGACTGGTTAAAAACCCACAAGATGGCAATCATATTTAAAATTACAATTTTTATAGGCTTAATATACAATTAAAGCTGTATTTTCAGCCACAGATAAATCCTCAAATTGTTCTGACTTCAACAAAAATCTGGCACTTACTCTTTCAGCTGCACTAGATATAACAATGTTCTGGAAAACAAAAGTGAACAAACGTTCATCTGTCAGACAGCATCAAGAAATGAAAAAAAATCAGCAAGCAGCAAAGACTTTATGAGCATTAGCTAAGTTCAGGCTCAGAGCCCAATTAACCATAAGACTATCTGATGCCCTCAGATGAAGCGAACTCTGTCAGGGTGTGGATCTTAATTTGGGGACATGAATAAACCCAGGTTATCTCCCTGTCCCCTACAGAGAAAGGGGCACAGGGACAAACACTCTCTTGCAGTTACAAACCTCTCACAGACAGATGTGAGTTGAATAAGCACCGCACCTTTTAGAGGGATAGGCCCAGCAGTATCAATGCCAGAGTGATGGCATTAAGCAAGCACTTACCAGGCTATATGTCTCATAGTGGACTTTAAAGGGATCTTAAGGGTAAAGAAAAAATGCAGAGTTGCACACATGGTGTTAAGAAGTGTCCCCTTTATTCACACTAGTTGAAAGAGGCCCACACAAATGACAACTTGGCCTGAGCTGTAACAGAAATGGACTTAGGAGTCCAGGATCCTCTAGAAGCAGCTTACAGATAGTGCCTTTAGACAGTTTGGTGCTCCCAAATTTTCAGCCTGCTCTCTGTGTTGCAGTACAACTCAATCCTAATCTCAGCATTCACATTGGCCTTAAACTCACACTGGCTGAGGAAACCTGCCTGTAGCCATGCAGTGGCTGCCAATTCATGCCATACACTCACTTCCCTCAAAACTGACACCCCCATGAAAATCACCAGGCAGAGAGGCATCCTGCCCTTCTCTCTCAAAGGGTTTCCACAGAACAGGTATATGACTGCTCAGGGGCTGGCAGATATCACAGTTCAGCTGCCAGTGCTCTTCTGATATTAAACCTTCAAGGGTGCTCACCCAGGGGGAGACTGGTACAGGTGGAAACAGCAGCAGCGGCAAAAAATCCCTTGCACCTTTTATTATACCGAATAAAAGGCTTTGGGAATTCCTGCTTGAGTGGGTGGGAACGAGAATTGTACTGAGGCAGCAAAAGACTTTCCCTCTCTGACGTCAGTACCACCAACACATCACACCACCTCCAGTTACAGGTGGGGCTTTTGATCCCTTCCCCGCACTGCTTTGCTTGTCCTGCCACCTCCACAGCACAAAGAGCAGGGCAGACACTGGAAGAAAATGCTCTATGGGCAGCTGGAACTCAACCCGTGAAAGAGCTATTCGCATGGAAACGACTGCATGTTCACACTGTACCCAAGGTTTCCTCATGTGCTGAGGAGGAAAGGATGGGTCAGACAGCTCTGTCTTAGCATAAGGAAAGCCAGAAACAGAAGCAATACATACATCAAAGTAACTTAACAGCACACATCATGATGGAGCCTAGGACATTTCTTTCTGCGTAGTTCACCTTTAAAATGACTGCACTATGGATCCCAAGGGTGCTTTTGAGCTTCAGTGGTGCTGACTGCAAGAGTTTGGTGGGAAAATTCAAGGCTCCTGCTCTGAGATGTAGCAACCAACACCTGTCTCCCAGGCTCAAAGAAGCTCCCAGAGCAGCCGTGTGAGCCATCTTGAACCAGTGCAGGATCATGGTTCACTGCTGTGCCTTGGAGATGCTCTTTGCCTGGTTCAAAGGCAACTGGCTTCCAGTTAGGGGATGGGTAAGATGGGAGAAGGAGACGAGGGCAGACAAGAAAAGCACTGCTAGCAAGAGAAGGAGAGGCAGGCAAAGGCGAATCCAAGGGAAGGGCTAAAGGGAAAAACTGAAAGGCAAAACATTCTCTCCCCAGGTAAAGGAGACAGCAGCTGTTCAGTACAGTGCTCCAGGCACAGTACTCACACTCAGTTACCAAAACACAGGAGGTGAGGGACTGTGGCTACGCACACCTTCTGTCTGGCAAGGCAGGCGAGTCCCTCCCTTATTCCCTGCACATTTTAACATGTTTTAAGGACTTCGCTCAACACCAGCTCTGAGGACACCAGTAAATTTCTGGAAGTTTCTCTGCCCTACCACAACAGAGGAGGACTAAAAAGATCCAAAAGCTGCTATAAGTTCAGCAACTATAGGTGACAGAAGGCGAGAGTTGCATGCCAGGTGCTAATGCAAGCAGCCTATGGATGAGCCATCCTGCGTTTTGTTAAAAAAAGGTCTTTACATAACTGATGGAGACAAACTGCCAGTGAGGACTAATAACCATCTCTGCTTGCCCACCAGGTACTGAGCCTGAAGGCAAAAAATAAAGACAAGCTAGCAGTCCTCTCCCAGGTCTTCCAGTGCATAACAACTTGTCATGCCCAGCTCCAGCTGATTTACCTTCCAGACATAGATGATGCAGTAGATTGACAGATGCAGAAAGAAAGGGCACTGTGCACAGACCAAGCACTCGAACATCTCACTTGCTCTGTTTGTGATGCCTACTCAGCTGGTGCTCTCTAAACCAACAGCCACATGAGAAGAACATCTTTAACTGCACAGAAGAAAGAGGAGCACTGGCAGAAAGGAATCCCAAAGGAAAGGGGTTTTGTGTGTATGTACCTCATCTCCAAGTCAGTATTTTGTCCTATTAACTCCCAGAGCTGGGCTTCTCAGGAAAGGCTGTGCAAATACTCACTTTCTTCTGTAGCACCAAGGGAATTAACCTGTTTGACCCATTCCACTGTCCTATAAAATAGGCTGCCATGCCTGAGGGGAACTGAGGTTAACAACTGATCTGCTTTTAATTGGCCTTCCAAGCTGTATATCCCACTTCAGACTAGATGTGCAGAGTAATGTCAATTTTGGCTTCTCTGGACTAGCTAAGTGCGGCAAAAGCCATTTCCAGTAAAAGTCGTGGGAGCTACAATCTCTTTTAACTGGGATATGTATTATGATATGCTTCCCTGTTAAAAAAAACATGGCCTGAGAGGACCCAGCATGACAGGCAGCTTAGCCTGGCAGCCTGGGAGGAGGTAAGGTATGAAAGCAATGGATTACAGGCATCTCAGCTGCAAGCATTACTTCTTCCTTGGGTTTCAGTAGCAGGGAAGAATGCAGTTGTTCTGACTGCAGCAAAGCCCTGGCTGATAGCCAGCTAGCTGTTGGGTCTGTTTTGTACACTGGGAATTTACTAACCATTTAACAAAACAAGATTTCTGCTTTTTTCTTATGATTTTCTACCCCCCATATTCAAGGTATACTATCAAAAAAGAGCTTTTGGTCAACTAGAAATATGAAATGGGGGATTTTAAAGAGATGCATGGATTTCAGTTCTGGTGCAAACCTTAGGTCTCTGGCACTTTTTTTTTTTCTTTCGTTTTGGGTATTGCATACAATAACAGATAGGTTGTTCTGAAAAAAGAATCTAACAGTTTGACAACTTAAGAAAGCATGCAGTGGTGCATGGCTGGAAGTATCTGGAGCTAGAATAATTCTGTCCTTGTACTAGTAGGCAAAGATTCAGTCACAGCTTCAGAAAACCCAGCATCAAACTCATTTAAAATGGCTCAGTCTATACAGCTCCAGAAGAACTTGGACTGAATTAATTAGCTTGCTTTCACTTTGAGAGCTTACCTTTCCTTTGCAGATCTGCATCAGGCTGATCGCATTGGAAATTGTGTATCTCCTCATTGTGGAGTCTTTGATGGCAGGCGTGTAAAGTAGTTCAAAGTAAATGCCTCGGTCTATTGCCTTCACATGAAAGAGTGATCAAAAAATAAAAGGAGAGAAGCACAACAATCTAACAACTGCTGCCTATTATTGATGCAGCTTATTCTCAGTTAACTGTGTTATATATGAAAAAATTAAGGCGGAATTGTTCCAGCAAGAGCATAGCATAGCATGGGGAGAGGGGGGAAGGTTTCACTATACACCAGATAAGTGTACTTGAATCTTGGGATGACAGATAAATGAGGTTTAACAAACAAATACCAGCCACTTATTAGTTGTAATTGACTTTCCACTATCACAGAGTTGAGGAGACAGTGTTTCTGACCACTGCTGGTCAGAAATAAGACTTGAAACTTTGAAGACTCTCCTCCTCTAGCCCCACAGCCTACTATAAGGAAGGCCACCGCTTCCCACAGTACCCATGTCTTGCAGATGAGGAATTTGTCCTTGCATAAAAGCAGCAATGAGGACCCTTCTCTCCTGTCTCACAGCATATGCTGGTATTTGTGACAAGTTAAATAGCAATGCATCACAGGAGAGGTTCCAAATAGTAATACTCAATGTATTTTCAGGTGCTTTAAGATCCCTTGCTGTCAAAGTACCTCACCAAAAGCCTAGTATTCTTGTTCTTGCAAACACAGAGAAAGGTTAAGCAACTTGCTACAGGACACAGTGAGTTAGCGATACAGACACAATTCAAAGCTAGGAGTTCCTTGTGCCCTGGTCTATACGACATTTGCCTGAAATGTTACTCTATGCTTTATACTCATATTATTAAAAACATGCTGCAATGTTAATACTGTAAGAGAGTCCAGTAACTGAACACAGATGCAATTAATCCAGCTCCCATCCATTCATGACCTCTGAATACGAGCACAACAGAAGCCATGTACACATCAAATATTTTACACAAAGCTGGTCCAACATCTGCAAACAAGAAGAGAAGCCTGAATTTATCAAAACCAAAACAGGTGATGGCAATACATCAATTCCCAGCCAACCAGATTTTTAACCTCATCCCCACCACTTCAGCTGCCTGCCAATCTGTCTGTCTGGCATCACAACAACCAAAACTGACTGCCCGAGGATGCACAAAACCAGTCTGACAGACAGACTGCCTTGAAGCTGGGAGTGTGGAAGCTGAGCAGTAGCTTGTAAGGGAAATGTTTCCAAACACAGGGGTCCAAGAGCCACCCAGCTCCTTACCTGGGTTAGCTGCTAGAGTTTTAGGCAGCTAGGGTTCTTTCAAACAACACTTCATACAAAATTGTTGTTCCAAATGGACGGTTGAAATTGCCAGGTTGTAGCAAAATCCAAAGTATTACTTTCATTCTGTTTCAGGATTAATTCTAATTAATTTTTAATTTTTATTCTAGGTCAAACTTTCTGTAGAAGAGGAGGTAGGATTTCTAGCCAATTCCAAATTTAAATTTTTAAGCACTAAGGACTACATCAGCCAAGAATGCCCACGTGGAATGAACCTTGACATATACTCAGAGGAAAACACTATTTCACCTAGAGCATGTTCAGATTAAGCTTTCTGGCAAATCACCAACAGTAGGCAGAATTGTATTAACAAAATATTTGATCCATGCTGATAGCCATCTTCTGCCCCACAGTGGATATTTAGCAATTCCACATTTGGTTAATTTGCCAAGACATTCCTTTGTCTAAGTATGGATTCAATACAGTTGTCCTCCAATAATTTGGGAGAAGGATGTTGTGCCAGTTAACACTGTCATTCACGTTCTCCTGTCTTTTAAATCACAGGGCTGTTTATTCTGAGACAGCTGTACCACTCCTGGTTTGGGAGGCAGCTTAGTCAGCAATCACACCACATCTCACTGCTTCACATAGCAGTGGCCTTAAGGCTCTGTTTCCATTCCTTGGAAATATCACTTCTGCCTTCTTAAGTGGGGGACAGGAAGGAGAAAGAGAAAGAACATACATTGCTGTGTATTAAAGGCTGCAGTGGAGTGAAGTGAAGGACATCTGAAACAACACTATACATTATGCAAGAAAATAAAAGAACCACTTGGATGGGAATGGTGGGGAATTCAACTCAGAGTGACACTAAATACAGCATTTAACAGCAAGAAAACAATTTAGATGTAAATTTACCATATTCACAGGGGGCCTTCGGAAGTAGAATGGCAGCTTTTCTGTTACATTTATGCATACCAGATCCACATCTAGAGTTGTGCAAGCAATCTGCAGCAAAGAAATAGGAACAGACTATTACATAAGCCAAAAAAAGTGTAATCAATTTCAGGTGCACTCATTCTCCTTCATTTCTTAATGCAAGAAATGTCTCTCCAGGGTGAGTTCAGTCTTAAAATGAAGAGGTACTATGCCTTGCAGGTATGCCAATAAAACAGCAGGGCTACAGGTGCACAGCTCGAGCATTTCAGGCATAAAACCCAAGCCTTCCCTCACTTATAGAACTACTTGTCCAATAAAATAATGACCAACCAAAGGCAAGACTTACTGCTTTGTTCTTATCCGATATAGGACACACAGAAGCAGTACTGGCTTTTGGCAAAAGAACTCACAGCTAATGAAGGACAACCCCTGTTTACAAAGGGAACAGTCCAGGAACTGCTCCTTAACCCATCACTCTCTAATTCCAATGTAGCAACCGTTTGTTTTATGGATTAAGTATTTTTATCAGAAGCAACCAAAAGACTGAAACAGAAGCAGAACGTTACTGGTGGTGCCCTGTGCCCAGTACTGGAAGCCAATCCACAGGGCCTCACTTTCCTGGCCAAGTGGGGAACGTGCAGCTCTTCCTGAAAGCCACATCTCTAGAAAAGTCTCAAGATGGCACTGGAGGTCATAGTTTAAAATGTAGCTTTGAACTCACACCACAATTTACAGCCTGTATTAAAAGAGGGAAGGAATGAACAAAGACTGGAGAACCTCTGCACTGACATACAGAAAAAATTAAGTGCATATAAAAGGAAGACCTTGACTGACATACAACTTCATGCATACATGACGTAGGAATTATATATGCCTAGCCCGTAAAGATGATGACACAGGGCCAGATCAATGTCTGCAAGCAGCATTGTAACAAAGAAGATAAAATGGGCTGAAGATGTTGAAAAGGAATTTTCTATGTGTAGGGGAACTCCCTGCTTTCACAAACCTGCCAGCAACAGCTCCAAATACACCTGGGCCAGGCACCAACCATTCATCCCTCCTCGCACTGGCACGAAAGCGGTGGGGGTTGCGGGGAGTCCTGGGGCTGGGCTGTGGGGTAGCGACGCTCTGCTCTGATGCAGGGCAGGCTATTGCTTTGCAAACTAGTCCTCTACCAGTTTGTTCACATGAAATTTGGATGGAGACGAGAGCAGAGGCCCGGCTTTAGTAATGTTTCTTAGCTGTTGATAGCACTCCCTCCTAGACAAGAGGGCCACAGTACACATGCAGGCAATTCAAAGATCCAGCAAGCCACAAGGTTTTTGATGTTAGAATGTCTCTACCAGGCCATCCAGACTAAACTTTATCTTCATGCCCTACCTGTACCAACTCTGGTTGGAATCTATTGCATCAAATTAGACTTGCATGTGGAAGTTTAGCCCTACTACAGCCAGTTTTAATCCTTTTCTTATGTGGAGTTCAAACTACCATCTAGACAGAGGTGATTTATGGGAACATGCACAGAGCAAACAGCTCTGAATCATGTCCAAGAACAGATGTCAGTGAGGCTGTAGGAAATTCAGGAAGACAGAATGGTGAAAATGAAGGAAAGCAAGAATAAACATCAGAAACATGCAAGCTGCCCTAGGTGAGGGGAAAACAAGCCTTCCTCATCAGCTCCAGAAACACTGGAAAACTCTTTTCCATTTTGCAAATTAAGCAGAGTGGGAAAGGGAGTGACCCAAATGTCAGGATATCTACAGGATTCCAGTGACAAGAACATTTCAGAAACACCACCAAAGAAAAACAAATTTAAGAGCCATACTTCCCCATAAGGAGGAATTCCTGCACTGCACGGAAAGTTGGTGAGGAGATTTCTCCAAACGCTCCAATGTTCGGCCTAGCTTTGGCTCCTGGACAAGTCCAACACACAGGCAAGTTAAGGTTGCCCTGCCTGATGAAAGGCTCTGAAGTGCAAAAACTTCATACAGAAAATGATGCGCAGCAGTAGCGCAGGCGGGTGCTCGCCTGGCTGCACTGCGGGCAAGAGCCCCATCTGCTGGGAAACTCCAGGCAGCCTGAAAGAAAAACTCGCCACTGCTTGGATGGCCTGAATAAAGCTTGGGCAAACATTTTAGGAACAAACATTGAAATTGGGCTTTGCGCTACATCCTCAGACTTACATAAGCAAGTTTCTTTTTTAGACACTGGTGATCTGCTAATTGCTTACAAACAGCAGGCAGAACTAACTAATACGATTAAACCAGTCAGAATTCTTAAAAAGCAAAATTTTTGAAAAGCAACAGGCACAGACCTTATTACTGGCATGGAGTGGGCATTCCTGTTGCAGCCCAAAACAATCCTCTTGGGAGACTTAAAGGGGCATGTTCTACAACTATCTTGGCAAACACAGCTTCCTCATACCCCTCAGGATATAAATTATTTGGAGAATTTGAGTACATCTTTCAGTACATATCACTGCCACACTCAGTCACAGAAAAGCTTCCCTGGCTTGTGACACGAGGGCACAGACTGGTTTTGGGACATGCTAAAATTAGAGCACATCTCTATGACATGATAAATCCTGTTCTATTAAGAATAATCCAAGGGCAAAATTGTTGGTGAGAAAGATGATGCTCTCAAGGTAATGCTGAGTTACCAACAGCTAATTTTGAAATATAAAGTTAATTTGTGGTGCAAGACCCAACCTAGAAGGCTTTATCCTTAACAGTGAAAGATCCATGAGTCGTAAGAGCCAGAGGTACGTCCCTGAACTCCATGCGTAACGTCACTTGTGCCTGACTCCCTGTTGATACCTCTACAAAACTGACACAGCTCTCCATGGAGAGTCAGAAAACCTAAAATACTTCAACAAAAGACTAACATACAAACCTACGCTGAATGTGAACTTGTATGGATGAGGTCTTTCACCTCATGCAGCTTCAAAGAAATATGCTGGGGTTCCCTCCCCAGCTCATCAAAGTGCTGCCAGCATGGAAGCAATGAAAATGGTCTCATAGACAGTCCTGCTTCCTTCTTAACACACCGTCCATCACCTGTGAGAGCACCAGCTTAAACAGTCACTATCTACACCGGCCTGCTCAGAGCACAGCCATCCTCTTTGTGTCGGCACAACTACCCACGTGCCTGAATGCTGAATCAGAGCAGGAAAGTGGATCTGCCTGCAAAGTAACTTAGCAGAAACTCTGGTTACTTTTCATGATACGGCTGAAAATAAAAAACACCCACCCTTAAATAAGAGCAAGCCCTTTCCCCCAAAAAACACCACAGCATGCTCCTGCTGATTACCTGGCTTTCAGGAGCTTGTTTAGACATATAAAATTGATTGAGCTCACTTGAGAAGTGAGATTTTACATTGTTGCCAGAGACCAAAAGAAAGGTGGAGAGTGGCCCTCAGAAGTATTTTACAATTATTCGCCTCTCTCACACCCCCAAGAGTCCTAAAATCTTGCAAGGGAAACAAGAGCAGTCAGAAATGAGTTGCATTGAGCTGTAACTGTTATAATTAATGCTTGAATACTTCTGCTGAAAGATTCTTTAAAGTTCACCACCTTCTACAGCCTCTTTGCTTTGTACTTTACTTAGACAAATTTTCAAAAAGGAGGGGAAATAATTTAGAAAAACAGAAGAATATAATTTTAATGTGTCAAAACAGGTACTCAGCAGTACTAGAAAGTAGCTTTAACTTATTTTAAAAAAACCCCACACAAAACAAAAACAGAGTCAGTTTTATACTGACAAGCTCTATTTGAAAGTAAATTCTGTCACTCCTCCAAAGAGATGGACGTTTGCCTTTGGTGTCCCTGTGCCTTCTTCACACAGCTTCAAACTGCATGTCTGCTTGTTGCCTGCCAAGGCTAACAGAGACTGGACGCTTCCACCCATTCTTCCAGTTCAGAGTTAACGTTGTTATTTATGAGCTTGCAACAGGTCAGACATCACAATTTTGGGTTTTGTAAGAAAAACCATTCTGACAAAAAGATGACTTGCTTCCAGATGCTCCACTTGCTCAGACCACTCACATCAACTGTTATCAAGATTTTGAGGGCAATTTAATTAAAAAGATGAGAGAGACAGAGGTGACGAATACCTATCATCCAACAAGCGAAGCTGAGATCATTCTGCCTCAGACAGTTTTAAAACTAGGGATTTTTCTGGTAGGAAGGGTCTATTCAAGATGTAGCAGCTATGGATAAAAGCTGGATGCTTGGTGCTGTTAGTAACGGCCAAAGAATTACTGTACATCACTGTATTTAGGTATCACCTCTAAATAGTAAATGTCATCTTCAGTCAAACACCAGAAATAGACCAAATGAGTTCGTGGTCAAACACACTTGCAACACCTTGGTTTTTTAAAATCATAGACGTGATAGAGTACTGGGGGTTTTGTTCAAAATACTTGCATTTCTATTAACATAAACCAATCCGAGAAACAACAGCGTTTGGCTAAGGTCACAAATTATTCCTTACTAAGGTTCTAAAAATTATTCACACCCACTATTTTCTCTCACTAGCATACTCTGAGCGCTGCCATTGCTACAAATGCCAGCATCTGTTTGGTAACACTGATACAGCAACACCTTCAAAGACTCAAATTTTTTGGAGGCCGTTTTCAGTTGCAAGTTTGCTCTGAACAGATAGGATAAAATCTGAGTGAGAAAATGACTGTCTGCCCTTCAAGTATTTCCCCTAAGGCTGCTCTACTTTGTACAGCCTCAACGGTCTTCTTGGCAGGCAAAGTAACAAACATATCACGAAGTCACAGAAGTGCAGCTTCTCTCACTCAACTTGAGCATCCAAAACACTCAAAACAAAACTAAACCAGAAATCTCAGTCTGGCAATGGAGCAAGGTTCGTTATGTTTAATCAGGTATGTTTACTTCTGGAAATTCTATTTTATCTGTTCATAAGATGCTACTACAACTGGAACTAGTGCGCTCTCATAAGCTCTTGCTCCTCTTTTGATTTAAAATAAAGAAATAAAAAGAAAAATTAAAGAAAAAGAGATCAGCTATCCATTTGGACGAACTTCCAAGGGAAGACCTAAGACTAAAAGGAAGAAGATAACACTCAGGACCACATTAGTCCCGCTTTAAAATCCTCCCACTTTCCCTGGCACTTCAGAGATCAGGAACAATCAGCGCTAACAGAAGACAGCAAATGTGTTTTGGGGAAGTTGTCGGAGTTCGAGACATTAAAGTTCACTATAGAAGTTTTCTACATGCTGACAGTGTATCTATATTAGAAAAACAGGATGTCTTCTCTCCTCACTAGAGGAGACTACTAAGTAGAGTACAAGACACACAAAGGAAACCACAGCGCAGGGACATACAAGTCCATTAATCAGGCAGATGTTTCAGATTTTCACCAGTCATCTCAAGGCCTTGCTGTCTCCTGCAATCCCTCCCAACCTTCTCAGTCTATAACTGACCAGGCAGCCTATATTGCTTAATTAACCCCATGACATGCAGACCTGCATAAAATGGGAAACGAAATCAAAACAAAGCATGTACTCAAACTAGTCCAAGGCACTATAAGTTATTGGATGGGCACTGCTGATCAGATTGTTGTACTTACATGGAACAATTTCTCAGTCTTCGGAAATACTGCTATGATGTCATATAACCTTATATTTGCAGATGTTGATCTCTACAAAAGGAGGAAACAATTACTACCTTGAATTCTGGCAGATGCCAAAGCTATGCACAATGATTACGACCAAAATAATGAGACGAAAATCCCTTTTTCACTTTCAAGGACTAAAGCAAAGCCAATAATCAGTAAGTCTCTGCTGTCAGCCATACTGTGAACTCATTCATTCTCATTTTGAGGCTTGTCACTTGTTACCCACTTAGTAAGGCACTCACACCGTTTGCTTCGATCATGTAGCACTAAAACATAGAGAGACACAGAGCTCGCTCAGAGTCTTCTAGTTTATGCACAGAAGTCCAGAAATCAAAGAAAAGACCCAAGAAACAGAACTGTTGTCCCATATTGACAAATGATCAACAGAAGCCATATCCAGTCTTGTAAGTCTGCATGTCTCCATGATCACGTTATTTGCTAAAGATGCAATCTGAAAAATCATTGCTGAACATCCTATGAAGTTCTCCACATACAATTTCCACAGTTTCATGCATTCATTGAGAAAAGGAAATAAAAATTGGAAAATTAATATACTGAATATACTTACCAAGAGATTACAGTGGGAAGGATCAGAAACAACAAGTGTTAGCCGGGTTAAGACTTTAATTCTTTTAGATGTACCCTACAAAAAACAATACAAAAGACTTTAAAAGCTACAAAGCAAAAATTTGTAGTGACTTTCAACCTGTCCACTTGTCCTGGTTTGGCCTAAACCAGGCCGATTTTCCTTTCAGTGATTTTTACTTTCAGCTAAGTCTCCTCTAAGTAACTGCACTTTCTGAAACTAACTGCATGTTTTTGCAGACAGTGTCTGCTTCCAGGACTGATAACGCTCGAAGTTTGTAGTTATCACTGAGGCACCGGTAGGGATGTTGTGCAGAAAGGCTCTTGCTGTACTTATTCTTGAGAGAAACCAAGGTCACTGCTGAATTCCTCACTGCTTACGAGTGAAGAGCCGAAGGGGGGTCGCAGCTGCAGGGGGGAGCGGACAGGGCAGGTGACCCAAAATTGACCAACGAGGGTATTCCATCCCATACACGTCATTCTCGGTATAAAGCGGGGGGATCACGAGGGTCTCGCTCTCTTTCTGCTATGGCCGGAGTCCAAGGAGGACTCCATCTGTTTTCCTGCTGCCCCCGATCCCGATCCGTGCGTTCCTGAATCCATCTCTCGACCGTCGCTAGGCCCAGCCTGGGCCTTCCCGGAGCCTGCCCTGCAGTGCCGGTGGTGACGTGGCTGACTTCAGGGGAGCTCAATCTTGGTTTTGTATATATATTTGTATATATTTGATTATTTCTATTATTGTTATTATACTCTTTTTTTTCATTATTATAGTTTATTAAAACTGTTTTAATTTTCCAACCCAGAAGTCTCTCTCCCTTTTCCCTTTCCCTTTCCCTCTGGGGGGAGGGGGGCGGATAACAGAGGGCATCTGCCGCAGGTTTAATAGCCAGCCCAGCTTTAAACTGTGACACCACTATATAAAGAAAATGGTGGCTTGCTCATATTCTTGCCTACACTAATTTTCTAAAGCCTGTAGTTACACTTCCCTAATTTATATAGATCTGTTTGATATTATACCTGCCTTTTACAAAGAAAAACTTACTGTGTTTCTCTGAGGAAGGGTCAATAGAAAGGAGAAAGAAAGAAATAAAGGAAAAAAAAAAGTAAAATCATGCAGAAAAACTGAGTGTGTTTTAATACTGCTATGGTTCCCCAGGCAGGCCAAAACTGCAAGCAAAAGCAGTTCCTGAATTAACATATCTCAGTGATTTAAAATACAGACTTGGTTTATTATATCCAAATTTTGCTCCATCAAAACCAGGAAGTTATTTCCAAAACTCAAATTTCATGAATTATACTGTAATTATTTAACTACAAGAAGATTCAAAATTCACACAAAGCTATTTCTTCAATAATTTCTAAAACAGTGAATAGATCCTGCTCTAATGTGAGTGTATCATTCTTCCAGTGCTGGGAGTTTTAACAATCAAGCAATGGACGAATTTCTCTTTTTTTATTAACGTGTAATACACAAAATCACAAACACACCAAGGTAAAAACGGTAACTCAGAATAACAATACATAGATACAATGTAACTAGACATACTTGTACAATAGGCAAAGATGGAAACAACTCTGAAGGAGATACTGGCTTGCCGATTTCCTTAAAAGAGAACAAAACAATGTTATTCAGAAGGTCATGGGTTAAGTTCATAATGTAAACAAAAGCTGTGTTCCAATCCTAAAAAGAAATTTGCCATGCTAACAAAACTATTTCCTAGGGACAATACATGGACAATATTAAAAGTTAACTCCAGGGCCATTTACTCCATTATAAAACTGAGTTCTGTCACAAATGCAGACATTTGTACTTGCGTCTAAACATGCATTCTGCAGATAAAGCTATTTGGGAACACGTAATAAGGAACATGTAGGTTTACAAGAGAAAACACACTAAGAGCAAACAAACCCAACAAAAATTACCTGTTTCTTTTCTTTAAAATCAATGACATGATTAAGAGCAACTGCAGAATATCCCACTGAAAAAGTAAACACATAGTAAGAATATTTTGCCCAGTAAAGTAATGGAAACAAATCCAAACAGAAACCTGTTAAACACTCATCACTTAAATATCTCAAAATTAATAATCACATGCATATTTACCTTTCACATTAATTTTTTCTTAAGATTAATGCTCTCAAAAATTGCCTTAAAATAAAAAAAAATTCTTTTTGCCTTTTAATACACCCCAGCCCTGACAACACTTACTCGATGGCAGAGCTTTATGAACACGAATACTTGGGGTTGGGGGTCCCCAATGATTTTGCCCGAGTTTGGTCCTATTGATGATTTTTTTTTTGTGAAAATGGTTAAGGACATTCAGGATAGTTGTTGAAACTACAGACAACGCAGAGCTGGGAGAGCTAGAGCTACAGGAGATGGCGAGGGGAGCATTCAAAACGATGCTGACAAATTTGACGAGAAGGTCTCGTTCAGGAAGGATCAGAGGAAGATGGTACACTTGCCAAAGTGAAATCACCCCCAAAACACAGGACAGGCAGCACCTGGCTGCACAGCAGTTCTACAGAAAAAAAAAAAGACTTAGGCCATAAGAAACTGCAGGTGGAAAAATGTGTCCATGTTAGGGAAAAACAACAGTTACACTGGGATAACCAGGCAGAGACAGAGTCTGCAAAGCACAAGGCAAGCTTTCCTTGCTACTGAGCACTGCGAAGACCTCGGTCCTGGTCACTTTACTCGCAAAAGATCCCAAGTTGAACAGGGAGAGCGGAGAGGAGCGAGGGGGGAACGCGACCCGCCGGGACGCAGATGGCGAGGTTTAGCCTGCAAGAGGTGAAAGTAGCCCCGAGCCTCACGCTGTGCTCACACCAGCGCGGCGGAGCTGCCGCTGGCGTCCCGCCGAGCCCAGCCCTCCCCAGCTCGGGCCCGCCGGCTCCGCTCCGCAGCCCAAGCCGGCCCCGCCGCCGACCCGAGCCCCGGGCCGGCCCCGCCGGCCTCCCCGCTCCCGCCGTGCCCGGGCACTAACTCACGGTGCGCGGCGGCCTCCAGCAGGCTCTGCAGGGGCTTTTTGTCCGGCCCATACGGCACGTTCAGGTCGGCGAAGCCGGCCATGCTGCGCGCAGCGGCAGGGCGGGCCGCAGCAGGGCACGGCCCGGCCCGGCCCCGGCACCGCCCCCCGGCACCGCCCGCCGACGGCCCGCGGCAGCCTGGGGCTTGTAGTCACCTCCCGCCGCGGGCAGGCAGGGCCCCGCGCCCAGCAGGAGGGCTGGCAGCCCGGCGGTGTTCGGCAGCTGCATTTACAAAACCCCAGCAGCAAGTGAAGAGGGTGTTTCACACCATCGCGGGTGCTCTCCGGTCCGAGGTGCCCCACCGAAGGGCTGCGGTGACGCAGGGGAGAGCCCGTGTGGTGAATTTCTCAGGCAGGGCTCTGAGGAAGATCAAACCAGGCCCTGAGGATCATCAGACCTGGCTCTGAAGGAGATCAGACCTGGCTCCTTGCCGCTCTGCACAGCCGAAGCAGAGCGGGCCGAGGCACACCGCTCTCCTCAGGGCCCTGTCCGGTGCCCACCAGGTGGAGCTAACCTTGCTCGACTGTAGTATTACCTGGTAAACTATTTGAGCTCCATCTGAACGCTGTCAATGAAAAGAGAGGAATCCTTTCTAGTTATTGAAAGGTCTTCTCTTTCCTATGTCATCTAAAAAAAATGTGAAATAAAGCCTCAAGCTGCCATGTCAAGAGATATCCCCTAACATGCAAAAGGACTGAGGAATTGTAATAGACCAGTAACCAAATACATATTCACTGTGTAGCACTGTTACAAAAAGCACAAATATAGTTCTGCCATTGATAAATAGAACAGAATATGTAAAATACAGGTGGTAATTACCACTAGGGTTTTTTTTGTCTGGGGACTTAGAGCAGCTGCTGAAGACAGTAGGTCTGTGATTCCTGTCCAGCTTCAGGTGGCACGCCAGGGCCTCGGCTGGGCAGGGGGTCCTTGGATTTCTCCTTCTTCAAACAGGGCTAAATGTTCACTAAGGGAAGTCTGTGGGGTATCTGGAGCTCTGAATTCCTCATGAGGCAAAAACGCTTCTATCCAAGGCCAAGGCATCAATGCTGCCAGCTACTCCGGATGTTCCTGCTTACGGGGTCTGTCCTTGGTGCAGCTTGTGCCAGCTGTGCCTGGGGACTTGTGGCTTGTTTCTACCAAAGAGATCACATGGTTTACAATGGATGACTGAGTAACAACAGTGCCTGCTTGGCACATTTTTGGCCTTGCTGTCTTGATGAGTTTTAAAGACCTGGGATGGTGATAGCAGAGAAGCTACTTGTGGGCTGAAGAAGCTGGACTAGGAGTTCAGGGCAGCTTTCAGAGTCAGTAGAAAACAGCCGGACACATCTCTGTGACAGGAAAAGAGACATCACACTGAGCGGGGAAAAAAAAAAAACAGCCGGTAAACTGTTTTTGCTCTTGCCACATCTGTGGCAGCACTTTGTTCTCGACAATATTATGTCAAGATATTTCAGTAAAGAAGCTCTGTTTTGGCCTATCTGCGTCTGTAAGGTGCTTGCCTATTATATTAAACCAGCCAGTACTGCTTCTCTGCCAGTCATTTGAACAAGCAGCATAGCCTGAATGGTATTGTCAAGGTTTTTCTTTGATGTGTGTAAAAATGGAAGAGCTTGAGGTATTATTCCAGGTTTTCTTTGACTGAGTGTATGATGGAATTTGGGCTAATTTGTCTTAATGAATGTAAGAAGCAATCCATAAACATGTATCAATTATTTTTGAATGGCCCTACTGCAGCAGTGTCCAGAGACATCAAACAGGATTAAGCAGCTTTTGTGTATATATACACAAGCAAAACAAACCTCTCCTTGAGGTACTTAAAATTGAGAATATTTAAACAGATCTTCATGCAGAAGATCTGCAGAACCCTATTTGCTATAATGGTGTAAGAATCTGAGTATGAAGCACTTTCAGCATCAAGTATAATGAATCATGTACTCAGACCAGTGTACAACCTGATTTCCTACATTAATTACTCAGATCTTACTACTTTTGTTTAGGCCATCCCCAGTGATCTACTTAAAAACATCTTTGTGGTCCTCACTGTTAAGCCACAATCTTCTAACATGCTTTGTTGCATCAGTGTCCTGCAGTCCTCCTAGGGGAGCTAGATCTCCTCCCTCCAGGTGTTTTCCTTCTAAACACATTTAGATCTCAGGGGAGTTCTTTCAGTAAATTTTTATGCAGAAAACCTAACAATTCTTCTAATATGTTTTCAATGGGCAGCCCATGGGAGCAACTGTTAGATATTTTTGCTTTAGTTCTGTGTTTAGCACTTTTAGGGAGCTAAGATATTATTTGGCGCTCTCTCTCAGCAACTCAGCAACATGAATGTCATGGTCACTTTTATCATAACCTCCTTTGTAACAGTGCAGAATGAATTTTCAGGGATAGGAGCTCTGATTTTCTGAGCGATATAGAATTTTTAGCATAAATGTCACCTTAATTGTTTGTTTTCTTTTCAGAATACAGCTTGCTGTTGTTAATATTTGCTGTTTCCAAAAAGGGAAGACATCATTTCACATTTAAATTGCACAGATGCGAGTATTTATTTTGACGATGACAAGAAATGCCTAAGATGAGAACGGTTACCTCTCTGTTTTACTGCCACAGAGTGGTGATGATTTATTTTCACAAAGACAAGAAAAGGCAGAAAAGAAAACTGCAGCTGCAACATCTTCGCTGGAAGTTGGATGAGTGTTATTTGCTAAATAGTACATGCTGGGAATAATAATCAAGGTTTCAGTACTATTTGCCCATGGAATTCTAACCAGTTTCTGATATTCTAAACATTTTGACAACATATTTCCCCAAGGCAGAAGGAACAGGTATCTATACTTTATTTATTGTTCCCAACAGCAGGTCCTCACCAGACTTATATTGGTTTCCAAGAAAAGAAGATGAAAAGAAAAGGAAAGAAAAAAAATTATAACAGACAAATGAAAACAACAGTTTATGAAAAGGGGATGACATGAAAGGAAAAATAGCAAGAAACATTTCTTCTCTGTTTATTTATTAAATTGCATACTTCTGTTGTGTTACCTTCCTGCCATACATCCAAAATTGAATTGTTTAAGAAGGGGAATGTAGCAGTGCCTTTAAGGTTTTATGCTAAGATAAGCACAGCTGTTGTTTCTAGAGATTACCATGCTGGGCTTTCAACGCTTTCTCCTCCACTAGTGAAGTTCTTGTGCTACACTCCTTGACCCGTTTCCATCAGCGTGCTCCAAGTTAGCAAAGACCTGCTGTGTCAACAGACTCTGCAAGCATTAAGTCCTCCGGAGAGGGACGAAGGATCCAGGATTTAGTGCAAGATCTTTCAACACAAACACTTTGATAGATACATTAGTGGCCTCACTAAATCAACATGTGCTGAGGAAACTGTATTTCCTTAGTGAGCTCTGATGATGTCTATCTTACCTTACCTCACTAACATGGGGGCAAAGAATTGATACCAATACCCACTGTTACATTATACACTTAGTATGAATCATGAATGCAGGAGATGTTATGTGATTAATACTATTTGTGGAGGAGAGGAAAAAGTCAAAGAAGTTAATTATTTTTAGAGAGGAAAAAAAATCAAACAAAAGGGTTCCCTTACCTTTTATTTTTTTAAATTTGGAACATTTCTATATAACAAAAATGAAATGTCAAACATGAGATTTGCAAATAAAGTACATTATCAGGTGTGAACAAAATAATGGAACTTCAGTAAGTGCGTGAAGAATGAGGGACAAGGGCTCTAACACAGAGTCAGAGGTATACAGAAATGTGAAGACGCTTTTATACATAGAGAGCCTAAATTACTCAAAGGACAGGATGTTACTAAGCTCAGCTACAAGACTGATTTGATGATATTTATTGAAGCCTAATAGCAGGTGAAAAAGTAATATCTTGGGGAGTGGGGGGAGAACAAATGCCAGCTTGTTATTCGTGACACCCAGCCAGCCATTTGTTTAATTTCTGTATGCTGTCTGGAACAGCAGGTAATTAGGGTCACTGAAGATAAAAGCAGGATGTACACATGGAAGGATCAACTCCTACCTTCATGTATCATTATTTTAAATGCATAGAATAGATGTAGTCCCATGGAGTGATGGATGCTCTCTCCTTTCCCAGACACTGGGGATGTGAAAGCCTCTCAAGCCTTCAAGGAAAGCACCAGATTCAGCCCAGCCCTGGAAACTGGAATGTTATTCTAGGTGTGTCCCAGGGAAAAGCTTTCAAGGAAAAGATTTTAGAGGGGTATCAGCTGCTTCATCTTGTCAAGGTTTCATGTTTTCTCTGCAATAATACGTAAACCCCTTTCTATAATGGTACGTAAATTGATTTAAATTGTTTCGTTGCTTCAAAGATAAGATTGTGAGAGTAAATACAAAGAATGATGACATATGACCTTTGAGAAGGAAAGAAATCAGGGGATTAAATTCTAATGAACAGTATGAGAATTTAAGGTACAGAACAAAAGATGAGGCTAAAATCCTCCTTTCAGGTTGGAACGGGTAAGAGTAACACGCAAACGATCCTGCATATAATCCACTGAGTACACTTAGGGAGTCACGTTCCAGAAGTGTATTGAAAAGCTGTCAAGAAGAATGACTGATTTAATGAACTGTGTCAACACATTTGCAAGAAAGCACCAGATTATAATTTGCGCTGCCTTAGTGACATTTTAAGCAACGGAAAAATTGCTTTTACAGTAAGTATTAAACCGTACAATGTTATCAGCTTTCATGATATGAATATATTTTGAACAAAATTTACCCAGTTCCTATCTCCTTAGCTGTACTTCAGACACTATTTTTAAAAAATGTATTACACAACAAGGAAATATTCTCCTTTATCCCTGCTTTGCCTTAATGCTTTAACTTATTTCAATGTACCCCTGCCATTTCCAAAGATCTTTTTCTTCCTAATATTTGCTTAGCTGGGGAGGAGGGATGAAGGACTTGCTTTATCACCCTGGAGGGGTAAGTCACCTGAAGCTCAAGGCTTATGAACACATTCTGAGGGATTACACTGGGAAAGCTGTTATTGTGAGTGGACACAGTGAGGCAAATAACATGAAAGGGGAGGAAAATACGTGACTGAATAGGAAAACACTTTCAGCTTGATAATGGTCAAAGAGCTGCCCAAATAGATCTTATACTTACCATGTGAAACTTGCTTATTTTATTATCTTAGTCAAACCAAGATGTGGGGGTGGAAGGGAAAGCAAGCAACTGAACTCCCAAATCCTGCTCACTGCCTGCTGCATTTCTGACCAAAGGAATCTGCCTGTGCTCAGACTGTGTTGGGCACATCTGACCCCAACCCCTCGGTCCCATGCGTGCTCACAGGGGAGCTGGGCCAACAGAGAGTCACGCATGATGGAAAGCCTGCTTTCGAGAACAGGTGATGCTGACAGAATAGACGATTTCATTAAAAACAAAAAATTCCATGAGCCAAGTATTGAAGCCTCAATTGCTATGGGTTTATGCTTCAGTAGTGCCTATGAGTGGCAGATGAGGTTTCTTCCGATAGCTGGATACTTATTAGGTTTCTCTTCAAAGCAGATTTTTATGTCTGTATGACGTGAGCTCATACTGCAGTCTCACTGCTGGGCCATGCACACAGTTCTTCCCTCTGTCTGGTGCAGACTTAAATAAAACTTCTTATAGTGTTGCCACCTGCATGACCTCTCCTTCTTCAGGTATCACTGACATTGGTCAATGGTTACTGATCCATCTGGGGTCAACAGTCCTGCTTTAATTTCTTCTCTTCCTCTAGTTCATCTGGCTTCTGTCTCTTGTTGGAAATACAAGAAGACACTCAGGAGCAGACGTTTCCTGTGTTCAATCCTTGCTGTCTAGCATGTCACCACACCAAGAGGTGTAATCTTCTGCTGGCATCCCATGGGTAACTGACAATTCAAACAGTTAGTCTTCACCCCACTTGGAGGCAAGAATATGACTTAAAGAACGAAGAAAGCTAGTGAGTCCCAGAAATGGGCTATTATCCAAGAGTTCAAAGAATCTCTGCAGGAAAAGCGAGTACTTGAAAGCGGTGGTGTTTTGTAGGTGGTGGTAGTGGTGTTTTTAACTTTACCAAAAGGGTTATGCACAGAATGGTAAAGAAACTTAAATAATGCTATATAAATATTAATAAGTAGTGGGATTCACATTAATTCAGTAGGAAGGAAGGAATCTTAATACAGAAAATCTGTAAGCTTGATGATACAAATAAATACTCCAGAGACGACCATGTTGTGGGGGGTAGATCTTACAAGAGCAGCCACTATTAACTCTCCAAGCAGCAGCCGGGGTCCTGCCGGACCCCAATCTGTCAGCACGATAGCAGAGACAGAGGCACTCTGCCCCAGCCGATCTCGACGCAGGGCTGCAGCGGAGCAAGCACGCCCAGAGGCTCCCATCCCGTCTCCGACCGGAGCCCGCGGTCGCTTCTGCTCGAGGCGCGTCCACCCCCCCGCAGCTTCCGGGGTGCGATATATCTATATCTATATCTATATCTATATCTATATCTATATCTATATCTATATCTATATCTATATCTATATCTATATCTATCTATATCTATATCTATATCTATATCTATGTATCTATATAGGGGGGTTCCCGAAGTGCCCCCCGCGTGGGGCGGCCGCGGAGGAGAAGCCGGAGGAGAAGCCGGCGCCCGAGGCCGCAGCGCACACGGGCTCTGGTGAAGGGGCGCTCCCCAAAGCCGCCGCTCAGCGGGGGAGGAGGGCTCGGGGGGGCGGAGCGGCTCCCACCCGTCCTCCGCCGCCGTCGGAGCAAAGCAGCCGCGGGTGGGAGCGGGCGGTGGGCGCGGGTGGGCGAGGAGCTGCCGCCACCCCCGCCCGCCCGCGCCTCTCTCTCCCCGCGGGCTGGGGGCGATGACGCCGCGCCCACCCCCCGGCTGCCCGGGGAGCGCCGTGGGCGAGCCCGGCGGCTCCGGGGGAAGTTGAAGGTTGGCCCCCCCCCGGGCCGCTCCGCCGGCTGCGAGGGGGCGGGCGGCGCCGGGTGACCGAGGAGGAGCCCGAGCATTAGCCCAAGCACTCCGGACAGCGGGGAGAGCCGGCGAGCGGGCGGAGGGGCTTCATGGGCAGCTCACGCCGACATGGTCCTCGCCCTCAACGGCAGTCACCTCTAAGGTAACCTCCGGCCCCTGGTCCTGGAGGACCCGCGGGCACTGAGCGGCGGGAGGATGATCGCCGGCTCCTGGCCCCCGCGCAGCCTGGCAAAGCTCGGCCCGTCGCCCCCCCCGTCGGCGCTGCCCACGGCGAGCCCCCTCCCCGCCAATGACTCCCAGTGCGGGGAGCAGATCCTCAGCTACGGCAACGTGCAGAAATTTGTCATCGGGGCCGTCCTCTCCCTCATCACCCTGCTGACCATCGCCGGCAACTGCCTGGTGGTCATCTCCGTCTGCTTCGTGAAGAAGCTGCGGCAGCCCTCCAACTATCTCATCGTCTCGCTGGCCCTGGCCGACCTCTCGGTGGCCCTGGCCGTCATGCCTTTCGTCAGCGTGACCGACCTCATCGGCGGCGAGTGGATCTTCGGGCGCCTCTTCTGCAACGTCTTCATCGCCATGGATGTCATGTGCTGCACGGCCTCCATCATGACTCTCTGCGTGATAAGCATCGACAGGTGAGACAGCCGGCGGCCCGCGGTCCGCCCTGCCCTCCCGCCGCTCCCCGGGCACCGGGGACCGGCCCCGCACCGGGGACCGAGGGTGGCCGCCGGCGTCGGGGACCTGCCGGGAGCGGTTCCACCGAGGGTCTCTTCTGTCGCCACCGGGTCCCTGGGAAATGAGCTGTAGACAAGGCAGAAGCGCGGAGGGAGGCAGAGCGAGCCTTGCAGCCGCTCCGCTCCCACGGGCACCGCCGGAGCCGTGCGTGCTGCTGCCCGCTGTCCCAGCCCGGGTGCCTGGCTACCCCTCTGGGTAACTTCCCTGCTGTCATTGCACTGTCAAAGCGTCAGAACAAAGCCGGAGCTAAAATGTATACGTTTACTGTGTCTCTTTACAAATAGCGGGGCATCATTTACAGCCACTTTAAAATTTGCAACGTCTTTAAAGTGCCTTATACCACGGCTAGGTTTGAGCTGATTGTTCCAAAGCTGGTGACAAAGTCACTCACTGAGTTCAGTCGAGTTTTACTAGATCAGAGCAAGCTCAGGGATTATAGCTGATTAGGGTTGGATCATTATTCTAGTACAATCCCAGCATAGCTCCATTTTGACTGACAGAACCATTTTCGACAAATAACCTTTTGTTTGAAGGAAAAATTGCTTTCAAATATTTGCTTTTTTTTTGTTTTAAAATTTCTTTGCCCTCTTAAAAACCAAGTTATGCTCATTGACATGTAGCTTCTTCCAAAAGATACAGGCACTGGGGCAAAAAGGAGGTGTATACAGGCTGCAGAAGAGGATCTTAGGCATTCGTTTCTGATGTTAAGCTCTCACATTTGGCCATGTTTAAGCTCTCCTCTGCAGAGGGAGGCTGACAGATTCATTTATTCCATGCAGGTCCCATTCTAAAAAAGTTACAGCCTGTAACTTCCCTCTTCCACAGCCTAAAACCTGTGCTGAGAATTTTAGCATCTAGAGGGAGACTCTCTTCATTGCAACTCAGCACAATTAGTAGAAATTGAAGAGCCTCGTAACAAGACTGTAGAATTAGTTTATCGTGAGGTCTGATATCCAACAGCAGCCTTGACTGTCCACTTCGGAAAGTTTTGGGAGAGAACTCTGCATTACGTTTCTGAAAAGAAACAGTCTTTCAAAGAGTTTCCCACAATAACCAGAGATTGTTTCATGCCAAGGAGCATCACAGTTTACGCTAATTTCAAAACTTCAGTATTTGTATAAGCTTCCCCTGCTCCAATGCTCTGTATTTTGTGACTTCTGTAACGGCTAGCAGTTATCTGAATGCTGAAAAGCATCTCGTAGCAATGAAATCCACATACAGACTTTGACTGAGTATCAAAGGGTGGGTTTTTTTGCTGTTGTTGCCTTGAAATTTGCTGTCTTTTAGCTTAATTCCAGTATCGTAAGAAAATATGAATAGGGTTATCTACCTTCCCGTCTTTATTCTCTGTTTTTCTATCCTGCCTATTTTTAAGATCAGTGATTTCATTTTTTCCACTCTCTCCACATAAAGTACTTCCATTCTTTGATTGTTCTTGGTGTTCGTCTCCGAGCTCTCCACTTCCATTTCTACTAACCTTTGAAAGACAGGTTAACATAATTAAGCTTTCTTACCCAAGTAAGGTTGTGTGACTGATTCACACTGTAGCACTGGAGTAATTTAATTGTACTCTTTTTCATTTCCTAGCTTAACATTTGAGGTCACTTCTGTATGTTGAACAGGGGTTTTGATTGAACTGGTCACAGTGATGACTGGGTCTCTTGCTGTCTTCTTCCCATCCCATGGAGACAAGCCAGCAATCCATTAGGAAAATGTCTGTACCACTTGGCAATAAAGAATTAAAAAATCTCCATTGTTTGTAATCCCATTTAAAAATAAATAATCTTACACTGTTGTAATACTGCTCAGTCAGGCCAAAGATTAGCTTGGGATGTCAACTAATCTCTGAACAGTGAATATATACAAAATATGCAAACCAGGGGAAATTATGAAAATTAAATGTGAATGATGAAATGTCACCAATGTAGCATTGATTTTAATGGTGCTATCTTACCTGCAGTTGTTCTTACACTTAGGTAGTTAGGAAAGTCTTGAATGATCACTGAGGGAGACATATCTGAAAAAATGAGTACCTCCAGATAAATTATTATATGTATGTACAGGAGCTTAGAAATCACAATGCATTAGAGGGTCAGACCATTTTCACAAGGACCATTTTTCCATGGGTTTGATGGAAACACTTGCATGTTTTATATTATCTAGGAGGAGAAGATCTCTGGTGATACAGCCCTGATTATCTCAGTGCAAAGATTACAAATAGGAGATGAACCAGGAAATCCAGAAGCAGTGGAGGAGTGAAAGAAATCCACCATCCTCCAACTTGGCCACTATCCTTGGTGCCATTTAGATACACTTAAACCTTGTAGCACAATTAAGTGGTCCTGGAGTTACGCGGGGGACATTTGTTTAGGGAAAAGGGTTAAGACAGGGCAAAAAGGAACATTTTTGAAGAATAGTTATGAATTGCACTGCCACCTGGCTCTTTAGGACAGTTTAGGAAGTCTTTGTTGTGATCCACTAAAGTCTTGCCTGAAGTGAAAGATGAGGCTGTTGCAGGCAGTGTAGAGACAGCAAATAAGTTTTATATTTTAGAATTTTCATTGTTAAACCTCTAGGTTCTTCCTGAAGCAGATATGAGAATCAGTTGAAGGTAAATGGCTGAAAGAATGTTACTATTGAATTAATCTTTTAAAGAAAAATGAGAATTTGTTACAAACTGTTAGGCAAGGTTTGTGAGTAGAGGTAATATCTTTTATTAGACAAATATAGCTGGTAAAAAAGAGGCTTTGAGGCCCTTCCAAACCAGATAAAATGAGTAAATCGAAGAGGCTTTTTGATTTGTTTCCCTTGCACAAATATGTACTACTCAGCTTGTGCCACTGAGAGCCCTGAAATGCCAGCAGCTGGCAGGCCTATTGCACAGATATTTTGCTGCACAGCCCTTCGTGGCGGATGCATTTTTCAGCTGAATTTATCAGTTGGAAAGCTCTGAAAGATGCAGATTAGCATGGAGTCTACAAATGGACTGGTTTCATTCTGTTGAAAAAAAACCCTGTCTTTTTTTCCTAGCCAGACACGTCAAGTATTTCTCTTACTTTTAAAGTTGCTTCTACTCTAAGTTGTATAAACGTTAGGACTGCACAGTATGTTAGTATGCTGTTATGGGGATCTCTAACTTTGTACAGGGTGCACAAGAAAGAAGCTAGTCTGGAAAGTTAATTTTATTATCCACAAAGAACTAAACTTGGGGAAATTAATGAGATAATGTCCATAATGATATCAAGATTTGTACTATTATGTTTTTTTTCAGATCGTATCTTTCCTTTTATTTCACAATGTGAAAACCTCCACAGATCTTTATCAGGGTGACCTGAGATGAGCATGTTATTTTTGAGGTATCTGTATCTTATTTAAGCCCCCGCTTTGGAAGAAGGCTATCTGCTTACAGGCAGGTCTGTCAGAACTAAAACAGATGTGATGGAGAGACAAGAGTATTTCTACCTTTTCAAATTTCTTAAGGATTAAACAGGCAAGACAGCTTAATACCTGGACAATCGATACTACCTTTGCTATACTTGCCATCCATGATACAAGAGGTAACTCTGGAGAAAGGCAGGAGTTACAGAGACTTTGGCAGGATAATTGTGCCTCAGTGAATAGTAGCCTCCTTTAAGCATTTCTTATTAGTGTGTTTGTTTTTTTCTCTTAAGGCTCCACTTTTCTGGTTCTGAATTATATAAATGATACCACATTTAGATTTCTTTACATTTAAGAGTGAGTGAACATTGGGAGTGAATTATGAGGGATGGATGCAAACCGTATCTTAGTGGGTGAATGAACATATAAAGGGAATTAATTGAATTTACACTGGTGGTGTTTGCCTGCTGATTCATCATGTTCTTCTGACCCAAGATAGCTACAGAAATCCTGTTTTGGAGAGTATCCACTGGATAACTGCATAAGTAGCAATTTTTAATTAAATTTAAAAATAGCTCTTTGGCTTAGAAAGTGATAAAGTAACATAACTACGCAGATACAGTTGACAAATTATAACACTTTCCCCACACCACATGAGTAATGAAACACTTTTTGGGGAACTTTTCCAGTCTGTATCTTAGCCAGCAATTCGTGAGTATTTCAGACTTCCATTAAATTGATCAGGATTTAGAATTTGTGTGCAAATGATACCAAAGTGGGCCTTTTTGTTGATCCTGAGATTTTTATACACAAGTATCAGTTCTCTCTCCCCGCATCTTTGGTATCTTTTGCCATACTCCAAGTATGTATGTGTACCTATGCTTCACCTTAGAACATGTCAGTCCCTAAAAGCTTACCCATTCCGAGTGTCCTTGGTGTATGGCTGGGAACTGAGGAGGCCTCAAAGTGCCTCACAGGAAGAACTTGGGACTAAATTTAAATAAAGACTTAAGCACTTTCAGTAGAATCCAGGTGTGAAATTCTGGCTACATCCAAAACTGATAACGTGACCTGAAAACCCTGTCAGTGATTTCCTAAGCCTGATGGCACCTAAGACCCCTGTGTGGCTTCCCATTTGGTATGATACTCTTCTGCCTTCAGGCCATGGGTGGAAAAGCCTGCGGTCTGTTCTGCCAGCCCTGCTCAGTTCCTTCAGAAAATACACGTAGAATATACATGTAGAGATAGATGATGAAAAAATCCTGTATGTAATGTATTTTGGATCTAGAATAAATATAGGCACCCACCAGCAGTGCCCCCCATGACGTTTTGTATAGTATATATATTTGCAGAGAAATAATTGAGGAATCAGGAAAAACCTGAAAGGAACTATAGGAAAAGTCTGTGATGGAGTTACTGCGATTAAGGTCTATATTGCAGAAGAAAGTTTTGGGATCAGTATGGCAGCTAATTCATAACCACCACCACCATTGCAAGAGCCATTCTTTCCATTGTTCAGCCCGATAAACAACTGTACTCTTTCTGAGTCTGTACATAACTTGTCTAGCTTACAATAGATACAGATAGCATTGGTACAGTGAAGTGGAAAAAACAGATTTGTTTTTATTCCTTTTCATATAGTTTTTCTAGTCTAGGCTAATTAGAGAACATTCCTCAAGTTGTTCTAGTTTCTTTTGGCAGACAATTTCTTGCCAAACACTTCTGCAATCTCTGTTTTATTACTTACACTGAGAAGAGGTACAACATAAATTTTTGCTCCCAGATCCTGAGATGAAGAAGTTGAATTGGAAGTTGGATGCATTAAGTAGTATAAGGCAGTGCAATGTGTCTCTCTCACCGAGAGCCAGCTCCAAAAGAGTAAATGAAGCTGGGGTGTTTTGCCGTACTGACACGATCACACTTTAGATGCTTTTCTATGGCATCCTCAGGTATCTCATCCCATGTCATGTAGGCAGCCTGCAGGAGATGAAGTTACTTACACTGTGACCTGTTCTTGGCCAAAGGAATTGCTTTTCTATATCTTTGCAGAGACATTATGCTTCATGACTAGACTGCCAGATGCACAGTAAGTAAGATGGGAGGTAGCAAATAAAAGACCTTTTATCTAACGATGGACTATTTTGTGAAGACTTAGCAACTCAGGAGTAAAGGGGGTTCTTTTACCACCAAAATGAGTGGAAGTTTTGTCCTTCTGCAGTGGGAACAGGCATAAGATCTGAAGTTTGGTAGGTGTGTCTTGTGGCTGCACAGTAGAGGCTGACAAAGTTTGGGAAGCTAGAAGACGTTACAGAAAATCTGTAGATTGATTATTCTATTGCTGTTACATACTGGATGAGCTTAAGTAGTGTTACTGAAAGGGAGTCATGAAGCATGGAGATGCAAGATAATCTAGAGGTGGCAGTGAAAAGGTCACTGCAATTGGTAGTGTTCCAAGGTATGCATGAATGGGGAATTACAGTTCAGTCAGTACCAGGAGATTTACAATTACACCACACTTACGTGAATGCCTTGTCTTGAAATTGGCTTGTTGCATTTTTCCCATTTGAAACATATCTTCTGTTTGCTCCTACCAGGGTTTAACACTGGATGAGTTCTCAGAAGTGATTTTTGGGTCTCTAATTCTTGGGGGCTCATCCAGACGTTTCAAAGGAGCCTGATAGTCAGAGGTAAGGGAACATTAATTCACATTTTTGCCAAGCAGGGGATTCTGGAGACATTTAAAAAGTGATTTTTTTCCTGTCAAGATCACAAAAATAGTTTCCATAAATGAGGTTGGATTTGCTTCAAGATTCACAGGAAAAATACAATTCTAGAAACACTCCTCTTAGTTTTTGAAGGGGGCTTTTAGAAATATCTCCTAATATAAATCACAAAAATACAAATACATATCATACTGGCATGATGATGTAGTGTAACCTGTCTACACTAGTATCAAACTATATTTTCCTAGAGTGTTTTTCTTGAACTGAATGAATATCATAGAATGAAACATCAAAGCATTTGTAGTCATTATACCGTGTTTGAAACAAGACTACTATATCACTGGTAACATGCTTTCACAACCTTCTAGAGGAACAGAAATTAATCAAGAAACTTACTTTCACTTTTCTGGAATAATTTTATCTGAAACTTATTTATAAAAATCCCTATGAATTATATAAGGAGAATATCTTATTTCTTTAAGAGAAATCTACTATTATTTTTAATATTGTTGAGTTTGAAACATTTTATCAGAAACATTTGTGGCAACTTTTGAAACAGAACATTCCATTTTATCTGCAGTTGATATTGTACACATGGCGCTGTCTTCAGCTACAAACACCTCTTTTTCTTTCCCTCAGTATATCAAACAAAGATCTGGTCCTTCCTCTGTGGACTAGAAAATCTGAAGAAAAAGCTGGCCGTTATAGGTCTTGCATGAGTTTGAGAAACAGTTGAGTCTGCCAAGGGGCAGTTATCGTATAACAAAGATTGGGGAGTGAAATTACAAGTTCTGATGTCTGAGTTTACCAAGCACGAGCATCACAGAGCAATGCTCACTGCAGTTCTGTCCTAATGGTCACTAAGGCGAGGATAGTATCTTTCAGCTGGAAAGCTTACAAGTTTTAGTTTTTCATGTTGCACTGAACAGCCAACTATTTCTAAAGGATTGATTCATATCCATTTCTATCCTTATGCATACTGAAGATAAAAAAAACAGCTGAGATTTTTTTAGCAAACTCTTACTACAAAGGTTAAGTTTTCCTTTCCAAAAGATACCAGTAATTAAATATGTCATGGGGAAAACTTGTTTCTGTTCTGTTTGAACTAATTTAACAAAATTAAAGAATGCAGCAACTTTCATTTTCTTCTTGTACCTTGCTGTTTACTCAGGAGGCTTTATATAGAACAACTAAATTATCTGATACATATGAGTGGTTCTGTACATATCAGCATGTATGCAAATCAGGCAGTGATTCACCTCTAACAGTAAACAAGTTTTTTAGGTAATGTACAGACAAGAAAGAAATTTCTAATAGTGTCAGCTGTTCTAACAACACACAGAACTGATATGTACAGGGAAATCAAGTCAGTACTGAGTATATTCTGTCTTTATCCTGGCCTCTGCTATCAAATTGTGAGCTAGCAGAAGAGACCTCTGAGGGGGAGGTAATATCATCATGGACAGCTTTTTCACTGCAAAATGGTCACAATTGTTCAAAAAAAAAACCAACCCAAAACACAAAACCATGGAGAGATGTTACAAAAATAACTTTTTTTAAAGAAAGGAGATATCAGGTCTATTCTTAGAGGTACATTGTGTCTTGATGAAAAAGCTGGCAGCAAAGTTTTTTCCTGAGCTATATCAAGGAAATGGGTGGTTTTTTGGTACTGTCAAAAACTTGAAACCAAGTTTTTTAGCTTGTGGAATTGTAAGTTAAAAATATAACCACAAGGAAAGTTCGTTATCCATTTTTGTTTACAGTTTTTTATGTTCCTTTAAGGAGACTGTGGGAAGTGGAAGTAGAGCCATATGAAAGGTAACACTTTTCTCACGTTGGGAGCTGTTTGTCCTGCAGGGTGTAGCAGGTTGAGGAACAAGCAGCAGCTTGCCGCGTATTTAAAGTGTTGGAAAAACTGCTCAGGGACCAAGGCAGACTGGGCAGAGTTTGTTGTATCTCAGACATTCACTGAGTTGGGTAAAATCAGAACTGGAAGAAAAGGCTTGCCTCCAAGGGCACCGTTTTTGTGGGAGAATTGTGTACAAACCTTCTTACTTCTAACTCACCATGTGCTGATTTTTCTGTATTTAAACAGATCAAATTTCTAGTTTTCATTTAAATAAACTTTGACTTTTTTTCAGTTGAAAACTCTCCAGTCTTTTGGGGACAGTTTGTTTATTGGAGATCTAGGCAGACACATCATGAGTTCTCCTCCCAAGGACCTGGCATGCAGCTGTGCCACCTTCACTCCTACTGAAGAATACTGATCCGTAACCTTGCTGGCATTGGAATCGTAATTTCTCATCAGCTATACAAGTACCTGCAATCAGAGATATGGCCTATTGCTGCTCTATCTGAGCCACAGATACAGAGCTTTTTTTAAATACACTATTTATAAACTGTTAGCTTTTCATGAGAGATGTGTTAGAGACTAGGGACAATGTATTTCAACATATGATTTTCAGGTCTCACAAAAGGGACACAAAAGGTAACTCCAAAAAAAAACCAAGTCTGTTGTCAGTAGTGTGAATTTACTAGTGAGAGGACTGTTCCCATACTAGAAAATGTAGGGATTTGTGAATCAAAGTAAAGAATACTGGCCTAGAAGATTTACACTAATAACAGGTATTTAGAAATTGGCAATAGGCATAAAAATTAGAAGGTGGAAATGGAAGGCATAAGCTCAGATAACAGAAGTATATCCTATCACTGGAATGGGCTGCCCAGGGAGGTGGTGGAGTCACCATCTCTGGATGTGTTTAAGAAAAGACTGGACATGGCACCTAGTGCCATGGTCTAGTTGACATGGTGGTGTCAGGGCAATGGTTGGACTCGATGATCCCAGAGGTCTCTTCTAACCTGGTTGATTCTGTGATTCTGTGATTTGCAACATAGAATCATAGAATAGTTTTGGTTGGAAAGGACCTTTAAGGTCATCAAGTCAACATAGCTGTCATCATGAATACAAACCATGAAAACATGTTGTGATTGTCATGAAATATTTCAGATACATAGTACTATTTGCCAAAATAATTTTGTGTAAACAGTTCTTCACGTGGGTTGTTAAATTTTGTTTATTTGTTGTAGAAGTCAATATTTAACAAATAGTTGAAATACTATATCCCTGAACAAAGTCAGTGTGTTGTCTGTCCACAAAGTACTTGGAAATATTTATATGCATGACCCAAAACAGCTGCTGACAAGATGCAAAGCTTTTCTTCAATAAGATATTTTGATGCTAAAAATAATACAGCTTTGGCTCTAAAGACTTAATTTTTGCATTGTTATGTTCTGCAGTATCCCTTTTATCTTAAGAGTCTGCATTCAGAGACCCACTTCTTAGCACAAGCAGTTTTAGCAACAGTACCAATTGTAGTCTCTCAAGAGTCTATTGTCCCATATTAAAAAGCTATTTTTGCTAAATAAGTTTGGTTATTAGCAGAACATAAGCTTTATTTTTTCAAAAATAACTGAAATTAAAATAGCATAGTGGACTGTTTGCCTGTGAATTAAACAACACAAGAAGGAGGTTAACATTTCCAAAGCCTGTTACTTAACATGAAGCTTCTACACTGCTGCCTAAGTGTTGAAATAAATATCCCAAACAACTGCAGTTTGCAGTGAGCCCCTTCGGATGTCCATAGGCTAGCTGTGGTGATTCATCCCGCACTGATGCCAAAGGTCTGCTTCTAAATTCAAATGCATGTTTGAAGTTATTAGCCTGGCAATGAGAACTAATATTATTGGAAGCTGTAGGCACAACAATAAACTTCAGGCATTTTAGTCTTTATCTACACAAAGTTGATGCCACCACATCTCAGAAGAACCTTAGAGTTGCCAGCTTGCTGCTGAGAAAAGCAAAGGAAAGACATACTCACTGAGAGATGAGAAGGGCTTCCTTCTGCTGATCCCACTTATTTCACTGCTTTCGTGTGTGGTGTAGCATCTGTAAAATGAACAGAAAAAGAGAGGTCTGAGATCCCTCATAATCTGCAAATCCAGCTATGTTTGAAGGCTTTGGAGGAGGAGATCATCTGTCATCAATTGTATCTATTTCTGGTTTAGCATAAAGGTATAACTCTAAATTCTGGTGAACATGAAAAAGCATTGTAAAAGAATTGTGACCCACACACACTGAGCTGGACAAAGTCATTTATGGATAACCAGTATTGAATCTGGCCGCAAATTTTGTCATTCTGTACAGAAAGCCCAGGGGAAGAGGGCCAGAACCTCCTTCCTTGACAGGAAAAAAGCAAAGGGTTTATTCTGTAGGTTGAATGTACTATGATTTCATGCCTGTGAAGTTGATGGTAGCAGTTTGTGTTGTGTTGAAATCTTTTCTATATTTTAAATATATTAGCATTGTGGATTTTGCATGATTTTGTAAAGGAATAAAATTATGAAAAATGTTGCTGAAGGAAAAGGATATGCTGTAGTGGAAGCCGGTTGTGGGTAGGCCCTTCTTCAACAAGACAAAGAGGACACATTATCCTGGCTAATCTCCTTTTTTCAAATTTCCTATCTAGAGGTCTCTAAGCTTATTTGGAGCCACCTTTGCAGAAGTAGACCTGGTGACTTCTGAAATGGGGAGTATGAACTTCTGGATTTGGATTAATTTTTACTGAAGCAGCAAACTGGAAAAAGACAGCTACGTGGAACTGCAGCCTGGTGGGTCTGAGCAAGACCCAGGAGTTTCAAAGTATAATAGAGTGGAGGACTGGTTGGCTAGAAAGAAGTAGTGTCCATGTGGCCATTACTTTCTTCATTCCCAAACCTGCCGGTAAAAATGAATAAATAGTATGATAAATGAACGATTAAATACTGTGGCTGTGAAGGGGTGAACGTACAGTTTTACCTACTGCAATTTGGGTTTTGCTGCAGTTATTTTTCATCACGAGATGTTTCTCCCCTTCAACCTTCTCCTTCAGTTAAGCACCTGGGGATGTGTATTTAAGGATTCTGAGTGATTGCGAGAGGAAGAAATATTTGTAAAGTAATATTAATTTCCTACAAATGTTCTATTTCCAGTTTACCGAGAAGAGCTTGATCTGAGCAATTTATTTGAAATTAAATTCCAAAATATCACTGAATAAGACATTTTCTGAGGAGAATGACAGCAGGCAGGAGGATTACATGTGAAGGGAGAACTTGGGATCTGGTGTATAAGAATGCTGTAAATAAATATGGTAGTTAAAATGAGTGCTAAGGAAATAAATGACATATGGTTAAGAGATGTGGTAGCTACAGTAGACCTCATGTGAAAAGTATATTTTACGCTGAACTACAATGACAATATTTTAAAAATATTTTTCAGGAAAGAAGTGAAATTAAAACCCACGGTACCCACTTTCTAGGAACAGTAGGTACCTCTGGCTGACATTTCCACAGGTAATATTACAGACCCAGACTCTATACAGACTCTATTTAAGAAGCTTTGCACATCTCAAAATTTTACAAGAAAGATTTCTAATTAAACCTGCTTTAGACTTAGATTTTCCTGTTTATCTAACACAGTTTATTGATATACTGTGGTTTTTCTCCTGCTGAGCTTGGGCGAAAAAGTTAAACTTGAGGTGAACATTTACAATTTTTACATGCCTGACCCAACAGAACATAGCAAAATATTTGTGTGATTTTTGACAAATTCAGATCTGCCTTCAGGCCAATACAGCTATGGACAAAGCCAAAAATGTCCAAGTGGATTAGTTCTGTATTGAGATTCACCCATAATCACTATATAGGTGTTTGTTAGGGCTCTTGCAAAATTACTGTCATGGAGAAGCAAAGACAAGAATTTGGACCAGGTCTTCCTGCTATTTTTCCTGTCTCTTCAGAGAGAGGAAGAGAAAGAAAGGGGAGGAGAGAAGTATTCTAGAAGGGGTTATTCCTTAAGTGCTTTGTCTGTAGATATTAAGTTGTTTATATTCAAGGAAGGAAGAGAGGGGACGTAAATATCTGCACATTTAAATAGCTATTCCCTGAAGATACTTTGTTTTAATATAGTGGTATCATCAGTTCAGTGGGCTGTGGTTTTTCATTTCATTCATCACTTATGTTGTGGAAGTTTCTGAAATACTTAATTTAATTGTACTAAAGATATCAGTCATGATTTTCTACTTAAAGTTGTAGGAGGCTTTCATTTTGAAGCACCATTATAACTTTCAAAATAATTCCTTTTAAGCTGATATTTAGTATCAATCCAAGTGTGACTCATGTAGTGAAGTTGGAGAAAATCATCTTAGCCATTTCTGCTTTATGCAGTTTTTCATAGCTCTGAAATTAAGCCCCCACACATTTTAGCTGAAGCAAGGGGCACAGGAGGCCTGAGTCTTATGCCAGTATGGTGCCAGGGGACAGCCAGAGTGCTCAGATGGGCACAGGGACTTGGGGGTTCTGTGTTTTTGTGTTGTTGAATGGACATCCCTGTACTGTTTTGGCAACCTCTTCCTCCTGAGAACCATCTAAAGTCCTGGTGTCCCATCCCCAATCTGAGTCTCCACCAGTCATCCTGAGAAACTCTCCAGGCTGCCTCAGCTGCATCCACACTGGCACCCTCCCACGTGCATCTTCAGACACTTCAGTACCGTCTCTGAAAGTCCTCCTAGAGTTTGCTCTGGTTTCAACTTGTTTGTAGCACATACATCCTGGGACCCACCTTGCTGCCAGATACAAAGCGGTCATCTGGTGTGTATGTGCGCATGTGCCTGCACACACACGAGGAGAGAACACAGTAGACTGATAGATTAGCCAAAAGATAGACACATCAGCCTGCCTCATTGCTCACCTAAGGAATGTTTGTGCTGGTGTCTGGCAGAGTACAGAACTGAAAAAAAAAAACATTGCAATTTTTATTACAGCCTACTTGAATGCTTCCACAGAACAGGATAGTCGCAAGACTGAGGCATGTCTGGTGGTTGTCTTCTGGCATGTCTCCTCTGGCCTGGCTGAAGGACTGCTCTTTGCCACAGGACAGCACTAGTCAGGGTATGGGAGGGTGAGAGATCTGAGCTGCTTTAATAAGTTGTGAGTTTGAGAACTAAAACCCTTTCTGAATGTGGGGGCAGGGGAGGGAATAATATGTTAGAAGTACCACAGACATTGGCAAAAACCTTAAATCTTCATTGGCTTTGACAATACGCCTCGGTGTGAGAGACGAGAGGGGTAGGATGGGGGAAACCTGAAAGAGGACAATGAGGATTTAGTATCTTTTCCAGTTCCTGATCTGCAATATGTATTCTTTTCCATTCCTCTGTTTTCTTTTGTTCAGGAACTGCCTCTGTATAAAAGAGTGGGGATTTAATCTCAGCTGGTGCTTCAAGAAACCACATCCACGGTTAAAGTTTTCTCCCCCACAGCAAGGGCAAAGCAGCAAATAAACCTTTTCCTATCAGTAAATATCAGCTGTATGGAGTGCTTCTGCCTATCAGCTGGCCAGCTTGGGTTATCCTGATGACATCCAACTCTTCTGTTTTTCTGTAGTGCTTAGCCCATAGGATCAAATTAAGTCCAGGGACTTGAACCTTATCTTCACTTATATAGGTGGCTCAGGCCAATGAGCAAACAGATCATCTAAGGCTGTAAATCCTCTAAACATGAAGGCATTCAGCACAAGATCATGGCTCATGCCTGTCTTCTGTCAGACTGTGTAATTGCCAGGATGACAGTGAGGTTTATTGTGCAGGAGATAGAAATGTTTAGGAGTAAGGATCAGAACATGAGATTAACTGCTCAGGAACTAAGGCCATCATAAAGATTACTCTCAGTGCTTAGGCATTCCTCCCCAATTTCTTTATTATAATGAAGAAAGAACAGAGCTATGCCATTTCTCTTCCAGTGCCTTACCACCATCCAGTGGTCCTATCCTTCCTCCCATCCATTCACTTGCTGTTTCAGATTCTCTACACTGATAAAAGGAGGACAAACATAAGTAACTCCTGGTACGTCTCTGTCTTTTCCCTCTTAAGCCCCATGTAGCACCATTAAGAAACATTTCAAGTCAAGCCTTATCCCTCCTCAGCAGCTTTTGAACTCTATGCATTCATGCTCAAGGTTTCTTCTGCTGCTTCTCAAGGTCACTGCCAGGGCTTCCTCTTTCCAGTCATGGCAAATCATTTACTTGTCATCCTCAGATTCGTTTTACCTTTTCAGACTTAACCAGTTCTCCTTTACCATACAAAAGGCCTATGAGATAAAACCTCTTTCCCTACCTTTGTTCCAACCTGAACTACTTCTTTACTGCACACCCAGTCTGAAACAAATGTTGCAGCACAACCAGACAGGAAAAAATGAGAATGTGTTTTCTCTTTAATTATTCTCTAGAGCAAAGCTTTCCTTAGCCTAGTCTTCTCAGATAGTATCAGAGGGCTAAAATAACCTCTTTGCTCTCTCGAAAAGGGGCCAGGCATTTTATAATAACTTAATAAAATGAGAGACCATATCATACACATAAAGATGAAAAAATAGTCATGTAAGACATATAAGACAGTCTACATGTAATTAGATAATAGGTACAAAAGTTGACATGATGCAAATGCACTGCATTTGTTTCTATGATTCTAAAATATTTTGAAATAATAAAAAGGCACTTAATGTGGAATAAACTGAAATGTGAATTTTAAACAAATAGTGTTTTCTGATATAAATCACCTTATTGAATAGAGCAACAAGCAGCCATTTTTGAAGATGTTTTGCTTTTCTTTTTTCTCCTTGATTGATGAAGTGGCTTAACAACTAGTGTAAATTGTACCATAGGGTATGAAGCTGTAAGAGTGTAGGAGGGCCTGGCCTTCAGGGCTTGCGAAGCAGTTTGCGTGTATACTATGATAAAGTCAATGAAAAATTTTTCAGTGAAGAGAGAATTGCTTAAAAAGCCTGAGGGGCACTTTTGTAGGGAATATTCCTGAAATGTTAGTAATATGTATTGTGAATTGTACTTTATCATATATTTTGATTAACACAATTTTTTACTTTTGAAAAGAAATAAAAACTTAGGAAGAGCCTTTAGGTTCTCTTCTTACTTCTTCCACTATTGCTTGCTTATTATCACTAGGAAAAAATTAGAACATTATTAAATAAAGGGAACTTGCAAATCTATGGGGGGACAAAACGGCGGAATTGAGTAGTGTGTCCCTTGGCAGAGTTACGCATTTTCTTTTAGAAAAGCATGGAATTATTTTTATTTTCCCTCAACCTTGCACATGGTTGAACACTGTAAAGAAAAATGGATTCTTAATACGTGTGACTTGCCCAGATTTAGAGAGCTTTTGAAGTGTTACAGATCATCTATCAAGAAGTGAGGTGAGAAGTACTTTTGAGCTCTGTATATAATTAATCCTATTGCACTCTGTAAGCAAACTACACTTATATACAGGAAACCAGAGATGATGAAACCCACAAAGTTGGACTTCGGACATTTTGAAAAAGTTTAAAAACAGGAAGTCTTCTATTACAGCATGCAATTTCATTCTAAATATTTCTTTGCCAAAGCCGTTTCAGTTTCAAATGCATCCAGGTTCTAGGAGTCTGGTGAAGGATGGAATGGGCTGAAATCCATTTCCCTTCTTATGCTTCCTACTTTATGTCATTAGCAAAGATAGAAAAAAAGAAAATATACAGGTACTGTTGTCTTGAAAGGTAGTTAATAAGAGTGTTTAGTCTAGAATATAAAATATTTATTTTGGTAATTGCAAAACATTGGTTAGGAAATACATATTATCTAACATTGAGGCAGTGTTGCAAGATAAACATCAGCAACTACCTGTTGGGACCTTCTCTTCCAGACAGTATATCATTTGCAGTGCAAAACCAAAGGCTACCGAACTGTTTTGTCAGGAAGCTAAGAACAAGGCAGTTACTGGTGACGAGTACTTCGACAATCATGCAGAGGGAAAATTAAAGGCAAAGGGTGAGGACGGGTAAAAGAAATTTGCTGAGGTCTGAAAGGAAAGAGGAATATGATTTCAGAAATTATGACTAAGATAATAGAAGTTGAATGGAAAGACATTGCAGATCTCTTTCTGGCAGTAGAGTTATGTATTTCTCAGAATGAGAGCAGAATACATTCCCCCATCTCTGGGATGGATGTCTTAGATCAGTAGGCAAAAACGAAGAGGAAAAAATACAGAGCTAAGAGAGAAATAGAAATAAAGCAGGGCAAGAAGGTGAAGTAAAAATAGAATGAGCGAAATAAAAGAATGAAAAATGAGATAAAATAAGTAAGAAAAATATGAAGCTGTAAAGTTAGGCAATATAAGAGGAAGAAAGTCCATGAAAGTACAGGGAAACTGGGAGAAATGTAAGAGAAGAAAACATAATCTTCTACTATGCAAATTATATTCCTTTAGAATGAACAGATATTTAATTTTGATTGACTTAATCCTCCCCCACTGCCAGGAAAGCCTACACTTCTTGGGCTCCATCAAAAATAAGCCCCTACAATGATTTTTGAGAAAAAGAAAAATCAAGTCAGAATATTTACTATGTACAATAAAAGTATAGTACTGTATTCAACATGTACCCACTGTAATGGTGGGAATGAATGTCTTCCTTTGTAGAGATAATATTTTTATAGGAAATACATTTAATTGAGAGCAAGAAGGGGAATAATGGAAAGTGTTAACCTTGCTGAAAGCAAACCAAATATTTCGTTCTCCTTCTTGCACGTATCAAAGTTAAAGTATCACTGTTTCAATAATAAGAATAATGCTGAAGTTGTATAAAATGCGAAGCATAAGCATCTAAAACAGTAGATACCAAAACATACATATAAGATCTTTCATTTTACTGCATTCAACATTGACTGAGAAGGAAGAAGTAGAGCTTTAACTTTTTCTAGCAAATACCATTAAGAATTGGAAGCTAGCCACTGCGCTAAGACTTTTTATAAACTATGTACTAATTCACTACATAGAAAAGATGCAACTTTTAACTAGATATAACACAGAACCAGTTGAACAAAATCTTCTTTTCTCCACTGAGTAATGGTTTGGTTTTGTTAGTTCTGCTGTCTCACTCTAACATTGCACAATATTTAATGTTTAGGTTTTAAAGTGATCTAATTTATATTCTGAAAGCTATCATAGATGCAACGAAATCGGTCACTTTGTTTACTTCTAGAAAGGAGAAAAGTATTTATTTTACGGCCTTTGAAATATCCTCCCCTTCCCAGACAACAAACTGGCAGTTATCACAATGTGATTATGAGGCCAGTCTGTATTACAAAACGGCAGGTGTCAATTCTGTCATACAATAATTAACAAGGTTACTTTTCACATTATGACACCATAGTTGTGCACTGGAATGCTCATGTCTCATCACTTAAGTCTTTTTATGTTTCTATCCCTTTACTTCCATCTCAATGACTTAAATGTGTGATGGGAATAATATTTCCCTGATAAGTTTGTATACCATATTCTATTTAAATGCAGGTCTGTGGGAAAGAACATCTCTTACTTAGTGTAAACACAATATCTTTGAAAAGAAGAGAACAATTTCTGTTAGGTGGTTTGACGTAGCCGTAGTAGAAACAATAGATTTGATAATTGTTTCAACTTATTACATTTACATTTAACTTATTGGTTAATGTATCAAAATATAGGAAAAAAATTCTAGATAGCTCACCATACTAGGGAGAATATTTCTGTACCCTGGGCAGATTTTAGGAATGGCATCGTGCTCCTATTCTTCTGAAGTGTCTCTTAATGTTACACTGAATTAAACAGAAAAATTATGGAAGATCGTGAGAGAATCACAGCCACCGAAGGAAGATCAGTAGATCAGCATCGTTCTTCCGAATAAGTTATTATTGCAGGTAAATCATTAGACAGGATTCTATAGCTGTGAGTTGGCAAAGAAACAAATACTAGGAGATATGTATTGAAGCTGAAAAGCTGCTGTATTAGAAAAAGAGCACAAAAGCAAAGAAGGAAGCATTTTTGTGTCTTTGAAAGAAAAGTTTTATGACTCTCTTAAAATATAAAAATAGGAAGAACTGAAAGAACCTCAGGTTAAACTCAACTCCTAGTCAAATAGTAAGTGATAACAGAACAGTATGTCAAGATTCCTGGTAGAAATAGTATAGCTATATATATAATCTATATAATTTCCAGTGTTGCTAGTGCTATTCCAGAGTAATCCAATCTGCTTCATAAGAGCGAAGTCAGGCAGTCAAAGATGCTAAGCTGATTCTGGAATAATTGTCTGTTAGATCAGGGTCAGTGAGTTCTGAAAAACAAATGTGGACTAATTAAAATGGAATTCTGTCTGCCTATAAAGTACTTGGAGACCAGAGACAAAGGAATTACATGTGTGTGCTTCAAAAGTGGCATAAGCAATCTTGATGTCATGGCGCATTCAATTTGTTATTGGGTTGCACAGGAGGCTTCAAAACAGTTTTAATGCTTTTAGCTGTTAGGTTTTTGATTACTCTGTGACTTTATTCACAGCGAGAAGCAAGTCCTTTTACTTTTTTTATCTTTTAGCCGTGTAACAGAAGTAATAAAGATTTTGGACACAGGATCCCAAATTGGACCATTCTATTACTATTTTCTTTCTATTGTTGAAGTTGATGTAGCTGTTAAGTCTCAGTTTGCTTTCTGAATATTTCAAAAGATGTAAGGACTAGACATATCTCAAGGTTTCCAATGCAGCTATGAACAATTCACCATTTTTACAGCTTAAATATTACAGCTATAGTTAGCTTTCTCAGAAAAAAACACAAAGAAAAGGAAACGAACTTTTCTACTGCTAAAAAAATCAGGTTCACACCATACAAAAAAAAAAAAGTCATGCCTGGCACTGCTGCTTTTTTCTTTTTAGAGGAAAAATCTGTATCTTCTTCTACATCTATAGAATTACTAATCAGTTGAGCCACAAATGGAGAGTTATTCATGTGAAGGTGTTGAGAAAGATCTTCCTGAAAAGTTCTTCTAGTAATTTATAAGTAGATGGCTATGTGAACTCACTCCAGGGTAGTGCAGATAAAGCAAACTACTTTTCACAGTTTCCTAGATTACATAATGAAATAAATATATTTCCAAGAAAAGAAACTGTATCGAACCTATCATGTTTTTAAATACAGTAACATCTAGTGGGACACAGTGGTGGTCCAGTTTCCAGTTTGACAACCACTGTGCAGGCAGTAATGTATGGCAGCCATCACAACAAGCATATAGCTAAGACAAACATAAATGGGAAGAGGGAATACAAAGAGTCGCAAAGAGAGAAAATGATGTGCCAGAAACAGACACTAGGGTCTGTGGATGCCTGTTCCCTCTGCCATATACCATTCTACTTTCTGTATATATCTTAACACTTGCTATAACATTTAGTATAGTGAGCACCCTGTAATAAGAAATGCCTTCGTGATACACAGTTCAAGTGACAACGGAGACTTTTAGCCCTGTAGGATAAAAAGTATTCTGTGTGGTCATTGTAATGCATCAGTATCAAAAAAGCCAGAATGAAAAAACCCCACAAACTGACTGCTCTCAGGAGCAGTCCAATACAGTTATAATGGTTTTACATTAAATTGTCTATAACAATTGCCTATCATTACATTGTAACAATTTAGAGGTACTGGGAAAGAATACTGGATCACAGGGAGCCAGATTTTTATTAAGGAGAAAAAAGAGGACATATTCATTTACTTTTTCTATTGTTGGCGTTTTGTGGGTCAATGTGGCAAAAGGCAATCATTCACAATAGCTGACGACAGCAGCCCACAAAGGAGGGAGGTCTTTACCCCCCACCTATATTTGAACAGAGCTCCAGAAAGAGGATGGCAAGGGATAATTCTTCCTCCCTAGAGCTGGGCACCCTGCGTGCACCTCACACCTGAATGGGACTGCAGCACAGGATTCTGATCAGGTTTCTGATCCTCCAACGGGGAAGAGGAGACACTGAAGAAATCATAAGAAACGAACACAGAATGGGGATGTGCTCCTGTGTTTACATACATTTGTTTAAAAAGAAATTTACTCTGTCCCTCACTATTTGCCTTCTGCTTGGTCTGTGTTGTCTGCTCTGATTTTGAGCTCATTGAGCAAGGGGCTCCAGATTTCAGTGATTCAGTACAAAAAAAGTTCCCATCATCTTTTTCATCGTATCCACTAGACACTAGTGCCAAGTTCTCCCTGCTCATTTTTCTCCACTCATCCACCAGACTTTCTTCTTGGAACAGCGGCAGGACCACGACTGCAGTACGTGTTGTGCTTCTTATAGTGTTGTCCAACAGTTGTTTGCTGTAGCATCCTGTGCTTTGATGTTCTTCATACAGCATCAGGCAATGCTGAATGAGAAATGCCATGACCAGTTCATAAGAAATAAGGGCCCACTTCTTTCTTGTGGGGTGATAGCTGAGATATGTGAAATGGGCTTTTTAGGGAATCTGACTTCATTCTTTCCCAGCAGTAAGGCCTCAAGGTGTTACATGTTTTTGAATGATATCTTAAGTTTAGGTTTAAGTTACCTTTAATAATTTTTTTTGGAAGGTAGTAATTAAAGATTAACCATTACAAAGCCTGTTTTTGCAATTAATCTGACACAATATGTTTGAAGTTCATAAATCTATTAAGTCTTGGAAACTCTGTAGTGTAGTTGTAGACAACAGTAGTGATTTACATTGTTTTGAAGTTGTAAGTAAGTTTTCAAGGGTAATGGATTTCATATATAGAGATAAAAAGATAAAGTTCCTTCATTTATGCCTGCTGACTTCTTTTCCCTATCGTACTACATTTAGCAAAATGGATAAGGCAGAAAGGATGCTGATGTATTGTTATGTTAATTAATGTATTTTAATTTCAAATAGTATTTTTGAAGCTGAGATAGCTTCCAAAAAAGTGGTGCCAGGGCAAAACTAATGAATTTTAATTCTTTTCAGTATACTTCTGCTTTCATAAATTCTTTTTGTTATATTCTGATGCATGAGAATGCATCAGTAGGCATTCAGAGCATGCAGCCCACAGATTTGATTTTTAGAGAAATCCGGTTTAACTTTTTTGGCTACATAATAAAGCTCACCTCATGAGTGTGTTATTTTTAATGACCAGTTGGGTAATAGCTAGAAAAATACATACTTCAGGAAGGTGGACCAACTTTTTAAAGAATTTTTTGAAACAGCGCCTTTTAAGTGAGAAGTAAGCTTTCTGCACAAAAGATGTGTTTAACTCTTTTATAGCCAAATCCTGCTATTCTCGGACAAATTTTAAGGGTGTGCCACTCTTATCCCAGAAGCGCTGCAGCTAATAACTTACCCTTGCTGCAGTTACATTACTTAGAGCAGGACGATGTATCCCTTAAGTAGTTAACTTCTGGAACTTCACCGCATTAACCCTGCTCTTCTACATCTTGGAGCACCTCAAAGAACTCTCATTTCCTTGGGAGCACGGTTAGTTTCAGCCATGGTGCTGTAAAACAGAAATCTCTGTGGACTCTACAGTATGCCCACAGCCACTGGAGCTGGTGCGGTGACTGTATTCTAATGCTGGTGGTGAGGTGCACAAGAAACGGCCTTTTTTAACGGCACGGTCGATGTATCACACTGCTCTATTCCCAGCCAATTTTAATGACTGTTCTTAGCTCGCAGCCCCACCAGGCACAGCTTCATGGGCCCAGTACTGGCCTGCTGTAATTTACTTGTGCATGCTGTTGAGAATAGGGCACAATAAACCAGTCCTGTCCTTTGTGTAACACTTGCCATAGCAGTAACATAAAATCAAGGATGTTGTTGAGAGAGATTGTTGTTACTCATCAGAGCAGATCATGAAATGATGCTTTTTTAGCCTTTCAAAACTGTAGCATACCTGAGTTCTTGTATAAAGCAGCAGCACTGGCCATAATTTACTGCATTGCAGTAAAATCAACAATGCAGTATTCTGCAGAGCCAGGAAAATACTCACATTTGATTTGGTAGGTGAGTAGAGAGAGAAAAAATGCTCCAAAAAAAAAAATTAATCATGTTACTATATTTCTTGTTTGTAACCCTCCAAAACCTTCACTGTGTAACTAAACAGTGGTACCTCTTGAAACCAAAATGTTGTTCTGAAACCTGATTTGCAACCATTTCGTTTACAAGTAGCAAAGTAAATCACACTGATTTTTCTCAAAATTCTTTCTTTTGGAGGGAGGAAAAAAAAAGAATAATTTGAGAAGTTAGTGGTAACTCATAGGTAAGTTCCTGTTGAGCAGAAATCAAATTTCAAAGTAAAAATGTTGTGTAAAAAAACCCATCCAATTCCATCTAAGAGAAACTTCCCATAGTTAGAGAGGAAATAAAAAAATCTTGTGTAGTTGAGAGTAAACACAAAGAATCTATGATTCTATAAACACAAACTTAGGATATTGCTGTCCAGCTATATGGGACAGTAGTGATATATTTTTAAGTAGAAAAAACCCCATAATTTAAGCAGTCACAGCTTAGGAAATTTAGAAGTTGTCAAGAGACTCCATTTTTTCTTCTATGAAAACTTGACATATTAAAAACATTTTTATTCTCTGTTTACAATTTGCCACCTTAAACTTAGCTTCGGGTAAAACTATGTTTTTTCCCCAGGTCTTCTTGAACTGACACTGTGATAGATTGTTATTTTGTTAAGTGAAAGTTTGAATGTTGAGTAAATGTAATTTCTTTCTAATTAAATGATAATAGAAAGAATTATTGTAGTATTGAAATAATCTACTCTTGGCATAAGTTTGCAGTTTGTTGTTGCCATCTGAAACACGAAGGTAAGAAAGACAACTCATCATCTCAGTTTAGCAGCAGGGATCTTCATAACTGTTGAATATGTAAGAAGGATGAAGATGAATACATGCTTTTTTTAACTTAACCATGCACTCAGTACAAAAAGTGGTAGGCTTTGTGGAGCGAGCGTTCATCTATACTCCAAGATTTCATAAGTTAGCCAAATAAAATTTAGGTTTTGGAATTTCCTTAATAACAAAAAAAAAATCATTATCTATATGAAGATTGCACAAATTCATTAAAATCTCAGTCCTTTGGGGCCAATGGGAGATTTCCTTCTAGAATAGAAGACCTTTTATACAGAGTATCATCACTGTAAATTTTCAAGTGAACAACACATAACTTCACAGGTTTGAAAGACATGCTAAGAGAGGATTGAAAAATGTAAAATGGAAACCTTAGCCAAAGATATTTGATTTTAGGACAGATTACTTGAAATAACTTTTATGAGTTAACCACTGCACTATATAGTAACTCTACGTTATCATTTTAGGTACCTGGGAATAACGAGACCTCTTACGTATCCTGTAAGGCAGAATGGGAAGTGTATGGCCAAAATGATCCTGTGTGTATGGCTCTTATCTGCCTCTATCACTATACCCCCGCTCTTTGGTTGGGCCCAAAATGTAAACGATGAAAAGGTTTGTTTGATCAGTCAAGACTTCGGCTACACCATTTACTCCACAGCAGTTGCATTTTATATTCCCATGTCAGTGATGCTTTTCATGTACTATCAGATTTACAAAGCTGCCAAGAGGAGTGCTGCTAAACACAAGTTTGCTGGTTTTCCGCGGACAGAAGAAATGGAAGGGATTTCTATGAATGGAGTTGTAAAACTGCACAAGGAATCTGAAGAATGTACTAATTTTTCACGACTCCTAAAGCACGACAAGAAAAACATTTCCATCTTTAAAAGAGAACAGAAAGCTGCCACTACGCTTGGGATTATTGTTGGGGCTTTCACTGTCTGCTGGCTGCCCTTCTTCCTCCTCTCAACTGCCAGGCCCTTCATCTGCGGTACAGCATGCAGCTGTATCCCACTGTGGGCTGAGAGAACATTTCTATGGTTGGGTTATGCAAACTCTCTCATTAACCCTTTTATATATGCCTTCTTCAATCGGGACCTGAGGACAACTTACCGCAACCTACTGCAATGCAGATATAGGAATATCAATCGGAAACTATCAGCTGCAGGGATGCATGAGGCTCTGAAGCTTGCAGAAAAGCCAGAATTTGTTCTGTAAGGTCACTAATCCTTTACTATGATAATTTATTGCTTTATCACGTTAGCTTTTCCCCCACAGATCCAGAAGAAGAGTTATGGAAAGAAGCAGGCTTCTTGAGCACTGTTAATGCAGTCATCAAGAAACTGGAAGGTGGCAAGGTTAATTCCTGTGCAGCCCACCAGTCCTAGTGAGCCTGGGGAAACAAGATGACCATCTAAAGAATTTGTGTGTAAGAGGAATACCAGAAAGGGAGAGGGTAAAAGGTAGCACAGAATGTCTGAGTTCCTAGCGAGGAAAGAGCGAAGTTGGCCGAACCTGTTTGTTTGGTCCTTGGCCCCAAACAGCTTTTTGAATGTTGGATGCATCTTGTATCCTAGAGATTTTTTGTTGTAATAAAGACTTGAGAATGATAAGAAGTGCAGTATAATTCATTGCTTTCCACTTTGTTGTTATAAAAATAAACCATTTAAGAAGAAGCTGGATCAGAGAACTTACATTGCTTAGAAATACTCTTTTATTATAAAAAACATATGTCCATTAAACATTAATTTACTGGATTGCCTAGAAATAAACTACTTTGTGAAATTTAATGTTGCCTTTGTGCAGCAACTATGGCACTAAAAGAATATGTTACGATTCCAGTGTGAATATAAGAGTTTGAGTAAAGTCACATGGACCAACATCTACTGCTGCATACAGTCATGCAGCACAATTAGCTGCAGTGCTGCTGTGCCAGTTACCCCAGTTAAAAGTCTTATCCTATATTGCTAACATAACAAGTATGTCTGATTACAGTCTCTTTCAGGTCTGATCTTTGTCCATCTTTTCTTTCTTTAACTCTCTTGGCTTTATCCGTTGAGCCCTTCTGTAATGCAGGTGGAGACTCTGTGTTCAAGTCTTAGTTTCTGTTGATGTATGGCTAGTCCTTGTTCCACTTCAGTAGTTAATTTATTGTCTATTTGTAAGTTTTTCTAGTTTCTTGGAATTTCTTTCCTTTCTGAAGTCAGTAAGGAAAAAATAAACTGAGGACTCGATGACATTCAGAGAAATCTGGAATTTATCCTTACAAACTGATTTTGGTCATAACTTCTGCTTAAGATGATTTAAAGCCTTATCTTTTGTAAGAATCAAGATCATTTACTGTTTCTAGTTCTAGTTGTTTCCCTCCATCACTGCAGCTCATCCAAGTATGTGATTCTGCTTTTCCTGGCTTTGGTAACAAAGCTCTTCCCTCAGTGGAACAGAGTCAAATATTATAACAATATTTTTCTTTATCACTTAAAAAATGCATTAATTATATTAATATATTAGTATTAATGTATTAATATAAAATGCACTAATTATGTAATATATTACTATAATAACAATGAAATAATAGTAAACTCATAACAACTCATAAGAACAAGAGGCTTTCTCTGGACCAAGTTTGCACTGCACACTATGTTCCAGATGAAGCACAGGGTACATTAGTGAACTAAGGCTGTTTCAGAGCTCGATCTGCTTTTCAGATATTGGGACATCGCTGAGGAGACAATGTGTTTATTATCAAATTGCCTCAGTAGCAAATCATAATTTAGGCTAACTTCTGTCCCCGGTTTCTCAAGTATGAATCCAAAATGACTTAAATTAATTCAGTGATGTTAATTTGGACTAAGTCGGTAGAAGCTTGTGCCAGAACCCTTGTTCAGTTGAGTTGGAGTTGTTCAGCCTGTAGAAGAGAAGGCTCCAGGGAGACCTTATAGCAGCCTTCCAGTACCCAAAGGAGGCCCTACAGGAAAGCTGGAGAGAGACTTTTTACAAGGGCATGTAGTGATAGGACGAGGGGTAATGTTTTTAAACTGAAAGAGGGTAGATTTAGATTAGATATTAGGAAGAAATTCTTTACTGTGAGGGTGGGGAGACACTGGAACAGGTTGCCCAGAGAAGTTGTGGATGCCCCCTCCCTGGAAGTGTTCAAGGCCAGGTTGGATGGGGCTTTGAGCAACCTGGTCTAGTGGAAAGGTGTCCCTGCCTGTGGCAGGGGGTTGGAACTAGATGATCTTTAAGGTCTCTTCCAAACATCATTTTGTAATAGTAAGAGATAGGCTATATCCCAGCTTCAAAAAAATTTCAAATTGATTTGGACCATTCCAATTTCCTTTAAATATTCCAAAAGTATTATGTGCAGAAAGCCAAGAAGAGATTTTGGCCCAGAATATCCACAAGTGCTGTAGTATGGAGTAGAGCTCATGTTAATTCAAGAATATTTTCCATATTTGACATGAAATTAATGATATTTCTGACTTTGTTACCTATCAGAGTAGCATTTTTTGAGTTCCTAGCATAAGTGAGGAGCTTTCACAGGCCTTCTGTAAATTTTTTTCCGCTATGTGAGGAAATATAGGAGAATATACAAATAAATGTACCTGTGAAGATTCCAAGTGGGATTGTAAAACTCTGAAGCTGATTTCAGAAGTCTGGGCAGAAGTTTCAGCCATTTTTATTCTGCAGAAAAGTCTGAGAAGTTGTGTTTCCTCCAAATAAGGATGTATATATTTTTTTAAATTAAATATAGAAGTGTCTTATGAGTTAGAAATCAACATTTGCCCAACTGTCACTAAAGGCAATTGATTTCCTCAGGGAAAGCATCCTGCAGGGCTCCACCTCTCCTGTACCATCTGTTTCAGGTAATGAAAGCCCAGGAAAGAACAAGAGTTGTTATGGGCTGTGTCAATCCTTGAAGTTTTTAGAGATAAACAGCCACCTTTCATCTCTGGATATGTTTGAAAAGAAAAAGAAAAGAAAAAAACAAGTTTCTTCATATGGCCAAAATAAAACACAGCTATGTGGCAAATGGAAGCTGTTGTTGGATGGAGCTGTATTGGAAGGGAAAAGTAAAGAAGTTGAGATTAGAAGAATGTCCCATTACCCAAGCACATGGGTAACATGGCGTTGAGGAGAGGAGAAATCTTTCAGACATAATTCTAACTGAAAAAGTCTAGGATAAGAAGCATAAGGAAATAATTGCTTGGGTTCAAGAACAAGACTTCTTACTTTCTTTTAAAAGATAAATAATAGAACTGCATCAAAATACCTAGATCCAACAGTAGTATTTTTTAAAATTAGATAATTCACTACTCATCTGACAAGCGGGTAACGTATCAATGGGTGAATGAGAAGTCTACGTCATCACACGTGCAGCCTGGTATATGCAAGTACCAAACCCTAGAAGAGATTGCACTCTTGGTCTGTGCATCCTTTCACATGTTTCTAGGAGAAAGTGAGTGACATGAATCAGATAGATGCAGTTGTGAGAAAAATGGTAATAAAAAACTCCCAGAACAAGCCAAAGCATAGAGGCCAGCATAACACTACCTGAATGAAGACAGAGAAAGAGGAAGGCGAGACATGGGAAGCAAGACGCAGAAGCAGTTCTAAGTTTCAGACTTGTTACTGAAAGTGATTAGGTAGTTACTTTTGAGAAAACTTGCAAAAATGTAGAGGCAGCAAGGGTAAGGATCCAAGATTTTGAGGGTAAAGACACAAACCTTTCTAAAATACGCTTGTACAATCCCAGTGAAAAGACTGTTGTTACCTCATTGCTCAAAGGGGACCTGGGCTCTGCAGGTCAGCACTGCTCTGGATTTAGCAAAATTCTATTTAAAAAATTGTTGAGATGTAAAAGTGATGAAATCTAAGCCAATCTTTCTTTTTAAGAAACAGTGCATGTTGTCTAAATTCACAAACTGTAGTCACAGAAGGATGTGGATGATGGTGACAGCTAACTCTGTAACCCCACTCCTGGGAGGTTTGGAAGGTTTCAGCTATCTCATCCTTAAGTCACAGTCTTGAGATGTGAGAAGTCCCACATTAACTATACAGTGTGAAAGACTTGAAATACTGGACAACCTCAGCTTTTCTGTGAAGGTTGCTGTCACTGTGTAACGTTTGAGTGTTTGACAGGAAAGGTTGGAGTGGGTCCTTAGGTGCACAGGGCAGCACAGTCTGGAAAACAAGAAAGCCTGGAAAAAGCTATCCTAGAGAGTGAGTTTGACCATCAACTATAGTGCAGAACTCGCCTTACCCCAGCTGGATTTTTTGTCTGAGGAAACTCTATGCAGCATTTGTTATTAGCTACAGTATTTCTGATTAGAAAGCTTAGTCATATTGCTGTACATCCTTGACCATCTTTCCACCAGCCACTAGTTCTGAAATTGGTTTCTAGCCACTATGCGATTTGTGGATGGTGGTGGTGGCAGGAAAATGGGACCAAATTTTGCTTCTGTTTACTAGGCTGACAAGTTTTTTAAACACTTGTGCTTAGTTCACGCACATCTTGTACTTGTGTTTGCTTTCCAGGATCTCACAAGGCTGTTTAGCCCTTTTGCTTCCTCTGTATCTCTTGAGTGGGAATTTACCTCTCCTTATTCAGGGAGGGGAGGAGTCACCCCAATGTATTTTTAGGTTAGGGCTTTTTTTGCTTTTTCTGGTCGGCATTTCTGGGGAAATGTGGCTGGCTATACTGGCTGACAGGATAATCACTCAGCTATACTATGCCTAAACACTGGGAAAAACTAGGTGATACTGGGAGATGCTCAGACAGTGATTTTGGAGTGATTACCACAGTCTATGCTAGGAGCTGAGGAAATCAGGAAGCAGCTGTGACAGCATCTAGACCACCTCTTCATCCGGCACAAGCAGCCAGTCACAGTCTTCAGCTGCAGCCTGAGATCTTCAATTGATATCAGAATTATCTAGACATCAACACAGGGAGATGCCAGTCAGACCTTCTTTACTTTATATGTCTCTTTATTCACCTCTAAAGTGTATGTAAAGATCCTAGAGAGCAGCCATTGAGTGAGTCAGTTCCCTAAAAGGAGTTTTAGTCATAGCTGTGCCAGAGATCCTTCCCTGAGCCCACCTTTCAGTATCACAAACACATCTTACCCAAGATAAACATCAGCTTTTTTGGCCAAAATAAAAGCCAAAGAGCAAAGCTCTGAACGGGGCACACCCCCCCCCCCCCCCCCGCCCACCTTACACAGCTCATTATATGGTGTTAGCAATACCCTAACTATAATTTATCCATAAAGGTAACACTAGCTCTCAATGGATCCCAGGTGAGGGGGTCCTGGATGAGCCTCCTTCACTTGAAACAGTCTTTCCATAGCATGCCTCATGCCAGTAACATAGCAGCCATTGTACTGGTTATACTTTACCAGGAGGTCCCTTGCATCCTTCTAGTCTCATCCTGCTGAGATGCGCCATATTTATGTCATTTTTTCCTCAATAAACAGGGCACAAAGCAGCTTACAGTAAGGGCTTTGGATGAATAGACTTAGACTGAACAATTCTCCTCAGTGTAAGCAATGCCCTTGGAGCAGAATTTGACAAAATGGTTTTGTGAAGAGTTTGGTTTGTCTAGCTTTGCAGCTTTCCCTGCCCACCCCACACCCTCCCATCTCTGTTTCTTCCTGTTGAGTTAATTAACCAGAGTCAAATCAGTCACCGTTGCTCAGAGGTTCTGAAGCGCCACATATGACCACATTTCTTCATTGCCATTCCTGCTGACAACTGCCTTTGTAAATGTACTGCTAGCCTTCTGCAAGCCACTCTCCCATGTAGCAGTAGCGGTTAATCTTTAGTAGCACCAGGCAGTAACAACATAAGAGCATTCCTCACGGTATTTGTCCTCCTCATTCAAATAAAACTCAAGGTTTTGTTGCAGTATCAATACATTGTGAAAACTGTATTCCCCTTGCTCACTTGGTACTGCTTTTTTGAGGGAGACTGCCTGTGGTAGAAGCCTCATTCCTAACATTTTCTCCCAGCTCCCACAGTCTACCAGCCTGGAGGTTTAATACTGTACCACAGTGTTGGTGCTTACCAAACTTCTCTGTTTAGCAAGAGCCTTACTGGGTAATAATAGAAATAGCAGAGTAGTAGAACATGTGAAGTTATGATAGTATCTCTTTATTATATGTCTATTGCTTCACACTCCATTTCATGAAAAGAAAAGCAATGTTTTTCACACTCTATTCAGATGGTTTACTAGCTAGCACCACCTGCAGAAAGATATGTCAAACAGTGGGAAATAAATCTGCTACAATGAGACACAGACAAGGGAATTATTTATCAAATTAATAGTATAAATAATGCAAAGACCATTCACTCCCTCCCCCCTGCTTTATGGCAGGGAAATGGATTTCCAGGCAGCCCCTGCTCCAGACACTGAGATCAGTGCAGCATCATTAGAAGAACATTATTGAGGTAAGTTTTGGGATCACTGACCAAGGTGCTGTAGGTGCAGAACTGGAAGATGTTTTGAAGCAATGCCATTTGGTCTGTTGCTCTCCCCTAGCTATCAACTTAGATTTCTGTATACATTTTCTTACCTTTCAGGAAAAACTATTCAAAGTATAATATTTTCAGAAAATGTGCAAGATTAATGTATCATCAAATCCTGTTCACTGTTTGCTTAAGAATCAGTTCTCGTCTTATAAAACAATGTTTCTCAGGAAGAAGCAGGGAGAGAGAAGGGAAGAAATTCAGAGACATGGGTAAAAGCCTTGAAGTGCAAAATTATTAATATCCTGGAATAGAAGACACTCACCCCTTATTTCAAAGGAAGGAGGTAGGAATGGTGAGGACTGGATTTTTTTGTTTAGAGGAGGGCTGAAGCAAATAAAAATAATTAAAAAAAGAAATAGCCTAAGAAACACTGCATTAGAAGAGCAATCTTTGCAACGTGCAAGGAATACAAACTTATATCCATCTTTACTTATTTTTATCTCCTAAGTAGTTATTGCCAGTAAAGAGTGGGTTCAGCATGAATTTGAAGTGAATTAGTACTGTTTTCTATACCCACTTTCTAAACATCTTGCCAAATTGGCCTGTCATTCCCCCCATTCCCTATTCTGGCACTGCTTTTAGCTGCCCTACTGCGCTGCCAAACCCCTTCTCGTGTAGCAATATTTCCAATAGTGCAGTATGGCTTTTACTCACTGAAAACTAAAAGATACTTATGATTCCCAGATTAAGTTTTCTCTGCTGCAGGCAAAAAAACCCCACTGAGATTTTGTGTTTTCTTAAAGGTATTCATACATGGTTACTCTAGGGAGATAATATTTTGATGATTTGTGACATTGTGACTCTACTGATTGAAATTATTATTTCTGTCATTTGTGATCTTTCAAATTACTATTTCTGTCATTTGTGATCTTTCACGTAGAACTAGTCAAGTTACTTCAGCAAAAACATGCATACAGATGTATCAAAGTCTCCAGAAGAGACCAATGCACTTCTATAAACCAACATACCAGACCGAATAAATATTTTGCTTTTAGTTTTCTATCTACTCAGTAAAAACAACAATATTTAATTAATTCAGTAGTTGTGTGGTCTTGCTAGTTCCAGAAAACTGTGTTTACAGTATACTTATTTTTACTTTCTGCGAGAGAAGAGAAAGCAAGCCACTGTAGTATACTTGTTCAGTCCTTTTGGAGAATCTAGGTTTTAAAGCATAGAAAAATATAGCAGAATGCATCTGGATAAACTCACTAATATCTTAGAAATCTTTGCATCTTTGGATAATCTAATCAGGATTTCTGCTGGTCTGTGATAAAACAGCAGATATTCATCAGTCAAATCTACCATTGTGAAGATGGTTGCAAGGAAAAGATAAAATTAGGCAAATTAAATGAACATTTACTTCCCAACAATAGTTGCCAAAGCAAAAGAACCCCACCCAATAAGTAAAACCAATGATCATATTTTTGTAATCTCAACACTTAAACAGCACAATAACAAAATATTACAGCTGCTTCATAGAAGTACAGAAATTAATACCTGAATGGTATGCGTTTCCAAACTGAGTAAGAGCTTCTTACCCAAAATTTTAGAGACTGTTTTCCTTGCATATTTAATTAATGGAGACTTTCACTAAGGAATGCTGGAGCAAGTTGCTGTGGTTTTGCAGTCTAGTAAAATAATTTTACCTTAGCATGTGTTTGCTCTAAGGAGGATGTACACCTCCTGTGTACTGATATACTATTGAGGATCTGTTCAAGGTATCTATGGCCTCTCCAAGCTAAGGCATTAAAGAAGCCCAAATATTTATCCTGATAGAGAAGAAATAACAGAAATAATTAAAAAGTAACATGGGAACCAAACAAGCATGGAGAACTTGAAACCTTTTGAATACTTGATTGCCAACATGCAGAAACCCTATCTGTTTCTTACAGAATACTTATAGTTTTTCTTAGCTTGTACACAGTATTTTTGACAAATTCATAAATCATATTTCTCTCTTAAAACAAGGCAGTAAATAATGCAAGTACTGTGAAAATCATGCTAAGGGCCTCTGACTTGCAACTACAAAAAAGAAATCAAATGTTCAATTAGACAGATAAAGTAAATGCTGTAAAATAATAATTTTTTTAAAAAATTAAGTCTTCTCTTTCCGAAATAATCCCGTCATCCCAGAAAACAACAAAGATCATCAGCACCAAAATGGTTTGGATTTACAAAGATTTATAACAGCAAACTTTTAGCCATAATAATGAAATAAATCATTCTCTTTTGCCCATATATTTTCTTTAAAGTTGTTCCTCCAATGATTGCAACACATGAACAGAAAAGAACATTTCCTAAGGCAAATTATATAAAGTCCAGAATTTTATTCTGGCTTTAAAAAACACCTACAATTAGCTAAAACATAGCGTTTCAAAAAATCCTTGCTTCCCTTTATATCTAGTTTTGAACTTGGATATAATTACCTGATCAGTTCTCAAAAGTTCCTACCTACCTGTCTTCCTTTAATTTGGATACGTTTTTGCCAAGATGTGTTTTCATGTAATAGAATATTTGAAGTGAGCGAGAATGCAGCTTTGTCTATAAAACTGCCTGCTCCTGATACATTTACTGATGTGAATAATTCAATGATTTCAATAGGGAGGCTATAACAAGACAAGAGTACCTTGCTGCATGCTATAGCCAGGCAGAACTGGGGTTGGGATGCCCTGAAAGCCTGTCTTGTAATCTCACAGATGTATATTCTGTGCAAAGCTTTTGCAGTAATTATTTGTCTATAGATGATTTGATGAAATTGAGGGAGAAGTCTTCGCTATTGCTCTGGCTTCTTTCTCCCTTGCACGCGTGAGGTCTCCATGAGCAGTGACACACGTGTAAGGCTCATGCTGCCACCAGAGGCTGGATGGCTGGGCCAGATGTGGGGCTCACTAAAACCAGCTACATTTTCTGAAGTGATTTTGGACTTCTGCTACTGAATTGTATAAAACAGACTGGGAACTTCCTCAGTTCTCACAGCAACCCAAAATATGATGAGTACAAAGACTTGAAAACCACCACAATCCTCTGCTTTCCTCTAGATTCCTCCTTTGTACCGGACCTCTGAGAATTATCTCATTACCCATGACCTAATTGCCTCTTGAGAAATTTCTTGAGAAATGTTTCCATTTATTTCAGTGGTATCTGCATTGGGACTTTTAGTTGCTCCAGGACATTTCTCATCTAATTCATCCACTTTTTTTAAAAACAGGAGAAGTTCTGATTTCTCCAGGGAGAAAGAGTCATGACCAAATGTGCATCAAAGCAGCCAGAAAAAGCCAAGCCAGAGCTGGAAGAAGAAAAATGAAGAGTTGGCTTCTGAAGAACTGGATAGATTTATGAAATGCACTTCATCTTCTTTTGATGGGAATGTGCTGAAAATACTCAATGAGCTCAATACATTACATTAAATACATTTCCATTGGAAGTAGTCACATCTTGTTTGCTATGGAGAAAAGTGCTGCTATATACAAATGAAAACAGTTTTCTGCCTGAGAAGGCCAAATCATTTCAGCAATAAGAGTTTGGCACCCAGGGTTGGGGGAAAAAAAAGCAACTGAAACTCAAAGCGCTGTACAGATTTCCAGCACATTAAACAATGCAGAAGAGCATTCATTTATATTTACCATGCTTGTAGATTGTAATATTGGTATTAATGTTCAGGGACCATCAGTGATACCGAATGTATTTTGTTGTACTACAAAAAGAGGTTTTCAAGCAAATGGTAGCTCTGTGGATGTTTTCAGGGCTTGTGTTAGAGATGCTATGCACCTGGAACACGATCCAGAAAGGCAACAATAAAAGATCAATTTTTGTAAAAGCATTCTGTTGTATTAAGTAAATGTCTGTTCACTTGTTAACATACACAGGGTTTGTTCTCCCTAAACTTTTTTAAAAAGCTGCCTTCAGTTGTGCTCTGACAAAGGTTAACGGACAGAATTAGAACACACACGTATTACACCACAGTTAATTTACAAATATGATTGCTTTCACAGAATCACAGAATGTTAGGGATTGGAAGGGACCTCGGAACATCATCTAGTCCAATCCCCCTGCTGGAGCAGGATTACCTAGATCATGTCACACAGGAACGCGTCCAGGCGGGTTTTGAATGTCTCCAGAGAAGGAGACTCCACAACCTCTCTGGGCAGCCTGTTCCAGTGTTCAGTCACCCTCACCGTAAAGAAGTTTTCCCTCATATTTAAGTGGAACCTCCTGTGTTCCACCTTGCACCCGTTGCCCCTTGTCCTGTCAAGGGATGTCACTGAGGAGAGCCTGGCTCCTTCCTCATGACACTTGCCCTTTACATATTTATAAACATTAATGAGGTCCCCCCTCAGTCTCCTCTTCTCCAAGCTAAAGAGACCCACCTCCCTCAGCCTCTCCTCATAAGGGAGATGTTCCACTCCCTTAATCATCTTCGTGGCTCTGCGCTGGACTCTCTCTAGCAGTTCCCTGTCCTTCTTGAACTGAGGGGCCCAGAACTGGACACAATATTCCAGATGCGGCCTCACCAGGGCAGAGTAGAGGGGGAGGAGAACCTCTCTTGAGCTACTAACCATACCCCTTCTAATACACCCCAGGATGCCATTGGCCTTCTTGGCCACAAGGGCACATTGCTGGCTCATGGTCATCCTGCTGTCCACTAGGACCCCCAGGTCCCTTTCCCCTATTTAATTTAATGTAATTTTTGTGATCTGCCAAAATATAAAAAAAATTCTTTCATTTGAACTCAAATAACTATAAAAGGCTGGAGAATTTCTGTAGCACTTTGCTTTTTGTCTTACTGGCTAGCCAGTCTAGACTGAGAATTACAACATTTGGGTTTTTTTTTTCAATGTGTCTCTTCAAATATTCATTCTGGAATCCATACAGGACTCCAGACAGATCATGTAAGTTAACGTTTCTCTATTGCTACAAAATGAATAGTCAAAGCATTTGCCTCTATCCAAGTACAGAATACAGAGAAATAGAACAAAAAGATTTTTAAAAGTGTTATTTCTGCCACTGTTTTCTTTATAATTAAAATAAACCCCTTTGACTCAACAGAAATTAGATTGGCAAGTGTTAATGACCATTTGTCCCAGGGAAAATTGATTCAAGGGATCATTCCTTAAATATGCCTTTGAACATCTTTTTCTCTTGAGCTTCTCATATTAATTTCCCCTCAGAGTTTCTAAACTGTGCAAAGTTATACAATCCACTATGCAGCAGGATATACCATTCCTAAAGGCTTTCTTCTTTAAAGGTATATCTTGATGAGCATTTGCCTTATTTCCATAGCTGTATGATTTGCGATATCTTAGTCTCCTACTTGCAGTTTAACTAAGACGCTGCTAGTAAATCATCCACTGACTACATGTGCCATTACAGCTTTGATTTCCTTTGTTTAAATTAATATGCAAGTTCACAATAGTTATCTAAATAAGGAGCCAGGCATACCAGCACAGGCCAATTCATTGCTTATCAGTGAGAGATAAATATGGAATGCAAATCAATCCATGTTAAGCCCATGTAAAACCTAGGACAGGCAGCCTAACCCATCTTCTACTCACTATCCTGACACCTTAAGCTAACTCCTGCAGTTACACAGGAGAGCACTGGAGTAGCATATTTTCATTGTACTAGGTCAGCAAGACTCTTTTCAGTACTTCGCTGATAAAACTAATCACTGTGAACTCTGCATTTGAAACAAAATGAGTCTTATAATTTGCTTTATTTCCCAAAGGGAATGACACAGCAATGCTTTTTACTTGGTTAGCCCTAAGGATTCAACAGCAAATAGGACAGTTATTGTCAATGGCCAATGGACCAGTTCTGGTTCAATTACATGAGAATACATTTAGAGAAACTCAGCTAAAGTCAAAACTACACTGGCAAATAATATTATAACTGGGCCTGACGAGAAAGGAAGATAGTAGATCCATAAATATAACAGTAAAAAAAAAAAAGTCTATTTCTTCTTCTAAAAAAAACAAACCTTAAAATAAAGGGCAGTAGTAATATTCTGAATCTTTTTTTAAGCTTTATGGTCACACTTGCATGTCCATTTCACAAAAGCATTGAAACAATTTTACTTAGATGAATTAGACTGTCACTTTGCTTGTTCATAATGTTGTAAGAAAACCTTAACTTTGTGAAATGGAAAAACTATACATCATATGAATAATTTAAATGATTTCAAAATATCCAAATAAACAAACCCTACCACTGACACCTTTCTGTGAAAATTCATGGGGTTTTTTAATGTTGTTATTTTATACTTAAGTGAAAATTTATGTTTTAGGAGAAATATAATGGAGGGTAAAAGAGTCAGAAATAGCTTTTAGCTGTTAGGGATCTACAATTCTAGATAGATATATATACACATGTATATAAAACACACATCCATTCCTCATATTTTGGAATGGTACTGCCTCATGAAAAAAGGGCAATGAATATATTATTACCTAATAAACTTTTGTTTCTTTTAATATCTATTAAATTCCTAGAATCTTGCAGAAATTATGACAGTAATTTGGAATAAGTTTTGGCATCATGGACCTATAAAGTTGCAGTTCTGTCTGATTTTTTCATAAAGAATTTTTCATCCAGAAGTTTTCAGACACATAAACAACACACAGAACATTGGGAACTACAGAATACTGATACTTTATGATACAAGGTGAAGCTCATTTTTTTCCTACTGTAACTGTCAGGCTGTCACCTTGCTCAAGCCAACGCACAAACCCACACAGTAACTAGAAGCATCTCACTTGAGGCTAAGTATTAATTCAAGACTAGCAAATAATGCATACAATATTTTAGAGGATTAGAAAAAAAGTAGGGCTGATCAAAAGAAGTAAAGAGAATAGATGGTTTACTGCGATAACGAGTTGAGCTTTCAATAGTTTCTGTAGCCAGTAGTACAAAAGCAGCACACAGACCTGCCTTACACTGAGATAACCCAAGTCCCCAGGGTGCAGGCAGAAGTCTAACAGAGTGAATAATGTCAGAAACAAGGCTCAGACTCCCAGTTCTGGATCTGTAGAAGATGCCTTTCTAGCTCGGTCAACAAACCTGTTCTGAGGTGTGACAGTGAGCAGTTTACATTTTCACAGGGCTGCCTTGTGGTGGTTATCACAGCATTTGTCAACTTTAATAAATAAAATGAATTTCCCAAAAGTTTTGTAAAACCCTTGATCTTTCACTATGAGCCTCACCCTGTCTTGTTCTCTATACGTATTCTTGATGTCAACAGACAGCTGAGATATTTGGTGGACCAGTCCGCTACACCCTTATTCTATATCTCCTGTCCTTCCCTCATCATCTGTTTCTTGTCCAGGTTGATCTGTTCTTTACAAACTTAAAGCCTTTTCTTAGCTGTTCCCTTGATTCTAGTTTAAAGCTCTTGCTAAATTAGCTAGTTTTGTTCATATGACAAAGTGATTAATTTGCTTCAGACCTGAGCAAAAAATAAACACAATGATAAAAGAAGAAAGTTTTTCTTATTATCACAAGATGCACTGTTGAAAGTTATGTGAAAGCAAGAAAAAACATATCTATGTATAATACGAATTATATAATATTTCAGTCGGCTGGGACTTTTAATATGCAAAAGTCACCAGAAGATTGAGCTGGAACTCTGTATATTTTAACTCATATATTTTTCCTTGAGATCTAGTAAAACATAAAGATGGGTAACATAAAAGACTATGTCCCACAGATAGCCTACCAAGAAATACAAATACGAGGAAATTAAGCTCCTCAAATTGTAAGTAGCCTGTGCTGAAAATGTTGAATGTCTGGTTGTAATACGAGTCTTGTTTGGGAAAAAAAAAAATTAATTGCTGCACTGCAAATGATTCAAAAACTTGCATTGCAAATGATTCAAATATATTCAGCAGACTAATTTAGTAGAAAAGGAAATAGGGTTCTTCTGTATTAAGTACTGAGTTATATTATGCTTTTGAAATGCATAAGCCCAGAGGGATATGCAAATGTTAATGTGTATAGTATTTAAAAGGTAATTAATTTTATACAACAAAATAAGAAGTCTACTGAATACTAATCCCCATGTCATGTGCTTTCTTTGAACTAATGCTACAGAAAATAGAGAATCCATTTGTTTAATTGATTTTAATTTAGATTCATGGAAGACTTTCTCATCTATAAAAAACATCTGGTTTTTTTTTTCAGCTTGACTAATTTAAAACCCTTACTGCATCAAAATTAACATTAAAGAAAGGTACCTACACTTGTTGGATAGCACTAAACTGAAAGAATGAGAGATGGGAAATTTTAATGACTCTCCTGATGGAAGGGTGGTTTGGTTTGCTCAGCACATACACTGCTGACAAAAAACACTGGCTCAAGCCCTACAGAGCAGGCCAAGACTGATTGCTCCTAAGCAAAAGCTGATTTCATCTATTCAAGCCTTTTAAGGGAAGGGCAAATGCTAAAAAATTTTAGTTGCATTTCAGTCCAGACAAGATTGCTCAAACCAGAAATGATATTTTGCCTAATTTCTTGAATAACATAATCTAAATATGGATTTGGATTTGCTTCTAGTTCTATTTAAAGAAGTCATATAGCATTGTCTAGGAAATCCTCTAACATTACTCTTGTTTATTAAAAATGGATGACCTAACATTTCTTTTAAAAAATCCTAAGACTTTGGCTAGTGTAGTCAAAATTATTTTCATTTATAAACAAATAATTTGAAATGTTCATATCTTACTTTCATTCACAACCATTTTATTTGTTTCCTGGCAGGGATGCATATACGAATACTATATAGTTTTGTTCTTTTCCTTCAAACATTTTTTCCCATAATTTGCAGACCACTTCGAGAATTTTTACTGATAGTGATAGTTCAAAGGCTGGAAGCTAGGAAACACTGATCTACAACCTCTCAACCCAAACATGCTTTAGATAAACGAGACCTTTAGGGTACATACTCGACATCTATATTATGCCTCAAGATGACCTATTCAATGCACAGACAGCATCCATCTTGGGACATCCACAGAAAACAATATTCAGACATTTTATAAAATGTTTTGTTTATGCAAATATGTTCTTCCTTTTTTCCTCTGTTGTATCAATGCTTATTTCTTTAGCCAACATCATCTCCTGTAGTTGACTACCTATCTGAATTATTTATTAAAAATACTATCTATCTAAGTTGGGTATTTACTCAAATAAGCAGAGATGATTTCCAGCTAAATCCAAATAAACCAATGAGACAGCCACATATGATCATTTGATTACTTTTTTCAGCATATCGTAAAAGAGAGTTTTAGAAGACAGAGTATTTTGAAACAGGTCTCAAAAAAAAATCAGTTTTACATGTAACTATTTGAGTTGTTCTGAGCAAACCACATCCCTTATGGTTTCAAATACCAGATTCAGAAAGATGAAAGACACAAACAGCAACACAAACCACGATGGGAAATCACATCAGAGAAAAGCTGGTAAAAGAAGTATTTGAGACAATAAACATATATACGCGTTCTCCAGAAAAAACAGAAACCAAACAAGCAGGTTATACCTGTGTCCTCAGTCTAGTGTTACTTCTCAGTGCCTGAATCCAGATGTACATCCAGGGTGTGTACAAGAGTGTCTGTTTCCTCCCCAGCACTGTTCCTCCCAACGTGTCCATGGGGAGGGGAGCAGGGCGCATGGGCACGTGGAGAGCTGGGGCATACTCCAACGTGCCACCTGCTCCAGCCGGCTCTGGAGCACGCCACAAGAACCTCTGTCTGCCCTCCAAAGCACAAATTACCGAGGAACAAGAGCTCGGTGAGGCCTACAGACCCTAACCCAAAGTCAGGTCACCAAGCTTCTTTCAAGGGAACACTAGGTCACAGTTAACCCTCTTCTTGGAGCAGTGTCTCCTGTGAAAGGTTTGATCCAGCTCCCTCTGAGGAGGTAGTTGGTGGGAATGAAGCAGAGCCAAAAAGCCTCACCTTTTCAGTTCCCATCTTTCTGAGTCTAGCTGTCATGCCATTGAATGGAAAAGAATCTTTGTGCTGTTCCAGTTCTTAATTTATTCTTGCCAAGCTGGATATCTATTGACCGTTACTTAATTTCTAACAAGAATATTAAGCCTTTCTTAAATTATTTCTGATGAAGTTACAGCCAGGTCAGATGAACTACGTAAGCTTCTTTCACATGGTGAAACTTAGGTTGATCTGTGCTTAAAATGAGAAATGCTAAGAACCTCTCTGCTCTCCTAGGCCATTTACATATGCCCACTCTATATTCATTAGTTTGCCATTTACTGCTCTTATTCTGTCAGCAGAATGTTGATTTGATTTTGACTCTTGCTATTACAATGTCACAGGTATAATAGCAGTATGAATGGTGCAGTAGCTTTACAGATTGAATAAAATATGATTTCTGAGGAGTAACTACTGGTAGGAAACAATTTTAATAACAACTTACAACTGGATAGCAATTAGCTAAATAAAATTATTGTATTCATTATCATGATTTGTAGGTGAATCATTAGAGAAAAACGCCCAACTACAAGCATATCTCTCATCTAAAACACTATGAAGATTAAGACATGGAGAGAGATCAGTTTCTTGAAAAGGGCAGCAAGAGTAAGAAGAAAGCAAAGAGAAAAACAGTAGAAAAGCTGCTGCCTCTTCCAAATCACTAAGACCTTCCACATTGGAAAAGCTTGCTTTCAAATTTGAGTGACAGCAAAGTAAAACCAAGCTCTAGTTTTGCCACACATGTTACCAACAGATACTAATTTTTGAACAGGAATACAGTATATCTAATAAAAACTTACCCTAGAGGAAAAGTTTGGTGGGATTGAATGAAATATTTCTAGAACTGTGATCCAATAAAACCCCACCTCGCTGCCACCGCAGCACAGACCTCTCTAAACAGCCACTTCTCTGTTTGACCGTAAGCTCCTGCAAGGCACATAGGTCTGCTCCTGAGCCAGAGGAATCTCGTGGGGGGCTTGTCACAGCATTCTTGGTTGGGAATGGGGGACTGGGGGTGAGCAAGAGGGAGCTCAGTGGGATCCAGCCTCTCCAAGCGGTTGCTGCGGTGGAGGGGCGGGGGGGGCTCTACTTCTTTGCCCACCATCCTGTTGTAAAGGGGCTGCTGGGAAGGTGGCGAGTGGTTTTGGGGCGGCGGGGGGGGGGGGTACCCTCCCCGCCGCCCCAAAACCGCTCGCCTGGCTCCCAGGTGCCACGCTGAGACACTGCAGAGGGCGCCCTGCTGCACGCTTGCGAGCGGCGGCGGGGCGGGGGGGTGTGGGGGGCTGGCCCCTTCCCAAAGCCTCGAGCAAACCCCATTGCCTCCCGAAACAGGGACCCTGGCCGGGCCTCAGCCCCTGCTCCGCGGAGGGCAAGGTGGTTTGCAGCCTGCAGCTCTGCATCCTTCCATCCCTGCAGCCCTGCATCCTTGCAATCCCTGCTCTGCAGAGGGCAAGGTGGTTTGAAGCCTGTATCCCTGCATCCCTGCGTCCCTGCCCCGTGGAGTGTGAGGTGATGTGCAGTTATTTGGTAGGCTATTTGTGGGAAATAGTCTTTTATGTTACCCAACTTTATGTTTTACTAGATCTCAAGGAAAATTATATGAGTTAAAATATACAGAGTTCCAGCTTCATCACCCTGTCCTACAGAATCAAGCCTCTAGAGATTCTGTTTGGCCCACAGATCTCAAATGTTTTTCCCCATAAAAGAGCATTACTTCAATAGCAGAAAGGGAAACCATTCCACCACCAAGTCAGAAGACCTTGTTAATTCAGTGCTTTATCAAGAGACAGCTGAGAATCAGCTCTCAGGGTAAGGATCACTGTTTGTAGCGAGTGTATAAATACTCACTTTTTTTCTATAAAATGCCCACAGTATAATTGTCCTTTCAATGAAAATAGAGAGCTTTACTAAGATCTTTGGAAGAAAAGAGCATAGATGCCCATCTCTAGCAATGATCCCAAAATATAGTAGGCATATCCCTGTTCCAGAAAGCAGTTTCAAGTATAACACAGAGTATTATACTGGCTAATTGAAGGAAGCTTTTTCACTCTCAGATCCCACCCTGAGGCTCCCAGACCCTTCTCAGACCCTGCAGAAGCAGCCTATATACTTAACATAGGCATTGGCATTTCATTTTGAGCATCAGGCACTTAAGAAGTTAAGCCCTACCTTGGATTTGATACAATTATTTTCAAAGTATGCTGGCACAAACATGTGGATGAGGTCATGGATGTTATATTACCAGCTTTAATTAACCAAAAGAAAACATATACTGTTCTCTCTGAGGATCGACTAAGATGTAATGAAAATTATTAAGGTCTTGTAGATCCACTGTGCAGCCAGCATAGGGATAAAAATGTTATTTTACAGTGAATGATTATATTCATTCATACAGCTTACCAGAGAGTGACTTAAACCTTCATTTGCAACTTTTCATTTTTGTGTGTTTGAAGACATGTTTCTATCAGCAACAGTAGCAATTCCTTTGTTATTATGCATTTTGGAGTAGTGGTAAGCAAGAAAAATCCCCAGTGTTACTGGTAATTTGCATATAGATAGTGAGCTTCTGTAAGATGAAAACCGAAATCAACCAATATGTATATTTAAGTCATTTATCTAAAGACTTTAATTCTATGTTCATCTTGCTGCTTGAATTACTGGTTCATATTTGCTTTTCAAAGGCTTTAATGCTATATTTCCGTTAGCTCTTCATATAAAGTACCCACTGAATACTAAAGTTTTGATCCATTATGGATATTTTGATCCATTATTGCTTATTCACTTAAAAAATGAGAAAATTAATTTATTCAAAATCGTGCTGAGATAATCAGCAGCTATTTGTTGCTACACGCATTACTCCGCATCTCAGAGCATGCCAACAGATGATAATAAATGCCTTTCCTCATATAATTTCATCTGATGTGGATGCATATATTCCACTCAGAAATTTGACTGTCTTAACAGGTAATTTCTTCACAATGTTTCTCAGTGGGGTTTTACAAGGTTATTTTCTGACCCTATAAAATATTGAAGTTTCTTATCAAAGTCTCCTATCTTTTAGGACTCTCCTGGAAACCCTTTATCTAAATTCATTGCTACGCTTTACTTCTAAGTTCTCCTTGTACCCCCAAGGCCCTCTTTTCCAGACCAATCCAAATACCCAGTCCAATCTTGCCACTATATATCCAGACCCTATAAACTGGGACATCTTCCCTCACATTGCAATTCAATCACTGTGTCTTTGACCTTGATCAGCAGTTGACATTTGTCATGAAAAAGTAACTGTGCATTTATTTTAAAGATTATCTTTCTTAACATTATTTATTAATTCAATTTCACCTCAGCAAGACCAGGATCTCTTTGTCCTATACACTTTATGAAAATGCAGGACAGCTAATTTCCTGGTAAGAAAAGGCAGACTGGGAAGAGAATTTTCTGTAGCAAGGTCTGCAAGGAGGAAGGCAGGCCAGATAAAACCAAAGAGGGAGCCCAGAAAGGAAGCCCAGTTTAGAGAGGGCTGAGTGTTCTCTGATTGTTTAGTACAGCATAAGTCTGCTCCAGTTAACAAATACACTCTCAAAATGCAAAAGTGAAGTTCACTCACATAAATCAGCCCATGGCTGGTGTCCGGCTCTGACAGACATTCCCCTGGGGAAGTGAAGGCAGCTGCAGGGGATGTTTCTTCAAGCCCAAGTTTGCAGCTCAGGGCCTGAGTACAAATCCACGGCCACAGTCAGGTTCAAAAAAAGGGATCGGGGACACCTGAGGGACATGCAGGGCTCTCCAGCAGCAGAGGAGAGGAGCCAGCTTGGCGCTGTGATGTCTCAGCTCCCCGCTGCCAGCTTTGCTGGAGCTGGTTTGCCAAAGCAGGTGTGGATAAAGCGGCTTGGAGACGCTTGGGAGGATGTGCCGCTCCCTCTGAGGAGGGACCTGAGGCGAGATGGGGTGTGCGCGGAGGGTCGGGAGGTGGTGGGGTTTGAGGGAAGGAGCCACACGAGACAAAAAGCACTCTGAAAAGTCCTCAGCAGCCAACCCTCAGTAGCCCAGACATGCTGCAAAGCACCTCACCGGGTGCCGCGGCTGGAAAAAGAGCCTTTGAGGAAAAGCCAGGGAGCACAAATGCATTACTCCTCCTTCCCACTGGGGGGAAAAGTTCCACTCCACGGCAGGGTGCTGCACCTCACGTGGAGGAGGAAGACTCGTGGGAGGCTTGTTACAGCATCCTTGCGTTGGGAATGGGGGACTGGGGGTGAGCAAGAGGGGGCCTCAGTGGGATCCAGCCTCTCCAAGCGGTCGCTGCGGTGGAGGGTGGGGGGGCTTTGCTTCTTTGCCCACCATCCTGTTGTAAAGGGGCTGCTGGGAAGGTGGCGAGCGGTTTTTGGGGCGGCGGTGGGGGGGGTACCCTCCCCGCCGCCCCAAAACCGCTCGCCTGGCTCCCAGTGCCACGCTGAGACACTGCAGAGGGCACGACCTGCTGCACGCTTGCGAGCGGCGGCGGGGCGGGGGGGTGTGGGGGGCTGGCCCCTTCCCAAAGCCCCGAGCAAACCCCATTGCCTCCCGAAACAGGGACCCTGGCCGGGCCTCAGCCCCTGCTCCGCGGAGCGCAAGGTGGTTTGCAGCCTGCAGCTCTGCATCCTTCCATCCCTGCGTCCCTGCCCCACCGAGGGGGAGGTGGTTTGCAGCCTGCATCCCTGCATGTTTCCCTGTATCCTTGCATCCCTGCTCCGTGGAGGGCAAGGTGGTTTGCAGCCTGCATTTCTGCATCCGTGCTTCCCTGCATCTTTGTTTACCTGCATCCCTGCAATCCCTGCTCTGCAGAGGGCAAGGTTGGTTTGCAGGGGGGTTGGAACTATATGATCTTTAAGGTCCCTTCCAACCCAAACCAGTCTATGATTCTATGATATGGTATAGATGTTCAAGAAGTTATTTAGTTTAATGCACATGTATTCAGAATCTTAAAGTTTAAGTTTTCTAACAGCTGAATGACATTTCTAATTAAAGATTAACAGATCTGAGCTACAGATTAAAGCTGTTTTAACTGGTGTAATATATCAAACTGTTTTAGAACAGAAACTGAAATTTAATTAATTTGAAAAAAAAAACACCAGGATCTGTATTTAATGAGCTGAATTAATGGTTTCCTGGTCCCTCTGTCCTTCAGTGTTTCAGAACTCACTGGTAACAATTAATTGCATGCTTTATCCATGGATTCCAAGAGGGAAAGAAACTTTCCTGGTTTTACAGTGAATTAAACTGAGAAAACTCAAACTGGGTGTCCTGGTTTGGCTCAAACCAGGCCAATTAGTCTTAGAGAAACCAAGGTCACTGCTAAATTCCTCACTGCTTACGAGTGAAGAGCCAAAGGGGGTTGTACCTGCAGGGAGGAGTGGACGGGGCAGGTGACCCAGGATTGACCAACAAGGTATTCCATCCCATACATGTCATTCTCACTTTCCTGCTTATCACTAACCACCTGCCTCCTGGAGGTGGGGCCCAGGAGGGAGGGGCCCTCCTGTCTCCCACTGATTGGTACCAGCTTTGCCAAATCTCCAGTTAAAAGCCTGCAGGTGTGATGGCAGTGGAGCTATTGCATTTTGCCCTCTGCCCGTGCTGGGTGGAGCTATTGCATTTTGCCCTCTGCCTGTGCTGGGGGGAGGTACTGCATTTTCCCCTCTGCCTGTGCTGGGGGGAGCAACTCTGCCTGAGGAGGATTTCCAAGCTCTCAGTCTTGGCTTTGTATATATTTGTATATATTTGATTATTTCTATTATTATTGTTATTATACTCTTTTTCATTATTATAGTTTATTAAAAACTGTTTTAACTTTCCAACCCATAAGTCTCTCTCCCTTTTCCCTTTCCCTTTCCCTTGGGGCGGGGGGGGGGAGAGGGTTAACAGAGAGCATCTGCCACCTGGTTAATAGCTGGCCCAGCTTTAAACCGTGACAGATTTATTGGTGCCCCAATGTGGGGCTCGAGAGAAAGCTCCACAGGTTACTCTGATAAGTTGAATCCTGGCTCTGGTGGAGGAGACCTGGAGAGCTCAGCTGAGAGAATATCAGATTTCTTCCTTTGAGATTTACGAGGGGTTGGAAAGTTAAAACAGATAGTGAAGATGGTGATGTCATTTTTGAATGCTGTGTTATCTCATCTTTTTATGGAGTTTCTTTCACAGTTGAGTATTGCAATGATGCCTTACCTGCCGTGGGCACTGTGTTATTGCTTGCTTCTTATGAATGTTTACATGCAGTTTAGCAGTGGGCGCTGGTCGAAATGTATTATTTTGGTATGGGGTTTGATACTGATTTATGCTGTGATAAACTGGGCAGTTACTATTCCGATCTCTTATCTCTATGACACAATGATGGGCAGCTTTAATCGCGAATCAGTAGCAGCAACTTCATCTGCACGCTCCAGGCGTCCTTTAGCTGATTCTGTTAATGATCACACTTCCAGTTTTACTTTGGGAAATAGTACCTTCTCCTTTTCTGCCAAGCTGATTCCACTAGATTTTGCGAAATTAGGATGGTGCTGTCTAGGTGGCATGTTTTTATTTTTGTTTGTCCTGAATGTGTTTCTGATGTGGGATAAGATTAAATATCGGTGCAGGGACAGTTGTAAGTGTTATGCAGCCACCTCAGATCCTACAGTGTGTATGGCCGCTACAGCCTCAGATCCTACAGCGTGTGCTGCCGCTACAGCCACTAAACCCACTGAAACCTTGGCAGCCTGTACCACAACTGCTACACCCCCCAAGATGGCCACTGCAGCTACTCAGACTCTCAGCACTCCCACGACAGCCACTGCATCTACTCAGACCCCAGCATCTATTGAATCTGTACCAATTGCTCCTGTAACCAGGAAGAAATACCAAAAGAAATCAGCTTGTGAAGTGAAGGATGATGACTCAGAGCCTTCTAAGGCAGAGCCATCATATGACCCAGGTGAGGGCCCTTCTCAGGCAGAGTTAGGGCCTGACACAGATGGGGGTTCCCTTGATCGTCCTTTTAAAGCAGACCCATCACAGAAGAAAGGTCCTTCTAAAGCAGAACTATCACAAGAGGACTCGGACATAGAGATAACCTACCACTCTTTATCCCTGAAGGACCTGAGAAATATAAGGAAAGACTTCAGCCGTTATGACGGTGAACCTATTATTACCTGGCTGCTCCGATGCTGGGATAATGGGGCAGACAGCATGCAATTGGATGGCAGAGAAGCCAGACAGTTGGGATCCCTGTCCAGAGATGGTGGTATTGATAAGGCGCTCGCAAGAAAGTCAAACACTATCAGTCTCTGGAGGCGACTCTTGTCAGCTGTAAAGAGCAGGTATTCCTATAAAGATGATGTTATGAGCCACCTAAGCAAATGGACCACTATAGAAAAAGGTATTAACTACCTTAGAGAACTAGCTGTGCAAGAGATCATTTATAGACACCCACGGGAAATTGTAGATCCTGTAGATCCTGATGAAGTGGAATGCAACCGATCCATGTTCCGGAAGGTTGTGAAGAATGCTCCACCGACATATACCCATACATTGTCAATATTAGTATGGGGAGAAGATGCTATGGCACGATCTAGTGTGGGCGAAATGGCTAACTGTATGCGACAGTATGAAGATAGTATTTCTTCCCCACTGCAGGCACGCATCTCGGCTGTGGAAAAACTGACTAAGGAGAACAAGGACTCATTTAAACAACTGTCAGACAAACTGTCCATGATCGAGAATAAACTTGACTCTCTACCTACACAGGTGCGCGTTGCAGCCGTTAAGAGAAAACGTTCTTGTCACGGTTTAAAGCTGGGCTGGCGATTAAACCTGCAGCAGACGCTCTCTGTTAACCCTCCCCCCCACCCAAAGGGAAAGGGAAAGGGAAAAGGGAGAGAGACTTACGGGTTGGAAAGTTAAAACAGTTTTAATAAACCTATAATAATGAAAAAGAGTATAATAATAATATTGGAATAATCAAATATATACAAATATATATACAAAACCAAGATCGAGCTCCCCCGATGTCGGCAACGTCACCACCGGCACTGCAGGGCAGGCTCCGGGAAGGCCCAGGCTGGGCCTAGTGATGGTCGAGAGCTGGATTCAGGGATGCAGATCAGAATCGGGGGCAGCAGGAAAACAGTCGGAGTCCTCCTTGGACACCAGCCATAGCAGAAAAAGCAAGAGCGAGCAAGAGGGGAGAGACCCTCGTGATCCCCCCGCTTTATACCGAGAATGACGTGTATGGGATGGAATACCCTCGTTGGTCAATTTTGGGTCACCTGCCCTGTCTGCTCCCCGCTGCAGCTGTGACCCCCCTTCGGCTTTTCACTTGTAAGCAGTGAGGAATTCAGCGGTGACCTTGGTTTCTCTAAGAAAAAAGTACAGCAAGAGCCTTACTGCACAACATCCCTACCGGTGCCTCAGCGATAACTACAAACTTCGAGCGTTATCAGTCCTGGAAGCAGACACTGTCTGCAAAAACATGCAGTTAGTTTCAGAAAGTGCAGTTATTTAGAGGAGACTTAGCTGAAAGTAAAAATCACTGAAAGGAAAATCGGCCTGGTTTAGGCCAAACCAGGACAATTCTCCTACAGGACCAGCTCAAAGGAAACAGAACACATCACGAGGTATCCTGTGGTTTGCCCTGCGTGGTTATGGGGAGGACATGAACAGATGGCATGGACAACCTACCAGTACCCTACAGGCACGAGTACGTGAGTTGCAAGCTAACAGAAATACCAGAGAGAATTTTTCTAGGAGGATGGCTGCTCCAGTTACCAGTGAGCAGGACCCCAGCCAGGGTAGATGGGCCTCAAATCACTTTTTCCCAAGTGTGAATAGGAGAAATGAAGGTCCAGTCCCTGTGAGCAGCACGAATCCATTTCTTAATTGAGGTGACAAGTGCTGAAGGAGCCCCACCACATAATGAATTACCAGAGGATAAGAAGCAGTATGCCCTGGTCACCGATGGATCCTGCCGTCTTGTAGGAAAGCATTGGAAGTGGAAAGCTGCTGTATGGAGTCCCATACGACGAGTCGCAGAAGCCACAGAAGGACAAGGTGAACTATTTTTAGTTCGGTGGGCTCATGACACTTCAGGTCATCAAGGGAGAGATGCAACATACAGATGGGCTCGTGACCGAGGGGTGGACTTAACTATGGACTCTATTGCACAGGTTATCCATGATTGTGAAACATGCGCCGCAATTAAGCAAGCCAAATGGTTAAAACCTTTGTGGTATGGGGGGCGGTGGTTGAAATATAAATATGGGGAGGCCTGGCAAATTGACTATATCACACTCCCTCAAACCCGCCAGGGTAAATGCTATGTGCTTACCATGGTGGAGGCGACCACCGGATGGTTGGAAACATACTCTGTGCCCCATGCCACTGCCCGGAACACTATTCTGGGCCTCGGAAAGCAAATCTTGTGGCGACACGGCATGCCAGAGAGAATTGAGTCGGACAACGGGACTCATTTCAAAAACAGTCTCATAGACAACTGGGCCAAAGAGCATGGCATTGAATGGGTATATCACATCCCCTATCATGCACCAGCCTCTGGGAAAATTGAACGGTATAATGGGCTGTTAAAAACTACCCTGAAAGCAATGGGGGGTGGAACCTTTAAAAACTGGGATAAACATCTGGCACAAGCTACCTGGTAAGTTAACACCAGGGGATCTATCAATCGAGCTGGCCCTGCTCAGTCAGACCTTCTACATACAGTAGAAGGAGATAAAGTCCCTGTGGTGCATGAAAGGAATCTGTTGGGAAAAACTGTCTGGATTCTTCCTGCAACGGGCAAAGGTAAACCCATTCGTGGGATTGCTTTTGCTCAGGGACCTGGATGTACTTGGTGGGTGATGTTGCAAGATGGTGAAGTCCGATGTGTCCCTGAAGGTGATCTGATTCTGGGTGAGACTACTTAATTCTGAACTGTATGTTGTTACTGCATAAGTGTCTTTTAGGTTAAGACAGTGGTGATGAGACCGGAGCTAGCTTCATCAAGTGGCGTCCAGTAACCTCCTCGAGTCTGACGTCTTTAACCTGCAACCCGTGGGCACGAACCATGACAAAAGAGAGACTGCTAGCCAGAGAGACTGCTGAGAGACTGCTAACCAGATGGAAACCCACAATCCTGAACCAAATGAACTTGATGGACTTTTTGTATAGAGATGAATCATAAACTAGTGATATGTATATCTATATTTGAAAATGAAAAGGTAGTGGTGATCTGAGTATGACATGAATGGTATGGAATAAGGGGTGGAATGTCCTGGTTTGGCTCAAACCAGGCCAATTAGTCTTAGAGAAACCAAGGTCACTGCTAAATTCCTCACTGCTTACAAGTGAAGAGCCAAAGGGGGTTGTACCTGCAGGGAGGAGTGGACGGGGCAGGTGACCCAGGATTGACCAACAAGGTATTCCATCCCATACATGTCATTCTCACTTTCCTGCTTATCACTAACCCACTGCCTCCTGGAGGTGGGGCCCAGGAGGGAGGGGCCCTCCTGTCTCCCACTGATTGGTACCAGCTTTGCCAAATCTCCAGTTAAAAGCCTGCAGGTGTGATGGCAGTGGAGCTATTGCATTTTGCCCTCTGCTTGTGCTGGGTGGAGCTATTGCATTTTGCCCTCTGCCTGTGCTGGGGGGAGGTACTGCATTTTCCCCTCTGCCTGTGCTGGGGGGAGCAACTCTGCCTGAGGAGGATTTCCAAGCTCTCAGTCTTGGCTTTGTATATATTTGTATATATTTGATTATTTCTATTATTATTGTTATTATACTCTTTTTCATTATTATAGTTTATTAAAACTGTTTTAACTTTCCAACCCATAAGTCTCTCTCCCTTTTCCCTTTCCCTTGGGTCGGGGGGGGGGGAGAGGGTTAACAGAGAGCATCTGCCACCTGGTTAATAGCTGGCCCAGCTTTAAACCGTGACACCAGGACATTTTGGCTGAGACCATATTTACCAAAAGCTGTCCTGGCTGTTAAAAACAGTGTTGTCAGATTTGTAGTTTGAGACTTCAACTAACTCAATAATATGATGCTCTGTAATGCAAAGTGCCAGTAAACATATACCATGGCCGTCACTGGTAAAATACTAATTATCTTGAACCTTAAAGGAATGTTCTTACCTAATGCATGTTCTTACTTGACACTATAGGTTTCAGACAAAGGATTCACTCTGTCATCATTCTTTTGTTTTGAGCATTGTTTGGGATATAACAGTATCAGAACAAGCTCTTCCATAAATGAATCCTTCACTGATGTTATCTATTAAAGAGTCAGTTATGTATTGCAAAGGAAGCAGTAGTTTGTGAGTGAGGGATATATTAAATCTGAACTCAGTCGTCTGCATGAAACATCCCGTGGGGGCAAAAAACTCCATATTTATAATAGCAGAGAAAATATTGAATTTGTATGTAAATCACTAGAACTCAGAAAATTCAGAGATAAAACCTGCCTCAGTACTCTCCACTGTTATTGAAAGTAAAATACAGACCCATATAGACTGATAAGACTATGTTCCAGATATTTCTGCACTACTGGAACAATAGATGATTCCTGTGGCCTTACACTTAAGCTTTCTAACTTATGTCAGCAATAAAGCAGGATTTTCAATGTAGGTATGTAATAATAACATAAACTACTTTGAAGGACAACACCAAATTGAATTTTTTACAAGCTACTTAATTATTCCCTTTGGGAATGAATGGCATTCTGGAAAAACAGCTTTTAAAAGGGTTAGTTTGTTAACATATGCGTTTGTTGTTTTCTTAACTCCGCTGTGTTTTGTATTACATTATGAAACTATTTTTCAATAAAGTGTAATTATTTGTGATGTGTTAGTGAAGATGCCAGAGGTAATTTTAATAACTGGTACTTAAATTTCCAGTCAGCATAGATAATTTAACATCTACAGGTTAATTATCAACCCTCTGCATATCCAAGCATAATTATTAAGTCTTTTTACTTACAGTCATAAAGAGCTCTCTTGCTGCAAAACTATGATTACATCGAATGCTTTTCTAGCACAATATCACAAAACAAAATCCTCATTCACCTTCTCTTGTGTTGAGCTTGCTGTGTCTTTGGCTCTCAGTACTTCAGCTTAGCACGTATTCTCGGGATTTTTGTGCTGACAATCCCGGATTCAATCTTCACCGTCAGCCACAGCACAGTGCCTCCGAAGTGGCTAGATGGGCAGAAGTGGCCAGAATAGGAAAAGCAGGTAAAGAGAGAGGTTGCAAACACTAAATACACCAAATAGGTTGTAGAAAAGCTTTTCTTTATGAGAGTCTGCGTGAAATCAAATGAGTTCATTGTGAAGGTACTCACGATACATAACACTGAGCAGTTAAAACTCAAACATGACATTCTTGCATGGCAAGGCACGTACTGGTAGCACAATAAAGCCATGCCAACGTGCTCACCCACCACAGCAACACAGACCAGTGCTCCTCCCAGACAGCTTCAGCCTCTCCTCTTCAGCTAAGCTGAGCAGTGTTTTGTTCCTTCTACTGAGTTATTGCATGTAGTTGCTTGTGGGTTATATGCACACGGAGCTGTGTCCACATGTATGTAATCTGAGCAAAACAGCTGGGTCAGATCCCTTAACTCTGAAGGACTGTTGAAAAGTAAGCAACACCTGGAGTAAAATGGAACAAGGGAATGTGTCATAAGCTGAATATCAAATTCACCTCCTTCATTCAGTTAATAGTACAAACTACAAGGTGTAATAAATCCTTGAATATGCATGCTATAGGGCCCTACAGATGACTATATGTATGCTACAGCTTGTACTTTAAGCACCATATATGATTGATCAATGGGATAAATTAAACGAGGCTTGAAATTAAAGACTGTGCACAGAGGAGTATAACTCATGATTGAAGCAAGAAAAAAAAATGGAGGCTGAACTAAAAAGAGACCATACACTAAAAGATGAGCATAGCTGAAAACTAGGAGCACACAGCAAAATTAATGATGTAAAAGGTATGAAGATTGATGCAGAGTACCAGGAACACGGAGATTTAGAGTTGAGAGAAGAATTAAAATAATAGTTGCAACCATTCCCAAAATGGAGACAGCAGGCTTGCCAGGGAACTCTCTTACATTTTCTCAGGACTATTAGAATACCTTTAGGTACTGGGCATCAAATAAACCTACTGAAGATGAGATCTGATTACCACGTCAAACAGGGTAAAGTTTGACACCATTATTATATTCCCTTCCACCTGCCACAAAATCTAGGCAACAACAGAACTCACTGTATACTGAATTTTTACCCAATATTGCTGTTAGGCTTGACTGAGAGATGAAATCTTATGAAATTGTCCTCTCTAAAGGGTCTGGCATACAGCACTGTTACATAGTGCAAAGGTCCATGCTTCAAAGGTCTGGTGAAGTACAATTCCAGTCATGAGACAACTTGGCTCTGGGAGATTTCTGAATGCATTTACTGCTTTACTGGCTAGGCACCCAAGTGGTATTGTGCGAGTATCTATTTATATGCGTGTGTATATCTATGTATGTTTAGATAGAAAAATACTTATATACCCTCTGCCATATTTAAAAGGCAGGCAAACAACATTGTTCCGCTTCAGTAAACTATTCAAGCATACATTCAATTCCTTCATTAGTGACCAAAGCATATAAGCAGGCATTTAATCATGTGTCAGTCTCATTGAAATCAATAAGACTAAGCGGAGCTCAAATGGTCTGATGAAACAGAGCCCCATTAAGCAAAAATGAGGAAAGAGAGGAGAATTCATACTGCTATATCTAAGACAACTTCTGTTTGTTTGATATTTTTCTTTGAGGATCTTATTTCAAAGGCATAAATAAATATAAAAACAGAGACCATAACTGCGGGGTTCTCTCTGCATTAATATAGCAAAAACCAACTTGGCAGCTATTTCTGATCGAAGAAGCGCTTCTGGGTATCTAGAGTGTCTGTAACAGAGGTATTGATGGGAGATGGGGAAAAAGGGTGACCTCTAGTTTAGTGATACACTTCGAGACTTGATCCTAGACCAATGGATTTTTAGGAAGTGAATTGGAAAAAAAGATATTTATTTATTTTTGTAGTTGTTTGGGGTTTTCTTTTTATAATTTTTGATAATCCTTTCTCTGTTATCTTTTTGCATATGTCATTTAAATCTAGAAAAGCTTCCTTTTTTGGTTTAAACTGTTAAGTTATTCAGGTTTTTCAATCAACCTGTGGTGTAACATTCCTGTACATAGTTTAACTGGCAGTTAAATTATTTTAAAAATTAACTTAAAGAAAACACAACCTAAAAAACCTGTGAACTTCATCATATACATGAATCCTAACAGCATGATTATAATAAAGGTGTTAGTCTTAAATATTTTGTGAATATTGGAGAATAATGGATATACAAATAGGAAGATGAAAAGTAAATCATAAAAGTAAAGAGGGCTAAATGTCGTTTAGCCATTCAGGCAAGAGTGACTATCAAGTAACATAACTAACTTTGCACTGACACTGCTAACTCTCAGGATGAGATAACCATGGCTGGGGAACGGATTTTTGCATTTCTGCTAGGAAAGCTTTTCTGGAGAGAAGGAATTTCTAACCAAGGTGAAAAGGTGATGCACTACTATTGTCACATTCCTGAAAACATTTCACAGTTAGACATGTTTGAAGTCAGCTTGCATGTGCTGAAATTAAATAGCCTCAAATTAAGTATTTCAGATAAACTACTTTTTGTTTGTTTTTGTAAACTACAGCTACAGTCTGGCTCTTCTCATAACAGCCTTAATGATATTTCACTGGTAGGTGATTAGTTCTGTGAAACAGCCTTTAGATCTTCCAAATAAATTCACTTATATATGTCACGAGTGCGGTTTTAGACAAAATTCTCCAGATAATGAGACTATGTTTCATGAATTATCAGCTCTGGGCATTTTGTAACCCAACTGCACCATTGCAGATGAGGAAAAATATTTTATAATAATAGTCCTGGATTTTCTAAATTACTCCCCACTTAATTCATAACTTCAGCAATCCTTCTTGGTCTGCACTTTTAAGGCTTTTTCCAGATTTTGCTGGTTTCCTTTACCTAGGTATCTCAAAAGACTGCACTATCTTTTCTCTCATTCCACCCACATCTCCAAGATCTCAACATACTGTGCTTAAACTTACATTTTTTTAAAACCTTGACTCTAGCAACTTTTTTCTCTTTATTCAAAACAATACCACTGAAAAAATTTTTGTAGATCCTCTACACTCCTTCAATTTCATCCTTGTGCTGGGTGCCCTTTTGTCCCTGCAAGTCCTCTTGCTTCCCATTAAGTACTTTTATCATTTAGTCCATCCAAGTAGTAACTGAGTATCCCATTGTGATGTTAATCTCTAACATCACCATGCCAGCATCCTTCATCTTTATTGACCACCCATTGCCTTCACCCCTCTGCTTCTCTCGTAGGAAAAGCTTTATGATTTTTCTCCTGATATTTTTTCTGCCTTAGAAGAGCTCCCTCAAAAACATCCTTGACAGTCTCTTATACTTAGTTCACCTATGCACGTTGTAGAGATGAAACCCCATCATTTACTACTTAACAAGAAGATGGGGTTGTTATACTGATCTCCTGTGGGAATGCAAGAAGCAGCTTAGAATACAGCCATGAAAAATACTAGGTGAAAACTGTAACTCATTTTCTTCCCCCAGGAACTCTGTGTCCACTTATGAAGAATTAGCTCTGCTGCTCCTTTAAAGGTCAAAAGCCTAGTGCTAAAACACTCATCATGCTGCCCCAATGCAGAGGGTGAACTAGTGGCCTTTAAACTGGAGCGAGTTTAACATATGTCCTAAGCAACAAAATCATAGAATCACAGAACAGCCCAGGCTGCATCCTAGGGAGGAGAGTAGAGCACTGGCAAGGAGGTGGGGAATCAATTTCTGTTTGACAGAACAAAATAATTGGGGGAAGAACAAAGCTGTTAATCTTCATTAGCTCACTTTTCATCAATTTGTACTTCTGATTTTCTACCTGAATGATTCTAATTATAAATCAGTTTCTGTTTTCCATAAGTCAGAGTCTTCAGCATACTAAGTAGACAGCTGAGGGCATGCTCTCCAACATAATCAACACTCTTTCTCAAACTGTACTTCTGGGCATTATGTTTTACCCACTCTAGATTAATCCTATTGATAAAATAGGATGTATCCAGGACATATCCATAACTGTGGGTGTTCCCCAAAATACACTAATATTCTTTACTTGACCAATTGGTAATCAGCATTTGTAGGGAAATAAGCTATGATATATGGGATTCTTGTTATGAAGAACGCAATCTATAAAATTACAGCATTTGCAATGTAATATAGGAAGTATGTTCAGTATTATACTATAAACGCACATTTAATCTTGTAAACATGAGTAATGAGGATTTCTAGCCAGACATTTGGCTACTCCCAATATTTGTAGGAATGGTACCACTTTGTTCATACATTAAAAATTTTTCTCATCCTGCATAGCCTAAAATCTGCGGGGTCTGAACTTCCAACAGCCTTACAGAAACAGCCTTTGTGCTTAATAAAGTGGCCAGGGAGCATAAGAGGAAAATCTGCATTCTCTGTTGTATACAAGCAGTAGTGGAGGATTAATGATGAGGACATAGACCTTACTTTAAAATTTGCATAAAATAAAACTTAATTTTCTTTAAAAAAAATGTATAGAAAGTAAATGCTGAATATATATTACTATTTGACCTGCCATTTGACATATCACAGAATCACAGAATCACAGAATCACAGAATCACAGAATGTTGGGGATTGGAAGGGACCTCGAAAGATCATCTAGTCCAATCCCCCTGCCGGGGCAGGATTGCCTAGACCATATCACACAGGAACGCGTCCAGGCGGGTTTTGAATGTCTCCAGAGAAGGAGACTCCACAACCTCTCTGGGCAGCCTGTTCCAGTGTTCAGTCACCCTTACAGTAAAGAAGTTTTTCCTCAAATTTAAGTGGAACCTCCTGTGCTCCAGCTTGCACCCATTGCCCCTTGTCCTGTCAAGGGATGTCACTGAGAAGAGCCTGGCTCCATCCTCTTGACACTTGCCCTTTACATATTTATAAACATTAATGAGGTCACCCCTCAGTCTCCTCTTCTCTAAGCTAAAGAGACCCAGCTCCCTCAGCCTCTCCTCATAAGGGAGATGTTCCACCCCCTTAATCATCTTTGTGGCTCTGCGCTGGACTCTCTCTAGCAGTTCCCTGTCCTTCTTGAACTGAGGGGCCCAGAACTGGACACAATACTCCAGATGCGGCCTCACCAGGGCAGAGTAGAGGGAGAGGAGAACCTCTCTCGACCTGCTGACCACACCCCTTCTAATACACCCCAGGATGCCATTGGCCTTCTTGGCCACAAGGGCACACTGCTGGCTCATGGTCATCCTGTTGTCCACTAGGACCCCCAGGTCCCTTTCCCCTACACTGCTCTCCAACAGCTCTGTCCCCAACTTGTACTGGTACATGGGGTTGTTCTTGCCCAGATGCAGGACTCTACACTTGCCCTTGTTATATTTCATTAAATTTCTCCCCGCCCAACTCTCCAGCCTGTCCAGGTCTCTCTGAATGGCTGCGCAGCCTTCCGGCATCTCAGCCACTCCTCCCAGTTTTGTGTCATCAGCGAACTTGCTGACAGCGCACTCTAATCCCTCATCCAAGTCATTAATGAATATATTGAATAGAACTGGTCCCAGAACCGACCCTTGCGGAACTCCGCTAGACACAGACCTCCAACTGGACTCTGTCCCGCTGACCACTACTCTCTGGCTTCTTTCCTTCAGCCAGTTCACAATCCACCTCACTACCCGATCATCCAGACCACACTTCCTCAGTTTAGCTGCGAGGATGCTGTGGGAGACCGTGTCAAACGCTTTACTGAAATCGAGATAGACCACATCCACAGCTTTACCATCATCTATCCACCGGGTAACATCCTCATAAAAGGCTATCAAGTTGGTTGAGCAAGACTTCCCGTTGGTGAAGCCATGCTGAGTGCCCCTAATGATCCCCCTATCCTTGATGTGCCTAGAGACAGCACCAAGAACAAGTTGCTCCATCACCTTTCCGGGGATGGAGGTGAGGCTGACCGGTCTATAGTTACCCGGGTCCTCCTTCCTGCCCTTTTTGAAGACTGGAGTGACATTCGCTTTCCTCCAGTCCTCAGGCACCTCTCCTGTTGCCCATGACTTAGCAAAGATGATGGAGAGTGGCCTAGCAATGACTTCCGCCAGCTCCCTCAGCACCCGCGGGTGCATCCCATCAGGGCCCATGGATTTATGGACATCCAGGTTGCTTAATTGGTCCCTGACCCAGCCCTCATCAACCAAGACAGATTCCTCCTCTATCCTGACTTCTTCTGAGGCCGCAGGGGTCCAGGGATCCTCAGGACAGCCTCCAACAGTATAGACAGAGGCAAAGAAGGCATTCAGTAACTCCGCCTTCTTTTTATCCTCTGTCTCCAGGACCCCCACCTCATTCATCAGTGGGCCTACATTGCCTCTAGTGTTGGCTTTACCTGCAATGTATTTGAAGAAGCCCTTTCTGTTGTCCTTGACCTCTCTTGCAAGGTTTAATTCCAAGGAGGCCTTAGCTTTCCTAGTTGCCTCCCTACATCCTCTGACAACAGACTTATATTCCTCCCAAGTGGCCAGCCCCTCCTTCCACGATCTGTACACCTTCTTCTTCCACTTGAGTTTGCCCAGCAGTTCCCTGTTCAACCATGCAGGTCTCCTGGTACCCTTCCTTGACTTCCTACCTGTTGGGATGCTCTGATCTTGAGCTCGGAAGAAGCAGTCCTTGAACGCTAACCAACTATCTTGGGCCCCCTTACCTTCTAGTACCCTGTCCCATGGGATTTCCCTAGCAATTGCCTGAAAAGGCCAAAGTTGGCCCTCCTGAAGTTCAGGGTTGCGATTCTGCTAGCTATTCTGTTCCTGCCACATGAGATCCTGAACTCTACCATCTCATGGTCGCTACAACCAAGGCTGCCCTCAACCTTCACCTCTTCCACCAGACCCTCCTTGTTAGTGAGGATCAGATCCAGCAGCGCTCCTCTCCTAGTTGGCTCATCCACCATTTGCATCAGAAAGTTATCATCAATGCACTGGAGGAACCTCCTGGACTGAGGATGGCTGGCTGAGTAGGCCTCCCAGCAAATATCAGGGTAGTTGAAATCCCCCACAACCACCAGGCCCTGTAATTGAGAGACTGCTCTCAGCTGCCTGTAGAAGGCCTCATCACCGTCCTCATCCTGATCCGGTGGCCTGTAATAGACACCCACAACAGTATCACCCCTGCCAGCCTGCCCCTTAATTCGCACCCACAAACTCTCAACTCGCTCCTGATCTGCCTCTGGACAGAACTCAATACATTCTAGCTGCTCACTCACATAAAGAGCAACTCCACCACCTCTCCTTAGTGGCCTGTCTTTCCTGAACAGGACATAGCCATCCATGACCACATTCCAGTCATGCGAGGCGTCCCACCAAGTCTCTGTAATTGCCACTAGATCATAGCCCCCCGACCGAACACGGATTTCTAACTCCTCCTGCTTATTCCCCATGCTGCGTGCATTGGTGTACAGGCATTCAGGGAGCGAGCTGGGCACACCGATTTCATCCCAGATTCACCCCCTGATTTCACCCCAGGGGGATGGGGGGCCTCCTGGTCTACCTCAACACTAGAGCATTGCCCCAGTGGTGCAAGCCCAGCTACCACCCCATCCCCCTTCGAATGTATAACTGATATATAACAGTGATATAACTGTCACTTTGATGTATACTTGCCCCAAAAAGACATCTAAATGCAACTGTAGATGCTACAGTGTCGGAAGAGACACATTAGCATTCATTAATAGGAAACACTCAAGAAAGACTACTTAGTGTTTATCTCCTCTCATTGTTATTCAGCTCAGTGCATAGTTACCTTGCAAAAGAGGCTTTAAGTTCCTTTTCCCAATGTTTAACTGGAATTTAGATTTGGAATAAGAAATTCAGATACAGAGAAAAAGTTGCACAAAATAAAAATTTTATCAGGTGTACTAAAACTTAACTCTTAGATTGTGATTCTTCTGTGCTATACTGAAGATTTATGCTGCAATGCCAGTATTGATTGATGGCACCAGAATAGTGACAAGCATAATTAGAAAGATAAAGTGTTCCTGCAATGGATGTGATGCTCAACAGACACAAAAGTCCAGAACAGGGCCCAAAAATATATATAGCTAATTCAAAGGAGGAGAAATAAGAAAGATCTTTAGTCACAGTCTTTCATTTAAGGAAAATATGTATACATTATCTTACAAATCTTTGGGGTTTTCCCACAAGATTCCCTTATTCAGGAAATTTGCATTGCTCAGTGCAAAAATGAAGCCAGTTAACAAATTCTCCATCTTCATTTGGTCCTTCTGTAAGTGGATAACAGCAGTAACCATTGAATTACCTCTCAAACCCTGCACAGGAGTTGCTCGTCTAAAAGCAATTTTAATCGTTTCTCTATTTTGAGAGGCTCAGTAAACCTCAGAAAGACATTACAAGAGATGGCTGAGCTGATCCAAGAGCTCATTACTGCCCAAGTGGGAGGTTTCCCTCCTCCTTCTCTTGGCCAGAGCCCATCCCGCACCATGGCCATGCTCCAGCGCTTGCTGGGGCTTGCTGCAAGCAACAGCTGGCCAAGAGCTGGCCTGGCCGAAGGAAGAGCCTGCCTCCTTGTGTGGTTGTCCAGGGGAAGGCAATGGCTTGTGACTGGGTCAGTCATTGAGCTGTTTCAGTGCAGGATCTAGCAAGGTCTAGAGCCTCCCTTCTGCCAACAGATTGAATGGTTAGATCAGCTCACACTGTCTCATGCAACTCTGAAGTAAACACTTCTACGTGGCATTCATTCTTATGTTTTTTACTCTGAGTTGCTGTCTCTCTCAGCTTTACAAAGTGTTAACTATTGCTGATGAAATGCCCCAAATACCCTCCTCTCAAAGTGCTGTAGACACACACCACCATTGCACATAGCCTGTCCTGTGGCATTGGCAGTCAAACACCTACGTCCCTCTTCCTCCAGGCAAAGTCAGTGACAGCCTCATTCGTGGGTCTGCTCTCTGTTCCAGTTGTTGTGCTGCAGTTCTGCTGTGGCATACACAGAAACCATCATTTAATCTTTTAGAAAGTATAGTACTGGAATAAGCCATCACTTTTTCCACCTTGGAGTAAAAAAGGGGGAAAAAAACTTGACCCTAAACCCATTGTCTTTGAGTTCTATCAGTTGAAGTGAAGAATACTGTAATTTTTCATGGTCAAACTCCATTCTGTGTGCTTTATCTCTATTTTTGTGTTCAGAAACACAGGAGTAGTACAAAACCCATACTAGTGTTTAAGAGAAGGACACAGCACACTGTCAGCATTAGGAGAAGAAACTCACCCTGCAGCTTCAACTCAGAGATATTTAACACTAATGTTAGTCCACTGATTAAACAACCACTTTCAATGGTTCATTCTGGTTACGTTCAGTAAAGGCTCATTTTAAAATAAAAACGGCCACACATAAAAAAGTTTAAGTGCCTCAAAAAAACCAGTAGTATTTATTCTTCATAGGTACATATTTTACAAGAATGGTGCAGTGCTAGAAGAGGTTCCAAGTTTAAAAAGGCTACATTGCTATCTTCAGCTTCATTCACACAACTTTCTGTGAACGTTATCATCAAAGGGTGCTTTTCTTTCTAAAATAAGTTTGCAAACTTTTCAATTAAAGGAAATCAAAAGTCCTATTTCACTGTGTTAGCTGTATTTTCAATGACAAAGGAATTGCTGACTAATGTAAATGGCAATAGACCCAGCATTACTATTTAAACAACCAGCAGCTATAAAATAAAGGAAATCTACATAGACAAACTAGGCCACAGTTACCAGAGGATATATTTTTGTCATGTAACCATCAGTTCCTGTTTCTATTATCATTGCAAAAGTCACTAGAAATTATCTGAGGGGTAAAGTATAACAAATTAAACTAGATTTGCTATTTGCATGTTAATTAGATTTCCAGAGTGTGATAGTTTCATGAGCTCCCCAGCTGAAGGAGGGGATGTCCAGCACATCACTAACAACGCCCAGCTCCGAAAGAAGGACAGGCAGCTGACTTGGCCACGACTGATGGAGTCTGTGCCGGTGGCTGCCTCTCCCGTTGCCAGCCACAGGTTGCTTTAGAACCACAAATGTCTTTTTTCAGTGCATGTATAGTTATTTTTTAGGTTTTGGTATGCGTCTTCCTTTCCTGTTCCCAGGGCTAACAGCCCTGTCAGAGCAGGCTTGCATGCTGGACCATGAAATTCCCAGAAGAGTTACTTACTGTGGAGATAATTGCAGCAACAACAAAACCAGGAAAACAACTTTTTATGGGTAATCCAGATGCAGCACATCTAAAATTAATCCAGCAACAAAAAATACAGATGGAAAGAGTCCAACTATTACTATTCTGATGCTGACACGCCTTTCAGAAGAATATCAGGTTTTATTTAAAAACATCCTGGCTCTTTCAATTGGAAAGCACTTTCAGGCACGATCTGACCCTGCTGCAATATGAATAAAGTAGGTAAACCATGGTATTTCAGTGCAGAACACGTTGCTGGCTTCCATCTGATGAAGGTACACTATTAAGACTGCAAGTATGTAACATGCTACAGCTTTGATTTTGAAAGCAGAGGAGCACTTCTGTTGCCAACTCATCAATTTTTCCAGTATAGATAAAACAGTTGGGAAATTTGAGACATATCAAATGCTGGTTCTGTCCTGCTCTGTTCAGCTGACCTTTCTAAAGCTTGCTTTGGGAGGTAAAAATTGTGAGTAGTTGGGAAAGCCAGTGACAGGGAGCTACATGGCTGTCCCTCTGTCTTAGATCCATATAAGATGTTACAAAATGTTGATTATTTGTCAGGTACTCACATCAAGCTTTGACACAATGCTTAGAGCATACATTTGCCTAATATATTAGAGCTACACTGCAAATCTAGAATGGAACATGCAAAGAAATATAACTGGAAAAAAAGACAGTTGCAAAATAATTATACTTCTGGAAATTAAAGGAAAAACAGAGAGAATGACTCATGGGAGAAAGTAACCAAGGCAAGAGTAATTAACTTTGCACTTACTGCTTATTCCATATGAGGAAAAAGTAGAGAATATACATAAAATAAAATTACACACTTTACAGCAGTCCACAGATGCAAAGATTTCCCCTTTACACCCTTTTCTCAGCAGCTCATTCTGAAACCAGGGCCAAATATTCCAATACCCCAAGCTCCTCTCAGCACAGCAGAGGTCAGATCGCAAACCATACACTTTTTTCAGTCTAACACAGCTGCAGATGAGGTTAGTGCAAACCAGCAGCCTCTCCATCACCTATCAATCACAGGAGCATGAACAAGCTCTGCTCCATGTATCCCCCATTCCTTTCCATAATCTAAATGCAAGGAGAACATGTGATATGTGCTAAGCCTGACAGGAAGAAATTAGAGATATCTTCTGCTCTTCTCCATGATTCCTTAAGATCACTTCTGCTTCTTCAAACATTTGAATTCAGAAATGTTGCTGTGGTACTTCCCGAGTAACGCAGCTGGGTGCCTTCTGCTCTTATCCTGGGGATGCCAAGTCTTTATGCAGGTTATGTTTCCATGCACGTGGTGAGGAAAGCAAGACACATCTGGGAGTGCCTATCTAAGCATTTGTCAGCTACACGGACCATAAAAAACCCTGAGACACGAGGAAAGTAATATATAACTCCTACGAGGCATCACCTCAGCACACTTCACAAACCACTGAAGTTTCAAAACAAAGCTCATTTACAGGATTCACAGTGACCTATTCTATTATGTTAGAGATACTCCAGCAGTAAGCAACTACATTCATTTTTTTATGCTCAGGAAAAGAAAATCATTCTAGCAAAAGGACCTGTTTTACTGTATTTTATTATCTGGGAATTATTCCAAGTGAATAAATGTTGAGGAGGTTCACTAATTTATCGTTCTGCAATTAGTATGATTTTGTACAGATTTCTAAATCATCCCTAGAGTGGTTTGCCCAGGTAATAGCACCTCAACTTTAGCCTCAGGACAAACCAAAATAACACACGTTACCAAGATAAAATATTAATGGAACCAAATGAGAGTTAGAAGCTTCAGGAATGTCTGGACAAAAAGTAAAAGCCTGTTTAAGAAACTGTCTTCCTACTTTTGCAGACAGGCTCATCATCTTTTTGCCTCCAAACACTGACTATGGAATGCATCCTACCAAATGATCCTATTTTTAAATGGTTGCAAAAATGTTTATCAAGCAACCTTCTTCGGATGAAAATATCTTAACTTAAGCAAATAATGAAAAAATGAAAAATAAATCAGATATTCTGTTCAAAATGTGTGACCGCTTCTTAGATGAATATTAAAAAGCTACATTACTTTTGTAGAGAAGGTCTAGCAATTCTACAACTCTAAAATTGCAGCATCTCAAAATGCCTTTCAAGGCATCTTGGCTGTACAGCAAAATAGGAGCAACATCTTTGAATGAGTGTCAGCCCTCAAAGCATACAAGCTCCCATACAGGACAGTTAAAGAAGCTTTTTATCTAAAACCTGATCTGTGGAATCTAAGAAGCTGGCATTGAAAATAACTTACTTTCAAAATAAATACTTTCAGAGATAATCAACAAGCAATCTGCAATGAAATAACTTCCTTGCCTGCAAAACTGCAAGATGAAGTCGTAAGTGAAAAAAAAAAACAGTGGTTGGATATCAGAAACACCTTTCTTTACTGTTATTGTAATTTATAATAAGGGTATTTCCAGCTTAATCCTGTGCCCATAGAAGACAAACATCATAACTATTCTTGAGAAGAATTTAAATTGCCTTAATACAAAACCACATGCAGTATGTAAACAGAGTTTTAACCTGTTAATCTTCATTTAAGTGTTTTCCAGTTATGGCAACACAGATATGCTTTGTTACATATCTATATGGAACCAGAAAACAATGGCAAGCATGAGCATGGTTCTGAAGCTCACTAATTAGGGCACTCTTCTAGAAGAGTTCTAGTTTATGGTTTCTCTTCTAGGAGTGTTTCATTTAATTTCTAAAAAAGTACTCAAAGAAGGAACTGGAACCATGGACTCTTCTCTCCAAGGTAAATGCCCTAACTGCTGTTCTATAATGTTCTGATCTGACTTGACTGCACTTTCAGCCCATTGAATTATTCTCTGCACAAGAGAACAGATGAAGTGGAGTAGGGAGGTACTCCCATCCTTACAATGGTATGTGATCTGGTATATTAGCACAGTCTTCTCATAGGTTGGAGGAAGGGAATTTAATTCTCCTGGATTTATTTAATAATTGAACTTCTCTTTCCTACATCTAAGTTCTCCAAATGCCACATTAATGGATTTTGCAATAAGGAGGCAAGAAGGGAGAAGCTAGCACCGTATTATTTTGAGAGAAGCCCAATTCTGTCAGTGAACATTAAGGCATTTTCTGAGAATGGCACATAGAGAGATTTGCAGTAGCTGAAAACCACACTGTCCACTTGAAACATTTCAAAAATCAAGTAAAAATGTTAATGACTTGCAAGGCAATTTAATTTGGGAAGGGGAGAGAGGGAGAGTTAGATGAGACGTGGCTAGAATTGCTGTTGATGAATCAAAACATTGTGCTAGAAAAGTTTCACTTACAGAGATGCTCAGAAGCATTAAATTGGCACTCAGAGGCACTCACTGACATCTCCAGGTCAGCTTTCCATGAAATACAATGTCCTTTATTTGACAGTTTAGTACATTGCAAAGGCCAATGTATCAGTTTTCCCTAATGTTCAGAACTTCTCTTTCTAAATTATTTAGTAAATAAATGTGATTAACCTGCATTTGAGAGACAGCACAGAGATCCAGGATGCCTTGCTAATGTGAGCTCTGCTAAGTGGAAAGCTTTATCACTCAGAGCTCAAAGATGAGGTATTATTTTTCCCATTTCATCAGCTGTAGTAAGTATTTTATCAATCCTGCAGTCCTCAGGAGGGACTGGTGGATCCGGCCCTGACATTTTTCTCATTTCTTTTGTAGGGCTTTATTGTTACAAGCCGATTTGCAATCAGGAGTCAAAGACAGTAATCAAGTGAATGAGCTCACTCAGAGCACAATGCTAGTTGCAATTTTATTCCCACAGAGATTTCAGCGAACACCGATAATCAGATGTTCTTGTGGGCAGGAGCAAAAGAAGAAACCATAAATTTATGTAAGAAATGGCAAAAGTGTTATTTTAAGCTCAGCTTAAAGAACTGTTTACAGGAATAGGCTCAAGCAATCATGCCACGTGGGAGACAACTGCAGAAATGCTAATCTGTAACAATATTGCACATCATCAACATCCAAGTCTTCCAAAACAATCCTAAATCACATAATTCCCTCTGTTTTCCAATATTTTTGTCAGTGTTGCAAATTCACCCAATGTCTTCGAAGTTCTACCAGTTTTCCTATGTTCTGTTTGGCTGCCAGAGAACCTCCAGCTAATGCAGGTTAGTAGGTGATCTGCACTATTGCACCTTGAGTTGGCAGCCTACACAGTTTAGCATCCATAAGATCAGAAAATAGGAACACCTTTATGCCAAAGTCAGTCAAGAAAATGAACAGAGCTCTTCCAGAAGCAGACAGCTTAGCTTGTTCTAAATTCCAGGGTCAATGTTTTATAACAGTAACTCATAAGACCATGGCAATTTATGAAATCATTTGGAGCTTGCATCTCTTGACTGCCTATACTTTTGGAGGTGTGGGGCAAGATTAGTGGCCTTCAGTTTCAGAAAATGCAAAATGTTTTATTATCTGTATTTATTCTGTGTTTGGGGAGGAGGGGGAAGTTGCAAACCCAAGCTTTTCTTCCTGCAATTTACAGAAATGTTGTGCTGAAAGTATTTGTATTGCTTCCAAAACTACAAGTTTTGTCAATCCTAAGTCCTGAGAGAAACTCAGGTAGACAACCTGTAACGAAAAGAGGGGCGGGGGGGGGGAAAGGTATATGTTTCTTTTTCAGGCCGGTAACAGAGTGGGCATTGAGATTCCTTGACTCATGGCTAAAATCAGGGTGAATGATCAGGCTGAAATCTTGCTCTTAAGTGAAAGATGGGACCAGACAAAATTCCTTTAGACTAATGCAAAGATCAGTTTAGAGCAACTTCAGATGAACAAGCAGAATAAAGTCTTGCTGTGGCCCTAAGACATGCCACACAGTTGAGTTAGAGATTATACCTACTTGTTAGGAAGGAACAGGCACACATTCATAGACACAAAAAAACCCCACCAAATAAATCCAAACCCCACCAAACCCAAAGAGCAGCTCTGGCATTTTCTAGGGTGTTAACCCTTCAAAGGCCTGTGAATCAGCAGAGCCTTAACACATCTCTTGAGAATCAACCAGAACACGTTGGGCAATCTGAACACCTGCCTGGTTGACAGCCCTACATTCACAGGGAGTCCAGCTTTGGGAAAAAAGATTACAAAAAAAGCATAAACCTGGGGTTACTGAGTGTTATCTTGGGTATATAATTCTCAGATCTTTTAATCTTACATGCTAATATACATTGACTAAATAAATCCCACAGTGAGGAAGTGGATACAAGAGAACATTTGAAAGTTATTATGAGGAGGTTTTTAAAAATATTGAAGTGCTGAAAAAAACCTTATCCTGATTTAAATTTATGAAAGAGTATAATAGTTGCATCATTCCTTTCAAGAACTTGAAGCTCTCAATTGAAAAAACGTATAGTGACTATTTTTCCTTCCTGTTCTCATATTTATAGAGTCCTATATCTATACCCTAAGTCATTATAAATAAGTGGTGCCTTTTCCGCTCCTATTTGTGAGACCTCTTTTATTCCCACATGAAGTTGCTACTGTTCTTTAGTATTTTTCCTCCTGTTCTTCTCAGCTTAAGACAATAACATGGATTATAACTTTTAAAAACATGTTTAAGATTAATTTCTTCTAAATGACTCAACTGATAATTAGCTTTTTTCTTTTAGAGCTTTATGGAGCAGATTGTATTCTTCATTTTACTGTTTAGCTGTGTGGCTAATCCTGGTGAAATAATCAAGGCTGATAGCCAGAGATTTGCATTCTCCAGTAACAGCACATAGCAGCAGCAGCAAGCTTCCACTTACTCACAAACTGATGACTACGTGAAACCTCAGAGGGGGTCAAGAAGGCAGCTCCGGTTTCACGGGCAAGTCAACAGTGGCTGTTTTCAGGGTAAGTGTAAGATCACAGACCCAGAAAACTGGGATTTTTCTGGCTCCTGGATGAACACCTGTTGTACATTATTATTTTAATGTAGGATGTGATGTAAAAATACACAGCTTTAATATAGTTCTCCAAATTAGAAACTGAACTACTTGGAGACCTAGTGTGCATGCTTGCTGGTGACTGAGCGCGCAAGGTTCTTTCTCCTCTTGCCAAGTGTTCTGCATTTTCTCATCAATGAACATCTACATACTTGCCCCTGCTTTTGGCTTTGGGTTTTTCATTTAAAAAACAAACGAACAAAAACAACTAAAAAGAAACCACCACCACCACCACCCCCCCAAAAAGAAACCCAAACCAAAACAAAAAAAAAACCACATCATTCGGGAAAGGAAACTCAAAACCCAAAGCACCGCAAGAAATCTGCAGTCCTCTAATGCTTTTATATTTAATAACGACAAATTAAATAGGTTTGATATGATTTGTGCTAGAGCTACTTTAAATGTATACAAGATGGAGTTGCTTAGCAAGCCAGATTTCAGACTTTGAAAAAACATACATTCATATATAGAAAATATGACTGGAGTGGTCTCAGACAGAACTTTCCCTTCCATAGCCATGGTATTAAATATTTAGTGTTTGCAACTGCGCGTGTGTTTATGCGCTTCTGTATTTATACCACTGCAGAAGCCTTTTCTACACTTCTTATACACGGTGTCAAATACCTTTTTTTCCTTTTTCAGTCCTACATGCTTTGGGGATGAGGATAGAGCTCCACTCTTTACTAATCAGCTGTAGACTTGAATCCTTTAAACTCTCCTTACTATTAGGGACAGCCATTGCTCATTTAGGCTGGGTGTAAAAGAGAATACACTACTAAAATAACAGTAAATGTAACAACATCTGACCCATGCATCTTACAAAGCAAGCAAATAGGATGAGATCAACACAAAACAAGAAATAGGAAATTTAGATTAAGCATTCTTACAAAAGATTTCAAAATATTCTCCCCAGATATTCCCGTAATAGAAAAGCCCATCTGTTCTGTACAAAGCTAATGAAGTCACTTGGCATAATGTGTCTTCGCTGCCCTCCTTATTGCCCAAGTCCTTCTCAACTGATAAAGAGATACCTATGACGTAAAGTTAACTTCCATTCTTACTTAAGTTAATGAATTACCTTAATGGATAAATGCTTTTAATTTAAGATCTTAAATATCTCATAAATTTTATTCTCTTAAAAATTAACAAAGGGAAGGTAAAATCGATTTATCATGAGATCCAAGTAATTTTAAAATCAGATACATTAACAAGGATAAGAGTTACTTTTTTAGTCTAGATGGAGGCAATTTATGAGCACTAGGAAATTTTGCAGATTGCCTGTGGGTAGAGCTTGGCATCTGTGTAATTATGTGGGATCTCTGAAGGCATTTAAAGGCCAGTTGACTGCTTTTAAATCATATCTTTAAACTGGTAACAACTAGGATATAAAGATTTTGTGGCTAAACGAAAGAATTGTATTTCAGTGTTGCCAATTCTGACCCATCGATTCATGAGCCTTGAAAGTTCATCCTTGGATATATTTGATATGATATATATTAAAAATTAATCATAAAACTGATGTTGGAAAAGACTAATTAGTTAATTTTAAAAGAAATTAAAACACTCTAGAGCCATTGGAGAAAAATCTGAATCAGTGAATGCTTTAATTATAGCAAGTAACTGACAAAGCTTGCCTGGTTACAGGGACTGGATCCAGGAAAAGCTGGTTTTCTTGGCCTGTTCTTCATATATTACTTCACATATGCCCGCCAGTATTAGCACTCTGGCTACCTATCAGAAGGGAATTACTGCACGCACAACTGTCAATCTGCTCATAATTACAGACTTCCCACACACATGCACTGAATCATACTCAGCATCCAATTTTACTGCCTATTGTATTTTAAAAGACAGAAGCCATTTCCTTCCTTCCTCCGTAGCATTCATATTACATATAATATAGAGAGATATATCTCCCTGTTAATAAGGCTCTGTATGTTGGGTCAGTTCTTCTCAATTTCTACATTGCAATGGAGCTGTGTATTTTCTTATGGTTGCTAACAGTAACTTCAGTTACATACATTAATTAAAGGATATTGTAATATGACTCAACTAGATTTTCAGTAAAAGCTGTTTTGAACATGTGGTTCAGTGCACTAATGAGCAGAGTTACTGACTTTGTCATAAGAAATACGCTGAAGGAGACCATTGCTGACTACTTCTAGTTCACCTTCTAGTTTTTGAGTACTGGGAACCATACCACTTGACACTGCGCAGCACAAAGGCACCGAAGGGCAGAGTTTAGCCACTAACAAGCACGTTACACTCAGACCTTCTGCATCCTCTCATGAAATTCTACTGCTTTTTACTACTAGCACCAGGCAGCTAGACACAGTGGAGCAGCTGCTAATACACAGATCCTCCTGAGCGAGCCAGTCTGTTTAAAGTACAAAACCAACACACCAGCTCAGCTATGCATGTTGCATGATGCTGAAAGGAAGGAAAAAATAAACTGAGGACACACTCCCATGAAGGCTGCCATTAAGTGTATCATACATTGATTTTTCCCACAATTTTCTGTGTTGTCTATTATAAGCTCTATCAATTCATCTCTTTCATGCATTATAAATGTGATGAATCCAGAACAATTTCCACCAAAATGTCAGCAGAATAAACTATCACAGAAGAGATTTTTCTTCACAGAAAATTGCAAATGCCTATATTACTTTTGATGAGAGCATAAAATTTAGGGCTCAGAATTTGAAAGAATAAGGGACTATACTACTCCTTGCTGTAAGAAGAAAAAAATAGAAAAACCTAGTTATTAATACTGCTAGGAAAGTATAATGTATTTTACTATAATTTATAGAAGGAATGAAGACATGCTTGTCTTTATGCAAAAACTACTTTACTTTCATTGATCTATGTTTTTAGCTACTCCTAAAGATCTGTTTCTATTAGCCATTGAATCACAGATTTATAGAACTGCAGGCAGCGCCAGAAAATAATTGTGTGAATTCTACTTGCCTTGTTCCTGACAGATTTTTGTGTATCTTGTTCTTAAAAACCTCTGATGATGAGGATTCCCCAACCTACTTCGGCAAGTGTCCTGGTTTGGCTATCCCTGTGCTTAATTTTCCCCAGAGCCATAAAAACAGCAGGTTACATTAAGGTTGTCATTTCTGACTGGTTCCTTTGATCAGTGGTGTGACAAAGTGGTGATCACTACAAAGGATCTGGTCTCAAAAGTTCAGTTAATCAGTTCCCTTACCTTCTAAGAAACGAAAAAAAGTTCTCTTTCCAAACTGGTAAGTTTTACCATTACACATTGTAATTTGGAAAAACAAACAAACTGCAAACAAGCTGGGTTTTATAAACAAAAGCAAGTTGCTAAAGAGTAGTGTAGTCATCTCTCAGATATTTACATAACTAAGAACATAAATCAAGAGAATGCATAATTAAATGGAACTCCAAAGTAAAAGTATTCACTGGAGCTCAGACATATGTGTCAATTTAAACAATCTCAACAGCTCACTTAGGTCATTCCTTTAGCAGAGATATTAAAATAGCAAATCTTTTCGAGGAACAGAATTGGAGATTGTATTTGCACACTGTTGCAGATACACCTGCATCTGCTATTTCATCATACTTTTCCAATCAACCTCTCTACATCATGTTCTCAATTCCTATTAGAAATACTTGGCCAAAATATTGGTCAGCTGAAAAACTATATTTAAGCACTGATGAAAGTTCTAAGAAAAGGTGTCTAGATTCCAAAATGAAGTTAAAATTTCTCTCCCTACCAATTAGAAAACTTTACTGAAATGTTGCCCTGAATGAAGCAGGTATTGAACAGTGTCAGTATTCATTTACTTGGAAAACTATACAAGTTTTCAAATAAGCAAATATTTCCCCTGCTCCAGTTCAGTTTCAGTAGTTGTGATATGCTCTCCAGCATTGTTGTTTTCTTTTTTTACGGGTGAGAGAGATCAAATTCCTGAACTCGTCATATTGTCTATCTATAGAAGCAATCTTAGGGGGGCACTGAGAACATGAGAAAGAGGGAAGAGAGAAAAAATAAGGGATAGGAAAAGAATTTGGTTGAGAAATTGGGGTTATAATTACTTTGTGTTTGCTTGAAATTGAAACAGAGTATTTCATTCTTTGAACATCCCCAAAACATTGTATTTTGAATGATTTCAAAACCGAAAATGAATAAGCATCTTATTAGCACAATATTTGATGGCAGTTGCAGTTTGGGACCTTATTCTTTTTGGGGGGCTCAGATTCCAGGGCTTTATCATCTCATAATGCAATACATATTCCTCTCTATACAAACTGCAAGGTGCTTTATAGAGGCTAGAGGATAACATAGTTAGGTACATACTAGAACTTGTATTTCTCAACTTATAAAAATATTCTGAAATTGAAATGTCAGCATTTTGATATATTGGAATTTAAAGTGAGAGGGAAATTCTACATTCTACTTTGCTTTATCATCTTGTTCTTAATATCACCTATTTTTCCTGCACAAAAACCTCAGGTTCAGACAAAAATCTTATGAGAACCTTAACTACCAGCTTTGAGAATACTTTGAGAATAATTATGTAGAAATAGGTTTGAATAAAGAGAAACAAAGCATTCAAAACTTTAAACCTGAATTCTGGTTTCTGTGGTTATTAAAAAAAATCAGAAGATTCTTAGCTCTGTCAGTGACTATGATGGTTTATAAATACAAGGTTGATAATTTTATTATAATTATGTACAATTGCAGCACAATATTTCTTTATGTAGTTTCTGTGCCTCTTTACAGAGTTTGTGGCATAAAATGAGGGTAATTATATTTACTTCCTTTGTAAAGTGATCTTTCATCTACTGATGAAGCTGTTGCATAAAAGAGAAGTATATTATTACTAAATCATACGGCTCAGTACATTAGTAATGCAATTATTTCTTCATAAGCAAGGAAAAGAGTAAGAGGCTTCTTTGCTCATGAACTGAATTCACAACATGATTTCCACTGCTGCATCTCACCATTTAACAAAACCTTAACTCTCTAAGTCTCTCATCTATGGTACAGTTAAGAATTCAGATATTTTAAAAATATTATAAGACTAATAAAAAAAATAAATCTTCATCCATATTGTCACTCTAAATATAGAATATAATTTCAGTAGTACTTGTGTAACCTAGAAGCTTATTTTCAAAATGCATTTGTGGAAAAGTCTCATTCCAGGTAAGTTGAAGACTTAACATACAAGAGGTTTACCTAACTTTTAGATTCCCAATTCCTAGACTGGAAGCAGGAGCCTCCAGTAAGGCTACTTGAAGATCCCCTGGCACAATTAACCTGATAACCGCTCTATGTCAAATCCTTAAGCACACACGAGATCTTTGGAGTGACTGCCTGGGTCTCATGGGTATGAGCTCTGTGGTCACCATAGCCCCACCACCAGGGTTAGAGAAAGGTCTCAATGTCTTTTTCGTGTTTGTCCTGGTCGGAATGAATTCAGCTTGGACAGTCTGTTCTTATCACCTGTTACCTTAAAAACAAGCAGGAGCAACAATGCCTTTTGTTCTGCACAGTCCGAGTTTTGCACTGTCTGAGTTTTGCACTGCTAGTGACAAACCCTCGTTAGGATCCACAACCTGAACTGCACAGCAGCGTTCCCATGGTCATCTCTGCTCAAACGTGAGCTGGTCTAGGACCACCTGGCACCGCTGGAAGTGGTGTTAGTATTTCAGACATTGTCCATATTGCTTTTAGGCCAACTCACCTGCATGTACTGACTGCCAAAGGGTGACAGTCCCCACACCGGGAAATTCACCCTCAAATCTTCAGAGGAGTTACAGTCATTCCTAATCTGATCCAAAGTAACTGAGAGAAGAGTCAGGACTCTATTCACTCGAAGAGCAAATTCAGCATCAACATATTCCTGACATTGCTTTTTTTAATCATACCACAAAGTTGTCTCAGCTAACTCAGCCTTGGAAGACCATTAACTTCCCTAAAACTTGTTTCCTTCAAGGGTTGTTTACTACTACTTGGCAGGTTTAACCTGTGCAATGCCTGCAGGTCTATTCACAATAACTCTTACTAGTTTTGTATGTTTAGGGGTTTTGGAGAGTAAACCATAGGTCAAATAAATCAAGAATAAAGAGCATATTTATCGGTACAGCTTAATCTCATGTTCTAACCTCATTGTTCCACGACAGATCTCCTAAGCAGTGAAATGACACCTAGTCTATCCTGTCAATAGCAGAAAATTAATTCATACAGCTGTCTATGATTTAAATAAGTCAGTATGCTATGATTTTGTTTATGGCAGCAGTGGACACAACTAGCAGTAGCCATTCATGTTTCAGCTTAAGGTCAACTTCAACATTAACAGCACAAGACTCTAAAAGAACAATTTAGTTTGGATTACAGTTTCAAATGATTTATTTAAGGTTTTGATACCTTTCAAAATGCTGTTAGTTATTAAAACATGATTTACATTCTGTCCTATAACAGCTAAAAAGGATACCAATAATACACTAGATTTAATATTGTATTTATCACTTTTCTACAGCAGAGTAAAATAGAAAATAAATATGGCTAATCATGATTTACATACAGTTCTTAGTGTTCAGGTATAAAATTTAAAAATGTACTATGGATTAACAGTCCCTTCATATACCTCATGACAATTTCCTGACATGAGTTGACCACAAATCATTTTGAGGCACAGACATTTCTTTAATGGAAAACTGAAAAGGGCAAGTTACTATCTCTAAAGGAACAGGGAGTTTGAAAATTGGATTTTAACTGTACTGTGGGCAGTAAAATAACCTTTAGATTACAGGTACTGCACACTACAAGCCATGGGACAGATTAAATAGGAGTGCTTTGATTCTGCATAGCCAAAATTATGGTTTCTTAAAAAAAAAAAAAAAAAAAAAAAAGAAAAAGGGATTTAAAATTCAGGTGTTTTCTCCTCTGCATAGTTAGAAATTATACCTGAGACTTAAATTTTATTTAACAAGTGAAGGATAAATAGAATTATTCAGTGATATTTCCTGTTTTTGGTGAATATCTTCTAAGAAATTGCATTAAATACTAATATTATCACTAACATATTTCCTTCACAAAAGCTTTTGGAATTTTCTCAGCTATTCTTCAGGAAATAACGAAGCTTCACAAATCCCCTTAAAACACCAGCAAGTAATCCACTGTCCCTTGAAAATGATATATTCCCTTAGCTTGCAAGGCATTGTTCACTCTGAAGAATGTGTTCTTCTAAATCACCCATGTACTTCGTGGAAACCAAGCTAAAAGATTTATTTTTCATTATGCCAACAGATGAAAACAGTGCAATGAGTACATGGGCTACAAGGCAAAACACATCCTTAGAAAGAAAAGGGACAAGTGCGTTTGCTCTGGCGTAATTTCTGCCCACAGTAAATCTGAAGTCTGTACACCTCAGTGAAGTTGCCCTTCTTCACCTTCTGTCTCTTAGAAATGTTCTTGAGGCAGATGAGTGCAAGAAGAAAGTGCCAGCAGATTTGCTGGATCTCCTTTACAAGTCAATAACAAATATTCTCAAATTCATTGCTGTCTGTAGCCAATGCTCTCTCTCCACACCAGAAGCTCAAAGGGGGCTAGAGCTGAGAAGTGAGAACAAGCAGGATACTTGGGCTTGAACAGGCACAGATCTCAGCCATAAGCCCATGAAGGCTTTGTACCTCTCCTTGATCCTGACCTTCTTCACAGCTGTCCTTGGCTACAAGAGTCCTTACATCCAAAGCTCACTGAAGGGTCAGAACCTCAAAGACCATCTGGAAGACTGAATGTATTTTTGCTGTTATTATTCACTGTATGTCATCTACAATTAAATGAAATAAATATGTCCAAAAGTCATTCTCACCTTTTACATACGTATTTTTAAAAAGGGCTTTATAGAATGTCTGTTAATATCTTTCTATGAAAAGACCACCAAGATTATATTTTTATAGTTTTTCCTAGAGAAACCCTCTCCAGAGCTGGCAAATGCAAAGTAATAAAAATGAGCAGTGTTTATAAGGATGAATTTCAGACCTTTAGTTGCTTTTTATAATCATGAAGTTTTCATCTTGTTTTCTTCCAGATTTACATGTCCGATATTAAATAAGCAAAGTTTAAAAACTTGTCTTTGAGTAATATGTTGAGAAACTCCAATATTTAATGCAGTAAGGTTTCTTACACATAAATCTTTGAGGCATGCTAAAACCAGGGAAATTTAACAAGTGTAACCAAATCAAACAGTACTCAAATTTCCAGTCTTCATGGGTTATGACATCTATATAAGACTTTATCAGCAGCTGATTTGAGGGCTTTTTTTATTACCCATTCAGGCTAGAAAACTAACTGTTCTCATCATTCTTGTGGTTGCTTCATCGATACAAGGTACTCACCAGATTGAAATCCAAACAGTATTTGCATTGCTTACATACCTAAGTCACTGGGTTAAATCCCCACTGCCAAATGAACAGACAGGCTACATTTCTGTGCAATAGTTCTGTCAAGTCTGAGACATACCAATAGAGATTAATTTCTACACGTTCACAGTCCTCAAATATCCAGCTCCTCTCCATCCTCAGAGTACTCTGCATGGTGAGGAGCAGCCCCCAAAATTCCTCTTTCTGTGCTTGCTGGGAAGAAACACCCTACAGGTTTAATATACTGGGCACATTCAATTCACTGAGGCTGGATGTGTACGCCTGTACCAAAGCCAATATTTCTGCTCCCAGGTACTATAATGTCTTCTAAAGGAAAGCTATCACTATAAGGGCCAGGCTCGCATGGGACTGCAGCCGTTACATAAGCACTAGATCTGCATGGGGAATAATCCTGCAGGTCAGAGAGAGTACAACAGTTCACCTAAGTGCAGATAAATATTACACATCAACTGCTGATTGTTTTCCTCTCAGCTCTCACATGTATACATTTTTAACTACACAAGTTATTCACATAATCAAAAATATACATCACAGTAAACTCACAGCATAAACCAAATATGTTGCATGAGATACATACAATTTCAGTTCATTGCTTTCATGTGCAAGGAGTTTACAAACCACCATGCTAACTGGAAGCAGCAAACATTGTTTTGTAATTAGTAAAAGGAAGCCACTCTTTTCCTAATCTGCATTCAATTTCTAATTAAATACTAATTAGAAATCAGTATTCCACTTAATTGAATTGTCATACACTTCTGTTCGGAGGCATGTATTGTATTTTAAAGTATACACAATTGGAGCAGAATTCCCAGAAAACCTAGCAGTAATGTGAGCATATTGTTGTCTTAATGACATTTTATGAGCTGGCTTAAAGTATTTTAGAATCCATGGTTCCAAGTTACCTTAGGAGAGCATCCAATATTAAAAATATCAAGAATGTACTAGCTACTTGCTATATGACTGCTCTTCTCAGGTGAAGAATGAACATTTCTTGGTGCAGAAAACATAATTCTGATGCTTCATGACCAGCATAGCAAAAATTAAGGTCACCAATACCTTAACCAAAGGTTGATGAATGAGGTGGGGGCCCTGGAGACAGAGGATAAAAAGAAGGCGGAGTTACTGAATGCCTTCTTTGCCTCTGTCTATACTGTTGGAGGCTGTCCTGAGGAGCCCTGGACCCCTGCGGCCTCAGAAGAAGTCAGGATAGAGGAGGAATCTGTCTTGGTTGATGAGGGCTGGGTCAGGGACCAATTAAGCAATCTGGACGTCCATAAATCCATGGGCCCTGATGGGATGCACCCGCGGGTGCTGAGGGAGCTGGCGGAAGTCATTGCTAGGCCACTCTCCATCATCTTTGCTAAGTCGTGGGCAATGGGAGAGGTGCCTGAGGACTGGAGGAAAGCGAATGTCACTCCAGTCTTCAAAAAGGGCAGGAAGGAGGACCCGGGTAACTATAGACCGGTCAGCCTCACCTCCATCCCCGGAAAGGTGATGGAGCAACTTGTTCTTGGTGCTGTCTCTAGGCACATCAAGGATAGGGGGATCATTAGGGGCACTCAGCATGGCTTCACCAACGGGAAGTCATGCTCAACCAACTTGATAGCCTTTTATGAGGATGTTACCCGGTGGATAGATGATGGTAAAGCTGTGGATGTGGTCTATCTCGATTTCAGTAAAGCGTTTGACACGGTCTCCCACAGCATCCTCGCAGCTAAACTGGGGAAGTGTGGTCTGGATGATCGGGTAGTGAGGTGGATTGTGAACTGGCTGAAGGAAAGAAGCCAGAGAGTAGTGGTCAGCGGGACAGAGTCCAGTTGGAGGTCTGTGTCTAGCGGAGTTCCGCAAGGGTCGGTTCTGGGACCAGTTCTATTCAATATATTCATTAATGACTTGGATGAGGGATTAGAGTGCGCTGTCAGCAAGTTCGCTGATGACACAAAACTGTGAGGAGTGGCTGATGTGCTGGAAGGCTGTGCAGCCATTCAGAGGGACCTGGACAGGCTGGAGAGTTGGGCGGGGAGAAATTTAATGAAATATAACAAGGGCAAGTGTAGAGTCCTGCATCTGGGCAAGAACAACCCCATGTACCAGTACAAGTTGGGGGCAGAGCTGTTGGAGACCAGCATAGGGGAAAGGGAGCTGGGGGTCCTAGTGGACAACAGGATGACCACGAGCCAACAACATGCCCTTGTGGCCAAGAAGGCCAATGGCATCCTGGGGTGTATTAGAAGGGGTGTGGTCAGCAGGTCAAGAGAGGTTCTCCTCCCCCTCTACTCTGCCCTGGTGAGGCCACATCTGGAGTATTGTGTCCAGTTCTGGGCCCCTCAGTTCAAGAAGGACAGGGAACTGCTAGAGAGAGTCCAGTGCAGAGCCACGAAGATGATTAAGGGAGTGGAACATCTCCCTTATGAGGAGAGGCTGAGGGAGGTGGGTCTCTTTAGCTTGGAGAAGAGGAGACTGAGGGGTGACCTCATTAATGTTTATAAATATGTAAAGGGCAAGTGTCATGATGATGGAGCCAGGCTCTTCTCAGTGACATCCCTTGACAGGACAAGGGGCAATGGGTGCAAGCTGGAGCACAGGAGGTTCCACTTAAATTTGAGGAAAAACTTCTTTACGGTGAGGGCGACTGAGCACTGGAACAGGCTGCCCAGAGAGGTTGTGGAGTCTCCTTCTCTGGAGACATTCAAAACCCGCCTGGACGCGTTCCTGTGTGATATGGTCTAGGCAATCCTGCCCCGGCAGGGGGATTGGACTAGATGATCTTTCGAGGTCCCTTCCAATCCCTAACATTCTGTGATTCTGTGATTTTTAGTGACATGGTACATCAGAAACAAAATTATATGTCATAGGAAAGAAACTGGACTACTGAGAAAATTCCTCTGTCTCTTTTTAGGTTCACAGGGAACCCAACAATGCAGCAGTTTTATTTCTAGAGCAAAAATAGAACATTTCCATTATTTTCTAAAATTTCTGGATGAAATTTAATCTACTGTACAGGCAGTCCTCACAGCTCACAGCTTGTATTCATGTTGAAATAAGAACTCCTTTAGTGGAGAAACAGTCTGTGCTGAATTGCTATGCTGATGCAATTAGGCTGCTTCTGGAAATGAAGCTTACTTTAGGTATTTCCATATTACTTTACAGCTTGTAGCACAGAAATCGAGTCTCAAAGCATTTCATTGCAGCCCAAGTAGATCTGGAAGACTAAGTGTTTCGATCAGAACTAGTTAGTGGTTGTTAATACTTTTAAAATACTATAAATATTTATGATAACTTTCTATTCTACTGTATTATGTTATCATGTGTCAGTAACAAGAATAGCAGAATAGTTTTTTACTATCTCTCCTTAGACAGTTTCTTTCTGTACTCCTGTACTACATGGAGCTACTGATAAGAATACCAATCTATGTAATATGCATTTTGTGACAAATCCTGCATCAGAATGCACAAAGCCATTTTATTCTGAATGTATTACTTTAAAAAAGCCCTTAGTGCAAAGTGAGGAAGGGAAAATTCTTTCAGTAAGTAGTTTGTAGTAATTTCTTCTGCATTTTATTGAAAGAGCAACATTGACAGGGCAGCAGCACAATATAACTGAAATAGTTCCTGATAGACACATTTTCTTTCCCAAAAAAAAGAGTCTTCCACGCACCATCCTCAGTTTCTAATCCCACCTGGAGAATAAGATTACTCAAAGAAATCTGTGATCATTTGTTAATATAGACTTTTACAATGCACAATGGCATCACTTGGAATTTGATAAAACTACAGAGAGAGACCCAGCAGGGTACTGTTGTCACATACCAAAGAAGAACCCCTGTTTTAGTGCTAAAGACTGTAGAGGGGCTTTCAGTGTCCTGCAATGTTTGAGATGAAAGGTTTAGAAACTGGGATTTAATCAGGAAAACAAGATAAATTGCAAGTGTGCTAAATTCTATATGATTAAAAAAAAACTCTATAAAGAGAAACGAGTAGGAAAGAAGTTAGAAGGAATCCTCTCTATGTGTTTTAAAAGCGAGAACTCGTATCTTTTTCTTATTCCATAATTTGAACAAAGACAACATGCAACTGCTCAGTCTCTTGAGCATTACTTTAAATGCACACACTGGAAATTTGGGCAAAGGTAAAAACTAGAGAAAAAACAATTATGTATCCAGCAAAGACAAAAATACGTTGTTCCTGACAGTGTAAGTGGAACTGTAAGGCAAGGATAATGCAGAACTAGTAATGAAATGGCTACAGGGTGTTTCATACAACTTTGCTCTTTGTACTCAGGTAAATCTTCCTGTGAGCACCATGATTGCCAATATCACGTTATCTAGTAAAACTGACCTTATGCTTAACATCAAGTCACAGTCTCTTGAAATTAATCTCTTCCACACCAAATATAGTTTATATAAGGTGAATATTTCAGCCATTTTTGGAAAGCTACTGAAAATTTTCAAGTAAAATACCATTTTCTAGACAAAGAAAAAAATATATTTCTAAATAAAATAAGAAAGAGTTGTGTCTGTTAGTAACAAACAGCAAATGCAATCATCATTATTGTTCAACAGATGCTACCAAGTGCAAAACCGAAGTGTGACTTTGAAGCAAGGCTTGGGGTACACACAGCACCCTATCCGCTATGGTGATGGGCTCTTTGCTCTCCACTCACGGTGCCAGTGAGTATTAAGCTGTGATACAGAAACAGATCAAATGTAATCAGGAGAACATTTACCTGATGAATTTGTAAATATTATTCTATGACCACTGTTCAACTGCCTGTTAAAATTTCAGGGACTGTCTTAAATGATGCAGGATTTTGCAAACAAAACAAAATACCAGTTATCCACACAACCCAGACTGCAGCTGCATCAGGAAATCCACTCGCTAGAGTTACAGCTGCAAGTAATTCTGACTAATAATACAATTACACTGCAGATTATATTGGGCCCAAGTGGAGGAATCATTTATTGAGTTTCAGATGTCTGTTATAAATCTCTTTGCCAGGCTTTCATAAATCCTATTCAAAATAGACATTGTCCAGCATTGCTCCACTGTACCATGTCAGTCACCTTGTGTCTAAAATACCAATTGTGCCTCTGGATACACAATTTCAGACAAAAGCCACAAAAAATTATGACTTGGTTCTTGTCTAAGATACAGAACTATCTTACAAAATTACAATAAAAAAAGATCTTGAATGTATTACAAAATGACGACTCCCATTATTGTGAATAAGAACTCACATTAATGTCACTAAAGTATCAAAACAGGGAGTGTGAAGACAAGAAGTCTTAAAAAAACAGATAATGATAATTCACATCTTGAGACCTCTCAATTTGCTGCTTTCTCACTCCACAAGAGTTGCTTCTCGCGTACATAAAAGGAAAAAATAAAGCAAATTAAATTTCTTTTAAACTGTGAATAGTTAGGACAATCAAGCAATATCTTGACTGATAAATAGCATTGCTGTTTTAAAGTTTAATTTTCCCACAAAGCTTTATGCACCATCAGATTTCTTCTGTGCTATTGTATACATAAAACATTAAGAAAAAGTTTGGTTGCACAAACTCCTACACCAAGCTGATCCTCACTTCTAAATAGCTTATTTGGGTGTCCTCTGGCTTCAAGCAGAAGCAGAATGAGCAAATCTGTAAATTCTCTACTTCCTCTAGTTAGTCCCAAGGAATATACCTACTTTTTCTATATGATATCCTGAGGGTATTTAAAAAGTTTTCACAAAGTTATATTTAAGAGGAAGGAACGAAGGGAAAAAGAGGCACACTGGGGAGAAACTGGAAGCAGAGAAAGCAGCACCAGTAGAAATGGAGAAAAACGGAAAGGGAAGCGAAGGGTGTGCAGCTTGCTCTGTTTTCTCATTCCTGCTCTACGTGCAGTCTACCTCAGTTACTTACCCAGAGAGATTAAAAACTTCAGACTCATAAGTAGAGGGACATGCTATGCCTTCATAGCATATGCCTTCACAGATGTTTTACGTTCTTTGTCATCTAAAATGAATGTCAGCAACGCTGGATATAAATCATCTCCTTATGGACAGGAAACGCTACAGAGATGAGAGAGGAATCAGGGAGCTTTACTAGTACTAGTTTTACACATGGGAGTACAGATCCTTTGCTAACATACTTCAGCAAGATTTTCTGATTTTATTTCCCAGATTAAAGAAGCTGCAATAGAACATAAAAATAGCTAGAAAACCAGTCTTCAAACGACTCAAATAGTGGCATTTTATCAGGATTCATAACAAGAGAACAAAGAACAAATGTTTTGGTGAACGAGCCAGCTGCAAAAGGAATGGATTTCCATTGCAAAACACTCACTTCCTAACAGAATGAGAAAAGTGGGATTATTATGAGTGGTGTGATGTACAGTAACCAGTCTCATCTCTACTTGAAAGCAAGTTGATCTTTCTGTTAACCCCCTCTTGCTCTAGTATGGCTTATCGCTCAGGAAAAGCCATGATACTGCTTATAATTGTGTCCACAGTGTCATGTCAGAAAGCAAAACAATAGATGTTTGTTTGTTTTTGCCTCACATGATAAAGGAATAATCTAAGAAAAGGTGCCTTTCTTTTAATGATAGAACCATGCTTCTACTACTTAAATAGAGGTCTGGCTTCTCCCTCACATAAATGGCATTGGATCACTCATCTGTACCAATTAGTACCCTGAGGAGACAAATTTGCACCAAAACCACAGTAAGCTCATTCATGAAAGACTGCATGGGAAAACTGCACCCATTTCAAAATTAGTATCATTCAGCCTGAAAATTCATTTTAGTATGTTGCAGCAAGGAAATACTGTTCATGCCATCATTTCTCTGCTGTCCTTCTACTTGAGCAGACATTTTCCATCTCTCGCATAAGCCTCATGATGTAGATAACATCTAAGTTTTCAGAGCACAAACACTATGTGTCAGTACTGTTTCAAAAATTAATAGAAATAGTAGAAGATAACTGAGAAATACATCTCCAAACTCTTCCTAGAGATACTTTTTCAAATATTCTGAGAATCACAGCAGATTTCTACTAACTCAAACATTCAGCAAAGACCATGAGTCTACCAGAGAAGAACAGGGTTTAGACCCAAGCAAGCTGGTTGTATTCAAAACCACCCAAGTGCCAGAAACAGTTTAGAAATACAGAACTTTTACCTGCTGATAAATAGCACAGTTTGGGTCGTGCCTGCACAGCAGCTGGTATGACATGCTACCACATCTGAATGGCTGCTTATATCGTACTGCCCAGTCACATTGTCAAGTACACTGTAAGATTTTAGGAAGTTCTTTTCAGCATCAGATGCAGCGCCCGAAGGCCACGGCATACAGTAACATACCGCCAACATTCATGAGAACTACAGCTCTCAGGAAAATATTAAGGCATCAAGCTTGAGTTACAGAGGGTGGCTTTAAAAACTCAGTGCTTATTATTCTGTAATACTTGCAGGTGATGCAAAAATGATACGTGGATATTACATAAACAAGAGATGTCATTTATTGTACACAGGACAGGTGGACTTGGAAACTGTAAAGTGGAGCACAACAGCGCTATACTAAAACTAGTTCAGTCATTTTAAAGTACTTTTTAATAATTATTGAAAAGCTTTGAAGTGCCATTTGAAATAGAATATTGCATATTGATATTAATATATTTCTTCCTACATTTTTGTAAATATGGAAAAATTTACATTTTCTTTTTCCATGAGAACATTTCATGTAATTCCAATAATGTGTAGGAAACATATATTTTTGTCCTGGTTTGGCCCAAACCAGGCCCATTAGTCTTAGAGAAACCAAGGTCACTGCTAAATTCCTCACTGCTTACAAGTGAAGAGCCAAAGGGGGGTCACAGCTGCAGGGGGGAGCAGACAGAGCAGGTGACCCAAGATTGACCAACAAGGTATTCCATCCCATACATGTCATTCTCACTTTCCTATTTATCACTAACCCACTGCCTCCTGGAGGTGGGGCCCAGGAGGGAGGGGCCCTCCTGTGTCCCACTGATTGGTACCAGCTTTGCCAATTCTCCAGTTAAAAGCCTGCAGGTGTGATGGCAGGGGAGCTATTGCATTTTGCCCTCTGCCCGTGCTGGGGGGAGCTACTGCATTTTCCCTTCTGCCTGTGCTGGGGGGAGGTACTGCCTTTTCCCCTCTGCCTGTACTGGGGGGAGCAACTCTGCCTGTGGAGGATTTCCAAGCTCTTGATCTTGGTTTTGTACATATTTGTATATATTTGGTTATTTCTATTATTATTGTTATTATACTCTTTTTCATTATTATAGTTTATTAAAACTGTTTTAACTTTCCAACCCATAAGTCTCTCTCCCTTTTCCCTTTCCCTTTCCCTTGGGGCGGGGGGGGGGAGAGGGTTAACAGAGAGCATCTGCCACCTGGTTAATAGCTGGCCCAGCTTTAAACCGTGACAGATTTATTGGTGCCCAACGTGGGGCTCGAGAGAAGCTCCAACAGGTTACTCTGATAAGTTGAATCCTGGCTCTGGTGGGAGGAGACCTGGAGAGCTCAGCTGAGAGAATATCAGATTTCTTCCTTTGAGATTTACGAGGGGTTGGAAAGTTAAAACAGATAGTGAAGATGGTGATGTCATTTTTGAATGCTGTGTTATCTCATCTTTTTATGGAGTTTCTTTCACAGTTGAGTATTGCAATGATGCCTTACCTGCCGTGGGCACTGTGTTATTGCTTGCTTCTTATGAATGTTTACATGCAGTTTAGCAGTGGGCGCTGGTCGAAATGTATTATTTTGGTATGGGGTTTGATACTGATTTATGCTGTGATAAACTGGGCAGTTACTATTCCGATCTCTTATCTCTATGACACAATGATGGGCAGCTTTAATCGCGAATCAGTAGCAGCAACTTCATCTGCACGCTCCAGGCGTCCTTTAGCTGATTCTGTTAATGATTACACTTTCAGTTTTACTTTGGGAAATAGTACCTTCTCCTTTTCTGCCAAGCTGATTCCACTAGATTTTGCGAAATTAGGATGGTGCTGTCTAGGTGGCATGTTTTTATTTTTGGTTGTCCTGAATGTGTTTCTGATGTGGGATAAGATTAAATATCGGTGCAGGGACAGTTGTAAGTGTTATGCAGCCACCTCAGATCCTACAGTGTGTACTGCCACTACAGCCACTAAACCCACTGAAACCTTGGCAGCCTGTACCACAGCTGCTACACCCCCCAAGATGGCCACTGCAGCTACTCAGACTCTCAGCACTCCCACGACAGCCACTGCATCTACTCAGACTCCAGCATCTATTGAATCTGTACCAATTGCTCCTGTAACCAGGAAGAAATACCAAAAGAAATCAGCTTGTGAAGTGAAGGATGATGACTCAGAGCCTTCTAAGGCAGAGCCATCATATGACCCAGGTGAGGGCCCTTCTCAGGCAGAGTTAGGGCCTGACACAGATGGGGGTTCCCTTGATCATCCTTTTAAAGCAGACCCATCACAGAAGAAAGGTCCTTCTAAAGCAGAACTATCACAAGAGGACTCGGACATAGAGATAACCTACCACTCTTTATCCCTGAAGGACCTGAGAAATATAAGGAAAGACTTCAGCCGTTATGACGGTGAACCTATTATTACCTGGCTGCTCCGATGCTGGGATAATGGGGCAGACAGCATGCAATTGGATGGCAGAGAAGCCAGACAGTTGGGATCCCTGTCCAGAGATGGTGGTATTGATAAGGCGCTTGCAAGAAAGTCAAACACTGTCAGTCTCTGGAGGCGACTCTTGTCAGCTGTAAAGAGCAGGTATCCCTATAAAGATGATGTTATGAGTCACCTAAGCAAATGGACCACTATAGAAAAAGGTATTAACTACCTTAGAGAACTAGCTGTGCAAGAGATCATTTATAGACACCCATGGGACATTGTAGATCCTGTAGATCCTGATGAAGTGGAATGCAACCGATCCATGTTCCGGAAGGTTGTGAAGAATGCTCCACCGACATATACCCATACATTGTCAATATTAGTATGGGGAGAAGATGCTATGGCACGATCTAGTGTGGGCGAAATGGCTAACTGTATGCGACAGTATGAAGATAGTATTTCTTCCCCACTGCAGGCACGCATCTCGGCTGTGGAAAAACTGACTAAGGAGAACAAGGACTCATTTAAACAACTGTCAGACAAACTGTCCATGATCGAGAATAAACTTGACCCTCTACCTACACAGGTGCGCGTTGCAGCCGTTAAGAGAAAACGTTCTCCTACAGGACCAGCTCAAAGGAAACAGAACACATCACGAGGTATCCTGTGGTTTGCCCTGCGTGGTTATGGGGAGGACATGAACAGATGGCATGGACAACCTACCAGTACCCTACAGGCACGAGTACGTGAGTTGCAAGCTAACAGAAATACCAGAGAGAATTTTTCTAGGAGGATGGCTGCTCCAGTTACCAGTGAGCAGGACCCCAGCCAGGGTAGATGGGCCTCAAATCACTTTTTCCCAAGTGTGAATAGGAGAAATGAAGGTCCAGTCCCTGTGAGCAGCACGAATCCATTTCTTAATTGAGGTGACAAGTGCTGAAGGAGCCCCACCATATAATGAATTACCAGAGGATAAGAAGCAGTATGCCCTGGTCACCGATGGATCCTGCCGTCTTGTAGGAAAGCATCGGAAGTGGAAAGCTGCTGTATGGAGTCCCATACGACGAGTCGCAGAAGCCACAGAAGGACAAGGTGAACTATTTTTAGTTCGGTGGGCTCATGACACTTCAGGTCATCAAGGGAGAGATGCAACATACAGATGGGCTCGTGACCGAGGGGTGGACTTAACTATGGACTCTATTGCACAGGTTATCCATGATTGTGAAACATGCGCCGCAATTAAGCAAGCCAAATGGTTAAAACCTTTGTGGTATGGGGGGCGGTGGTTGAAATATAAATATGGGGAGGCCTGGCAAATTGACTATATCACACTCCCTCAAACCCGCCAGGGTAAACGCTATGTGCTTACCATGGTGGAGGCGACCACCGGATGGTTGGAAACATACTCTGTGCCCCATGCCACTGCCCGGAACACTATTCTGGGCCTCGAAAAGCAAATCTTGTGGCGACACGGCACGCCAGAGAGAATTGAGTCGGACAATGGGACTCATTTCAAAAACAGTCTCATAGACAACTGGGCCAAAGAGCATGGCATCGAATGGGTATATCACATCCCCTATCATGCACCAGCCTCTGGGAAAATTGAACGGTATAATGGGCTGTTAAAAACTACCCTGAAAGCAATGGGGGGTGGAACCTTTAAAAACTGGGATAAACATCTGGCACAAGCTACCTGGTTAGTTAACACCAGGGGATCTATCAATCGAGCTGGCCCTGCTCAGTCAGACCTTCTACATACAGCAGAAGGAGATAAAGTCCCTGTGGTGCATGAAAGGAATCTATTGGGAAAAACTGTCTGGATTGTTCCTGCAACGGGCAAAGGTAAACCCATTCGTGGGATTGCTTTTGCTCAGGGACCTGGATGTACTTGGTGGGTGATGTTGCAAGATGGTGAAGTCCGATGTGTCCCTGAAGGTGATCTGATTCTGGGTGAGAATACTTAATTCTGAACTGTATGTTGTTACTGCATAAGTGTCTTTCAGGTTAAGACAGTGGTGATGAGACCGGAGCTAGCTTCATCAAGTGGCGTCCAGTAACCTCCTTGAGTCTGACATCTTTACCCTGCAACCCGTGGGCACGAACCATGACAAAAGAGAGACTGCTAGCCAGAGAGACTGCTGAGAGACTGCTAGCCAGATGGACACCCACAATCCTGAACCAAATGAACTTAATGGACTTTTTGTATAGAGATGAATCATAAACTAGTGATATGTGTATATATATTTGAAAATGAAAAGGTAGTGGTGATCTGAGTATGACATGAATGGTATGGAATAAGGGGTGGAATGTCCTGGTTTGGCCCAAACCAGGCCCATTAGTCTTAGAGAAACCAAGGTCACTGCTAAATTCCTCACTGCTTACAAGTGAAGAGCCAAAGGGGGGTCGCAGCTGCAGGGGGGAGCAGACAGGGCAGGTGACCCAAGATTGACCAACAAGGTATTCCATCCCATACATGTCATTCTCACTTTCCTATTTATCACTAACCCACTGCCTCCTGGAGGTGGGGCCCAGGAGGGAGGGGCCCTCCTGTCTCCCACTGATTGGTACCAGCTTTGCCAATTCTCCAGTTAAAAGCCTGCAGGTGTGATGCAAGGGGAGCTATTGCATTTGCCCTCTGCCCGTGCTGGGTGGAGCTACTGCCTTTTCCCTTCTGCCTGTGCTGGGGGGAGGTACTGCCTTTTCCCCTCTGCCTGTTCAGGGGGGAGCAACTCTGCCTGTGGAGGATTTCCAAGCTCTTGATCTTGGTTTTGTACATATTTGTATATATTTGGTTATTTCTATTATTATTGTTATTATATTCTTTTTCATTATTATAGTTTATTAAAACTGTTTTAACTTTCCAACCCATAAGTCTCTCTCCCTTTTCCCTTTCCCTTAGGGGGGGGTGGGGGGAGAGGGTTAACAGAGAGCATCTGCCACCTGGTTAATAGCTGGCCCAGCTTTAAACCGTGACAATTTTATAGATCTACTTTATTTTTAAATTAAGAACAACATCTAGCCCAGAAGTGCAGAACACTATGAGAACCAGCTAAAATACTGTAGGTGATAACCATTTCGTTGATCCTTTTTACTTTGTCCAATTAAAGAGTTCAAATTTGGCTTTAATAGAAGCACCTCTCTTATCATATAGAAAAATTCAAGATTATCAATCTAGAGAAAAAAAGCTGCAAGCTCCAATGCTTAAAAGTCATTTTACACAATTTACAAGATTTATGGAGAAAGGCAATTGTCCAAACCTCACAGGAGAAGGAAGACAGAACCACGTTTTTGCAAAAACATCCTTAAGATTTGAGCTGAGTTTTCACTTTATAATTAGTATTTTATTACATTTAGTAACAGTGGAAATAAAATTATACTTTAGAAGCATACATCTGGCTTTAAAGATGCGTACTGAATTAAGACTGCCTTTTTCTAATGCTTTCCAACTCTTGTGCCTAAGGAATATTTGCAGGATTTCAAGAGCTGGAAGTGTCCCTTGTGCATCTTTCCAAGAGTGGAAAGCATCTCCTACCTCATTTTTGCACTTTCCTATAATTGTGGTACAGCTGCTTAAAGCACACTTTCTAGTTGATTTTCCCAGCAGGTAGTTACAGAGAGCAGTCATCTATGAGTCACTCAGTTGTAAGACTTCTTGGAGCTCCACCGCCAGCCAACGTGAAGCCAAGAAAAGGGTTTTAGGGCTCTCTCAATCCCTACTGTGACAGTCAGTTGCTGTTTGTTTCTGAATTAAGGAATCTTATTCCTTAAGCTGGAAAGCAGTGCAATCGAGACTTTCTTTTTTGAAAGGAAACATAAACAGGACAAAACACTTTCCCTTATTAGCATGAAATTTCAATTTTGAGAATACCCTTCACAAACCATTTGTTTTGCAGGTTTGAGCAGGAATGTTCTTGAAATCCAGAAAAGTTTCACAGATTGTGACAGAAACATAAGTCCTTCATTTGTATTAGCAGATGCCAGGATTCAGAGACAGGTCAAGACTTCTCAATAGTGTAGACAACATGTATGCTTTGCCATGCCAAGAATTTTGCTGTCATCTTCATAGCAAAAAACCCTTGCAGTTTTGCAGTAATGACAGAGCAGGTACTAGGAGAACAAGGATTTGCAGATCTCTGAGGTTACTAGTTACAGCAGAGGAATTTTGCTGCTACTCTCAAATTTAGGTAAATGGAAAAGTGGGAAGAGTAGGTAAGCATCTGCTGAGGAGCTTGAATGAATGGTCTTGGTGCATGGACAAACACCGCATTTGGGAAAAAGAGAAGTGGGAATAATCTGTTCACAACAGCTGCCTTTCAAGCATTTTTCCACTTGATTTATTAATATTATTTTTGAGAATGTCACTTTAATGATGAGCATCTGCTTCTGTGAGGGCTCTTGGACACACGCTTTCTACCGTACACTTCAGCTTCTAAGCGTTCTGGTGCTGAGAGCATTACCTTTGCTCTAAACAGCATATTTCCAAATATTAAAGGCTTTACAAATATCACTAAAGAAATGTCTAAATTAAGCTGTCATTGTCTTACTAACTACATTGCAATAATGGACAGATACTTGAGGACCTCCCATTGAAAGAAAGAAACATAGCATAACAGTGTGTCTGAGTTCCTTTTTTTTTTTTTCTTTTAGGTGCATCTGTCACATTATATTTTGCATTTGCTTCATGAAGTATTGGATGTGAAATAGATGGGCTATATCTTCCCTGATCATAGTCTGTACAAGAATTACTTACCTTAAAATCAGATGTCTAATAGACTACTTAATATACTGTGATATTTCACTGTCAAAATTATAGTGAAAAGAGGAAACAAAGCACCATCATTCTTTTTGTCACAAAAATTGCATGAGAAAGATTAAAATTAACTGTTTTGAGGAATATAATGTCAGAGTGCTCTCTGAATGCATAATTTATGAGATATGCAGCTGTTTTCATTTAGCTTGAAATAAGGCAGAAACAGCTTTGTGAATAGAAAAGAAAGGGCCTTATATTCTGCAGCCTCAAATCTTCAAACAAGATTAGTAGATCTTTAAACTGGGTTGGTAATCCACTGACTGTCTACTGCCATTAGTGGAATGAGTTACCGGTGTTGAAGTGTTCAGTTATTATTCTACTGAAAAATATTCTGTCTTATGCTGAAGTATAAAAAAAGCCACTCTGTGGTAGATGCAGAACTACTTGTAACTACTTTAAAAATTCAAATTTAGAGTGTCTATTAAACCCATTTCTTTTGGCTTGTTTTATGAAAAAAATACTAGTGTACTTTACTAAGATGAAAATTAAGACATAGCAAAGGATAAAGTAATTATTAGGCAAGAAAAGTGAGCAATAGAACTGTTTCGCTAGCAGAGACTCATCTGATTTGGATGCTATTTATCTGTAACATCTCATATGTGACCTCGAGTACACATAGAACATTTAAGGATAAATATATCGGCCCTTACATGTCTCTAACTCCAAAGTATGGATAACACCAGAAAGTTGCTATCTCTGGCTTGAAAAGACCCTGTGGTACAGATTCATTTGGTGAGTATATAGCAGAAGTATTGCTGCATGCTTGTCCTGGTCCTCATTTCTGCCCTACAGCTGCTGGCTACACTTGGAAGCTGACACACCTCGATGGTACAAGTTTCAAAGCCTGATGCCTGCTTAATGCTGTGACATGGAGAGAAGCCAGATTTCCAAAGCAGCTCTGGTTACATACCAGTATTACCAGGAGCTACATGACATGTTTGAGGGGGGTAACAGCAGAGCCTCTAGCTACCGATGGCTCTCTACAGTCAGGGCTGGCCTCTGCACAGGGAAAGGACTTTGTAGGTCATTCATCTCTCCCTCCTGTGAAAAACACACATGGAAAAACCGAGCAACAGATCACATCTACTACAGGTCAGGAAACAAATTCTAGTAAGAACCTTGTTAGTTGAATATTAAAAAAAAAAAAAAAAAAAAAAAAAAGGAAGAGAGCACTCAGGGCAGGCTTTGAGACCAGCAAGCAGGATGCAGACACCAGCGCAAAGACATCTCTAGAAGCACTTCATGTCTCCTGCCATTTTGCATCCAAACACAGGGGAATCACAGTGCCCGAATAACCTCAGTAACAGGTATGACACATGGAATAAAACCTTTGCAGTCACCCACGTGCAAGGGTATACCTTGCAAATTTTGCTCCTTAAGTACAGCTTAGCGTACTTTGGCAAAAATTAGCTTCGGACTAGTCTTGCCCTGAACAGAGTTTTAAAGCCTGCTCTGCATAAGCTAAGTAGATATAAAAGAGTTTGAGGATCAGGTGATAGCTGCAATGCATCACTTTAGAGGCAAAAGAGGAAATCTAAACAGAAAGCAGAAGCAATACAAACAAAATTAGAGTAGCTTATTAGTGATGCTGAATACAATAACAAAGCCAAGCAGAGAAACATTTGAGTCCTGGCACATGACAAATGGTTACTGTGTAGGTGCAGAAAATAAAAAGAACAAAACCCAGAAAAACGTATGAGGAATTTGCAAATTTTTAACTCTTCAGAATCCAGCAAAATGACCTTATATGACAGTTGGGACTGCAGAAGAATTTTTGGACATCAGTCTTAAATTTCTTAAGAAACTTTAGAATATGTAATGAAGTAACCTCTAATTTTCATGACTCATGCTCCATGTGTTGCCATGTCAGTGAAACAAATATTGCTGCACCAAATATAACAAGGCATGCCCATCCTCAGGAATAAACAAAAACCTGAACCAACGTCACTTTTCTGAAAGTCTGATTATCTAATTCAAGTGACCTAATTCCGTGAGCTTCCAAAATGTGGTTTCTCTTTAAGTGAATCTTTTACACCTACCAAAGGTACTGCATTCTGTTATTTAGATCCAGAAATTGGATTACAATTTCTGTTTCTAAACTTTGTTGATGTTAACATCTCCTTTCCCCACCCGCAAACCAGTAGCTTACAGGAATGACTAGCCCCTCTCAGGACACTACTCGGATAACACTGGGATGAGGATAGTGCAGATCACAAGAACTGCCTGTATTTCTTTACAGTCCAGACTTAATAAAACCCCTTTCCAACAGGAACAGGTCAATTGATTACACTGAATTTGTTTTTGCTCCAGTGGTTAAACTGTTCAGTGAAACATTCTTAATGGGACTCAATTGCTCCGGTTAGATAACTGATGACAGAAATAAAATATTATGGATACTATGTAATGAAGCTAATGGAAACATCTCAAAACAGAATATGACCAAAGACAACGGGCTATAAACTGACCAGCAATGAGATGATATTGAAAAGAAAAATTTTTTAGTATATTGAAGTTTCCTTCCTCAAGGGAGCAACTGAGGTGGAAATTGAAAGGCTCTCTGGAGCATGCTACAAAAATATTTACACCAAAATACACAGTTCTTTGAATTTTTCAGCCTCTCTAAGAAACAGTGCATATCCTTACCTTTTTTTTTTTTTTGCAAAGGGATATATTTAAAGTGTTGTAAAACATGTACCTAATAGCATGACTAAATCAGATGGTGGGGAAGGTAAGTTCAGTGATGGTGTACAATAGATCGATGTCGCCCTTATGCTTCATGCAACTTAGCACATTCTTCTGGGAACAGTGACAGAACAGCTCCAACCTGTCTAGGCACAGCACGATAAATAATCTAGCTCCCTGAAACCCCTCTGATAAAGCACTTGACAGTGTTACTGAGTAGTCTTCAAACCAGAGAAGCATTTTAAGAAGCAAGATGGGAGAAAGTGTTGCAGAACAGACTTGACACAGACTGTGTCCCCATCATTGGTAAAGGCCAGGAGTCACCATTCGGTCTGTTAACATTAACATTTATTTGAATATGACATTATTTGCAGAGGAGGATAACTTTGCCGGTAAGGACCAAATTTCAGAAGACTGATGCTCTACAAGGAACGCTGCTGTAAGCATCCTCACCTTAGGATTCACCTCCTGCGTTTTCTGCCTGTGAGGTTTACCTGAACGCAGCCCCAGCTTCAGGCAGTGCCTGATGTCTGTGGGGGTGGCTAGTGGAGATGCAAGGGCCAGGATAGGATCAGATTAGTTGAAAAATGCCTGAAAGGCACCCCGTTGCTCTGCCTCATCGTGGAGCTCAGCTTTCTGCAGAGCATATCCAGGGGACAACTCACTCTCCTGCTTAAGCTTCCTTTTCAGGAGATGCTGAGTTATCACCCCTACTAAAAAGGCAGGTGTTTCCACTGTTTGAACTGTTGTATTGCAGAGCATGGAGATAACCACCATTTCTGTTATTATTTTGTAGTGGACAGACTGCAGTTGCAGTTGAGGCAGTTTTCCTGTCGGGGGGTCAGGGTGGTTCACCTCCTGTCCCTGCCTGCAGCAGCAGGAGCACATCGCAGGCAGGAACCTGCTCTTCTCTGCAAGACCTGGCAGGGAGCTGCTGGGAGCCATCATCTACTCACCGCATATATCAAGTTTACAACTTCCAGAAAATTCTCCAGCCTGTATGTGGACAGTTTTACAACACATATCAAGGCTACATGGGATAAGTAAATGAGGGGAAGAGAATGGGGCCACTGGGAGACGTTCACAGCAACCATTGCATAGCATAAAATAAGATTTCATGGAGTAACATTAAGATGAAGTGGTGTAATGTGATGGTTGTGCCTATTCCCCTACCTGTACTCTTAAAAAAATATTTGCCATACATAACAGCTACATATACATTGACTAACTCATAACTGGGTGTTTACAGAGAAACTTGAAATGATTTTAGCTACATAATGATTATATATTACACAACTACACATTGATCCCACACACAATTATACCATGCACTCAGTATTATGTCTGTTAAGGACTTTAGTAGAATTTTTGTCATCAAAAGTCCAGCAATGCCTGTGTTATGGGGAGATAAGAGTACTGACTGATTATTATAAACTGCAGATGTTTTTTTGCCTAGTACTACTTGAATCAATGGAATAAATTCAATACATTTTTAAAAGCTAAAACTAATTTCCATAAAAATTCATCATTGTGACTGTATTCATTGATACACATAAAATGATATTGGCAAATTGATGGGGTAAGAACACTGGCAAAAAATCTGAGTATATATGTACATCTACATAGACACACACGCATACAGACTATGTATGCATGTATATATTTTATATATATGTTTATGTGTGTGTGTGCATCTTCAACAGCATATTATGTCTATTTTTATATAGAAATTCAGCCAAATCAGAGGGGAAGGATTTTGCCTTTTTGTTTCATATTCTGAGCAATTTCAATTTAGATTCCATTTAAAGGTTTTATTAAATCTGTTCTAATTCTAGAATACTGTTCCTGAAAGCTGACAATATGAGTAAGTACCATCAACAGATGAAAATCTTTATTTTCTCAAACAGCAATTAAATTTTAAAAAAGAAAAGGTAAATATTTCATCTTTTCACTAGCACTTATCAACATGCTTAATGCAAAACAGAATTTCTTGGCAAGTCTCCAAATGGGGAAGGGCAGAAAAAAATCCAGACAAAAACCCCATGCTTTGAACACTCTATTTTGAGCAGCAGCTAGGACGTTACCTTGCTCAGGGTTAGTATACACTATGGAGTTTCAAAGGTTTAGCTACTTTTTTATCCGGCTCTGGCATGTAGGGAAAAATCACATTGTATTCCACTTCAGGGCTGGCAGGTAGCCCCTTGGAGATGTTTGCTCTTTGGTGTTCAGCTTCCAGGATATGTTTCCAGTAGAACATTTTGCCTCAAGTAACAATTTTTGTTAAATCAATAATTTCTAGCAAAATACAGCTAATAGCTCCTCTATTGTTATTAAGAATGAAGTTTATTATATGCTTTTAAATATTCTTTAAATTCAATTGTAGTCAGCTAGAATTGGCCAAAAATTAACAATTCCACTTGTATTTGAGTTTAAATTTTTTTATCTAGAATCCGAGCACATCACCTTTCATTTGGAAAGTAAAAACTCTAAAAGTTTCATTTTTAAATACCTGGATGAAACTGTTATATGAAAACCACTAATGTTAATGCTGATGTCAAACATGAGAATGTCATTTCAAGTGTGCCAGATTGCAAGACAGTTTTCTATGCATTTAATAGCAAGTGTCAAAGTGAAAAAAAAAAAAAAATCTTATCTTTACTTCAGCATTCATTTTACAGGAAAGGACAGAGATAGGAAACAGAGTCTATCAACTTTGGTCAGCACAGTTTGATACAACTAAAGGGAATCAGATGAAACAGCAAAGTTTATATCACATTTGTGGGAAAAAAAGTATGGAAAAAATGAAGTTGACTGTTTAGACTTTCTTATAGCTTACAAGTAAATTTTTAGTTCAAAAAGTTTAAATCAAAATTATTTTTCTAGCTTAGCTTCACTTACAGGTTTTACACCACTGTTCCAAGTAGTGAACATGACCTTATACACATGTGATACAGCTCCAAGGTGGATACTGTGACTACCACCTAACCTCTTCCAATATGGTTGTTTGTTAAAATAGAGGTAGAGGTGTTCCCTCTGTAGTGGGGAGAAGTTCAGGGCCATCTTGAGACTATAAACCTCCCCACCAGAAATGGAGGACTGTAACAAACCTCACCACATTTTGGTAGACGTGCAGAGCTCATTGCCTTGACTTCAGTTTCTAAATTAAAAGGGATGTCTCTTCAATACAGCACTGCACCAAAAGTAAATGAGGCATGGCTCTGCTTCTCCCTTTACAGCATGGCTGAACCCAGTCCTGGTCACAGAATCTATGAAAAGGATAGTAGCTGGATATATTAATAATTATCATATAGTTTATTTCTTAGTGTTCCCCAGGTGACATTTCATTACTGTTGCACCTTTCCATCTGGAAGGATATGGAGCAATAAATGGTGTATTGCTGTTACTGTGGGTCCATAAAAATTGGAAAAACTGTTGCAGTCCATAGAAGGAGGAGGAAAGACTTACTGGCAAACATTTTAACTGTCTGTTATACAGATTCTTTACGGTTTGTAAACATGGCTAGCCAATGCTACTAGCAACTTTGATCATAATTTAAAAATAGGTATAAACAGACTTACTAATATGCCCAGATGAAAATATGTAACCCAGGACCAACATAAATATAACAGATAATGATTTCATTCCCAACACCCACACCAACTCATCCCCCGAGATAAAAGGTAGAGTTCCTACTCTAGCTAGAATGAAAAGAGTTGGCCCAGCTGTTCTGGACATTCAATTCTTAATATCCATATACATGTGAATTGTGTCAGTGTATTATTGTGTATGAAAGTATTTTTTTTTTTTTTAAATAAACTTGTGTATCAAGTCTTTCAAAAGCCAGCACATGGTTTTTTTCTAAACAGGCATATTCTTTTCCCAGTTAGATTAATGGGATTCTTGCCACTGGCATCAAAACAGGAAGATCCAGACCATTATCCTCAAAGCTACTATTGCAGAAGAATTCATACAAAAACCTAGGCTTTGTGTCTTATATTACACTCATGTAGAAGGCTACTGGGAAAATATCAGAAAATATCAAACAGTCTAAAACACAGCTACTAAAACACAACTGTGAAGGGGGGGTAAACTTCAGCAAATTTTTTCATGATTCTGCTGTGCCACATCTTCAAATATTTAACTAAATTAAACTGCTTATAAAGAATATTCAATTTATACTTCCATTTACTAAGTCTTGGAAGCATTTAAATAGATATTGACTTTGCATTAAGCCAATGCATTCAGTAGAAATGTCACTGGCACTACAGAGATAATTTTCCTCTTAGCTTTGACAGAACTTTTATCTGTACCGACAGGAAACAACATATTCATGTTAATTAATATCTGCCTGAGATTTGTATCTTAGTTTTGTAGTTCACCTCAAAGCAAACAAGCAAAACCCAAAGCTAAATAAACCACACTTTTTTTGTATTGTATATATGTATTAATGTGCCTGTGTATATCTTTTCTTGGTCATCCAAAAAAAGGGCAATGAATTCCTTACATTCCTTTATCGGACAACTAGGACTTACAGATGTATGTAGCCTAAGTACTGCCCAGTTAGCCTACTGTGTTCCACCAGTTAACTGAGTTTAATCAATTTGTTAATATATATTTAACTATCTTCACTTTCAAGATGCAATTCTGTCATTCTTGCTTGAATGGAACATCAGACAGGTTTCTGAAACTACTATAATGCATTCATGCCTACTTTCTAAAATGAAGGTACAAAAAAAAAAAATGATACCAGTTGGGATGCTCCATTGTAGACCAATACTTATTTAATAATTTATTTAATAGGATTATACTATTGTAAATTTACTGGTGGGCTACCTGCATCCATTAAAAAGCATGAAACTGGCACATGATCCAAAAATGCTCTTGTCAACAAAAAACAAATGAATGCAAATCCCCCACGTCAGTATTTCACTTCACTAGATCTCCGTATATTCTCCTCTGCGAAGACCTTAACAGACAGGGACAACAGTTTTTCAGATACCAGTTTTGCTGCCCTCTATGAAAAGGCTAGCACAGGTCGATAGGCACAGAGAACGACACTCATTACATCAGCATCCTGCACATGCAATCACTCGCTTGGTAGCAGAGCTCAGGAGGGTCTGTTGTTAGTGGTTTTCAGCTGCTTTATAAAACACAGGCTTACTGGTCTGTCCTCCCAGAATGTTAAAAAACAAACAAACAAAAACCACCCCAAACATCCAAGACAAAGCAAAATGAACAAAACCCACAAGAGAGAAGAAAGAAAAACCCACCTCACTCTGAGCTTTCCCCTCCTCCCCTAAAGGCAGACAGAGGAGTACACTTTGTCCTTACGTTTTCTGTGTTCAGCTTTTATGCTACTGCTAACAGTGTGTGAACTTACAAGCTGAATAACATACAGGACACAGACACATGAGCTAATTGAAAAGAACATCATTAGTGAACACACTTTGCTTTTACAGAGAAACTGGTGTTGAAGAGATATTAATATACTGGATATCTGTGGGAAATTTAATCCACTCATCTTGTTATTCTAAAGGGAACTTTTTCCATGATTTATGATTTCTTTTTTAAACAAGTCTTATAAATATGCATAATAAAGCAAAGAAGAAACCAAAGTCTTTCTAGCAGCAAAAGTACGATTAGAAATAGATTTATCATTCAGAGATTCAAAAAGACTTTTATAAATGTTTTTTTCATATTTCAGAGCTTTCATAGCTGTACAGAGAACAGTCTTGCCTCAAAAGTACCTCAAAAGCTCTCAATAGGTAGATAAATTAAATACTTATAATATTTTGAAACCTTTTATAAAAAGAAAACATATACTACTTTCAACATTTAATAAGAATAGATTAAAAACAAACAAACACCAAACAAAAACCCAAGAATTTCAAGATGCAAAGAACTCTGCACTATTGTAGGTCTAAGCTATTTTAAGCTTTGATCTCCAGAGCAAATTAAATTTTTTGCTGAGACACAGGGCTCCAAAAATTCCCAGCATAGCATGTTGGTAATTAAATCAGATCAACAAACTATCTGAAGTAGGTATTAGCACTTAGTAGTATATTATAGGTTGTTTTAATAACAATATAAGAAAAAGTAAAATCTGCTGATTTAATAAAATGCCTTTAACATTGGTCAGCCCAAAGTCTCCACGTACACAGAATATCTCATTGCATAAAGATGCTTCTACATAATCTTTAAGAAAACCTGTCAAGAAAAAGACTTGAAGTAGAAAAAAAACCCCAAAACCAGACTAACTAACCATCACAAAGCACAACTGCCTACCCTGCTCATCCAAACTGGGTTTGAAAATCTGCTGTAACGACAGTACAGAAGAGAATGTAGAAACACCAGTAAGATGCTTAAAAAAATAATGGAAGTCATGATATTGTTCCACTATACATGAACACATATGAGATCATTCCCCCTGTAAATACATGAGCTCATGCTTGTAAATTGTTAGCCATCTATTTGTACGAGGCAGGAAAGAAAGGGGAAAACTGGTGGTATGATTTAGGTAACCATGTTATGGCTGGCAAATTACAAATAGCAAACAGTTAAAGCAATAAACAGTGATTAGATGCTGAGCAATTCAGAAACTGAAATATGTTGTACGGTGCTGCAGAACACAAACTGAATATGAAATAAGAGAAAGCAAATAGCAGACTTGTGTACAGCAACAGATTAGCCCCATGCAAATCTGTAAAGTCAAACTTCTTTCCACCTGTCCTTGGCAAGGCTTCAATAGAAGCATCTTGTTGAATTTCAAGCACTACTTTCCAGGAAAGATTTGGATCAGGGATGGAATAGCAGTAAGCAATCAGAGGTGATAACCACATGATCCATGAGAAACAATTGCGGAAACAATGCCTGTTAAATTAGGGAAAGACAAGACTAGATGCAGGGATAACTATTATCCTTCACAAAATATTGCCACAGAAAAAAGGGAAATGAAATGTTCTGCAAAGATAACTTCTACTGTAACTGTGGAAGAAAGACTTGTATATGGCAGCAAGAAAAGCTTATGTTATGTATAAGCAGAACTTTTTAACTGTAACTGTAGTTAAATACAGAAAGAGGTTACCTAGGAGCTTTGTTAAGATCAGCTTGGACAAACATCTGTCAAAAGTGGTTTAGACTTACCTGATCCTGCCCCAGGGTAAGCAGGTGAACTAACCAGCTTTGACATCTCTCTTCTGAATCTATTTTATGATTTGCATGCAAAACCTGCAATAACATTTAAAGCATCTAAAAGTCATTATTCAAGTCACTCTCTTCACAGGAATTTACAAACACGATTTCATTTAAGTCAGATAAACAAATAGCTACAACTACATAGCTCTGCTATGGTGGTGAGCATTATTGCTATATGTGATGGCTCTCCGGACATTAGTATTAGACTGCTCTAGACATGCCTAGCTGCGGGCAACTGCATGTCAGGCAGAGAATATACAAGCTGTTATATGAACACTCCCTCAAAATCAGTTTTACAAACACTGGGAGTCTGACAGCAGTAGGACAGGGAATCAAGGCAGAGTTTTGACTGTGGCCAGATCTCATATTTAGTTCTACATCAGCTACATGCAATTAAAATACTACATGCTGCTTGGGGCGGGGGGTGGGGGGAACAAAAAAAAAAACCACAAAAAACAACACACCAACAAAACTGGCTTCTCATTGCTATGTGACCTCAGCCAACAAATTGTCATTTTAAGGCAAGTAAACCACAGAATTATACTGTTGTTCAAACAGATACTTAAAAATATTTCTGCATGAATGTCTGTGAATCGAGATACTGTGGTTTCTGAGGATGAATGTTAACAGTCGCACAGGCAGAAGTTGTTAGTTAAGTGTATGATTACGTGAATATTTCCTGTATTTTTGGGTGAGTCTGTGGGACATTTGTTTGCTGCTCCTGAAAAAACAGGGCATAGGTGGTAGATGTAAGGGATATTGACATAAATTCACCATCATATGTTAACATTTTTAACACACTGTTAAAACAGGACATCATTAAGAACTGCTGGTCTTCTGCTCAAAAATATGATCTCAGCTATTCTCCAGAAATATATAGAACTTTAAGGATTAGCTTACCATCAAATAGATTTGAACTTTGCTTTTTTAGATTATCGTGATTATTCCTTTTCTATTCCACAGTCCAAAAGATCAGAGGTTCTCAGAAGCGTTTTGTACAAAATACTTTTAATAGAGAATATTTAAAGCACAGATACTAGGAAATAGGAGTTGCAGTTTATTTGTAGAACTGAGTCCAGACCTCAGACTATTTGTATTCTGCTATAACGTTACTGATTATATTGCTTATTCACACCAACTAATAAAAATCAGAGGAAGGTAACACCAGAGTAATCAGAGAAGCAGAAATATAAGGTAATCAAGCCCCAGACAGAGTATTATACTTCAGTTCTAGTTAAGGTCTAAAACCTTTCTTAACCAGATTGTATGTTAATGTGATATTTTACGTAGACTTTAAACTCGTATACCTGTTAATAATTAACACCTACTGCTAAGATGTGTGTTCTATTGCCTGAAATATTATTTGCTTCTAGACCTAATATTTATTAGTATTTGTTATTTTTGACAGTTACTGAAATCTCATTAAAGGCATTTGAGAAGAAATGCTCTAAGCATCAGCAGGGTGCTATATTAAGACAGGAAATATTTAGTATTACCTTACTTTTATTCAGGATTACAAGATACTTCAGTTTAACAACTACCCAAAGCGTTTTCATTCATATTCTTGAAGATGTTAAGGCCTTTTTTTTTTCTCCAGTGAGAATAAGCATTGTTCAGCGGCCTATTCTTTTTTGCAAGGTAGCATCATTTGGTGTTCTTAAGCACCTGGATTGTTCTATGCAATTATGAAAGATTAATGGCTATTTTAAGTAGAACTTTCATTTATTATTCGTTTAATATTTATACTGTTTAAGTGCTCATCTTCTGGAGTCATTATTTCCACATGCTGCCTATCTATGAGACTTGGAAAAATATATGAGTTTTGGCAAAAATTTTCAGGGAGAGTTTTGGGGGAAGGTTCTGTTGGTTTAAAAAAAAAAAAATAAAAAATCATTCTACATCATTGAACTGCTGATTCAAAATTTTGTCTTAGGAATTAGCTGTGAAAGAGCTTATTCAAATAGCACAAACTCTGCAAAGTTCAATATCAACACTGTAACACGCGCTATAAAAATGAAGCAAGTCAAAACCACGATATCTAGGAAAGGAGAGAGGTTTTGGGGCAAAAGACAGCTAAAGAGATAGCTTTCTAAGTTGTAGATGAAGAGTGTTATGTGTATTACAATATTTCGAGATTTACTAAAATGACAAATTTACTCATTGAGCTTGTCTTTAAAAAAAATGCAAAACAAATTAAGGTTTCTGTTTTATACCCTTAATGACTATTGGAATGAGACTATTTCTTCAAGTTAAAGTAGTATTTCAATATTTTAACAGTTATTTATACATCTGCTTTTGCTTGAGAAAAAGTGTGCACATCATTAAGAGGAAAGGCTATTCATTTGGCCCAGAAAGAACTGTATCCTATAACCCTTAAGAATCAGGTAGCACCACTCTTCGAAGTTAATTGTCCCCCTCCTTGGGCTTTCCAAGGGCTGCTCTCGATAAAGTACTCCAATTTAGTTTAAAGCATATGCCTTGGTTTTACCTGAAATTCACCTTTCATCATCATTTTGACATCAGCTTTCAAAATAAAGGGAGAGAAGAAGAGACTGTTTCCTACGTTTAAAAAAAAAAAAAAATCTCTTAAGGATTTAAATCCCTTAAAGTCAGAATGGCTACAGATTTGGAAAAGTATTTTGTTAAAAATGGTCCTTGCTATTATTTCCAACTAACATAGGAGACATTGCTTTCCAGAGCAGTCCCCAAAACAGTCTCTGTGAGTATCACTGTTTTATTATTACACAGCTACAAATGGTAAACTCAATCGTAACTAACGTATGAAAGATATTAAATAATCTCTGTAAGTAAGCATTTTAAGCCTCATTCTAGTAACACCGTAGTGACAAATCATGTGAGTGAAGTTAGCATTACATCTTTCACCTTTGATACTTTGGTTCCGCAAGCTATTTGAATGCAGATTACATGAGGCTCATGAACAGTCTGATTAACTTTAACCTGCTCACTGATATCAGCACAGCTAACTTTAAATTAACATGTTTATGATTAAATTACTTTCCCTTAGGCATACCTAATTTTCACCATACTTAATGTTTTCCTAGTTAATGACAAATTCCTTGGAGTAAGATCTGCAAATGTATTGGAACAGTGTCCAGTACAGTGGAGATCCCATCCTGTGTGAACATCTGCCTTTTATTCTGTGTAGTTTTCTAGTAAAATTGATTGACAATATAAACAGAGAATGAAAGCACTCAATTTGGAAAAGTCACTACTTTCTTTCATCAATACACAAAATACACAGCAGTTTCCAGGAGAATATAACACTCTTCAGCAACCTAAAAATCATGACAATATTCTAGGAGAAATTAATGACTTCCAAAAAGATGAAGTATAACTTTTGGATTTGAGTTGCTGACTCTCTAAGCATGTTGCAGAGCTTCTAAATTATCTCCCATTAATTTACTTAAAACAAGAGCTGACAAACAGGCAGACTGGAAGCCAAGAGAATCAGGTTTACCCTAGATACTGAAGAATAAGCAACAAAATAATTAAATAAAAAATCAAAACCTGTTGTTTTAAAATAAAGCTGAGTCTCTTATTTTTTCTCCATTTATAGGTATTTCAAGACAAAGCACAGGAATCCTTTTTACCTAAAACAAATCAAACGAATCTTGCTGAGAAGGCAGCATTGTTCACAAGAGGGGAATTCAGCACTGTAACTACTGCTACTTTAGAAGATGCTGCTGCTAAGGTCTCCAGCAGCAGTATTTCAAGTAGAAGGCACAGCTGTAAAATCATGTGGTTCTGTTCACTGTTTGCCCAGAATCACAGAACGTTAGGGATTGGAAGGGACCTCGAAAGATCATCTAATCCAATCCCCCTGCCGGAGCAGGAATACCTAGATCATATCACACAGGAACGCGTCCAGGCGGGTTTTGAATGTCTCCAGAGAAGGAGACTCCACAACCTCTCTGGGCAGCCTGTTCCAGTGTTCAGTTACCCTCACTGTAAATAACTTTTTTCTCATATTTATGTGGAACCTCCTGTGTTCCACCTTGCACCCGTTGCCCCTTGTCCTGTCAAGGGATGTCACTGAGGAGAGCCTGGCTCCATCCTCATGACACTTGCCCTTTACATATTTATAAACATTAATGAGGTCACCCCTCAGTCTCCTCTTCTCCAAGCTAAAGATACCCACCTCCCTCAGCCTCTCCTCATAAGGGAGATGTTCCACTCCCTTAATCATCTTCGTGGCTCTGCACTGGACTCTCTCTAGCAGTTCCCTGTCCTTCTTGAACTGAGGGGCCCAGAACTGGACACAATATTCCAGATGTGGCCTCACCAGGGCAGAGTAGAGGGGGAGGAGAACCTCTATGCCAGTTAGATCAAGATAAGTAAGTACATGTGGTTGTTCTCTCTTTAGGATCTCATGTGCTAATTTCACAAAACAGAAGTTTTTACATCTGAAGAACAGTTTTGTTTTTTCCCTTTTTCCTTTTCTCGTGCTCATGAAGTCTAGCAGGCTCCACTCCCATTCTGTATGATTGCAGCTACACTGTTAGCAAATGCAGGTATTGTCCTTTCCTCCAGAAGGGATGCAGGATGGAAGGAAGTAGGTTATCATCAGCAATGTTGTTCTCTGCCAGCAAAACACAGCTGTCTAACTTGTAGGAACACCAGTGAAACTTGCCATTGTCTGCTCTTTAGAGACATGATGTTCAGCTGTCATTCCTGTCATACTTGGTTTCATATGCTTCTCCTTCAGTTTTCCAGTGATTCAGTTATTCCCTTCTGGTAGAGAAGAAAGCACAAACACCTCCCAGCACCACAACCAAACCCTACATGAGGACACCTACTTGGTAAAAGCTACAGTAATGTATAGCTGAATTCATTCCAAGACCTGCCTCAAAAATAGGTAGAAGCATTGAGTCATCTGTTAATGAAGCACCTATGGAGTAATTGGCAGTATTTATCTTTAGTGCTCCAGAATCAGGAATTCACCTCTCTGCTCCAGGGACCTGTTTTGTGGGTTTGCTGTGCACCTGCTGTAGCTTTTGGGCCATTAGATCAGATATTTTTTCACTTAGATATTGATTGTTTTTTATCATAAAATCCATTAACCTCTTTAGGACTACTTGCTTGAAATAACTGATATTTCTTTAAGATAAACAAGCATAGAGTGAAAACACTTTACTAGCAGAGGTTGAATTTCAAAATGAAATCTTCACCTATTATCGATCTAGATTGCATGTTTGTAAAATGTTTATATATTCCACAATTACAGATATATCTGTCATAAAATGATCCTCTTACAAAAGTTACATTCCAGTAAGAATTTCTGTGCAATATCTGAAAGAGTCAATTCTTCCTTAGATGCAGATTGTGACTTCTACAAACCACTTCAAACTTACTGCATCTCACAACCTGCTAGAAGTTATCTAAAAGCTGTAACTGGGTTCCATGACACAAAAGAAATTACTGTTGAGTGTTACTCTATTTTCTCTTAAAGGTTTGCAAGTCTGCTGGATCTCCGCTTATGGACCGAGTTCTCCAACACACAACAGAGGCTTTAGTCAGATAATTTATTGTCCTTAGGTTTACTGTAGATGTCAGATCTGTTATGGGGTTATTTTAAATAAACTACCTATTTATTCTGTGGAAAGGATATTCTGTTGCTCTTTGGCGTTACATGTGTAAACCAAACCAACCAACCATACAGAATCTACAGAAAGGCCTTTGCTGGTAAAAGAAAAAAATTAATTGTTTCTAGAAACAAAGAATTACTTCTCTAATTAAAGAAAAGTTAGGAACCTCACAGAATGTCTTTCAATAGTGCCTCTAAATCTCTCTCTATTCTTCAGTAGCTTTTCAGCAGCAGAATGCATGCATACATACATATATAAAGGTACTGGATATACATACATCTAATCCCATTGATATATCTAGGATAGATAAGCATATACACACACACATGTATGTGTGTGTGTATATGTATATACAATTGGATTTTCAGCTCCAGAAAGTTCCTTTGTGCCATTTCAGCAGTTCAAATCAATCTCATGATCAGCTCACATAGACGAGCAGCAACATCCCTGACACAATGAATGCTGAAGTGGCCCAGAATCAGCACGGGATACACACAGTAAGAGCAAGGCTGAAATGTGGAGCTGGCGTAACTTAGGTGCTGGGAAGCTGGTAAGAAGGATACTGACTGTGCTGCAGTGTTACACAGCAACTATTGTAACAACTTTGGAAAGTTCTAGAGACAAATTTAAGGTAGGTCGTCATATGACTACTCTAATTTAGTCTCTCATTTAGCACAAGGCTGGCTACAGGTGTCATTAATGCAACTGTCACTGTCACTTCCAAGCAAAACCGTAGGTGAGGTCTGTAAAGCTTAGCTGCACTGTGTGTGCAATTACACATGCATTTGCATTTATTCTGTGGTACACCTTCCATAACAAAACCTGTTTTTTAAGACTAACAACAATCACTCTGTATTTAATGCTTCATGATTATTCTCAATTAACCTAGTTGGCCCCAAACACTTGGCTATGTACTGGTGGGATCAGCAAGTGCCAGAGAACTGGGTAAGCAGCATAACAGAGGATTTCTTCCCATGACGTGTCTGACTGTTTCTAGCAGTTCTGGGCCACAGCAGATGATGTGATTAGCAAATTCAATAGAAAATTCTCTAACACTGTCAAGGGGAAAAAAAAAAAAACCAAACCTAATTATAACAGCAAAAGAGGTCAGAACAGATCTTGTACAAAGGGCAAGAATGCCTCTCCTTGCTCCCCCAGGGAACCCTAAAGACCTATCAGTATCCGAAAGAATGATTTCAGGCAAAGCAAATTGCAGCCAACTGAATGTCAGGGCCAATTCCCCTCCCTCCCTGTCTCTGCTTGATTTTCTGAAAAACCCTTTTTTTTTTCCTGGGGGAGAATGGACACAAACTCAAACCCCAAAACAACCTGCATGCCAAGAAGAAAATCCACATGCCAAGAAGAAATGAGTGTAATCTCAACATGGGAAACGGATTTTGTTAACATTGCAGAAGGACTGCAAATCACATTTCAAAGTGATATGATCAATAATGACATCATACAGTAAATGTATTACTGTAATCGGTACAACTTCCTCTGCAGTTTGAATTCACAGCCTTTTCAAGACATTGCCAGTTTGGCCAAAGCCCTCCCCCATCATTCCGCAGCAGGCACCATTAGACTAATACCCTGCAGCCATTTTCACTCAGCTCTTCTCCGACTGCTGCGCCAGAATACACATTTCTGAGGATTTTTTCTACCTCTGGTGCTAAGACACTCTAATTACAGTAGCTCTGCATTAGACCATATCAAACTATTCCCTTTAAAGCATTCCAGTTTTCAGGCATTTGGTGGACCATTGCAGTTTTTGTTCTATAATGGTAAATCTAGGATGTGTGCCGCACTTGGCATACCTGCAACATCTGGGGGACTTCAACCTGCTTTCATTGTGCAGGTCCATGGGGATATTCACTCTTCATGGTATACAACGGCTTTATTATCTCACATCAGGTATGATATGTATTTTACAAAGAACGTACTATACAAGTGCTTACTGATTTAGCATATTACACATTTGCAGATTGTTAATTTTGCTGACATGGCCATTTCTTCATAACTTTCTTCCATTTTCACCATATTGCAGCTAATTTCACTTGCTTTGAAGTTTTAACTTGCCTAGTCTTTTTCCACCTCCATAGGAGACAGAAGATATTGAGTTCCCCTTTATGAAGGAGACAAAACTAACACCACACCATTCCAGATAGATGCTTGATGGTGATTTTCAAGAACGTCATATAGAGCAGTGATTCAACAGTCTCCATTGGCAGGTTATTGCAGTGTTTTCCTGTTGTACCTTAGGGCTTTTCCTGATGCCTAATAAACAACTTTTGTTATAATATATGCACTCTGCTCCTTATTTGTACACAGAGACAGAAGAGATTAATTCTTCTTACTTTTCACTTATCCGAACACTGCAGTGCCAGGGTCCGAATTGTCTTTTTGTCTCTAGACAACTTCAGCCTAAATTTCTGCAACCTTTTGTCACAGTACATCTTCAAGAAGTGATGGTTCTCAACATCAGTCTCTTCTGGACCCCTCTATTTGGTTCTTGTATCATTGACCCCTACAGGACACAGGCCACATCTAAAGCTTTATAAGACCAGAGCAGGAGAATTAATTTGGATGTCTTCTAAACAGTACTGCAACTTCTATACAGCCTTTGCCTTTCTCAACAGCACATCATCATAGATTCCTATTCAACTCCTTATCCACTGTAAACCTCAGTCCCTCTGCACAAGTACCATCAACCAGCCAGCTGATTCTTTCTCTGTAGGTGTGCAGCCAGTTATTCACGCTTACAAGCTCAGGGAGGGAAAGCAAAACAGGCTGAGCAGAACAGTTAATGAAATTAGTTCTACGTCAAATTTAAACTGCACATATACAGAGTGGGTCAAAGCCATGCTGAAAGTTTACCCAGCTGAAATAAAAAAGTTGCTCTGTCTTAGCCTACTGAACAGATTTTGCCTGATCATACCAGAAATTACATCTGAGTGAACAGAAAATTTTCACCTCAAAACATTTCTTGGACTATGACCACATAAAGAGGTGGCACATCAGTAAAAGTCATTTTGTACTTGCAGCATAGCAATCACACCTGTTCCTTCAAACCACTAATAAAAGAAGCTTTTAAGGTACTAGTCTTTTTGAAAAATGAGTATTTGTTGAGACAAGACAAGAATTTTACAATGGCTGCACGGCATGTTATAAATCTCTCTTGCCAGCTGTGGTTTGACATTACTAAGCAATAGACTGCAACAGAGCATCATCTCAAATCTGCGTCCCTACTATTTGTTCTCCTTTCCTACAGTACTAACTCTTCAGTGGTACTAATATAACTGTTTGCATGGCTACAGCTTGAACTGGCAGAAACGCAGGTAGGTACAAATATAGATTTTTTTTTTTTTAAGCCAGTTTTATTTCACAGTCCAGATGCTAGACATGGCAGCCCAAGTCATACTAGCACAACTGAAGAGGTGATGTAAAGACCTAGAAAGGATAGAGAGGACGTAACATCAAAAGGTAATATTACTGCCAAACCCTGTGTAACATCAAACCACAGCGAGACACTGGCATCACTAACAGAGATGTTTCCACCCCACCAACTCATCAGCAGTGGTGGCAGCACTACTGGTCAGGCTGGACTATGAATGCAAAACTGAAACAACCTATGTTAGAAATATCCTTCTACCTAGTTTTAGAAATATTCAGTAATTCTATAGAAAGGAAAAGGGATGTTCAGGGATTTATTTTTAAACCAAAAATTCCAGTGATATAATTTTCATTGCAGCCCTGTGGCTTTACTGGCATAATTGAAGGTTGGTAGCCTGTGGCTCCAGGATAGAAACCGGCTGTCAAGATAAGGAACATCTGGAAGGCCTACAACTATCTAAGGTATCCTGTGGTACTGCACCCCAGCACTGGCATATGCTGTCCTCAGACCTGCAGAGCTCAGCAGTATCTCTACATGAGCTGGCATGACAACCTCGCAGGAGGCAAACCACCATATTAATTTGAATGACCTTTAAAGTCAAAGTACAGACAGCAGTTTTTAGGTCTCATTTCGTACAACACCAAAAGTCTCAACTGTAGTGGAAGAGTACAAGATATAATAAATAAAGAATAGATATAATAAATAAAGAATAGACATTAGACTAACTCAAAAACAACCTACTTTTGTCCTGGGCACCACTGGTACGTCAGCCTTGTCTGTTTTAACATCAGCTTGGCCTGAGTATTCCTTCACAAGTTACAATTGTTGTTGATAATATCTGATGTTATTTTCTAGTATCTTGACTGAACTGGATTTCAGCGTAGTGTGCTTGGCTTAGTGTTCCCCATATCGTTACATTTAAGGACACATTTACACTAGTGTCCTACTGCTTTCCACTGACACATTCTTAGCATCATAATCTCTTAAATCTTTAGCTTTCAATCATTAATCCAAGATTAGCAGTTTTTTTACTTATAAAAATAATCTATGGTATAAATTTGGTCTCTTTAGGCTGATTAAATAGGGCTAAGGGCAGAAGGAGATCAGTTATAAATCAGTCAGGCAGAGAATATTCTGAGTGCATTTTCAGCAACACTGTTTGATTTGGCTAAAAAATTCACTAGGAGGAAATAAAGCCTAAAGAAAAAAAACAAAAAACAAACAACCCCAAACAACCAAGCTTACTAATTAACTGCATATAAGTGTTTATCTGCAATCATTTCCTTAACATCAACCTCTTTCAGTCTTCAAAATATCATAAAACAGTTATTGTTTATATTTTGGCAATATTCAGCCCTAATGAGGATTAAGAAATCATTATTCAACACACATGAGCACAAACAAACATACTCTGAACTGTGGCACAGGGCAAAAAAGAATTCAAGATACAAGGATGGGAGCCAGGAAAACATTTCTGTGGTCTGAAAAGGCCCAGACTGTTTGTTCACTGCCTGTCCTAACTTCTCAGTAACAACAGTGTAGAAAAGGAAAGAAAAAGGGAGTGTGGCAAAGAGCCTGAGGAAATGAACAGCAAGCGCAGGAAGAGGGAAATGCATGGATTCTATATGTTAGAATGCATTAGATGCAGTCTCTAGATTGTTCCTCTTAGCACAGCTCTGCTTACAGTTTGTACGTATTGTTTTCCAGGAGCCACAGCTTCTTTTAAAGTATCTGTAGTATGTACTCAAAGTACACTTCTATAGACTGAAAAAAGCAAGTGTGTGTTCTAAGGAATATGCAATACACTTCACACACACAAAAGTCAAAAATATTAAAGTAGAAAATAGAGAAAGCATTCAGATATGTTGTCTTGTAACTGAATATGTAGTAATAAATAGAAATATATATTTTTCTTGGAAAATGCATGTTGTCAGTATCATTTCAGAAGCAGACTAAAGTGTAATGCAATTATTGATATTAATCCTTCAGAAAGAGAACTGTGAAATCTGCAGACTCCCTGACTGCAGAAGGATTTTACCTATGAATGAAAATATAATTGCATGTGCTCTGCCGACATGTAGAACATCAGTCATTGGCATTTAGACATTTCTTAATGAAACGTGTATCACTTCCTTCTCCAGAATCGATAGACTGGCGTGAAGCAACTTGACCAAGCACATGCAGAGAAACTTACAGATCTGTTTAGAAGTGAACTATATCTCCTGAGATCCAGAGGACCAGCTTCCCTGTAAAATGCTGCATATTGAGCTTCTTGGAAAGCAGTATGCACTCTCGGCTCTGATGGCATTAACATTTACAGACTTTCAGCATTTGGCACCATCAAACTCCAGGTAAGTTTTGCCAACCAGCGTTTTTGAAAGATACATCCTGGAAAGAAAGATGTTCTTTATTTCTTATCTGACAGCACACTGCATCATACGTTCTATTAAGTCTGATGAAAAATGGAGTCTGTAAGAACATATCTGTGCTTCATATTATTGAAAGAGATGCTTTCATAACATTTTAAAATGAAAATCCAGTTTAATGGAAAATTTACTGGTGGAGAAAAAATAACCTCTAGCTACTTCAAGAGAAAAAAGTTTCACCCTCTGTATGCCTTGAAAAAAAACTTTTCTTGAGGTTTAAGTAAGCACTTTTCTAATTGTTGCACTTTCTAGCCTTTGAAATAGGGAGTGCAGTTAGCTTTCTCTGAAACTCCACAGTTTGCAACAGCACCTGATGGAAGTCACACAACTCGCCAAACTCACCATCTACTTGCTTTCTGCTATGATTAAACTGCCCAAGCATTCAAGGTGGAATGCTTTTTTTTTTTTTTCCTAAGAAGAAAGTGTGAGAGATCATTATATCTGTGCTGTTTGTATGACACTGTTCTGGTCAGTATGGGATCCAGTGAAAAGGAAAGTTGGAGACTGACTGGATCTCAGAACTGGACCTTGATATACGTTCATTAGCAGCACATGTTATTATTACATTTAAGGGGCTACTCCATTTCCTGTGTACCGTGCCTACCAAGGCCATGTCTGTCTGTCAGCTACAAGGGCAATTATTGGGGTCACTGCCATTTGCAGAACATCATTTTCCCTTGTCTCCCAGAGTGCCTGTATATGTTTATTCCAATAAGAGTCATCTAGGATGAAAGTAAAAAGCATTTTCTGTTTTATGTAGCAAAAACATAGCAATTATAAGAATGAAACCGTCATAAATCAAAGAGTTTAGTAGCAAAGCAGCAGCTGGGGAAATATGCGTATGCACACACACACACAAATATTCAATCCCAAATACAAAAAGGTTCTTCTTTAGCAAGTGAGAAAAACGCTGAGCTATATTGAACTGATTGGCAGGAGCTGATATTGAATTGATCTGAAGAGGAGTTTTGTGCTAATTGAAGACACTGAAAGTATTGAAATAAAAGTGTAGGGGTGAGAATACATTTTACTTAATTATACTGAGACACTTTTGTAACAAAAGAAATTTTTTTTTGCAGATAAATCTTAGAGCACAGAGTGCAAGGACATAAGGGAGAAACATCCTAAACAGATTCTTTTTCCAACCAAAGAAAAAAACAACAACCTTTATTTGTTCCTATTTTATAGGCACATATATCAGGTCAGACCTTAACAAACAAGCATCCCAAACAAATTTGATCAAGTGTACCAGAGCAAAGGGACACTGCATGGTGTAAGTGTGTTGCGTTGACCAGTACAGGGATCCTTTTTTGTCTTGTTTTTCAATCAGCTGCAGAAACTACGTTAAACAAAAATGCTGCCCTAGCCTGTCAGATGTCACCCAGAGGAGAAAAGGACATATCAAGAGAAAGTCACTAATGCCCATAGCCTTTTGTTCAGTCAAACAACTGAATTCTTCTGAGATAAATGTCAGTGAGACAGGCTTTGGCAATTTATCCCTTGCATGCTCACATTGTACTAGAAACTGCTGGAAATCAGTAAAAGCTACAAACCCCCTCTCTGTACATAGTTTCAGCTTTGCACTGATAATAGCTATTAACTCCTCAGGCTACGCAGCATCTGACAGAGCGATGCTTGCCACTGTCTCGCTGCCTTATGTATTTGACACATGCTTCATAAGGCAACATCTGTTATGCACCATGGATATATACTGTAGATGCATTTATATTGAGGTTTTAAGATACATAGCCTGACTTGAAAATGCAATTAATTTACCACTCAAAGCACAAATATGTCTCATAATTTGAATCTTCCTTTTAAGTGCGGCCCCTAAATACTTTTTCTTTAGAGAGAAGGAAAAAACAACCCAACGCTTATATGGATCAATGCAAATTTAGCTGTTTCTTCAGCCAAAAAGGATTATAAAGTGTTTTTAAGCAAATTGGCTATTAAATATTTCAATAATTGTTGATTTTTATTTCTACAATATAAACTAGTCAGGCAATCCCTTACTTTCACACCAAAGCCTAGATAGTTCTAGGCACAAGCCTAGATGGCTTCTATATAAAAATCCCTATTTTTTCCTATACATTTTCTCCTGGATATAGCTAAGGTTATAGTCTGACTGAAAGACTGCTAGGAGGAAGAGGAGAGTAATGACAAGAAGAGGAAATGTTTTCACATGCCAAACACATCCAAAGGTTAACCTAATCAGTGTTTCCCCAGTAGCGGTACACTTAGCTTGCCCTTGTTAGGTTACCCTGGACATGCCAAGTTTACACTCAATCCTGCATGTCAAAAGAGTAATTTTTAAGAAGCAGCCACATCACACACCGTGTCATTACTGATTCTTGAATATTGACTGACTTGCCTCACCACTTGCAATTTTTTATGCTTCCGTAAGAAGCAGTAAGTTCAGATAGTGGAGAATAAGCCAAGTTATATACCTCCTGGCACTGAACAGCTCCTGTTTAAAAATAGGCCATAAAACACAAAAGTAAGCGTAATCTTTAGAATTAATGTTGTTTCATGCTTTTCTTGTTCTTCCTGCTGTTAGCCTTTCAACTAGAAAACCGTTTCCAAAAGCATTTCTAAAACCAGTATAAAAGACTAGAATGCTGTAAAAGCATTTGGTAGGCTGAGGGTCAATTATGTTCATCATCTCTCACCCAACACATTACATCTGTCTACTCAATTTACATTGCACACTGAATATAAACATTTTGGAAGGCGCTGCAGTAAGGAAAAATGCAAACAGCAAATATAAACAAAGGAAGCTGAAGAGCTGTAGGAAGAGGAGAACCTTAAGGGTATTTCAGAAAGCAGGCAGCTTTCAGCTCTCCATTTTGCTACACACACACACAGAGACACACACATGGAGAAATGAGGCAGATGGACATATCCAGCCAACAAGTTCTAGCTGCAGCCAAACACAGAGTCATAATCACAAGGACTGAACACCCACACATCTGAAGAATATTTCCAGTTGTCATAGCAAAACATTATTTAGATCTGGATTTTACAAACATTCTTCCATCACTAAACTCTGGAATACTGTTGGATTCGCTACAAGTTTGGATATTTTACTGGGATTAGACAAATTCTTCAAAATAGACACAGGAAAGCAAACCAGTGGAATATCTGATGTTTGACACATCATCCAGAGCTCATGCTGATGCTGAATTTTGCCTTCATAGTTTTCACAATTTCAGGTTACTCTTATGAACTCATTCCTTTGCATTTCTCAGCTTTTCTCAACTACCAGACAACATCTTGCATTAGGACTTGCGTGTTAAAAAGTCTGAAAGACAAGGGTACTTTCAACATTACATCATAATATATTGAAAATTACATTAGTTGTACTTCTATAATCAAAGTCTTCCTTATCTTCTAGATATTTCTTAAGCTAGATAAAAACTAGCAATAAATTTAAAAATCTAGAAGTTCTATACAGTTGTATAAGTGAACCTTAAGGAAGTTTCTGTTTTCTCTCAATGAATAAGAAAACATACTTTTTTTCCTGCCCATTAGCAATATTAACAAATTATAGGAAGAAGAAAATACAAGACGTCCTCTTTCTTCTACACAGTGCTAGCATAATGACATTGCTCCCAGTGCATTACAGAGCTGTTGCGTTTTCTTCTTTCTCCCACGTAGGAAGAAAAGAGTACTGGAAAAATCTTCCTTGTCCACCTGCAGGTCTTGGTCAGAAGATGCGGCAGCATCATGAGCGCTGATGACAGCATTGAATTCCCCATGGACTTCTCTGTTTGCCAAAACACCCGTGGGACAAGACCATAACCACATGGAACACACTCCTCACCCAATCAAAACAACTGAGATTTATTCCAAGGCTGGGAAAAGTCACTCTACACCGTTATTTCACCAACAATTATTTGATCTTTAATAGTTTCAGTTCATGACTGTCAATGTTGTTATCACTGCTTCACTCAGCTTCTCCCAAGACACATGGTCTCCACACAAAAGAACTGTTTGTGGGAACAAAATCTTTTCTTGGATCAAAAACCCAAAGATAAACAGCTTTTTGAAACATACACATAATGGTGTAGCATAATGTTATAAACCTATCTCAGCCAGAGCCAGGGCTCCCCCAAGAGCCCTAAAAGCTTAGATGAGAAGGATTTTGGTGCCTGGATCTTGAGAAGAGGACTTCTTAGAGCTTCAGTTTTCACAGCTCTCAGTCAGCTTGCCAGACAGGCTGTTAAGAAATCAACCAGCCCATGCTTTCTCGAAGCAGGGGAGGGAAATGAGCTGACAGCAAACCAGAGCTGCCACCACTATTTACACATTTCCATAGTACATGTAGATTTTTAATAATTATTACAGACATTTTTGCAATTAAATAACATTGATAGAAAATATTTCACCTGGCCAAACTGAATAACAGAGCTCAGCAATATCTTTTTTAAAATGTGAAAGCCAATTACAATAACATTAGGAAACGTAAGATCTGCTCTACATGTATTTCAGTTCATACAGGCTCAGATCCTCCCACTTTTCCCACTGGCTCAGCCAGAAGTCAAATCCCACGCAGGAACCTTCTGCAGTTGTTCGAATCATTTAAAAAACAAGCCAAACAACCAAAACTCACAAACAACAAAACAAGAAAACCCACACCAGAACACTTCTTTATTTTCAGTGTTGTACTATAATAAAAAGTGATGCAATGCATGAGTGTACCCACCTTGTAGGTCAAAGTTGGAGAACCTGAATTCATCAGTAACAGTAACTGATGTCTAGCTAGTTGCCTAAACAACTAGAAAAATACACACTGTGATCTAAAAGTATAAAAAAGTCACTAACTATTAGCATTAACTATTTCCTGACGAAAAGTTTTCCAAAGTTTGACAGAGAATTTATTCTGATGTAGTCTAATCCATTAATATCCATAGGATTCATTTAATACCTTGAAATAATCTGTGGAGAAGCATTTTAAAAGATGACATTAATAGAAGACTTTGCCTTATTTTTCTAGGTAACAGTTGCCATAGATGTGTATTTCACAAACACTAACTTTATTCCTTTTAAGAAGTTTGGATGATATAAAACATTGCAAAATTTTACTATATTTTAGTACCCTTAAAAACAATGTCTTCAGCTAAAAATAACAGAATATAGGATGCCTACCAGAACCTACTTTTGGAATTCTTAAATACCAGGGCATAACATTCAAAAATAGCATGCATTAAATAATTGTTTCTTAAATTTTTTTTTAGAAAATTGCTAATATAAACCTAGACCTCTGCATCATTAAATAGTGCACCTCAAATATAGTTTTATTTTACAAGAACTATACAGAATCACAGAATCACAGAATCAACCAGGTTGGAAGAGACCTCTGGGGTCATCGAGTCCAACCGTTGCCCTTACACCACCCTGTCAACTAGACCATGGCACTATGTGCCATGTCCAGTCTTTTCTTAAACACATCCAGAGATGGTGACTCCACCACCTCCCTGGGCAGCCCATTCCATTGTCTAATAACCCTTTCTGTAAAGAAATTCTTCCTGATGTCCAACCTGAACCTCCCCATTTACATTTCTATCCATCATAATTCTTTATAAAGGAAGTGATGACATTTATTAGAAAAATCAACATTGCAAGTAGTTCCTAAGATGTCCAATATCAGACTACCATAACAGTCTTTAAATATTGTAGGAATACAGGAAGGGACTACTGAGATCATGGAATTGAGATGGTATTATCAGCATTTGTTCAAGGGAGACATACTTATTTCAAATGAACAGAAGATCTGCTCCATGCAGTGCATATGCTGCTCCTTAACATTCTCTCATCAGCTGCAAATCTTGACAACTGGGAAACCAAACCACAAATACTTTGACGGTTTACAAGGCAGCTATTATAAAGCCAAACACCAAAGAAAATTTTTCTAGTATGTAGACGCAGTACAAGCAGAATGCAAGCAAAGAGGCTAAAATAAGACATGTGAATTCAATTATTTCCTACAGTCTTCCTTTTCCCATTAGATGAATGGTTTTGATAAGTTGATATAAGGAGTTTACGCACTTTAAGAGAGAACAGCACCACAATTGTATTACTTATAAATTACATGAATCAATATTTTAGGAATAAAACAATGCACTTAATGTCACCTGCCTGAAAGCAAAACAAGTATCACTTTGACCCTAGTTATTCATACAATTCATTAGAAGAGTCACTTTCAAAATCTTACTATGTATTCTGGACTCCAGGGCAGCTAGTCCAAGGAGGATCATGCCTTGGAAGAACAAGACCACAAAGTTAGTAACTACACAATATTTGGGAAATACAATGCACTTTTTCAATATACTAGGTTGTTTTTCAGAATGGAACAATTTAATTGCTGAGTCCTGTATTCTTATAGCTATTTTAAATACATTTAACTTAAGTGGTAATACTACATTTTGGAACTGGCTTTTAGATATCAGTCCTGTATATACGTGTAGGCCCACAACTGATCCTGTTACTATCTATCCAGCCACATCTCATTTCCATGTGCAGAAAAACGAGCAAGAACAGATAGGAAGATGTGAAGAGGGCTGACAGTTGACTATTGGGACCTATCTCCATGATCACGTTCATCACATTCACCATTAGCATAGCAAACATGCTACATTAACTTAGCATACATTAGCATCAGTTCAGAGCTTTCATCACCTAGACAGAAATGTCCATTATTGCCTGTCTTCCTTCTACTTCAGTAAACACAAAGGCACCTGTCTGCCTTTCTCTGGAGGGGAGGAAGATATAAATGCATTCAGCTTTTCTAATCCTACACACTGTACAGTAGCAAGGCTTTAGCTTAAAATTTATCCAAGGGGCAACAACTGATAGCAAATTTATGGACTAATAATAGCTTGGCTTACACACTTCCATTTACACTGAAGACATGTTGCCTTCTGCGGCTTTGGCCAATATTCTTTCTACCAATCTCTCCATTAGTCAACTGTTGTCTTTGACAGAGAATTGTTATTCTCAATACTTATCCTATTTAAGCCAAAAATATCAAAATAGGTACACAAGGTGATATCATAAACCAAGAGATTTTCCCCAGTAATTTTATATATATATATATATACACACACAATATGTACTGTAATTAAAGATTTTTAAAATCCAAGCAATCTTGAGGGATTTTGACCTAGCAACTCTTACTTGCAGTAACCTTACCAATCTTTACCAGTGATGACATTATTATTAACACCTAGTAATTTGTGAACTGTCTCAGAGGAATTCTTGGTTTTTTACCAAACAGCCCAACAGGAGAGTTGGAAATACATGTGTGTGTGTGAGCATGTGTATTATATGCATAGTTACAAAATACTGTAATACTATCTTGCCAGTAATGCATCACTTCATAATATATCAAGAATGTTAAGAGAGCTAAAAAGATTAGAAAAGCATTAAGAGGTTCCTTGTGTGACCTAAGCTAGTTGTAGAGTCACAGGTCATGTTTGCAGTCTTGGGTCACCAGAGACACATTCTGTCAGCACCTCAAAATTAATATTTTAAAGGAGTCATACAGATGTCTCAAATGCAATCATGCTTCACATTCACATGCCATTTTTATTCTTTCAGCAACCATTCAAATGGTTGCGTTCAAAACTGACACTGTCAAACAAGTCATGAAACAGTTGGAGAAGGGATGGGAATCTTTGCTTTTGTTCATAGTGCATTATTTCTTACGTTGATAGACAGGAAGTAAAAAGAAAAAACCCCTTTTGAAAAGCACTTGAAAATCTTTAAGGACACCAGTGAAGCTGTTCTTCATGAATTGAAGCATTTGCCTTTTCACGAGAGAGATTTTAGTGATGTATTATTCAACTTCTCTAGCTTTAGTACCAACAGTAAATCCAACATTATGCATTGTTAACACAGTAATTACACTTTCCACTTCATAAACCAGCATGTCGTCATCTTGAGATCTGTGCCATCTGGAGGGCCAGCTGACAGCACAGTCACCTGGGATCCATCAGGAAGCTCAGCTCCAATTGCATATCTTGCTCACATTGCATTATACAAGCAAATAACAAATTTTGTCAAGCCATTCATAGTGCCTTGTATTGAAAACAAATTTTGTCAATTAAAATATAACCATGAATGCTCATTCATTTAAAACAAGAAATGAATGATTCATACTTTGAACATTCCTTATTCCAGACACCCTTTGTCTCTTCTCGTCTAGAATGATTAGAAGTAGCCTCGACTCTCAAGTGAAGGAAGGCCTTGTGTGTTGTTATTCTTTTGGTATTGCTGATGGAAAATAAGATTTTCTAAAGGACCTGTGTAACTTAGAAACAGAAGTAACTTCTGAAATTGGAACTGTCTGTACTTATAAAATAATTGTTCACAACGAATCTTTCCCAGACTACTTCTAACTGATCAGTAAAACTACTCTTACCTTTTCAAGATTTACTGTAGACCAACTAATTATTTTCAGCACCCCAATAAATTCTGACCTCCTCCAAAACCCTGCAGAACATCTCAGCTCAGACTGTGCAGCTTAATTAAACATCAGGAACTATCACTGAAAGCTAAATACTTGTGAAAGTAATATTTCAGAACCATGCAGGTCAGGATTGCATTATAGAGGGAGCTCTTCGTTGGGATAGGAATAGCACAATATTAAACTGAGAGGAACACAAACAAACGGGCAGAACCATGCTTTGTACAAATACACCACCCAGAAGAAACCAAGTTATAGTAATAAGTTTTGTCTACATATCTGCAGCTTCACTGAGTTTTGTAAGCATACAAAACTTATGTAAGCATAAATATTGGTCATTATTTACCAAGTTTCCCCTAGGGACCAGAAATTAAAGATGAGGATATTGTTGTTTTTTCCAGTGTCATTCACATCATACACAAACAATTCTCTTGGCTGAAGAGGTATCAACTTTTTCTGCAGAACTCACGGCAGAAGTTTCAGGTAAGGCAGTCTGTTGACATCTTGCATTCCTCTCCGATTTTCAGCGAGATGTCTTAGGTATGATTTCTTTTCCAGCCCTTGAGCCACCCAAGGTCTAAGACCACAAGGCCAAAAAAGAGGCAAGACTGATTACTTATTCTCTTATACACAACTGCTCTGCAATACAAACCTTGCACTGTTTTCAAGGAAGAGTGTTTCAACCTTTACCAACTGTGCGAGCAAGGTACCTGCTGCATAATGATGTTATTTCTTACTATATGGATTTTCCTCTCTGGCATGCTACTGTGATTCAAACTCCTTTGAAAAAACACTCACTGGGGTGAAAAGCAAGTGCTTCATCTCATGAGTTGTCCAGTTTTCAGGTCTGCCTTCTACCCCTGCTATCATATACATGTATCACGACTTCTACAAATTGCTGGAAGCAAGCCGATGACTGTAGTACGCTCTGCCCAACATATCCGCTACTGACTGCTCTTACAGACAGCCCTAGGGAACTATACAGTTCTTTCCTCTGACCCCATAGTGTTATACCAAGAGCTTATTTTAAGAGCAAGACATTTTCAGTTAAGCAGCTGTTACCCCAGAAATCATTCTACTCAATAACTCTCTTAAATAATAGAGGTGCTTGCTGAATACTTCTTAACTTAGAGTTTTCCCTCAAAGAAAAATAAATTATTCAATCTATTATGTTTCATTCAATTCAGATAGGAAAAAAAGGGCCACTGTGAGAAACAGGAGTGACTAAATGATGATTTTTGTTCACTTTTTTGATTAAGGGTTCTATAGAAGTATAAGATGAATTTTATGAAACAAGAGAGGGAAAAAGGCAATCTTATGATGTTACCAAGTAGACATCTCTATTCACAGACTAACACTCAGTGAATTAGCAAGTCACAAAAGGACTCTCAACTGTAAGCTGGACATTCAGAAAACATTCAGTTATAGATGCGATAGAAAATGAACAGGGGAAAAATATTTAGAGACCTCAGTCTTCCAATATATTCACTAATATTGACATTTTCTATAACATTTATTCCACCAGCTCAGGGCTTATTAATCCCAATATAAATAGCTTTCATGTTTCTAATCTTTCTTTGGCATCATATTCAAGACAAGCAACATTACTCAGTTATTAAAAATAGAGAAGACTGCAGTCTTGGGCAGAAAGCAGTCATATTAAACATTTGCTCAATATTCAAATTATGAATAAGGCAGATAGCAAGGCAAGTGTCAAAGAAACATGAAATACCATTGAAGTTCTTAAGGAATTCCTTAGAAGTTATTGATGCCTGACCTCCTTGTGTATGACTGAGAGGCCCACAGGGTTACAGCAGAGTGATTATTGACCCTGGATGTTCTGGGTACAGAACTTTTAAAGTTAGATTTGGTGAATTTTTATCAGTGAGAACTGTGGTGGAAAAAAGACTACTGGGGAGATGTAGGAGGAAATGGTGGAGAGATGCTCTGGCAAAACTAGAAAGCCATTAGATCTTTTTGTGGATTACCTTTTACATTATAAATAAAGTCTTTCTAATAGAGCGTACCACAAGAAAAGTCACATTACAGCCAGCTCCACAGATTCCATTAATTATGACAGTCATAATTGCTTTACATTAATAGTCCCTTTTCATAGAAATAACTGTTTGGATAATGGATGAAAGCAGCCTTAAATTACACTGAAGTTTTTTTCTATAGAGCTGTGATTTGCCATGGTAATTAATTTTTACAAGAAAAACCTGCTACGTTTTACAACAACTAGATGGCACTGTCCAAATACACGGTTACATTAATGCTCATTTATCTGCTCATTAGACCGAGTTTTCTATTTGTTTAAGCAATTAATTATACTGAGAATAATAATTGGTGATCTTCACAAGAAGAATTTAAATAGGATTTTTTTTTTTTGTAAAAAAGAGATCTTTTGCTAAAACAAAGGCTAAAACAAATTTCCTCTAATTTCAAGTATTGACATAGAAATTTCAGCCTGACAGAACTCAATGGCAAAATTCCCAGGTGACTTGGGCAAAGTCAGGGTTTGACTCACGACGCCAGTGTTCATTAGTTGCATTATGTAAGTTTCCCTAGCCTTTTGCTTCTTTTAGTCCCTCTCCCCACCACACTAACACACAGAAATGATTATAATATTCCAAGTAAGACAACCATGGACATTGTCCAGAACATTGCAGAGTCTGATCATGTTCCCTCTCCAGTATAAGTAGGCAACGATTCCAGGTACTTTACTGGCAGTACCACTCACCATTTTGGGAACTGCCCGTTAGTAAGAAAGGAGATGACATAATGAATGAATGAACCACCAGAGAGTCAATTTTCAAAAGCCTTCAAGCTGTAATCTGTACAATGGAATGGAACAAAGAAAAGGCGGCACTTCTGAAAGGGCTAAAATTTGCTAATGTTAGAGGTATTTTTGAAGAAGAAATGTATTGTCTCTTATTTTTCATGTTTTGCTTCTATTTTATATACATATGCACTTATGTATAGTTTAAATTATTGCTTAGTGAGTAATACAGCAGATATGAAGGGCAGTATTTGGTGCCTATGCAAGGACTTGGGACAGATTCAACAGTAAGAGTGCCCTTTGGAGACAGGCTGACTGGGTTATTAAGTGTCTATCATCTTAAGCAAGGGGATTTTATTCTTTATCAACTTTCAATTCATGTTTTCCAAAGCACAAAATACACAGGAGGTAACTAGTCTCATGAATTACAATTACTGACACATTGCCCACTAAAACAGTTACACTCCAGTTTAAAAAAAAAATAAATAATCAACCTAGAAAGGTAAATAATTGCCTCAATTCAGTCTGTGTCGCTCAATAAACCCAATCTCTTGCCACAAGCCTGCTGCAGAGATGCACAAACAAGGTCCCTGGAACAAGAGACAAATGAATGGCTTTGTGGACAGCCATGACTTCCAGGCACAGAGAGAAAACCCTTGCAGAGTCACAGGGAAGTGTCCATCTCATACCATCACAACCCTTATGAGAAAAACATAGGGACAAACTGCACCTAATTCAGTGAGATAAAGCAAACAGGGAAAAACATAAGGGATTACAATGGTACTGCTATATTTATATGATAAATTTATTTGCTCCACATACAAATAAATATTGATCCATTTTGAGCAGACAATCCTTGCTCACTGTACTTTTGCACTGATCACTGGTAGTGGTGAGTTTTCCAGGAACATGGAGTTGCTCTTTCTGAAGAGGCCACTAACAGTAGTGCTATCCCCAAGCACCTGAAAGTCCCTCCATTGAGGCAGTCATGCATATTGACAGAGGCATGAGTTGAGTTGCTTCCTCTGCTTGACTGGATTCAGTCCCACATCCCCCTTATCCTGGAAATGCCCTGACCACAGCGATGCAGTAGGAGTCCTGGCAGTCTTCTTTCAGTATCAATGCTTTGCCTTTATGCTTGCTTACCGTCCCCAAACATACACAATGTAGTCTAGTGAGGGATGTTTTTTCTGTATGCAAGTCAAAGTCTGTAGAGAAAAACTAACGAACTAATAAAATCACTGGAGCAGAGAGTAAAACCCCTGTGTGCTACCTCAAAAATGCATCCTTGCCAGGAGGCTGAAAACCTGTTCTTCTCTTGTGTCATCAGCTATTTAATTCTTTTATACAAAATAGGACAGCTCTAACAGGAGGTTAGAGCATCTTCCTGGGCAGTGGAAGGACGTGATTTCAAGTCTCCCACTTGCCAGGTGATTACCTTGACTACTGGGTTATTACACAAAAGAGCAGCCTGCTCCTCCGGCACTACAAACACATATCTTAGTTGTCTTTTCTTGCAAATGCACCAACAGAAGTTGTTCCACATGTTGCAAAACCTGTTTTTTCACACTAGCTCAGGACACAAAAATAGATTGATTCAAATCTGTTTTGAGTGATTGCCTTTGATTTCTTTTTCTTCACCCCACAACAGATATAGAGTTGGTGAAGGGGGGAGCAAAATAAAGTAATTTATTTCCATAGCCCCACTCACAGGACCCAAACCGGTTTCTCTAATTGAACAAAACCCAGCTGGGTCTCCTGAGGTCTCACAGGAGAGCTGTAAGCCAAGGACTCTGAGTACAGTGAATAAAATTTTATGGGAGAGAACAGGCACAGGCCTGTGAGCTAAATAGTTGTATCCACATAGAGGCTACACAAAGGCTCAAAGAAACAGCTTGCCCTCTACCAGACAAATCACGTCATACTGCTTTGAGTCACTAGTCATTTTACAAACCATATGCTTTCAAATGTATGCACAGTGAATGTTTTGGAGGAGCTCTGCTAAAAGTATCCATAAACCAAATACTTCAAGATATTATGCAGATTACAAATTATTTGCATTTTGATTGACGAATCATCTTCCTGAACAGAGCTCTCTATATATTATGATTACTGTCTTGATTGAAATTCAGCTTTGCCAACCTCCTCTATTTTAGTAAATCCATATATTTGTCTTGAATAACAAAGACTTTGGAGCTTTTTCTGTTGTCGTGATTGGCGAGTTGTTTTTTCCTTTAAACTAAGTTTAAAAAAAAAAAATCATGTGTTGTCCAAGATAAGTAAAAGCTTTTATTGGATTGTGTTTAAAATGAAACATGGTCATATTTATGCTGGCAACTCCTGTGACACATTCACAGTTTGGAAAGCATCTGAAAGGTTTTATTTAAGAAGAGTGAATTTTCACTTCATGCTTGCTTCTGCTCACAGCCCAATTCTGAGGTCCTTATACCCAGCTCTTGTCAGAGTGAGTGTTCATCTAGAAGCAATGTTGTTTTCAAATGACCTTTTATTCTTGAAAAGCGATAGCTTTGAGAGAGTGACAGACAGTGACGAGTGTTCAAAGTAAAATGGAAATAAAATGAGAGCTCCTACTACCTCTAGGCATCTGGAGATCCAGAAACAGTTTGCATTGAAGAGCTTAGCAGCTCTCGTAATTGTGCTGTTGATTTATAACAATGCTCCCTGCTATTTATGAGGATATTGTTCATCTCCCTGAGGAAAGTTCCCATCATGCCAGAGAGAGCACTAGCTAAGCAAAGCACACCAAGAAATACACGCTGAATCTGCTGGAGCATCACTGGGGAAGTGACAGGGAGAACTGTACCAGCCACAACGGTCAAGAACTCTTTTTCCTCATGGAAGAGCAATAACATTTACGATTTAATTTACATTTGTGCAAAGCATTAAAACAACATGTAGACTTTCCCCTACTGATCACCCAAGTTACAAATAAATAAGTAAATAAATAAATCAGTAGTTTAACAGTACTACTGTCATCAGCTCTCATGCCTCCTCAAACTGCCGCTGGGCTTACACAGGTGAGTCCCTGCACCCACTGGGCAGAATTGCACACCAAGGAGAACCAGTTGCAGAACAGAAGCAGAGACATGCCCATCTGATGGGCATCACCCTAAGCCTGTGCAAAGTAACAGAAGTGGACATGACAAAGTGACTGCAGCGTTAGCAAAGCACAAACCCAGCCCTGCAGACTTCAGAAGTGCTGAGGATAGAGAGGATGGGTTGAAGGGGTCTTGACACTCTGGGGTTTGCTCAAAAGTGTTTAAAAAGAAAAATAGTGGGTTTATTTTTGTCAGGAAATAATTAAATGAATGCAGTCTGACTACAGCTTGAAGGCAAGGTGAGGGAGAATATCTTCTACCTAGAAATTAAGAAAAGTGCCACATTCAGGGTAAACAGCTTTTATTCATAAAAGTCAGTAAGTTTTTATGCTAATGAAGGAGAAATATCAGGGTTTATTTTTCTGATTCCTACTTTGTAGGGCACACTGACAAATGCAACAAAATGCGTCAAAACCATGGATCATTACTCAAGAAATAACTATATACCCAGATCTAATCTCCCCACATCGCCAGTTCAAAGCCACTCTACACATGCTTCATTTCCCGTGCCACAGCCTACCACCAGCAGCCCCTCACAGCTCTCCTCTGCATGACACAAACCTTGCAAGCTCCACCTTTCAGATTACTTCCTGTGCCATGTCTCCCACTTGAAGCCTAAGTCTTATCCCTCTGGTATCCAAAAAGACCACCTAAAACCCCAACTTATTTCTGTCCTAGCTTTGGTCATGCAGCTGTCCTGCTGCAGACACAGTTGGACTAGCTTATCTAGCTCTTCTCTCTCCTGTAGACCTGCTACCTGATGTCCTTAAGGAAAGTAGACAGATCCTCTTTCACAGTTTTTGTTTTGCTAAGAAAAAAAAAACAGGGCAGGGAGAGAAGAAAGAAAAAAAAAGCTCTTTCATCAGTTCAGGGCAGTAGCACCTGCAGCAGCTCCTTTCTGAACAGTGGAGACATTGAGCAACTTCTGAAAATTGTTTTACATCATGAAAATTTAGTTGCCGATTTTCACTGCAAATGAAGCTTTTGTCCACATATTCTAAATGAAGTCACAGGGAAAGAGTGGGGTAGGAAAGGACAAAGCAGTGTAAAAAAGGAAGAACAGATCCTAACTATTATCTGAATTGTTGCTTTAGGTCCTTTTTTAGGGTATCTCACAAAAAGATAGGAAGATTAAAAGGAAAAAAAAAAAAAAACACAAGTAAGATTAAGTGTGGAAAGTCAAAGACAACAGCTACACCACTCATTTACGTCACAGCAGGGCCAAGCACCTCAGCATTGACACATAAAGGGAAGAAAGAACAATGGGAAAAAAATGCTAGAAGCAAAATATTTTCATGGAACTGAGAGCTTTCTCTCCCCTTCTTTGTTAATACCAAGGAACACAGCTGGCTTTCCTCCCACAGCATCACTGTTAGGATAGAAAGACAGCAGTTAGAAAATATCATATTCTAGGAGACAATTCAATAATTGTCAATATGGTCTCTTATTCAAAAATAACAAAAGGTTCCATGCTCAGCGATTTGAAATAACATATATGACACTGAACAAATTAGTCACAGAAGTAAGAGATGACCATTTGCGGTTGCAAGAGAGATTTTAAAAACCCTCCCAGCCATCTGCTGTCATTATATGATCACTAAAGTTGAAGAAAATCCTTCCTTCCAGAACCATTTTGCTACATGGTAGTTAAATTACAGATACTTTAATTTTTACCGCATACCTGGATTCTAACAGAAATGCAGTTGTCACTGAACTGTTTTGTATTTAGGGGTTTTTTTGCTTTGGTTTTAGTTTCACTATTAAGTCTTTTTCCTTCCAAAAACTGATGAAAGTTTTCATAACCTTTGCCTGACAAGTCTCCTCAAGGCCACAGCAAATTAAGTATAAAAAGTCTTTTTCGCTAACACCAATAATGACATGTGGAACAAAGCCAGCCAAGGCAGCAAACAGAATGCTAATTGTGAAAGTGTAACTTGTGCAAAGAAAATGACAGACTTGTGTTTATTAACACTTGTCTACACTTGGAATTTTATCAGAGTAGTTATCCCAGAATAACTGTTTTGGTTGAAACTAAAATAACTATTCCAGAATAATTACTGAGAAGGATTCTTTGGTGTATTTCTAAATACAAGCAAAATCTCAGCCCCTGGAACCAGTTTAGTATGACAGAAGTTATACAATTTTTATTGATTTGCTTTTTTATTCAAAAAAAGTGTGTGTACATCTCCCAGTACAAGATCACCATTCTACCACAGCCTTTACTTATCCACTGATATAACAAGTAGTGGGACTTTCTGCAAAGGCTTACTAAAATGTACAAGTCGAAAATATGAAATGGTAATTTCAACAGTAGAAAAAAGGCTGAAGAAAGCTTAGTAAGTGTTCAAAAATATTTTATTTTATAATTGAGCTACTGAGAGGACATATGCATTTGGTATCTCTACTCTCCTGTCAGAAAAGCTACAACTAAAATAGTCTGATAAAACAAAATTGTTACAGATATTTATAGAAAAACAAATTGCTCCAGGGACTGCAGGTGCTTCCCTCACATTGGGCACTGCAGCACTGTTGAAACAAAAAAGGAAGGAAAGTTTTGGTGTTTCTTAGAATATTCCTGTGTTTTACCACAGCAACAACCAGGTCTGCCACTGTGAAGGAGTTTGAGTGTCTTTAAACAACCATAATAAAATGTATACAGAGCGATGCTTTGGTTTATGTCTAGGACCAAAAAAAAAAAAAAAAAAAGAAATCTCAGTGCCACAAGAGTGTTTTTCAAGATCAATAACTTCAGACTGGCTCCCAGCAGAAGTGTTAACACCTCAGTCACATTTGCAGCTATATTTTCCCCACCAGCTTTGAATATTCCCTGAAGATGACCTATCAAACAACAGAAGTTGTGTCATGAAGCCACCTCTGAAAAGACAGACTTACCAACAATAACTCAGTTGGCAAACAATACCACAGTGTTAATATTACACTAAATAATCCCAAAGTAAGAAAGAGAAACACAAGTTGACAATCCCTCTGGGTGTATTCTACAGTCCAAAAAAGTGCCCACTTTATACAGAGAAAATTAGCATGACTGTCACTAAAACAAGATGCCTTGAAAGACACTAAGACTGGAAATTCTGCCTTGTAATTCTACTCTAAAAATGCAACATAGTCAGTGGTACGTACACTGCTCAGTACACGGTTAAAATATTGCTGCCAATGAGGTAGGAACAGCACACCTTCTGTGCCATGACTGCTGTATCATAACAACTTATGGTATAATCTCCAAACAGAAAACAAGGGATGGACCAAGCAAGTAGAGGTCCTGCAGTGAAGTAGTCTGACCTTTGAGAAGGCAGGGAAGAATCAAGAGTAGAAGAAATTTGGATTTCAACAGTCTACTCTGAAAAGCTTAACTTGCACTACATTGAGGACACAAATGTAATGTAACATTGAAACAGACCTTGGGGAATATCACCTGCATGAGGAGACTTTAGCTCTGTCACAACTTGTCTGCACTTGTACATCTGTTCCCAGGGAGGTGTCTGCATGATCTAGGATTCCACAATTGGTGGCAGAAACAAAGCAAGGCAAAAATTAATTAACAAGTCTCAGAATATCAATACACGATTAAGAGTTTCAAAATTATCCGAACAAAAATATAAGCCTGTTCAATAGATTTATGGAAGCAGCAGAGCTGTTCTGTTTTGTCTTCACTGTGGTCTTGACCTACTTTTAATATAAATATGCACGTTTGAGTTCCAGTCTAATAGTAATAGGCATGCAGGTTGTTTCAGGCTTCAAGGCCAGGCTGAATTTGTCTGGGGCACTGGAAGGCCAGCTGGCTGTATTGCTTGTCTATTGGTGTGCTTCCCTTTGAAGTTCCCGCTTTACAGAGGTGGATAAAAAGAAAAAAAAATAAAATGCATATTCATTGTCTAATCAACTATCCCCCTTCTGCTTCCCTCCAAAGCAGTGAATTATAAAAGAATTGAGACCAGTGCTGCTGGAACAGACCAACACTATCACTGAGCAAATGGTGCCCTGAATAACCGAGGCCACTGCTGTTTAAAATAGAAAGTAACACAGGCAAAGTGTGCATATATACACCCATGTGTGCCCATTTATTTTGCTCACACCTAAGGTTGCCCTTGCTCTTCGCAGATTTTCTCCAGGTTGAACGTACACGTTTTAGAGATGCAATCATGAAGATGTGTGAAGAGCTGCACAGTTGAGGTAGAAGAACAGAAACAAAGCTTCCATCAAGAGTAAAGATAACCTGCAGTTATGTCAGGCCAAAGTTCAAAACTGAAAAGCAGTAACCCATTGGGAGATTTTATCTTTGTAATTTCAGTTAAAACATTTGTATGCTGCTACACAAATTTAAACAAAAAATATATTTGCAGAAAAACAAAAAAAAATTGCTATTAGAAAACTAGAAAGCTCATAAGAAAATATTTCTCTGATAAAGCATAGCTATGAAAAGTAGTTTAAAAATTTTTTACAGCTAAGAAAGAGGCAAGTGAAATTATTTTGGAAGAGTTCAGTGCAGTCAGTTTAAAGGGAGAGGGGGTGATTGAAGCCATCACGGTGAAGATACACATTTTAACACATTTTTCCCCTCTCACATCACCTTAACTACATTGTCTCTGCAGTTCTCTTTAGGGTATTCTTATATTCAAGAGAAACTACATTTTTTTGCTGCCTCTTTACTATTAGTCTTCACTTCTATTCTAAACACGACTAGGCATCAACCACAAATGGAACTATATTGCACTAGGCATCACAGGCAGAACAGCAGATAATCTAAGTGCTCCCAGTTCAAGCATATGGGAGAAATAGGATGTGAAGAAAGGAATGTAGAATAACAAATGCAATGAAAAATGACACATGCAAAACTAGATTTTGCTGGGGGCTACATGTGGCTAAGAAGGTACGATAGAGTCACGAGAAGTGAATGCAACTAGGTGGAATTGGAAAGACAGGGAAACACAAAAGGAAGCCAAGGTGAAGTGTTCAATTCTTGGCAATTTTCAGCACATAAACATATGGGCTATAAAACTGCAAATACCAGTATAAACCCTATTTGCATACAGAAGCTAAATCTCAGTTGATGCAGAGTTACTATCAATCTCATCACATTCCATACCTATGGAAGCCTACCTCTGCTCAACTGCCACTGAGAGAATCTACTGATAAGTCATATTCACAGCATCCTGAATGCTTGATAAGTCTGTTTTTCAAAGATTCCCAGTATGAACAATTTAAAAACCATTCTGGCAACTATTTTTGCTATAGTTGTCACAAGTTTTTCCCTCATTAGGACTGTTTTCTCATCAGAAATGAACTGCCTGCCTCTCACCATTATGGCTGTAGAACTGTTCTAAACAGGTTACAGCATATAGCCCTAATAACAGAAAAATAATGTTTTGCATCTAAATTCTGAAACTCAGAACATCGCATTACTGCCTTGGCTGGGGGAAAACACAATATAAAAAAAATTAAGAAATTTTAAAAACCATACACACACACACAAGAGCTAGAGAATGGAAACAGTGATTATAGTCTTTTCCATGCCAATTTTAAAGCTTGAATGAGAACAGTACAAAATTCTTCCTGCAATCAACCTGCTATTCTACAGCTCCCTGTGAAGGGACTGGAATAATCCAACTAGTTTCACATCTGTGAGCAAGACCTGCTTGTGTCCAATAACGCTGTTATCAGACAAGTCAGGAGAAAGTCATCTGAGGACATAAGACTTGCTCTGCCTACAGAGTACATAAATTATTCTTTACGTTTGATGCTTCCTTTTTCAATGGGATACCATCTACATAAAGTTACTATCTATATCTATCTTTTCAAAGGAGGAAAGTTTTATAACTTGATTGGGGTTAACTGCTCTTCACATGCATGCACAAAACCGAGTAAAGCACAAAGGCATCATTCTCATGCAGAAGACACTGAATATGGAATATAAATCAAACAGGTAAAACAGAAAAAACCTCATGTAACAAGCTACTTTTTGAACCAAAGAAATAATTTGAGAGTTTTGCTAAAGTTTGCCTCTCTTGCTTTTAATAAACTAGACTCTCCCAAGATTACCTTATTAAGGTGCACAAACTCTGCTCTAGCCTTCAGAGTTTGTTATTGTGCTGTTTGGTTTGGTATCAGGTTGATTTGTTTGATTGGTTTGGGTTTTGTTGCCTGTTGTTTTTAATATATCCATTTATGTATGCTTAAAATACCAAAGATATACATCCATGCTGAAATCCTCTAAGGCCACAGCTACAAAAAGTCAACTTCTTCACAATCAAAAGTCTACGGTATAAATGGTGTTTCAAATGCCTTAGTTGTATCTGATGTAATTGAAAAAGTCACTCGATAATAGTTCTATATAATAGAGTTTGTGGTTATCAATTAATTTCATGGTGAGACACCGTAGAAACACTGCATTTGGAACAGGAAAGGAAGAATAATTTTGACAGAATCAACTAGGTTGGAAGAGACCTCTAGGATCATCGAGTCCAACCTTTGACCTAACACCACTGTGTCAACTAGACCATGGCACTAAGTGCCACATCTAGTCTTTTCTTAAAGACCTCCACAGGGATGGTGACTCCACCACCTCCCTGGGTAGCCCATTCCAATGCCTAATAACCCTTTCTGTGAAGAAATTTTTCCTAATGTCTAACCTGAACCTCCCCTGGTGCAGCTTGAGGCTGTGTCCTCTAGTCACTGTTTTCCAGTGAGCTGCATGGAATAGTGCACATCCGGACCAGACATCCAGATGAATATCCAGGCATAATAGCAAGTGATATTTACTGATATTATAGTCCTATCTCCTTAGAGAAAAACCCAGCAGAGCAGAAAATCACTTAGAATAAATTCATCTTATTTAGGCAACACAGATTAACTTTAATTACTAATTAATCCCCCAAGATCCTTCCCTCTTCTGCTCCATGAATAGATAATCCATCATCATTTATGATTCTTCACTTGAATGAGAGCCTTATTACAAACCAGAGTGAAATATTTTTTTTCCAAATTCTTTATATAGATTTGACTCATTTTCCCCAATATGTTTCCAAAGCAGTTTTTTCTGCATGGCTGGAAGGGGTACAATTGCTGAACCATTTGTTCAGCTCAGCTGTGCAAATCTATTGTATATCACTGGTTATTTTGAGCAACAGAAATATTCTGTATTTGTCTTCATAACTCTAGATAGGAAGTAGAGAAGCGTTTGGCAAGGAATATTGTCAAGATAATGACAAGCATAACATGATCTTTTTCCACCTCCCAACTCTTGAGCGTTAAGCTCTCATCTGATGTCACAGATAATGGAAATCCTAAGCGCATTTCCCATTCCCTTCCAAAGAAACAACTTCACTTGCTAAAACATTCTGAGCCATCAAGTCTAACTAATCAGAGGGTGCATCCTGACACTTTCCAGATGATTGTAGTAATCTGACACTTTAAGATATCTGAGGTGGCAAATGTGTCATTACATTTCAGCATCAATTGTTTAAAAAAAAAAATATTCATCAGAGTTAAAGGCAAAACAGTCAAAAGAGATTTCTGTGTCAAAATAGCTATTAAGAGCAGGATAACATCGTAGTTAGTTTGAAAACTATTTCAGGAGAGGATAGGTTACGACTTTATATGTGTACCTATAATGCTGCAAGCTTTTTCCTTACAGTGTTGGGACCCACTGCTTTTCAATAGCCACAGGTTCAGTTGCAAAAGAGAATGAGAAGCAACTCAGAGAGATGCCTTTACTGCTGCCATCAGCAGTAGCGCGTGCTTGCATTTACTGACTCAGCAGGCCTCAAACCAGCTGACACCTAACTGTAGGAGATGCACTATAAATGCTATCCTTTGCTGACGGCTAGTCCTGTTTTCTCTACCCCATGGAATAGGGATGGCATCACGCTCTATTCATGAAGGACTGAGGGGAAAAGAAAGCCAACAACAAAACAAGTAGAAAGATGTCTTTTAAGAACACAGAGGAAAGTACAAGTCCATTGTAGGGAGCCTACAAAAGCTGCCACAACCCCATCAATAGTTTCTTCAGAGAGAATAACTTCAAAGACCTTTGATCTCTTGTTATATGGATCGCAGAGAGTGAAGGCAGGAAGTTTTAAGGCAAGGCTTAAAGTTTTGGGTTTTGACACTCACTCTTAGTGGGTTCTTCAGGGAACTCTCCAATTATTGGGCTATTAATTAATACAGTGAACCAAAACCAGGAGAGAAAGCAGCACAGGATTAGAACAGAAATCATTTTTGTTTCACTGCCTCCTGAAAAGATGCATTTCCAGGCCTAATTTAAATAAAAATGCTGAGAAGATGAAATTATGAAGTTTGTCACATTCTTCTGAGTTTTCAACTATTGTTTCCAAGGAAATATAAAACTAACCATCCAGGTAAACAATCTCTAGCTCAGAGTCACCCGAGTGCAGCAAGACAGAGCTAGCAAAGGCAGAAATAATGGCAGCTTGTTTTGTCCCACGTAGTGCAAGAGCAGCTCCACCAAGAGACAGAGGAAATAGAACAGGAGACAGGTGGAAGAACAGATGACTGAACCCAGCAACTGAGAAGGCAAAGGAAATGATTTAACACAAATAGTATGGCTGGCACAGAGATGAAACGGTAAGACAGATCATCATTCAGATTGCCCTGCTTTGGACTAAACCAGAACCATTTTCCTTTCAGTAATTTTTCTTTTCAGCTAAGCTTCTTCTAAGTAACTGCACTAACTGCATGTTTTGCAGACAGTGTCTGCTTCTAGGACTGATAAGCCTCAAAGTTTGTAGTTATCACTGAGGCACCTGTAGGGATGTCATGCAGAAAGGCTCCTCTTTCTGTCCTTATTCCTAGAGAAACCAAGGTCACTGCTAAATTCCTCACTAACTACGAGTGAAGAGCCGAAGGGGGAGTCGCAGCTCCAGGGAAGAGCGGACAGGGCAGGTGACCCAAAATTGACCAACGAAGGTATTCTATCCCATATATGTCATTCTCAGTATAAAGCAGGAAGACCACAAGGGTCTCGCCCCCTTCTGCTATGGATGGTGTCCAAAGAGGACTCTGTTTTCCTGCTGCCCCTATCCCAATCCGTGCATCCCTGAATCTAGTTCCCATCCATCGCTGGGCCCAGCCTGGGCCTTCCCGGAGCCTGCCCTGCAGTGCCAGGGGTGATGTGACTGACATCGGGGGAGCTCGATCTTGGTTTTGTGCATATTGGTATATATTTGATTATTTCTATTATTATTATTATTATACTCTTTTTCATTATTACAGTACATTAAAACTGTTTTAACTTTCCAACCCATAAGTCTCTCTCCCTTTTCTCTTTTCCTTCCCCCTCCGGCGAGGGGGAAGAAGGTTAATATAGAGCATCTGCCACCAGTTTAATAGCTGGCCCAGCCTTAAACCGTGACAGAGAGAGACAAGGAAGCAGACAGGTAAAACCAGAGGAGATACGAAGAGCTGGCTGTGGTACAGATGAGAAGTCACCACAATCAGAGTATGTTTTGGAGTATCAATAAATCATGATAGTAAGGGATTAGAGATGAAGACATGGTTTATATATTAGTTCATTTCCACATGACTTCTCCTACAGCCTGGCCTAAACTCACCATAGCTCATTAGCACTCATGGGCTGCTAGCAAATGATGTTCTGTTGTGACAGTGCAGGCCTTCACAACAGTCATGACACAAATACCAGCTTCAGAGCCAGCTTCGCTTCACTCTCTACGAACACAGCCACTAGACTGCATAATGGCTTAATCATAGGCCATCCCAATGACACGTGAGGAATGTTGAGGGTTAAAAAAATGCAACTAGCCAATTAGGACTTTTTTGTTTTTAATAGACAATAGGTAAAAGGAGTTTTCTTTTCTTCCAAGTAATTGCCCATAACATGAGTCTGCCTCTGGTGTTTAAAAGTTAGAGATGAAATGGCTACTTCCTGCCCCCGCTTTCAGTGCTGCTCCCAGATGGCAATTGTGTGACCATTTCTGCCTTTCAGGAGTTTTACAAATACTAAATTTGCTGAAGGGAGACAGGCAAATAGGTAAAGAGAATTAGCAAATGTATGTTACATTAGTTGTGTGTTTCCTTTTTCATGTTTAACTTTTCCATCCGTCAAGTGATAATTTTTAAACTGTCTCTGGAACTAGAGAAGTTAATAAAATACTTTGCCCTAATATCTGTGTCATATGCTTGGAAAAGTTTCTCCATTTTCCCCACGACAGAAACATTATTCTCCTCACCCCCAGTAGCACACGGAAGTATACCAACCCCCATAATTTCTCAGGGAAGTTAGAGAGCTAGAAGTTTGACTGCTAACCCAGAAAGTTTCTTTTTCTTATTATTAATACACTGCTCATACCTATTTATATTACAGTTCTACCAGACTGAGAGCCAGCTGGCTCTGGACTTGGCTACATCAGAAAGTTTTCCATAACAACTTCCTATTATCTCAGAGTGACTACTTACGCAAGTTTTGGCACCGGTGCTTTACTCATCTTTGATAGTATTCTTCTACTGAGTCATATTGCAGTCATTTTCCAGTTTTCATGGTCTGTGGTCTACTTTTCCTTGAAGTGAGAGAGTCATATTAAAGAGTTAATTCTGTTTGCAAGGATTTAAGATTTAAAATAAGCAGATGTGTAGGAGGGAGCAGAAAAGAAAGGGAGTCTGGAACAGCAATATGACAAATACCTTAGAAGATCTCATTGCAATTGATTTTTTATAACTCATTAAAAATAAGTACCAGACAACAACTTATTTTTAATGCTGCCTTTTATAGGTATGTACAAGCATGGAAGTTTTTGTGTTGTGGTGTTTTTATGACTTATTTATTGAGTCACAGAGCCCCTTTAAAAAGTACTTTAGAATAAGCTAAAAGAACAAAATAAGGAAGTATTCACATATGATGGTAATCATTATGCAAGTTGGCTCTTTATGCTATTGTCTCCTACACAAAAATGAAGCAGAGGTGGTGAAAATTTCTGGTAAGGTTAAGAATGGAAAACACTGAGAAAGTGGCAAAAAGCTGAAGTTTCTGCATGCCAAGTATCACGTTTTGGTGTCAACAGCATCATATTACCACAATCTCTTGAAAATGCATTAGCAGCATGGGAGAACGTTCAAGTGGGTCATTGTGGTGGACAGAATTACTCTGAGGTTAGGGAGATTTGATGAGGATATTTTTGGTTTAATTTTTTGTTCATTTCTTTCTCAGAAAAGTTAAAAACAAAGCTCAGCAAGAAACATACAAACCTACCAACCTGCTCAAAAAGGACATGAAACCACAGGCTACCGGCTGAATCAGAACTGTATTTGCATTGTTACTTTCTCAGCTTGTGGGACTTGCAGAGTAAAGTGAACAGCAGTAATCTTTTTGCATGACAAAGGCACAAGTCATTACAGGAAAAGAAAAAAAAAAAAAGGCCCTCAGTGTTCCATCTTGCCATGGTACTAATAGTTTAACTTGCTATTTAAATGGCATAAAATTTACATAAAGTAGTAATAACTCATCATTTACATAGCAGGAATAGAAAATGGCTTGTGAGAGCTCCCAGGAAGGCCAAAGCTTGTCTTGGGAAAGGGTATAACAGAACACCTTCTTGCTGCAAAGAGAGCACCCATAACAGAAGGGTTTATGAAGCTTCTAGCAACATCTCAAAGGCCCCAAACCCTACTTTCACCCACTGGCTTTGCCTCTCTTACACATTATCCTTATAATTCTTACAGAAATTAGTGTTCAACCGAATTTTCTTTATATCAACCAAGACTTGAGACAGACCAATAAATAACTACTATCTCCTCACTGGGACTAACATCCCTATCCCTTCTCATGGCAATGAAACAATGGATTTTAAAGGTTAGTTTCAAGCTGATTAAACCCAGTATTGTGAATAATGCACAATACAGCAAAGACTGGGTATAAATTGGAGAAGACAGAATAGAAATTCCAGGCCAAGAGAAAATTGAACCTTCATGTCATGGATATTACTTGGCTGAGGAAGATGCACTTACTCAACAGGGCTAAAATCCAGTGCTATGATGGTAAGTCACTTAATTGGCACATGAGTCAAGCCAGTATGTTACACAGAGCACCCTCCACAGGAAGAGAAGATGGATATCACAGCAGAGTCCCTCTGGTATGAGATGTCTAAAGCCCAAAGACTTGTAAGACTACACCTTGTCCTTCCTACTGGCAGGCAGAGAAGCATTTCCTCATACATACAGGGGTCCCAGGTTTAAGAATGACTGAAAATACCAGGGCATGATGCTGGGGAGAGGGACATCCAAGGAAACGAGCTCTGGACACTGATAGGTGCCAGAAGGTCATTTTACCTAGCTGTACAGTCCCACCCCTTCAGCTCCTTCGCTTTTTACCATCTCATTACTTTATCCTGATGTACAGGAGATCCTATCCCTGAGGATACAGGGGTGGAGCTATTTTTGGCATAAAAGGAAGGATCTTATTTTCTCACTCATTTCAATAACACCAAAATTCCACTTAGTTTACAATTTAAAAAAAACCTTCCCAAATAAGACCCAGTTGAAGTTCTGTGATGATTAAGTTTAACATTAGAGAAGTCATTTCATAAGCTACTCTTGTGCAAAATTGCCAACTATTACAGCCATGTTCCCAGTTCTATTTGGACTTATTTTTTTTATTTTTTACTTTAGCAGTTTTCATGAAACACCCCAAATCATGATTTTTTCATAATCAGTTAAATTGAGATATTATATAATGAATACAAGGTGGTAAGTTTAATTTTACTTTTTATTATTACATTATAATAATGTAAATGAAGTAGAGTTCAGTAGCATTGCTTACACAGAATTCATCAGGCATCATAACACTGCTTAGGATGAAGAGAGCACAAAAAAAAAAGTGAAGTTTTTGCCTGACCAGCAGACCAGGAACATGCAGAGTTAATAAAAACTCTGATCTGTCCTTTTTGAGAGTTTAGTTTTAGGGTAGAGACAGATGTTTAATGAGAAAATTTTCAGGGGCATTATAGAGCTATTGCACATCAAAAGACAGCAGCCCTAGTCTCTTGGCAGAAAGACATGGTGCTGCTGCAGGGAGGGAAGAATCACATTGATGGATTCTCTACTATTTTGTGGCTATTGATATGTCACTATTTCATAGAGACACATGACTGCAATAGATGATAGACTTTTTTTTTTTCCCCCTTCAGTATTAGCTATGACATACATGGATACAATATAGGCGATGGGAAGCTCTTTAAACAGTGACAGAGCAGAGCTGAGTGGTTCTAAACAGGCAATTTACTTACAGGATATAATCAAAAGAATCACATAGAAAAATCAGTGCACTTCAATCAGCAATATTCAGGGAATACGATTATAAAAATACACACTATCAGCATTTCAAGCACAAATAACAGCTTCTGCCGAGTGATTTATATATTCATATTATAAAATTTGAGCACATGATTGGTATTAAAAATATATGTACACGCTCTATATTAGCAGGCTGTCCTTCTCTTTGCATTTAAGCAGTTAAAATACTATAAAAGCACAGTAGCACTTATTTACTTTCACCTCAGTGAAACTCTCCCCCAAACGTGTTTCCTTGCTCACTTTCAATGTGAGATTTTTGCTAAGGAGATAAAGTTCAGCTGAAATAGCTCAAGTAAACAAAACCTGAGCAGCAGCATGGGCAGAGCTTTTCCTCCTCATCCTAGACCCAGCAGCCTGTTGCACCTACTCACCCGACTGGAGCACCAAGCCCTTCCTAGGAGCACTGACTTCTCTTGACTCATACTCCTACACAGTCTTCAACAGGCTAATGCACATATGCCATCTTTCGTGATGTGGCAAAGGACCAGGAAATACTTGCAAGACACAAGCAGGAGAAACAAGGTGATCCTCTATGCTCCAGTGACTACGCATTAAGCGTTTTTTCTCATTTGGGAAGTTTCAGACTTGCTCTGTTTCAGGTCTTTGCTGCCTGGCTATTACCAGCCACTCGGCTTTCTTCTAGCTCCCTGTACGTCACACAGCTGATAAACTTCATACATTTTTTTCCAGCTATATTGCAAATGGTGCAAGTGCTTGAGATGAAAAATCAGTGCTCTTGTATAGTACTGATTTGAAGACAGAAAGAGTCAAAGAAGGGGTTACTGATATGGCTCTGAGCAACTTCATCCCCAGAGGAAATGCAATCAATATAATTCCATTTCCTAAACTTAATTAGATCGATTTTGTGTTTAGTAAGAATATTCTTAAAAATAAAGCACCTGTTTAATTCTCTCACTAACAATCCCCAGCAAAACCTATGTATAATAAATGCATACATTAATATGTGATAACCAGAAAGTTAAAACAATGATGTGTCTAATTGTACCTCACTTGAAGACCCCTTTCTTTAGCCTGTCAGTCATATTAGCACTCGTGTCATGCAAAGTTAGATGCATATGCATATGGGCATCCAGGTGAAGAGGAGAGCACATAGTCAGAGAGATCAGGCTAACTTTAATATTAAAAAGAAAAAGATATAAATGCTAATTTTAAGAGTCAATTAGAAGTATAAATAAATATGTAGCAACAGTAAGGTCAAGTATCATTTAGAATCAGAGCTGTGAATACTGCAGTTACCTAGGCAATGCCTGCTTCTTTTTCTATTTAGGTTTTCAACCATGTAAAGTGACAGAAAAAGTAACAGGATTTTCAGAAATTATTCAGGTCTCTTTAATGGAAGCCGTAATACATATATGTGTGTATAAAGTATTGTCTTAAGGGGAAAGTGTCCGATTTTATACACAAAAATGTATATTTAAAACCCACAAAAATATTATTTAATGAATTAAGAATGACAAAATCTTTAAGCATTTCAAGTTAAAGCCTAGGCCAAAAATAGTCACCAAAATTATTTCAATACAGTGAAAAACATTTGAATGATTTATGTCTTGGATAACTAAAGAAAGTTCATGAATGAGTTTTATTTATCTCAGCATTTTAAATTTCCCTGAAAACAAAGAAAACCCAAACCAAGAAATAAGATTACTGCATCATGAAAATCTTTTAAGAGCATCCAAGAGCATGTCAGATTGGCAAGACATATTCAGATTCAAAATCCAATGGGGAAATATTTCAGAGTTAATGGAATGGCCAAATCAACCACCTCTTGTAACTTGTGTAATGGAGTACTGTAGGCAGGGAAGTGATATGACTGACTTTGGTTTCCTTCAGCTGTAAAATTAACTACTGTTAAAATCTTTCAGCTTAAAAAGAAAGTGCTCAAAGGCAAATTTGTATCCAGGAAGACAGATTACTGCATTAACTGAAATTCATTAATTTGCTCTTGCTGCAAAATGAACAGTTATCAGATTGGAGCAAAGAACAAAATGACATTTCTGAGGCATTAATCTTTACAAGATGTTAAATTACTTGTAAAAATCTCAAGAAAAACAAGGGAATTAGACTACCATTTTCTCAGGAAATGAGAGTGAGCTAATTGGATCATGCAACACACTGAGGAAATAATTCTTCAGTAACTTTGGTGAATTAGTCAGTGAGGTTCAGTAAGGACAGCTGTCTTGTCATGGACAAGCAAAAAAACCAAAAATCAGTATTTTTGTCTGTCACCTGTTCATTTTGCCTGTTTCATTTACAACCTGGTCCTGAGCAACCCTTGTGGTCATGAAGAGCATATGAACAGGAGAGTGTGCAGGCTTTTGGACAAGGTAAGAGAAAGGATTTGACTGCATACATTTATAGAAAAATCTCCCTAATTATGTGGAAACTAGAGGCATCTAATTCCATCTGTCATTAAAAATGGATAAAGACTTGGCTCATAGCTATACTGGTGATATCAACCCATTTGGATGATCACTGTACATACCCTAAATCCAGGATAGTAAATTTCATTGGCTGTACTTTTAAACCTTAATTATTCATAACATTCAAATTAGAGACTATTAAGATCTTCACCCAATCCCTTTGAATTGGTTTTATTTTGCCATTATGAAGAGATGATACACCTGTTCTTTTTATCCCTTTGAAAAAATACCTTGCTTGTTGTTACCCAAGTGCAAACTATGGTTTTGAAATCAGCTTGTAATCATTTTCCAGTAGTCCTGCTCCATGGTTTACTGGCTGTTGACCAATGACTTTTCCAGACTTTTTTTTTTTTTTTCTTAAATAGTAAGAGTTTAAGAAGCCTTTCTTCACCAGGTCTGTTCGCTTTCTTGAGAGCTTTCATTAAGCATTTTCCTCTCATAATGGTGTCAACTGTTAAAACACCATTAGCCACAACAGTAAGGGTTCTGTTTAGGGAGAAACTGGTGGCTTTAACATTTACTTTCATAGCGTATCAGAGGGAAAAGGAGACTTGAGGAAGGGTGGAGAGGGAAGGTAGGGAGGAGCAACTCTCCCTAGTTCTATGACCAAAAGCCTATAACGCAAGGAAGCATGAGCCAGGTGGGAAGGGTACCCATCTGCCCTCTTCCTCCTACCCTGCTCTCCAACAGCAGGTGCACTGCAGCAGATGACAAGACAGCAATGTCTAAAGACAGACACTTAGTGCCTTTCCTCATCTTCATTTGCTCAGCTCCATCCTCCAGCCAAAAGCTAAGCCACAGCTGCCTTGAAGAGCTCTGTCAAACCACCAGGCTCCACAGTTACTTCCAAAGAAAACGCAGTGCTTCAACTTGGAAATCTGATAACATTTCAGAGACACAAATTATGCCTATACAGACCAAACATCCAGCTCCTGAATTGCAGCTGCACCTAAAATGCTTTGTGCTTGCATATAAAATTCTCCAGCCCTTGAGAATGAGCAGGCAGCGCTCAGGACCAGCCAGGCATAGCCCAGACAATTATGGTTCCATGTAGCCATTGTATTAGACTGTGTTATTGTCAGAACAACACAGAGGAGCGATGGTGTCAGTCACTTCTGTTAAAGGTGGGAGAGTGAATGAGCAAGGTGGGGTATTGAAGAATCACATAAAAATCACAACATTGTCACAGTTGCATTTCAATGTCATACACAGCAATGATTTACTGGATGTATTTTCTTATAAGTGTGTAAGATCTTCCCTTTTAAAGCACTTTTTTCACTGAAAAGTTTGAATAAACAGCTTTATTAACTAAAAATTAGGGCTACCAAGTGATGTTTAGTACCCTTCCAGGATGCCAAACAGTACTCAAGTAGAAAAATTGCATTTCTCTCTCAACTCCAGTCTCTTTAAGCAATGTCCAAGAGCATTTCTATTGCCCACCTTCCTCTAGCCATGGAAATAAGCCGCTGTACAATAAGCTTCATAGTCATGTTGATTCCCACAATGCCACCAGCTCACTTTACACTACTGGTTCCCAATTACCCTTCATTACATCCGAGCTTCTACTGATCTCCACCTTAACCACTGAAGAGCATCTATGGGAGGCTCACCTTCACATCTCAGCAGTGACGACTTGCAACTGGTGCTTAAGCAAGGCATACTGGGTCTTCTCAGATGCAAAGCACACAAGCACAAAAACATTGAGAACCTGAAGTATGTCATTTTATCCAAGTCTCGCAGCACTGCCATACAACCCTAACCAACCTGGCAGCACAGTTACACACAATGCAAACAGAATTGCCGGCATGCACCACCAGCTTCAGAGGGTGCAGGTAAAGTTGGGCAAATCCCTGTATACTTCAGAATTTTCAGATGTTTGATTCTTGCTGAAACTGATATCATGAATAAGTACAAGCTTTTACCAAACAACCTTTACTACATTTAATGACAGGGTTAGGGCAGATCTACTCAAAGAACAAAGCCTTTTGCACACACACGTAAGATAGAAACAACCTGCATGCAAAAACATCCTTCTGTCAGATCCAGCTCTGTCCCTCCACAGAGAAGCAGGTATTGCAGGAAATCCATGCTACAGCTCTTGGCTGTATTTCTTTCTTTTTGTACCACTTAACATCTCAGGCAGGTTTTGCTTTAACCATCTGCTGAAAGTACCATCCACAGATGTCACAACAGAAACACAGCTAATGAAGTTCAGAGTCTGAATAGAAACACCTAATCCTGTATTGGCAGAGCTCATGCTGACAGAAACCAGACCTACAGAAAGCAATTGTGGCTTATTGAATGTAGCTGACTCACAGGTAGAGCTGTCCTTCCTCCTCACCTGCCCAAAGTTATAATTCCAGCTGTTAGTACTTTTGCAATTAAGTTATGATGACACTTAATGAGACAGGTGGCAAAGGAGTCATACCCTTTGTGCAAACCTCATGTGTTTCTACTAACATCTTGGTATTTCAGGCTGTCACATTTCAAGGAAAATTGTTGTTACCCCCCTCTTGGGCTGCTTGCAGCAAGAGTCAAAAGAATTACAAAATTAAACAGGTTTGACAAAACCTTAACAGAAAATCACACTTAAAGTCACTTCTGGATCCTCCAATTCCCCAAGTAATTTACACTTCATGCAATTGTTTCAAGTACATTTCTCCCAGAGCAAAGCATTCGTTTCAACTGTGTCCCTACATTTTATTGTTTTAAGCCAGTCTTTATACAAGCGAACACATAAAGTAATTTGTCTGCTCAAACTCACCACAGGCATCTTCAGTAAACCTCAAGGTCACCTTTGAGGTAGGCAGGCCCATCACTTGGCCTTTTCTGGTCCACCTGTGTGACATCAGGCCAGCCTACTAGCCTCTACCCTCTCCTTCTGGCTTCTACATTTGTGCCCTTAGGAGCACAGGCACAACAAGCTAAAAAAAAAAAAAAAAAATATTATTTCTTGCCACCTTCACCAGCAGTATTAACGATAAAAGCAAAAATCTGTGCAGCATACCAAAAAAATAATAGGCAGTACACCTACATCAAACTCACCATCACACACACAGAGTGACCTCCCAGCCCTGCACATCGATCTGGTCATGGCTGAGCCTCAGAATTCTACAGCAGAGCATTGCTGTGCTAGAAGACAGCTTTGATCGTTTGTGGTTCAAGATTGAACTTTGAAACCTTTGGTGGTCACTTGAAGCCATAAGGCTTGATTTTTGCCTTTATAGTCAAGACTTAGAGATTTTGAGTAATATAGAATTAATCCTTTAAGTTGCTTACTGTTCTGAATAGTAAACATTGCAAAGGGGACAACTGTACAACTTAATAGTGAACCTGCAAAAACATCACATTTTTCACATTAAAATACAACATGCCTGCATTTTAATTGGAGTGACCACACAATTGGTTTCCACTTACAATTATGTGAGAAAAGCAAAGAAAAGAGTTCTGTTTAATATTTGGTTAAATTCATATCCTCTTATATCTTAATAGTACCATAACATTTACCTACACATTTATTGAAAAATCTGCTTACTGAAATACAGACAAAACGAACATATTGCTCTTGTGAAAGCCCAAAGATTAACACAAACTTAACATAGATCTTAGTCAAGTATCCACTTTCATAGCACTGAACATGCAGCCCAACACACTAGGAAAAGCCCTAAGTCTTTTCACCTGTTGCAGAAATAACTGTTCTTTAAAATCAGTCACTTCAGTTCTTATGTAAGCAAAGCACTCTTTGAAGTGAAATAAAGTTTTACAAAACACAGGCTAGATAAAGATCAGAAAATCTGAACAATCTTTGGTATTTTTATCTCTTTCTTCACCACAGAAGGTAAAGCCTACATCAGAAGTCACTTCAGTAACCTCCCAGACAAAGAGCAGAAACACTTTATAGATGAGGAAAAACATTAACCTTCTTGAAAAGAAGAAGATTTAATAAAAGATGTAAAGGAGAAAATAAGCACCAAACACTTACCTAGCAGAGGACTGAAGCTGCACTGGTTCGTTCAATGCCTTCAGCAGGCAGAGCTCCAAACTTGTGATGTAGAACTTCACCAGCACCTCCTCCTTAAAGTCTTTCTCTTCCACGCTCCATGGCACAGAGCAGACACCACAACATGCTTCCACACCACACATCCCTCCTGTCCAGTCCCAGAAGACCTATCTAGCTACTGACTTCCGCTGTCCTTAATACCTCTCAGATCAGACATCATCACCAGTGCCTGAGCAACTCCTCAGGCATCAAATTACCCCTGCAGAGACACCTGTGAACTCACAACTCTAATGAATTTACCTCAGTAAATAATTCTGCTGAGTTCATGAGTAGCAGTAGAGCCTAGCTCACTCCCTGTGTGCTAGAAGACCCTATGTTTGCCTCCAGAAATTTGTGAGATTTTTTTTTTTTGTCTAGAGAGAAAAAGGGACTTTTTCAAATTTTATATAGTTTTCCACTTTAAAACATGTAAGCAGAAAGACTCCAAAGTCACACCTTAACCTCTAAATAAGCTACACTTCAAGGCAGTTGAGCTGTTTTTGTCAAAGCTAAATCGTTTCGTTCCTGTTTTGAACCAGCGTTTTACCGAACAAATTAAACAAAAAGAATTTTTGAAACAAAAAAAAAGAAAACCTTGAAGTATTTCTTCCCCAAAAGATCAATTGAACAAATCACATCTACCATCAGTTTTCCATCCCCTCAGCTGGTCCCATGTGTGAAGGTTTTGCCAGTTCCACACAGTTCAGAAGGGAAGCCAATGCAGGTCCCAGCACCATACAGCTCACACCACTAGGTTTCATTAAACATTTTGAGAAGATGTTTTCTCTGAAGAGCGAAAAAGCCCATAGGTCTCAGCCTGTAATGCTTACATCCTTATCTCATCCCAGTCTTTTTGGCACACTAGCCAAAGCCACTATGTTTGAATGCAGATTGCAAATGCACAGACTGCATGGCAGAAAAGATGCATTTAGAAGAAAGAAATAAGATTTCTGGGGGAATTCATATCACCTAGTTTCTCTACTTGAACTTTGGCAAAGTTCAGCTTTAGAGCTGAGGCTTGGAATTGTTTATATTAGTAATAACATATTTATTGTTACAGTTAACCCTTAACAATAATAAGTTCTGTGCCACACCTTGCCACTAATGAATTGCCAGAAGCAATGACAAAAGATATGTCAGTTCATGATGTTGATTCAAAACAGTTGTTTTACTGAAAAAGCTAAAAGCAAAACTAAAACTAGAAAATAATTCAATTTATATTACTCTGTGCTTTCCAAGCCATGGGACAGAAGAGGGAGAATCTGTCTTTAGCAGAGATATGGCACTTGCTTCATTTAGTGTTTCAAACATATTTCACATAACACAAACCTCCCTAAAGTACAATTTCCTACTTCTCTGTGAGCAAACAAACAATATTTTTGTAATTCAAACACCTTTAACCAATCACCTATTCTTACTAATCACCAAATCACTGTTTGGTCTTAAAGGTTTCCTAAAGTTACTGGCGTCACTGGCAGAAGTTGGTAAATCCTTTCGTTCTGACATGAGACTTAATAATAATTTTATTTGTGGCTGCTGCTTGTTTGAGATCCTCTAAAGTAATCTGCATATCCCACATCCTTACTCAGTCTATTGATCTGCTATGGAACCTTTTTCCTGATATACTAATTAATTTTCACTTACCAAAACTCATAATCTACCTCACCCTAGAGATGTTCTAAGTAGTTATTTTGAATTGAAGGTTTTTCATTATCAGTTTTCAGCAAGAGACTGATATTTAAAATTTTAAAAATGGCTCATCTGTGTCTAATTGCCATTAAATTACACCTTGTCCACATAAACTCGTCAATGAGAAAGACTGATAGGTCTTTCAGGAAAGCAAGCTCTGAACGTGGCACATCAGCAGCTCTAAGAAGGAAAATCATCTAGCATGATACTAGGGACTTCAGCTGTGGCAAAACCACATTGCACTTTCCTGAATTAAATAATCTTTAAATATTCTCACAAACTTGCTGAAGCATTTAATTCACGATGGCAAGATTGCTATAGATACATATAACAAGATTTTGTAGTTACTTTTCATGTCATTATTTCTAACGCAAGCCATTGTTTGAGCTAACGTATGGTCTAATGTGCTTGAAGTTCATTTACTTCATTAAAAAAAAGCTGTATATATCTTATTACCAATATACTGCTTATTCAAGTATTGTAAACTGCAGTGATAAGTTTCATATGATTTACTGCATGGTGACTTTCATTAGTGTGGATTACCTGTTAAGGAATGAGTCATTCTGCAGTCTTGCCTCTCTGCCCTGTCTGGCATGCCTACTTTCATGACACCTGTGGAGATATAAAAATTTTTACATGTCTGCCTATCTCTTTGTTGTTTTGTTTGTGGGGGGTTTTTTTGTTGTTTTTGTTTTGTGACACAGTGAAGCCCCTGGATACTTTGAAATTGCTGGGATGCCTTTGAGAAACATTACTGAATAGCATCTCTAGCTCTGTTACAGTCCATAAGAGGAAAGCCTCCTTCTCAGGATGTTCTCTAATATAAAGTATGTGGGTGTATTATGAGGTTGTGAAATAGCATAAATGAGGGGCACCTATAAACTCCCTCACTAAGACATTCAGCAAACTAAGTGCTTCTGCCACTTAGGACTGAAATTACACTGTGAGTCCTACAGGCACTTTAACAGAAGACTTTTTCACCTGAGGATGATTTAAGTTTCACGACCAAAGGAAAACTAGTCAGTGCACCAGGATACAGTGGAATTTCTGTGCCTAACACATTGGCACAAAAATCAGAAGTTAACCACCCTGGTCAGTAAGGATTACACAAGCACGGAGAGATGAGGCTGGCTTGTGAGAGGTTAGACTTTAACACAATCAGACACCGAGCGTGGGAACCCAGGGCTGGAGCATGGCTGTAGGAGTGACATCATGCTGCTCTGTAAACAAGCTAGGGTAGCTTCACCTGATATGATCAGGTGCTCTGACATCCATGTTTGAGACACAGTTTGGGACACTTTCTCTCAACTGTAAAGAAAAACTTAGGCTGAGCAGAGACTGAATTCAGATGTCTTCAAAAAGGGCAAGAAGGAGCACCCGGGTAACTATAGACCGGTCAGCCTCACCCTCCATCCCCGGAAGGTAATGGAACCACTTGTCCTTGGTGCTGTCTCTAGGCACATCAAGGATAGGGGGATCATTAGGGGCAGTCAACATGGCTTCACCAAGGGGAAGTCATGCTTAACCAACTTGATAGCCTTTTATGAGGACATAACCCAGTGGATAGATGATGGTAAAGCTGTGGATGTGGTCTATCTCGATTTCAGTAAAGCGTTTGACACGGTCTCCCACAGCATCCTCGCAGCTAAACTGAGGAAGTGTGGTCTGGATGATCGGGTAGTGAGGTGGATTGTGAACTGGCTGAAGGAAAGAAGCCAGAGAGTGGTGGTCAATGGGACAGAGTCCAGTTGGAGGCCTGTGTCTAGCGGAGTCCCTCAAGGGTTGGTACTGGGACCAGTTCTATTCAATATATTCATTAATGACTTGGATGAGGGAATAGAGTGCACTGTCAGCAAGTTCGCTGATGACACCAAACTGGGAGGAGTGGCTGACACACGGGAAGGCTGCGCAGCCATTCAGAGAGACCTGGACAGGCTGGAGAGTTGGGCGGGGAGAAACTTAATGAATAACAAGGGCAGTGTAGAGTCCTGCATCTGGGCAAGAACAACCCCATGTACCAGTACAAGCTGGGGACAGACCTGTTGGAGAGCAGCATAGGGAAAAGGGACCTGGGGGTCCTAGTGGACAGCAGGATGACCATGAGCCAGCAATGTGCCCTTGTGGCCAAGAAGGCCAATGGCATCCTGGGATGTATTAGAAGGGGTGTGGTTAGCAGGTCAAGAGAGGTTCTCCTCCCCATCTACTCTGCCCTGGTGAGGCCGCATCTGGAATATTGTGTCCAGTTCTGGGCCCCTCAGTTCAAGAAGGACAGGGAACTGCTAGAGAGAGTCCAGTGCAGAGCCACAAAGATGATTAAGGGGGTGGAACATCTCCCTTAGGAGGAGAGGCTGAGGGAGCTGGGTCTCTTTAGCTTGGAGGAGACTGAGGGGTGACCTCATTAATGTTTATAAATATGTAAAGGACAAGTGTCATGAGGATGGAGCCAGGCTCTTCTCAGTGACATCCCTTGACAGGACAAGGGGCAATGGGTGCAAGCTGGAACACAGGAGGTTCCACTTAAATATGAGGAAAAACTTCTTTACGGTGAGGGTAACCGAACACTGGAACAGGCTGCCCAGAGAGGTTGTGGAGTCTCCTTCTCTGGAGACATTCAAAACCCACCTGGACGCGTTCCTGTGTGATATGATCTAGGTATTCCTGCTCCGGCAGGGGGATTGGACTAGATGATCTTTCGAGGTCCCTTCCAATCCCTAACATTCTGTGATTCTGTGATTCTGTGTAACTTTTACTCTATTAGGAGAACCTGCCTTGCAATCATGTATCAGATGACATCAGATATAAGGTGCAGACTGCTTCTGTAAATTGATGTGTTTCCCCCATATTTGATAGATTGCAATGTTAATGAGTATAATGCTAATTGGTTTAAGTTACAGATGCTCCCCCAAAAGCGTTGGTAATTCCTCAGTGTTCACGATGGAGCCAGAATGTAACAGCCCTCTGCACCCTCAGCCCCACTCAAGCTTCAGTGGAAGAAGGCACGTCCCCTCCCCACATGGAAAGGTGTAAGAAGCACACAAGACGACAGCCATTTTGGACATTTACTCATTGGCAGGAGTCATTGTACAGACTTTCTGCGCCCTTCAGAGAAAGATACACAGCAACAGGCTAAAATCCTTAAGGGATCAGTGCAGAAAATACAGAACAAAACCAATAGAATATGTCTTCTGCAAATCCAAAAGCACTCAAGGGACTGGTTGAAGAAGAGGCAAGAAAACCATTTTCACACTATGGAGAAAAATCATGCACTATTTGTGCCTTCAAACAGCCATCCTTCTTCATTAAAAGTGTGTCTACACTTCCTTGCATTTTTTTTTGTTATGGATTGTACTTTTCCTGTTTAAATTGCACATGAGGGGAATTTCACCGAATTCTCTAATCTCCTTCTCCACCATCACCGAGACCCTGTCAGAGGTAGAAACAACACTGGCAAGAAAAATACAATTTGCAATGGGGCAGCTTGGAATGAATGAAAGAAGTTTTTTTCCTTTCCCTGCACATGTACATGTATGTGTATCAAGACGTTCAAGACTCCTTCATAATCAGCTTTGGCCAATTGGTAGTACATACATTCCATAGGGCAGTGTCTGTAGTTCTGACATTAAGGCCAGCAGAAGTCTGCATGAGGAATGTCATACCAGCATTCACCTTCTCTCTCCCACAGGGGACTCACTTCTTCTGTGACAGGTTCAAATCTAATTGTTTTCCAGAAAAAAAATCAGTTGTAACTGGAATTGTTGACATAAGGGCAACCCAGTTGCAGGATTCTCAAATTCAATAGTAAACAGTGAAATACCGTAAAATGGAATTCTAGCTGTTACCAAAAAAAAAAAAAAAAAAAGAACATTAAGTTTGGAAAGAATCTATAATTTTCAAACTCTTTAAATAAATTATAACACATAGTTACAGTCTCTGTCTAAACATTTACATCTGGTTTTGAGTTCAGGTTACTTCTTCCTATCCTCTATGACACAGATGAAAATTCTCCTGAAGATCCAATTATACCATATAGTGTAGTAGCTATAATTAAATGAGAGGAAGTTTGATCTGTGCACCATGACACTGGGTTGTTTAAAAGATTTGTGAGTAATTAGCATAACTGAGGACAGCTGTAAAATTATGCTAACAAATCAGACAGAGTAAAGATTTAGCTACTGTAATGGAATTTGGAGTTTAAAAGTCTCTTTCTGCACACATGTTTAGTTTGTTTACCTTTTTTTAATGCTGAAACATCCTGAAAGATAAAAAGGATTTCCATAAAATATGAATTTAAAGAAAATTCCAAGAAATCTTACCCATAAACTGCCTCAGATTAGCTCCTTTTGAGACATCAACATTTTCCAAGAATCCTTTCTTCTACTCAATGGAAATCAGGACACTGAACTCTGTGAAGGAGAAAGTTTAGCTGAGAGTTGGGACTCTCACAGATATTTCAAAGATAGCCTCAAGTATTTTTTCTAGGAGTTTTAATTAACACAGTTAAAATAAATCCAAATACTGTCAAAGATAACAAATAATGCTATACTACATCACACTTTTTATCTATTTTTTGAATAAAAAATAGATTTTTCTCCTATGTTTTTTATAAGTTTTCTAAGAGAAAGATGTTTACCAAAGTGTACACCTCAGCACACATCAGATTGTAAGGGAATTCAAGCCAAAAAAAATGCTTGGTGCATAAATTGTGTGAAGACAGAGATAAAGCAAGCTACAAACTTTACCAGTGCAAGACTTTGCATCATAATTTTATTTGTATATCAGTTTATTTGTATATCAATTTATGCAAGCTTCTAAAAGGAAGCTCAAATGGGCTGAGATGAAGGCAGAGCAGTATGATCTCTTCTGGTGTATTTTTGCTTGCAGAGTAAAGACAAGTGACCAAGGCCCACATTAGGGACAGTTGTTAGATCCATGTGAACCCTTAATTAAACATTGTTCCATAAGCATTCATATATTTGCCTTTTAAGTCCTCAGCTCAAGTAAACAAGCAAACATCAGTATCCGGGTAGAGTGGACAGACCTTGGCTTAACACAATCACATACAATGGCATTTAAGGACTGGTTTTGGCACACTGTAGTTAACATATCAGACAGTCAGTGCAGCTTGAATAATATAGCAGCTAATACAGGCATTTTATTTGTCACACAGGTAATTTGTTCCAATTCAATTTACAACTTAAATCACATTCCAAGCTGGGATAGAATGCTCTAACAAAAAGATATGTACATTACCAACATAGTGACGTCGTCTCCTCTTTCTGCTTTAGTCCTGTCCTGGTTTGGCCTAAACCAGGCCAATTTTCCTTTCAGTGATTTTTACTTTCAGCTAAGTCTCCTCTAAGTAACTGCACTTTCTGAAACTAACTGTATGTTTTGCAGACAGTGTCTGCTTCCAGGACTGATAACTCTCAAAGTTTATAGTTATCACTGAGGCACCGATAGGGATGTTATGCAGAAAGGCTCTTGCTGTACTTAGTCTTAGAGAAACCAAGGTCACTGCTAAATTCCTCACTGCTTACGCGTGAAGAGCCAAAGGGGGGTCGCACCTGGAGGGAGGAGTGGACAGGGCAGGTGACCCAAAATGGACCAACGAAGGTATTCCATCCCATACACGTCATTCTCAGTATAAAGTGGGGGGATCACGAGGTTCTCACTCTCTTTCTGCTATGGCCGGTGTCCAAAGAGGACTCTGTCCATTTTTCTGCTGCCCCCGATCATGATCCGTGCATCCCTGAATCCAGCTCTCGACCGTCACTGGGCCCAGCCTGGGCCTTCCCGGAGCCTGCCCTGCAGTGCCGGGGGTGACCTGGCGGACTTCAGGGGAGCTCGATCTTGGTTTTGTATATATATTTATATATATTTGATTATTATTATTATTATACTCTTTTTCATTATTATAGTTTATTAAAACTGTTTTAACTTTCCAACCCGGAAGTCTCTCTCCCTTTTCCCTTTCCCTTCGGGGGGCGGGGTGAAGGGTTAACAGAGAGCGTCTGCCACAGGTTTAATAGCCGGCCCAGCTTTAAACCGTGACAGTCCTTAGTGTACATATCTTTGAATTGCAGCATTGGAAAGTAAAGCTGTGAGGTATGAAAAAATAATTCCATTATCTAAAATTTTAAAATTGGTACATTCTCATAGCAGTGTTTTCTGCAATTCCAGTTTGTTATCCAAGTATCTGATGTTCTGCAGTGTCTCAGTTCTGAATGTATTTTTGGGGTTTTGGTCATCAGCTGCATCTATCACAAGCTCTTTCAAATCATCCGCAATTAGTCTTACTATGACATGGGCTCATGTTTCAAGTGCCTTCAGTTAATGCAAGAAAAACTGACAGCAACCAAGAAAAAAATATGTCCAGAGAAAGATAAAGTAAAAGGTAGTTTTGAAGTACTCTGCTCACAGTTTTAATTTAATCCACTGTTGTCCATGTGGTAAATTAATTCATTTTCAGTCATTTGAATGTTGACATGAAAAAAAATACTATTTAGTGACTCATTGCGTCTGGAACTCAGTTTTTGATTTAAACAATATGGCTTTGTTAACTAATAGAGTTTACAAAATCTGAAAAATTATATGTTAAAAAGATGTGAGAAGTGTTATTGTGCTTTTTTCCTAGCAATAAGATCTGTCAGTAAAGTTAAAAACAAAACCAAAATTGATATTTTGATTCTCCATGTGGGCTGGAAGAAAGAGAGTGAAAGGAATTAATGTTACATAAAAAGGGAACTGAGAGTCATCAGCCCATTCCAACTGTAGCAAACAGGACCCTCAAGTACAGTTTTACTGTAGAAGATATTTTATTGAACTACGAAACTAAAATACTGATGAAGAGTATAAATCTTTACAAGACAACAGAATGATCCATGGAATAACGCTGCCCCGATTTTGAAAGCTGTGGCACATTAGGGAAAAAAAAGCAAGGGGGCAGAAGAAGGAAGGGTAGAGAAGGAAGATATCTACCAGGACACTTATTTCCTCTCAAGATAGTGTGACTTCAGTACTTTATAGGCATCTTCCCTTCTCTCTGCCTACAAGAGCAGAACAGCTGCAACACTGTGGAGTTCATTAGCCTCTCTGCAATTACAGATGCTAGTCAAAAAACATTAGCCCTGGCTGGGAGCTGTGTTTGGTGAGATGCTGACTCCTTAAGCCACAGGACAGATCTAAAGAGGGGAGGCTCAGTGAATGTAGTTATTCAGACCAGATAAGTACATGGATCTAGGGGCACCGCTGCAGCTCGGAGCAGGCAGTAAGTACCGCTTAGAGGCATAAATTCATCGGTACAGCTATAGCCTAGTTGAACACAGGCTGACGCCTTTGGTGGTCCGAAACCAGTCCTGCAAACTCATGAACCAAATATTCAGCTAGCAAAAATTCAGGTACTGACCATGCTGTAGCTATTTTAGGTTATGTAAGATGAACTTCCATGCCCAGGAAAGAGTATAAGTAAAAAGCTGAGATTCAAGGCTAATTCTGGACATTCTTCCCAATGGCTTAAAAGAGAGATGCCTAAATGCCTTTACCTGGGATTTGCATACACCAAACTATTCTGCTCCAAGTCAGTGTCACCACTGAGTAGCATTCACAGCTTGTAGTGTACTTACTTTAGCAGCTCATAGCATCCCTCTCCCTAAAGCTTTCTCTCTCCCTCTCAGCAAGTGATTTGGATGACTCCTCATCCTTTTTACTACCCTCCTCCCTGCTCCTCTAAGTCCTGGTTTAACAGGACTCATGTTTGATTGACTTCTGCCATGATGCTCTTTTGGCCTCTTCGCCATGGAGAGACAGGTCTATTACTTCCTTTGCCATCTAATTTACAGAGGAAGGCAGAAAAATAGATCAGGCCGTCTTCAGCTTTAGATACTTGGGATAAACTTTCCCACCTTTGAAAGAGAGAGTTCTTTGTCCGTGCCCATAGAGGCACCCTCCCTGCAGTTTTCCAGTGTTAGTGGAAAAAGCTAGCGTGAGAGGGCTGCTATTTAAACTACATTGGGCAGTAAACTCTTAACAACTCAGGAGCATTTACCAGATCATTTATCTGCCCCTGTTGCCAAGGAAACATGCAACGACGCACAACCAGAACTGGTTTCTGTGTCACCTGTCCTAGTTTAACTTGCCATGGACTAATTTTTCAGCAGTCAAACAAGTGGTGTCCCCATGGGAAAAATCTTAACAAGGGAGGAAATATTCCAGTCTCTTCCACTAACAGTTCAGATGAGCTTGGTGATGCTTCTGTTCAAAAACTATGCCAGCCAGCAAAGGTGGATACAGCACAACCCTGGAACCAGCTGTAAATCCAAGACTAGTCCAGATGAGCAATTAGCAGACAGTGTATTCAGCAATGCTGACAGGCAAATCGGTCCACATATGGAAATGGGCTGCTTAGTGCTGTTCCATCAGCATTTTGGAATGTGTCATTTATGAATTTCCCTAAATAATGCCACTACTGCTCATTTCTTTAAAATTTTAATGCAAGAAACAGGACCTTAACTGTCAACACTAAAATAAAGTAACATTCAATAGGAGAAGCTGTCTGAAGATCCAGCTTCTGCTCCCAGTATCAGATTGGCTTCAATCTCCCTTCAAATTCCTGCTGGTAGAAGCACAATTGCTATTACAAACTCAAGATGCACTAACACAGTCAAAACCAGAGCAGTTGCATGCTCCTATCAAGCTATAAAGCAGCACAAGGTATCACCTTATGATTAGATTATGCATCATATCCTTGAATTCTACACAGAAGTTGCTCAGATGGTCTGAATTATGAGGAAGAATGTGTGAGCAAAGCTGCATAAAAACAGTGCACAGCACAACACGTTAAACATCCATAATTCCATTTATTCTCCCTTTCCTAGAGATTAAAAAAATATGTGTAACATCAAGGCTTAAAAGGTACCTGTGAAAATGACATGAGAGGCAAAAGAAAAGTCAGAATAATGAAAGGCAGTGAGACAGAGGTAGATATCAATACTTCTAAAAGGCATTCAAGAGATACATGCAGATATTATTTGATGCAAAATTTAAGCTTTAATATAATATTCTTGGCAAGATTGTCATACTTAATAATTAAAGAGCCCTATTCTTCCCCTAACTTCATCTTGTTTGCTGGAGAGGTTAGGGAGTCCGTAACCACACCAGTTAGTGTTCATCTTGCTTTTTATCTGTAGAGCTTTGACCAATAAACAAAATATTTTCCCTAGCAACTATAGCATCAAAGCAATGCAGAGATGAGAAAGGTCACTTTACACATGTTTTCGAACTTTTTTCCCCTAAAGTAGAAACGAAATAGCAAAATTCTTTGGGAATTAAATATTATAAATATGTTTGAGTCAAGCAGAATATTTCAATTCTGTAAATCACAAATAATAAGAAATTATGGCTTATTCAGTGTGTGTGTGTGTGTGTGTGTATATATATAACCTTGTACTGGGACATAGGTTTCTACCTTCCACCACACTGAAATTTTTAAGTTATTAAGTACTTGGTATTTTAGCAATATCTGTATAATAGAAATTTCTTCTTTCATCAGTTATGTTTATCACATTAACAAACAGGAGTCACTTCTCAAATGAAATTCAACTTCAGGGTTCTTCTTTGAAAAGCTGTCATGAGAGTTGAAGAGACTGACTGTACTTGCTATGTAAATTTTTATTACTCATTTGCATCACTAGAGTCTGACTATATTTATGAAGTTTAATTTACTAGGAAGAGAAAACTGTCTTTGTGTGAGATTGTCCAAGAGATTTCCTGCTGGGAACTCGGTGTTCCAGCTTTGTTTAAGCAGTGTCTGCAGGAGTAAGCACTTCACCAGGACTTTTTTGATAAGCAAGAAGTTTAACAGTCAATACTAGTGATGAGAGGATCTAATAATCTTAACATTATTAATAGATGCGAGAGGAAATTAATGCCATGTATCATTTCGCATATTGATGTCATATGCTTAAAAGAGGACCTAAATTAAGCTCAAAGCATTTTCTCCAGAACTCATTTCAAAATGTTCTAAATCCTTGTTTGAAAAACAAATTTATTATTTGGATAATATGTTTTAGCTGGCTAAACTGCTTGGAGAGACATCCAGAGCATCTTGCACACAGACTTTCCGCAAAGCAATCACTTCCCTAATTTCAGAATTACTCATTGAATCACTGAAAGCAAACAACCAAGACTGTTTCTCAGTGGCTGTGGAGCGCGTACCAGGTGATTTACACTTCATAAGTTAAACAGGTGACTGAAAAGCAGACTCTTTCTCCTGACCTCCCATCATAGTTCAGGAAAGACAGAAACACTTTAATGACAGAGAAGGTGGAATGTGTCTGAGCGAAGCATTTCCTGGGACATTCCTGTTGGTTTTTCCAAAGAGGAATGCATCATATTTAAGTACTCACATGAATCTCACTTTTAATGATATCAAGTCAGGGCTAGTGAGATTCCTCCCTGCCAAAAGAGGAATAAGTGACTTTTTCAAATACCTGTGAGCACAGAGATGTCTCTGTGAAACCACTTTCCTCAGGAATTCAGTCATTGCCTTTACTTCAACATCTGGCTATGCTCAAAGAATAAGATTGCTTCAAAGCCACTTTTCAAAGACTTCCCTATTACAGCAGCAGTGTGCTCCTTCTGTGGGGACTAGAGGAACAGGCTTTTTCATCTTTTCTCCAAATGCCTCTTCCTCATTAACATCTTAAATCGCAAATATAAAGATACAGATAAAACATGTCCAAATTGGCATAGATCATAAAGCCAGAGTTTCTCATGGGAGAAAGGGAGGATGTCAGCCGTGTGCAGCAGCATCTCAGCTGTCACTGAAAACTAGCTGTTGCCACAGATGATCATAAAACTTACTTCCACTAAGGAAACACTTGGATCTGTGATCGTAATATCGATTTCAGAAGAGGAGGTTGTGACTCATGTGTGTGCAGCAAAGTCCAAGATCTTCAAACATCTCTTGCATCAAATCCCAGTTCTACTGAAGTCAGTGACACAGCCTAAATAAATCATCAAAAACATGAAAATTAACATGATGTTAAACGCTGAGGGGCTGGTGTAGCTGGTAGTAAGTGCAGGTAATTTCATTTCACCTTATCACGGGGCTATAGGGAGCTCAGAGACTTTGCAGAAATGACAAGACAGTAAGTTTATCTGTTTCTTAGCCAAGTGCTACGCAGTGCCATGGCCCAGCTTTGGATAACAACACTGTAGCATCCCAGACGGCTGCAGAGAGAGAGAAGTCAGTGCTGCCTAATTGGCAAGGAACGTCTAGTAGTAATAGAGCAGTACTGAAAAGAAGTTGTGTAGTAATAACATCTGTCTTGCCCTCATCACCTCGCAAAGCCTCTGACAACACCGTGTCTTAAAAAATTGTCAATATCTTTGTAAGACGCCCTATTAAGTCAGAGCCGTTAAGTGGCAGATGTTGTCAAACTGATAAAACTGCTCTGTTAAGTGTTTCAATTAGAAAAAAAGTGAAGCAACTTATCAAAGACTAAGTGACATTTCATAAAAGGTCAGTTTTGTAGCAGCAAAGCGCAAGATCAGTATAGTAAATGTGCTGCTGCCTTTTTTTTTTGTACAGTGGAAGCTAACAATTAGGCTGTTCTCATGATAAAATGCTATATTTTTAAGAAAATATTGCTTCTGCGGTGTAATTGCATATTATGAAGTGTTTGGTGTGGATGAAAGTTCTGTCAACATCTCTTGTTCCAAGTTGTTCACTCTCACCCTTAGGATACCTTTACCTCTAATGTCACATAGACAATAACTTGCAGATTTCTGGAATGGAAATACTTCCCTCAAGCAATTTGCAGATTGCAGTTAGAGTCAGCTTCAGTGGCCTGACCAGATCATTTCCAGCTACAGTGTTTCATTTTGCAATCTGGTCCTGAGGCATTCTGCTGTCTACTGGAAGCATTTGCCCAGGTCTCATTAATACTGGAAGGAGATAACAGTTTTTATCTGACTGGATTTCTTTTTTCTAGGTACTTTTGCTTCCCATGTTAATAATATTTTTTCCCCTTTTCAAGGCTATCCTAAAATCCAACCCAAAACAAGTATTATGGGATAGATGCAACAAACACATTTCCCTGTGGAGTAAGACATTACATGCATCCCCTTAGAGCAAGTCAAATAAAACTTTTAAAACTGTTTTCTGCCAAAGTTCATACAGTGTTATCTTGCAACTGTTTGTCATGGTTTAACCCCAGCCAGAAGCCAAGCCCCACACAGCTGCTCACATCTACCCCCAGTGGGATGGGGGAGAAAATCAAAGGGTAAAAGTGAGAAAACTCATTGGTTGAGATAAAGACAGTTTAACCGGTAAAGCAAAAGCCACGTGCACAAGCAAAGCAAAACAAGGAATTCATTCACCGGTTCCCATGGGCAGGTAGGTGTTCAGCCATCCCCAGGACAGCAGGGCTTCATCGTGCGTAATGGTTACTTGGGAAGACAAACGCCATCATCATTCCGCATGTCCCCTCCTTCCTTCTTCTTCCCCCAGCTTTATATCCTGGGAACGATGCCATATGGTGTGGGATATCCCTTTGGTCAGTTGGAGTCAGCTATCCCAGCTGCGTCCCCTCCCAACCTCTTGTGCACCTCCAGCCTGCTTACTGGTGGGGTGGTGTGAGAAGCAGAAAAGGCCTTGACTCTGTGTAAGCGCTGCTCAGTGATAACAAACATCTCTGCATTACCAACACTCTTTTCAGCACAAATCCAAAACACAGCCCCATACTGGCTACTATGAAGAAAATTAACGCTATCATCCCAGTCAAACCCAGCACACTGTTATATGTGAAACAGGTTAAAAATTGGTAAGGACAATGATTTCAAACTTACATATTTCTATAAATTCCTTGTTTAGGTACTTGTATAGGAGCTGCCCGTCTCCCCTGGGTGTCACGAATGTTGCATTCCTCTAGAGATCGATACTAACCTTCACATGCAGATGTGTCTGGCCAACACCAAGCAGTTAAGCTTCCAAAGTTCAAGTTTTTAATGAGGTAATTAAGCACATAATTTCTGTGATTTTTTTCACCAATCATTTTCTCCAGAACACAAACCTGGATATTACAAGTTTACAAGCAAGGAAAAAGCTTATTTGTACAGCAACAAATATTGTGATTGTTTTCTTCAGAAAATAAAAACATATCAGGCTATTGCCAGCTGCTTTTAAGGCAATTCACTGCTGTCAAACACACTCAAATACTCACTCGTCAGCTTCTTTCCATGCTTCTATCCTTTGAGCAGTTGAATCCATAGGAGATTGCATGGGGACATATGGCCAGCCAAGAACATTTCAACTGGCTCATCTGACTACACCCATAGTTTTAAAGGTCACTACGAGGAGGATTAGTGTTTGGAGACTCACACAGAACCTGTGCAATCAGTTTTATTGTTGCTTTGAGGCATTAACACATGTCAGAGCAAAGATACTATGTTTAAGGGTGATTGACCACAGATGACAAGGAAAGAACACCTAAATCTTCCTTGGTTAGTCATGCACACAGAAGCATAGCTAGACAGCTTTCCCTGAACACACGCAGACAGAATTATCCACTTCATATGAGGTCTTCAAAATGATGATGTATACCTGCTCATAAGGTACAATAGTTTAAGGAGATCTAAAACAGTCATGCTGTTTAATATACTGAGGTATTTTACCTACACATGCTGCCTGTCCTTCATCCGCAAGGCTTTTTTTTAGCCAGAATTTTCTGTTCTCTCCAATCTGACATGCAATAGCACTGATGTCTGACATTAGCAATTCATCTGTGATTAAAACAACTCCCTTTTAAAAGCAAAACACACTTCAAAGAGTGGGAAATGAACTGAAAGAGGTACAAGCTCATTTTACCCAAATCTTACAGTTATTTAATGAATTGAAAAAGCTAGTCTTTCAGTTAAACTCCAAAAAACTGTCTTTGTTCCCAGATAAGCGTTTCAGAACTCATCTTTCAACAGCAACCTGAGCACACATGGAGGCTTCAGCGCACAGCAGAAAAGGTCCAATTTGGCATTTTTATATTATAAAATAAGCCAAAGCTTGCTTCAAGATTCCTTATTCTCATAGATCATTCAAAAATAAAACAATGTTATAGCACTTGCACAAAATGCATTCTAAGTCCGTACAGCAGAATCATGTTTTATTTTTAGTGTCAACATCTCTGGAAAAAAAAAAAGTCTGACTTTATCCATCAATTCAAATATCTATAAATATTAAATCCAACAACTGTGGAAACAAATTTTTCCTTAATGAATCTGATCTCATACTTTTTCTTAAGCCTTGGAGGACCTCTAGTTCTACTTAATGAATTAAAAAAATTTAAATGGAAGTATCATTTATCTTCGTTAAAAGAGAAAAGTATGTAAACTCCTCTGAAATGTTAGTGTACAGCAATGGATGAACAGATTACAGTAGACATCAGTGCATATAAACGAATACTTCAGCTCAGAATCCTGACCCTGAGAAACAAAATCCTATATAACAGGGCTATATGCTGATTGCTTGTGTGCATGGGTAGTGTCATTGTAGCAGGGAAAAAAAAAAAAAAAAAAAAGATCTGGAGGACTAGGACTTTGCCAAGAGAATATAGTCCAGCAAGGCCCCGTTCTGAATTTATGAAGCTTGGCTAAATGGCATGAAAAGTGGGTTAGTTTAAAACAGAGACAGACATTTCTGCCCACCCTGCACCTTCCAGCTGAAACTGTGTGGAGGCTCACGATCTCAAGCAGTATCCCATCACAATCTCCTGGGCATTTTGCTGTCGTACACAAGACACTCAATGGGTTTTGTAGAGACCCAAGTAGGCATGTTTTATTAAAGTATTTTTATTTTTCTTCTCTCACAGCACTAATCAAGTTTCAAGAACATTCAAGTACTTGCATTATCTACGGAAAGCTATCCTATAGCTGAAAAGTCACCCCAAAAATATTCTGCTCCCCTTTATCACTTCAACTCCAGAAATACCCTCACTTCATGACCTGTCTGATCAAATGGTGCCACTGTTCCTCCTTGTTTTCTTTCGCCAAAGAGAAAAGCTTGACCTATACGAAGTTGTGTCCTCATATTTGCCTCCCAGAAGCCTTCATTATGTCTAATTGAAGTGCCATGAGGATGGCAAGAGGAAAAAAAAGTGTTCACCTCAAATGAGCTGAATAGTCTTTTCAAGATGAGGCTTAACCATTGGAGAAGTTGGGGCAGCTTGATACAAGTATAGCATAGGCTATTTTCTAAGAATTATCCCTCACAGCATGACATGCTCTAAAGGAACTATTCAAAGACAATGTTGTTGGTGTACAAGGCACCTTGCAGAATTCAGGTGTTGCACTAGAAATAGCACCGTTTCATACTGTGGAAGGGTTTCCTTCCTTGTGTGGGAAAACAAAACACCAAAGAAATGAGGCCAAGTATTAAAAGTCTGTTATTGAAGTTATAAGGATCTAAGCTTATTCTCTTGGGACAAGGAAACCTCATTTTAAGTATCAGAAGTTTTCAATGCATAGAAGAGTGATAATGAACTAGGTTGTCCTATTTCAGACAGTTTAAGAAACCAGATTTACTCAAATTTGGGGGGTGGGTGGGGTGGAAGCAAAACAGTGGTAGTCACTGTTGTTACCCCAGGAGACTTTCCTTTGTGGGATTTGAGTTCTCTCAGGATCTCAGCTCTGCATGACCTAATTTCATATGAAGAAGCTCTTATTCCCCTCTTTAGCCAGTGGTGCACAATGATACATGCATCACACAACATTGTTGGGGTAAAACCTTCCTACATCCAAGGAAGTTCTGAGGAGAACAAAGAAAATTTAAGCATTACCAGATGTCTTCTCCATGTCAAAATATAGACCAAATTTCCATTAAAAGGTGCTTTTCTTAGTCTTTGCTAAGTAAAGAATTGAGCTCTCCTCCATTAATGGACTAAAACAGTTTTCTTTGCTCTGCAAGGTAATTGATGAACCTTACACTAAGATAAGAATAAAATAAAGATGAGACATATTTGTGCTCAGCTTTTAATTAGCTACAGTACTTATCAGGAAGAGTCAGAAGGCAAAAAAATAAAACATGTTTTTGCTTCATTCTCCACCAGAAGAGGTGAAAGGACAACACTGAGCTAACCTCAGCCTTGACCAGGAAAAAAAGTATTTCCCATTACTTCCAAAGAACTGAAAGTGACCATCTTTATATGTGACAGTATCAAAACACATGCTTTCTTGGAATATTCTTTTTCCCCTTCATATCACACCCATGTTCTTCCTGCTTAGGAAATAATTGGTAATCCTAACATAGACAAAGGAGGTACATGAAGTATGACCCATTTTCTAGGCTACCAACATATAAGTTCAAACTCTAAGAGCTGTAGGAAGTACAGAAATCACAATCCCTTGATAAAAGCAAAGGAAGCATGATTTCAGTATGTATTAAAAGTCTGTAATCATGCAGTTCAATAACCAAGCCTACACCTGTGAAGGAAGTTAATTCAGTGCAGTTCTTGCAATTGCAAAGGCTAAAAACTAGAATAACTGAAATATATATGCATAAGAATTTTGGTTATATAGCTACTCTAATGCTCAGATTATATTGAACACACCCATTCAAATGACTTCCAGAAAAAACAAGTTTTCATGTAGCCTCCAGATAGCTCGGCAACACTGCTTAGATTTCAGTACATATAAGAACTTAGAAAAATCGGCAATACAGATAGAACTATGGTAGCATTCCTGAGTGTCATAGTGGCTTGACTAAGCTGATTGATTCTACTTCCTAGGTAGTTGCACAGATAACTAAATTGCAATTTAGCAGAGTAATTGAAATAAACTGTTAAATTTTTTGTCACTTTTTATTTACCCACAGAGTCAGAAAGAAGTGTAAGTTATTTGAAAATATGAAATTTTATATTTGATAGGGAGAACACACACTGTCAATCTGCAATTTCAGAGACGTCAAATGGCTGAAGATATTTCTATTAATTTCCACACATTGAATCAATAAAGACATATGTGCAACAATCAAGTAATTCAGCATCCATCCAATCCTGCATTTACCTTGTGAATGTTTTTCAGTTAAATAAGAGCTATAAAGCCATTTGATGATTTAATAATAAGCAATCAAACTGTCATTCAAGGCAACATGATAGCATATGAATTTCACTGCAGGCAAGTGCAAGCTTATACACAATGCAAGGAACAATCCAGCTAAACAGGCACATGCTGATGGGTTCTAAAATTAACTGAAACTACTCAGAAAAAACAAGTTAAGGGTCAGAAAGAACAGCTGACTAACAACATTGCTAAAAATGGCAAAAAAAAAAACAGAAAAAATGTTAAAAGAAGAAGTATTCCAAGTGCCATCCCATTGTTTAAGACTGTTATATGACTTCACCTTGTACATTTACTGTCTTCAGCTATGAGATTTCTCTAAAAGGAGCAGCTTGCACCTCCATGAGGTAAGAGTCTTCACCACTGTACTCTTCTATAGCCCTGAAAGATATCAGTCCAGATATCTGGACCACAGAAAACAGAAGATCTGGGGAAGGACAAAGCAGCTCAAAGTATAAAATCCTACCTGTGAACAGACATTGACTTTGCATTTATTTTTATTTAGAATTATCTGACCATCACCTGGATTTTACATTTTCCTATTAGAGGGTAAAGAAGGAAGAAAGAAGATGGTAAAGAGAAAGAAAGAAGCATAAGCTAATGAAAAGGAAATCTAAGTTCTCATTCACACAGACATAAGATGAAGACAAAGTTGAAGCAATAGAAGAGTTCAATGATTTGTGAATCAGGCTCACTTTGCCACTTTCAAGTTAGAAAGAACAAACCATCCATCTTTCTTTGTTAAGTCAAGATATGCAAGAGTATAGCGGTACAACTCCATTTTACAGTCAGGAAACTAGAGAAGTAAGATCAGATTCTTATACTATGTTGCAAGTCAGAATCTACAGAACCGAACTATGCATTATCCTTATGAAGAGACATTTCATGCTCAGAAAAATCTACCGGAGAACAGTAGAGAAAAACAGATCTTAGTTTTTTGCCACTAAACTGACTCACAGCATTGTTGTCCACATTTAAGCTACAGTTATCACAAAAATTAAAGGAAAACCACTTCTACTAAAGAAATTACTAATGACCATTCTTACATTAATTTGCATTTTTGAAGGCATCATATTTGTTATTAAAGCTAAACTGCAACAGGCATTTAAAGTTTCAGAGAGCTGAAAAGAAGCCATGGACTCTGCTGCTCAAGGAAGCAAAGACATTTATTATTATTCTACTACCCTATTTAAATGCTACAAGCAGGAGCCGGACTATGCAGTTCAAGATAACATCAACATTCACACGTGAAGCACCCATCACCCATTCTGGCAGGAGCCACAGTGTTCTGGGCTCAAACCATCAACAATCATTCTTTGTTGTCAGTTCTGTGTTCAGAACTGACCTTAAAGCCCACGTTTACTTGTTTCATGCCTCAAAGGGCCCTGTGAACTGGTCATGGTTCCTTTATCTTTAAAGCAAGCAAGAACTATTCTCTGTGCAGTGTTCTTAAGCGAATCCTTTGCTCTTTAAGTAAAGCACAGCTGTTCGAAGGCTGATGGTCTTCCTCAAAAGTCACTATTTTCTTTCAAGAAAAACAATTTTAATCTCATCCTTGTGTCAATGAGTCAATCTGATTTTTTTTCTTCAATCAAACAAAAGACAATACAGAGCAACAGTCCAAGAAAACAAACAAAAAACCCCCACTTATAACTGTTAAATCATGGAATAATTTCTGAAGGACAGTAAGGTTGCAGCTGTACTATCAGAAATGAGTAGCACTTATCTGGCTGTATGAGGAAACTGTCACTGCCTCTTACAGACCTATTGGTTGTTGCTGGTGAACCAGTATGGCTTGGAGACAGGGGAAAAAACAAACAAACAAAAAAATCTCAGACTGGATGCTAACAGAGAGCTTCTGAAAAATTTTTGTGGTCAGGCCAATACCAAAACTCAAAAGGCAATCTTGTAAACAAGATACTCTTCCTATGGTGCTAAACACTATGGATATGCAAAACAGATTGTTAAGGAAGTCTTTAAACAGAAAGATGTGATAGAATCAGAGATTATGGGTGAAACAGACCAAAATGCAATAATAATAATCCAATAGTTCAAGTAAAAAACATGTTTTTGGCACCAACAATGGCTGACACTAATTCAAAAAAAGTAAGAAAGCTGCATGAACGAGAAGTTAGGGCAGATGATCACTTACTGGGATTGTCTTGCTTCATCCATGTCAAGAGCAGGTAATTGTCAGTCATTTCACCTCTTTCTGAAAGATGACCAGTACTGTTCTTCAAACAATGCAAAATCCTATGACATACAGTCACTGCCTGTGACTTAAGTAAATGCTACATTGATGAAACCAAAAGTGTTTTAAATGTTTACTCAGTCACTGTTTATAAGCTGAAGCCTTACTATATAAAAAGTAGCTGTTCTAGTTGAGCAGAACTGGATGGTTAGAACAAAATGTCAAACGTCTATCTGAGAGTGGGTCACTTCTAATAGCAGGTTATAATTATTTATGGATATTATAGTCCCCATAGAAAGAATATTATGCTTATAAATGACTTAATTTAGAAGAGTAAATAGAAGACAGTTAAAACCACACAAGTGATGAAAACAGTCATATTTCCCCACATAATGCCAATTCCTTAATTTTGTCCCATCACAGATTTTTTTTTTAAATCTTTTTAAAGAACTGAAGGATATAGAAGTTTTGATGTGTTTTTCCACTCAAAGTTATGGTAGGTATACTGGCCATCTGAAAAAAGCAACTTAAACCATTCACCACAGTCATGGTTCTTACTGTACAATCGGTAAATTATGAACACTTCCAAAGACATCATTCCTAAAAAAAAAAGACAAACCACATGACACAAGCTGTCTTGAACAGTATTTCAGCTTTAATGGAAGTCAGAACTGAAAATTATCAGAACAATTCTATACATCTATATACAAACTTCAGAGAATGACTAAGTATCTATTACTTCTTATATACAATCAGCTGAAATAATACAATGGAAATACACCCTAACTAGGAAATACAAACATGCTTTTGCAAGGTTATTTAGCTGGTTTTGATCGTAGCCGTCGCTTGATGATTAGATGATCACTTTCCTTCTCTTTTTGTTCTATAAAGAACTGGAAAAAAAAAAAAAAGATATTTCAAGAGGTACTCAGCATTTCTTTGGAGACAAATTACATGCACTTCTCGATCCATGTAACCAACAACATGGTTTTTCCCAGAAGCTATTTTCAGAATGAAATTTGCCTACTCTCTTTTAGTCATAGGTCTCCAGGATAGAGAGACCATTTTAGTGCATCATAATAAACAGCAAATACGGGAATATAAAAAATTCCAGTCTTGCTGAAACAAATACCAAAGTCCAAAGAAAAATGTGATCTGAAAGCAGTTCTCATTTCTAATCTCTAATAGACATTTAGTGAAATAGTGCTCAGAAAACACATTTCTTAAATTCCTTTAGCTTTCACTGATTTTCCTGGGATTCAGTCTTTCACTTTCCCTTTCACTTCCAAGATTCTTAGCTTCTTTTGCTCTGCATTTCTGTCATTTTCTTCATCCTGCTATGGATAGCATTTTGGTTTCTGCTGCATACATTCATACAATTCACACAAAATTCAGTAGGATATCTCAGCACAGGCAAACACTCACCATAGTGAAGGGAAGAAAGGATTGAATGGAATGAGATGTACTTCCAACAAAGCCAGAGTACGCTTAGCACTATAGTTACTGTCAAAATCATGAAGTTGGATTTCAGAAACAATACATCAAGCCCTGGCCTATAAGTCTATAGGCTGGCCTAGACAGGGAAACACAATTAAGCACACCCAGAAGGGCTGTCTAAACTGTGCTTTGGAAAAGCATGGATGTATCCACATCCTAAAGTAACCCAAATACCAGCTGGGCATAAACAGAATCAGAAATTACCCTAGGTGCTCACTTGCCCTACAAATTCAGTTGTACATGCAGACCTTTATCTTTAGCGTTTCAATCATGCTATTCCAAATCTATAGATCCCTTAATGGTCTCTATTTCTGTTCTCCCTTTATGCTACACTTAATTTGTTTTTCCAGTAGGTGGTATTCATTTAAGACTCAATTGCTGTAGTAGAGGGAAAAAGTAATCCTCCACATACCACAGCTAAGATACCTGTGAATCCAAATTTAAAGATATCTCTGTGACTGCTGTATCATCTATACAGTAAGTCAGCAGTCAAACATAGAGAAGATGGTGAGAAAACGTAGAAAATTAAGTAAAGCAGCAGGAAGAAAAGACCAAAAGGAATAGTTAGGTAGAATAAACAAATAATTCAGTACTTTCAAACCTCTTCTGCAATTTGAACAGACCTTTAGGTTTGTTCTGTCCCCCTAATAGTTTATTTTAAGTCAAGATTACAGAAATACATTACAGTGGACAGAACAGTAACCACTTACTGAAGAAGCAGGGACATCTAGAGGGCAAGAAATGTCAGCTGAATACAGCTTTCTCTTAGCTCGTTTTGGCTTGAGCTCATTTGCTTTGACACTTTCTGGTTCTGCAGACTTGGAAGAACTTATTGTTGTAATCATCTTCTTTGCTAGAAGGAAAATTTTATTGTAAATCAATGTCTTACTGGTTTTGTGAGCCTCAAAATTCATGAATAAAGCAAGACTTATTAAAAACAGTTTAAAAATGAAACAGATTAGTCTGAAGTTTTAATATAAAAATTCAGAAGTCTTATTTGACTACCACAGTTTTCTATAGCTGGAAACAGTTTTCTATAGCTTCAGATGCAAAAAGCTTAAAGGACACATTTAAATAGCACATTAAAATCAATTAGGATTCTGATTTCACTGGAAGTTAAACACTTCAGGAGCTGAACAACAAGCTTGACTTCTTTGTGCTGACAGAAGCACAGGGTAGAGTCAATTTTCTCTATATACTCATATAGTTTTATCAAACGACTACTAGATCTATAGAGATGAGTGTATGCATAAAAAACCATTCTACAATGCCCAGAGAACATGGAATGAACCTTATTTATTCCATACAAACCTTTAGAGTGAATAATGGTAGGAGAACTTTGGAAAAAATCTCCAATTTTTTGTAGTGTTCCATCTTTCTTTTTAGCTGACTTTTTACCTGAAGTAGATTCTTGATTTCTTAATGAGTATTCTTTTCTAAATGACTGTGTAGTAGACATCTGTACAGAAATACAAAGATAATTGTTTAAGTTGAAAATTGACTTATCTTCAAGTTTAATTCTATTTTATTTGACTTCAGTGTTGTTTTCAAGCTGACATTTTGAGCTTTGCTACTGACACCTCTATTCATTATACTAACGATACTATCAGAGCAAGCGGTGTAGGCAATCTCATTTTATACTCAGAAGAAAAAGAATTGTCAAAGTTTCACAGAAAATATTTCAGGGCATAAGTAATATAGGAAACAAATAGTTTCTTTCACAAAAAAGTAGATTCAAAGTTGTAGAGTATTTCATTACACAAGCTGTTCTAGTTACAAATAAAACAGGAGGAAAGTGATGGGGAAAATGAATGTACCTTCCACCCTCTGAACCTGCCCAGGTTACTACTAAGGCCTAAAATCATCATCTTATAATTGTCATGCATATAGATGACATGAACCTTAGTTTTACTTCAAAAAGCAAACTGCCTATAACATCACATATACTAATAGTATATTCAAACTAGTCTTCATAACTATTCAATATGCAACATCCTTCCCTTTGAATCCTTGTAAACTGCAGCTAGGACAATTTCTTGACAAATACAGACTTATGCTCTTTGGTTAGCTTATAGAGTTTAGTAGGAAGCAACACAAGTGTTTAAGAAACCTATTCAAGTACATAGGTAAGGGTAAGACACTGCTACATAAGAATGTTTGCTCCCTTCACAAGTCCACCTTTACAGAAGAGGCCAAACTAACTTCAAAAATAGAACAAAACCTAACCATTTTCTTGTCGCTTGTAGAAGGTGAATCAGTAATAGCAGGTCTTGCATTTTTCTTGTTCTCACTTTTCACAAAATCCTAAGGAAATAAATATGACAAATTTTAACTAGGATTCTTCTGGAAAGAATAACAATATTACAGAAGCAGCCAGTGATTAAATACTATGACTAACAGTAGGGGAGCATTGGCTCTACTCTGCCCTGGTGAGGCCGCATCTGGAATATTGTGTCCAGTTCTGGGCCCCTCAGTTCAAGAAGGACAGGGAACTGCTAGAGAGAGTCCAGCGCAGAGCCACAAAGATGATTAAGGGGGTGGAACATCTCCCTTAGGAGGAGAGGCTGAGGGAGCTGGGTCTCTTTAGCTTGGAGAAGAGGAGACTGAGGGGTGACCTCATTAATGTTTATAAATATGTAAAGGGCAAGTGTCATGAGGATGGAGCCAGGCTCTTCTCAGTGACATCCCTTGACAGGACAAGGGGCAATGGGTGCAAGCTGGAACACAGGAGGTTCCACATAAATATATGAGGAAAAACTTCTTTACGGTGAGGGTGACCGAACACTGGAACAGGCTGCCCAGAGAGGTTGTGGAGTCTCCTTCTCTGCAGACATTCAAAACCCGCCTGGACGCATTCCTGTGTGATATGGTCTAGGTAATCCTGCTCCGGCAGGGGGATTGGACTAGATGATCTTTCGAGGTCCCTTCCAATCCCTAACATTCTGTGATTCTGTGGATAGAGGTAACTATTCAAATATGAATTAAACACTAAACAAACTTGTGGAAGGGAACTAGAAATACCTGTAGTCAAACCATTCTGACATTTACTATTTTCTTCTCTCCGTTATTTCCTATACTTTTGGCTTTAAGATATTTGACAAGCAAACACACAAACTGAAGTTAACTCAATAAATCTAAATGTAAATTCAGATTTACAGTGACAACTACAAAAATAGGTTGGTAGCATGGTACCATTGTTAAGCTGTCATTAAAAGACTTCTTGTATCTTGTGAAGTGGGGCCAAGAGATTTCAGATAACTCACAGCCATAACTGATAACAGTGCCAGAAAAGGGAAAGAGGATTTTATTCTTTGTTTAATTAGAAGGGAGTATCTAATTAGAAGGGAGTATCTACAAAAGATTTGGTTTTGCTTTTCTAAAAAAAGATGTTTTTTGTTTTATTTTTTAAAAATTTGAGATGAGCAGTACATGGTTATTTTAGCACCACAGGTTTCTCCTCAGTCCTTAGTTTTAGTGCTGACAACGTGCTTTTCAGTTTTAGGAAATTTAAAAAACAAATTGTGTCTTCAGTAGACTTGTGACAGTTAAAGTTACTGAATCATTTTATAATCTATTTCTGTTTGGCATATGTAACATGAAAATAATATTTAAGAGTAACATTCAGGTGAATAGAACAACTATAAAGATACTTTTTAATTTAGTTCTATGTTATTGAAAAGTTACTTAGCTAAATGTTATCCCATAAGGGTATGAACATGGACTACTAAAATATGAAAGGTTTTAAATGGATTGGTAAGAGAGTCTTCTCTAAAAACATGGATGTTCTTCATCTGTAGATAAGGTTTTGCACTTTTCCAGTGCCTTCAGAACGGTGGTTATTTTTACACCTACTTTTCCAGCAGTCCAAGAGAATACTACTCTTGAAGAAAAATGGTTCAAGACACAAGAAGTTTAAATCAACTCCGGACATTATTCCGGAATGAAGTGTTGAATTACAGATGAGTTAACTTACACAGCTTTTAACAGTTACTTTTGCAATCCAGGTTTATCAAAATGAGTTTATTGAAGTACTGTTGAACACTGATCACTGAAGTGATTATTTCCCTTAACTATTTTACTAATAGACTAAAAAAATATATCACATGGGAATGCTTGAATGAGAAATGCTAGAAAAGCATCAGATATTTCACTCTCCAGCAAGAGCTCACTCACTGAAAAAGATCACTTACCACCTAGCCAAATCATCCACAGGTCACCTCCCTCATACTCACCTGCTAGCTTCAAAAGTCCTTAGAAGTATAGAGATTCATAAGCCCCACAAGTAGGATAAGAAGTATGTAAGTACCACCACTACGCAGTCTTAGGGTTTCATAGCCTTTGTAAGTGTCTTAGAGGTAGCTGCATTGATGCTAATGCTGATAAAAGGCAGAGGAAAGGAACATGCAGTTCAGGTAGAAGCAGTGAAGATTTTTACCATCTTGAACTGCCATGGAGCCTTAGTCTCATGTGTAAACACCGCAGCACAAGGAATTAGAGGCATTAAGGTCTACAGAAAACAGAGAGGTTCACAAGCTGGTACAATTAGTTCTGTATAGTCTCTCTAAGTACAAAAAGATCAAAGAAAACACAGGCTGGAGAAATAAAGTCAAAGGAAGTGGTCTTGAAACTCTGAAATGCGTTGATTAAGCCCAGGGGCTTAATTTGCCATTGCCTATTAGAAAAGATTGTAATTGATACCAATGATTGCCTAAACCAAAAGAAGCAATTCTATGGAACTGGTCTGTAATCCCACAGATCAGAGCTGGAGACAGTAGCAAATGGTACCAGCAGGGAGAGAGAAATGTAAAAGGTAAAGTGCAAACCAGGGACAAGGGGCCAGAGTCTGAATAAATTGAAGTCTATGACCTTATTCAATACACGCCAGAGATACACCACTTGGCAGGGGTGGCGCAGGGAAGAGAGGTTTAAATATATCCTAGATATATCCTTAGGATCTCCATGAGAATCAGAAGATAAAGATAGGATTTTAACAAATAGTCAGAGTAATACATTGAAAAACTGCACAACATATTTTGTTGGTTGGTCTAGGTCATACCTCATCCATCTCTTCACTCTTCCTTTTCTTCCTTGGCTTGAGCATTTTGACTGTAATTGGTAAGGTGCTGCCTTGGTGCTTCACCTCCACCTTATTGGGTTGCAGAGGTGTGAACTGGATTTCCATCTCTGGTTTTGGGAACCGACTAGTTTTTCCATTTTCTGTGGACACTTCAGAAGAGTCAAGGACAATTTCTGAATGGTCCTGCAAGCACACGGAAATTTTAATGTAAAAAAAATTTTAAAATAACTCTGCGTTAAGGAAACTATAATACATATCCCTCCCCAGTGGACTGCAAAGTAAGCATTCCATTTTCCAGCTGTTACCTGTTGGAACACTTACAAATAGAAGTGAAGAAATCTACTTCAACTATAGCAAAGTTTAACTCTTATTTTCTAAAACTTTTTTGAGAAATTTAAAAAAGTTAACATTTCTATCTATGATCAGTTTTCCTTGCTGAACTCAGCCTGATGCTTTGTTTCTAAGTCATTTTCCTCAAGGGCAGAGACAGCTAGTCATGGTGTTTCACAGCCAGCAGTAGTAGAATTGACATTTTCTTCATATTAACTCTGCTGCTCCTTAGGAACTAGGCAGTAATAGGAGCTTTTGAGAGAAAAATATAATCTTTCTCTAGCTTATCTTTAGGGAGCTTTCCCTTCCTCTTCTGCACTAGAGAAGTTAATTGTGTAAGTAACAAGGTCCAACTGGCAATCTACAAGCCAAATTCAACCTGAGAGAGGGTTCTACATCACTATCTGTTCTCTGGAGGAACAGCAGGCATTCAGGCAGCACTATTGCCCACAAGCTGAAGACATTGTCTTGTACCTGCTCACACCCAAACCGCAAGAACTGCACAGTGAGGGTGGGATGGAAAGGTCAGTTTGCACAACTCTTCTTCCCCAGCAGCACTTACCTTCCACCATCCACCCACCCCTGTTTTTCTTAGCAAAACCAGAAAGAAAGTCAGAGTTGTGGTCTCTCTGGTTTCTGCATCTCTGTGGCAGCAGTTCAGCTGCTGGCTAGCATACAAAAATGAGTTCAGTAACTGTTTGAATGAAACATGGAAGATAGGCTGCTGGGGTTGTTGGTGGTGAGAAATGGCAAGTGCCTGCTATGACTGCTGCTAGTAGGGTCCCAAACAGACTAGCTGCTGTTGCTTTCTATGCTGGTTCACCCTGAAGGGTACCTTCCTCCTCACAAAAAGGAAAATTGTCAAAGCTCATGGAAAGCCAAAAGGTAGTCACCTTCTTCAACAGGCTCTGCTGGGATTCTGAGTGGAAATACCAGCACCACTGCATTCCCAAGAATGGAGTTGGATAATAAAAATGTTTTTCTTTATAACTGCTACTTCATGAAAGAGTTAGCAATCAAAAAGTTACATAGGCATGGTTAGTGTCATTAGCTAACAAAGCTACACACAAGAATCCTGCAGTGGAAGAAAGCAAATTCATTTGCCCTGCTACTGCTCATCAATTTAAAAGGGTTTATATATTTTTTTTTTCAGGTGACATCTAATAATCAGCCATTTCATAAACATCAGTGAGAGGTAAGTTTTCAAGAGCACACAGTTGAAGTCAGATATAATTATTCACATGATTATGTTATACAGCTTTTATTTCAACCAAAAGCCACTAAATCAGGTGATCTGATCACCAAGGGATTTGCAGAATAAAACTTTAGAATTGTTCAGGCAACAGGACACATTTTCTTCCCCATTCTGCATTTAGCAAAATCCATACAACTCCATAAAATTTTCAAATTTAAAGTTTTATACCAACCTCACTTAATGAAGAGGCACTGCTAGGACATTGAGATGAATAATTCTCTTTAACTTCATCATATCTTACTGGAATACTTTGTCCAGCTATAGGATTAGTCTTGCTTTGTTTTTCCATGAACTGTAAATATTTAGAATGAGTAAAGACTATGTTAGACTGTAAACCTCAAAATATTTTGAGTTTTCTAAAGTTACAACATAAAAGCTCAAGCATAGACAGCTAATGAACACCTGGGCTGAAAGACAATACAAGTTTAAGGCAGTAACATCTATTCATGATGCTATCTTAAGATGTGCCCTGCTGGGTCTCACCAACAGCCTATCTAGTTAAATATTCTGCCTCCAAGAGTGGCAAAGGGAGATGCTATTTAAGGATAATGTGTGTGATCCTGGCCACCCTGTCATCTGTTTCCTCCATACTCTCCCAGCACTCTCAGTTGTTGCGTTAGAAGCGTCAGAGGGTACACCTCTGCCTAATCCTCAAAGTATCCATTTATTAATACATTTATTAATTTCTACTACAATTTTTTCTAATACCTGCTGACAGCACTTGTTTCCACCACCTCCAGAAGATCACTAGCTGCTTCATATAGGAATATGTTATTTCAACCATTTTAAAATTATCTCCTGTTAGTTTCATCAAGTGCTGCCCAGTTCTTGCAGGATTTTAAGGACAGTTCTGCCTTCTGTTTGCCCACTACAACCATGATTTTGTAAGCCTCAGCCCCACAACCCTCTGGTGGCCTAAACCTCTCCTAATCAGAGTGCCAGCTTCTCAGCCTCTCCTCACAAGGCAGGAGACACATATCACCTTGATCACTGAATGAACAAGAACTCAGAACTGAAGATAAAGTATGAAGAACTATGAAAAGTCACTTCTGGGAGATTCCCAATGTTGCTGAAATACATACTGAGAAAACAACAAAACAAAAGTTATTAACAACATATCATTAGAACATACTTTCTATAAATATAACAAAAATACCTCTTTGTTTACAGACTGTTCTGTTTTGTCTTGTTCTTCTTCAGGTAAAGGTACTTCTGCCAAAGACTGAAGACTTTCATGGTTAATGCATTGTTTCAATTCCTTTATAAAGTCATCTTTCTCAGCCAGCTGTTTTCTTAGTTCTTCTATATCAGTTTCCTTATCCTAATAAACATAGCAAAAATTGCCACAAATTGCAGGATTGGCAAAATAAACAAACACTTACACAAGCATCATTACTTGGTAGCATCAGTTTTACAATTGCAGGCTAAATCAGTCAGCTATCCAACAAAAAAGCCAATAATTTCATGTATGAGTGGCCACTATTTAAAGTGAAGAAAAGTCATATAACAGCATGGGAAGATGTAATGCAAAATTTTTTATTTTACTCTACTTATGTAGAGTTATAAGAAGTTCACCCCCCATTTGTTCATTAAGTCCTTGGTGCTGTGAAAAAGGCAGCAAATGTAATAGTTTTTTTCAGATTTCCAGTCCAACTTTGCAATCAAAGGATCATGTAGACTTGAGTGTTTATTTGAACTACTACATATTTTGAAACTTCAGTCACTGGTACAAATTCAGTTTCAAAAAAACATACATAAAGCTTTTTTAAAAAAAATAGCTGCAAGTGATTTCAATATGACAGTGTTTAAGAACAAAAAATAGAACCAAAGTGCAAAGAGCAAGTATAGTGTTTTGTGGAATTAATGGATAACAACAACAATAAAAGTCACACAGGAACAAGAAAGAGAGAAATGACCTTTCCTGAATCCTTTAGTGCAGCCTGTTTCAGTTCCGCTATTTCTTTATCTTTTTGTATGGCGTTAGAAGCCAAAGTCTTGAGCTGTACTTCCAAAGCTTCTACTAATTTATCTCTTTCTTCACGCCACTTTTGAAGATTACTGTCCTTTTCTACCAGCTGTGCAGCAAGTCTTTCCTAAGTGGGGAAGAAATAGGTTAGACTTGAACACCACTTCTACCCATTATCTGAACTGTTTTGATAGTTTGGTTGTGCATAGTACTATTTTATGGCCTTAGTAAACTTGAGAGCCTGTGTAGATCTTAAAAAGCTCACATAGAACAAGCTCCACTACAAATATGCAAAAGAAAGCCATGCTTCAATTAGAAAATCTGTATCTATATTTATACTCTTTGTGAAGAGAACTTTTAGTAAAAACCACCATTCCTATTTGGTCACTTTGTGATTTTATTACTAACAAGTCTCAAGCAAGTGAAGTCACAGACAAAGCAAAAGTAGTCCCAAACTCCTAACATCCTCCTGTACCAATTGCAGGTCCAGAAAGCCATTGCTAACTACTTCTAGATGCAAATATGGCTTTAGATTGTACAGATTCATATAATAATTGCAGATGCTTAAGAAATTACAACCTTGATGCGGTCCTGTGAACAGGCAAGGTATCCACCTTGTTATTAACTATCAGACACTCTACTTCAAAAGGAATATGGGAGCAAAACCACTAGCATTTTGACCAAGTATTTTTCCTCTATATCTGGAAAGAAGCTTTTTTGGTCAACTGCTGCTTGCTTTTTCTCTTCCTTCCAAAGCCTCATAGGCTTTTTTTTTTTTTTTAAATAGAAATGCCAAGCAACAAAACTTGTTTTTCAAAGTATGTTTTCTTAGCTTCATCAAGCAGCAGCTCATTTAAGTATAGGTTACTTATTGGTGTTTTACACACAAGATGAAGTTTGAAGAATTCATAGTGAGGTGGTGGTAGGATAGAAATGAAGAGACATATTAACTTCCATTACATACTAAGCTTTTCCATTTTGTGACCCTCCTATTCTTCCCTTTTCATATTGAGAGGATCTCATCTAGACATTGCCATGTGATAAAGTGAGGGGACTTTGACAAAGGCCAGCTACCCTCAAGCACCCACACTGTTAACACCTGACATGAGATTTGCTCTGTACTAAAGCCTTACACTAGAAGACTCGCTGAGACCTCCAGTCACTTACAATTTCTGCTTGTTGCTCTACATGACGTTCTCTGTCCTCTGCACATTTTCTCATTTCTCTGTTGCGACAGCTCTCAGCTTCTTTTACTTGACTTACGAGTCCCATTTTTTCCTCCAGCCACTTCTTTCTATCAGTTTGATACTTTGCCTCATTTTCCTATTTTAATGAAACCAGAAATAAAACCATGGGTAGAGATTAAGAAAAAAAAAAAGTAGTCTTAAAATCCTGATTACCATTAAATGGATTAGTTTCAAAAAGATAATAGAAATACTAGCACAGTTTTACTCCAGCATATTCCTAAGGGCAAGTATTACATTCTCATTTGTTCTCTATAGAAAAATTTAACAATTTTCAGCACTTCTTATTCAGACTGGCACATCTTCATGGAACAGAATTTTTTCCCTCTAAAAATGCTCTGGGTAAGTCACAAACACTATAAAGGTTACACCAAAACTAATAGTAAAGAGACACTTAATTTACAAATTCCCAGTCTATTATGCTGTCTTACAGGACACGTTAGAAAACTTGACTTCTACTTCAAGACTGAAAGGCAAAGAGTGCAGTACAATTTGAATGGTACACAGAGATAGTGGGCACTGAAGAACATCACTTCAATCAACAGCAACTTTGCCTCCTTTTCTGTCACAATCAAACCTCTTGTCAGACATTCTCCCACATAAGACAGAAGGCATCTGAAAAGCTGCTTGGAAAAAAAAGTCTACTTTCTAATCCAAAGAGTATTAGAGGTAAATCCTCAGCCTAACAAGAAGGGCTTATAGGTCATACAGCAAGCACAAGATCTTGAAAGAGTTTGATTTTGTTGCCCAAACAACTAACAGGAAAGAGGTTCAGAACAAATACCAGGAGTTGGATTAGTTAAGACAGCTGTAAGAAGAGCTAAGAGCCCAGCTACAGAAGCATCATCCATGGTAGCATAACGTAGGGAAGGGTGCACTCCATTATGGGGCATTAGTGATGCTGTATATCACAAGACACTGCATCCAGACTTTGATGCACTGGTGCACTGTAGCTTTTAGAGGAGGTTTCCTTTATCAGTGTAACAACTTGCCATGTCATGCCCTACCTCTTGAAGGCAGTAACAAAAAATTTAGACTCCTAAATGAAAGTTATGGCTTTAAAACTAAGTATGAATTACATCACCGTATTTTACCTTCAGTTCTTTTTGCAGCTTTATTACTTCCTCATTTTCATTTATGCTTTTCTCTTCTTTTTTGCTGATCTTTTGCTGCCAGTCACTATCTCTCTGGTTATTCAGCTTCCTATATTTCTGCTTCCATGCTTCCAGTTCTAGTCAGTACATAAAATGAGGTTACATAACGTATAGTTTCAAATGCATATTTGACCACATTCACATCCTTCTACTAAAGTTACTTGGATTTATCAGCTATGACCACAAAGGGACAACAGAAGCCTTTAACTGTTAGAAGTTTGTTATGTACTACATAAAATTAACACCCAAACAACCATCAATAAGTAAAACCAGAAATTTAAAGCAGCTATCACAACATATTCAGACCAATTTTGCCTCCCTGCTCCCTTTCCATGGAGAGATTACCCAAAACTAATTTGTTGGTCTCTTCTAATTTGGCTTCAAGCACTTGATCTTGTTCAATCTGAGTCTGTTCTTGTTCTTCTAATGTCATCCGCATATCTTCAATGATTTTTTCCTTTTCACGCAGAACTGAAGATTTGAAAATAAATTTACAGATGAGCTCCTTCCTAGGTCCCACCATTCTCTCCCAAAGAGCCTTCATTACAAGTCCTTACCCCCATTCCCTGAGATGAAAAGCTCTATTAGATATAGGGCATCTCTACTGAACTATCTAAATCCAAAATTTAGTGATTCTCATCAACTTGATTTAGGTGTGCATTTCAGGGTTAACATCAGTCAGACTGCGGCTTGTATTATGTGAGAAATTAAGCATTGTTCAACTGCTAAATGTTTATCAAACCTGCAGAAACTGTTCATGTGTTAGTTCATGTTTCAGTGTTTGATTTTGTTAAAATGGCCAACTAAAATGGCAAGTAAATACCAACATTTAATAAGTTAACACTGATACAGCAAATCTACACTTTCTCTGGGGCTTGTATTTTGTATTCTGAGACTGTCTCTTTGCTTTCAAATATACCTGCTAATAATGATTCAATAAAAATTAGTTCCCGACTTTAAAATATTAATGTCCAGGTTGGGGTTTCTCAGTATTTTAAAATATAAGTATACAAGACTCTCCAAATTCATTAACATGACAACTCATTATGGTGCCATTCCACACCAAAAAAAAAAAAAAGGAAAAATAATGGCTTTTTCTGACCTTTATGTGATTTCTCATACTGCTTGGAGATTTCTTCCAGCTTCTTATTATTCAGCTGTTCCTAAATACCACAGTGAAAGCAAAAATCAAAGAAAATGTGTTGAAAGAAACAAATATACATGCTAGAAATGAATAGCTTTTCATTCTGAGCTTTAATAAGAAATGTATAAAGTATTTAAGACAAACAGTCCAGATTAAATAAGTTTTTAATATAGTGTAAAGGACTATTCAAGCTGATTAAAAAAAAATTTTACAGGAAGACATTGCCACTAACATATCCAAGTGTCACTAAACAGAATCAGGGTATCTGCAGGTATTAAGTATGTATTTACCAGGCAGATTATTCTATTTAAAACAATTTGACAATGTCCTGCAGTGAGAAGTTCTTTACACATCTTTCATTCATCCATTAAAATTAATTTCAGCTGGCTACTCTTATTTTTACCATGATTTCTGTAAGCTCTCTCTTGTTGCTTGGAAAACTTGCCTCATTAATGGATTAGTCTGAAAAACTAAGAGCAAGTAAAATTTTAAAAAATAAAATACCTTTTTAAGTTGCAGGATTGTGCGCTGTTTGATCTCTGATTCTTCACTAAGCTGGTTTTTAATTTTCTGAAGTTCATTAACTTTGTTCCTCAGGGATTTCTCCTCAGATCGCATTGTACACACCTGTAACAACGCACAAAGACAGCAGGCAAAGCTAACATTTAGCTATAAGCCTTTTACAATCTCTGTAAGTTATCTAAATAATCAAATACTTTAATTAGGAGTCAAATTTTTGCAAGCATCTCAGCTAAATCTCAGAGACTGAAAGTGCACTATACTATACATCCTTCATAGGGAAGGATTTTCACCATAGAGTATTACATTTGGTAGGGGGTGGGGGGGGGACAAAATGAAACAAAAAAACAAACCCCACAACAGGAAATAGCCTATCGAGCTACAAATTCAGTTGTCCTTTAAAAAAAGAACCCAACTGTTTTCTGACATGTGATCCCATCCACTCCTTGCTACTTCTCAAACAGAGGATTATACAGTGAAGGCTGAGTAGGAAAAGGTCCTCAAATCCTAGGCTGCTGGGGAAGACATTAATACTTTAAGGTTTAACTTTGAAGCCCCAACTCTTGCAATAGTCTTTTGAATTTTAAGTTCTTGCAATATCCCATGAGGTTTTAAGGAATCCTACTGCTTGATAACTAAATACTAACAATATCAGTAAAAGTTATTCCATTTCTTCTTCTCCCCAGCCTTAAGAAAATATAGCTCATGTTTTAAAATGTCTCTAGAAGCTAATGGTTTCCCGTTCTGATTAATCCAGCTTCTCCTCCCAGAGATCAGCATTTTCTACAAGTCTGAAGCCTGAAGCTTTGAAGTGAGCACAAATAACAACGTAAGGCTACTGTTGTTATAAAGATTATGAAGTCCTTCTCCATAACCAGATTAGCCATAGTTTTCACAAACTTTTCTCAAGGGTATTAATAAAATTTACTTCCCCCCTTCAATATCTGTACTAATCTGTGTTTTCACATCTGGTCTTATCTTTAGCCTACAGCTTCAATGACAATGTAAATTAAGATTCACTGTTACTCTAAACGTATAACTCAAAATAGCCTACACAGCTAGAATAGCTACATTCATAGCCTGAGTTTTGTGAAAACAGGTTTTAATAACAGAAACCCAAGCATAAACCTGCAGAAGAAACATCTGGCCTATGGTTACCAACCTCGTTTTGTACTTGTTGAATTTGTTTCTTGGCATCAGAAAATTTCTCTTTCAAATCTGTATATTCTTCCTCTTTCCTCTGCAAGTCTTTTTTTAAACTCTGTACAAGGGCAGAGGTCTCAGAAAGATCTTTACGTAGTCTTGTGTTAGAAATTAAGAGACAAAAAACAGTGTTACGCATCTCAAAGAAACAGCTTCTACATATTAACTCAGGCTCTTGGACTGCTGTTTTTATTAATGAACAGAATCTCAGATTTATCAAATCAATTACAAGCTTTATAATTTTACTTTTGGATTTCAGCTTCTTATTACATGATCCTGACGTAACTGCTCAGATTCACTTCTGAACTCTGCAATTTTTTTATTTTTTTTTTTTTAAGCACAGTAGAGCAACCATTAATGTCATTAGGTGTCCTTACAAAGTAACAAAATGAACAAGGTTAATATTGAGTAAGTTTAAACTTGGTATCTATATCCCAGACCCTTTAAGTTTAAAAATAAATAAAAATCAAAAGAAAATAGAAAAAAATATCATTGCAACAAGTACTGCTGTTACAAGTGCTACAAAGTAATTAAGAAGTTTGATCGGTTTATTTTTAAATGGTCATATTTATTTTTGAAATAAGTAAGACATCTTGGATTTTTACTTTAAAACTAGTAGAAGGTTTTTTAGATTCTATAACTGACAAAACAAAATAAGGCCCCACGAAAGGAAAACCTTTCAGAGCTTTACAAGCACAAGGTCAGGGATCTTCAGACCTTCATGTTAAATTGTACTTTAGAGTTTATGCAGGTACCCACATATATGGCACTAAAGGAACCCTAGTAAGGAGAAGGGCTACATATCATCTTAAAGCTATTTTTACATGATTGCAATTTCCTTACCATGTAGGAAATATAATCTCTCAGGTACATTTAATCTCTTATTTCTTAAAGATTTAAGAAGTAGAGGGGGCTGGGGGAAATTCTACACTCCTACACCCATTATTCCTTCAGGTTCTTACAGTAGACTCTGTTCACATGGAATAGCTATTACCAAAACCTGTTGTTTACTCCCTAGGCTTTTTTTTTTCTCTTTCTTTTCCTTTTAACCATTCAGTCCTTTCAAAAGAAAACATTGCCTGCTTTTATACAAGTTACAGGATATAACATTAAACTATACATCATTTCCTCCAGAAAGGGTACGCGACATAAAACTATTAGAAATCCCCAAGTAATTCTTTATTTCCTTGCATGCTCCTCTTTCCCCCTACAATAGTTCCACATGATTTAGATCTATATTTTTGAAAGAATACACAAACAGGTGAGCAAAACATAGCCAGCAGAATATGCAAATATAAAATTCAGGTAGTGTATTAAAAGTTCTTAAAAAAGCAGTTTGGTTGAAGTTGATAAACTGATGTACACAGAAGCTAGTTTTAACTCATAGCCCTTTGAGAGTAGACTCAAGTTATCTCATTATTTACTTACAATTCTATAGATCGTATTTGCTCATCTTCATTTTTCTCCTTTTCCTGAAGAGAGTGTTTCATGTTCTCTAAGCTGTTCATCAACTGCACAACTTCCTCCTTCAGATTTGCTTCTTGATCATTTAATTCTTTCAGTTTTTTGTCTGAATTGGCACATTTCTCTTGCAGAGCTACTGTATTATTTTCTAGATTTAAAATAATAACTTCTTTTTCTTTAAGTACTTCTTCTAACTTTGTTATGATGCCATCTTTAGCTCTAAAAGCCTCCAAGAGGCATTCAAGCTCTCTTATTTTTCCCTTGTAGCTAGTCACTTCCTGCTCAAACTGTGCAATTACTCTGTGATCTTCCGCAGCCCGTTTTTCAAAAGCCTGTGTTTTCTTCTGTATTTGCTCTTGTAACTGATTCATAAGATCTTTTTCCTTTACAGACTGACGATCTTGATTTGCTATCTCATTTAATTTTATTTTTAGTTGATTGTTATAGTTCTCGGTGTCATCAAGTCCCTTCTTTAAGTGTTCAACTTGTTGAAGTAGTTCTTGAATCCGCTGGCTTTTTTGTGAAGAAGTCTTAATAATATTTTTGCATTCTTCCCAAATGCTTTCAATACTGCAGTAAAAGGAGCTCTCCCATTTCAGATCTGCTGCAGAAGCAGTTTGGGACTGCATACATACAGGACTCATTTGAGCTCTCTCTGGTTCATATTTTTGAGAGTCTAAGGAATCCTTTAGATTAATTAAATCAATATCCATAGCATAAGGCTCTAAGTGACATTTATACAACTCATCTACTTTGGACTGCATTGTTTTAATTTGTGACACTTGATCAATTATATTTTGTTTGGCACCTTCTACTTCACTATTTAGCTGAATAATCTTTTCTTCTTGTTCCCTATTTATAATTTTCTGTTTGTCCAATTCAGAAACAATCTCCTCATAGTCAGCTTGACACTGCTGAAGTTCTTCACTTAAGCCAGAAGCCCTTTCTTCAGAAGCAGAGAGCTTGAGATGCAAGTTTGTTATCTGCCCACTGAACTCTTCTTTTTTGTTTTTTTCTCTTCTGCATTGTTCTTCAAGTGCAGCTAGCTGACCTTCCAAGTCTTCAGTTCTTTCCTTCAGTGCTAGTATCTCTGCATAGTTCTCAGGAGTATTTGTTTTCACATATTCAGTTATCTTTTGCTCTAGAGAGTCATCTTCCCCACTCTTCTTCATATCTCCTAAAAATATCCAAAACATGCAGCTCAGGTTGATTAAAATCAATAGTACAAGTCACTAGCAATACCAAACAGCAATTACTATATGGAAAATGGTCACCATCTGAAAGCCATACCCTCATATCATATGGCATAAGTCTTGAAGTAGTTAAAGCCCTCTTAACAGTTTAACATGCAATAGCTGCCTCTTATGCTTCTAGACGTAGTTCGCAGCAAGAGGTGTTCAGAAGCCTTAAAGAACACTTTGCCATGGCTCTATTCCAGCCTTCTACTCTGCACCACTAGTAGAAAAATCTAGCTAGTTTTACTAATATGTAGTAACACCTATGAGCTAGATAACATTCACAGTTACATCTAGTTTCCACCTTCACTGGTCCAACAATCCCTTTAATACAGCCAGCAATCACCCATTCTACATTTAGATGAACAACAGTATCCTATACTTTTCTGAGAAGTTTCGTTCATACTCTACCCCCTTACTGTAAAAATGAAGCTAAAAATCCAGCACAAGCTTTTCGCTTAGTATTTGGGACCTTCCTCTCTTCTTTTTTCAATTGGTTTCTAAGCTAGATATAAGGATAATTATTTATGCCACACCTAATATGTTGTATGTAAAGTTCTCCCAGAAAGATGTACAACATTCCATCACAACCCCAAATTTCCATAAATATTTTATTAGCTTAAGACTGGTTTTTCCCTAAGTAATGAGCAATTCTAAGATCACATGCATTTTACCACCTTCAAAATCGACTCCCAACTGTATTTCACACAAGTGTTTTAGAATCCAACTGCGTCCATTTAGTAACACATATGCTATGTTATAGTATTAAAATCAGGCCTGGCTATCTCTAAGGATTAGATTGTCACAACTGTGTACTCCAGGGAGATACTATGGATTCTTGTGAGTACTGCAAGTACAGTGAGGTGGAGTTTGGCAGTCATCTCATTTTGGGAGCATTAAGCACAGAGATACATGTATACCACATGGAAACATCCGCTGAACAGATCCAACAAGTTTTATAGAGACACTAACTTTGAGTTACTTACAAAAAGTCATACTGAAGTATTAGCAATAGTGTTTCCCATCTCAATTCAGGTCTTGGTTTTTGATTATTTTTAGAGTGATTAAATTGTGTCCATAGGACAATTTTTTCTTCCTGCTTTTCTGTACCTTTTCTTTTCTGTTCTAATTATACATATCAAGTGCTCCTGCTAGGTCAGACACAACAGCAGCTTTAGTTTGGCTTCTAAAGCCATGCTTCTAAACCCTACAAGATTAAAAATTTTGAACTGGGAGATGGTTTTCTCTGAAAGCCCAGTTGTATAGTACCAAGAAAACATATCAGACAAAATACTATGTATTCTTCACACTGGACATGAGTTTCACATACTTCACTAAAAGGGAAAGGTGCTGAGGTATCTTAAGACATTTTGTGATCCAAGGTGGCAAGATGAAAAAAGTAGTAGAGCTTAGCCCAACACCTATAGTGAGAAGGGTGTGATCATTCACAAGAGGAATTAGAAGTGATCTAGGTGCTTTGCACTGACAATCACAATCATGCAGCAAAGCAGGATAAGTATTAGTGCAAGAAGATACGTGATAATCAGTCCAGAAGCTTTTTGCGCAGAAAGTGCTAAGAAAGAAAAAGCCCCACCCCAAAACATGGGAGGCAAGTCCTAGAGAAGAGTACAAAAACCTGAACTTCAAGACAAGATAACCTATCTTCTCCCAAAATAAACTTTGGTCACAGGCCATTAGTGTATCTAAATTCTATGAGTAAGCCACCACAGTGTAGCTGTGCTCATTGTTCTATTGCGCCAAGTACGTTTAACGAGAAAGGTTAAATGTAAGTGTATATATATTAATACATTTCATCATTATGGAGCATCTAACAACTCCGTTTTTAAATCAGATGCCTTATATTCTCAACACCCACAAAAGAAACATATTTAACATTACTGAATAGCCTGTTCTTCCCAAAAGAAAAATCTCACTGCTGACATTAATTAGCACTGTTAGTTATCGACTTTAATTTCTTGTTTGAGAAGAGCTATCACGTTTCTATTTTTTGTTTGTTTAAACAAGCTTCAGTCACAAGATTATAGCAAACTGACTACTAATCTGGTATATGAAGGAATCTACATCAGCTTCATTTCCCCCCTTCCTATAACATTTATATAGGTGGCACCACCGAAAATGGTCATGGCTAGGATCCAATATTCATCCCAACCAAAGACAGTAGAGACAAATCAGAGATGCATCTGGTACAGAAACAGGAGCTTCTCTTAAGACAGACTTCAAATGACACTTATTTGAACAAGTTGTACAAACATCACAAATGCCCTACTAGATCACACACCATCAGTTGACCCAGCCTAATATTTTACCTCCTTTTGCTACTATCGGTAGGCCCAGCCACTTCCTACAGACCTTACCTGACAGAGAACAATTAGGAATGTTGGAGGAATACAAGACAATATATGCCTGCTTAACCCTTTCGGTATCTATGTATGAACCTGTTGGCTGTTAGCTTGTCTAACCACTCCTGGAATCCAAGAATTATCTGCCTCTCCCACCTTCTAGGGCAGCAAATATTATAAGTTCACTACCCACTGCATGAAGTGTTTTGTTGCATAATCTTAAGCTGATATTATGCTAGATTGAGTGTTCCCTTGTTCTTTCACTGCAGAATGTAATGAAAGACAGTCTGGCATTCAGCTTATTCACCATCTGTAACCTCAGTTTTCTGTGATCATGTGACTTTGACAAGTCTCCTTTTAATACGTTTTATCCTCTTTATGGAGATAGATATTTTCTGCTTCCTATTTTTAACCTTCTTTCTCTTTTTCTATCCCATCCTCACCCAAACAATGCCTGGAAGATCTTACTTGCACCTATTCTTCAGAAGGAAGGCAAGAAAGTCAGGTACACAAAGGGAAGACCATTTTCCTTTTACATATGCTTTCCATAGTTCTAATGAGAAATTGAAGCCTAGCTGTGTCCTGAAGTCAAGATAGAGGCAGGCAGATCTTACAAATACCATTTTGCACAAGTCACTCCCATATAGCTCAGTCTCACTGATCAATAGACTTTAATAAAGTGGATAGCGTAAGCAGCAGTGTCCTTTTAAGTTTTCACCCTTATCCTTGAAGGCCTTCAACTGCAGTCAGTTTATTCACCTCATTCTAAAAAGACTGCTAAGCTCACAGATAAAAGTAAGGAACGCAAAAAGATTGGAATGGAGCTGCACAAAATGTGTCATCTGTGAACTGAAAATAATTTTACTTCCATTCAAGTGGAAAACTTTTCTCCTTTGCCAACACTGCCACCTTGACCAGAGCTGGTGTGTTCACAGCACGCATACAGAATGAAACATCAAGTTTCACAGCACATACTGTATGACTAAACAATCAGTAAGTGACTGACACTTTTGATGCTTGCTTAGACAATTTTAAAAAACTTGAGCAGGAGATGCTACTTTCCCAGAAGTCCAGCAACATCAAGTTTAGTACAAAAACAACTATTAAGAAATTGCTTAAGAACTACAGCTGAGTCTGCAAGTACATTAAAGATGAGAAAAAGCAGCAGAAAGGAAAGAGTCTAAAAACTAACTTTTATTTTAAGCATTTAGGAGTGAACAGTATAGGACCTTCTGAAAAACAGATGATATTTACATAACAGTTACTTCTATTTACAGTTTTAACATAGCAGATTTTCTCCTCATAACATAACGTTTACGCTTCACAACTTTTCGCTTCTGTTCTGGAATAGTAATCAAGTTTTTTTGGAAGACCCCCTGTTGAGTGATGGTAGAAATTGTACCTTTCTTTGTAGGCGGCTCTTCTTCCACAGTAGGCCTATTTTCAATGCAACGTTTTCTTCCCACTTCCAATACAGTTTCCTCACAATCCTTGAATTGGCTGCTTTCAATCACTTGGTCAGATTGCTTTCCTGCCAATTTTCTTTTAATGGTAGTTACAGTGCTGTCCTGTATTAAAATAAGATCAATTACTTTGAAGTTTTACAAAGTGAGCACTTAAAAGGCTTAATAGTCTTTTACACACAAATAGTTTTACAAAGCTATCTGGGTAACATGTATAGGGGTTGTCATAGGAACAAGTCAGTTACAGATCAGTTACTTAAACCAGAAGCAGGTACACCTTCATATACTAATAAGCACAATGCTTTGCACTGTACAGAAAGCAGAGCAAGATACTAGGAAACCACAAAATGCAAGACTTTCATATAAGAGGAGTTTGTTTTACCACCTGAAAACAATTTCCAGTGTCAAGAGTTGATGAAATTCCTGATTTGTTCAAAGGGCAAGTGGTCAGGTCTACAAGTTCATCATTTTCTTGTCATAGTTGGTAGAGTTGGGAGTTTTAATAGCCTTCAGCAAAGCCACAGATCATTTTTATCATGACAGGTCTGATTCAATTTGAAAGCCTAGTCAGTTCTATCACACATACGGTAGGCTATATATTTGACTAAGAATAAAGTTGCTTTACTTGCAAGATGACACAAGTGGCAAGCCATGCTGGTTGCCAAGGACCAATTACTCATTTTAGGTACTTCATTAAAAAAAAAATCTATAGAACAGACTTGAGGTTTGTGGTCATGTTTTAAGTTTCATGCCACGCAGTCTCATAGAAAGACTAGACAGAGTTGGAGCCTTGCTCTTGGAAGGAGTATTAATATCAAGCAGTCATCATAACTCTTACCACTCTCGAAGCATTCATACTATTGAAAAGCTAAGTTGCTGTGGGGCAGAGAGGGGCAATAGAAGATTAAGTATGGTCAAAGCCTTAAGTTTACAGTGGAAGAGAGAAATGGATCAGAGTGCTGACTAAGTTCCACTTAAAGTGTTCTCAGAACTATTTCAGGTTACTAGACATCAGGCTCAAAAAAACACCTAACTGCATGTTTTGATTTTTTTAACCTGTGTACATTTAACCGAGCTAGTGTTTTGGCATTCAGCAGCTAGCAGTAGACTAGCCAGTTGCAAGTTTTATCAAATCACATCAAAAGCAGATACCCTGGCCATCCACTCTTAGTTCAAACTCTGTTCTATATATTAATATTATTGGTCTTGCTTTGAAAGCGGGTGTGCATGATGGTGGTGGGTGGAACACACTGATTTTTGTCACCAATTTACACAATCACCATCCTTCTCACATTATTAACTTCTAACTTCAATTAAATTTGACCTTTTGCTGCAGCAAAACCTCCTTTCCTTCCTCTTCCATTCAGGCAAAAATAAAGAGACAGTGATATAATCCCTCTGTTCCCACTGCTTAAGTCCTCCCAGTTTGAGTTTTTTTTGGGGGAACTGTTTTTTTTTGTTTGTGTGGGTTTGTTTTTTTTTTTTCCCTTTTTTTTTTCTTCTTTCTTTAGACTGGCTCTTCAGAATCTCATCTACTGTCCTCCAACTGCTTCTGAAAGTCTCATTTTTCACACACCCCCGCACATGTTTTGTGGTAACTTTCAATGCCAACTCACCTGCTACCATTTCAAGCAAGTAGCAATTACTTACAGAAAATTTCAAATTTTCCAAAATAGTTAAGTTCATTATAAACATAGATTTAGATTTTTTTTTGTATAAAGAAAATTGAGATGTCTAAGACTTACATAGTCTTTTACGGTTTCTTCTAAATGGGATATCAAATCTTGTAGTCTCATAATAACATCATCTTTTTGCTCCACAATGTCCATTAGTTCTTGAATCCTTTTATTCTGTGTATTCATTTTCTTGGAAAAGAAAGAATAGTAGTTCAGTCAGTGTTAAATTGTTGAACTATACCATGCATTTAGAAACAAGATCAGTTAAGCTAAGCTTGATACAAAAATAAAAAAGCTAGAAACACACTATAATAGCATTTTAAGCTACTGGAATTTTGTATTAAAGCAAATAATTTTGCACAAATTGTTCCTTGAGAAAGTTACCTCAGTTGCTTCTTTAAGCTGCTCAGCAGACTCATCTAATTTGATCATCTGCATTTCAAAGTCTGTAACAGGAAAAGAAGCTTGCATCAAATAAGCAGCTATTACATAGTTCACTCAGTAATCCATTTTTCCAGATCTTTTGGTACCTCAGTAGCTTTTGGGCAGATTTTTTTGGGGCTTTCTCATTAGTAACATTGGGCCTTGAAACCCATGTAAAATATAGATCACGTCAAGAGACTTCTGCTGAAATCTTAGTATGAGGTATTGCTACTTTTGCTTCTGTGAACGTTCCACAGGATTCCTGAAAACACTGCATCAGCAAAATGTAAAGTGTGGGGATTACAATATAACCATGAAATTAAAACTCAATAACATTGACATTTTACCCCACAATTGAGAAGCCTGCAACTGACAGTTTTAAGTGTTGTCTTAAAAATGAAATAACCAAGGCCTGTGGAACTGTTCAACTTGAACATACACAAACCAATTGGTTACCACCTCTATACATATGATTTGGTGCCAAAATCCTGCTCAACTGGATTATTATTTCTATTTTACAGTAGTCAGTCATTTTTTTCCTGCCTTGCACATCACACACTCAGCTTACCTTTGGTTTTCTGTGTCAGCTCTTCTTCAGTTTTGGTTAGTTCTCTGGTTTTCTTTATCAGCTCTTCTTTGGTCCTAGTTAGTTCAGTGGTAATTTTTCCCAGCTGTTGTTCAAGCCAACCTATAGCTTCCTGTGGGTCCTCTAGGGACAAAATGTATCTGTGTGCTTCTTCTGCCTGCTTTTTGATATCAATGACATCATTCTGCAGAGAATCAACAATGCCCACAAGATCAAAGTAGGTGCCTGGCCCTATACTACATTCTTCATCCTGAAAGATAATTTATATCATTTAGAAATGGCAAATAATTACACAATAGCCATTATTTCTACATAAAATCTGGAAGACCATTGTGAATTCAAACATATATGTACAGTTAATTCTGGCTTCAAAGCCGTCTTGTGGGTTCATATGCAATTTGATTGCCAATTTCTGTCTACCTTCACATGCAAGTCTCCATTATCAAGTAATAGTTACTTTATTTTTATAGCATTTAATGACCCACCATCACATTCCATTTTATGTCACCACAAAAGCATCCCCCCCAAATTTAATATAAAAGCTAGTATTTTTTTTTAAGCAATGAGAACATTGAATGAACACACAAGTGAACTTATTTAGAAGGAATACATCTGAAATTTTCATATATCAGTAAAAGTTTGTGAGGTGAAATAAGTGTGTGGTAGCTTACAAAATTAAGTTGTACTCAACACGCTAACTTCGTATCTTTCATCTTTGTTTTTTAAAAACAAAGGGTTCCAAACTCACAAAAGCTGACCTCAAGTTAAAAGTCTAGTTATGGATTAATTGTATATACAATTCTCATTGCTTCAGTTGCAGCTACAACAGCCTTAAGAGGGAAGAAGTCTCTAGGACCACTCCAGTACAGTCCATACATGAGGCCTAAGAAGTCAGCTTCAAATACTTTAAATAGGCACTTAATGTCATGCATTTTATACCATACTTGCAGGTTTTCCCCCAATTTCTTTGTATACAATAATTTTCACTTTGTGTTGCAGCAATGCAGAAAACCCCAAGGATTCCCAAATGCATACCCAAGGCTCAGCAACTACCCCTATTAAATGTGATAAATATATCTTGCTGAGGATACAGTTACACAGCATGCAATTTCTTGAAACCATCCTTCTAATCCCTGAGACATACCATCACCGTAACAGGTACTCAGCAAAAGGAATGTTAGGGGCAGGGGTCAGGGGGGAGGAGGGGTGATAAAAATACCAGAGGTCCAGCTTGTTCACTGCAAGGCTGATCCTTTAATTTATTTTCTTCATCTGCATTTTTAGTATAACCATTTACAAGTTCCTTGAAGATTTCCAGGCGTCTTTCAGAATTTTCTTCAAGCCGTTCTCGTTCATAAGAAAGGCACTCTCTATAGGAGGAAAAATAAGTCAGCTAAAAGCTAGCCAGTATGAGCTGCTAAGAAGTTATTAGTACAGCTGCCTATAAACAAAAAGATTTTTTTTCTTTATTTTAACAAAATAGAACAATACACAAAACAGTGTTGCATCACCAAAACAGAAGTATATTTCCCCCACACATACCACTGAAGAAGGAGACAAATATATACACAGATTATGGATAACACTTAACTACAAGCATTTTTTCTAAGCTTCTTGAGCCAGAATACCCGTTAGTATCACTAAGACTGCGGTAACCAAAGAATTTGCAAGTGTCACTCTTTGTATAAACATCCTATCAACAAAGCTCTTCTCTTAGGCAGAGCTCTACAGATTCCACCCACCCCCCCAAAAAAAAAAAAAAAAATCAAAGCCTTTCCTACACAGTATTTTTCATGAACTCATAGTCCAAACAAACTGATATATTAACAGAAGCAGTAAGTCTAGCATAAGAGTGTCATCTCCTATGGCCAATAGACAGATTTAAGAAATAAGTGAATTTACTTTCTTTTTTTTTAACCAGTAACTTTGAAAGCACTTGAAGCTAACTTACTTGAAATCTGTTTCCCGCTCAGCAAAATATTGGGTAAATTCTTGTGTCACTTCTTCACGAATTTTTAGTTCCAGCATTAACTTATTCTTCTTTTCAGTAATAAGTTTGTTCTTCAACTCTTCTATGAGACTCAGCAGTCCCTAGAATTACCATTAGTATTAAGTTTTTCATAAAGAAACAGTTTCCCAGAAATGAGATTTTTCCCATTCCTCAAACACTACAACAACACTTTACTCTTCCAGTTGGCAAAAGCTCTTCCAGTTCTTTTATTAGCTTATTCATAAACAGGAGGATTCATGAGTAGATTAAAATACCTGTTTGGTACTAGCACACCAATTTATAAGTTTGTACAGAGTAGGCATTTGCAAAGAACATTAAGTTTATTACAAGAGTTCTTGAAGATGTATTAAAAAACAGGCTTAACCTCCACAGGATTTGGCTCTTGTTTTCCAGATGCTCATTTTTGGGGCAATATTAATGAAATCTCCACAAAACAGTCTCTAGTCCTCTGTTCCCTCCTCCTTGTCTTCCCTAGAACTGACTAAAATTGCTGTTCCTTAAAGAACAGTTTTCAGAGTTTTCTTGTGCATAGAATACAAAGGAACAGACTTCTGTATTGCTAAAAACCAGGTAATACTTGCTGTGCATTGACCATAGGTTACCAAAACGAGAGAAAGGCAGATCTGCAATTCTTTCTGCTCAGTCTGTATTTAGACACATTTCATAGAGCTTTCCCACAATAGGCACTAAGTCATGAGTAATCCCACTTTCAGTTCTTAACACTGAATTTAGGCAGCATAAGGGTAATCAGAAAAAAAAAAAAAAATAGGTGAGAGATGGGGGAAACCAGGAGAAAAATACCTTACTTCAAGACTCCATGCTACACTAATTCTTAAAGTAGCTCTGGCACATACCATATACTCTTCTTCTCCAATAAGAACTTTATTTTCTTTGTGTTTGTGGACTGCTGCTTCTCTTGACATATTATGCTGTTCCTCCATCTTTTCATCATCATCTTCAATCACATCTTCTAAGCTCCTGTCCCATAGGATAGTAGGTCTTTTCCTTGGGACTGGCATTGGCATTTTAGTGCCACTGAGTAGTGATGATTCTCTTGCTGATTTCTGGCCAAATGACTGATCTTGGGGAAGAACAGACGTGTCCATAACTAAAACCTACACAGAAAATAAAGGACAAAGTAATCAGTATTTTTTAAACCTCTACTGGCACTTCCAAGAGATACCTGTTGCCCTTTCCTACAAGTCTCCTGAGCATAATACTCCCCCAGCCTATCCTCTGTTCAAAGTCACTACTTAGACCAGTTTCTAGCTAGAGTACAAAGGAGTCTATAGTCAAACCCTTCTTTTGATCCCAGGAACACCAAATTTCACTAGCTGGACAGCCTGCAAGAGGGTTGCCACCTCATGCACCCACAGATTTCTGTATTTCATATATTTTGAGTTTCTAGTTGCATTACACAAATGTCACCTGACAAATTTTATTTCTTGAAAAGCTGTATCACCCTTATAGTTTGCTCCTTCTAGTTTTGTACATAATCTGCTTAGATGAGTCCACATTCCAAAGGCCTGGATCTATTGTTCTTTGAACATATCTAACTGTCAACAGATGTTCTCCATGCCTTCCATTAAGGCTGCAGCACTGATCCCCAACACTTTCATCTTCCAACTTTGCCAGGGTTATATCACTGCACTTACCCCTACTCATTCTGCTTAACCTCCACCTTCCCACTGAAGCCTCTATGGACATAAACACCGCCTTTCAAACTCTCCTTTGGTGCTCAACATATTTTATCAATACTTCAGGTGAGCAGTACTCCAAATTAAAATAGCAGTAGCATATGAGGCAGCTAGAATTGCTCCTGGGTGAGAGCATGAGTATAGAATAAAAGTTTACCTAGATCTCAGATCACACTCCAAAGAAACAAAAACTTCCCAACAAAGGCTTTTAAAAAGATTTACAAGGAAATAAAGCCTGCCTAGGAGTAATTAGAAAATATGATTGTAACACGAGACAGAAGAATCCAGTAACTAAATTCATATTCTTAAATATGAGAGAACCCATTATTTAAATGCAAATTGTGAGTACTGATCAACAAGATAAACTACAACACACTTACTTTTTGCGCAATGGCCGAGAACTTCAGCACATTGAGTGTTTCATCATATGCTGAAGCACATTGGCTTATGTTTACTATCATGTATACCTTCCCCTTTCCACTGAAGAATCCTTGAAGGAAATGAGTTAACTTACTTTCCCGAAAAGGTATGTGCTGCTGCAACCTTTAAAGACAAAGGAATAGATGACCAGAAGTTTAATAATTTCCAATTAGTGTAAGAGTTATCCAGCCTGAAGACTTAAATATTTATAAAATCAGTATTCCTTAAATCAATTAAAATTGATTTGGCCCAGATACATCTGTTTGAAGAGATTGTGTGGCTGTTGTGACTGCCATTATAGCCATTATCTCATATAGGCTATAGAAATACAATCAATGGGAGCACTTAAACCAAAAGCATGTTCAACATTCAGCCTAGGGTAGGTCAGATAGCCTCATGCTACACCAGACTATACCCCATCTCTCTCTTCTCCTTCCCACATTCATGAAAAGGACATCTCTAGTTCTAGGCATGCAGTATCCAACATAATCAGAGTATCTCTCATTCAGTATCCTGCCTCTGAGAATGAACGATAGCAAGTGCCTAGGCAAGAAAATGAGTATACACCAAACATATGGAGGTGCTTTTCAGAATTTTTTTCTCTAATCCCCCAGCAGTTTGGCATTTCCTAAATCAGGAGTTGTACTCTTGAATTTAACAGCTGGTGATGTAGTTTTTGATGCTTCTAGGAAATTTTATGAGCATTCCTAAAACATGACTAAACACACACTTGCCACTGAATAGGTTGCCTGCATTTTGGACACGACAGCTTTCAGTTATATGAATAGCTACAGAAGTCAGCAAGATAGTGACACTCCTGCCAGAATACATATACAGCTCATAAGTAGCTTTGCTGCAGGACTGATAAACAAGAATCATTTTAAGAAAGTTACTGCTTCCCATTCAACTGGCAAGGGGCATCTATTAACACTTTAAGAGATCACGTTTCAGACCATTTCTTCTATATTGTTAAAATTCTAAGCTATTAGTATCAAAAAAAAAAGACATTCTGAATAAAACAGCAGCCCTCTAAGCAGCTGCTAGTTTTAATGCATCCTTCCTATCTGGAAAGGACAGAAAGATAAGTCAGACCATAAATTCACAAAACATAGGATTAATCAGGAACACACGCTAGCAAAGCTTTTTCATCTTAGGGTGTGATAGACTTTGTATAAGCTATCAAGAACAGTGTTATGGGGTAAGTGAATTTGGCAAAGTGCATCCAAACAATCAGCAGACTGAGAGTTCATTTAACTTCTGGGGCAGAAGTAGATCTTCAAATGAGAACCTATAGAGAAAGCAGTTCCTGGACAGTTACCTCCAGCTGTGACTATACATTGGCCTGGTTTTTAGACAGCTAACTTTTTGTATTATTTTACTCTTATTTAGACCCTCAAGCGAGGGCACAAATAGTGGGAAGGTTTTCTTTTGTCTGCATAAGGTTAGCTAGATCAGGAGAAGAATATTAAAGTTATGTCAAGATTTAGAAAAAAACAGACAAATTTTGTCAAAGATTGCATAGTTATGATAGCACAGCAATATCCTACTGATGAAAAATGTTACACTACAAGTACATAGAAAATGGAGTTAGTTCACAAAGGAGTAATAAAAGGCTGAAAATTTGACTCTTACTGTGACACTAGTGAAAAGGGGTTTTAAACTTATTCCAAAGTTTTTTTGATAAGCCAAGCTCACAAGAAGAGTTAAATTGCTAAAATCTATGAGAGTATGTTTAAAGGATGCTAGAATGAACAATTTAATTAAACAGCAAAACAAGGCAAGTTTAAAGATGAATTCGGTAGATCAAGACTTCACAGTATAGACTTTGCAAGTCTATACATCTTTTCTACCAAAACCTTAGTGTTAGCATTGTATATTTTAAACAATAGCTTTTGAACATTGTAGGCAATATCTAAGAACCACAAAGAGTTTGCAATTTGTAAAAGGACTTACTTTGACTGTTGACAGTTCTTGAGTGCGTTAATACACTTGCCTAGAATCAGGAGAGAGGTGTTTATATTTCCACTCTCTTTCAATCTATCACCTTCATTGCGGGTCTTGGTATATCTTTCTGAACCAGCAAGATCACACATTGACAACCTGAAAGCAAATAAGGAAAATTAACTTTACTTACCTCGGAACACACAAAATTTATTCACTTTTAAAAACAATCACTTTTCTTAAAGGAAGAATGTCTTAATCTTCATCTGGATGAACCCTTCCATCCCTTTCAATGCTACTTACCCAATCAAATTTCACACTACTTCCTGCCAAACCCTTTCCCAACATGCTTCCTATTTTTCTCCCCCATCCTCTTCCTTCTGAGGTCTTACATGAGTTCAGGAGTATAGCAGTCTAGCAGAACCTCATGCTGAACAGAGGGGACAAGATATAGAACAGCATTGCAACCTGATGGCTTGAGGTAGAGGGCCAAATACTGTATGAGTGTAGGAAGTGGGGAAACCACCATACATGCATGAGGCTCTACCAGGGAGCACTGGGTGTATGATGCAGTACCCATACACCAATATGGAAGATAATTGACAACTTCATCACAAAAGAAGAGGGGGACTCTGCTCTGAACTTACTCATTGACTCGGGTCACTTGTGGTGCTCCTGAATCTTCGATTTTTAGTATCTTAACTGTGAATATGCTGTGACTAAAAGGAGAAGTTTAAGTCAGCAGAAAAGTGATAAAATAGACCAATACCTTCAAAATACTTTTAGTCTCCACATCTGTTCAAAACATTATTGAATCTGTCAACATATTTAAGTATATACTCGATCAGATACAAACTTTTAAAGAGATATTTGTATAGCACTTACTTTGCTTTTTCCTCAGACATTTAGATAGAATAAAGCTAAGTGCTTTTGCTTGAAGGAGAGTATTTGATAAAATGTTGTTAGCTTTTGTACATGTTCATCTTACTGAAGGACTGAATCCTTCTGGCTTAAAGCATTGGGTCACATACTGCTAAAGGATGCCAAAACTGAAACCTAGATATCTAGACCTTGTTAAGCGTCTTCCCCTCCTAAAAGCCACTAGCAGTATTTTAGTTTCTCCTTCCTCCCACACACCATCATATGTCCAATGTTATTCAAAATGTTTCTCACCTTCTGCTGGAGCAAGTATTTAATTTCGTGCTTGCAATACTCTGTTGTTTCAACCCCAGTTTTAGAAGTCTAAAAGCTTCTTTAGAATCAGAAATCTGAACCCACTGCAGATCTTTAGGAACAACAAACATGATAATCTTGTAAATATCATTATCAAAAAACAAAGAAGGGATTAGGGGATAATGTATGCATAGCAAGAATAATACATTTTCTTGAGACATACAAATATTTTACTAAGCCTGCTTCAGACAGAAATTATACGATGACAAATAAGATCAAGATTCCTCCTTCCATGGAAAAGGATGGACAAGTATATCACATCATTTCATCCTATTAGCACACTAAAATATGTTCCATCCAAATTAAGTGAGCAACCTTAGCCTGAGCACTGAAAAGCCAAAAGGTAGGATTTAATATGAGTATAAAAGCCCTATGCTCATATTCATCACAGCAGAATTCTACCTGGACATCGTCTCTGTTTTAGCCTACAACTTTGTGTGTGTGTGGGGGGGGGGGGGGGGGGGGCGGGGCACGTGGAAAAGTCATCTAGATATCTTTCAGGGCCATCAACTTAACTTAACTGAAAAAGATCAGTGAATAATTTTGCCTGTATGTCATCTTGATGTGTGCTAGAGTAAATACCTACAACCCTCCTAATAGAACTTATAATATGAACATTATGGCCTCTGTTAAACTAGAGGTCACCAAAATTGGTCACACCTGGTATTTTTGGTAGTACAAGGAAAACAAGAAAATAATTAACTAGTTTTCCTCAATAACATCAGGAACAGCCTTACACTTCCAAGCTTTATAAAAAGATTATGCTGAAGCATAGCTCTAAGCAGACTATTTCCTACTTCACACATTTTCTAGTCTTTGAAGAAATGAAGGAGTTTGGACAATAGAACTATTCAGCTTTTTGAATCTATAGTTTGGCATAGAAAAGAGAAAAGCAGCAGGCCAAACACCTATAAAAGCACCTTTAATCTAGAATTGGCATCTTGATTGTCCAAAGAACCTGTAACAAATCAAACAGGTTTCAAACTCTATTTTTCCCATGGCCAGAAACAAACACTGAACTGCTATTTTAAGTTCTATTAACTCCCCACACTCCCCAACTCAAACCAAATTACATTACAGGTTTGATTAAAATAGAGGACTGTAAAGTGTCATTTGTAGTGAGACTGAACTTTCTCACATATTCTTTGAAGTCTGTTTCTCTACAGAGAATACAAAAAAACTCCACATTGAGCCAATTATAACTATAGTTAAGGACTTTTGGAGTTTTTTTTATTTAAAAAATGGAAGTAAACCAAACCACTAACAAATTTGTCAGTTGTTTTTAATATTTCTCCCATTTCAAAGAAATATCAAGGCAGTGGAGTGCATGCACGCTTTTATTCTTGACTGTAAGTCTTAAAGAGAAAATGCTATTAAAGATACTTCTATGTATGTAGATTGTTGCCTTTCATACTCAAGGCAGACATTTCTAGTGCCACAGTGAATGCAGTTAGGAGTTCTCTAATCCAGAAAGAAGACTGACTCTTCAAATTACACATTTAGCAATTTGTAATATATTCTAATCACCTTTTACATAAGAACATCCCTTGATGTCTTGAGCAAGGCGTAGTGTTTTTCTTTTCTTGTCATTTGATATAGGAATCAGTAGATCATAAAAACATTCATTGTAAATCTCAAAAAATGAAACCCAAACAGAAAACTTGATGTAATTTTCCACAGTTGTGCTACTCTGTCCATCTTTTAGGAGTTCTTCCAAACCTGCCAAGTACAAAATACTACAAGTCAATATAGGCCTAGTAAAGTGAATTTTGTTTAAAAAATTAATAAGTGAAAACTGATATTACAACAGCCTTCTAAAAAACATTTATCCCAGACAAAAATCCATTGAAATGTTCCCTCTCAAGTTCTTAAGTATCTGGAAGTCACATGCTTACTCTACATGTTTGCAAGAGACACATACTCTACCACTTCCTTTTCCACTTGCAAATTCTATCAAACACATAGAGCTTGGTTAGAATTATTCAGGTCTCTTCAATATCTTTAGAAGATAGAATAAAACTGCCAAGTATACTTCATTCTAACTTTTTAAAGCAACCTAGTACTTAGGTAGTTTTTAAATGCTAAAATTAGGTTTATCTAATTACATACAGGTACTCTAAAAGCCTGTCAGGATACCACTAGGGCCCATAGCATAAGTAGTACTACTTTTCCTTGCTATAGTTTCATCTCATTTGATGCCTGTTCAGATATCCTTCTAACCATTTTATCCTCATGTTTTCTGCCCAGATAACTTCCTCACTCTCCAATTCACAGGCATATAAAAATGCCAAATAGTCATTTTATTATTAACATAGGGCAGAAATCAGTTATTGACCTTAAGAAAGCTTCTTTGCTAGCTTTAATTGCATTTCTTTAATATAAAACATACCCATATAATCAACTGGTTCTTTGCTGTTAGTGCTATTTTGATGGTCTACCTACAAAAGAGAACAGAGATTTTAAAATATATTGTTGACAGTACACCACCAGTTACTTTTGTATAACAGCTCTATTGTATTCCTATCTAGTAGGACAATGTAGTTGCAATAAGCTAATACAAAGATCCTGGCTACACATCATGCCTAGCTCAATGCACCTGTACACTTGTATTGAAAGGGTTGCTCTTACCTTAATACTCATTCCTGACACTTCCCTTACATCAGGCTCTATCACTGTATATAGCCTTTCAGCTTGCTGAACCATAAGAAAACTAGTCACAGAAAAATAGAGAGGTGGGAGCCCACACAGAAACAGGGTGATTTAACAGGATGATTTGAAGAACTCTGGTTGCAGTTTACACATTACTCTTAATCTGGTGAATCTAGAGAGTCCTGAAATTTTTTATTATTGGTATTTTGCTAATTCAGGATCCCGTATCTTACAGCTTACTAGGTCAGCCCTCAGAAATAGAGGTAAACGTAGAACACTCATTCACTTAAGAAATTGAGTAACCTATTGCTTCATGACACAGGCTGTAGAAACCTTCACAGTTGAAATAAAGTCTGAGTTTTAGAAAGAGAAGGAAAATTTTCTTCTCCTGAGCTCTTTAAAAAAAAAGGTTAAAAAAATCCCTACAGCTAGAGCTTATAAGGTTCACATACACACACACACACACACACACTCCGTTTCCAGCCTTAGTTTTGTTTGGTTGGTATTTTTAGGCATAGAACTGCAAAGAAGTGCAACTCATCTACCAAAACCAGTATGCTTAAGAGAAGAAACATGGATTCAAAAAATAGGTGTGGTTTGGGTTGTGTTTTTTTTTTTTTAATGTTTTGTCAAAAGTATATTTCATATAAAGCTGGGATTCCATAAAGTGATTCTTGAAATAGTTAAATATTCAGGTAATCAAAACTTTTAGGTTTAACTTTTACATATAAAAAACACCCACCTAAACCTGTCTCTGTTGAAGTAGACGCAAACTTTGCCATCAAATTTATAAGTTGAAGTATTGTTCTTACAACCATAGTTTTAGAAACTAGAGGGGATATATGTGAATATTCAAACACACATACATGACAGGTTTTTCTGAAGCCCTTAAAGACTGCTAGAACTAGATTTAACATATGCCTGTGCTTTTGAAGTGAAGACTTGAAGAATTTTGCTGCCACCTGCCTTCCACACTGGAGATGTCTAGTTAACTAACTCCTGGATAAAAATCAAGGTAAGATCTATTCCATCCCACAATGGCCAGAACATCCCATTATAACCTAGCATTCCACAAGGAGATGCTTAATTCTTTTCATTAAAAAAAGCACAATAATCCCTTTCTAGTTCCAATCCCTAGCATATACTCAGTTTTTCTGTACTATTCCATCTATTTATTTCAGAATTAAGAATACCAAGAAAAAGGTACACTTATAGAAAATACAAATCCCCTAACTGTAACTGGACTAAACAGCTTTAGAATTCCAGGCAACTCATAAAACTGAAGTTTATTTCTGGACTGCTCAACAGTGATCTGTTTAAGAATAAAATCCAACAGAAACCCATTTTAATTCAAATCTTTAGAAGTCCACTGGCTTTATAGCTCTTCTGTTTCAAAAAAATTTTTGCTTCCTTTGAGGATATTTGCCGAATTGGAAGAGGGAAACATCCTCAAAAATCATTAATTTCTTTCAAGTATCCTGGAAGTCAGTAAATTGTTTAAAGGAGCAGACCTACTAGCATCCCCACAGATGAAGAGACTATTTGTATTCAGTCCTTATTAAGCACCAGTAACCCCAGAGGATAAATTATCAGGTGCCCAACCTATAGAAAAAAAAGCTTAGAGTTTACATCCTATCAAATGTTCAGCCACAAGACAGAAATCCACAGGAGAACAGGGTTCGTCAGCTCTACTGCTCATCCAAATAGTTGGTTGACAGCAAATAAGACACAGCCATGCTTTAATACAGATAGCTCAATACCACCCTATTCATTTTTCAATACGAAGAGACTATCTAAAGATGTGTGCATTCATTGGTACAGAAAGAAGTGCTCCTCTACCTCTTTTGTTAGGCGGAGTATTGAATTTTTAATAGCAGTTTCTTCTCTCACTTGGTCTTTAGTCAGCTTTATATAATCTCTACACCGATGGGGTTTGATATCCATTGCCGTGTACAGCTTTCTTTGAATACTTTTAAACAACATATCCATAGTTCTTGGCAGAATACCAAGGTCATCATCTGTCCCTGTAAGCAACATAGAAAAGAAAGATCCTAATCATTACTGTGAACAAGGTATATAGATAAATGAAGACAGAAAGATAAGCAATTCTAATCTCAAGGCATACATGAGGAATTTGGAGGCCACTTACAGCATGAAGCAGGTTTTTGTTTTGTATTCTCAAGGTAACAGAAATGTCATTAAAGTGTTTTGAAAGGTATGTGGCTTTCAGCAACAGCTCATGCTCTACCCCTTAGACAGTAAGGGGTATAACATAAAACAAAAACTGGTGGGGTATTCTGCATAAGCTTAGCCTTAAGGAAAAAAAACAAACATAACACAACCAACATTGAGATTTGCAGTTTTTCAATCACATTTCATAGGCTGCCTTCACACTCTCTCAAGGAAGTAACCTTGAGATACAACTGATGACTGATCTCTCAGCTGAAGTCCTGTACTAATTCCACAGACCCTATGAAAAAAAAGTTTTAGAAGCCTTGTGAAGACTCATTCCTTTCCCTGTCCCAGACCCTTTTCTCAGAGCATACTATTTTTGCACTTGAAAGGCAAAAAGGAGTCAAATAAATGCCTTGGTGCACGCTTAATCTTTCTAAATCCAGACGCAGGTTTGAAAAGGGTTCACTTAACTTTGATTTCTAAACCAGAGGGAAGGGAAGGGAGAGGAGAGTGGAAGAGAAACTACTGTCCTGTCTCAGACTCGGACAGCATCATCTTCCAGCCTGTGATAATTTCTCCTACTCCTGAGACAGATGGGCTTTTATCAGTTACAGCACTAGCTGTGTTGTCTAAGTCAGAACATATGTAAAATCTGGTTGGCGCTCAAACACCAAGCTAGTAACCAAATAACATATTAAATTAAAGTAATGTTGCATTACATTTGTTTCTCCTCATCTCTCTTCTCTAAACCTTTTTTGTTTATTGTAGTGTCACTTTTAATTCAACTTAACATGAACAAAGTAAGTCACTGGCAAACATTGAACATCCCTAAAAAACTGCTTCAGCCTTCAATTAAGTCCTTTGCCATTGACTGAATACAGGCTCCCAAGTAATGCCAAAGTGGAAGGGCTATGTTGACAATACTGGGAATAACAGAAGAGGAAATCATTGCACCCAGCAGGCAATATTCTGCCCTGCCAATTCTTATCACAAGTTGACAGTTTAGTCCTAAAATTATAATACCATGAAAAAGCCTCTAGAGTCTGAAAATATGTGAATCAAAAAATTCTTGGAAAACCATACCACACAATATACCCCAAACTAGGCAAGCATGAGGAACTGTAGACGTTAGGAATTTTGTTTTTTGTTATTTACCTATTATTTATTAGGACAGGAAAGAGCATCCCATTATTGCCCCAGGTTAATGATAACTGAAAGTACTGGCAGTAGTCTTCAGTTATAACCCACCTAACAGAAGATCACTTAGAAGACAATGTCACGTCAATAAAAAATCAGTTTCAAATGGCTCAAAATTCATTGTCCTACTTCTGTGTATAAAATAAATAGTATAGGATCTAGAACTGCCATTTCATTATAGGAGAAATTGTTTCCATGTGAATCAAATTGCCTCATTTGTTAAACTGCTTTAAAAAAAAAATAATTAAAGAATGACCTCTTCTGACCAGAAAGGACAATGAGCTTTGACAGTACAGAAATAGTGCATCAGGAGACAAGGTCTCCTAGGATATTATTGATAAGCTCAGAAATTTGAGACAAGACAGAAATACTTGGAAGTAATCAAACATGTTTCAAAATGTTTATTCTCTGCCTATAATAATTGAAACAGACTCAAATACTATTTCTTATTTGAAGACGGTGCATATAAGATGCATACAACCTTTACACCAGACTAGCATTTTGTTATTTTTTTATTATTATAGAGTGACTTACACACTTGTTATATCCTGATATATAGAAGATTTATTTTCCTAACTCCCCCTCCTCCCTAACATTCTAGGTACTTTGAGGGGGGAAAAAAAAAAGCCACATACACCTAGTTGAAATTATTACAGCCTTACAAAGCAATATTACTATAGGATTATGTAAACTCTAGCAGTAACTCTGTCTGTTATCAGTTTAGTGGTATTTGTTATGGAAGGAGACTTTCAAAGGCTATCTATTAACATTCAAGAGAAGCCAATGTATAGGACCTACAGTTTAAATAAAGGAAAGAGTTATATTTCTGCTAGAAGTAATCCTCACTTTAAAAAAAGGAAGTTCATTTGAGGAGAACACATTTCTACTCATACCTTGGAATGTGTAGGTTTTCCCAGCATTTGTAACGCCATACGTAAAAACAAGACGATTATATCCATCCAAGAAATCTTGCACTGGTTGCTTCATGGTACCTTCAAAGAATTCTTCTTGAGTTGTTTCAGGTCCAAATACCTAAGCATTACCAAGAAACATCTTTATTTTGTTTAAGCAATCATTAGAGACTTTTAAAGAATCTTTTAAATTCTATATGTTTATAATCTTAAAGACTATTGACAGTTAAAAAAACTAGTTTGCTTGCTATTAAATAATGTAAGTTAAACAATTTTTTCAGGAATAAATTAAAAACTTTTAAAGACAATTAATTTACTCGAGAAAAAGTGAACTTCTGTATCATCTGTCCAGCAGTTTTTTCACTTAGTTGACTCAAAGAGTTTTTGGGGTGCTTCAATATGATGCTTGTTGAGTCTTCAAGTGAAATGCAGTCCTATTAAAAGGAAGCACAAGCAATTCAGGAATGAAGAGAGTATAAAGAGCTCAGCTTACAGGAAGAAATCCTCATACATTTAAAGTATTTTTAAACTAAATAAATGTCACACCTGCAATTCATTTTCTCTTTCCAGCGTCGTAAATGGCCTAATACGCAGGCAGACTTGTATGTGTCCCTTAGACTCCAAACTGCTCGTCTTAAATTAAAAAAAACAAAACAAAACAAAAATAATAAGGAAGTTAGAAATTTGACCAGATTCTTTGTTTGATAGCTAGCATGTTAAGGCAGCTTTATTTTTCATCAGGCTATTTTGAACAGATGTATTTGATGACATTGGAAGCATAAGTAATTCACTACATCAGTTTTTACAAGTGCTTAGGCCCCTGCAGAAGTTCACTGGGATAACTTAAGAGTTAATAATCTTCCAGCACACATATATATACACACACTACATTCAGTCCAACTAGAGATCAAGAATGAAACCCAGAAAAACATTCTATGATTAAGCTGCTCTGAACTGGCAATTAGCCTCATTCACAGAAGACTGATGTACCCAATAAGGTATCAGTGCAGTGCCACACAACTTAGTCTAATCTTACATATCTCCTTCAAATTAAAAACACACTGAAGATGCTCTTCATCTTCTCTACAAAATTGCGATTATTCTTATTGATGAAAGGACTAAGCTTATTAAAAAAATACAAACAATGCAAACATTAAAGCTTTCTTACCTGGCTTGTGTCCGAGCTTGAAGAAAGCAAAGAAAATTCATCAGAGAGATCAGCTTTAATATCTTCCACATTTACTAGTCCTGTTCTTGGAGGTGGCTGAATACTAATAATATAGGATGGTCTGAAAGATTCCTCATCATCCGAAGTTGGTTCCATCCTGCAAGAAAAAATAAAACTATTTTTTTGCTTTCTGATCACAAAATGTAGAGCTTCTGAAGTCCCTTAGAAGACAAGTCGATTTGAGACTGATAGCTGCAATTACTTTAAGGAGAAAGCTTTCTTCATGCTCTTTATAATTTACATAGCAAGTTTCTGATAGCTGGTCAGAGGGTCTGCAGAGGGGTTCACATCATGATGAAACTAGAACAGCCATTCTTCTTTCAATGAAAAGCAACTGTTTGCCAAGGAAAAGCCTTACATATATACCACAACCTTGCTAAAAACCATGTCTGATGAGGAAGATATAATTTTTTAAAAAACAGTCATATTGTTTCACATCTCCATCATCCCGTTAGCGTCCATTTAGAATAAAAGCTCATTGCAAGAGTAACCCAAACTTCACGGTTATCTCTGCAGGACCTGATAAATAGTTGGTATTAGAAGGCTAACATAATGTAGCTTAAGACAAGACAGAGTTCAAAAACATTCTAAGACTAATAGATAGTTTTAGCTATTAAGGGGACAATACAAAATCATAAGACCTCATGCCAGAGTACAAGTTAAAGTATTGCTTTTTAGTTATTTTTTTCAGTCATTTTACAGATCAGTAATTCATTTATTAATCCATAATGTAATGATTTTTTTACATCTCAGAATCTTGGCAGTGAAAATTTGCTATAGAAAATAAAAGTAAATTGATTCAGGGTTGATAGTAGACAGGTAAGTTTCAAAATAACCCTTAAAAAGTGCATTTTATTTAAAAATATTAGTATATTTTGCCTGCACTTTACTCTCCTATTGCTTTGTCCTGTGATTTTACAGATGTGACTTGACAGCTTTTGTTACAGATTAAGTTTAAAATAACTTATTGGGCAATTACTCACAGACTATGGCAGCAAGTGGTCTAGCAATCAGACGCCTACCACATGGTCTCTCATACAGTTTTGAAGCATTGGACACACCGATTCAACGGTCTTCTAAGAGTACATTTCTGTGTCTATGATACAGCAATGCATATACATCGTCTCTCTTAATACTAACGGAAAACACGCAGTGTTCATTAAAACACTGGACAGACCAGGGCTGGTTCAAAGCCCCTTTGCTCAAGAGGAGTGTTGCCTATTAAGCAGTCATAACGTTTTTGTTCCCCTCTGCATAAAACCTGGAACATGTCTGCACTTCAGCGTCAAAACACTTAACAGCTCAGCCTTCCTATCTAGCCTGTAAAAGGCAGATACAGAACTTCATAAAGCTAGACAAATGTCACCAAGCTGCAAATGAGGTAAAGCTATACACGAACTAATCAGCAACGTTTACTTTGTTTCTTCTAATCTATAGTGTTTGTTTTTGTCAGGCAACTATATGAAAACAAGGAAAAACTTCATCCTAAATATTATCAAAGCTTGAACAAACATTGGCCTGTGAATAACCTACTACTGGAAAGAAACATACCTGTGCTGTCACGATCCAGAAGTCTTATTCACCAGCTACCCAAAGTCACACTGCAAAACTCTTATCAGGCCTTGACAGGAAACATATTTGTTAGAAAACTGACATTTTAGTTGCTTTACATAAAATCTTATTTTAAAGTGTGATTTTTCAAGATTATGCTCTCATTCTGTGCCTTTTTACATAAGAGGCAAAAGAGAAACATTAACTTATGTATGCAAAGCTGGAACGGGAAGTGTTCATATGAGCCCAGCACTCAAGCAGTAAGGTTCAACCACTGACAGCATGCAAAAGCCAAGATGCAGACTGTCCATCTGGTTCCACATAGTGTCATACAGCACTGTAATTACCTTAGCTATTCTAGTGTGAACATGTATATTGCTTGGCTGTAGCCACTAAAAGGTACTTGTGTACTGGGGTATGTTATTGTAACTCTGCTTATTTTGACGATAGAGTTTAGAGCTGCAGATGCCCTATGAGAAAGGGACACAGAGTGGCACAGAAAAGCGTGGTCACAGTACACACACAGCCTGTACCACTGTCAGGCAGCATAAGGGTAGAAAAGGCTCCAAACCACACAATAAGCCTGGCATCTTATATAAAACATAAAGCATCAGCCCTCACACTTAAAAAAATGTAAAAGGAAAATTTTCCCTCTGCGAATATCCATCTTTCACTTCAAGGCTTTGTACTATTTCCCCGTTCTTATGGGACGCTGCCGCGTGGCTGTGTCAGCATCACGGCCCCTGGGCCGGGCGTTACCCGCGACTTGCACGTCCCACAGCAGGACCGAAAAGTTTTCACACACCCCTATCACCGTAACGCCAGTAACCACAGCCGCAGCAGGGAGAAGCGAGGGGAAGAGGCCTCAGCACCGCCCGCCGCGAAGGCCGCCCCCACTACTTCCCAGCCCCGCGACCCTCAGGCCGCAGTCACCGCCTCGTCCTCTCCTCCCGCGAAAGCCCAGAAGCCCTCCAAGCCGCACAGATTTACCTGACAGCCTACGCCGCGCTAGGCGGGTACAGCCGCCGATCCCGGGCGGGTGAGGGCAGCCCCACACTGCACTGCGCTCACCTCTCCGATAACCGCTGCCGCTAGCATGGCCCAACCGGCACGGCCGCGGCTGCTTTTCAAATCCGACCAATGGCCGTGCGCGGCGCCGCGCAGCCTTCTGGGAGGGCGGACGTTGCTGCGGCGAAAGGCTCGACGGGAAGTGTAGTCTTTGGGGGGGCGGCGGTAGCGGGGCGGGGCCGGCCTGGCCTGCGGCAACGGGGGAGGTTTCCTCTCAGGCGGCGGCGGGTGGGCTTTGCTATGGGGGTGGGCTAAGGCGGGGGTGTTTACTGAGACTTCTGTATCGCACGCACCCAGAGCCGTTAGGGCCTGCTCCCTCAGCGGCAGCAGGACCTCGACTGCCACGGGAAGGCGCCCTGGCCTGGCCGGGCCTGCCCTCACCTGCCCGCCTCGCCGTCTGCAGTGCCCGGGCTTTGCCTCCCTCAGGTCTGCCAGAAGGATATATGTAAGTTCAAGCTTGTCGATGCTCCGGGTGATTACAATGATGCTATTTCCACTGGCGTTTTGCAGGCTGAGAGGCAAGCTGAGGCGTTGCAGGCTGTATATAAACAGGATAATCACTGCAGGTAGTGAAAGGGAAGAAGCCAGTTGACCTGCTCAAGCTGCCGATGCCCTGTATCAGAGTAGGGATCAGCAAAATTGCGAAACTCCGGTTTTAAGGTCAGGCTGTGCTTCTTCCTCACCCTGGGTTACAATACTGACAGAGTGACAGCTGTGGAAAACACTTAGTAAGGTATCTTTGTTTAAAACCTTCCCCAGGTGGAAATTACTGTTTGGTACCAGGTTTGCATGATAGGGATTTAATTCTTAAACAGCAATGAGAGTTGGCTTTATTTTCAAAACAGTGTTGTAACACCAAACAGATCATCCTTTTCTAGAATGTCAGGGTGTAGAAATGTACAGGGTTTTGTAACAAAAATCACCATAAGTTTCTCTTTAGACTCTGACAGGAATTCTTTGAACTTTAATAAGGAATGTCTGCCTGTTTTAAATTTAAATAAAAGGAAAAGTAACTTGAAGGTAGTCAGTAACTACCAAAACCAGGCATTTGCCTTTCAATTGAAGAAAATAATGCCAGCTAGCACAAGCAATTCTGTAAAAGAATAATTCTACACAGATCCTGTATCAGCTGCTTTGATGAGGTTGTCTTTAAGATAAAATCCCATCTTTCTTTAAACAGAGGTTATGTCATATCAGTAAAAAATGTGTACTTGATTTCAGTTTGGATGCAGGCCATGTTCCAAGAGTTGATCTGTTTTAACAGCAGAAAATTATGCAACTTTGAAATTGTTTGCCAAACAAAACTGAGAAGCTCTTGTAGACATTCTTTAAGACTTAGGCTGACTTTTGAAAAAGTATCTTAGTTTCTATCCTGAACAGAACAGTGAATTCGAACTACTGAACTAACCTAATGCCAAACCACCTTTTTCATACCAGGAGGGGACTGAGAATGGCTCCCAAAGTAAGGAAAAAATTAGTTCCTGGGGGCAAAACTGAAAGTTGTTCTCTTCCACTTGTTGGAAAGGAAAACTGAAGATCTTCTCAGACTATTTTGCAAGGTATTCCTAAAAAGGTTGGGGGCTATTTCCTGCAGAAAATTGTTCTTGCTAAGTTGGGGCATAACAAAGTTCCTGATACAAGCAGTGTTTTGGTTTTGTTTAAATATCAGATTTCTGAAACTGTTTTTATAATGCTGCACATGCTGCATAATTTAAACTAGTATCTCAAAGGACTACTGTCAACATACCAAAAGAGCAAACTAAACCACAGTCTAAGATGTGCTCCTAGCCTCACACAAACCATGATAAAGAAAACATTAGATCAGCATAACCAGCCCAGCCTGTTTTGGAGTGGGAGATTATGAAACTCCATCTATGTAAATAACCTTTATGGCTTTCCACCAGTATATTCTCCTTAAAGTGGTTTGTGCAAGGACAGCCAGTTGCAACAAAAATATCTGCTGCCAAAACTGTTAACTCATTCGCCACTGAAATTTGATTATCTTTTGATTCAAATTCTCACTAACTTGTGGAGCAAGGTTGCCACTCCTTAAGGGGAAAAGATTTTTTTATAAATGACTTGTTAGAACTCTCACCATTACCCTTAGAAACTTATGCTCCTTGTATTTGGGACAGGATTCAAAAGTTGTGGATAGTCTACTCATCTGAGTGATGAGATGATGCCCTATGAGACAGCATATCTCAGCTAGCTTTTACATTGCTGTCAAAAGTAATTAGAGACACAGCCAACTCTGCTGGGACTTGGCCCAGCATCCTTCAGCACATCTGAGCAGCAGCCAAATCAGGACTGGCTTCAGCTTCTTTTTACTCAACTCACCTTCCCCAGGGAATTAACAAAGTACTTCATTTTCCCCTAAGCCCTTCTAGTTCTGCTGTGCTTCCCCATGCCCTGACAGCGCTGCCTTCCCGTCCTGGTTAGAGGCAAAGTCCTTCTTCTGCAGGGTTCATTTGGAGCCGACTGGCAAGGAATCTCCCATTCCTTGTCACAGAGGTGTCTTAGAAGAAAATGGTGCCTTGTGCTATCTTCTTGGTAGTCTGCCACGTCAGCCCCTTTTCACCCCTATCGTTCAGGGCAGTGCTTGTAATTTATCTTGTTATTTGCACGGTGCTGTGGATGCATTTCACAATTCCTTTAATTTGAACCTATATAGTGGTACCCTCACTGTCCCCCTCCCATCCGTTGCCTTTAGGTGACATTATTTCTAATGCATATACAGCTGATTTTATGAACTCACGACTTTGCAGGCTGCTCATTTGCTTATTTTTCTTTAGTAATATAGGTATGTTTTCCTTTATCCTTTTTTTTTTAAGCAATGACTTACTTCTTCAGTCTCACATTTCTCAGTTCGTTCAATATAATTTTTCTATGGCAGACTTTTGATTCTTTAACCTACTTGCTTATTTCTCGCTCATCCCTCCTAAAACACCTCCTTTTGGTTTTCTGTAAAAGTTGGTGTCGTGTTATCTGAAACAGCAAGACTAGCTTTAGGGTCACAAACTTAGGAGAAAAATGGCTTGGGTTTGTCAGTCTAATTTTTGTGCTTTAGCATGCATACATTCAAGCTTTCCCTTGAAACGAGCAGCACAGAGGCAGTTACCTGAAAGCAAACAAGTGTTCACGTTGCCATCCTGCATAAGCTGGCTAGCACAGCGCTTTCTTCCTCCAAACAGACATAACCATACGTCATATTAAGGATAGGAGACAAAGTGACGTGGCCCAGAGCGTGAGGTTCGCAGTAATGTCCAGAGTTAGCACCTCGGCCCTGCCGCAAATGCCATCCCGGCCCCGCTTACCCCACAGCGCTGGCAGAAGCCATCTCGTTAGGGAGCAAGACCACAGCCCGCCTTGTGCTGCCCCATTCCCACCAGGCTCTCCGGCCAACACCCAGTGGAAGGTGCCTGGCCCAGCCCGGGGACTGCCAGGGGGAGCCAGTGTGGCCACAGGCACTCCCAGGCTTGGAAGGCTTCACCCTGGGGGCTGGTGATGGCATCAGGGCTCAGAAGATCACAGTGAGGGTCATCTGGCTGGGGTGTTGAGGCCCTTTCCCTGGGCAGAAAAGGGCTTTCTGCCAGCCTGCGGCCTGCAAATGCTGCAGCTCTTTTGTGGCTAATTTGGTTAACTGAGTAATTGCAGGATTTTGGGCGGGGTGGAAGGAAACCATCACTGGAAGGAGCTTGCAGATGGTTGTGAGGCTGTTCCCTTGAGGTGCTCTGGGAGCATAAAATACAGTCTGGAAGATGAATCATAGACCCACCAGCACATGCCGGTGTGAGATGGCCACCCAGGAGCCCGGGGAGGAAGGAAGGGATTGCTGATGGGCCGCTGGATTTAAGCCATAGTGCTTGGTGCTGGACTTGGCCTTGATGCTTGGCCTTTGGCCATTTCCCAGGGCCAGGGCTGGCTGCTCCAGCAAGTAAGGTGTTGGGGTTGCCTGTGCTCTGTGGTCATGATTGTTTAAAAAGTCATTCACTGAGGACAGAAGCAACAGGGAGCTCACAGCTGGAGACAGGGTTGTGTTAAGAACGCTTATTTAGGTACTGCTGTGTGTGTGCGCGCTTCTCATAGATGCAGTGAGGCCACCTGGTCCCATGCCAGTTTTTTGTGTAATGAGAATGTGCTACGTGTGCTCAGCATATTGTTTTTAAATCTTAATAGCTTCATTTGAAAATCTGTGCATGGCAAACATATTATTACTCCTTGAGCAGGAGCTGTATTGTCTTACATAGAAGATTTGAAATATATTTACTGAGATGTATTTTGTTCGGTTTGCATAACTGAAGACTTACTCTTTGGAAAGAGCGTAACTGAGACAAAAAAGCTATCACTGTTTCTTCCTGCTTCTCCCCCAACCCTCAGGTTATTCCTTCTGTCCCTCTTTGAATTACAACATAATTCTCTGATGAGCTAAAGAGATCATTTCAGCTGTTACCAACCTTTTAATCTTGTAATTAAACCAAGAAGTTTCAAAATTGATTATTCTCTGTAATATGATAACATAAATAATCACCACTTTGAAGGTCAGAACTAGCATTTTGAAATCAGAACCTTCTACCTCTCATCAACAGGCTTAAACACAAAGACATAATTGTGTGTCTTGGATCATTATGCTTACCAAGTGTATGAGTGTTCTTATGTTCTCAGGTTATTTTCATTTGAACAGCACTTTAATAAGCATGTGTAACATGCCTATAGTGCCTCATAGTGATAGTGTTCTATACTGGCTCTAGCGACTAAAGCAAGTGAATGGCGTGGATATTCTGAGGAATTAGTAATGCACTTAATTTTTTTCAGTATTAGTGTGCTGTATGTTTTCTCCACCCACCCATATTTAAATCTTTTGTTATTATGAACAGGAAGTTTTTCAAGGCAGGATCATTAGGGCCTTCCATTAGGGCAGTTGTATTCATGTTTTCCTAATATAGTGGAATTCTTAACCTCACAGGGGCGTTTTAACATCATCACAGCATAAATGACGATAAAATGTGTCTATTAAATGTTTCTGTGATATACCCTACCCATCTGAACTGCTAGTTTGGAGTAAAATTTAATAGGCTGTCAAGATGAATAATAATTGAGAAATATTTTGTCTATGTGTGTATATATGTATTTATATATGTTTTACTACCAAAGGAAACTGAAGCTTTACAAACTGGAGTGCAAAAAAAAAAATTACTTTTTTTTTCCTTCTGCCTTTTCTAGGGTCTTTCTGTAGCTCTGGCAGCAGGTGCTATAAGACCGCTAGTGATGGCTAAGTGTTTTGCTGCTTTATTGCTGAAAGGGGCTGAACCATTCAGACATGAGTCGGCTGATTAGGCCAAACAACACAATAACATATTAGTCAATGTAACAGCAAAAGTGGCCTCCGTTGGAGAAAATGGTAAGAACTGTTTCCGCATTGTGACACAAGTATTTGTCCTATAGGTATATTAGCTGTTTTGTCTGACTGATTCATAGTCATGTAGTGAATAGTGCAGTTAGTTATCAGATGTTTAAGGTACGTGTTGTGAACAGTAAAACTACTGTTTAAAAAATATACAGTCAAAGGTTTTTTTGTGCAAACATATTTATACGAGAAAAGATGTCTACTCTTAAATTGTGTGCCATCTTACTGTTTTTAAGAACAAGTCTGCATAGATGGCTTTTCCGTAGAACTGGTTGCTAAATACAGTTTCTGGGGCATTTGTGATGTGCCCCAGAAAATTAACTCTATCGCAGCCACACGCAGTAGGCTGTCTCACTTTGGGTTGTGATCATGCTGAATCACGAAAACCAGACATTTTTGAGCTACTGGTAATTGTGTAATCGCAAACCTTGACAGGGAATCCACAAGCACGAAGACTGATGGTTGGTATTGATTAAGGGTGTAATATTCTTCCGTCCTAGTCAACGTTACACTGATGTCTCAGGACATACTGTTAGAAATGGCTCTACAGCAGGAATAATAAATTGGATCCTGTACTTAGAGAAATCAATATGAGTTTTGCCACTGTTTTCACATAGCCAGGGTCTTACATCTTAGTTTTCCTATGGATTTCAAGTCTTTATATCCTTTGGACATAAAAATGGATTAGTGTTGTTGATACAGAAGGACAGATACAGTCCAGTAACACTGGAAATGTTACTACCTCAGAAAATGTTTGTTATACGTACTGCTTATATTTCCTGAAGGGTATTTGAACTGTGTATCCAAATTTTGTTTGGTTCCTTGAAATGCACCCCCTCTCTTTTTTTTTTTTTTTTTTTTTTGATTTCTAAACCTATGCCTAAGTTCTGCAAATATGTGCATAACATCTTTTTAGCTCCAAGTCTGGGACTAGGCCTGTTGCCACTTTTTACCATACATGATGTTAATTATTTTCTTCGCACACAGTGTGTTAGCTTGTAACCTCCAGGTTAAGGGCTGGGGATTAATTCCAAATCTTATTAGTAAAACTTTATTTCTCTCCATGTGTTGGTGATTGTTTTTCAATAATCCACAGAGCTGTATAAATACCAACATGGGTAACCGTAATTTAAAGGTAAAATCTCAGGATTGACTTTCCTAAAATGAAACATATGTTTGAGTTTTATTGCAGTTGAGGTTTCAGAAGTTTTATTTTTGTTCCAGACTGCTTGTGAAAATTCTTCATGGTGTAAGAAATTCAAGTTTTAATCCTTGGGATTACTTCTTTGAGAATATTATTTCTTCTTTTGTAGTATTATGTAAAATATAGGCTGTAAATTGCTGTCTAATGGTCCCAGAGTCCTCAGAATAGCCCCAGAAAATTTTACCAAAGACATTCGTTACATTCTCAACTGTTGTTCTCTCATCTTACTAGAAACTTAACAAGATAAATAAATTGGCACATGAAGTCAATATATATCTAGAGTAATGCAATTTTGAAATAGGGAAACTGGCCAAGATATATTTAGATATATATCAGATAGATAGCTGATAGCTGAAGAAACGGGAAGATTTCCACTAAAGGGGTGTGTGTGTACATATATATATATATATAAAGTTCTGTGTAGAAGCCATAAGACTGGACACTTCTGTGTCTCAAAAAAACAAGGTGCCTCAAAAAGATCTTGTTCAAGAGCAAGAAGCTTACTGGTCATGTAACATGGGCTAAATCCAAGGATCAGATTATGTTACAGTGTAGCCATTACAGTATTTCAGTGTAGTATTACTCATCTTTCTGGCTCAGAGATGCAAGACAGAGCTTCTTTTATTCTTGGCAAGTGTCAACTCTGTCTCGACCTCAGAAACTAGTGCTGTTCTCTGACACTATGTACCATTCCTTGGAATGTCATCATGGATGGTCGGGTGTTGGTCTCTTCTCCCAAGTAACAAGCGATAGGACAAGAGGAAATGGCCTCAAGTTGTGCCAGAGGAGGTTTAGATGGGATGTTAGGAAAAGTTTCTTCACCAAAAGGGTTGTCAAGCATTGGATCAGTCTGCCCAGGGAAGTGGTGGAGTCACCATCCCTAGAGGTATTTAAAAGACATAGATGTGGTGCTTAGGGACATGGTTTAGTGGTGGACTTGGCAGTGCTAGCTTAACAGTTGGACTTGATGGTTGTAAAGGTCTTTTCCAACCAAAATGATTCTATAGCTTTGGGCACACAGGGCTTCTCCTTGAACTCACGTGAAGATGCAGCTGGAGTGGGATAGTCACACCACTGACCTTCAGATGTTTTAACTTGGGTTTCCTGTAGAGCCAGTGAAGAGAAATGCTCAGAATAGTTTCAGGCCTGAGTTAAATGCTTGTTCTGGAAGTGCAGTTATGGTATAGCTAAGCAATATAACCATAACCTGAATAGCCCTCTGGAGGAACCTTGCTTTCTTCACTAGCCTCTTAGTAGATATTAATTTTGATATGTAAACTATTGGGTGACACAGTTATCCTACAGCATGATAAAAGGGCAAGGAATGAACATTTAGAAAACAAATTTCTTAACCAGTGACTTACCTTTAAAGAACTTGAAAGTAATGGCTCTTTGACAGTAGTGCATGGCCCAGGGCATTTCCTGTTTTGGTCTGAGCTTGCCTGTTGTTTTTTTTTTAAAGCATTTCAGGCTGGACATTGCCCATCCTGTAGGAAGAAAACAAGGTAGGGAGCTTAATACATGCTAGACAACTGCCCTGCATAGAATGAAGTCATACTCTTGACAAGAAGGGCCTGTATTTATGCCATTCAATCAGACTGCACTGCTCTTTGCAGTCCTTGAAGAGAAAGAGTCTTCTTCCCTGAAAGTGGACCAGCAGATGAAAGATGATGAAGACTCACAAAGTCTCAGTTGCTTCTCAAGGAGTAGATTATTGAGCAGCTTATTTTTTAAACACATTCTTAAACCATTATTTTCAGCCAAATCAGCAAGTAGATCTACATGGCCAAATAGGTGCTGGGACAGCAGAAAAGCAGGTAGAAATGCTCGTGGGACAAAAGGGCAGGGCTGCTTCGCTTCTGTTAGGCAGTCTTAGATTGGCTAAATTGCTTGTGAAGTTGCATCTTTGGCAGTTCTTCAGCAAGGAGTAAAATATGCTGATGGCTGGCTGGATTGCAGCCTTTGGGCATATCCAGACTTGCAGAGTTAGAGTATTTCCAAATGTAGTTCAATATATAGTTCTCAATTTGATGCTGCCCTGCCTGATGTTGTCACAACATGCTGCAGCCAAGGATAAGCAGAGTTTTTAAAGAGGCCAGGCTTCCTTACTGAAAGTTTTCTTACAGCTGAAATCTGAAGAAACTGAAAGGTTTCCACTGAAATGATATTACCAAGCACTGGCTGATCTGACCCTCTGTAGTCAGAATAAACCCTATTTTGTAAAAACTGAGATGTAAACAGCAAAAATCCATTGTTAGTAATTCAGTTTTGTGTATCTGAATTTCCCTTTGCTGTTTCAACAGATTATAGGATCTGAATGCAGTTCCAGTCAGGTGCTTTTGTATAGTGCTGCCAAGTACTCTCATGCTACCACGCTTCATCATATATGTGGGTGCACTGAGGAACACACACACATTTATAAAGCACCATAAGATCTTTCTGGGTGAATGGCATAATAAAATGAAGATAATTATTCCAACAATTAATCCAAATATTCTATATAAAGCAGATTTTGGCATTGTGAAAGGAACCAGAACATGCAACAATTTTGGAGTAAGGGAGGAATCTTTTTATTTTAAGGATAATATCAGTATAAAGTTAGAAATTACTCATGCTCTAACTAATTTCTAACTGAGTGACTCATGCTCTCAGCAGATTAATTATCCAAGACAAGTGACTCAGAAATAGATGCTATAGTTTTATTATTGTTTTAATCAGATGGCTACTGCTGTTACAAATAAACATGAGGTTCAGGTATAACAAATGTAGCTATACCCTGCAAATTATGCCACAGTGCTGCTGGAGGTTGTGTTACACATGCCAAAGTTTTTTATCTGATGTTTTGTTTTCAGTTTTAGGTGGATGATGTAGCTAGCTATGGGTATCTAAAGCAGCCGTGGCCACCAAGAATATCAGCAGTGAATTTGGGCAAGGAGAATCTAATGTGGTATGTATTTGTTTCCATCCAGGAACTGTGACTTATTAAAGCCTCGTCATAGGAACATTCCTATGAATAAACTTTTAACTTCAGAATTCTTAATACATTGTTTGATGAATATTATTGAGAACATTGATATGGGGATGATGGGAAGATCCATGCCATCTTTGCCTGGGATGGATATAATACCATATTGTTGGCTGTAACCCTCTCTTCCTGTTCTGTTTCTTTTTCTCTCCCTGCCCTCCCCTCTCCTCCTTGGCTGCAGTTTGTAAGGAGGTATCACAATGCAGGTCTGATCTGATGAAACCACAACTAATGCCGATGCCTGCCTATGATGGGAAGAGAACACAGTCCACAAACTTGGGATTGCTGGCCTCTTATTAGGCAAGTCTGTTGCTCATCTTCCCCTTGCCCCCCAGGTTCCCTTTGTTCTTGTCCTTCCTCTATCATTAACTCATATCGAAGAAGTTCAGTGTCACTGGTTGCTGGGAACCCAATTTCATTTGGCTATACATGCAGTCTTCCCTGAAGAAGTCAGATGTTACCTCCATGTTGTACATTCATCATACAATGAAAATATGGAACACAAATTTATTGTAATAGTTCTGAATTATTTTCAGCTTAATTAATGAAGAGGAAAGTTTGGCACATTTTAGTGAGATGTTCATGTTTCTCAGCTATGATTCTTAAACTGGGACTTTAAGTTTCTAATGACATCAGAAATTATTCATGATCATTGCAGATACCTGTACATCCTTATTCTTAAAAAGCAGGCCATTTGCTAGTATAGCTGAAATTATTCCTGTACTGAGACAGGAGAATGTTTTAAGAAAACTGCATTGAATAGTAGTTTTATTTTGTTCAGTTGTAAATTTAGTAGACAACAGAACGAATAACTATTGACGTAGAGAATAACACAAATTATGTCAAACAAGGATTTCAAACAGCGTCTTTTGAGGTCAGTAACCTGTGTGCCTAGAACTTTGATCACAGAGGTAACGGCCAAATGACATAACTTACATGGACGTACATGCAGTGATAGATAGGTAGCTTTTCACTGAATTTTACAAGCAGAACAGCAAAATGTCAGTGAAGTGCAAATGTATGTTTCCAGTAGGCTCAAGGAGCTTCAACAAAGGAAGCTAATATTGATGAGTTAATTTGCTGAAACTGCAAGTAAGGGGTTTTGGTTTTTTGTTTTTTAAACCAAAATGGATCCTGTTTTCAATAAGCAGCGTAAAGGCGGAGTCTTTCCAGGGCCCTGCCATATGAAGTGGAAGACAGCATGTTCTGTCTGATGAAATGTAAGTTTGGCTGCTAATCAGCCAGTCCAAAGCAGTGCTAGATTAATAGCCAATTTTGCTGAAAATACAACTTCTGGGGAACTGAAGAAGTTTCTTGAATCTATGACTGGCTGAGAAAAATGGGAATTCCTTTTAAGAAAATTAAGATGTTCTGATGTTTTTCAAACAGAAGTCTTTCAGATTTCCATTTCAGCACTGACCCTGCCTAGGCAAATGAGTTAAAAATCTGCAAATGACTCCGGAATACTGCAATGAAATTTTCCAGCTGGGGGGCATGGTTATTTTAATTTCCATTTTGGGTCAAACTGATCCAAATACGGGTTTTGGTTTGGAAGTGAGACCTGTCTGCAGGTCCTTTCTTAGCTCTCTCACTTTTTGTTTTAGCATTGTTACTTTTGTTTCTTTAAATGGGAAGTGAGAAGAGCAGTTTTTCACAGTTTGTGAAGTGTCTGAAGATCTGTGGGTACAGAGCACTACATAAGTGCAAAGTATTTAAATTAAGAACTATGTAATGTCTTTGTTTTTCTTTATGCCTGTCTGTGCTGTGACTGAAATCGATCTGCTTATAATCAAATTTAAAATTGGTTGGTGAACAGGGGTGGAAAATTGGGGTTGGTTTTTTTATTTTAACCACTGACTTTCTAGTTCTCTGAAACTAGAGTTCTGCCTGATTTCCCTCTGCAGGAGGGACCTCTCTTTTTTTTTTTTTTTTTTTAAATATATTTTCATTGATTAGGTAGTCTTTGCTAATCCTGTGAAAACAGTCATGATTTCTCAATCCAGTGCTGTTTGCATTTGCCTCAAAACCTGAGACTGAGACTGTGGACTAGTTTGGAAGAAGGAAAATAAAAGCTCTGTGTCCTTTCTACCCTCTGATGGACACTGTTCCCTCCTGGGTTAGAGGAGTAAGCCAGTTTTGTCTGCATTAGAGGTATGTGTGTCTAGCTAGAATAGAGGCATGTATGTTTCTTAGACCCTTTCAGGTTAATCATTGATTCAAAGAACTTGTTTTGATGACCCAGGTGGTCTCTTTGAGTCTTAAATTCCCATTAGACCAAGTGTGTGTTTGTATTAGTTATGTTTTGTTACAAGAAAACAAATATTTTGGTGGCACTAAGATACCTGCAGTGAAATGCAAGTTGCCTTCTGTGCAGGAGAGACCCTGGAAGTTACTTTCTATTGTGTTTTTTTTTCACAGTGTGTCTAATGAGAAGACAGAAGTCTGTGATTATAGTTGTGTTTTTCTTTTTTTTGTGTGTACATAGTTTGTATTGGCCTTGTGAAAACCTGAAAGCTCTAAATTGGCCTCTTAAACAAAATGAAATGCTTTGCACAGAACAGACTATTCACTGTAATATTTACTCTGAAAGGTCAGCAGTCCCAGAAATATCAGAGGATGTAACTATGGCAAACCAACCCAATGTTAGCATAATGTTTGGTTGTTTCCCTTCTTTGTTACTAGGTAGTTGGAGCCTTTAGGAACAAATTTGTCATTTATAGCACAGCCCTTTCCTACACAAGACTCTCATTCTTTGCAAAAATGGCTAAAAAAGATATTTAAAAAAAGACTGGCATTTGAGTTTTATTGTCTGTGGTTTCATCTTAATCTCACAAGGACATATTAAATGTTTTCTCGGCATCAAAAACCTAAACAAATCTTTGGTTTATGAAGAAAAAGCAAAGTCATATTGTTCAAGTACTAAAGTTTTAACTCCAGATTAGTTGTGGTGTTTGGACTTAACCCTGTGCTTAAATGCTCATTCAGACATACACTTCCCTGCTACTGAAGGTAGTTGAGGAGAAATACCAAAGGTGTGGTGTGTTTCTGTTTTACACTGATTCCCATCTGTGGACTAGTTTGGAAGAAAGAAAATAAAAGCTCTGTGTCCTTTCTACCCTCTGATGGACACTGTGTGTTCCCTCCTGGGTTAGAGGAGTAAGCCAGTTTTGTCTGCATTGGAGGTATGTGTGTCTAGCTAGAATAGTTCAGAGAGATGCCTTTTTTTCCTCTTCCACATACAGGCAAAGAAAGTCTGGTTCCCTGTTGTTACCTGATTCGTAATCATTAATATCCATGGGAATTTCATGTCAGCATTTAAGCTCTGGGAATACAGACCAATGCAAGTGAAAAAAACCTCTGTGCAGCTGCATATTGATAGGAGAACCAGTTTCTCATCCTCTTCAGATGTGGCAGTGTTCAATGAGGAAAAGAGCCTTTTGTAGTTGTCAGCCGTTCTGTTGTTTTTCAAAGTGCTTGTTTTGAAACTGTCACTTCCCTCCTGATGGCATTATGAAGGACCATATGAAAATGCTGAGTTGAAAAGAAAGTGAAGACATTCAGCCAAGCAAAACCAGTATGTATACATACATGATGGTAATTGTCTATGGGGGAGCAGTCAGGAGCAAAGGCCATTGTTTTGTCTACCCAAATGCTCTGCCAGTTGTTACAATAATTTTTTTATGATGATGAACAGTATTTCTCAATCAGTGGGTTGTGAACTTGCGTATTTTCCAGTTACATTTTGTATATTTAAGTTTGATAGTTAAAGATAAGCAGCAGTACACTGAGCCAAATACTTCGGTATGAGATAGAGTGGATGGGGGCAAAGGAGAGTGTATTTGAAATGAGATTTTTAGCTTTTTTACATACCTAATAGTTTGAATGCATTACCTGGCTGTTCGTTTTTTACAAAGTCTCTGCAGAATAGAAACTACGGCATGAAGAAAAGATGATTCACATCCAACACCTACTTCACCTTCAGTGGCTTGTACTCCTAAGCAATAATCAAGGACTAGATTTTAAATGTTTACTGATTTGGGGAGTTTTATTTTAAATGTCTGAACTAAGGCACTGAAGGTTTTTGTTTCCTATAAAAGAAGGGCACCAACAGCTCTGCCAGGGATCAGTTAAAGTTGTGGCGAGTAAATGCACTTTCAAATTAAGTTGTATTGTCTAGTTGGACACAGAGAAACAGATGTATTGGCAGGGAAGCCTTTAGAAGGAAAAGGTTCTCACTGTTTTGTGATTGCTGCATGCTTTTTTTCAGTTGGGATGAAAGATGACAACCACAATCTCTAACTTCATCTCAGAACTGCCAGAGGATAACTGTAGAAACCACTTGGGCCACTGCAAAGTCTGGCCACAGGGATGGGCAGGCTGGTAAGACCATACTACACCTATGTACTCTCCTGACTGTTATTCCCTAGTTTTGGCTGTTGTTGTTAGATATGTAAGTCATGTTCTAGTCCAGACAACTTTTTCCAGGTAGCATTCATACTGCCTTGCCTGGACACTCAGCTTGGGGCTTGGGCCAGGAGATCTATCTATGCCCTGTTTGTCATCAATGAAGTGAAAGAACATTCCTCCTGAGGGCTGTTCAGACTGCCAAAGCTAAGTTCCTGCTTAGACAAGAGTCCCTTTCTCCATCTTTCTCTCCCTTGATGAAGGTGAAGGGTAGATGAGCTTCAGCTCTGTGCAGGGGAACAGGGGTTTTCTTCATTAAATCAACAGGCTTTGTTTAAGTGCCAGAGAAGGTGTAATTGAAAGGAGCCTGTACCAGGAGGTGGGTGGGGAGGGAAGGAACTGATGGTCTCAATATAATCTTTCTTGGCCTCAATCTGGCAAAGATTTAGGCATATGACTAAATTTATGCCCTTCACTTCCTCTGTCATCTGCCATCAGTTTCCCCTCTCAGATATATTAGTGTTTGGGGAAAGCAGAATTCTCGTGCTAGCTAGCTGTTGTCATAGTAAGGCTTAGCTTTCCTGTGATCACACTGATAATACTAGAGCCCTTTGGGTCCCTTTTTAAATACTCTGTCATTGCATTTTCCAGATAAGAATTCTACACAGTTTTAGAGCTGTTTTGTCCCATTTGATTTGCACATCTATCATTTGTCATTATATAGTTATGTTTGACTGTTAGTCTTCTAACCCTGCAATTTAAAGTAAGGGAAAAAGAGCATTAAAATATATTTTAAACGTGTCTACTGAAGGTCCTGCATACGCCAAAGAAGTATGGGATTTTTTTCCCAGTTCTGAAGATAAATTAGGAGGAAATACTGGACTCCTAGACTTGGCACTTTCCTTTTGATATGTGTGATATGTGAATATACCTAAAGCAAATCAACAACATCTGATTTTTTGCAACGAATGTTCTTAATATTTTTATGTTAATTTATTAAGCTGTACTGTATTTGCTTTATTTTCAAAGGGATAAAATTGAATAAGAACTAGTATGACTTTCCTGTAACATAGAAACAGGATAAACATAGAAGTAACCTGAATGGAAATAAAAACAGGAATGGCAGGGTGCCAGCAACCCCTTGAACAGAAATCTGCAGGCAGCTATGCCAGAAGTCTGTTTCATTACACTCTTTGCACTGTATAATACAGTTTGTGTAATTTGAGAAGATGTGTGCATGCTCCTCATTACCACTTCTCTCCAAAATATGACCAAAGCTCTGTAGGTGGCTGGCTTTGCATTAGAATAACACTGCTGGTGCTCTGTAAGATTTTTTTTTTTTTGGTTCTTGGGTAATGGGTTTACATGTGGATGGCACCTGCTTGATGCTTATTTTAGCTTAATCTCAGACCAGGGATATGGGAGCCCCACAGAATAAGGGAGGAGGAGCTAATCCGCATAGGTACCTAAAAATTTCAGGCGAGGTTGCCTGATGATAACATATCTGAAAGGGTGGGGATTCTGGGTTTTGGTTTTGGTTTTTTTTTTTCATTCCATTGGCTTTGAAACTGTAAGGGCTGGAGCACAGCACTTTTGATCCTGTGGCAGAGTATCTGAGCCACAAAGTAGCTGACTCATAGAATTAGAGAATTGAAGCCTGGCTCTCTGTATTTATAAACAAATAAATGGAGGTGATAGAAAGCTGGGTGTCTGAAGTGCAGGCCGGTATGGAATAATCCACGAAGTGTTTGCCGTGCAAATGTGTAATATGCAGTGAGTCAGTATAGCAGACTTGTTCACTGTTCTGAGTCCATTTGTGTCCTGGATTCTTCCGCATGCTATGTGTTTGTAGTCCTTTTCCCACCAGATTGCTGGTTTACAGTGAAATATATAGGAAAATATTTAAAAATAAACCAGTAGTTTCTACCTACTCCAGTTCAGAAAGACAGAAATACTGAGTAAAGGTTAATATTGAAAGAACTGGAAGTATCCTCGATTTTGTTTGTCAATATTGCACTTCTATGTTGATTGTTGTCTTGCAAGTTAGACTGAAAACTGAAGTGGCTCACAGGGTTTGTTTAGAAAGTTAGGATAAAAAGAAGGGGAAAAATTTACTTGGGTTGCACCAAGGCGTTAGAAATTGAACCTGTAACACATGCCATGACTTCATTGATGGATGTTGTACATTCCACCGAGTTCTTGATTTGCATCAACTTAAATATATATATAGAATATACAGAAATTAATATAAAGAGATGTAGAGTAGGCAGTAACATACTGAATGTGTATATGTGGTATGAAGGCAAGAGTGTAGTACCTCTTAAAAACAATACCTGCTTTCAGCCAGTTGTGCTGTGATGCGTTGTCTCATAAATAGTATGGATAAAAAAAACAGCAGACAGCAGGTCTTGAGCCAACTGCTCAACTCTGAGTGTAGCAGGACAGTTTATTTCTACTTTTTGTCCTGTTTTGAGGAGGTGACATTATCACTTCTGTCATATTTCTTCTGGATTGTGTTTTCTAAGACCTTCCAGATTTTTAAATACTAAGTATAATGTGAGACCTTCATGTCACCAATTTGGCCCCTGTGCAGAGTGTTAGAAGAGCACAGGCTGTCTGCATCACTACAACAGGCAATGAGTTGATGAAATGTGGTGGTATGGTTCTACCTGTGGCTCACAGCTGATGCAGAATAGGATGAACAGTTCATCTGCTCCCAGTTTCAACTTTATTAATGCAAAAGGCTCAGGTCTTTTTCCCCTGAATGCCAAATGGATTGCATGGTAGTTTGCCTGTGCCCAAAATAAGCAATGCTGTATGCACCCGAGGACACGAGATTCCTTCATATTAAACCCTTACAGGTGATAACATAATACATTAAATATACTCTAATTTTATTCCCTTTGTCTCAGTTTACATTGCAGAAGAGCTAAAGAATTCTGAAATCAAAACTGACGAGGGTACGAAAAACCTTTCTAAAAACTCATTCCAAAATTAAACAAGTGTAAACAAAAATAATATGAAAAAGGGAAACTTGCACACTTAGAAGTGAATCTGCCCTGGTACATAAAACTTGTTAATAGATTTGGACAACCTTTAACATTTCTCCATTTTTATATTTTCTCCAGCATTATTTGAGGTGACCTTTGTTGTTGTTATATGCCATTGGTCTATACTGCCCCTGAACTTGTCAGTGATTTGGATCATATCCTAACAGTATTTTCCCAACCTACTTCTATTCAGCACAATCTAGTCCCCTTCTATTCCTGAGCATAATTGTGCAATATTTACAGCAAAATATTAGGGAAATAAAAAAGAAAATAAAAGATTGGAAGGAACCTCAGAAAGGTGTCTAGGCTATGCCTTCTCCTTGCTCTAAGTCAGGATCAGCTCTACCTAGATTGTTCCTCATAGATATTTAACTTTTCCTAAAATCTTGCAGCAACGAACAGTTGAATCTTCCGATGCAGTCCCATAGTTGTGTAACTTCATTCTAGGAAATGTCTGCCTCAAGTCTAAAGTGAATTTCCCTTACTGCAGTTATTGCTTATGAATTCTTTCTTGTTTCTCGGCAACTGTGATGTATTTCCTTTGCTGTTACCTGTTCCAGAATTGAATATACCTTCAAATCTTTCATTTCCTAGACTAAAACTTGATGTTTTCATTTAATCCTTTATTAGTTATTCCAGAAGTTCAGTGCCTAAAATTGGTTACAGTACTTGAAACAGGTACTGTATTCCATTGCAGAGTCAGATGGACTGCTATCCTACCACAAGGAAATGTGAGCGTGCAATTAAAGGTGGTTTTGCTTTTGTTGGAGTAAGGTAAAAAGCTGACACCCTTCGGCTGCGATTATGGTAGCTGCCCATGTGTCTGCTCCCAGTTACGCTGCAATGGCAGAGAAAAACAAGATTGCAGGAATGGTCCCCTGTTCTGGTTGGTTGTACGTGCAGTCATTTTCTGTGTCAGGGATGGAAAAGGGGACAACCATTGCCAACTGGGGACAGTAGCAGCAAGGATTCCTCAGGCCCTGAGAGGTCTGAATTAACAAGGAAAGTTCAAGAAGTGTAACCACCCAGCTGCCTGGAACTGCCAACAAGTGGTATGAGGGTCCCTGCCAGTCCAGGCAGCAGCCTCTGGTTTTTAGGTTAAATGTAATTCAGTAAGTTAGGGAGTTCTCAAAGAATTTCCCAGTTTTGGAAGCACTACAGCTCCTTCTAGCAGTAAATGTATATAGGCTGCTTGCCTTCCTGCCCCCTTCAGGGCAGTTGCTTTTGGGCTGGCAATTACAGCAGCTGCTTATGCATTAGGATGAGGAAAATTTGGCGTGTGTTAATCATCTTCAGAACACTGGTTACTGGTTTTTAGGAAGAAAATTTTACTTGTTCTTTGTTCTCAGATACTCTTTCTTCATTTCCCCAACTTCATGTGCATGTGTTTTCTGTGGCTTGCTCCCAGTTACCTAAACAATGTTCTGGTCCCAGCCAAGGTGTGGAGAGAATGCCATGTTACCTCTCATGAAGCAATTTCTTAATACAATATCCCTTTCTGGAGGCAGTTGGAGTAACTCTTCATTCTTTGTAGGTGTTTCACAGTGGAGGGCCTGTGTCCTGTACTAATTTTAGGTATTAAGGAGGAGTCATGATGTGACCTGCTTTTACTTCAAGGACAATCATCCATGTAGTGACTGGCAGTTTGTATAAAGAAATGACCTTCATGTGCAGAGTGAAACTCAGTGTTTCAAGTATACAGGACATTGCAGCACAGTTCACCCAGTTTTTATTTTATGTCCACTTGATATTTAATATGTTTCATTCAGAAAATGTGTTTTCACACTTGGATGTCTCCGTGGTCAGAGGGTAAATCACAGTCCCAAGATTATTAGTGCTGCGCAGGGAAAGCCAGATACTAAAAAAGCATGAGGTCAAACACATTCAAGGTCACACCAGTCCCTCTAAGCTGTTGAGGAAACACGTGACAACACAGACAAAAACTTGAACGTTGATGGTGATACACAAATAACGTTATGTGAGGTACAGGGCACACCTGGGATCACGCACACACAGGCCTCCAAGACATCGATACCCGAGTCACACGAGTGTGCCTGTGGATACCCTGAAGGGAAAATGACACCGCAGGCGTGCCCGGTGTGCGCCAGCCAGCAGGGTCACGGGAGCAAAGTCACACTGAAACGGCACCGGGTGCCTGCTTCCAGTGTGACCGCGCATCGTTCGAGGGGGGGCGACGGGGAGGGGGCCCGCCCCAGGATCCCCGTTCCGGCGCGCTCCCGGGGCTGCCCGCGGAGCCCCGCAGGTGCCGGGCGCGGCGCCCGGGAACGCGCACGTTCGCCGGGGGCGGGGGTCGCCGCGTCCCCGGCGGAGGGCGGTGGCCGCCCTTCTGCAGCGCGCTGCGGCCAGGACGCCTGCGCCGTGCGCCGCCGCCGCCGGCGTGGGGGCGGGCGCCGCATCCCCAGTGCACGGAGCTGCGGGCACGGGCGCCGGCATGAGCGGAGGCTCCGCCGCGCCCAGCCGGAGCTGAGCTGAGAGACAAAGGGGAGAGTCTGCCGCCATGGGGGAGCAGCTCCACGCCCAGCCCGCCGCCCCGGCGGGGCCGCCACCGGCCGCCGCCTCCTGCTCGCTGCTCGGCGGGCTGCTGCAGAACGGCTTCCACCCCGCGAGCCAGCCGCTGAGCAACGGCGGCTGCGGGGAGGCGCCGCACCCGCTGCTGCTCCGCCCGGAGCTGCCGCCGCTCAGCCACGGCTCCCCGGCCAAGAAATGCAGGCTGCGCCGGAGGATGGACTCGGGCCGGCGGCACAGGCCACGTAAGTGACGAGCGCGGCGGGCGCAGCGCGGCGGCACTGCGGGGCGGCGCTGGCTCGGCGGCCCGGCCCCCGCCGTGCGGCGCTGCCGCAGCCCGGCCCGGCGGGCCTCGCCATCGGCCCGGTGTCAGGCGGCCGCGGGTCCTGCGCCGCCTTCCCTGCAGAGCGCCGCCCGGCCGGGGCTGGCGGCCGCCCGGCTCCCGCGCCGCGGGCGTTCCTCCGGTGGGCCGGGCAGGCGGAGCGAGGGCCCCCGCTGCCGGCCAATGCGGCGGCGGCGCCCGGGCACGGCCCCGCTGCCGCGTGGGCCGGGCCCGCCCTGCGCCAATGGGGCGGCGGCGGGCGGGGAGCGGCGGCCCGACACAAACGCGGGCGGGCGGCGGGCGCCAGCTTTGCGCCGCGCAGTGCTCCGCGTCGGGCGGCGGCCAGGGTCCCGCCGGCCTCCGCCGCTTCCCAGACGCGCCCATGAAGCTCATAGAGCCCAAGCAGCGCTGTAAGTAGTGCCCGGCCGGGGGTGGACCTGGGTGCTCTTGTGATTGGGAATGCTTTGCGGTCTCAGTACGTGCTACTTCCCCAGTGTTAGAATTAAGAAAAAAAGTAGTCCTGGGAGCTGAGTGCAAATTATTCTGACTGGAGAGGGGAAAAAAAAAAAAGTATCTTGCAAACACGATGAATTTGTAATGTGCTTCCTATGAGCATTGCCTGTGGCTTTTGGTTAGTTGGTTTGGGAGGTGTTAGGGAGCTAGCTGTCTACTTCATGTTTTGTTTTAAGGCTGTGAGTCTCAGACATTCATATTTGTAATGTATTTAATTGTATAAGGTTTGTTGATTAATGGTATGTCTTACTTGATTATAGCTAACTTCTTATACGAGGTATGGAGCTATTGAGTAATTCCATGGTAAACTCTACAAGTAAAACAATCCAATGTAAAAAGTACTCTTTTTCTTTGCACTCTCACTTCACTAGCCCTTCACAGAAAGCCAGTAAATGTTTGCTGCTTTGTTAAAAGTTTGGCATGTTCCGAAAGGGATAGTCAGGATCACAGCTATCCACTGACAAAACTTAAAGATGTTTCTACTCAGTAGGAAGTAGTGTGCATTCAGCTACTCTGGATTTTTTTTTTCTTTCTTTTGAAATGAATACTTAAACTTTTCTGTATAAACAGAACAAAATAGTCAGAAGGAACCTCAGAGCTGCAGCTTTCACAGGGCTACTTATTAGCTGGTGCCTTCTCCCACTGTTTGAATGCTTTTGCTTTGCTACACATACCACTTTCCCTTAGAATGTTCTCTGTATTGATTAATCATGTAGTGCTTACTGTACCTGTTGATAGTTAATTTGGTCTTCTACCAAATTTAACATATTGGTGACTAAATCATTCTCTGTCACAGGCTGGTTTTGTGGTCTTTGTCCAGCTTCATGTTTTCATTCAGGAGCAAAAACTGGCAGAACTTGGACTAACTTACATTTGGATTTGGTGTAACTAAGAAGAGTCAGCACTTGCATATCAACCTTCATAATATTAAAAACTATTTTGAAGCAAAGAATAAGGTGTTTAGGGATTCGTGTCTCTTGAATAAGAAAGAATGGGGAATTTGGAATTTCTCTTCCACCTTGAGGGGGAAAAAGAGCCCATCAAAGTAAAGAGCATAGGTGACTGGCTATATTGCCTGAGCTGTGTGACAACCAAGTCTTCGGTTGTGGGATTTTAATGAGATGAGGCTTTAATGAAAACAGCAGGTGAGGGAAGTGCTTTGTAGAACTATTTTGTGGGCAATTTCTTTGCTGAATGAAAGACACGAATTCTTGCTGATCTTTACACTTTTTGATTTATATGGTTAATTTTCTACAAAAATGAATTTGCAATTTAGTATTAGTCTTGCAGGAAAATATGATAGCACATTGTCACCAGCTTTAAAAAATTCATTAAATTATACTCAAATTCTCCTGATGATGAATGGCTTTCCAGTGTGTCCATCTCTAGTGAATACTACACAGTCCTGTTTTACTGTTTTTTGTATTTAATCCTGGCCTTTGCAGATGTTTGTTCTGTGCTTAAGGACACATTGCAAAATGAAGGGCAGTTGCCACACGGCATGTAAGACTTCGCTATTGATTGTGGGGTTTGCTTTGCATGGTGGAAAAGATAATGAGATAATGGACATTTCCCAATACTTCAACAAATGAAACTTATTCTTCTGTGGCACTTACTCCTTTAAATCCTTATAAATTATATGTTTTCTTGATTGTTTTTGCTTTCTGCCAAGGTGAAGTAAACTTCTATATGCCCAAGTCTTTTTCCCCTCTGAGAAGGGAAGATTCCCTGTGAAATCAGTGTGCTTTGCTGATCAGCCTCTGGTGAGGGAGGATCTGGGGACTAACTTATCTTCCTCTTGACTCACCTTCTGCTGCTTCTTGTCTTTGTTTTTTCCTTAGTTGGACTAGATGAGTTGTCAGGGATGTTAGGCTTATGTCAGTTTTCTGGTTCAAGTCCTTAGTGCAGACCCTTTGTGAGACTAGGGTTTACATTACCTTTCTATATCACAGCATAAAGAATACGGATAAGTATCTGTTATGATGCCTTGCACTGTGAAGCGCTCCAGAAGAGAATAAAATACTGCAATGGTGTGATTCTGCAAATTTCAGAAGCCTGCTAAAGTGTTACATTGTTCAGTTTAAATGCGATCTTTGAACAGAAGAAAGAAAAAGAGCAGTTAAGTGCTTTCACTGATCCCTGTGAAACAGCATTGTAGCCAAGTAAGGACAAAGATTTCAGCATGGCAGTTAACTAGACTGGTGCTTCACAGCATTATCCAACATCAAACACAGGGAAGAAGCCATCTGGACATCTTAATTTTATTGCTTTTCTTAAGATAAAGCTTTGGGGTCTCTGTTCAAATTAGTGCCTTGCATCTCACTCCAAGTCAGCTGGTAATTGTTAGAGATCAAAGAATGTGTATTTTGAGGCATCATGACCATCTAACCATGGCAGTTATAATGCATATTAGTTGTAATTTCTAAACACTCTTGAGTTGTAGCTTCACAGTAAAGAATGTTTTTGGCCAGTGTTTAGGTTGTTACACCTGTGATGTTTGGCTGCAGCCTGATTATGTAGTACCACTTAAAGCCAGGTGGAAACTGTGGAAAAACTAGGCTCTTTCACCTGTGGTGATGTTAAATATGGAATGCCATGATTACGTAGTATATTTTGGTGAAGAATACAGTAGTGAAAATGGTTTTGGTCTTGCTGTTGTTTGACACAGTGAATAAATACAACATTATTGGTTACTGAAATTTTGTCCAATCCCACAATCTTTTAATCTTAATAATTGATTCAGGTGACATGCTGCTTAAAGTTAGTCTCCAGTTGATTTTGATGTAGGTGGAAGTAAGGGTTGCCTCAGGAATAGGACTGGTCATAACAAACTGAACTAGCTGGTGTGTTGTGGTCCAGCATCCTGTGAGTTAAAATGGCCTATCAGCCTTACCAACAAGATAACACATTGCCAACAGGAATGGGAAACTTACGCAAATCACGTCCATCAGGCTGGGTGCTGTCAAATCCAAGAATGAGGTTCTTGATAACTAATCATTGCTTCTTGCAGCTTTCAAAGTTTGGCTTTTATTTGTTAGGGTTTTTTAATGATTCTATACAGGATAGGTAATGACCTAGTCTCCTAGTGCTATCTTGAGAAATCCGTTTGTGGTAATATGACACGTGTGAATGGTCACAACTGTTGAACAAACAGCCCTGTGCTTTTGGGTTTGAAGTTTTTGGTTTGGGCTGTGTGTGTTTTGTTGGGTTTTTTTTCTTCATTTTCTGGTGAGGCAGTAGACATTCAAGGAGCCCTTGGTGCTGAAAATGAACTGGAAGGGTTCGCCTGATGTATACGCATGATTTATTTAGCTCTAGCTTTGTAAGGTTTGAAGAAACTTCCATTACTAAGCAGATGTAATTAACTTGTTAAGATAAATATTCTATTTCTGTTCAAAGGAAAACATGTACTTCCATTTTGCAGCATGTTTGGATTGCTAAAAATAACTGTGTGAAATAGGAAGAAGTAATTGAAAAATATATGTAAGCTATTATCAGCTTCTTTTGAATAGAAAAGTGGCTTTCAGAAGCTATGAGAATACTACCCCATCTTATGTGTGACTCTTGATTCCTCCCCTGTTCTTATTTTGGCTCTCTCTCTCCCCTCTTCCAGTCCCAATTAAAACAGGAAGTTCTTAGATCATTAAAACATCAAGCAATGCAAATCAAATGCAAATGAAAAATGTAAATGAAGTAATAGAATTTCATCATATATGTATCCAGGAAGAAAAGCAGCTGAACCTGAGATATTTCATCTGAGATATTTATGACTAAGCTATCAGAGTATTGATACCACTATTCAAATTATTGATAAAAAAATTGAGATACTGTACCTATGTTCAAGGAAATACAGGTCTTTTAAGAGAGATGTATGAGCTGAAACAGTTTTGGCAAAAGAAGAAACATCTGCAAATTGTTCGTGGATAAATCTACGGTCCAGGTAAAGAGAAGAAAGTTATAACCAGCAGGATTCAGGCACAATCTCTTTGTAAGAGTTGAGGAGTAAAAAGATTCAGCTAACCTTATGGGGTGGTTGTTTAAACATATGAAAAGGATTACCTGTGGTTATCCTCTTTGATGGAGGGAAATGTTACTTAGTGACCTAGGAGTTCCCCTTCATTCTTGCTTCCCCTGATCTTGTCTGTGTTGTGACTTCATATTTACCCGCCACACCCCCCCTTATGTTGTATGTTAAGCATAGGATTTTTAAAAATCAAGTGTGTTCTATTCTGAATGTAATAAGCCTTACAGGAATAGCCTTATCGGTTCATACTCTTCAAAGTTTGTGCAGAAACTAGGTAAAAAGTATCATGGAATTTCTTGTGAGTGAACCTTTCCCCCAGATAGCACAGCTGCTGGTGTGCATCAGATTACCTAATTATGCAATGCTGTAGATACCTTCTGTTTGCATTGTCACATGCTTCTGCAGCTAAATTTTGGAGTAATGGAGATTTTTATCTCAAGATAACAAACCAGTAAGTAGTTGGTGCAGTTTAACATAAAGAGAATTAATTTTCTTAAGAAGATAAGCGGAGTCTTTTGATTTATGCCAGGCTTTTAAGAATGCGTGATTCATCTTGACGCTTTCTGTATCAGTTCTGTGGGTCCTAGAACTAGATTTTGTAGTGTTGTTATTTTTTATAACTTACTGCAGTGTAGCAGTACAGTAGAACACTTTTATTTTCTCCACAATAATAGATTGCATTGATCCAATAAGTATGTTGCATATTGACTTTGCTGAGGAGAAATCAGCTCATAGCAGTCTTATTGGATGATTTTAGTTAAGTGCATTTTTTACTGTGAAAGCATTTCTGCAACATATCCAGTGTCTTCATTTTTCCTAGTAAATCATACAGTTTTGAATAACTGTGATCAGCCTGAGATGTGGATGTGACAGATTTCACTTTCTTCTCCTTGCTTTCCTGGCTTTTAATAACTCAATAAACTGGACATTTACTCAGATTATCAGTGAAATGCTGGACTTCCACTTTAAAACAAACAAACAAAACCCCAAACAACCCAAACCAAAAAATTCCCCATGATTTCCCCCCACCATTTTCCCCTCAGGTCTGTGGAGACTGTGTATACACAAATACCTTTCTTTCTTCATATCCCCTCGTTGTAGCAATGAGGGCCCTAATAATTTTGGTGGCCTCTGAATGGTCTTACTCCCTATATTCAGGGGGGCAGCAAAACCCGGGAGCACCTTGCAGTCTTTGTGCATGCTCCCATTAGCACCGCATTCAGTGGTGTCAGGGAAGTTGAAGTGTGTCAGTACCAGTTAAGGTGGGTTGTCTAAAGATATTGAAAAGAGCTGATGGTGCTTCAGTGGCGCATTTTGTTTTGGAACATATTGATGGTAACAAAAGATATAATGAATCAATTTTTAAAATAATCACTGGAGTACAGAAGTGTTTGTACTGTCACTCCAGTTGTATGGAAGTTATATGAATTTCAGTGGGACTTGTCAGGAACTTTGAGGCTTGGTTTATGTCTTAATTGGTCAACCAGTCAAAATAGTTGTCATCTTTATTGCAAGTGATTCCAGCAGATAGCTGGTGTTAGCAGCTGTGAAGAAAACTAAGCTGGTGTTCTGCATAACTGAAATATCAGTTGTTGTGGACTGATCTTGTGCTCTTTATTTGTGCTGAAGAGAACTGCTGCTGTTCTTGGAGCAAAGTTGTTTTCTTTTTGCAGCTCTCCATTTGGCTCACAACAAAATGAAAGGAGCTTAGATTCACAGACAGAATAAACTAAAAAAAAAAAAAACAAAACCAGTCTCTTGGCATTTCTGCTTGCTTTTGAAATGTGAGCATTATGTGTACCTATCCTAAGAATTATGCAGACTTGAAATAACTTCATAGTTGTTTTCTACAGAACTTATTCTTTGTTAATGATTTAGTTATGGCTCCTCAAAGTATTAAAACTAAATGTCTTGGCAGTCATTTATGAATAACTCTCAGCTGTTAGTACTTAACGCTTTTATTGCTGCACTTGTGTTTGATAGGAGGATGGAATGCTGCTTCTCTATCTTAAAGATTAAATCTACACTACAGCTTTAAAGCAACTATTGGTGCAGGTAGATTGTAGCAGATTTTATACCTTTAATGTAGAATACTGGAAGTTGGCTTACTCTTAGCTACAGGTTGGTTCTGTATGGCACAGTCCAACCATGCTGTTTTTAAGATCAAACTTCCTGCTTGCATAGTTAAGATACATCCAAGGAGGTGGCTTACTGTTCCAGTGAGGCAGGTAATTAAAGCTCTCAGTAGCTCAAATAAAGATTTGTGTAAACCGCTAATGGGATTGGCATCCTGAGCTCCACTGCAATTGTAGTATTGTACAGTGTGGACCAGACCACTTTTGCTTAAATATTTACCTTGTACTTCCAAAAGTGTTGGAGATACACGCTAGTGTATGGTAACATATTTTTGCTCTTTAAAATAAACCCTCTTTTAAAAACACTTGTTTCAAATTCTTCCCATTTTAGGAAGCTTTCATGCCTCTGCATAGGATGTATCATCCCAAACTTCAGTTAGGCTTCCTTTCAGTGTCTGTGTCTTGCAGCTCGTAGGGCATGAAGAAAGAAATTAGACTTTGCAACAGATAACAGTAGGTGCTTTTAGAAAAACTAAACTGTAAGCAAGTTGCTTCATGGGAGTTTACGCATTATGCCTTCCTTGTCCTTAGGGAAAGGGGGGAGAAACTGCTGATTCCATTATTTGGCATACAGCAGTGGAGCAAAATAACCATTTTAAACATCTGACATTTAATGATTGGGTGGGAGGGGTGTATTAATTCAAAAGTCTAAATTTCACAGTTGTTATTCAGCCAGACAAGAATGATGCTGAGACCCGTGTGGTAAGAAGTAAAAGACTCTAAGCTCCTTTCAGCCTGAAGATGAGTAACTTAATACTGAGCTGTGATCACCTGAGGAAGAATAGTGTGGTTGGTACCTCCTATGCTTATTAAAATCTTTGCCACAAGTTGTTTACATTTAGGTTCACTGGCAGAAATATCAGTAATGCATATGGTGTCCATGGTTTGGGGTTTGTATCAACACTAAGTTGGGATGGCCTAGTTAGTAGAATCACATTTCTAGCAAGTTTGCCTGATTCTCCGTAAAAGCTGAGAAGTGACTGTGTGACTACTGTTTTAAAAATGGGTCTTAGATGTTAGCTACATACACAGTACTTTTACTTTGTGGCAAATATATATATGCTGAGAAGCAAATAGTGGCATTTCTTGTATAGTTATATGATAGGCTATCACATATACCAGCAAAGGGAGTTATGCTCAAATAAAAGGACTGTCAGTAGTAAATATTGAACTTAAACAAGCTCATTCTCTTTCTGCTAATATATGCAGGTGGTGTAGTTCCAACAGAGCTGCTGGTTCTGATGGGTTGAAGTCTGGAGGCTCCCACCATAATGGGAGAGTTATGTATTCCTGTTCCTCAGACAGAGCCTTGCGACTGGAAATTCTGACTGGTCTTGGAAAGGCAATTGTAGATTTTGTGCAGTGGGAATGTAACTTGAGAAATCTTGTTCTCCTGTTTGGTTGTTTCTTCCTCTTCCCGTCCTTAGTCTACTTTAAGAATTGGTGCTGGGAGTCAGACTGGTTGAAATGCAGTAAATGTTCTCTGTCAAGAGGTGCTGACTGAAGAGTAAAATGTTCTCCTGGGAAAAAATATTTTCATTTTATTAAAACATGCTGCTCCAGAGAAGGGTATTTTAAGATTATTCTTTTTTCTTAACTGAGCCTTTTATGAAGTCTTAACCTAGATGTGTTTAATACATGTGTATTGGACACGTAAGTGACCACCAGCTTTCAGGAGCAGATGCTGCTACTGTGACTGCACTGAATTGTTGTTCAGCAAATGTTTTAAGTGATATGACTAACCTGTATATTTATAGTGACTTTCTCTTTCTTCTTCCCCAACCCCCTTGTCCTTAGCGTTTCCATGGTTTGGAATGGATATTGGTGGAACGTTGGTTAAACTGGTCTACTTTGAGCCTAAGGACATTACTGCAGAAGAGGAGCAGGAGGAGGTGGAAAACCTGAAAAGCATTAGGAAATACTTGACCTCCAATACAGCCTATGGTAAAACTGGCATTCGCGATGTCCACCTTGAACTGAAAAATTTGAGTATATGTGGACGCAAAGGAAACCTGCACTTCATACGCTTTCCCAGCTGTGCCATGCACAGGTTCATACAGATGGGCAGTGAAAAGAACTTCTCCAGTTTGCACACTACGCTCTGTGCCACGGGAGGTGGAGCTTACAAGTTTGAGGAGGACTTCAGAACGGTACGTGAACAGTTCAGTGGGAAGTACTTTGGGAAAACAACTTGGGAGTCTTTCTATTAAAACTTGCAGAGAAAATAACATTTTTATGTCTGTCCTAACTGATTAAGACTAACAGAATCAATTCACATTTGTTAATTGGTGGAATTGCTGAGAACATGGAGGGGACAGGGGACGGTATTCTACTTGCAGGGTGTTCTACTGAAGTATTACTGTGCAGGATGTCTTCAGTAAATAGTTTTTTTAGAGTACAGCTGTGATGATCAGATGCCTCATAATCAGCTGAGGGTGTGTTATGACAACCTAGAAGCCTGAGAGTAGGTACTCATCTTGCAAAATGGATGTCTATCAGAAAACCAGAAATTAAACCATACAGGCTGGAGATTAGATTCAAGTTCCCTCCCCCTTTTATTAGTCTTCAAGCGGACTTAAGTCAAGGATCTGGAAGACCAAGCGTGGAGCAGGAGGAGAAACAGTGTATGGAAGCATGCCAATAGCAGCTAGCTTTTGATTTCAGTTCTGGGAGTATGTCATGTGAATAAGGTGGCTAGGTCTCAGATCCCCTAGAATTTGAAAATAACCTCTGCAGGGAGATCCAGAAGCTGAAGTAAATCTGAAGTATTGGGATGCTGCTCTTTGTATAAGCTTCAGCAATGGTCCTAGCTCCCGAATGAGCGCACTGGAGTGCACTGCAAAAATAGTGGCAACAGAGGCATAAAGAGACATTGTAATAACTGCATGAGAGAGAAATAGTCATCTGGGAGGCAGTTGCCTGTTGTGTATGTGTCCCCACTGGGGCATATCTCCATTTATTTTCTGTAAAAGAATGACTAGTCTGCCTGTACCAGAGCAGTCCCACTAAGATTAATGTGAATGATTTACTTAGCAGACAGATCTGACACTTCTGTCCCTAGCTTTTGACCTGATCTTGAGGGTGAGGGATGGCTGCTGAGTATGACAGGTTACATCAGTTTCTTTTCTGTCTCTGCTTCATCCTGATTTACCAACTGCTGTTGACTGCAGTCCTTGGCTTTGTGTGCTTCATTTTTAACTCCAGGCATCCGTTCCTGTAGTACAAGAGGTTTTTTCTTTGTCAATAACTCCTCACCTACTAGACAACCAAGATCCTAAGGGGGAAAGAGAATGCTGTAAGAGATCAGCATGGATTCCAGGTGTTACACTGTTGTGTGATCATTTCAGTAAATATAGGACATGGAAGCAGCTACTCTAATGAAGGACTATCAAGTTTCTGAATTGCTGTAGTAGTCCACTACTAGTGCCAGACTTCTTGTCGTTTAGGCTGATTGCAAGTCCCTTATGTGTTAGGGCCTACTGATGATTGAGTCCTCAGAAGTTTTAGTTTGTAAGGTTGTTGGCACCACAGTAGGAGGTAAGCTCTAGTGCTAGTCAATGTGGCTTCAGTTCAGGTTTTCGAATGTCTTTCCACGTGTCCAGGGGATGATTCAGGTCACGTTCTCTAGTGACAATGAGAGGTCACTTTGAGACTTTCTGAAGAGGCAGACCATCCCTTTTGGAATGGTCAGTCCTCCCAAATTCATCTCTCCTGCATCGTGTAACAACAGCTAGAGTTGCTTACTTAATAAGAAAGTTCCTGTCCCTCACTTCTACAGCTGTAGAATTGAACTGGAAGTTATCTAGTGGCTATCACAGCTAGGCATTTCTCTCCATAGCTTTGGCTTTATCTGGTGTAAGCTTTCTGTCCATAGCTTTTGGAACACAGGAGGCTCCACATAAATATGAGGAAAAACGTCTTTACGGTGAGGGTAACCGAACACTGGAACAGGCTGCCCAGAGAGGTTGTGGAGTCTCCTTCTCTGGAGACATTCAAAACCCGCCTGGACGCGTTCCTGTGTGATATGATCTAGGTAATCCTGCTCCGTCAGGGGGATTGGACTAGATGATCTTTGGAGCTCCCTTCCAATCCCTAACATTCTGTGATTCTGTGTAAATATGCAATTTACAGTGAAGTACCAGTCTCTTTCATCTCAGTTACAATATAGTCGATGTAGCACTGGAAGCCATAGTTGAAGTTGGGGCTGTTTTCCTAGCTATTGTACAAAAATAAGAGGTCACATAGCAAATCACTGGTGCACTTTGGCATGAAATCCCACATCTCTGCAGTGTTAGTTAACATTCTGTGTGCTGCAACGCTTGTAAGTAGTTTAAGAAAAACACTATAAAGGCTGGCTGGGGTGTTTTGTAGCACAGAGCAATCAGTGAAGTGCACTCACACCTAAGTGGGTGCTTTGGACACCTCTTCATACAGCTATCCAGTTCCACACCTTCTTTTATAGCAAGTATTTCTTGGCTTTAACTGTAATATCTGTAGAGTATTACAGAAGCAAAATACTATCCATTACATGAAGGTTTGCTTGCTTAATCTCTCTTGAAGGTCTGAGTGTCCTGGGTACTGGCACTTGAATTGTCACACTTCATTAGCCATTGTAACAGCAGTTGGCTGTCTCAGTGTGTTCTCCTGACTGTAAATTGACATTGGACAACAGCTTCAGGATTGCGCTCTCAAAGCATTGAAATGTCTGTTTCAAATATTTGATCACTCTAATGCACCTGTAGATGTAAAGAACACGTGCCAAGTCTAAAATCCTGCTGTTACAGGATTCAGTATTGTATAATGCCTTATTTGGAGGAGGCTTTAAATGTTCCTGTTTCTTGTTACTTAGACGCAATGTGGAAAAACTAAAGTATGTTTGTGAATGTTGTTAATTTCATCAAAAAATCTGGCTAAATGCGAGGAAATTCATGAAACTGATATAGATAACATGCTTTTGTTCTGGCCCTTTATTTCCCTATGTACATGCTTTTAAGTTTTGTCTTTCATGGTATTTCTAAATGGTTATAGTACTTTCAGGATTGCACGGATTTAGGACAAAACATCCAACATATTGCAAAACAGCATTCAAATCCCAAAGAAGGAATCCTTCTAAGGTTACAGCAGCTTTTTCTCCTTAAAATACACAAGCAAACACCCTGTTTCTTGCCTATTCAGTGTCTAATTTTAAATCCCTAAATGAGTTAAATAGGTTTGATTTAGACATCTCCGTTGCCTTTCTGTATTAAAAAATAAAATTAGGGGGCATCTTCTGTTTACCTTAAGCCTGTCTTCTGTGCCATAGAAAGGCAATTAAATCTACAAAGCTAGCTAGGTTTAGCTATCTGACTCTGTCTCGTGATCCGGGGTGGTGGATGGGAAGAGACCTAGAGAAGTCTCCATGGACTGCTTAGTGACTGCGGCGTTAACGACCAGTAGCTGGCAAATCATTTGATTCATTCTTGAGATCTGAATACTTCCCCTAGAAGTAGGAAGACTTACTTTACTCATTAAACTAGACCACAGAAATAATTTGAGCAACCATGTGGTTATACTTAATGTTCACTGAAGAGCATCAGTAATTCACTAAAAGGACTGTTTCCAGCTTAGGGTGTTTTTTCTTGGTTTTGTTTTTTTTTTGTTCTTTTTTTTCCCCCATTCTAAATGACTGGTCTTTATGGCTGGCTCACTTTATTTTCAGGTAACGGTGGTGTTAAGGCATGAATGAATCTGTTGCCTAATTCTGATAATCATTGTGTATTCTGTAAATGCTCGAGTAACATCACTTCTGTAAAAGTAAGGAGTACATAGACTTATTTGCTTGTCTACCTGTAATATAAATCTCTGTAGTCTGTGACTCTTCCATGATAGCACACACACATTGCTTGCGCAAAGTTTGCTGTTAGTGTAATGAGGAATAAATTCTTAGGCTGTCACTCAGTTTTGTAAAGTAACTCAATGTGAAGGATACCTGGGGGATGAGGGAAGAAAGGACTATTCAGACTTTTGTCTAAGACCTGCTCAACTGCAAAATTCCTGTCAATTGCAGTGGCTCAAAGGTGGGATTTTTGTTTTCCTTTCCTGAACAGATACCTACAGAACTGACTTGTCTTGATAGAAATTTTACTGCTGGATTCAGTGGAAGCAGGGCCTGGGACAAAACCCAATTACTTAATAAAGAACATTTGGGGCAGGGGAGGAAGGAAATCTGTTACCAGCACAAACTTAAACTTAGGCCTTGACCTTCCCCATAAACTGTAAGAAAAATGCTTTAAGAGTGAGTTTGGCTGTTGGAGAGCGATTTCCTTGTGCCAGTTGATAGCTGATTGTAAGGCTTGACGTTGTGGTATGAAGCAAATGCCTGTGGATGATTTGTAGACTGTGTTTATCTTAAAACAAACTCACTGTCCTGTATTGGAGGATGAGTAAGCTGTGTAACTCTAGGTTAACGTAAAACACACAAATCTTGTTGCACTTTGCTTGAGGAGGCTGGACACTGCTACTCAGGCCATAGGTACTGGTCTGTAGTGTGTAGACTGGGCTGGAGTTGAAAGTGGCACCCAGAGAACGGGTGAAGTGACTGTGATACCTTCTGTTACCACCACTGCAAGAAGCTAGGAAACTCTTCAGAGGGAATGGGGAGAAGCAATGTGCATCCCTTCCCTGTCAAGAGAGGGAAGAGATCCTTAGGGCTAGCTGGGCCAGAGGGCAGATCCTCTGCAGAGGATCCCAGACTAGTGGGTTTTTTTGCCCAAAGCTGGTGCAGAGGCTGTCTTCTCTTCTGCCTCAGTGAATGTTGGGCTTAGCCTATATTTGCATTAGACTTTGTCATGTTTGAATGTGAGTGGGTATTTCCCAGCCTTAGGGTGTGGAATGAGCTGGGGAGAGTACATCATCTGAGCTCAAAAAGAAGCAGGGTTGGGGGTTGAGGCGAAGACAATCAAAATATAAAGGGAGCAGAGTACGTCTTTATGAAGAGGTAATGGAGGGAGATGGAAGGAAAAGCTAGGCCCTGTGCTATTGTAAGAAATAAAACCTGGAGCAATGCCCAGAAGGTATATAAAAGCCAGAGTGGTATAATAAATGAGGCTGTTTTAATTAATAATTAAAAACTTGCAAGATGTTACGTTCCTAACAGTTTTGTAAAGAAAAAATTTCATATTTCTGATTGTAAGTCCAAGAGACACGGATGAACTTGTAACTGTGTGTAGGTTTGGACATTTCTGCGCTTGCCAGAACTCTGTAACAGTGAAAATTAAAACTGGGTGAAATTTTTCATGAGCTGGAGCTTCATTGAAAAGATGTCTGCACACCAATGTTAATCCATTAGGCTTCAACCCCGCTGCATATGTCATGGTTGCCCTCAGCTCACTTCTAGAGGACTGGGCTGTTTCATGTTTTCATTGCTGAGGTGGAAATATTTCTTACCCGTAAAGAAATAACCGTGACCCAAGTCTTTGACTTCTGTGCTTCCATACTTCAAAGGAGCAGCAAGTTGGTACCACATTTTTTTCCTTTTATGCTGTCTGGTACTTGAACACGGCTAAAAATTGTTTGACATTATGCATGTTATTTGGTAAAAAACAAAACAAAACAAAAACCCCAACCCCCCCAAAAAAACAACCTAAACTTGAACAGACCGTACCATTTTCCATCACTTCTTGCAAGTGTACAACAAGAGGTGGGCTTTCACTCTCCTTAGAATAGCATCTGTACCCAGTAACAACAGACCTTTTGTGTATCCTTGAAATCAGCTTGGTTTCATGAGTTTGTTGCTAAGGTGTGAAATATCATGGGGAAGTGTTCACTTTTTCCTTGCTGTGTTGCACCCGCTTGTAAACATGGTTAAAGTCCTGAGTCCCTCCTTTTGATGCTCCTGAAGAGTTCCTTGAAGATCAAAGTGTTTTGTTCCTTCCCCTGGTATTTAAAAAACAGTCTAAAATAAAGAGGAATTTCTACAGTCTGGCTATAAGGCAGAAAAATTGTTCTTTGAAAAAATGTACATATGGTTTCCCTGTAACCATCATAAATTTTCCCTTCAGGGTCCTGTATGCTACTTTTGTTCTGCAGTTCTTCCTCTCATAGCACAACTTTCTGACATAAAACTTCTTTAGAGAGGCACTGTGCTGAATATAGTTACAGGAGTGCAGAGCAGGATAAGTTGACCATTACACTGTCTGCCCTCACATTAGGGATTGTAAAGGGCTGGAAAATATCTGCAAATGCATTTTGTAAAAAGTTGGAAAAACATCCAAATAAAATGTGCTTCTACACATAGCTCCTGTTTTCGCCTTACATTTTTGCACGTGAACTTTGGTTCCTGTAAGGAGAAGTGGTTCGAACAGCTGAAAGATGAGGCCAAGTAGAGTGTGGTAGGTCAGGTGATGGCACCAGAAAAAGACGTGTGACTACTCATGCATTAATTACAGTGCTTACAGGCACATCTATGTTGTGATGCAGTTTTGCTGCTTTGAGTCATTGTGAGCAAAGAAACAGAGAAAAGGCAGTTCTATACGCAGGGAAAGGGACTGGGAACTGTGACCCTGGCACTATCACGGCTTCTTGTACAAGACTGGATTACTACATTTCTTGCAGCTGTGCCCTAATTTGTGTTTAGAAACACGAACAGTGGTGGCTCGCTGGGCTGTTGGGAGCCTCAGAGGTCTGGTGGCTGCAGAGCTTGCGGTTCTCTGAATGAAGGCAGATCAACGTGGAATACTGATGCCAGTCTTGCTCCTTCCATAAATGAAAACCAGACTGCTGCAACAATGCAGGAAGATAGTTTTTCAGTCTGCTATGAATATTGTGCATGAAAGAAAGCAGTAATAGGGCTTTTCTGCTTACAGTATATCAGCTGTTAAATATAGCACAGAGCTATAAAAAGCAGAGCAAATTCTAGTATGTCTTTTATACATGGAGGGCTGGACCTAATAAAAATTCTATGCTTAGTGCTTGAAAAAGAACCTTTGATTAGTTTCTTTTGTTCCATCCTTACAAAATTGGTGGGCTGACTGGAGAGTTTGTAGAAACAAGGATTTTGTTTGTGTTTTTGCACTGATGCCAGAAGTGTTTTACTCTTAGATTTGTATTGCTTGCATGTGTCTTGCAAGATCTTTCACTGATGCTTGCCTATTTATAGAAGTGTAACATGGATGAGACAAAGGCAGCTTGTGGCTGGGTATTTGGCTTATGGGAGAACAGAGGTTTTGAGAGTAGGGGCCATAAATCTGCTAATGACTTGTCTTTGTATAGCAGGCATCTGGTTCATAGCATGTTTATTTGTGCATGCTGCGTTTGTTAGGTGGTGTTTGGCCATGCTGCATCTAGCTTATACAGTAAGATGAGGAAATTGAGACTGTACAGGACATAACCTAGAGAAAGATCATGGTTAATATAGAATCCTTCCTTATTTTGACTAGCTATGTGCAATGTTAGTTGGCTTTTAACAAAATAAATCCTCTAATGAGTGATGACTTAGTGGGCTCCATACAGTGTCCATTGTGAGAAAGTGGGCATGAAGCATTTATTATGTTAATGCCTTGTATTGTATATCTCTTGATTGGAGCTTTTCCTCTCAGTCTAACAGCAAGAAATTGCTGAAATCCAAGATATTTGCAAAGTAGCCTAAAGATTTTTGTAATGTTTCTTTAAAAACCTTTTCTCCTGATTTGTGTTTATTCTTCTATTTGCTGGCTAAGTGCTTCAAGTCTTCTATGCTGCATTTCTGTGATTGTAATTTGTGTAGCCATGTGGTAACCAAGAAAAAAATATGAAAGGATTGCCAAAGTTACAGGAGGAAATACTGAAACAAGAAGAAATTATCTCCACCTGTCTCTTATCCTATGAATAACTAGAGCTATATTGAGCTCTTTGAGACTGCTGGTTTGTGTTGTTTTTGTCTTTTCTGTGGTTCAAGGATTTGAGGACTAGCAAGTGTAACAAAAGGGCAGACACAAACAGTAGAATGACTTTCAGTTAAGGCAAGTTACAGCTACGTACAAGTAGAGGAAAAACTTAAGGGGAGAGATTTAAATAGCTCAAAAGAATGTAACCTATTGGCCATGCCTGTTCCACAGAAATATCTTTCCTCTTTATAGTGACTTAATATAGCTTCCAAAACTAAAAATAAGAGGTAGTTAGCCTCGTAAATCTTCTCCATTAGCTGTTATAAAAACATCCTGCAATGCACAAATGTTTGAGAACCAGCTCTGTGCAGTATAACTCCCTTTTGTTCCTAATACCCTGTTGCTTTTTCTGCTAGAAAGTGGAATTAGGTAAGACCTACTCTGCAGGTGTGAGGATACAAATGACCTCAGGGTTTGGATGGGCAACTATACTATTTTTTTCCCCCTCTCTTCCCCCTAATACAAGCCTAAGCTCAATGTCCTCTGGAAAGGAGACTTTCTACAGAATGTCACTGTATCCTATTTTGAGAAAGCGATGTGATTTCTAATTCTAGTAAACAGAATGCTATGGCAAGTAGACATGTCTGTTTAAGTACTGTCATGGGTGACCTGTGAGATCTCAGAGGGAGTATCCTTTTTAAGCTCTTATAACTTTTTTTCTGCTTTCGGTTAGTTACATTTTTATGAACATTTTGCTGGTGGCATGGGCCTGACAATATTTTAGTTTGGATTTTTTTATATTGTTTTTCACCAAACATTGGGAATATCCTATTTTTCATGAGGCATTTTAAAGTGCTTATTGTAATTTAAAGAAAGCTCTCTCAGCTGGCAACATATATTAAAAAATGCAAATCTTTTAGGCATAATTCACTGCATATTTAATGCGTATTAATATAAGCATGTGCACTTTGTAGGGCTTTAACTATCTTGTTTTTTAACTGAAGTTTCTTGATCTTAACACATCTGTTGAAAATTTTATTAAAATGGGAAATGTAGTTGGATGATGAGTTAAAGCACTTTGCATCCTGAGGAATGCTGCTGTGCAGACAGGTCAGATACTGTCCAAAAGCTGCAGAATGCAGCTCCACTTGGGATGACATGTATTGCTTCAGAATACTGAGGCGGGGGAAATGTTTCCTGCTTGCAGAGCAGGGAATATCTCAAAGGCAAAGGAACTAAACGACACTATCGCACAGCACATCATTGTTTTGGGAGGTACCCATTGTCAGGCAGGTAGCAAATTCTTTTTATTTCAGATTTCGTGCTTAGACAGATCTTTGTACTGTTAAAATAGCATAATGTGTTACTATTAAAGTGATCAAAGTGCTTCAGTGGAGCCTTTTGTGCTTCTTAGTGTTGTATTACACTAGGAAATGTTTGTTTATTAATTTCTTCTTGTTCTTTTCCAGATTGCTGATCTACAACTCCATAAACTGGATGAATTGGACTGTTTGATCCAGGGCCTCCTTTATGTTGATTCTGTTGGTTTCAATGGCCAACCAGAGTGCTATTATTTTGAAAATCCTACAGATCCTGAACAGTGCCAGAAAAAGCCTTACTGCCTTGATAATCCATATCCTATGCTGCTGGTTAACATAGGCTCAGGGGTCAGCATCCTAGCTGTCTATTCTAAGGACAACTATAAGAGAGTCACAGGATCCAGGTAAATTTAATTCTATGTTCTTTTAATTATATTTTCTTTTCTACTTAATAATTGAACAGATAGAACCAGACAGTGCGACTAGTAGGGGCAGCCCCAAATTGTGCTTGTCTTCCCATTTTTTTTAAAGGCCCACCAACAGGAAGGCTGGAAATATCCTAGGATTCCTTCGGAGAGGGGGTCTACGTCAGGGGAATCGTTGATCCATTCAACTTTAGAGCTGCCTTAGTCTCTTCTTGGTGTTCTTACCTGCTTCATATCTCTTGCTGTGAATTACCAAAATAAAGCTGTCCCAGTAAATGAATCTTCTCTCACCTGCTTTGATCCCCCAGAACAGCCAGAGCAGTGAAATAAAAATGTTTGGGCTAAACAAAAACCTCTTGCTTAGTAGTTAGGATGCATCCAGGATATAGGAAAACTTTGCAGAATTACCTGCTACTACTGGATTTTGGCAGAGGAATCTCACGAAATCTCTTGTTTCTTTACTGATTGCACTAGTCTTTGGACCATACTGGTAAATTAAGGAATGCCAGCTTGTAAAGACTAGAATCTGATTGTCTGTACTTTGTCCTCAGTGTGATTTCAGCCTGGGTCAGCCAGTCTGAAATGGTTTGTAGGGTACGGATGAGTTGAAATGGTCTCTGGCCTATGTTCAGTAAGAGATTTAGATGTGACTGCTCTTTTGAGGAATTCAGGAGTTCAGTAGTGTGGATGCAGGTTTTCTTGCAATTCTGGTTGTTTTTCAAACATAGCCCTTTTGATACCTGTAGATGTACTTCTGATCCTTTCCACTGTGAAAGGAAAAACATGACTGCAGTTGGTTGCTGACTTGTTATAGATGATGAAATCAATACTGCCTGGTGAATGGTCTGCAGAGCTTCCTACTGTTCAGATACTGAATATATTACACTGCTACTAGATGTGTTCTGAAAAGCTTGCCTAATAATCCAAGAGCACTGACTAAATGGTGTTCCTGTCTGACCTCCTGTGCTTTTTGGTGAAGTGAAAGCGTGGTGTCTCACTGATCCTCTTGTTTACAGTGGCTCCAGTTGGTGTGACTGCAATCAGTGCAAATAAGCTAACTTTCTCAAGGGTTAAGAAAGAATGAGGAAGGATGTAGAGGTTAGTAAGTAGAAGTTCATGTCTGTTAAGACCGAAGAGTCCAAAGTAGAATTTTAATGAAATGAGTTAGCAACCTGTTATGCACAGTCAAATACTCCCTGCTAAATTTATGTAGTCAGTAAATATTGTATTTGAGCCCATGCAAGATCTTAAAGTGACTGCTCCTTGCTCAGAGTTCTTTGGAGGGCTGAGACATTCAGGGCTGATGCTAGCCTTGCTTTGAACAGGAATTATCCAGACTGCTTCCTGACACTGGCTAGAGGGACAAGATGTCTTGGCTGCCTGCCCCTGCATAGATATTTAGCTTTGATTCTGTCATTACTGTCTTACGTGCTCTGCTGGCTAATTATTCTTGCACAAAGAAAACTTTGCTAGAGTGCTACAAATAGCAAACTGACATCTGTGGTTTTGGATTGGACCTTATTCTAAGCTGACCCTTTATTTAGCATCATTTCTCCAATTTAAGCATTAAGGACTTGAAGAGTAGTTCCGTTAAAACCATGCTGGATGATATTGTGTTAAACAGAAACTCAACTTAGGGTGTCTGTCTTCACTTCTTTGAGGGAGCAGTTGCAAGATACAGTTGGTAGCTATGTAGGCCATGTTGCAAACGGGAGTCTGAAGAACTGTGGTAAAAGCTGGTTCAAGCTGCTGGTCTGAAGGAACTGTGCTTTTCCAGTCTGGGAGGAGGAACGTTCCTGGGCCTGTGCTGTCTGCTGACTGGCTGTGAGACGTTTGAAGAAGCACTAGAAATGGCTGCGAAAGGAGACAGCACCAATGTGGATAAGCTGGTGAAAGATATCTATGGAGGAGACTATGAGCGGTTTGGCCTTCAAGGGTCTGCTGTAGCCTCAAGGTATGTGTTAATCGAGCTGTTTCAGGGTCTTCCTTAGGAAACTTACTGTGCATGCTGAACTGAATGCATAATCACTGGACTATGTTCATGTGGAAATGTCACTCAATGTATCGTGTGGTTTGTCCTTTGATCTCTCACCTGCTTCTTGCTCTTTTTTTTTTTTTTAAACAGGTGTAAGCAATGCTTGAAGTAGTTTGCTTCCATTTAAATTACAGTTATTTTAGAAGTATCTTTGCTCATTGTTCTGCCTTTCCAATGAGATCCCTTTTCACATTTCAAATCTGTCTCAAGTCGATGGATATCAAATCCAAGCACAGCTTATTAAATGATAAAATTTCTATCGGCTTTTAGCACACCTAAATAACTCATATTAAAAGCAATAATCTTCCTCCCACAGCTTTGGTCATATGATGAGTAAAGAAAAGAGAGATTCCATCAGTAAAGAGGACTTGGCCAGAGCTACTTTGGTCACCATCACCAACAACATAGGTTCTATTGCTCGCATGTGTGCATTGAATGAGGTAAGATAGCATATTTACTACGAGCATATTTACTACTACCTTTAGAAACAACATGGTGAGATTATCAGAATACAAAAATGCAAATTGCTGGTATAGTGAATGTGTAACTGGCCTTGGTAAATATGCATCTATTTAATGTGATGTCCTAACTCTTGTGATTTGTGTTATATGTATGCTTTGATGCAAAGTGTAAGGTACTTTGAGCTTCAAAGGTAGGGGAGACAGGAGAAAAGTTGACTGTAAAGATCTCCTTGAACCATTGATGCCTAGAGCTGTTCGGTTGCTCTCAAGCTGTAATACATAGATATTAATGCCTTTGTAACCCAAATTAATACTGTCAATTACCGTGTAGCTATTAACAGATCTTACTATACTGTGACAGATTTTTTTTTTTTAATAGTATTTTGCTTGGCTTGTTTCCATAGCATGGTGGATTTCAATTGTGTATTGTGTTAAATGTTTTGATAGGTTTAAGATCCGTTGGGTCAGAGAGAGAAAAATATTAGTTCATTATCCTGTCTCAAACTCCTAGCAGATGCTTGTTGTTACATTATTTTCTTTAGGCATGATAACTATGGATGGATTGTTCGGTTCATACACCTTTCCAGCTTCCAACAGTTTTTAAAAAAAAAAACCCCACAAACCAAAAACACCAACAAAAAAAAACCCAAAACAGAACAAACCCAAAAAAACCCCAAGCAATAAACCAAACATTTAGGCACTTGTTTTGAGCTGCGAATTGCATCCTTTACTATTATTACTAATCTCTTTTATCTGCTTTCAATGAATTTGTCTAATTTTTTTTAATACATAGATGTTTTTAGCTCTAAAGCATTTTGTGGTTAGAAGAAAGTAGTGCTTTTTTATTTTTTTTAATCAACAACACACCCACGCAGCCCAAAAAAACCCCAACAAAACAAAACCAAGAAACTCAGCAAATTGCCATCTGATTACTTTATTGGGTCCTAGCTAGCTTTTTGCTTTATGAGAAATAGCAAATCATTCATCACTAGTGCTTTTGGTGGGTTTTGTTGTTTTTTTAATAAACCTTTACCACATCTCCCTCTTCATCTTTCCAAGATACAAAGTCCTAATACTTAGTCTCCTCTCGTATGGAAGACACTCTGTGTCTCTTTTCCACTGCTTCATTTTGTCTTTTTAATCTTTTTATGGTTCTAATTTTGAGATCGAATGATCAGATCTTCATGCAGTATTCAGAGTGTGGTTGCACAATGAATTTATGTGATGGCATATTGATAAATTTCGTGTTCTGAGTTCCTTTACTAACAGTTCTTAATATTTTATTTTTGTGAGTATGGAGCTCATGTTTTTAAGAAACCATCCACAGTCCCTCCATAGTCTTTCTTGAGTGGTAGGGGCTAATTTGGAGCCTATCATTGTGTCTGAATACTAAAGTCTATCTTGTCCCCCTGCCATTTGTGCTATTTCACTTTTTAAACTCAAACTTCATCTGCCGTTTATTCCTCAGTCACTGGGTGTAAGTCTCTTCAGCATTGCTATGCTGTTCGGTTTTTATTCTAACTCCCCTGAATAACTTTGTATGCCAGTAAATGTTATGTTTCTTGCTGATATCCCTCTCTAGAGCACTTCTAAAGTATGTTGAACAATGCAAGTCTTAGTGTATGCTCCTATCAAATGCCACTGATAACCTACCTTCGTCGTGAAAAGTGGCTACAGACATAGTTTTTTTGGCACCTTGACTCTTCCAGTCAGGATGATTCTCTCTGTGTTCTCTTTGCTTTCAGCTTCTTTACAGTGTTGCCTTGTGGCATGGAGTTCAAGCAGCATTGTACAGGGCTATCAAAGCATGGAGAGTTGCAACAGGGAACCATGTGTGATGCATTCAGAGGAGGAGATAGGCTACTAATGCTTCTGAGTCGTTGTGAAAAACTTTGTAACATCTTTGTTTTGTGGGCAGGCTTACTTAAAAACTGGATATGATCTATAGAATTTTGTGGAGGAATGTGGATTGATGTGTAAAGTATTCTTCATTTCACAGACAATGTCAAAGTAGAATTTCTCCAACACTTGAACCAAATGATTTTGTAGCTTTAGAGAATGAAAACTTCATTTAGTAGCTTTACGTACTACTAAAAAAAATTCAAACATGATCTGTCATTTCAAGTAAGCTAATCTCCAGATAGCATTACTCCTTTTCCCCTGAGAGCAAGCTATCATTTTGCTAAATATTCTAGACACCTAAATTGCCTTTGGGAGATACGGCTCTGACTCTCACTAAGCTTAATGAATGAAATGCCCAAATAAGAGCTTAAAAAATAGTTGAATATGATACATTCTTTTATAGAGTTTGTGTGTATTACATTAGGGTTATGGTGAAGCTCACTTTTAGGTTTTTTGACAAAATCAATTTATGCCCTGAAGCATGAGTTTTGATAAGTTAAGGGGTTTTTTTTCACCAATGGTTGCAGCTTTAATATTGTGTTGAAAATGACTTGCATATGTCCAGGAAAAAATGAGGCTGGGGAATATTCTGTCTGCAGAACTTCAAAGCAAAGTTTGCTTGCACAAAGTTGGCAGTGGGGTAGAAAAATTCCATAGTCTGGAACCATTTGGCTACACATCATTTGAAACAGTCTGTCCTAGGCACAGCAGAACTGCATAAAGGAAACCAGTCTCCTGGGTTTATACTTTTCAGGCTAACAGAGCATGTAAGTCGCATCTGAAAGAGGATTCTTGCAAAAATGTGTGCAGGTTTTTTATTGCAACTTTGATATAGATTCCCATATTTAATTATATTGGCATATATGTGTACATACTATATTGAAGCTATAGTAAAGCTTTCTACTAAAGGGTAGTTGAACAATTTAGCAAGACCCCACAGAGTGAAAGAGTGCGTGTCTTTTCCAGGATGTTATAATTTGGTTAGCTTAAGTTAGCTTTTCATCACCATCCCTACATCAGTTTAAGACTTCTGTCTTTCAGCTTTGAATATATAAGCAGTGAACAATTTAAAACTAAATTTGCAAGACTCCCTTAAGAGATAAAAGTAGCATTTCTTCGTTTTCTAACTCCTGGAAAATGCTAAAGCTGTTTTTAGTTCAGTTAAAAAATCTAGGAAACTTCTTTAAGTTTTCATCTTGTCAAGCCGAGGAATGTTGGAAAATAAAATCGATATGAAATTTGCATGTTGATATGCACTCTGCTCTTCTAGTATATATGGCTAGTATTTTTAGAATTAAAATTTTCAGCAGTTTTTATACTCGATGTTAGGTACTGCTTTCTTGAATTTCTGGTAACAGTAGCTTCATGTGTATATTCAGCAAAAAAAAAATAATGAAAATGAAATTCAGTTTGATGGTATTGCATTACAGGAAATTAATTAGTTGTGTGTTTGTCTCCTCTTTGTCAGAAATTACTTCAGAGACAAAACTGCATTGTCAGAGTATACAAAGTGCTTTTGGCCATGTTTAGTAGCAGCCTTTTGAAATTTGAGAAGTTCTTGTTTTCAGCCATGTAAGTTCCTAGGAACGAGTATGAATGCATGCTGATGTGACTGCAGAGTCTAAGGGGGATAGATGACTATAAACCTGAATTATTTAAATGAAGTTTGTGTTGATGTGTTTGGTTTGAGGACAGTCAGACATGTAACTCAGTCATTGGAGACTGGATAAATGACACTCTCCAGTACTCATTATTCAGGTGAGGATGTTCTCTGTGATATGTTACATGCACAGTACTGGACACAACAAAACTGCGGTCTGTAGCAAAGTAATTGCTGCAGATCCAAGTGTTGGGCTTTATAGAGCTGTATGAATGTAGAGAGGTAACACTTGGTAATTCTAGCCTCTGTGCAGATTTTTGCTGGTAATTTTCAGCAGAGGACTCTTCAGATCCATTTCTAGGGCTCCTTCAAGACTTGTCTAAAAGCTTATGTTTCCAGGATTTGGCCTCCTACTGAATCTTCTAGACCAATTCTAGCGTATGGTGAACATCATATGGTACACCAATTCAAAATGCAAGTGCATTTGTGTAAGTAACAGGTGAAACTGGGCTTGGTAAGATAGTTATGGGCATTGTTTAAGCACCAGAACTGACGTGCATACAAGTAAGGATAGCGTGTGGCTTTCTCACTGACAGCATAGTGCTGATTGTTCAAAAATCTTAAGCTTCTGTATGAAAACTGAGTCCAAGTGAACTTTGAAACAAAGGAATGCAATACGTCAGGTATCATGTTGGCCACATTTTACTTGCTTTTTGAAAATGGAACCACAGTCCAGATGATAGATAATGAAAGATGCTTCTCCCCATCTCTACTGTAATCCTTCTCAGATACCCTTCAGAGGTTTTCCATCTGGATTTAATAATCATGGTGATCTCTGGAAAGTTGCTTCATTTAGCAAGCAGGAGAAAAGATGTCTTCAGTGCAGCCACGTCATATACAATTAAAAAACAAACAAAACCAACAAAACACTTACAATCCTGTTCATGCTGGGAAGGTCCTGGGCTTTTAAGCAAATAATCATCATCTGTGATACCAGCCTCTCACTTTCTTTGCAATAAAACTTGTTCTTTTTTTTTTTTTTCCTTGCAACATCTCTACTTAGCATTCAGTAACTGCAATTATTTTTTTGCCTTTTCACTCTGGAGAATTTAAATGTAACCCAAAATTCCCATTTAACTTTATAGTAGAAGCAGAAGTACATGTTGAATAAGGCAAATAATGTAGCTGAATATAATTTTTGTTGGTCTGCTTTTCAATTTTACAGAACATCGACAAGGTGGTATTTGTTGGCAACTTTCTCAGAATTAATATGATTTCTATGAAGGTGCTAGCATATGCTATGGATTATTGGTCCAAGGGACAGCTGAAAGCTCTGTTTTTGGAACATGAGGTAAGGAAGTACATGTTGAACTTTTATTTGTAAGTAGAAGAATCTTGTGGTTCTTGACTCGGTGAAGTTAAAAGGGAGAATTTCAATGCCATTGCTTTGAAGTACACGCACAAACTAAGTTCTGCATAAGTACAACTTAATTACAACTTCATTTGAAAATACCCGTTGTTAACTCCCTGCTTGATCACTAATCTTGTGGTATTTGTTGCTAAACATTGCACATTTCTTTATTTTTGCTTTCTGACCCTAGTACCAACCACATTCATTTGTGTGGTTTGGTATATAAACCTCAATTTGAATTAATTTTTGTAAGCATAATTTTGAGGTGAATGTCAGATGGTGTGTTTGTAATGGAAACTGCCCTGCCTCAGTACAACATCATTACAGTTCTGTAAGTTCTTCTTTTTTGACAATTTTGGAGAACTGTGTAAGATTTCTCCTGGTATAAGGCCCTTTCTTGGACCTAAACAAGATCATATTAAATTATAACACAGATACAGCAAATACTTGGCACAGCAGGGCTGATCTTATTAAGAAAGGTCTTTTAATTGTCTTAACAGAACTGAAGTCTTTACATGCTCATGCTTATGTCTTATTTTGGAATTTGATTGGTTTTGTTTTGCTTTTGCCTTGTTTAAAGGGTTATTTTGGAGCTGTTGGGGCTCTTCTAGAATTGCTTAAAATGACAGATGATCAGTGATGAAGCTGCCTGAAGAGATTCCTACTGCAGATGCTGCTGGTTAAGAGTGAAAGCCACTACAAGGATGGAAATGAAGCCATTGTGGTAGTTCTACCTGCTGGATTTGTAAATAACTTAAAATCCTTTTACCTGATCTTTAACTTCTGGGTTTTGAGCTTATACTTCAGAATTCATACTGGGAATAAAGAGATTTTCTTTTTTTCTGTACACTGTATTTTTTAGGGGAAAAATGTGCAAAGTGTCCAAACATACAGATTTTATGGATTTATTTTAAAAAGTGGATACTGTTTAATGTAGGACGTGTGATATGAGGCATCTGCTTTTCTTCTGGGGTTTACTGATTAGTGTGGTAATTTTAACTTCATTTAGTAATCACTCTAGGAGATTTTTTTATCTTATTTTCATGACGTTTCATGATTTGTTCTTGGTTTCAAATGAAACTACAAAGCTGATGCATTTTACTGTGAAAACTAGTCATTGATTTTTTTGTCTTTCCTCTCCTCATTAGATGAGACACTTTTTTATTTAACATACCCCCATTTCCCCCAAAAAAATAAATTTACAAGCTTTCTGTGACTACATGGGTTTCTTGGCAAGACTGCGACAAAACTTGGTGGGGACAGGGGTTTAAGACTGCAATTTTTCAGTAGTCATCAGTTGCAACAGGAACAGACTGCTAACTGGTTTTGCAGGACTAATTCTCCTCTACATCAAAAATTTTAAACAAGATGTGAACTAAAATTTTAATTATTGGGTTGACACTAAAATCCTGTTTCTGTTGAAACTCTCTGATCTATATGAAGAGTTCTGTAGTACAGATGTTATTTATATGGTACATACTTGACATTAGATGACAAAGGGAGGAGATTGTTTTCATTTATTTGAAGACTTTTCTGTAGTCTGCAGTTTTTAACTTGATCTTAATTGAAAACAGTTGATAACTGCATTATTCAAAGCCCAGTTTCTAAAATTAGGAAAATACTGACTAATGTATTTTCTAGTTTTAAGCTATGTTAGCATTCCCTCCAGGACGCTAAGATTTGAGTGTTTATTCCAATACAGTATTTTCTACCTTTTTTTCATTTGTGGACCTCTCTGATTTTTTTTTTTCCCAGTTGAATTGAGACGCCCTTTGAAATCTACGTACTTAGGTTGCTGTGTAGCATGTATGAACTGCTTTTCTACGACACCATGAGGGCTCACAAATCAGAGGCTGAAAACCAGTCCATAAATTACTTTGTCTTGCAAAACTGTATGTGATGTCACATAATGTAAAGGGCTCATCAGAGGGACAGTATAAAATTCAGATACGTGTATCATCCAATATATTTTTGGAAGGGGGTTTATTTCACTTTTTTAATAGTCATTAATTTCTGTATCTTCCAAATGTTGAAATAAATTAACTGAAGTGTTAACTTGTCTGATGGAAATAAAGACCACTGCTGTTTTGACAGTTTTTTAATGTATCTGTGGAATTAATTTCTTGAAATCAATGATGTGAAATACATAGTGCTGTTTTGTGACACATATGAATAGTTCTTTCCATTATAATTCTTTGGTTCTTGACATTTCTTTACGCTTTGTTACATTGTTTTGGTCTTTGAAGCTTTCTGCCTGCTTGAAGTTGACTTTTTCATAGACTGTGAACTACAACATGAGACAATTAGCATGTTGTAGTTTATATTTCATGTAATATTGAGCTTGAGATACCTGGGTATAGTTCTGCTCAGTGCCTCTAATTTTTCATTAACAAAATGAAACTTTCATTAAGCTTATCTGATAATTTTTGATTGTAACTAAGGATTGGTTTGTATGTTGAGTTTTTTCCAGGAAGACTTCAGAATGTGAAGAGGCACCTGCACTTCTCATGATAAACAGTAGAGGGAAGCACAACATCGGCAGTGGAAATACCCTTTGCCGAAGTAGTGGAGCTTGGGGCAATTTGTGGGGTTTGTTTGTTTCAGAGAAAGATTCCATCTTTTTCTCCCTGGTCAGTTTTTGAAGGGAATTTGATATGGGAATACCTATCACTTAGGTGTTCTTGCATTCTTAGCATTTATAGTTATGTGAAGGAAAAATATAATGTTAAGTAAACAAATATGAAATAGCACTTCTTTTAAGATTAAAACCCTCTAGTCCTCAAAAAAAAAAAAAAACAAACAAACAAAAAACAACAAACAAACATAAAAAAATATGAAACCCTACCAAGTCGTTCAGGAAAACATATATGGACTACGCAAGATGCACAAATTGAGGCTGTGTGGTTGAAGAAGGAAAGCACAATTCTGGGAGCCCTAACGTTAGCTGTAAGATTCCAGGGACTGTCAGGTAAGTTGATCACAGCAGTTCTAAGAGAAACACAAAATAAAATTTTAACTTCAAGATGCTGTTTTGAAATGTAAAAGGCTTAATAGGTAAGTTGCTGTAGCTAAAAGACTAGAAAAAAAAGACTCTGAAGTGTTTACTACACAAATGAGTACATTTGGTTGGGAAAAATATTAGCAAACTAGATTAATAGAATGGAGGGTTATGAGAAGTCACTAAGTAGGAGAAATTGGAGGAGCCTGGTGTAAGAGGAAAACGACGTTGTAAGTTAAATTCTTCCTTTCCTGAGGGAGATAAGCCTACTGCAAAAGTATTTCTTTACTTTGAAATCTACCATTGACTTTTTTTTTTCCTCCTTCCTCACCAGCACCATTGTATGAATCTGCTAGTACTGTAATTTGCTTCTTTACCTTTAGGCTTTGCCTGCCTTGGCTAATCCCAATTTTTTGTTTTCCTCCCATTTACCTCCTCTATAATTAAGGTAATGGATGAACGACAGTGTGATTGATTTCAGCACTGTTCCAATGTTTTTTGCCATAGGGGAGCTCTTTGGGGCTGTTCTAAGGGCATCACTGTTGTCTTGAATTTTTCTGATTATGTTTTGTATCCTGTTGCTGTCTACAGTCATCTAATGGGAGGGTTCTTTGCCCTGCTTCATCATCCAGAGATATCTAAAGAGTCTGAAAACAGTCTCACTTGACTACATAGATGAACCTCTACTATAACTGATACAAACTGGAGATTTGAGCAAGCAAAGCTCTGTTGCACCGCTATTGAAGGGGTTGTATTGAGAACCTAGAAATAGAGAAGACGTGCATGGGGGCAGTACAAGAATCTGACTTCTAGGACAAGTGGGGTGTTTGTGGTGCATTCCAAACTCAGCAAAGCTGTCCTGGTGTTTCACTGTTATCAGTGCTTATGTTCCCGTTAGACTGTCACAAGATACTTGCAAGTGATTTTTGGCAGGACACAGCAGAATTTGAGAGATGGGAACACCATATGGGGTTGAACTGGTGACAAAATAAACATACATGATTGTTTCCAGTTGGATGAGTTCTTCTACTGGGATCTGGTTTTAAAGTACAAGGTGTCTCTGAATTTGGGATTAAATGAAATACAGGCTATGAAAAAAGACCATGGTCTGTTTTGTGTCTTGCTACCTCTCAGTACCTGGGAGGTAGAGGACATCTGATCTCTGGGATGTCCTGAAAAACAAATACTTGTTTAAACTTAAAAGCTGTATTGAGTTTCTGATTCTTTTAAGTATTACTGGTGCTGATTGGAACTTAACTACTTGCATTATTATTTGTGTGTTTGGAGAAAAAGAGATGGAGGGGCTGTGCAATAAGAGTCTGTTCTTCAAACCTCCCCCTACCACCTCCCCCCAAAAAATCCCAACAAAAAAAGAAGCAAAATAAAAATGTGGTTCTAATTGCAACAGTTTAGGAGAACATGTCAGCTGCCTTGGGAACTGGGATTCACCTCAAGCAAGAGGAGGTACTGGCACTTGGAGAGACGGAAGAGAAATGAGTAAGAAAAGCTGAGGCTCACAAGAGGGGAAGCCACCGAGCCTGGGAAAGGGACATGGCAGCATCATTAGGGGTTTCTGGGGGTGACACAAACAAGGTGGGAAGGGCACTTGTTAGTGCAGCCAGCGAGAGAAGGGTGGCAGAGGTGGGGAGGTCAGGTTGTTTGACAGAACAGCAGGCACCATGTCCTAATTTTGAGGTGAAGGAAGGGTGCGGGTGGGTGGTTGGGAGCTAAAGCAGTTAATGGTTACTACTTGGGTTGAGCAGCACTGTGTAAAGTACCCAGGGACCTGTGCTGAAGCATTAGGTCTCTAGATGCAGATGTGCTCTCTAGTGCAGGCGATAGCCTGGTCTCAAACATTGCTTGTCTCGGTATGTGAGACACACAGTAGGGGATGTCCTCGCCTCCGAATTATTTTTTTAATCAAAACCAGTTCTATGGTATTGGCAGAAATGCAGCACTCTTCTGCTGGCCTTCAGCAGTTTGCTCTGCTGTGCGCAGCTGTGCAGAGCAGCTGGTTGCAGCGAGGGGTCAGCAGCCTCCCACAGCTTCCCCTGAGGTAAACGCCAAGCTGTTACAGATGGCGGAGGCCCCACAGTGGAGTGTTTTGGTCCTCCGTGTTTTATTTCTAAACACTGTAGGTGCAACTACGAAGCACCAAGTTAAAGGTATGATTTAAGGCAATGACGGAGGGCAAACACCCTGAAATGGCATCATGTCGTACTTAAAACAGCAATGTGTCACTCCCTGTTCTTAAGTGGTTTTGCTTATTTTGTTGTGATAGTCAAGGCACTTCCAGCTTCAGAAGTCTTTCCAGGTTGACAACTTCACTGTTTTCCAGCTTCTTGGATGGATGATCCATCCGTCTCTCTGCAAACTTAAAAGTTTGAGCAAATCTGAACATTGTGTCTAGTACAAAGGAGAAGTTACCCTTTAACAAATGCTATGATGTACCAAAGCAGCCTTGGCAATGTGTGTACAGAGCTGCGTTTACCCTTTTTACTGAGATCTCCTACCAGGGACATAATTCCAATATGTTAGAAGTATTTTTTTTTCCCAAGTGGCATACTGTTTTGATTTAAATTCTTTTGTGAGAGGAACCCTGATGATATGGGCTGATCAAAATGTTCTTTCCTACAAGCTTTTATAACAGTTGTATAAGCTGGGAGATTGCAATCGAAGTATTCTTGTGTAAATCAGTAAATCATTACCAACTGGTAGATGTAACACTGTGTTGAGATAGTATTTTTATCTACGGTACTGAACCTGCCCCCTCAGTCCTCCCACTGGCATTACCCCATTGATGTCCCGATTGTCAGCATACCCTTAGCCCAGCGTGCAGCTGAGGCAGCACAGTAAATGTTGTCTGTGGGCATCTGGTTTGTGAAATGCGGGAGTACAATGTGGGCAAGGCAACTGAAGCTATGAGAAGTTTCTCTTCTGAGAAGGTTGCATAGGCTTCACCTGTAGATTGAAATAAATAATTACTGGAATTGATTTGAACAGTGCGAACGTTCTCTTGTACTTGAAAATTATTTTTACTCTTTTTATATTTTTAAAAATGAACTGTAAAGTAATGCATATTCATTCAAAAATACTAAAGGAACAAATGAATTTTCCATTTCCAAAGCTGACTGGCTAAATGAATCACAAAATGCTGAATGTACTTAAAAGAAATTTGAGTTCCTTTTAGCAGAATTGTTTTGTTTTTTGAGCAACCTCACCCCTAGTGTTATTTGAATAAGTAAACAAATACGTGCTGTTCCTATGTCCTAAGCATGGAGCATGCTGTTACCCAGCTAGCATTCAGCATATTGCGCTTGGCTACAAAAGGCTGTGCACAAAAAAAAATCCAGAAATATTTACAAGATAAGCCAACAACACTCCCAAATTTCCCAGTGTTTTAGTCGTTTCTTTTTTTAGCTTAGAAAGTAAGTTATCTCTTCTCTTTAAATACAGGAGATTTGAAGTCTTCTCTGCAGCAGATTTGCCTGTGCAGTGTGGCAGCTCCCTGTGCATCACTGGTTTGCTGCCTCTTTGAAGGGGGAAGAGCGGTGCAAGGAAAACTAAAGCTGCTTTCTGATGATGGCTGCAGACTGACCCATAACCCATCTCACACTATAGCTGTTCTTTTACAGGTAGGACAGAAAATATTCAGGAACTGAACTTTCATAAGAGTCTTCTTTTCCCTCCACCGCTTGCTCTCACCACATGGGAAATTGCATCCAAAAAAAATAAGCAGAAGAAAAGAAGCACCAACCCCTGAAAATGAATTCACCTTTTATTCATGGGAAGAATCATCAAGGTCAGCTTAGCTTTTGTCAGAAAGACTTCTTTTTTTCAATTTCTGATATTTTTCCTCCACTATTAGGAGCTTGATTTTTAACCTGCCGTACAACTTATCTCTCTGTTCTGGCTCTCTTACCTAAAAGGGTTATAAAATCTTCTTTGTCAGGTTTCCATGAACATCTGCTTCACAACATTATGGGAATTTGTTTTAAGTTTCATTTTATACACATTACTATGAAGTTCTTGGATACCAACCCTGGAATTACAAGTGCCTTTATCAGTATAGGAGCAAAAGGGCTGTTACTAACACTACTCTGTGAAGTCCACTGACTACTGGTATGAAGACATTATAGAAGTCTGTCTTTCCTATATATGGAGATCGTTAGGCTTGGCAATTGAAATCTCTTTATTCACAAGAGTAAGAGAAGAACTGGCTTTTCCTTTTCTAACCTATTTGCCTTGCAGACCTGTTGGAGGAAAGAATATCATTCAGAGTCAGTTCCCTTTCAGTCCCTGACCTTTCTACCTACCCTGCTGTGGTAGGAAGGTAATGGTACATGACTGGCAATCCACTGATGGGAACTTCTGGCCACAAAATAAAAAAGGATGAATACACAAACATCAAAGAACTGATTTTAAAAACAAACAAGTAAAATAGCTTAATTAGTAAAATAATACTCAGGCTTGAGTCAGAAATCTATCAATGAAGAAACCAGCTTCTGTCACCAGTCATAAGATTAGCAGCATTAGTCTTACAGCAATTAAATGGTAGATAATACAATTCCACATCTCTTTACAGTTCCAAATTTCATGTCTCCATCAGGTACGATTAGGCTCTAAGCCTGTATGCAGACATGTATTCATCACCCAAGAGCAGTAAAGGATGCCTCTACCCAGGTGTCCCTGAAAGCACACTTGTGCGCTTGCACGTTCAAAGGGTTGCAGTCCTGTGGCCAAGTCCCCAGGCCTCGTACAGCACGTGGGCGTTTTTGCGGCAGGAAAACCTGGCGAGAAGATGGGTTGGTTTCTGCTGACCTGCTAGCCTTTGAAAGGATGATGCCTCAAACCTTCTCCTACCGAATGGTACCAGCGGCACAAAGAAGGGTCACGCACTGATGGTGGTTCTCCCACCAGACAGCCTGGCCAGCCCGATTTAGCCCCTGCCCCTCCCGGGGCTGGTGCTGTACCCGTGCGGTGAGCAGAGCCGTGAGCCAGCCTGCACCCGTGCCCCTCTGCCCACCTCTGGGCGCCCGCAGCTCCCTGGGGAAGCCTGTCTCACAAATGTACTTCTCATTTCAAGGGCCTGCTGGATTTCCATACTAAAAGTACCTCACTGAGAACCCATGAGGCACCTTGCTCAGCCACTGCTCCGTGGCCAGAGGGAACTGAACTGTCTCAGTATCAGGATGGCAGCAGTGTGCCCAGCTTTGCAGCCACGAGGCCGGTACCGAAATGCAAGGCTGCGGAGAGTCAACGTCGTGATATTTGCCAAAATATCTTGGTACACAGAGCAGATAGCTTCTGGTGTACTTTTAGCTGGCTCTGGTTTAGGTCTCTGTCCACACGTGCTTAACTCAGAGAGAAAAAAGCAAACAAATGGGGAGGGCGTAAAAACCACCTTGCACATGCACAGAGTAAAAGAAAAAAAAAATCTGCTGTAAGGTTGTGTGTTGCATAAGTGTCCCTGGAACTAATCTGGTACATCTCCAAATAAAACAGAAATCTTTGATGCTCGTAACTGTCTCTCTGGGTGGAATGACAATAGTTTCCGTGTTAACTCTGTAAATGTTTGCTGTAGATATTATCAGTGGGCATATTTTATTCAAAGGAGTATATTAAAGTTTAAAGCAAAGAAGCTCTTCCCTCAGCCTGTGAACACAACAAATACAACAATTAGGTAGTAAAAACTTAATTGAAAGTAATCCTAGCTGTTAAACTGTGCATTTTACAGGTGAGCTGGAGGGAAAAATTGTCCGGAGGCACGGCATACCCTGGAATGGGCGAGGAGCTGTCCCTGAAGGCCCCAGCAGTCAGCGAGTGCCAGCCGGAGCTTTGTCTGAGGTACAGCCAATTCTTGCCAAGTGACCGGTTTTCTGTGTTGTAAAGATGTGGAGAATCGGTGGTGGCTCGCCATATTCTTTTATGTGGTATCATGTGCTGGTTTGGGGAACAGGATAAAGACGACCTGCACTGCCTTCAGGCTTTGAACCTCAGTTCAGCCTTCTTTAGCTTGTGCTTTTCCCCAAGAGCTGGTACAGGCGAGGGTGTGGATGATGAGAAGGACAAGCTGCTAACATCAGCTCTACAGCGGAGCACAGCAAGCCATACTTGTCATCCAGCAGGGAGAACAACAACATAATGCCATGAAAAGCTGTAGAACCATGGCAATGGTTAGCTCTCCTCAGACTAGAGCAACATTACAGGCCATATTTGGTGTCGGATTCCTGTATGGATTGAAATAGCCCGAGCCTCTGGTCCACAGTCAAGTGGATATGGAAGACACACTGGAATGGCTGTGCAAAGGCTCACTTCCAAGTACAACTAATTCAAATTTATTATTCCCATGCTGTGAAAAATTTCAACATGCGTTTAATTTTTTCTTCCGATGTGAAAATAAATTTAGGCATTTTGAAATTTCCTTTTTTCCACCAAAAAAAGCCTGCTAGCAGGAAGTGTAGCAAGATGCCAAAAGAAAGGCATTTGACGGATAAGATTTTTTTTAAAGCTCCTGCCTTTGTACAGCCAGAAGTTAGTTAGAACCATGTTTCCATAGGACACTTGTTTTGATGAGTCTGTGTTTTCAATTGAAATTGTTGCACTGGAAAATTCTGGCTAGCTGGAGTGTTGATCTTTGTAAAATACGTGCATCAAAATATGTCCAAAAAGCTTACTGCATGTGCTTGGACCAAGGATTGCAATGACAGACCCGAAGGAATACCCCAGATAAACAGCAGCAAGGCAAGAGGTTTGAAATGTGGAAGCTTGTAATCACTAGAAGGAATGAATCATCCTCTTGTTCAACTAATATTAAGTATTGATCTGCAATGATCTCAGGCTGCAATTCTCAAGTAAGGATGTAAAGTCATAGAATCGTTTTTGTTGGAAAGGACCTTTAAGATCATAGAGTCCAACCATTAACCTAGCGCTACCAAGTCCACCACTAAACCATATCCCTAAGCACCACATCTACATGTCTTAAATTTCTGCCAAAATTTCCAAAGATTCTGGATGATGATACTCTCATTTAGGCAAAATATATTGCAAGACATACCTGCAGTTCTGAATGTCATTAGAAACAAGGCTGTTGGTCTGAGGCTGTATGATGGTCTTGAGTTCCAGGAACTGCTAATGTCCATCTAAAAAGTGAAGAGGCCATAGAATAATGATTATACACCCTCTTTTTTTCTAACCCACATTCCATATATAACTTGCACAGCCACGTATTTTGAGGAATTCATCAGTCTTTTGATCTTCTGCTGAAGCCCTGTGTATTGGTTAGGAACAGAGCTTGTCTTCGCCTTCAGAAAGGAGCCTCGGCTCACAAGTGGTGAGTGAGTACGTCACCTTCTCGCCTTGGAGTCAGCAAGATTTGGACTGTAGCTGCAGAGGGGAAACTGAGGGAACCATAGGGACTAAAATTTGTCCAGCCTGTGATGCCTCTGGCTTAATTTCCAGAGATGTTGGGGAAGCTGTGTCCCCTTGGCTGTAGGATGCCAAATGGTTGTAGATCCAAATATTATTGACCAGATCCGAAAATGTTACTCTCAGCATGCTGTTACGGTATATCGCTGTACTGTTGGCTGGCTGTATCAGGGAGGTGGAAGAAGAGGACAGAGGAAGGAGGGTTTTTAGTTTACCACAGATAATTGTATATAAAGATTCAATTAAAGAACATACATGCATAGGAAGGCCATTCATCAACTGTACCATGGCACCTAACCATCCCCCAAACTGTAAAAGCATTTATCTTACCCATTAAATTCCATAGTGTTATAGTTTGTGATTATTTTTGTGGTTTGGAAAGTGTAAAAGAGTGTAAATGTGTTATTCCTGTTTACATAGGGACTGAACTAAAACAACCTCCTTCCCGGATGTTTTGTCTTTGACTGGTCAGGCACTCCAAGTGAGGGGATGTACTCCCTTGATATCGTGATAACAGCAGTTCTGAAGGAGCAACATGCATAGTCCTGCAGCCCTGGAGGGATTAAGGTCATTACAGGTGAGTTATACTGTGTGGCTTGTCGAACTGCTACATGGAGCAGTGCAATGGATCATTTATCCCCTGTCAGCAGCTGAAACTTGCATGAGAAAAATCTGCTCTAGCAGTGACAAGAGGAAGCCTGTCATGAATGTATAAAACGTGAATGTAACCTAAAACCTTGTATTTCAATTACTGTTAGAGTGTTGCTCTGAAGAGTCAAATGAAGTCATGCATATTGTTTTGGTGATCTAGTCTGCGATACTTCAGTGCTGAAAATGAATTTATATAAAATACAAATAGCACAAAAGTGTGTTTTGGAGTTGTTATAGTGTCAATGGCCAGGTCAGCAGAGTATGAGCAGTGTTACTGCCTCTCTGTGTACTTCTGGTATGTACAATACACAATGTGGTTCTGTGGTGCTCTGACCATCCCCTTTCCACACCACAAAGAAAGCATTACCTGTTGTTGACCCAGATGTCAAAACGTCAGCAGCCGACATAGATAACCACTGTCATTCCTATCGCTGATGGGGAGTTGTCATAGAGACGCTGCCAACCAGACTTGCAGAGGAAGTTTGCTGCGATGCTGAGATCCCCCGTCTCTTGAACGTAGCTCAATGCACAGGCCATCTTGTTCAGACCTGTCTATGATCTTGCAGTGTTACATAGTACAAATAAAGCCTCTTGCAATTACATTAGCAGTGTATTTGGCGAGGAAAATCTTACAGCGTGAAGCACAGTTAAACTCAGGTAAGGTTAAAAATCTTTCCAAAATATTACAAAACTGTAAAAAAGAGGAAAAAACAAACTCCCCAAGAAAGTATGAGCTGCACTTTTTTTCTTGTTTAAGAACTGGTTTTGGTTACGCACACAGTTGGTGGGGAAAACCTAGCCCCTTTTCTTTATAGCTGCTGTGAGCTACCATGCCCCAGGAAGGGGAGTACTTGTGCTAGGGAAGATGTGCGTAGGTGGTGTGGGCTGCCCAGCATGCAGCTTCACCCCACAGTGTGCAGAAGGAGGGGTAAGCACTTGTAGACCAATCTCTCCTAGCTGCCTCATGCTACTGTCCTGTACGGAGTAGCTCTGTCACCTGGAAAGGGGAGGTCTTTTCCAATTAATAATCCACCCAAAGCCACCAATGCTTGCCCAAATCATGTGTACTTCCTTACGTCGAAGGATTTTGAGCTTACCCTGGAAGAGCAGTGTAGCAAATACCTTCCTGCCACCCTCTCCTCTGGGTTCTGCTTGTGCCCTCCTGGGAGCTTTGTACTTTCTCTTTATAGCAGCGCTGAAAGGAAGCAAGGTCCTGGGTGAAAGACAGGAACCAGGCAGCCCTTGTCTGGCGACAGTGTTTGGGAAGGGTAAGAGAAGGTCCCATTTTATCTTTGTTCTCATGGAAAGTGTCACAGGATGTTTAATGTCCCTTCTGAGCAAAGACCTGCTGTTTTCCAGATCTTGTCTGAAAACCCATGCAGTATTCAGCAGGCCACTTAGTTTATCTTCCTTGGATAAACAAAAGGCTGCTGGAATTTGAAACTTGTTCCAAGAGTCTAGGGTCCAAAACCTGCTGAAATCTGTGTGAGTCCTTCCCCTGGTCTGTGGATTTGAATTGAGTTTGAAAATTTAAAGACTAGCAAGCAATGGCAGTACGGCTCCTAATGGTGTGTAGGGCATGTGGGCTGGTGTGTGTGACAGAGGGCCGTCCATATGCACGAGTTCTGATGTTATTTCCACTCTTTAGTGTTGCCTGACCTTGGAGCAGTTTAAAAATACCATCTGAAATGCCTGAGAGCACTGATCCAGAAATTCCAGTACAGGCTTTGCCTTGATGGGGGGGAAAAAAACCCCTCTTAATGCGATGGAAGTACCCGTGACACCGTTGAGATGCCCTTTTCATGTCGGTGAAGGCACCACGCAAGGAGGGATTCCTGGTCCCTCTGACGACAACTTGACGGAGCCGGAGCCACGGTAAGGGGAAGTGCCCCGAGGAGCCCACCGGGTCCCGCTGCAGGGCAGCGCCGGGGAAGCGGCGGGACAAGGGAACCGGCCTCCCTCTTGCAGCCGGCGGCTTTGTGCTTGCCAGCCGTCGAGGTGGGCGACCGAGGCGGCGGGGACGCTCCTGCGGGCTCTTGAGCTCCTCAGGGAGCGGGGGTGAAGCCGCGGTGCTTCCCTGCCCGCGTGTGCAGGGGAACCCGCGGTGCGCAGCCCTGCCCGCCGTGGGAAGCCCGACCCCGGGCCCGCGGGAGCCACCGCCCCCGCGGGGGCAGCGCGCACCGGCGGGCCCCGCTCCGCCCTGCCGCGCTCCTCCCGCCGCCGCGGGGGCTCCGGGCGGGGCGGAGGCTGCGGCCGGCAGGTAGGGGCTGCGCGGGGGGCGGTGGAGCTCGGCCCGAGAGCTGCGGGCGGGGAGGGAGGGGGCCAGCCCGCGGGGGGTGCGCTGGGGTTGGGGTGGGGGGGCTCCGCGCCGCGGGAGCGGTGTGGACATCGCGGGGGAAGGCGAAGGCAGGCGCGGAGGGGGCGCGGGGCGGGGCGGGCGGCGCGGTGCTCTGCGGCGGGTGCGGGGCTTCAGCTGGGTCGCTTTCGTGCTCTGCCTACATCATGGAGCCTAGAACTGCAGAAACGTTAAAAAAAATCAAGAAAAATAAATGTGAACCCCACCGTTAGATTAAGAAACTGTATGTATTTGCACACGCATATATAAGCTGTTGGTTAAATAAAATGCTAGTCAGTTAAGGAATAAACAGCGTTTCAAGTTCCTAGGTGGTATGAGAAAAACTTAATTCTCTGTTTTTCCGTTGCATAAGCAGAAAAAGTGTACCTGTTCAGAGATGGCAGAGAGGGGCTTCGCTGCGAGTGCCGCGTCCGTGTGTGCATGGACCCCCCGGCTGCTCCCCAGGCTCTCTTACACGGGCTGCGACCGTGCGTGTGGAAGTGACTCCCAAAAGAGCTTTGAGAACTGAGGGCAGACTGCTCAGTGACCGGCTGCAAGAGCTGGTCTGTGGTCTTCCACAGAAACAGTTAGCTGTGACAGTGGCTAATCGCAGCAATCTCTGTCCTGAATGGCCTCCATACTTCTTCTGGGATATTAACATAATTCATTTCCAGGAGAATACTTAGTCCCTTGCAGGACTTAACCAGGTGTGCAATAGTATACTTAGGGCAGGTGGTATTGTAAGCATGTGTCTTACAGGAAATTTTGTGTTCACAGGCAGGCTGACTAACTTCAGGAAACTGTTCAATGAAAAAAAAAAAAGCCAAAAGATACAATGAGTATTGTCCTTATTTTGAACCTTCTGATAATTTGCCACTCATTTATTGAAGTGTTCTGTTTAATATCTCTAGGGGTAAGTTGTTAATTAGGTATTTGGGATGAATTTAGGTTTGCATTATAGCCTTTTGACTGAATTGATTTCATTAAGTTAACAAGCTGGTTGGGGTAGCTGAGGCTGTCTGTTGTTTTAAGTCCGCTCCTGCGGTGGTAATGAGGAAACATTTCCGTTAGCGCTGGGAAATTCGAGGATAACACGAAACTCAATGAAGTGAAACAGGATTGCATTTTGCTCAGAGTGATTCTATTATGCCTCAGTTAGGGCTGTATTAGCACTCGCCTCAAATCACTACCTGTTACTGTCTTTTCATGTGAATTTTTTTAGCTATATATTGCTCATTATTTTATGTGCTTTTTGTTTTTTTTCACTTGCATTATGTTTAATTTTTACTTTTCCACCTTTTGCAACAGTGTAACAGAAGCTGTATTTTAATGGAAGGTTTCTCAGGGCTGCCCTTAGGGGTTTCTGTGTTAATGCCTTTAAAATACAATCATTAACTTTTGCTTTAAACTCAAGTTGGAAAGTGACGATGAAAGACAATATAGCACAGTGTGTAGTTTTATTTTACAAAGCTTTATCAGAATTGATTTACCTGATATGTAAAGGGAGGAAACTTCAGAAATCTTTTTCCCCCAGCTTGCATATTCACTTCAGCTACAAGCTGTATTTTGTTTACCTAACGAGTGGTTTGCTACAGTGGATCTCCTGACTGGCTGCATTTGCTGGGTTGGTTCTTGCCTGCGACTGCAAGGAAGGGGACGAGGAGACCCCCAGGGATCCTTTCCTGATCCCTATTCCCAGGCCAAGATGCTATGGACTGAGCACAGGGGGGGAAGATTTTTCAGATGTTTTGATGCAAGCACAATTGCTTCCTCGGGGAGAAATTTGGCATGTGTTTCTTTAGAGAACCGTGCTTGCGTAAGCAGCCCCCTGCCACCCTCTGAGCTGTACTAGTACAACCGTTTGTGGGGCTGGTGGTGAACTGCATAGGGGAACTGCCACGGGTTCAAAAGCGTCTTTTCTTCTTTGTTTATTGATTACTTTTAACTCTGATCTGTCTGTCTGTGTGGCTGGTGTGTCAGGGCTGAGAAGGTGGCCTGGAAGGAGGGAATGTGTGGCAGGGAGCAGGAGGTAAGGGCTGTTTCTGCTGGCATTGCTGCTGCTGAAAGAATTGCTTATCAAATTGTGGTCAGTAGTATATGATGTGGTTATGGCAGTTGCTTGGAAAATATAGCTGAATGCAGTTGTGTGCACATGCAGTTAGCTGTATACACAAGGAACTGATTCTGTATTTCTGTTGTAACTCTGAGTTATCACCTAATGATTTTATTTTTTTGATATATAGCTACGTGTTTGCATAAATTCAGGACACATTTCCTATACTATTCTTTCGTGCAGTATGAGGGTTTCAAAAGACTATTTTTCTGGAAAATAGACCTAGGCATCTTAAGGGCATGAGTTTTATTAATCAGATTATATTCAGCTGGATAGATGGATGCCTAAAATTCTAAAAGGGAACATTAAACCACCCCTAGTAGGGTGCCTTTAATCCTAGAGAGCATAATTGTCATCTGCATGCAATTTACTCTCTTTTACATGTACAAGTAATGTTAAATATACTTTTGAATGTAGTGTAGACCTGCTGTTAAATTCTGAATGGCAGAAGTGATTAGGCACATAGCACTGCTTTAGTTGGTATGGAGAGACTGAAAAGTCAGTGGAGCATAAGCTTTCTATAATCTGCTATAATTTATTTCAGTCTGGAGATCATTGATGCATTCGTGCACTGTTTTAGGACTTGTTCTCATTCTTACTTTAGATACTTTGTTTTTCTGTTATGATCCTATTGTAGCTAGTAAGAAAACACTTTCAGCACGTCAACTTCTGTGTAGTATGTGCGCATTTAGAAAATGATGGTTCACTTTCTTGCTTACAGAACCTGAAGGAGTAATTACTTGCTATTACACCTTTATTCATCAGAGAAAAAACACAGGTGTTTTTTTTCTTCTAACCTGAAAAAAGAAATTATTAGAGTTAAGAAAAATGTTACCTTTACTATTTGTCCTATGGTGGGTCACTGCAATTGCAGTCTGGATTATCTTCTTAGAGTCTCACATAGATTTAAAAAAGCAGATTTAAAAAAAAAAAATCTTCATTATATCCATTCTTTCTCAGAGGAAAGGGGTTTCTTGCTAGCAGCCTTATGAGAGCCAAATACATCTTTCATATGCTATATTGTTGCCTGTATTAATTGACATATATTGATGTGTCTGTGAGCAGTAAAACTGCAAGCTACAGCTTGCCTGCAGGTGGTGGGCTCCCAGCCTGTGGTATGGAGAAATTTGGAAAGGTGCAATCCTTTAAAACCAAAATTGAAGACATCCGGGCTAATAACTCAATTTTTCTTTACTGGAAATGAAGGTGTTTCTGTTTGGCTTATTGAACTGCAAGGGAGTTTTGTTTTCTTCTGTGGAAGCTGTCTGTACTTGCTATGATGTGGTAAGTGGAAGAGCTGTTGCCCATAGGACTATATACCAATTCAGCTGCTCTGGATGGAGACTGTCTTTTTCTGGATTGTCTCCTTATCTTTCAGGCTTGCAGGATGCTGGGTATAACTACATGCAGAGCAAGCTATGATCTTCTGAGTACAAGACCTTTGGAGTTAAGGTCCTTCATCTTTTTGCTTTTGGAAGAAGCATTCTGGTTTTGGTACTGGAGGGGACGGTGGTGCTGCATGCCCAGCTGCTCAGATATTACCTGTCTGGTACCATCATAGACACCCTGGTAGTACAGATCAGGATCCCGCAGAATGCAGGTGTAGGCAGGAGGCACATACAGTGTCTTTCCTTTCACTGTAAAGGCAAAATCCATCACTTTTGTCTCTGCAGCATTTTAAGTTATGCAGGCCCCTGAAGCAACAGATCATTGCTTTGGCAGCAAGATAACTTATTCAGTGGTAAGGTTAGCCAGCAATTTGTGGCAGACTTCTTCCCCAGAGCCTGCGGCAGCTGGGAATTGTGGAACTGGCTTGAGGGAATGAGACAATATACTTTATTAGTGAGCTGGGATGAGCTTAGTCTTCATTAGTAAAACTCTATCAGTTACTTTGCATACAATGCAAAAGCCATTGAATAGTTGTTTCTCGGCAGCAGTTTGGTGTTGGAGAATTGTGGGTTATCCACAAAGCAGGATATTCTTGCTGCTTTTTCTTGGGACTTAAAACAAATGAAGCAGCACTTTTTGTCGTTGTTTGTTTTCTGTGTCATATTTATTAGTTTCTGCATGTTTAATTTGATGGGATAATGAAGTGAGAAGGCAGTAAGTGAAGTGGTCTTTAGCGTTTGCTTTTAGATAATGTTACCTGTTTTCACTGAAGGATTGTTGGTATCTTTTTTAATTTTTTCTTTCTTTTCCTTTTCTGGTGTTTTATAGTAAGATGATTTTCTCAGCTTTGGTGTGAATGCTGTTTTGGAGTGTTATGTAAATAATGGAGAAGAATGAAGCAACTGTCTTTTTTGTGTGTTGTATGTCTGGTCTATGTTGTGGATGTACCTCCACACTTGTATGCACCAGGAAACAGGTTTGCAAGGTAATACAAAGTGTAAGTTGGTTAATGCTATTTAAGTGAATAGAGATAAAATTAATGTGAAAGCAATACATCTGAGATAAACTGGGCTCCTTTGACTATTAAACATTGTTTTCTTTAACTGTTCTCATTGTCACAAGAATCTATTCAGTTTCTGGGGAATATTGTCCTTGAATGCTTTTTGAATGGTAAGTACATTAGCTGCTGCCAGAGTATCATCATAACAGTGTCCAGAAATAATGGTAATGTGCAGCCCTAGGCCATATGTGGATATTTAGTTGTAATGTACATTACTGTCCTTTTAACCCACTGGTAGGTTATTTATGGAGAAGTAATTTGTCACCCTTTTCTTTCCAACTCTCCAAGCTTTTTGTGCGATCTGGGAGGGACTGAGAATTATAAATTTTCCTTCTGCTAAATGAGAGCTGGCCTGTGCTTGTCAAGAGAAATGTCTCTTCTGGTCTTGACACTTGGTGATGCCATCAAACTGATATCCACAGCTTGCCAGGAGACGTGACCAAACTTCTGGGATTCCTCAGCTGTATCAGTTTGCCAGTGTCCTTGCCTACACACACCATTTATACTCCATTTCTTCTGGGGTAACAGTGTACCTAATGTTTGAAAGCTTCTCTTGAATTAATTTTAAGCATTAGGTAAGAGTGCAGATGAAAATATGGTAAAAGACATTTCAGTTCTTGATTGCAAGGTTGGAAGCAAAGTTCCAGATAGGAGACAAATAGAAGAAGAAAACATTGTCTTCAGATATTTAAAAAATGAAATGTGTTTCCCAGCCATTGCAGAAGATCCTAGAGACAGGTTTTGAGTACAAAAACTGAGAAGATGTTTTAGCTAACAACCACCAAACTCCTGCATCCCCTTTTCTGAATAAGACCTGAAAGTAGTTTTGAAGTCGAATTTAACTCCTCATCCTCGGTAGGACAGTGCTGACCTCTTTCTCTCCCTTTGTTCAAGATGGAAACAGTCTCCTGTCTTTCACTTTTTTTTTTTTTTTTTTAAATTCAAAGCTTCCTTCCTTCCTTCCTGCAGTTTCTGGATTTCTCCCAATGTGGATGTGATGACTCACATTTCCCAGATGTGAAATGCAAATGGGGGAAGTGGGATCTTTCCCCGGCCTCTCTAGGGGTTTCTGAGAGTCTATGGTGCTGTTGCGTTTCTTAATTAATGAGTCCCTCCCGATTCAAATGGTTTTCCTGCTGGCCACAGTGGTTTGGGGGCTGTTACAGTACTTAATAAGTCATGTCTTAGAGTGTTCATTGTACATGCATCTTAAACTTTGTTGGCTTTGAGAGCGTCTTGAAGACCACACAAAACTTCTTAATTTAGTCCATTGACATAAGCAAATACCTCCTCCTCCTGTCCATTTTAGGGCTTATCTCGTCAAGTTGTTGTGTTTGACAATATCAAGTTCCCTTGACAGAGGAGTGGAGCTTGTTTAGGCAACCTGCTGGCTGGCGAACAGTTGAGAAGCTGGTAGTACAGGGCTGTGCGCTGCTTATCTGTGGTCACTGTCCCAGCTCCTCTCTGCTCTGTCTTCATTTGCTGATACTGCGATGGACTATGTGATCCCCCATGAAATCATATGAATTACTCGTATGCATTCCCCGAGGAACCAGGGTATTTGGATTGGTAATTTCTTGGCTTTGTGTTTGTTCCTCTCCTTTGGAGGCACATGTAATCAGCCCTTCAAACTCATCACCTTTATTTCCTCATAAAAATCACTAAAAGAACTGGGAAAGGAAAAGCTGAAATAAGAAGAGTCAAAACCAAAATGGTTCCAGTTTCAAGGCATGTGCCAGCTTCACCTTTCTGTCACTGAAGTGCTGCATCCAGTCTCTCAGCTATTGAAACTTCCTCAGCCAGGGGCATCACACTCAGCCTTGCTGATACAGGCATGGCTCAACGTCAATGTTCAATAAATATCTGTAGTTGGTTTGAAAATGCGTTGCAGCACTGAAATTGGTGGGAGTGTAGGGGCTGCCTTTTCATCATATGGGCTAACTTTTGAGTTTGTAACCCAATGTTTTGAGTTAGTGCTCAAGGAATCGCTTTGATGCCCATGCAGCGCTACAGGCTGGGGGAAGAGTGGTTAGAAAGCGGCCCAGCGGAAAGAGACCTGGGGGTGCTGATCGACAGCCGGCTAAACGTGAGCCAGCAGTGTGCCCAGGTGGCCAAGAAGGCCAATGGCATCCTGGTCTCTATTAAGAATAGTGTAGCCAGCCGGTCTAGGGAAGTGATCGTCCCTCTGTACTCGGCACTGGTGAGGCCGCACCTTGAATACTGTGTCCAGTTCTGGGCCTCACACTTCAAGAAAGATGTTGAGGTGTTGGAGCGAGTCCAGAGGAGGGTGACCAAGCTGGTGAAGGGTCTGGAGGGTCTGACCTACGAGGAACATCTGAGGGAGCTGGGGTTGTTTAGCCTGGAGAAGAGGAGGCTCAGAGGTGACCTTATTGCAGTCTACAGCTACCTGAAGGGAGGTTGTAGTGAAGTGGGAGTCGGCCTCTTCTCCCGGGCGACTAGCAATAGGACAAGAGGACACAGCCTCAAGCTTCGCCAGGGGAGGTTCAGGTTGGACATTAGGAAGAATTTCTTCTCAGAAAGGGTTATTAGACATTGGAATGGGCTGCCCAGGGAGGTGGTGGAGTCACCATCTCTGGATGTGTTTAAGAAAAGACTGGACCTGGCACTTAGTGCCATGGTCTAGTTGCCAGGGTGGTGTCAGGGCAATGGTTGGACTCGATGATCCCAGAGGTCTCTTCCAACCTGGTTGATTCTGTGATTCTGTGTGATGTGATATTTCCATTTGAACGTTCTGATGTTTTTACACTTCTCATTAAAAGCAGCTTTTCATTTTTTAGAGAAAGAAACTATTTCTGGTAGTTCACATTCTTTTTTAAGCATTGCAGCCTTCCAGATGACATCTCGTCAGTTTGGATAACAAACCACTGCCCATCTCTTCTCACCATGGTCATGTCCTGCGCTGCAACATGTTCCTGGAGAGTTCTCTCTCTATTGACTGTTTCAGTTGGCAACCCTGCTTTCATGCAAATGTCCCCTTAAATTACACTTTCTTCCATAAAAGCTTGAAAGTCACACTATCTGACCTGCTTAATCTAACCAACCAGCACTACCTGTTGTGGATAAAGGCAACAGCCATTTAAGAAGCTTCTTCATAAAGTCCCATCTGCCTGTTGACTCCCTTTTTATCTCTTTGCTAAACTTCTGTAATAGTGTTTCTTTATTTCATTAGTGCGAATAGTTCTTGCGGCAGCTATAGCATGATACCAGCACTAGTAAGAAAAAGTGCTTTTTTTTGAAGGGACTGAAAAAAGTCCACCTGTGGGCAGAGAAAACATTGAAATGGAAATCAGCTGAGCAAGAAGAGCCAGCTGAGAGGAGCAGCAGCACTTCCCCTCTTGAAGGGACTGAGTTAATACAAAGACCAGGTCATTTCTCCACTTGAGCGATATTAGTGCTGTGCTCCCAGTAACATCTGAGGCTTTTTGTATAAAAGCTGTTTTCATTATTAAGTATAGAATTGATATCTTCTGTTTCCTCATCTGAAACGGTTCAGACTATTTCTCTATGAATCTGTTATTTTGTATATAAAAGTGGCCCAAATATTTAATTTGGGAAATGCAGCTGCCATAAAATACAACTTGATGACAGAAGAGAAACTGGCATTGGATGAAGAATGTACTGAATGCAGCATCAGAGCTGATCACAAAGGACCCTCAAACTCTCTGCAAAAATACGCCATTTGTGTAATTATGTATTGAAGGACCTGGCTTCCACCCTAAATATGTGAAAATCTCAGCAGTCAGACCAGGATGTAATTGGAAAACAATTAAATTGGTCAAATTTAATTTTAATTTTTGCAAATCGACATGTGGCTGCAATGCAAATTGGCAGGGAAAAAAAGCTTTGTAGCAGAGACACCCCTGTGCATTCCAGCCAGAGCTGGCTTCCTGTAGAAGCAAACACTGTTATTTCTATACCTTGTTCTCTAGCTCAGTGATGCACAGCACAGATCCCAGGCTTTGAGCAGTTACCGTTTTGGTTTGTATAGGGATCCAGATGCAGAGCATATAGAGCAGTAGAGCAAGGCAGCGAAAGAGATCGGGAAATTTAGGATGAGCTGTGACTCATCCCCTGCCTGATCCACCATCCTCTGCTCTTCATAAAGCCAGTGTTTCATCTCTTTCTCATTTGTGGTCAGATTTTGTTCTATCAGTGTCCATTTGATTTAGCCTGATGGAGTAGCAAGTTGGAAAGAATAAATAGAATTATCCCACACAGCTACTTTATTCTTAATGAAGTGAATGGAGTGGAGTGTAATCTCTGGGGAGTTGCAACCCACATGACCTAATTCTGCCTTTTGCTTGTGGTGCACGCTACATAGAAACAGCCCACACATGACTGATGATAAAATGACACTTGTCAGAGTGGCCAAGTTCTGCTTGTTTGCCAGAAAGAATGGGATAACAAAATACTTCAAATAAGAGCTCTGGCATGGGCATCTCTGGCATATCGGCAGAGGTATTTTGCGGAAGGCTCCTTTAGTAGGCAACTTTACTCTTTTACTTTTATCCAGCGAGAAAGTAAATCTTGGGAGACAGTTGTGAAAACCTGGTACACAAAGCTACTCCTTGGATAAACTCCTTGAAAATTGAAAAAGTTAGTTTTATTGCCTCTAGAGAATGATGTTGTCAATGTATCAATGCCTCCTGACAGGGAAGGACTATGCAGTTGTCTCTGAAGCACTAAATAAAAACTGAGTGGGGGAAAAAATGGAAAAAACCCAGAGGATGTGAAGGTGGTGACAGGCAGGATAATGTGTGAAACAATTGGAGTGTGTTTTAGGGTGGCTATGAAGGAGGAAAATGAAAAGCTGGCACTTGAGGACTGATTAAAAGTTGTTTGGGATTTTTTTTCTCTTCAGGTGAATTTGGAAGTTTGTAGTAATTTAAAATTTATTGAATGCAGCCTGCCTTAATGTGAAATGCGTGCTCAAGAAGAAAGATGATCTAATGATGCAGGATTTGGAGCATGCAACAAAGCTTTGTTCAGGTAGGTTCACAGGCAGACACTGCTAGCAACATCTTTCAGGTGTTTTTCAGGCTGCCTACACAGGTGTTACTTAAGTGGGAATGGAAATCTAGCTCAGTAAGAGATCTCCCAGCTGAGAAACAGGTATTAATTTAATTTGACACTAATTTTTGTTTATCAGTTTTAACATGAGATCAAGATTATCCTTTTGTTATGGTGTTGATGAGCTTATGGGTGAACCAACAGTTCACTGTAACAACTGTTCTTTGGGATACTCCAGGCTACTCTTTCAGGTAATTCAGAAGGTGCAATTTAAATAATGCTAGCATAATAGTTATAGTTTATCCCTTAGATGGGGTGAATTTCCATTGTAAATAGAAGATGTTCTTGAAAAGAATCACGAGGGCCTGTTCTCTTTCATGGAAAAAACATAATTTCACCTAGAGAAGATTTTAAGGAATGTCATCCTCTGTATATCAAGATATAAAGATTGGGTTTAGACATAATTTTTGTTGTCTGATCATTCTTGGGTTATTTTTGCTTCTTTTGTCATCCATGTAATAAGCTGCTTAAAGTGAAACTGATCCCACTAAAAGGATTATTGATAATGGAATCTAGTGAAGGGACAATTACAAGGTTGGCTGGAATAACAGGATAAGAGGTAACTGTTGAGTGCTCCTTTTAAATCTCTTGTTTTTTGGTTCCCAAGTTGACATGTGGAGAGATTTTGACCAAACAATACTCATATGACTGTCCAATCTGAACAGCTAGCAAATGCATTTCTTCACGATGGCTCCTTGACCAGTAATGTCAATAAGGAAGCTGAGACAGAGGATCCAGGGCTACTTTTTTTTTAAACTTTCTCATAACTCCTATGGGAGCATGGTGCCAGGTTCAAAGCCTGTACTTATTTCTACAATCTTTTCCTGAATTTCTCAGCCAGGTGTTTGTTTTTATAAACTTTCTAATGCAGTGGTTCAGGATGCTGTGATAAGTGGCCTGTAGTTGGTCTGTAGGATCACATGAAGCAGCAGAGCCTGCGTAATGTGCTTCTGAAATATTTCCATTTGAGAGTTTGCTGATGGGAGTGTTTGGGTGTTTTATGGGAGATTTGGCAGACTGGGCTGGTTTTGTGGTTGTAAATGCTCTGCTGCTCTCAGCTGCTGTAATTAGGACTGGGTTTAATAGGAAGAAGAGATGGAGCATTTTTATGAATTCTTTTATGACCAGTTCCTAGATAAATTTCTAGTTTGTTTTTTTTTTTTTTTTGTAGATAGCATCAGTCTCTTTCTTTTTTCCCTTTTCAAGTCCTTTAAAATTTCACTTTTTATGGACTCTCTTATCATTGCTGTCTAACATTTTACAAGATGACTCCCTAACGTCTTGTCTTGCTGCTCCATATGGGCTCTTTTCCTCTTCCTTTTGTAGCTCTCTGCCTTTTCAGAGTAGCTGTTGAAGAGAAAAGATGAACATGATACAATCTGGGCAAAGTGGTTTCCTGTTTTCCTACATACTGTCTCATTACTCCTAACGTAACTCAAACTTCTCTTCTGTAAAATTTCTGCCCTCCCTGCTTACAAGTTTGTTTTCCTGGCAGAGGCACCCTTGGGTCCTTTGCTGAAGAGTCCTTGGTCTCTTGCTTTTTATGAGTTAAGCTAATCCCATGCTTCTTGTGGTCAGCTATTTTTTCAAGCATTCTCTCCAATTACATGTCCATTCCTTACATGTGAACATAGGCATGTTTGAACACTTACTGTAATAGTCTGTTCGCTGAGAGTTCTGTCTATGGAGCCAAGAGGATACGAGCTGAGGAGCTATATGGGAACACCAGAGAAAATGAAAATGGAAATTAACTTTTAAAGAATTAACATAGCCAGAAATCTGGAGAAGGAAGGTAAAACATACTCAATAGGACAAGCAGATTTTTTTCATGTTTCACTTACCAAACCAAAAACATTCTCTATGGAGAGAAATGTTCTTTAATATAAAATTGAGAAACTCTATTTCTGGGCTGCAATACTAATTAGCAGAAGTACACCCTTAAGTAGCATGGAAAGTTCCTGCTGATCGTTCCTGAAAATGATGTAATCAAGCAGCTGCACCAGCAATCCCTCAGCAGAGGGAACCTGAGACACTTTTCTTGAAGCTTTAAAGATTCCCTAAAAGCTAAAATAAGATATTAAGCAAGGATCTAGTTGAAATACGGATGTCTTGGTGAGGCTGAATGGAAGGCTGAGCATGAAGAACGTGCTGATCTGCCCAAGACCTGTCGGTTGTTTGTTAACTTTCAGTGTGTGATTTCACTAAGACAAACTGTTACTTGTGAGTAGATGCATGTTTTCACGATGTGCATGCTGTCAAATATGTTCTTCCTGGTTAGAGATTTTTTTTTATGGCATGCTAAGAGTTTTTCCTCTTGACCTCCATCTGTTTCCTTGTCTTTCACTTTAGTATTTGATGTTTCCTTCCCAGCTTAGCAGCTTCCCTGTTGTTATTCTCTGAAGTTTGTGTGCAGTGACACACATACAAGCCTTCTTGTACAGAGATGTGTTCATAGGTATGTACCTATGGCTATATTATTTATATATAATATGTATTATCTATGTATAAATATATATTGTATTATGCTTTCTTTTTTTTTAATAGCATAAGTATCATCTGTGCAATGACTTCTCAGAAATACCTAACCCTGTAAAGCCACATTCATCAGTAGTTGCCATTGGAAGTCTGTTTTGGGAAACAGCAGATGTCCTGTTTTTTGTCTTAAACTGTTGTCTTTCCAGTATTTAGAGATTTTTCTTCTGTTCTTGCTTGGGGATTATATTAATGCACCATTGTATATACAATAATTATATATTATCATTATTAAAGGAAAAATTAAGAGTGGCTTTGAAATTATAGTAATGTTATCTTAATTTTACAGAGTTCAAGGTTTCAGCTGAAAAGCTCACAAGAAAAATAATGGTTGCAGTGACAGTTGCTATCATATGGTGCATATTGTCAACTAGAAGAGCACGTATGGCATTAAGTATCCTAATAGCTTTGTTTCAGAACATAGGCTTGTGTGAACGAAAGGAAATAACCTGACTTGCCTTTTCATGCCTGATTAGTTTTTGCAAACTAATCTTGCATATTGAAGGAGAAGATGATGAATTGACCCTAACAGCAGCCCTAGAACATCAGATAAATAGAGGCAATCTTCTGGATAGCTTGTTCTGTAGGTACAGAGTTTGTTTTCTGAAATAGTCACCTCCTTTCCCTTTAGAAAACGCTTGTGAAAGAGTCACATCTTGAAAGTTAACAGTGAAAAGTATTTTTCTGTGTGAATTGTTAAAAACCCGACAATGCTACTCAGGCTCTGAACCCTATAAGAACAGAGGAAAAATAAGCCTTTGTTTAAGTGCAGTTCCTCATTTTACTAAAACCCAGCCAGGAACCTCAAGGACGTTACAAACCAAATTAGTTTTGCATAACTTGAATAAGGCTGCTCCATAAATGAGCATCACTGAGATTCCTAGGTGAGGGCATATCATTTTCCCATGGTCCTGCCTCCTGCTTTTTCGGCTTCCCCTCTGCTGAGGAGTGTCTGAGTGCTGGGTGGCAGCTCTCCCAGGACACTGTAGAACGGTTGCCAGCGCTTCCCCAGGCTGTGACCCCCCAGCAGGGATGTATGCTGGAACCAGCGTCCATTTGCATTGATTTCTTATCAGAGACGAGACATAAAAGCTGGCAGCAACCACAGCTTTTGGGTGGCCTTTGACACTTCCAGGTGTGTGCAGCAAGACATGTTTCCATAGTCTTCAGCCCCTCGGTTTTACCCAGGCACAGCTATGCTGTTGGTGCCTGAGCATTCCTGGGGTGCCTGATAACATCCTAATTTTTTCTGGAGGGATCAGAAGAGCATTTGCTTGGTATTTCCTTTGCCAGGTCATCTCCACCTAACCTAAGAGAGGTTGATTTTGGATCCTTATCACCGAAGTAGAATCTGGGGTGCTGCAGAATCTGTAAAAGAAGGGGAGAGTAGTGATTTCCACAGACTGACTGTGTAATGGTCTAAGAAAAAATGCCCTATTTCCACATGTTCTGTGGCAGCTTTGCAGAGGTATTCTTTCTCAGGGCAAGATTTTCCTGAAGATGGAAAAATTAATATACCAGATATAGGAAAAGTGTCAGCTGAAGACCACTTTGAATAAAAACTTTTTCAGCATTTCCAAACAATTATGGTCATATGTTAACATTTCTTTAAGGATATAATGGGATATTAATAAGTGCTTGATGATTCAGAAAATGATTGGACTATCACATACTTAAGTTCAACTGCAAACGAGATTTGCTTGACAAAATGTTTAGTCATCATTAGTGATATGTCACAAATCTCAAAAGTAACAGATAAATGCAATGTAATTATAAATCAATGAACATATGTAGCTCTGTAAACAAACAAACAAAAACTTCAACAACTGTTGCCTACCCACCATGTGTTTAAAATAACTATTAGAAATAAATATTAGAAATATAGGAAAATCTAGACATACTTAAAAATTTAGAGATGCTAGAAAAACAATAAGCATCAGACAATTCTGGCATTATCTTATGCTCTCAAAATAAACCAATATGACATCAGCAACCCCTCAACACCAAAAACTCCAAAACATTGTCTTAGAAGTCTTGTTGTACAATTGCAATTGTTGGACAGCAGAGACCGATCGTTTCCTCCCCAAAAGGTTTCCTGATATTTTTTGTAACATTTTTTTGCTGTTCTCACTTACTCACAGGAAAGGAAAGAAAGATGTTAAAATGGAGACAGTGATGGTACCATATCCCTGCCCCAGCAGGGATATGGCTGTTTGCTATCAGTTAGTCAATTAGTAGCATTCTCCTTTCTGGGAGAAAATACGTGTTTGAAGGAAGATGCGTGACCATAACCTTGCTAAGGGTGTGTGTACTGATGGGCTCAGCTTGGATTTCAGTAACAGCCGTGTACTCAAGGAATATACTTGAGCCCTCTGTTATTTTCATCACAGTGTAAAGTAAAATGGTGAGCACTGTGCTTGCTAGTTTAAAAACCATTCAGAATATTGATCAAAAATGCACATTTCCAGGTGGAGTTAAGTAGGCTAAAGTCAAGCTTTCTGTGCAAAGGCATCTTCCTACAAAAATACTACATTTGTATATTTTTTACCCTCTGTATTTATCCTGCATTATTTAAGGACTAACCTAGCCAGAAACTATGTTAAAGGGTCGAAAGGTTTCCATCATAATTTGCTTAACCTTTTGCTGTAGACCCCTTCTGTCAGCATGTTTTTCTGTTAGCCCCATACAATGGTTTCCAGAGGAAAGGGAAGTTCACATTACATTTTTCATCTGAGTGCTACCAACTCTACAGACAGTAACTACTTCTGCTGGGGCTCTAGCCATGCCACTTGGTTTAGCAATTTCTGGCAAATTTGACAAATTAAGGAGCCAGTGTTGCAAAGTGATTGTTGTGGGAGGTCAGCATGGTTCTTCCTTTCCCAGTGACACACTTCTCGGTAGGGGAGTGACTAACGGATGTTGTGCCACTCTGACCTTTGCTTTTTACCATCTTTTTCATGTTTCTGCTCAGAATAATTTTGCTTTTGGGTAAAAGGGAGTTTTCTCAGCTCCTGCCCCTGTTTTGCACCACTCCACTCACCTACGCCCCTCTCTGGCACCTCTCTTCTCTGCCAGCAGTTCAACATCCCTCTGGTTTCCACATTGCTTCTCCTGTTCCCACATCTATGCTCTGTTCAGTCTGTCCTCTTCAACAGCCATCTCCCTCCCTAATACACACAAACTGAAGCAAATGAAGAACATTTGCTGCTCAGCACAGCGATGGGAGTTAATAAGCTGGGCTCTCATACAATTCATCTTCTCTATCTTGATGCATTTTGGATGGCGGGCAAGTTTTAGTAGATATTTGTATGATGTCTAGTACTGTGACACCCGCTCTCTGATTGGAAGTCCTGAAGTACTACTAGAATACAAATAGGTTATTACTGTTGCTCTTATTTTGTGTCATAGGGAAACCCCTCCTTAAAAGTATAAAGGGTTAAAGATTTGCAGAGTAAACCATCCAGATTTATGCAGGTATATTATAGATAAAAACCTGGAAAAAGTTATTACAATCTGTCTTAATATGCTGCTTCTGTTACTGCTGTGACAGGAATTGAAAGTCAGGTTGGTTTTTGTTTGTTTGTTTTTAAATTATTATATTATTTTTTTTGCTTTGGTTCCGGTACAATTCCCTGAATGAACTTTCAGGTAAGTGGTTCTTGTTAACCATTTGTAACAGTGCCAGAGAGCTACCAAATTTATGGAGATCTGAGAAGCTGAATGTGTATCCTGCTTATATAGATACACATAATCCTCAAGCATACTGGCTTGCACAAGAAAAATTTCAGTGGGCCAACCTGCCAGTCTTCTCAGGAAAGCATAAACTTTTGTTTTATCTAGAGGCTGGACAGAGACATCTTTAACCAGAGAAGAAAGCTGAGGATATAGAGTAGCAGTCTTAAGATGCTCAGTGGAGTTATTTTTATTCAGGAACATAGGGCTGGAAAGGACCTCTTGGGTTGTTTTTAAACAAGTCAAAGTCATAATCATACAGCTCTTGATAAATAGCCTCTGCTGAAATCAAAACAAGCGGTACTTTTACATTTAAATAGCTAACCCAGGGTGCAGAATGGGACAGCTCTTTATTGGAGAAAATAGATGAGATTAGAAATAGCCTTTGAATCCCAAGAGCTGCACAGAATTAAAGAGTCTTTACTTCTCGTGTATTTAAGAACAACTTGGAGTTTAGCTGCCTGCCAGACTGCTGACTGTAGTGCCTACCACGGTATGCAGTTGCTGGGAAGGGGGAAGCAAAAGGAGGCTGAAGAAGTGCCCTTTCTTGACAATCCAGTTGATAGGAGCTTCTGCAGCTGTTGGCATCTTCTGTGCTCGTATCAAATACTGTGTCCCACTTACATGTGCTCTACTGTATTTGATGAGATGTAGGAAATGAGTTAAGGGGCTAGCAAGCCTCTGGGGAGGACACTGGTCAGTGGGGAAGGGACATCCCTGACACTGTGGAATTAGAGAAACCTGTGACAAGAAAGTAATCGGCTATTAATTGTTAATCAGTATTCTGCCAGTTTTCTGTCTTCCCTTTAACCTGCTGCTTGGTTTAAGCTCATTCCTCTACTGCAGATTGTTACAGATAAGGTCATCCTTGATCCTCCAAGACCTAAAAAATTTACTCTTCCAAAATGCGTTAAATATTTAATTCTGTATGTTTCTTATGATCCCCGGTCACATAGTACATACAGTCTTTCTGTTTGTTATCTAACATTTTTCTTTCTCTCTCTCTCTCCTTCTTCTGTCCTTTGCTACTCATTCTGTGTATTTTTATTCTTTTTTATGCATAGTTCTTTTCTTCCGTTTTTTTTGGGGGGAGGGGTGTGTTTTGTTTTTTATTAAAGATGCAGCAGTCAGAGAAAAGGGAACAGAAAGTGAGAGTATTAAAGCAAGAGTTTAACATGAATGAATGTAGGAAATGACTACAAATAATTAATGCTTGGTACAATATTAAGGTCAAAAAAAGTAAGAAAGATAGTAAAGCTGTCCTAGAGCTACATGAATAGGGTAAATATAGGAAAATATTAAGACTGCCCTAGAGCTGGGTGCATAGGGTGGTAAATGTAGTAAATATATGTAATTCCATTACATTTCACTCTAAGCATTAATGAATTTTCTCCAGCTATGCTTAAGCTGCTTTATACTTGTTCTTCATAAAATTCATTTGTACTAATGTTCTCAAAGTGACTTTGAAAGCTATGTATGTTGTTGTTCACAAGAAAAATAGGGTTTAAATTCATTGGTGAAAATGGACCTGTTCTGGGAGTGTGTCCTGGTGTTGTGGATACAGAGACTGTCGCAAGTTTCTCAGGCCTTTCCTAACCCATCATCGCTAAGAAGGCAGCAAACGACATGTACAGTTTATGTGTATGTATGTATCTTGCACTGATCTGGAAAGAAAATTCTAGATAAGTCTCCTTCTCATTCTTCTCTCATGTGCATCTCTGTATTACCAAACAGGTAAAAGTGTGTGTTGGATTTTGTGTTTTTTAATGCTTGTACACATATTTGGGCCAGCTCTTTTGGGATAAACTGCACAAAATTCTTCCATACAGTTCTGAAAGTAATTACAAAGGCATGTTAATGCACAGCCATTTTAATTTTGTGCAGCCAGAATAGTGTGAAGAAGAAGAAGAAAGTAGTGGGATGAGACCCCCAATATGGTCCGGGGGCTGTGTGCTCCCGCCGTGGGGCATCTGTGATACAAACCTGACCTTTTGCCTGTTCCTCTGGCTGAAGCCATATTCTTCTACAAACGGAGTATTTTCAAAAAGCATGCAAACTGTTTAACAGGTGAGGTAGCATTTCTTGAGACGATGGAGCTGCCCAGGTACATCAACACTCTAAATGGAGCAGCTGAACAAGGTAGGAAAAAAGCAATGCTCTGGTCCCTGGGCAGGCTGGTGTGACTGTACCTACTATTCCTCCACCCTTCATCACACAAATGCCTTGCGTCTTCACTTCATACTGTTGCGATATCATTAGTGAATCAATTTGTTTAAAGAAGAAAGTCCTTATGGTGGAAGGAGGGGCAGACGGAGGGGGCAGCGAGTGCTTTGCTGGCTGCGTGCCGTGTTTTAAAAGGTCAGTGGCTCCCGTCGCTGTGCTGGCCAGTTGCTAGGCTGCCGTGGATTTCTGTGCTCCTTTCCCCAGCAAAAGGGACCTCGTGATGAGGTGCAAGGTTATAGTAGTGCCTTTTTAATAACCTCACCCACTCCTTTCTGCTGGCTGAGCAGACCGAGTAAGGGAGATGCTCTCAGGAGCAGTTGTTTTCTTTCCAGGGTTCTCGAGAACAGCTGCTGAAGTAACTGATAGGTTATTTATCCTGACAAATTAAACCTAATGTATTAACTTGGGGAACAGAGTCACTGTTTAGTGAACTGTCAGGGCACGCTGGGTAACTGAGGCTTTCTTAGGCATCAGCAGAATTTGTTGGTACCTTCACCCCACTTATATCTTCTTTGAACTCACAGCAAGGCACATTTACTTAATGCTTGAGTGAAAATTATCTAGCAAAGGTTGCAAAGTGCAGAGCTCTTTCATGAGCTTTTCTTTTAACCCTGCTTTCCTTTAGCCATCTCAAGCAGCAGGAACTTTTATTCACATCTGATGTGTGTTAGAATAGCAACCAGTGCTGCCAGTGGGAATCAGGCCTTACAGTACTAGAGGTGGAGCAGATATGCAGTAAGAGTCTTATCCTGCACCCGAATGGTTAAGAAAAAGATGCAACATGAGAGCAAACCAAGGTAGGGATGGGAAGGGGAGGACATGGTTGCTCAGAAAAAATATTTGCTTTCCGCCTGTTCGACTTCATTTGCAGAGCCCACAATCTGTACTATGCACAATATGGATAATTGGAAAACAGCACCAAGGTGTAAGCAAATGAATTTTTCTAACCTCAGAATAAAATTGCCAGGGTGCCCTAATAAGTGTGTATTAGACATGTGCCAGCAACAAGAAGAGTAATTATTCATTTTACCTCTTAGTTCAGCAGATATGACAGGTGTAGTATTCCCTGAAGCAAGTGTGAAGTCAAGGAGTTGAGGTTTGCACTGATCCTACCATGGGGAAGTTGAGTGGCTTATTTCTATGCTGGCCAGGCATTTCTTATAATATTGTTCTTTTCGGTTGTTTGTAACCTCATTAAATGTTTGCTGTTCATGTGTACGTTAGCAAGCAGTGTTCTGTGAAAATAACAGCAAGTGATCATGTAACCAAATAGCTAATCTGTGTTTGCTTAGCCTGATATGTCATCAAATTCTTCCCAAGGATGTTAACGTACAGCTAAAATGTTAGCTAGAGTCTCGGACCTGATCTGAAGCTTGCCTGGGAAGTTGGGCCAGAGATCTAGGCTGAGGTCCTGGCACCCAGCTATTCCTGTATGTGCATTAAAATTGGTTAGGGCTCTGTATGTGGAGATTGTTGACTCCTCTGAGAGATTTTGTGTCTATTTCTGCTTATTAAAGTGTTACTGTTATCCCTTCTAGCATTCCTGGAACTTCCTCCTCCACTCTTAATAATCAGAACTTGAAATGAAATCTTCATCCCTCCAGAAGAGGCAGTGAAAGATGCTGCTCAGATCCAAAATAAGGAGCCCTGCCTTGCCAAGACTCTGCAAAAGAGCTGCAGAGGTACGTCTGAATTGCTCAGGATCTCTCTGTGTATCATGTGCCTTTGCAAACTCCACCAAACAGCATTACTTGTGATTGCCAAGAAACCCTTGAGCAAAATAATTTGAACTTTATCAGTGCCCTGTTAGTTCAGGTGGCTGTCATGGATTCTTATGAGCTATTTAATCATCCAGGCATTAGAGCGTAACATATTAAACTTGCGCTAATACAATATATCCACTGTTGAGGCCTTTAGTGTTAGATGCAAAGTGAGGTGGACGCATGGTGCAAAGCACTGGTACTTGCTCTGCTTGTTCAGGTGAATTTGGCAGGATAATGGGAGACTTTATTGTCAGATCGAGGTATAATCTCTTTGTGACACTCTGGCTTCATGCTAGGTTGGGTATCAGCTCTTTTTGTGGCTAGGTTAGATGCAGACACCCACAAAAGTGTTAAATTTTGTTTTCCATCTAAGTAGACAGGGATGTGGTAGTGGTATGCATGAAATTGTACCTCTTGATGATCTGGTCATTCACTGATACAGCATGAAGAATGATGTAACCACTGCCTTAGCCATCACATAACTTGTTGATCCAATATTTGCACATGTTTAATAAGACAGTTGTTGCTTGAAGCTATACAGAAAGGCATTTATAATTGACCCTATTGGTTTAAAAATAAAGAATCAGTCATTAGTTCATGTCAGCTTACTCAAAATATAACATAAATCCTGCAAAATTGTCTGTCGTCTAGATGGATTCAACATGAGATGTATGGTCTGCTCACAAATTAGCAGCGCATGCTGGAAGGCAAATACAGAATGTGTGTGTCAAGTGGCAAGTCCATGGATGTGTCTTCTGTATCATGTGCCCGGCATCCCCTAACTAACTTTTGACTGCAGGCATTTTTATCCTTCCTTATAGATTTTGTGAATAATGCTATACTTGCCTACACACATGCTTTCTTATTTTACTGCATTAGCCAGTCTGTTGTGCCTTTTTCTCTCAATTTGTCTGTGTTTGTGTCAGAGAGTTTGCTTCAGAACATAGTGGAGAGGGAAGGAGGGTGCAGGTACACACTGGCATTCCTGCATGTTTGTCCTGAAGCGAATAAGTAAGGTCAAAAAATGAACTTTACACTTCAAGCAAAACGTCATACAGTTTGTGAAGAGGCCAGTGATATCCTTGATGTCATGTAGGCACCTGCAGAGGCTGCTCAGAAAGCTCTGCCAGGTGCATTGGCATTTTTTGCTGTGTATTAGAAAGTTGTGTCAGAAAAGGCAAACTGTCCTGGTCTCCATTCCAGAGCTTTCATTGATCTTTTATGTATGTAAGTCCTAGCAATTGAACACCTCAAAGAGGAGGTTTGAATTCGTAAACTCATTTGGATCTCATTTGCTTTGTGTGTTTTTTCTAATCAGCTGTAGGAATGAACTTGTAAAGACTGCATCCAGCTGGGACCCTTTAAACTCACTTAGAAGCCTCTATGCATCAGATGTGAAGTTTGGTTGCTGCTTACAAATGCTCTTGTAACCTCAGCCGTGAATTCTTATTTGATCTTTGTGAGCTGCTATGACCATTGCTATGTCAGATGTTTGACTTGAGATGTGGCCTATTCTTTATACAAAGAGTGAAGCATTTATGTAATCAGGCAGAGCAGAGCACTGTGTGTCTCTCCAAACAGCCACGAAAGTGACAAGTAAAGCAGGTTGTTAGAGATTTTCTTTTATTGTACCTGAGCTCTCTTCCAGTCATTAGTGCGGGTTATATCATAATAGTACTTCATGCTGCATTGAAGATCCCTATTGTGCTTGTGTCCACATAAACACAGAGAATAACACAGACCTTGCAAAGACTTTGTAATACAATTTAACTTACAATGAAACAGTTGTTTGTGATAATGGAGGAGAAGATAATGATAAAGACAGCATTAATACATGTTCTAATGCTTATCGTGGGCATTGCTTTGGCCTCTGAATCATTAGAAAGCTTTATACAAATATTTACTTATAAATAAATATTAGCAAAGCCTATTATATGAAGAGAGAAAATAGGACAGTAATTTTTATTTCCAAATAGTATACAGCATTTTTGGTCTAAAGTAAAATGTGTGACAGCTAACAGGCTGATTAGCACAGATGCAAAAATAAATGGCACTTGAAAAATACACAAAGACCAGGAACAGATATTTAATGGTGGCTTTTTTAGCTTGTGTAACTGGATGGTGGTATAATATAGTTTTGGCATCTTTTGTGGATATTTTTATCCGCTGGTATTTTTCAAGGTTATTGTTTCAAACATGGTTACCCTAAATCACTCCTCAAAAGCGTTGAGAAGCACATGTTTTATTGTGAGATTACAAATGGTTCTCTTTGCTGTTCGCTTCCTGTGGTAGTTCAGCTGCCTCATATGACAGCACAGCCACTGGCTTGTGGATTTAACCTCTGTCTTTGAAAACTGGACTTGTTTTTTCTATTTTTAACATCTATGGGCTGAGTTGTGTTAGCATATAGGGCTTGATCGTGCCCTATATGATCAGCTGCAATTCTTGGGCTTTGAAAGCCAAGCAGGTAGATTAGGATAACGCTTCTTATGTTTTTTAAATCAAAGACTACCAAACCTTTTTAAAGAGAGTCCACTGATGCTCTGTACAGTTGTCATGGTTTAAAGCTGGGCCGGCTATTAACCAGGTGGCAGATGCTCTCTGTTAACCCTCTCCCCCCCCACAAGGGAAAGGGAAAAGGGAGAGAGACTTATGGGTTGGAAAGTTAAAACAGTTTTAATAAACTATAATAATGAAAAAGAGTATAATAACAATAATAATAGAAATAATCAAATATATACAAATATATACAAAACCAAGACTGAGAGCTTGGAAATCCTCCTCAGGCAGAGTTGCTCCCCCCAGCACAAGCAGAGGGGAAAATGCAGTAGCTCCCCTGCCATCACACCTGCAGGCTTTTAACTGGAGAATTGGCAAAGCTGGTACCAATCAGTGGGACACAGGAGGGCCCCTCCCTCCTGGGCCCCACCTCCAGGAGGCAGTGGGTTAGTGATAAATAGGAAAGTGAGAATGACGTGTGTGGGATGGAATACCTCGTTGGTCAATCTTGGGTCACCTGCCCTGTCCCCCCCTGCAGCTGCGACCCCCCTTCGGCTCTTCACTCATAAGCAGTGAGGAATTTAGCAGTGACCTTGGTTTCTCTAAGAATAATTGGCCTGGTTTGGGCCAAACCAGGACAACAGTGTTGTCACAGGGTATTATTTACAGCCTAGTAGGAATTCAGCTAAGCTTTCAACGTGTTATGGTTTTTGTTTTGTTATTCCTGTTTTATCCTACTTTGTTCACCTTTAAGTTTGGCGATGTGTGTATGTTTTCTTGAAATAATTTTGTAATGGTTTTGAGATGCATCTTTTGGTATCTCAGGGGAGGCAGCTGATGAATACTACTCAACGGTTCACATGTGGTGGTATTCAGGGTTGGCTCTGGGGTGCCTTGCTGTTTTGGGTCAGGGAGCTCTGGGCTTTGCAGAGCCAAGCCTTGAGCATCACCTGTCTGAGCAGCTTCAAGGACTGAGAATGCATATTATTAGTCATGTAGCTGCTTTCTTGAGTTGCACTTTTGAGTAGCTCTGCAGCCCTCTCAGGTGCTGTAACAGGTAACATCTCCTGGGAAGCCTGTGGTTCTTGTCAGTGGGAATGCTGCATATTCATCATGTCATATTAGGTGATGTAGAAGCTATTTGAGGTTTCGCTCCAAGCAAAACTGAAAGACATCCCAGATAGTTTGATTGTGTCTTATAAATCTCTGATTCATCCAGGGGCTAGGTGATGGCAAAAACATGGTCTGAAGCCCAGCACTGACAGGCAGCACTGTGTGTTCCTGCACTGAGCAAAATGGGGTGTCTCAGGTTGCCCAGTCTAGCCTTGCTATGCAGTCACTGATGCAGAAAGGACTAAGGGCTGTTGGTCCCATGCTGCTAGTGACATCCACAGCATTAGCAAAGATACTGCAACACACGACTCAGTTACTCATCTAGGGTCCAGTGGGTGTCATTTGGTCTCCTGCAGTGTCCTGCAGCACTCAGTGTGCATTCAGAGCCCGTGTTATGGCCTGGGTGCAGACATTCCTTTGATTTAAGTGGATGGAAGAGGAGGACTGGCTAGTTCTAACCTTCAGTGAGTTGTCCATGCTCAGAAAATGAAGTCTTTGCCTGATTAGAGTCTTCATCTAGGGTTTGGCTTGTGAGAACAAGGAGGTCATTTCATCACCAGATCTGCTCTGATTTTTGCAGTGAATATTCCCTTTTCCTACAAAGGTGAAAATTGTATTCCCTCAAACAAAAATTTTGCACCAAGTTGTGTACAAGGAAGTATAGCCACTTGGAGTGGAGACTGCAGCTGAAAATACAATTCAGGCCAGGGACTGGTGTGAGCAGGAGGAGCCCCACCGAAGGTAAATGAGCTGCAGTGATTGGAACCAGTGAAGTATGTGACTTACATGTATGCGTGACGACATTTGTAGGGGAAAAGGGTGTCATGTGCTAGGATGTAACTGCTGGGCAAATTACCCTGAAATAAATGATACCAGAAGTGGGGCCAAATTCTGATGCGCTCTTGCTTCCGACAAATTTTCATAAACTGCATTTTAAAGAAAACCCCCACTTCCATGGGGCAGAGCCGAAGCAGTATTTCTTGGCCCGGACGTGCAGTTTCACAGTGCATGCCATGTACCCTGATTCCCTCTGCCTGTGTTTTCTCTCTGTCTCTCTCCCTCCAGATGGCCAGTGACCCATGTGCCCCGCAGCCCTGGTGCCCGCTCGGCGTGCTGGCCGGAGTCGGCCCCTGCCACTGAGGCCGGGAGGAGGGAGGAATCGCCCCAGCCTGCGCCATGGCCTCGCCCCGGCATGCCGGCCCTCCCGACGGAGGCTGGGGATGGATGATTGTGGCCGGCTGCTTCCTTGTCACTGTCTGTACCAGGGCCGTGACGAGGTGAAGGGGATGCTGCTTGTCTTGCTGACCTGTTTGTGGCATTACCCTTTTTTTTTTTTTCCTTAGGAAAAGGGTTTGGGATCTCCCCTGATGTCCCACAGCTGCGGGGGTTATTCCAGCTAGCTACAAACCTCTCTTGCACTACGTTTTTAAAGGCTTCCTGAAATCTCCAAGAGTGTGGGGACTGCTGAGGGATTATGAGCCCTCTGGTTTTAGTCTCTCCTCCTCTGACAGCTGCTCTATCTCTCAACACCCTCTCCTTGATTTTTTTTCAGAATCAAGGCAGTGTTATTTCAGGCTGTGGTGGTTTTCTCGGGGAGGCAGGAATCATGTAGGGCCTCTTTGGGTCCACTCTGTCCCTCTGATCCCACAGCCGTGCTCAGTTTTGCTGTTCTCAGTGGATTTGCTTGGCTCCAGAGTCTATCTGAGAGACCTGTAAATAGCCCCTTCTCCTACTGCAAGCATTTCAGGTACAATCCTTACCGAGAAGGTCTGTACCCTGGAGAGGAGGCCCCTCTCTATACCCTTCTGGTATCTGAAATATGCAGAAAATATTTTCTCAAAAATAGAAAGAACAGGAATAGACTGCTGCCTTGCATAAACATGATATATACATCTGGGGTGAGATGGCTTCCACAGCTGCTGTTGGGTGACTTTGATGTCAGCTGGAGGCAGAGGATCCTGGTGTGTGTGAACATGGACATTTAAGCTATGTTAAGCAGAGAGATAGGCACCCTGGTAAGTGAGGAACACTGAGACAGTGTCTTGTTGGACAGTCAGGATAATGTAAATACAATGCTTTCTACCTAAAATGTATATTTCTTTTAAAATAAAGCTGCCAGGTTTAGGGATCTAAAGTCTAGGGTCTTTCAACAGCATAAAAGGGGCATGGAAACGTTGACACAGTATTAGTTTATGTATGCAAATGTACCAATTCCATAATAGCAGCAGAGATATCCTAGCGGAGTTAATTCCTTTTTCATGTGTGAAATGTGTTACATCCAAGAAATCATCTAATGGCTTGCACACATCTAGAGTGTATACAAGAATGAAGTATTTGCAAGAAAAAGGTTAAGAAAGTGGTCGTTCATTGATTTGCAGGAGGAAAAAAGAGAAGTGGAAAAGGGATCTCTTGCTGATCCAGAAACCAGAATGAAACTATGCAGCCTTTTAATCCATTTCCCTGCAGAGGCGGGTAGAACAGTAACACTCGTTAAGCAGAGCAAAGCAACCTCTCCTGGAAGCATTTTAATAAAGTGTTGGAATGTCCATGGGCTCCTGCTGTGTTTTGATTCTCTGTTCATGAGGAGTTGCTTTTCACTTGCTTTGCACTTGTGCCTCCATGAACACATAGCTATAGGTGATGTTGGCTCTATAGGTACTATACTGGCCCTGCCCTGCCAGTTTGTGCAGATGTGAATGCTACCATTAGTGAGCAAGCAGGTCAGTGAAGAACTGGGGAGCTGGGGCTTTGTGTACCAGGGAAGCAACATCATGAGGTGGGCTATAAATTGCTGGTGATAATTACAACTTCCATTTCATTTCAGTTAAAAATAATATGAGTTAAATAATCTAGCAGCAGATGCCACAGTGAGAAACATGGTATTGTAATGTTCATAATCTTTCTGGAGTAGTTATCTGTCTGAATGAGGTTCTACATCAGCCTAATTATCTAATCCCACTGTTGGGATTGGACACCAATTTATGATTCAGTTGTTGCCAGTGCAAAGCAAGGATTCTTCTCTGGTTGAATCACCCTAGCGTAGGTGCCTTACACAGAGTACTGTTGGAATTATTCAACTTGCACACATCATTTCATGTCTTCTCCCTCATGCATTAAGGTACCCCTTTGCTTCCAATATCTCTCAGAAACTGTTTAAAAATTTCTCCATTTCATTGGGATTTAGGCAAACCACAGGTGTGGTTTTCCTGGGAGCTGGAGAGGACCTTCAAGTGGGTACTCTTTATCCCTGAAGCACGAGACCAGTGTTTTGGTGGGCAAATATTCCATGATCAACAGATTAGTGTTCACGTTTTCTTTCCTAGGTGTATCTCAATTTTTTTTGTGGAGTTCCAGGCATACTTTGGGCAGGATTATGCCAGAACGGCTTGGACCCACTCCATTGTCGACTGTGCAACGATGCTTTGTGGTGTGTATTACCCTTTTAAGACTAATGTGGCTGCTTTTCTTCAGCTCCATCTGGTTTTAGCATGTTCATCAGTTGGTGGAGTCAGCTGGGAAAGATAGATACTGTGGGCTCTCTGGGGTATGGTATATCCAAGCTGCTTCCCCCAGCATAGTTGTGCAGGGAGGGAGTGTCTTCATACTATAGAAAAGAAGCAGAACTTTGTTTTGTCAAATGATCTAAGTTTTCAGAAATGTACTTTTGTCGAGATCTAATGGTACAAGTAGTGTTTGAGAGCTACTAACTGAGCGCTTGTTTCTTTAGCCTTTTGATTGGAATCATATTTGAGACTTAGCACAGGATGTACAACTTGCCTTCAGATCAATCCACAGTCATTCTCCTTTTAGCAAATGTGTATGTTTACAAATAGTCCTTTCCCTTAAAAGAAAATTCAGCGTTACTAAAAATGACATGCATCAATGCAGCAGTTGTACCGAATTTCACAGAATTTCTCATGGGTTTACTTTAAAACTGTACAGCTAGGTGAAAATCCGTGCTGTGGAAAAGGGTTAATCCATGAGAACTGTTATGGAATGAGCCATAGCAAGTCTCCTGTGTCAGCCAGGTTATATCTTGGGGGAAAAAAAAGAAATAAGGTTAACCTTGCCCTGGCATTGCAGGTAGCAGAGAGGGAGAGGGCTGGTGATGACACCCCATGGTAGAGGCAGGGTGATCTGGAAGCCATCAACTTTGGAGAAGTGCAGGAGAGGGGTAGCAGCCCTGGAGATGATCCAAAAGATAAGACCTCTCTTGTTCAGGTCTGATGCAGAGCCCACAGGGCCAGGGAGGAGCGAGGAAGGACGTCGAAGTTACTGAGGGCTGAAGTGCAAATTTCAGGTGGGAGAAGGTCTCAGGGTTGTAAGCGTGGAGTAATGAACAATGTGGGCTGTCATTGTGGCCTTTCTTGAGCCCAAAAACTGCAGAGTACCTGTGTCCCATAATGACTTTGATCTACTGAAATGGCTGCAGAGAAAGCTACTGTAAATTTCAGTTTTATCCTGACTTTCAGGAAAATTATTTTTATAAGTTTTTGGTGCTCACACCATTGTGATAGGGGGGATGTTGGAAGACCACCCTGTGTAGCTGTGATCACCATTTTCTCCTGCTTGTCTGCTGCTTCCTTTTCCTTGATGACCATTGCAACAAACTGTGTGTGAGGACTTGCCACTAACAACCAGCTTTATTTGTTTCTTTGAAGCCCCACTTGGGAGTTTAATCAGTAATCACGTTTCCTGCCAAGTTGGTATCATGCTAGGAGGGCTGCTTGCATCTGCTGGACTAATCTTGAGTTCATTTGCCACCAACCTGGAGCATCTCTACTTATCATTAGGAGTCCTTACAGGTAGGAGGCATTCAGACCCTTTGTTCCCGCTAGGAAAGCAACATAGGAATGTTAAAAATTATGGTCCTTCCTTTCAAGAGAGGTGATCTCTTCTCCATGTCATATTGCCACTGCACTAGTCAATAGAGATACTCAGACCTGTTCCCTTCATGGTGAAAGAGAGGCTTTGGCTGCCCCTGTGAGGGCTTCAGTGCTCAGTGAGTCTCATACAGCCCAAATGCAGCACCCTACAAAAGTAACTCTTCAGCTTCTGTTAGAGAGAGGACTATGGTTAAAGTTCTGAAATTATGGGAGGTCAGTAAGGACTCCTGTTGCTGGTGATAGACAAAAAGATTTCCTTTTTTGCCTGTGATTTGGGAGGAGTTTGTTACAGCAGAAGTTCTAGACTGCCCCCAAATATTTGCATATTAAAAAAAAAGTTTAAATCAAAGCATAAGAGTAAGTGGGCAGAGGAGCACTGGGTGAATACCTGGTACCTCACCTGTGCACCTTATTTTTATCTGGGTTGCATTCTATTTGAAAAGCAAACAAATTGTTGTTTGGTAGTGTTGCTGTAGCAGCTCCTCCATTCGCATTCAGGTATGGTGGTAATAAATATCTTTGCTCTGTCCTACCTCCCTGTGTTTGTTGTGCACAGAGGAACTTGAGAGGTGCCCATGGTCACACTGACATTCCGTCCTCATTAATACTGACCTGGTAGCCATGGTCATATAAGCCTTTGTACTTGGTCCCCTGCTGTTTAGTAACAAGTTGGTGGAATTACTGCAGTTCACATGCTGCCAACAGCTTATTTGTAAAAAAAAAATAAAATCCTTATTGTAGTGCATGTCACTCCTGTATTACAATGTTAATCTTTGACAAATGTGTTCATAACTAATAAAAAGGCTCCTTGTAACTTCAGGGACTGTGCCACATACCATGCTAATGCCACTGAGGCTTCCTTAGCGAGACCTGCTGTCAATACTGCGGTGGAAAAGCAGTTGCACTTTGTACATGGAGTTGTAAAGAGCCACTTCTATTAGCAGTGAACTTCTAGTCTGTGAGGACTGATTAATGGAGAGGTGAACTGTTGGTAGTTGGTGGTGTCCCAGCCCTGAGAGGGGGTGGGAGCATAACTGGTGAAGGTCTACATCCGTAAAAGCTTCAGGACTTGAAACTGTGAAGAGTGAAGCAGAGGTGAGATGGGGGAATGGCAATAAGTAGCAGAGTTCCTTCAGAGAGATATGAAAATGTTTTCAGCCCCAAACTTTGCATTTCCACTTTTCACAGGACATTTACTGGCTTTTTTTTTGGGACCTATTTGCCCCTGCCAACTCACTAAAAATTAAATGGTATGTACACCAGATAGAGCATGATTTTCACAGCTCTTGAGTGATGTTGTCTAGCTCAGGGCTGCTCCTCCGGCTCTGCTGCCCACACAGGTCCAACCCCAGCTCTCTGTCCTGCTTCTCCCCTTGCCTCCTGAGAGGTGCCAGAGCAGGCATCCACTGCCCCGAGTCCCTCTAATCCACTGATCCCGTCCTGGCAGGCTTAGTGCCCGCCCCGCACAGTGCAGCCTTTGAGGAGGACGTAGCAAGCTGGTCATGGCGCTGGGTGATTATCTCCTCTGTTGGCAAGTTATGCCAGAGGCAGTGGGGACCGTTTTACCCTCAGTGTAGGACATGCTCCAAAACCCTAGTCAGGAACTCGTTTCTGCAACTGATTCAGAAATATATGTATTAGTCTTAGGGCAAGCATTTGGTGATAAAAATCTGCTCTCTGGTTCTGCAGCAGAGACCACAATCTTTTTCCCAGTTCAAGATATGGATCTTATTTGTTTACTAAATTGGACATAGCTTTGCTTTCTGAGGCTTTTCCACCCCTCTTTACCTGTAGTCAGTGATTTAAAATGGTTAGGACTCCAGGCAGCTGCTGCGTGGAGTTTGTTTAGCCGACAAAAAACGGTTTATTGTAGAATATTAGTAACAGCAACAGACTCTTTGTACTGTTTCAGAGACCTGAAAATTAATGTTCAGGCTTGCCACAGACCAAATCACAAATTAGTGTCTCATCAGGACAGCGTGCCCAGTGCCAGCATCTGTGCAGACCCTAGGGCAGGACCTCGTCTTGCATCCAGGAGAGGCTGACACGCCATTTCTCTGATATTTATTGATTGTCCTTGTTCTTGTTATTAAGTGAACCCCATCACTTCTTTCTGAGCCTTGTTATCGTGGATTAATGATGATCCACTAGGTTTATCAAGTCAGTGACCCTGACAGTGGAAGAAAGGAGTCATCCTGGCTTCTCTTCACAGTGTGACTGGGCTGCGTGATACAGAATCAGAAAAAGTTTCCTATTCATTTGTGCTAATGAAAGTAAGGTTATGTAGTTTAATTTAATGTGTTCCATATGTCATGCTTAGAATTAAGCCATCTGCACTGTGCTTGCTCTTCTAGGACTTGGGTTTGCACTCTGCTATTCTCCAGCCATCGCGATGGTGGGCAAATATTTCAACAAAAGAAAAGCACTGGCGTATGGAATAGCCATGTCAGGAAGTGGAATCGGTACCTTCATCCTGGCCCCCGTGGTCCAGCTCTTAATTGAGCAGTTTTCCTGGCGTGGAGCTTTACTCATCCTGGGAGGTTTTGTTTTAAACCTCTGTGTCTGTGGTGCCTTGATGCGGCCTATTGCTCTTAAGGAGGACCGTAAAAATGCTCCAGAGTTTCTTGAACAGGATTATGTCCCCGAAGCACAGAAACAAGACTTAAAGCAAATCTCCATATGTTCACCTTTAATCAAAGTGTGGTCTCATGAAAGTTTATGCTACTGTTCATGGAAGGAGTATGACTTTTTACTGATGCCAGGCTTCATGGTGCTGGCAGTGTCGGTTTTATTTATGGCATATGGCTGTAGTCCTCTTTTTGTCTACCTAGTGCCTTATGCTTTGAGTGTTGGAGTGAGTCATCACCAGGCTGCCTTCCTCATGTCCATACTTGGTGTCATAGACATCATTGGTAATATCACCTTTGGATGGCTAACAGACAGAAGGTAATGGCCTATGGCTAAGCAAGTGTAAGCTTTAGCTGGTGGGAGGCTGGATGCAAGTGAGGTATAATACATACAAAAGTTAACCTTTTGGACTTTTTCTGTAGCATGTGTAACTTTCCAAAAAAAACCCCAACACACAGTCTAACTTTCAGAAATGCTTGCTATTTAATGGTTTTGTCTCTTCTGAGTTTGTTCAATTCCACTGGTTTAATTTCTTTTTTTCCTGAAGATATGATGTGTTTGTGCAAAGCTCTTGCATTTGACAGTGGAAATGTAACCCCTGCCTGGGGTGTGTTGAGCATGATCCTCCGTACCTCTTTCCTAGAGGATCTCACTCTACTTCCTCTGCCTTTCCATCTCTTTTGTGTTGCTGGGGAGGAACAGAAGTTATGAAAAAGGGTCAAGGGTCTGGCCCAACACTGTTGGGCACATACTCAGAAGGACTGACCTAAAATTGTTATACTTTTTCCAGTAGGTAAGAACTGACCATGATTTGCTAACTCAGCTCACTCCAAACATCTGTGTACAGCATCTGTAACATCAGTAGAGACTGGCTAAATTAAGAATTATTTTGATTCTAAAGGACACATTCTTTGTGCTTATTCAGTTTGTGGGAAAAAATCAGTTACTGGTTTTGTGGGGCAGGGAGAAAGGGAATTGCCATCTCACTTAGCTCATGCTAACTCCAGTGTTTAAGGGCTGATGTGAAGGATGACAGCTAAGAGAGGTGTATTGTAATATTTTTTGCATAATACTAGGAGCACCTTGCTGAGCTGGGATGTAAAGCCCGATGGAATACTGCTTTGAACATTGAAATTTCAGAGGGCTGCAAAATCCTGGCAGCAGAGCAGCTCCCCTCACTAGGAGCAGCCTGAAGAACACTACAGGCAGCATGGGCTGCTGCTTACCAGATGTTTCTGCAGCTATAGGTGGGCAGCTTTCCTTACATGGGCTTGTCAGTGATGAGCTTTTAATCTTGAAGACTGCATAAGAAAATGGAGTGAAATTTGAGCTATATAAAGGAGAGAGAGACTGAAGTGCTGCATGCCAGGGCATAGAAACTGAGATGCTATGTCCAGTGATAATCTTTTTCTTTTCTGTTTCGAAATTTCCAGGTGTCTGAAGAAGCATCGGCACTTTTGCTACCTCTTTGCTGTGGGAATGGATGGCCTGTGTTGTCTTTTCCTGCCAGTTCTTCAAAACTTCCCCTTACTTGTGCCTTTCTCATTTACCTTTGGCTACTTCGATGGAGCCTATGTAACGCTGATCCCTGTCGTGACAGCAGATGTAGTGGGAACTTCTTCCTTATCATCAGCACTGGGTGTTGTGTATTTTCTGCATGCCATACCATATCTAGTGAGCCCACCTGTTGCAGGTCAGTTCACAAATGACTTTCCTATAATGTTATCACTACTTCAGATTTACCTATTGGTGTGATGTAAAAGGAGAGGAGAGACAGCAAAGGCACACTAAATGTGGAGGTAGCCTCTGGGCAGAGAAATACACCTAGACCTTCGTAAGACTTTAGATCCCACTTAAACCCTGTTTTGATGAGATGTTTTCTACATATAGAGCAAGTTGAAATTTAAAAAACAAAACCAGTATGGAACGGGACTTCTAAGAGCTGTTACATCACCACTTCATGTAGTTCAGAAATTGCGCAAGTAGAAGGAACAAAAGATTTCACTGTGAAATTACACAATTTTGAAAATATCACCTAAAGAGAGTTTCATTCCAAGGGTTTTTTTGTTGCGGAGGACTTGATCTTTTCATCTCCAAACTGCCTTGAAGAGGTGGATGAGTCAGTTTCACTACTGTTTGGTCATAAGCTCATCACTATAACATCTAACCATCATTTTCCCCATCAGTTCCATTACAGTGAAGTAAGGATGAGAGCTGTACTCCTATTGTTCTTTAGGAAGAACTTGACACAATTTTGAATATTGTGGAAAGTCAGAGATCTTTTTCAAACAGCCAGGTATATATATGTCTTGCATATTTTGTCTGCTGTTAACATCAATTCCCAATTAATCTCTGCTTCTGAAGCTTTAAATTTAATTTTCCATAGCAAAAATTATTGCAAAATTGAATTATTTTAAGTAATGCATGAGCCTAGGGCATAGCTCACTAGATGCTTCTATTTGAGGATCTCAAGCACACAATATTTAATCCCAGGACTCTCTAAGCATGTCTAAAGACTGCCAGTTAAATCCATGCAGTTGAAAGGTGTTTATTTAGTATTGTGGTGATGACTGCTGTGCCTTTTCTCCTGGATTTGACCTCCAAATGAAAGCCCATAAAAACCTTACCTGCCTGCTGAGGACAAATTCTTCCCTGCCACAGGAGATAGAAGTATAGTGATGGTGATGTAAACTTGTATTGTTTGATTGTATTTGTATGTGATAACTCCAGAAGTTTATAAAACTCTTGTTGATCACAGGATTTGTAAATTATCAGAATTCTGGTGGACCTTTAAAAACTCATGATTTTTTTTTTCCTACAGGTTGGCTTGTGGACACAACTGGCAGCTATACTGCATCATTTCTCCTGTGTGGTTTTTCTATGATATTTAGTTCAACGTTACTGTGCTTTGCACGACTAGCAAAGAAAATCAAAAGAACGCATTTGCAGTCACTCACCAATGATACGGGCATGAAACAGCGCATCTGGACAAATGGAGCAATAGCTTATTCTGTCACAGCAGAATTAGACCAAAAGGATGTTGAATTTTTGGCTGTGGATAGAAACAGCTACACCAGCAGATGACAAGTGCCATCAAGATTCAGTAATGTACAGCTGTGACTGAGACAGAGGTGGCTCTGCAGTGTTATGCTGTGGAAGATACTACTCCTGTGAAACAAGACATCTCTCAATTAGATTTTTCTGTTATGTTTTAGTTGGCTAAAATCTACATATAGCAACGGTAATACCAAGTTAATGCAGTAACAGAAGAAAGCTAGACTGAAAATAGAGTTTGTAGATACAAATGTTCACAGATTTATGTGAAATTCATTATGTCGTCTCCACTGGTAATCTCAAAGATGATAATTGGCTATAATGAAAAGAAAACTATAAAGCAATCAGTCACCAAAACTAAACAATAATGTTTAAATTATTTCAAAAACAGTATTAATGAAATAAGCTTTTTGGTGTTCTGGTCTATTATGTTTCAATGGACTAATCACACACACCACCAAGAGACTTCCACATTTATCAATCTGCATTAAACTCTTCGCAAATAACTATTTCAAATGCCAACGCCATTTTTTAAAAAAAAATCTGTCAGGAAACTGTGATGTATGCTGAAAATATCTCTGGAGCATCTTTAATTTTTATGATGTGCCTGGATTTTGTACATATATTACAATTTCATTTCAAATGTTATTTTAGACCTACTTTCCTAAGCCCCCTACAGCAAAATTTTGAGGTGGTTGTTGCTTTTTTTCCTGGATATCTTTAAAGCTTGAATTTCTAAACATTGACATTCCAGGTATGATCCTCCAGCTCATCCTTGTCTGGGAGGGTGGAAGAGGTGCTGTGGCTGCTCTACTATCTGAAGAGGAGTAAATTTGTGCCAGGGGACTAGGCATGCTGATAGACAAACCTGCTTTAGCTGCTTTAGTTGGAAGAAGCCCAAAGGCAGCCCAGAAGAACAGAGGAGAGGCTTGTGTGTTTCCAGATACAGATCCTCTTCCTCCTGTAAAATCAGCAGCTGTTGAAGAAATTTAGAGTCCGTGCAAGCAGATGACTGAGAGCCTGCCTGCTCCACAGGCTATTAATAAAGAGGATGTTGGCAAAGTTGTTTTTGCATATTCCAGTGGCAAGACTATCTCTTTTTGGACTCAGGAGCTGTATCCTCAGATGGTACAAATTACTTGCGTGTGCCAACTGAAGAGCTGATCGGGTCACTTGTTCTGGATGGCCAGAACACGACAGCTGTGGTTTGCTGATGGTTTTCTGCAACTTGTGTGAGGAATATACTACAGCTGGCTGCTTCACAGGAGCTATGGTCTGAATGTAGCTCATGGGGTAAATCACTGATGTGATGATCTAATAAATAATGGGATGTTTCTACATTTCCAGAGTGAAACTGTTGTCAGCAATGGAGGAACTTCACATTCTGCAATGCAAATCATTTTTGTGTTTTGATGCTGTATAAAGCTGCATTATGTTCGTTAGCAAATTGATCAAAATCCAAATAATTTTCATCAATGCTGAAGTAGTAGTTTCGTTAATCATCTGCAATGTATTCAGTGGTTGCTCATGGTGTCCTGTTCCACTCTGTGCCTCAGAAGGGAAAGCAACATAGACTGATGTTCACCAGTTTAATTTAGATCAAGAGTACATACATAGGGGTATAATGTATTTTTTATATCTATGAATAGTATGTGTATCAAGTAGTTTTATTATTCATGCATATTTTGATTATAACATATTAAAATTGTTTGACTACAATTGTCTGTGCTCAAACAAAGCATTTCTCGCTGCCCTGCTTCAGAAGTGTGGTCAGAGCCAGTAGCACGATTTACATGCACAGACCACAGAATAAGAGATGGGAGTGCAAAAACTGCTTAAAACTAATGACATAACCTTTTTTCAGCTCTGCATGGCAATTGAGTCCTGGGCCCTAATTTTTGTTTTAACATACATTCATTAAAAAAAAGACAAAAATTATGGATGAGTATTTCTTAATGAGTTACGAAAGATATGCACGTTTGGGAAAAAAAAAAGTGGCTTTATTAGTTAGTAGCAATAAAGATATTTTAGATCTTAATGCAAAATTTTACTATAAAAAAGTAGGGGATAGTGTGGTCTACAAAGAAGACAAGCTATTTTCAAAAAGTTATAAATTACCACCATCATTTACTTCATAAAAATTTAGTTACTTTTTTTACCACATCATAACATGTCAGCAGTTGTTCATGCCAGAACTGCATATTGTAAAAGCCTGTTGGAATAATATTATATGCTTTTTTATCCTAGTAAACAATACTGTGTAATACATTATTAGTATTTTTTGATTTTTTTTTTTATTTCAAGATATTTTTTCATAGGCTTTTCCATTTATGTGTTCAAAGCAGTATTTCTTGTTTTCAATATATAATTTAGCAGAAAACATTCAACTGGTTTTATACACAGGCATTTTGTAGAAAGTGGTAGAATTATTTCAGAGTTTTCTAACACTGTTTCTGCTCCAACTTAAGCCAATGGAGCTGATATACCAGAATAGAGCTTATATACCAGAATGGTGCTTTCTGTGCATAAAAGACACTGTGAAATGTCAATCAGCCCCGTCATGAATCTCCTCACTAAGTAACAGAATGAAGGAAGCTTAACAAGAAATGACCTGCGAGTGGAAGAAAAGGGAATACAACCCAGGTTTGCGAAGCCTCATGCCAAACTTCTACTCCCTGGTCCACACAAGCCGAACTGAACAGTTCATATTCGTCCTGCCATATGAAATATTTCAGGCAGTGCATTATGGAAGTCTCTGGATTACACTGTTTTAAAAAAATGATTTATTGTATCTGCAATGTTTTTTTTCAGATATGATAACATTTAGGCTCTCCTCCATAGAGGATATTTCCTGGCACAGCACTGTGCAGCAGTAAGCAGAGATGCCTGGGCTAGCTGCGAACAATTTGCCAGGCTAACACTGCATGTTCCCACCAGCCCTGTTGAGCACTGATGGATATGAGCTTGGATGGAGCACTGCACCACTGAGCCTGTCTGGCTTCATGGGACAGCGTGGCCTGACTTGGCTGAGTAACATCTGTCCAAGACAGAAACAGATGGATCCTACCTCAGATGAATCCTGCCTGGGATAGTACTCTATTCCATGCAGTGAACGGAAATTCATTGTAAGTAAGTGAAAATGCTTACAACTGCTGAAGTTATCCCACCTGCTTCCATTCCATGAGGTTTGAAATGGGGAAATCATCATTCTTTTGAAGTTGCTTACATTCTAGTGAGATTTTTTTTATCAGATCTGTTTTGGAACATTTAATAAATTGTACCTTGAAAAAAATATGTGAAAACAGCATTAGAAAAGCCAAGTACCTTCTGTTGTAAAACAACCCTATTTTCAGAAAAAAAAAAAAAAAAAGAGAAAACTTTGAGCCTGAAACATTTCTTCCAATTTGGATGATAATTTACCTCCTGAAAAACAAAGGTTGTCTGTGCTACTATGTGGTGAATATATTTTATATTGCCACAACAATTCCTTGTTTGCTTTCTAAAGTGTTACAAATTTATGTGAGAAGGAAGAGCTTGTTTAAGTTAAGCTGTAACAGTACCTCACAGTCAGCACAACAAAGTCCCTAGTTGGGATTGCCTCAATAAATAATACCTTCTTCTAAACTACTTTTCTGGTGTATTCCAGTAGTTTTCTATATAATTTAGAAGGTGCTTTTGATTCATAAATGAATACTTCCTGCAGGTTATAGTCATTCCTCTTATCCCCGCACCACTAGTGTACATTCCAGTGATGTATTCATACTTGGGTGCTAATGAGAGGTGTTCAGTTTCTGTGTGGTTCTGGTTTTGCCCATTGGACTTGGACACTACACAATGCGTGTTTCATTTTGTCTGCTTCCCGAAGCTCAAGCTCAGCCTCTCCCCTGGGTCGCCACACTGGGCAATGCAGCAGCACCACCCTGTGGGAAACATCATTTCTCCTCATTTACAAGACAGTAGGCAAGAACTGGAAGGCAGTGTTGGCACAGAGCATCCCCGGGTAGTACTGCGGTCCAGCTCAATCCTCTACAGACCGAAGAAGGTAAGGCACAATAAACAGATTTCTTGCATCGCTATGCCTCACAGTGAAGAAATTCACTCTGGAGAGGATTGAGTCACTCTGACTCCTCAAAAAAATTCAGGCTTGCATTTTTCTCAAAATACTTTACTATTACTCCTTATTTCTGCAAGGTTTTCTGCACCTCAAATGCTGTGTTCAGTTTTGGGCCCCTCACTACCAGAAAGACATTGAGGTGCTGGAGCGAGTCCAAAGAAGGGCAATGAAGATGGTGAAGGGTCTAGAGCACAAGTCTTATGAGGAGCAGCTGCAGGAACTGGAGTGGTTTAGTCTGGAGAGCAGGAGGCTGAGGGGAGACCTTATCACTCTCTACAACTACCTGAAAGGAGGTTGTAGCGGGGTGTCAGTTTCTTGCAAGTAACGAGTGATAGGACAAGAGGAAACATCCCCAAGTTGTGCCAGGGGAGGTTTAGATTGGATATTAGGAAAAGTTCCTTCACCAAAAGGGTTGTCAAACATTGGAACCAGCTGCCCAGGGAAGTGGCGGAGTTATCATCCCTGGAGGTATTTAAAAGACGTGTAGATGTGGTGTTTAGCGACATGATTTAGTGGTGGAATTGGCAGTGCTAGGTTAATGGTTGGACTCAATGATCTTAAAGGTCCTTTCCAACCAAAATGATTCTATGATTCTAAGGTTCCTTTTTCTAGGAAAGGAGCAGTATTATGGAGGGGAACAGGCATGTGCCACCACAGGTCCAGGAACCTGCACCACATCTTCCTCAAATTCTTTCCTGCTGCCCTCCATGCCCTCAGGAGGGTTTGGATGGAAACGATGCTGATGTTAGAAGCCTCAAGATTGAGAAGGGCAGTGAGGTCACCTAACATACCCTTTTTCCCACATAGCTGAGCACAACACCATAGGTAGTCACCAGTTCCTGACTTCAACACTACTGTTGTTCCTACCAGCTTTCAGGAGTGGTGTGTCAGTCCTGCTCCCAGTCCTTCCTGTTCTCCTCCCTCCCCACTCTTTCCCTAGGTAGGGCCACCTTTGTAAGAGAAAAGCTGGTGGCTGGAAAACAAGGGTGGATTTTTCCCCAGCCCGTTCTTAGGAAGAAGGTGTGGTTTTATGATGTACACTGTTAAGCTCCTGATCACTTTCACTTGTACTATGAAAGATTCTTTGAAGGGAGAATTGAGAGGGGAGAGGTTTTTGTTGTTTCATGATCTGGCATCCTATTTTACACTCCTTCAGGCCCGTCATCCCATCTCTACATGGGATTGCTGTTGCAGGGGCAGGAATATCCAGGATGGCTGGAAACAAAAGTGTACAACCTTCTTGACGGGCTCTGCCACTAGTTTGCTTCATTCTATGCTACTGGCTGGGGCTCAGAAGTGTTTTGGAAGTGCAGCATTAGTTTTCCCTGAGCACCGTGATCTATTATACCAAGGTACAATACTGTGGAATTCAGCTGGCCTGTTGTAAAGAATACTGACTTTTAGTTGGATATCTGAAGACAATCACCTCCTCCACCTGTTCTCTCTGACCTTTCAGCCCTTTCTTCCACTCACGTAGACTCTGTGGGCACCCACCCCTTTTCCCATGTCCCTTGCGTTCTGCTGCCCTGTTCTCCAGTGCTCATGCAGCTCTTTGCTCTAGCTGCGCTCTGCCCTCCATGTCCAGTTCAGTATATTTCTTGTGTGTGTTTTCTATCCCTGGCTTGTTTCACAAGCATGGTCACAGATAGCCATCTCTTTGGCATCTCAAAGATTGCCTTTCCTTCTTCTCCAGATGTTTGTTGTGGCAGATCCTGAGAGCATGGTTTTGGGTAAGCTGACGGATGTGGTTTTGTGCACATTTAATTCTTTGGTGCAACACTTCTGAAGCCAGCTTTGATGAGAGTTCGGGAAAATAAATGGGGCTATCTCCTGACCCTTTCATATCCTGCCCAAACTTTTCCCCTATTACTTTTTTGAATGGTCATTTCCCTTTCTTTCATCTACTAATGTGAGGAATGGTCAGCAGAGAGATACCAGAAGCAACAGCTGATGGATGTAATGCTCTTTAATAGTTCACAGCAGTAATACACTTTTTGTAAGCTTTCCAGCAAGCTAGCCAAAGAGGGGTTATTTTTCATAGTTAAACAACATAGAAGGTAGTAAACTGAACAAGTCTTCAACAAAAGTTTCTTCTAAATAACACTAAAAAACCCCCATTTTTCAAATATTTGAAAAAGCATCAGAAATTCCATTTGTATATAAGCATGCCTTTCAAGTGGATAAATGAAATACTACAATATGACTCCCTTATCTTTTTCTCAGTAAGAGGTAAGATCTGATTTCCAGCTTAAAAGTTCTGTTTTCTACAGATCATCACTTAAACACAACCTTTATACCAGCGTTAGCATTGAAGTCTAAGATAGCTTAGCTATTATTTAGTCTTTCCAAGCATGCTCTCTGTTGGCAAATGAACAAATGAACAATCATCATCTTCATTTTCTACATTATCCCCAGAAAGTGATGCCACCAGATGTTTCACAACTTCAACCTTAAAAGAAAAAAATAATTTTGAGAGTCTGTTGAAATGTCCTCAGGTTTGGGTTTTTTTTTGGTGTGAAGGATTCTTGGGAGCTCTAGCTTGAGATGGAAAGTCGTAGCTCACATAATGCAGTGAGATATTCTTCATTGTCAGGACACAATTCAATGGCTTTCTCATAGCACTCAATTGCTTCATGTTTCTCACCAGCTAGATTATGAATGAGTCCAAGCATAGCAAAATCTGTTGCATCTTCTAAACCTCTCTGAATTCTCTGTTCCAACAATTTCTTCAGAGCATTTCTGCACTTATTTCTTCCATAAGAATCTTTTTCAATTTTCAGCGCTTCTCTGTAATACCTGATGGCTTCAGATTCTGATTTCATGTAGCGCTATGCCTGTAGTAGAGTTCTTGTTTATCATCATAGATAGAATATTTATCTGAAATGCTGAAATGTCTCTTCTGCTGAATTCCTTCTGCATACAAGAATGGTAGTAGAGTTCTTGTTTATCATCATAGAATAGAATATTTATCTGAAATGCTTTCTGAAATGTCTCTTCTGCTTCTTCATACCTCTTTCCTTCTGCATACATGTTTGCTAGGTCAACATGGGCAGAAAAAAATTTTGTCCTTTGGTCAGTCACTGTTTTAAAATGAAAAATGGCAAGTCGGATGAGTTCTTCCACTTGTTCTTGAGGTGGATAACTTGTAGTCTTTTTCAATCGAAACAGCTTTTGTCTGTAGCAGAGTCCTAGCTGGTGATGCAAAAAGACAGATTTTGGTGTCACTGCTAAGGCCTTTTTCAAAATCTCCACTGCCTTGTCCACTTCTCCTTTCCTTCTGTAAAATTTAGCAGCATATCGTAGGAAATAAGGAAGATCAGGGGTTTTCTGCATTGCTTCTTCAATGTATCTCTCCCCTTCAGGAACTCGCTTTGAGTCCTGAAGTTTTAATGCAAGTAATGCCATAATGAAAGTATCGTTTGGATTCAGTTCCACTGCACGCTTCAGAGGCTTGAGGGACAGGCTTGCATGTTCACACTGTCTGTGAGCAAAATCTTCCAAACGATACATTACTATTGCATAGCCGGCATTAAATTCTGGGTTGTTGGGTTCATTCTTCAGAACATTTTCAAAGCAATTCTTTGCTCTCTCATAGTATTTTCTCCCAAACTTTAATAATGTCCATCCTTGCTCAGCATAGATCTCTGGAAGCTGAATCTTCCATTGAGCAGTACCTGAAAGTTTTTTGCAGCTGCTTTCCACTTTGCTCACATAAGTTTGAGCTTCTTCATATTTCTCCATGTGGTAATAGATCCAGGCATAGTTCCCCCAGGTAACAAGACTTCTCCTGGTGATTTCATCTGGATGATTTTTTTGAACTTCTTCTTCAGCTTTTTGGAGGTTTCTCAGGGCTTCCTCATTTGAATTCTTTAGGTGGCATACATAGGATAGTAGATTATAATTTGAGATGTTGGATTTTAAGAAAAACTCGATCTGATCACCTATTGTTTCCTCTAGGTCATCGAGATCCACATCCTGCTTCAGCAAATTCCATGTAAAATGACATTGTAGCTGCAGCAGGGAGCTCTTCAAGGAATTCCCGGAAACGATACTAGAAGAAATCAAAGAAAAACTTATTTATACTCCATTTGCTTTTTGCTACTCTTGTTTTTAAACCAGGCATGATGTACTTCAAAAGCAGACAATACCTCAGCTGGTGCCACTAGTCAACAGTACTTCAAACAAGCCAAAGCTGTGGGAAGCCATAGGTCTAAAGAGCTGAATAGTTATTTTAGTAATTCTCCTTGTCAGTGTATGAGTACATCTCTTACATAGCAATAGAGCTGGTGGTCTGGGTGTCAAAGAGGAGGGCTAGTCTCTATGGTAAAGCTGGCATACCTCTGGGCCTCAGGAACATATTTCCTCTGCTGGGAACAATTGCTGAAGCCTACCCAAAAGAGGTAATCAAAAAACTTCCCAAATCACACAGATCCCTTGTTTCCCTGCCTTTGGTCCCCTCCCAAAACATCCCGTAATAAGTCTCGCGCAATCCCCAAGTGCTTTTCCCTGCACCCTGTAACGTGTCCCATATCCCTAGGCAGTTCAGACTGTAAGGTGTTCCAGTGGACCCCAGGGGTGAGGGTCCCCTGGGGCAGCCCTGGGAGAGCCGGCTGGGCGCTTGTGTCCCTGACTGGGGCATTGGGGTGCCCCACCCGCCCTTGTGCTTCTGTGCTCCTCCGTGTGCATGGGGATGGGCTGATGGCTCTTGGGACATCACCTGCCATTGCCTGCCTGTGCCCCTGTGTGGGAGTGCAGACCAGCTTTTATCACACCATCTATCAAGGACAAACCTTTTCAATGCAGAGGAGATAACGCTTTAGTCCATATTGTGCTCTCCCTTAAAGAAGGAATTATACACAAATTTATAACTGAGGCTTCTCAGTCAAATCCTTCTTTGTTAGAAAGACTCCTCTGCTCTCCCTCCTGTAAAACCTAGAGAGTCTAACAGCCTGCATGGTACAACGTGTGCTGCCACTCAACTGCGCAATCATGTAAAAGAGGAGATGTCTTTTGGGTAAAAAGAAAGGAGTGGAAAGATTGGAAAATTATGAGGAGGCAAATCAAGGATGAATTGGGAAGAAATTCTTACGGGTTCTGGGACAGTGGGGAGGACACTGGGTAAAGTGACACTGGATACACGTTTCCACCCAAACCATCTGACACAGAGGTACTGGAGGAAGGTCAGACAAAAAAAGTATTTATAAATGCTGTTAATGTATAAGTTTGTCTTACAGACTTCTTTGCCTTTCTCAAATAATCTCCTCTGCCTAACTGATGTTTTTGATTGGTATTAACAACAGTTAATAACTAGAAAGCTGTATGTGAGGTAATTACAGTTCTTCTGGGATGAAGGGGAAGTGAGAGTAAGTTCCTGTTATTATCACTATCTTGTTAGAAACCTTTGGCTACAGGTGAATACCACAGAACAGATATTGGCTCCCAAATCAGCAGGAATGGCTTGAAGCATTTAAGTAGTTCCATTCAATTAAAAATAAAATGTGTGTTGTTTCTCACTGCCTCAGCTGAGAACCATGACAGTGTCCATGGCTGAAAACAACAGTGGAGAGTAATTAATGAAAAGACACTTGTGGAAAATGAATATTCCTGAATGTCACAAAACGAGGTTTGTGATGCAGATTAAATACAATTTAGCTTAGTTCAACACATAACTGGTAAATGCAATTTCCAAAGCTGTCATGAATATCTTGGCTTTGCCCTATTTGAGAGAGTGTGTGTGTCTGTGCCTCTGCGCATGCATGACAGTCTTCAGAAAATGTTACCCCCTCTCTTACGCTCCAAGCTGCAGCCCAGAACCTGCACTGCCGTTTGTTAGTCCTTGCAGTAGGTGTGATCAGAAAGTAAATTCTCAAATGCATCAGTGTCAGTCATCCATTTGGCTGGGCACCAGCTACAGCTGCAGCCTGGATTTCATCCCTGAACTGCATGCACACAGTTTTTCTGACTGTCAGTTCTGTTAACACAGACTGGCCCTTGTCGGAGAAGCAATAACATGACAATATTCAATAGCATCCTTATTTTATTTTGATTCTTCCAGTAAATAGTCTGTAAAATATTTTCTGCTGTTTGGATCCCCAAAGTCCCTCACTGCTTACATGTAAATAATAAGCATTACTTTCCCATGGCATAGAAAAAAAAGCATCTTTCAGAGACTGGGTTTCTCACTTACCTCATGGTTTTCCTTCTCTGCTCGTTTGTCTTAAGGTAGCTTCAAAGTAGCATTGGGTGCTGCTCAATGTTGCTATGTCTTCCCTTTTATGTGCTCCAGCCCCTCACGTGATCTGTGAGCAATTTAATGGGAACCAGAAAGTGAAACTGCAGCTTATGTTTGAATCTGCAAAAGAAGCTAGAACTGACGCCAGTAGGGGGAATAGAAACTTAGTCACTAAGCTGCTTTTTTCAGCCTGGCTCCGTGCCATGAATGACATTACATTGTGTTGTGGAGAATGTGGCAACAGCTCCTAATAGCTCCCAGCGTTTACTTTGTTCAAATCCAGAGGCATCTACGATAAGGGGAATATTTCAGGCTGGTATAGCCTGACCCGGTTATCATGCAGAGGCTAGGGAAGGGTCATTTCCCCCTCCTGGCATCTTTGCACAATTTTGCACCATGCTTTAGGCTCCTGTTTTATTGGTATCGTGTCATCCACACAACATTCACACAATGTCTTATTGCCCCTGCCTGTACTCCTCTACGCTCCGTCCTGTGTCTCCACGTGGCAAGGTCTCTGCTGTTGCACCAGGCCTGTATTTCTCTGTGCTATGTCATTGTCCTAGAGTCCTAAGTATGTCATCCCACTTAGAATGAACACTTGTTGCTGCTCTCTACATAAAACTGCAGCTGTACTGTACAAAGATAAAAAAAGTACAATAAATCAGATATAGACACCCAGTCAATTCAAGAAATTGCTGTCACAGTTGTGCCAAGCAAAACAAAGCCACAGGCAGGTCAGGACCAGCTCAGACAGAGCAGCCTGGCAAGCCTCAGTCCTGAGGCCATACAAACTCAGTGCAAAGCTTATGGCCTGTTGCTAGCAACAGCAATAGCATATTACAGGGCTACACGTTAATGAAGAGATGGGGCACGGGTTGGGTACTGAAGCACCTACAGATATAAACAACTCACTGATGCTTAGTTAAAAAAAAATAAATGTAGACCTAGCTTGATAAAATCGATTTTAGGAGTAAGAGAGAGAGATCAAAGAAATAGTATCTAACATACATAAATGGCACCATATATAATAAATTCAGATGCAACCTGAAACTGCAGACCAGTGAAGAAACAGAAATGTAGAAAAGCATATTAACAAACGTATAAAAATGACCCAAAGTGGATCCTGAGGAGAGGAAGAAACTACCACTGTTAGCATGAAGTTTCTTCCAAGAAAGGATGCCGGTGGCTGATGACAGTCCGTGTTACCCTCTCCAGCAGCCTCAAGCTACTGATCTGAATGCCCAGAGGAGCAATCACTAGGGGAAGGAATAGAAACTAAGAAGTGTGTGTAACAATTTTAACCATAACTTTGCTATTATTCTGACTTTTTCTGTAAATACTTTATTATTGTTCTTTTTCTTTTTGTAAGAAATAGATCTAGAGTAATGATGATTCTTGCATTAGACTGAGAACTTCATTATACTAATAAAAAATTATTGTCTTTACTTATCTGTATGAGGTTTGCTTCCTCTTTATCCATAAACAAGATTTTTTAAGTAACAGCAGAGAACCTCTTTCCATTCTTGAACCCTTTCAATTTTAAAATGTGAAAGCATCTTGTTAAGAAATATGTTTAATTAGATACTGTCTAATATCTTTCATAATTAATATTTGTGGAATTTGGCCCCCCCCCCATTTTGTAATAATAAGCAAATAAAAATGCATATAAGGGTGCCTCACAAGGCTTCTCATTGTTCCTGGTATATGACAGTGTCAGCTTCACTCATTTTGTGAGGTTTTTTAGTGGAGGTTGACAAGTGTACAAGGTTAGTGGACAAGGTTGTCCCTCTGTCATAACAAGCCAGAAAGTCATTTATATCAAACCTCATTACCACCTCAGAACTATGCTGCCATCATGTTCAATCTCTGCAATTAGAGACAAGAATTAACTGTATTCCATGTTTTTGTTTATAAACTTATATAATTTCTGACTGCCAACTTATATATTTTCAAGAATTTTAGGTTCTGGCTTATAAAAGTTCATCTTCTGCAGTATGAACAGTTCGTATTCCCACCCTCACGAACGTGTAGGAAGCATCTACATACGGTGGAGTGAACCTCCAGATCTGGTGGTAAGCTGCACTCATCCTCCGGCTTTGGCCAGGTCGTGGCTCTGTCGGCCCACTCCAGTGAGCCTCGGGCTGTCCGGGGGGAAGCTGGGGCAGCCCACAAGCCGCTGGGGAAGGCTCCCAGTGGTGCAGTGAGTTTCAGCCTGCATGGAGTGATTTCCCAGCAGGCAGTGACTCTTCAGGACAAGGTTGCCCTTGTGTCCTTGCCTTCTTGCCTTTCCCTTTCCCCTTCTTTTAAAAACACAACAAAGCAAAGAGTCTTATATATGAGAGCTTCTGGCTTCTACAAGAAGTTGGAGAGCCTTAGTACCAGACATACCTCTTGTGTCTCCCTTAAGTGATTTTGTGTGTGTGTGTGGTTAATTTTTTTTGTTGGAGCTGATATTTCAGAGCTCGAGGTAAAGGTTAGTAGAGCTACTACCCTCACTAGCATGCAACCTTCTAGCAATCAAGTATTTGATAAGTGGTGAAAAAAGGCAGTGAATTGGGAAGAAAAGAGGATTAGGGTATCTACAGAGATTCATATATTTTATGGAAAATAAAGATTGCAGGTAGTTGTAGAAAAATGTATTTAAAAGTTTTCTGCAAAGCCAAAATCAAATGTGGCACTAATGATTTACTATGCTACTAAGTATCTATGGGTTTCTTGTCTCTGTTTCTGTCCCACATGTCTGTTTTCTTTGGTACATTGCTTGGTACCTAGCTTGGTACATATGGGAAAATGCAGGAATTTTCCTTCTGTAATGCAGAAATTTGTCCTAGTATCCTTATTTTTACAAATTTAGTTGCATCTGTATGCTTTGGTTTGACACAAATGCCTATTGAATAAAATAAGTGCAGGAAAGTGCTTAAAACAGAGGAAACGAAAGTAAGAGAGTAGTTATGCAATGCCTTTCTGCAGGCATCTTTGTAACTTGCTTGGCACAGCTCAGGAAAATTAAGAAATACTTCCACAGCCCTGCTGCTTTCACTTCGGGGAAAGCTGCGGCTGGGCTGGCTGGTATCAGGGAGAGCTGCATTGCATGGCAGCAAAGGCAAGAGCTTCTTGGAAAACACTTGTCCAGAAATGGGCTGGAAACGACAACTGCATTCATATTTAATACAAATACTTTGTTTACTTGAGTGTTCTGTACATATACAAGAACAGGGAATGGCTTCAAAAATATTTACACATTTTTGAGAGAAAACTCATATCTGTACATTTCCTTGGAGCTGAAGACAAAGAATTCTCCCCTGCTATCACTAGCCCAGCCAAACAATTGCCTGAAATGCAGTTTTCACTATTAAAGTAATGTATATTGACTATACCATAGTAAATGACAGGATCACTTTAAATATCCTATTTTATGCTGGTTTCAATTTAGCGTAGTTTAGCATATAATCACTATGTTTGACAGCAGCAGTTGTGGCAATTTATAACTTGGGTTTTCCCCTAGGGGGGAAGAGTATCCTGTAATTAATTTGACAGAAACCCCAAGTGAATCACTGAGAACATTTTTGCTAATCAAGTTCTTTAAAAACGAACAACCCTGTGAAATGGGATCCAGGAATGCAAAGGGTGGCATAGTGTCACTTGTATGGAGTGATGTATAAAAACAAGGGGACACTATGAAAACATCAATGATTTTTCAATTAGAATCTTAATGCTTTCTGAATAAACAGAAACATGTACGTTCTTGACACACTCCTGTTATACCACTGTGTATTTTATATCAGGTTTCTGTATTACTCTGATGATATTACTGTGGTCATAGTAACATGAATATTTATATTATAGGATTGAATTTGGTCGAAGGTTTTGCAAGCCTGGTCACACGTCCCCTGACCACAGACACGCTTCTTTGGAAAATCGTAGGTATGCAACACAGTGCCAATTAGTTGCCTCAGAGCATGAAGATACAGCAGGTTTGCAGGAAGCTGATGATAACCCTGCTGGAACTGTGTGCCTGCATGTAACTTAAGTCCACTTGTATTAGATGTGACATATTTAGACTATGCTCAAAGATGATGGATAGATGATCTATTTGTGTAAGAATAACAGTGATTGCTGACGATGCTTTATAGGCCTCACAAAGGACCGGCTCTTCCCGAGGTGCAGGTGTTAGGCACGGTGGGGAGGCATCCCCCGGGGCTGCTCCCGCTACCGGCGGGGGGGGAGGCCGTGGTGGGCGAGGCTTCACCTTCTCCTTGCTGCTGCTTTCCGGAGATTGATTCGGGCTCTGTGGCGGGATCAGGGCGGCACTGTGAGGATTCTGGAGACTTCAGATGAGGAGCAGAAGACGAGGAGGGCTGGGAAGAAGCAGTCATGGGCGCCGTTCTCGGGGCTGAAAGATTTCTGAAAATGGAGTCCGGGGGGGCGCGGGGCATCTACACAGGTATGACTTGAGAAACGCTGAATCACGCCGGCTCAGGCAGCCCAAGGCCGCGCACCCCCGCACGCCGCCGGGCAAGGGGGGCCGGCGGTAGGGAGAGCCACCAGCGGCTGGGGTCTCCGCAGGGCTCGGCGGCCATCGCCCCTGGGAGGGCTCCCGCCCCGCGGGGTGGGCCGGGCGGCCCTTGCCGTCGCCGATAGGCCGCGCCGCATGGCCTGAGCGGCGCCGCCGGCCTAGCGCCCTCCTCCCGCCCCGCCGCGCTGGGAGCGGCGGGCGGGGGCGCGGGTCGGTGCCGGCGCGGCAGTAGCTCTCCGCGGAGGGCGGGCCGTCCCGCCGCCGGCTGGCGCCGCCGGGCCGCGGTCACGCGAAGGGGGAGGTGCGAAGGGGTGCGGGACACACCCGGGCGCCCAGCCCGGCGGCGCCGTGCGGCGGGGCCGGCCGCGCTCGTTCAGCCGCTTGGGGGTGGACAACGCCTCCGGCCCGCGGCTGCCTCCCCGCCGCTGGCAGGACCGCGGCCGCCCCCGCCCTCGCCCTGTCAGCCGGGCGGCCGCCCCCGCCCCTGTCACGCGGTCCCGTGCCGGTGGCCGCGGCCGGCGGAGGCGGTGCGTCAGCCTCGGCGGGGCCCGCTCGTTTTCTGCCCGAGCGCCGGGTCCTGCTCCGCCGCGGCGAGCCGGAGCCTCCCGCCTCCTCCCCGCAGCGCCGGGATGCGGGGCCTGCTGGTCGCCGCTTTCCTGCTGCAGAGCATCGCCAGTTCGGGCGCGTTCGCCAGAGGGAGGAGAAATGTGGACCCCGAAACGAACATGAACATCGTGAGTGGCGCGGCGGTGAGGGAAGAGCGCCCGAGGCTGTCACCGGGTGCGGCCGCGGGGTTGTAACGGGGCGAGGAGAGGAGCAGAGGGTGGTCTGGGCGGCGTGCGGCCCCTTCGCTCGGCGGGCGCACGCCCGGTGCCTCCCGGCCCCGGCAGCCGCGGTGAAAGCCCCGGGAGACTTCAGGCACTGGCCAGCGGCCCCCCTGCTGCTGCTTACACCCTCTGCTCATACCTTGTCTTTCTCTTCTGCACCTTCCAGGTCCTTCTTGGTCCCCCGTTGCCTGTGACTGATCTTTCTCGCACATATTTTCTGATCCAGACCTGTGTTTTTGGCTGGAGTCAGGACACTTTCATAACCGCTGGAAAAGCGCATGTTTATGCAGCACACTTGTGCTACTCGCACGATGCTCCCGTGTTCCTACTCACAACTGCTTTTCTTCCCATTTGGCATTTACTCTCTTAACTTTATTCTCCTTCTGCCGCAATAACCAACCCCTGAAAATATTTGCTGTTAGTAAATGGTATTAGTTGCTCTTTCCTCTGACCCATCTAAACTGTGCCATTCTTTCACATGTGCGAGAAGATATTTCAAGCTAGAAATGCTTAAGGTCTATAAGAAAAGAAGTGCTTGAGTTGTCAGTATAATCTAAATATCATTTCAAGGAATGAAAATAGTAATTTTGTCTAAGGCTGGTAGCATTTGAATGGAATTTAGCCTTAAAATAATTTTGGAATGTTAATGTCACTGTGTATGATTAAAGATATATTTGAAGGAATTAGCATGTTTAATTAAATGCTTCTTCTCTTCCTTGCCCAGCAGTCTAAGAGTAGAACTCCGATCATGTCTTGTATTTCTTACATTTTCTCAAGGCATGGTTAGTGTCATAAATTCAGTTAAATAGCAAGTTCTCTGTCCTAATGGAGTTGCATCAAATGAAAATAACATAAAGCCTGAGACATAAGAGATAGGAGATAAACCTATTAATGAAATCATAGTGTTAAACAAGTGTGGGGTTTTTTATTATTGTTTTCTTGTTTGGCTTGTCAGCAAAGTCACTTAAAAGTCTGCAACAGACATAAGGTTTGAGGAGAAAGATGAGTAAGAAATGGCACATGAAACTTCAAGCTGAGGTGGCAATGTCAGCAGCTCGCACATGTGAAGAGTGGGACCTGAGTGTTTTAAAGCTGCTGTGTTTGTAGTTCATTTCAGCATGTTGCCTAAACATGATTGTGTACTCTGTATAACAGAGAATTCGGCATGAAGTTCTGATATGAATCTGAAATGTTTTTAAAGAAGCCCTTCCCTTCAGGAGAGATGAACTCTTCCCACTGTCTCTTCTTCCACATGCTGCTGTGGTGTCAGTGGCTTTTTGCTGTCCTCACTTGTCTGTTACTGGAAGATACTGCTTTCCTTGAGAGTAGACGGTTTCAATTTTTGTCTGCCATGTCCGTGTCTCAGTGTGTTGCCCTATTATCATAGTCTCCTTTTCAACACTTCCATTTCCTTTCTCACTGTAAGCAGCATGTAAGTAACTAATAAGACAGTGGATGGGGACAGGCTAGGGAGTCCTCCCAAATTCCTAGGGTAAGGTTTGTGCTCTGGCTAGTTCCTGACTCCGTCCTGGGTTAAGTCTCATAAGTAAACCTGTCTGCCTTGAATAGGCGGGTGGTGTGGCACATTCCCCCCAACATGCTTTAATTTCACATTGTTGTCTTTGGAAGGAACCCAGAGAGTACTTTGCTCGTGTTAACAAATTGAGGAGGCTGGCAGTCTGACTCCAAGGTGGTTCCTTTTCTTTCTTCAGAGTCAAATTATTACCTTCAGGGGATACCCTAGTGAGGAGTATGAAGTGACAACAGAAGATGGGTATATCCTTTCTGTTAATAGAATTCCTTACGGAAAAAAAGGCCCTGAGAGGAGCAAAGGTAAGATTTATGTCTGCTTGGGAAAATGGGAAGTCATGAAAGTGCTCTCTTTGACTTATAAAACTTTTGCTCCTGTAATAATCCAGAAAAAGATTGAAGACCATATGACCTATGCAGTTAGAATGTTTTATTGGTGAATGTTATGGCCAAAATAGATTAGGCACATGTAGAGTGACTTGAGTAAAGGAAGGAAAAAGGAGTCAGAAAGCTATATTTTCCTGGCATTGCCTTCTTGTGACATTGATACAGGCTGTTCATAGTTGTTTGATTTTTTTGAGGGGCTGAGGGGCCTGGATTTTCTAGGAAGTGGAAAATAAGGGTTGAGATTTGCTGTTTTTTTTTTTTTTTAAGTAATAAAGCCTCTTGAAAAGAGATTGATTGTAACATTGTTGGGTTATTTTAAACCCCATTTTAAAAAATGCTTCTTTTTAACAAATAAGTTTGTTTAAAAATGCCTGACCATTTTCAGTAGAGGCAGTTCACGTGCCTCTCGATGAAATATAACTAAACTACAAGAGTGCCCACTAAAATGTTCACAAAATAATTACTGCTTGATTTCTGCATAAAATAAGAATTCATTTGTTAATTTTAACGTCTCTGAACCTCCTTTTGCGGTAAGGTACAGGCCAGACCAATACTGCATACTACTGGGGTGTCATATTTTACGCAACTGCTTAAATAGGTAAAACAATATAATAAAATAAAATCCCTTCAGAACATCCTGAGTACAATAAATTTTAAAATATATTGCAAATTAGGATATGTAACAGGTAGTTGACAACAGGCAGCCCATACCAGGTTGTTTTTATGGATGTGATATGATGGGGGACCAGCAGGAGCATTGGCATGTGCCACCAGACCAGTGTTACAAGCTGTAAGAATTACTGTGAAAGCGGGTATAAAACCGTGGAAGAGATGCAGGGGGTATGCAGGTGGGGAAGAAGGGGAGAGAAAGGGTAGAGGGAATGTAAGCTGAAACTTAAGGGAGCAATATGGCAAAGGTTTTTGCAAGGACTGAATGATGAAATGCTTTAAAAGTGAGACAAAGAGAGACACGTAGCCTTTGACTTGCTGTCCTCATACACTGCATATGGAATTAACGGTGTATTGGAACAGCAATGGCTGAATATGGTATCAGTCTTGTCGCCACCCCTTATAACAGATCCTACAGACAATTGCATGCATACAACAGCAGCCTGTTTGCATAGAAACTGTACATATTCTAAGGACCGTCTCAGAACCCTTTGGACTGAAAAAATCTAGGATGAGAGGTAAAAACATGGAGCTCAGAAAAGACATCAGTGATTGTCCTATAGCCTTGGGTGTGAACAAGACCTGTGGAAAAAACCTCTCCTCTGCCAAAGGCCAAGCAACAGTCTTCCTGACCTTATCTGTTGGTTTTGTATGAGTTAGGATGTTTGCACTGTCCGCTGTCTCTCACAAGGTGGGTGTGTAAAGATCAGTGCATGGATGAGGCTGGTAAACCTGGCAGGTGTCTTTGTACTTAAGAATTTCTGAGAAGCCCACAGGAAAAAGACAGGCTGCCTTTGTACCTGTTGATTTTGTTGAATCCTTCACTGATGACATAAGCAAACAGAAGTTTCCTGATCTGTGGGAATTCTCCACATTCCCGTTGCCACACCCTCGACCCCAAGTTCATGTTTTGCAAAGTGCTTTAATTTTAAAAACAAGGATTACTGAGCACATTTAAGGAAGTATGATCTCCTAGAAGAATGAAGATTTCAAAGTTCATGTTGATCTTAAGTTTTTATAGACGTGGTATCTTTTCTCAGAAAGATACCTCTGAGGTGTCACTGCTGACTTAGCGTATGTATGCCATAATTCTTCTTTTGCAATCCCTGCATAAAGTGAATAGGATCCCTTGGAATTATGTATCACATGATGTTTTGGAACAAAACCTACAGTTCTTCAGCTAAAAAAAACCATCCAGAGAACCTAAAAGCAAAACATCAATGGTCTTTGGTTTTAGTATTAACTAAAAATCTAAGCCAACTACATAGCATGGGTAAGAAGGGCATGGAAATAAGCCTGTGTTCAACTTCTTGGGCATGCAGCAAAGAGAACAAAATGTTCTATAGCGGAAAGGGTAGTTTAAGGACCCACCTTTCTTATTCCCACTCTGGGGTTTTTAGAATCAGAGGTGATAGAAAATTATTATTGTCCAAGTCAGTTTGTCATATGATTCATGTGCAGATCTGGTGACTGGTAAAGTGAAAAAGGAACTGGCACAAATTGGAGGCTAGTAGGAGAACAGGATTAAAGCAGTTAAACAGTTTTCCCCTATCTGTGTTACAAAACATGCAAGTAGCAGCTTAGGAGAACCTGTTCTTCAAAAAATCAGAAGTTGGTTGATCTGAGTTTAGTAAAAGAGGAGAAGGTATCAGAGCTAAAAGTGAACATTAGTGAAACCAAATTTAACGTTAGGCTTGAAAATCCTGCACACGGTTCATAAGGCAATGAAGTATTACTGGAGCAGAGTAAACAATTGTGTTGAGCTGTACTGTCTCCAGTGCCAGTTTGGCACTGCTGGAAATTTGCTCTGATTGCAGGGACAGTATGCCACAACATGATTTTTTAAGAAAATGGGAACAGCAGGCAGTGAAAAAGTTCCTTGTCACAGGTATAAACGTTGCCAGGAGGGCGGAATATTGCTTATTTGCATTTTGGAACTCACAGCAAACACTTACGGACAGGACCTGGAATTGAGGGTGTAGGTGACTGAAACAGTTGTGTTTTGGCTGTTTCTGCTGAAAGATCCAAGTCTAAATTATCAATGGAGGAAGTATTGCATGAGTTAGTATTGTAGTAGAATGGTGTGTCATTGGAGGAGATAAATTCCTGAGTAATCTCTGGCGTTGAGCTAACGTTACCGTGTTATCGGATTTCAGTTATTAAAGCAGAAAAAAACCCAGAACACCTGTGGTACTGAGAGATCCAGAGACAGGTCTTTGGATTTTCTGAAGGTGATGTTCCTCCTAAAGGATTATATGTTAATTTATTTTTTTGGTGTAGAAGCAGGAAGCTTCAATTTTTTTAATCTGTATTCCACATTTCAAGGTGGGGAAGTCAGGAGAGAGGCTTCCTAAATTCCACCTGGGTCTTGACTGTGGTTCTTTTAACTACTTAAGTCAAGGGGAGAAAGTCCTTTGAAACATAGATTCCTTTGTTGGCTACTCCTACTGCTCTTCGGGTTCTGCCAGAGCTTTGGTAATGGAAGGGAGTTACATAGGGATAATATCAGTGCCAGTCGCAGAGATTTCCAGAGCTCAGCACCCTAGTTTGGCATTGTCTTAACTGGAGAACAAAGATCTCAGTAGCACATATAGGGGAATGCCTTCCCTAGATTTAGGGGCAGGGCAAGGGTCATAAGTAGCTTATCCGTCTCTGTGTTTGGGCCACTTTGCTGAGTATTTGTGAGCTTGAAACAGTTGTAAGGGCTACCAGTATTTTTCTTGTAGCTCCTGCTTTTCTCATGTTTGCTTATTGCACGTTTGCTGTCTGTTTTGAACTTCAAGGAGTCTTTTGCTCTAGTTAGGAAACTAACAAGCTGCTAGTTTAAAATTCTTAATAATAAAAAATAGCTTTTTGTGAAAACACGTGATTTCATGGCACTATGAATATTATACAAATTTCTAATATTAGTAGATTAAGTTAAGTAGATTAAATATTCAAAGTGCAAATCTAAAGCAGACTTTCAATAACTCATTTGAATTATTCTTAGGCATCCAGTTCCAGATGAATGGGAAGCTATGATAAATGCTTTATTTTTCAGGCCCGAGGCCTGCTGTGTTTCTGCAGCATGGTTTGCTTGCAGATGCCAGCAACTGGATCACAAACTTGGATTACAACAGCCTCGGCTTTATGCTGGCAGATGCTGGCTATGATGTATGGCTGGGAAACAGCAGAGGGAACACCTGGTCCAGGAAACATACACACTTCACAGCGAAGCAAGAAGAATTCTGGGTTTTCAGGTATCCTCATCTTGCTAGAGAAACTAGAGAAAATACACATGCTGTTTCGAGCAGGTTTCTCTTCCTCTCATTGCCCGTTGTCTCAGTGCAGTCACATTGTGAATATACAACATATTTTTTTTCTGGTTACATGTGCTGTCACATATGTAGGGGCAGTAAAGGGGAGTTTTATGGTCAGTATAGTGTCCAGAGACAGCCTTCATACGTGGTCAATAGAATGTTAATTGCTTTCACTGGTGCTTGGTGTGAACACTCAATCACCAGAGTGTTCTGCTTCATTCAAAGGAAGATTTTCTTTATGTCCGGACAGCTGATCTGCAGTGCAGTAAAGCTCTGTGCAGCTGTTCCACACTGAACTTTACTTACACAACTGACTTTTTATCTTTGCTTTGTAGCTTTGATGAAATGGCTAAGTATGACATTCCAGCCTCAGTGGACTTCATTTTGAAGAAGACTGGCCAGGAACAAGTATTTTACATTGGCCATTCACAGGGTACCACAATGGGTATGTGAAGAGATGCATTTGTTAGAATATATTGTGTTTGAAATTATATCAAGTTCCACCTATGTGGTTTAATGATGAAAAAAATAGGGCTTTTGAAATCTACTGCTTCTGGTTTTTAGCTGCTTCCTGGAATATTCACCAACATTAAAGAGAAATTACTTAACTTTTCTGTGTTTACTTAAAGTGGGAAGATGTTGAAATGATAAATTGAAGTCACAAGTAGCCTTCAGTACAGTTTCTATTAAAATAAATTGATGAACTGTGCATAATAAAATTAGAATCATCAAACATGTAGAATAAAGATACCCATTTCTAGAATATTTTGCTGTATGTAAGGCCTGGCTCAAGTGCTTTTAGACCTGCAGATAGAAAGAGCTGGAAGAGTGTTGGGTTAGTTAGCATGAACTTGTTTTTCAGAAGAAAACAAATCCTTTTGAATTACGTCATTTAATTTGTGTTCCATAGTAACTAGATTAATTTAAAATATCTAAAGTGATCCTAGAGACAACAATCAAACTGTTAATCTAAAAATACTTGTGCACACTCAACATATCTTATGTTTTATAGAATCACTGCCAAGTAAAATTCTTATCTAACTTGTGTCAGTGAGGTTTGTTAATTATTCTCATATTATTTACAGCTTTCATTGCTTTTTCAACTTTGCCACAGCTGGCTAAGAAAATCAAAATGTACTTTGCCTTGGCACCAGTAGCCACAGTCAAGTTTGCCACTAGCCCTCTGACAAAATTGGGAGTGTTTCCTGATCTGCTACTCAAGGTTTGTATTTGAGTGTAAATGTTTTAAGCCAAATGAGGTGTTCCCCTTTCTGGTTGAAAGCAGTGTAGTTTAGATTAACATGTTTGACGAGAATATTGGGCCAGTTTTTCCATAATAATGCTATGGAAGTAAGCAGTGGCTTCTCTGTCTTTGCTGCTGTCTAATGAGACTATTTGCATCAGTTTAAAGTAGTATTTTACAATTACAACTTAATATATGGAATAAAATTGTGTTTTGCCATTTACATGTTTCTAGAATTTATGCTACAGAAATCACATGATTAATTAAATAGTTTTAGAAGAGTCATATGATAGCTTTACACAGAATACTTTTGAATTGTTATGAACTTTAACATATTTGTTTCACAATTAACCATTTAGTATTGGAAGAGGATCTGTCAGAGGGTGATTAAGAGTGGCAGCTTTATTTAGATACTGTGAATCGTCCTCTGGAGGAGTTTACATTTCCCCTTTAACAGCGAAGGAAATGTAGGCAGACTGGCAGGCTGCAGTAAGCCCCTGGAGTCAGACACTGTGAACACTCTGCTACGTGTCATTTTTAACCACCACGTTTCTTTCCACCACCCATGGAGACTCCCACACAGAGCTGTTTGTTCTGTGAGATAAACCCTTTTTTAAAGTACCTTGCACAGATTTAATGCATGTCTGTTTGCATTATTAGTTCCCTGCTCCAAAGGCAGATACATAAAAGTGATATTAACAATTGTGGTCTCCTGTTCTTCATGTAACGAACGAACTTTGTCTAATGAGGATAGCAGCTGATCAGTGCTCTGTGCAGATGTTCGTGTTGTGCTGAAGAACTTGATTCTCATGATGACTTGCAAAAAAACTAGAGTGCAGAAGTACATGACAGCCACAAACCCACGGGTCAGTTGTATCTTTAAAGAGCTGTGTCACTTTTTAAGGAAGTGCTCAGTGGGCCATTTTCAAATCCTCGGACATTTTAAAAATCATAGAATCATAGAATGGTTTGGGTTGGAAGGGACCTTAAAGATCATCTAGTTCCAACCCCCCTGCCATGGGCAGGGACACCTTCCACTAGACCAGGTTGCTCAAAGCCCCATCCAACTTGGCCTTGAATGCTTCCAGGGAGGGGGCATCCACAACTTCTCTGGGCAACCTGTTGCAGTTGCCCATCATAAAAATACTCATCAAGAGGAAGTGGCCACTGCAGCTCATGCAACTTGTTTTTCTTACATGGTTTGAAGAGAAGAAGTTGTAAGTACAAAGCCATTTAACATTAGCAGATGCAGCTTAAAATATTTTAGCCTTAAACAATTCTGATGACAAGAAGCTGTGTAGTACTCCTCTAAAATACTGAATTTAAAACTGATTAGAATTTGAGGTTAGATTTGGAATTCTTTAATGATGGTCCCAGTTCTCACATTTTTTGTGGGGTAATGCACTGCATCGTTTGTAGCAGAAGCACTAACGGTGACCTTCCCATTAGACAGTAAGCAAGGTTGATAAGGAGATAAATAATTTTTGTATGACACACCTGTCACCAGTGCAAATGCAAATACTTACCTCAAAAATGTTGTGGTATAAAAACTAAAACCAGGTAATTTTTGTAATTACATGTTTGTCCTCTGTGTTTGTTATTTTGTAGGACATGTTTGGAAAGAAACAATTCCTCCCTCAGAATTCTTTGCTGAAGTGGCTTGCTACCCATGTTTGCACCCACAGAATACTTGATGACCTTTGCGGCAACATGTTCTTTCTTCTGTGTGGTTTTAATGAGAGAAACTTGAATATGGTATGTTTTGGTGACTTTCAATAGCTGAGTTATTGTGACCTCTAACAGTATTGACTGTGTATCACAGTACTGATTGTCCTTTGCATGTAATTAGAAAAAAAACTAATGCCGCCTTCATCATACTGAGTTTGGATGAATATCTTTCCTTGGTATAGATGTAGTTGCCCAGCTTGAATGGATAGAATTAACCTTTTAAAATGTTACTGGAAAGCTAAAATACATTATTTCAGATCTTTTGGGGAAGTGAGTAAGAGAAGTGAATTAGTATGCTGGTGTAAGTATTTAATTCTTTTTGCATGGAAGTGAGGAATAAAGATACAGTTTTCAACCATTTCCAAGAGAACTGTTGAAGTTTTCTGGTCTCTTGGTGGACGTGTGCGATTATTTTCTCTGGGACCAATTTCTGATCCTGCTGATGGCTTCATCTGTGATTCTAGTTCCAAAGGACTTATTCATAGGACTTCTTTTGTTATCTAAAAGCTAGCTAACAGCAACTGACATGAGACTGCCTTTTTCCATACTGCTTCTTAAAGTGTTTCTAACTCCCTGAAATCAGTACAAGCTGGTATCAGTTTACTCACAGGTGGATGAAGGCTGAGGATTTTTTTATTGGAGTGAGATAGAATTAGCATTTTTTTTTCACCATCCTGTGTGCAAAAATGTACTTTTTTTGTATTTGATATCAAGGTGAAGGTGCATTGTTTTTATGTTTTCTTGCCCAGCACATACAGTATTCATGGTTTTAATGATGGATAATATTTTTTTTTCCTGCCAGGATTTACGTTTCCCCATGGGTATTTTGTACTTCTAAATTCAAACTATATGAAGTTCTGAATCACTTTGGACTGACAGCTACTAGTTTAGATGTAGCTAAATATTAATTAACGTGCTCCCAATTCTTACAATATTAGCACTTTTTAAAAGATATTCTGAATATATAAAAAATGCTTAACAGATGTCATTATCAAGTCTAAAGTTCATCTTTAAAGTTCTACAGTTAATTGTAAGTAGTCCCCAAGACATTTCAACCTTTTACCTCATCTGTATATATTGCTTCAGTTAACTTTTGTTTATAACAGTTTTAAGAGCAATGGAAAATTTTCTGTTAGTTGTTCGAGAAGCAATAATAGCTGCACTGTTGCACTGTGAGGACTAAACTGTATTAATTATCTTGTTGCAGAGCCGAGTGGATGTATATTCAACACACTGCCCTGCGGGGACATCTGTACAAAATATGATCCACTGGAGCCAGGTAGAGTTTCCAGAATGTAAAGTGTCTGTGACTATAGCTTGTTTGTAGAATATTGATGTCTGTGATATTTAAATGGAATAAAATGCCAAAATATATATGTAGCACAGACCAAGTGAAATTCTGGAACTGCCAATTGTCAGAATTGTTCACTGCATCTGCTTTGATGATACTGACTTATGGTGGCTCACCCCTCTCCCCTATCTTTTTGAAGATAGGCTAACTGTAAGTACTTCAGGCCAACAAACAGTACAAAGGAAAACTTAACTCAGAGATGCTGTAACAAGTATTTGTTCCCCTTTTAGCAAACCCTGTTTTGATTACAAGTTATATTTTTAGCCAGTGAAAAGAAGAAGGCTTTCTATTCTGTTCTATCCTGTTTGGCTTCATTTTCTATTTTATTAGTGTATTTTGTATTTCACCTCAGTGCACAATTTCATGCCTGTGATGCTATTGTGCCTGAAGCTTGCTCAGCAGGCTGACAAATACGAGAAGACATTTCCCATGGAAGCAGTAGTCAATGCTGCTTGTGATCTTGTAGCTGGACTTGGTCATCTGTTCAGAAGCAATGTGTTCTGCTGTACATAGCTGTTCAAGTGTTGGCTCAGAAAAAAATCTGTCGAAGACTTTTTTTGTTCTGTATCCCAGTTATATAGACTTCTGTTTCTGAAAAATAATAGGTGGTAAATCATACAGAGTAAACTTTCTAAGAAAGCTCGGTGCTGTATTCATATACATTTAAACAGCAAGGTAGATATTTCAGAAGTAAGCATGGAGCTGCCACATCCTGGCTTTGGATAGACTAAACTGTTTTCCTTAGTCTTTCCTACCATTGCTATAAAAGAGTGTGAAATCTTAAGGGACAAAGTCTGATGGTATTGAATATTAATGTTTCCCACTCCTGTGACACTGGGCAAAGCAGTGACACTTGTCCTTGTTAATACTTGGCATTTCACTGTTTCTTGTGTCAGTTGCCTTTGCCAATTCTCCAGATGACCTATACTTTTTTTATTCCTGCAATAGAAGTGTTGAATTCTTCTTTGTATGTGTGAATATTTGTTTATTTCTAGGCTGTGAAGACTGGGGAACTGAAAGCTTATGACTGGGGAAGCAAGGCTGCAAATATGGCTCACTACAACCAGGTAGACATCTTTTATGGATATGTTATAATTCTTGAGTGTCACAAAAAAAGTCCTTGGGCACTTCTCTGGATGCTGTATTTATGCTGCATACTAAAAAGCCACTAGTGTTGCCCAGTAGCCAACTGGAGATCTGTCTTTTCCAAAAAAAACCCACAAAAAAAACCCCCCAAAAAAACCCCGACAGGACTGTAGAGCTCTGAGGTAGTCCTAAGTCAGCATGGAGCCCATGCTTGGATATGAAGTTGTGATGGCACACTGTTTCTTGAGGGTGGGCTTGCCTGCCTAGATCATGAGATCACACTGCACTTCTCAAAATAAGGCATAGACTGTCAGTTGATGTGTCTTGTTTATCTTTAGCCTGTTTAATCTCAACGCATGTTTGTTTCTAAATTGCTGTGTGCAATACTAAAAATATTTTGCCCCTTGTCACTTTAGTGACTGGGAAAGATTGCAGTATCATGCTTTCAGAGTAGTGATCACTTTTAGTATTTGATTAGGGTTTAGAAATAACTTGCATAGGATGCATTCTCTGAGACTTCTGCTACGCTGCTGTCTTGTAAACTCCTTAAACCACATCTTCACTGCTATGCGTGCTATAATATTGCAGGACTCTTGGAATTACATTTACTGTTGAGTCAGGACTCCATCTCCATCTCTTGCTGTCCAAGAGAGGACAAGAAAACGAGAATCTGACACATTCTTCTTGCGTTTGCTAGTATGTTACACTGCAGTGTAGTATCACACTGAAGACTTGTTCTTTCTAATGCTTTTGTTTTCACTTTCCTTCTCCTCAGTCTACTCCCCCTTTCTACAAAATAAAAGAGATGACTGTACCAACCGCAGTGTGGACTGGTGGACAGGACTGGCTGGCAGACCCAAAGGATGTTGCTATGCTGCTCACTCAGATCACAAACTTGGTTTACCACAAAAACATCCCAGAATGGGAACATTTGGATTTCATCTGGGGCCTTGATGCACCTTACCGCATGTATAATGAAATACTTAACATGATTAGGAAGTATCTCTAAACCGGCGTGGTATTTCAGAGTATTAATTCACCAGGAATTTGTCTTGTTGGAACATAACGCTTTTCTGGCAATAATGATACATTGTTTATTTATGATGCATTTTTAAAATGCCAGCAATGACTACTGAATTGGATTCATATTTGGTTTGTTTTTCTCAGTATTGTTTCTCTCTCCTGCAGAAGTCCCTGTTGTATCCTGCTGATTTTGCACACAGTGGCGTGGTACTCAAAAAACCAGCAGTGTGACTTTGCACAAAAGGAGTACGTCAGTGTCATGTGCATATAAATTTAGTGACGTGTCTGAAAGACAAGTTAGTCCATTCAGCACCTCAGGTGCTTGACAATTAAAACAGTAAGTATTTCACTGTGCATAAAACACTGCCATTTCTCAGTACGTTGCCGTTTCTGAGTACCTTTCAGAAGTACTCCTTGTATTGCAATGACCCATTTGGTGCTGGTACTTTAAAAAGCACTTAGTGACTTTTACTGCGTTATTATTTTAGTCATCCCATACAAGCTAGCTACATCAGATGACTCTTTTTCAATATTGCCCAGAACTGTCATGAAGCCAGAGAAGATCACCACTGTCAGTTGAAATCTCCTATTTTGGGACTGATTCATTGCTGCATTTTTCTCGATTTAATGGTATCCCTGAAGCCTTTCATGTTTCACGTACCAACTATGGATAAGGATTGTTATTTGCCCTTGCAGATTCCTGGAACAAGAGAAGCGATTAAAAGAGATACCACTTTCAATTAGCTTTGTCAATAGATTATGGCTTTCAAGGAAAATTATGTAACACACTCGTGTTTTGTTTTCTTTACACTGACCACTAAAAAACAAGCTCCCCCAGTATACTACTGGCAAGGGAAGAGCCAAAGAACTAATTCTATAGCTTGAGTGACTTAATTTGCATGGACTTTTCCCCTTAATCACCTGCTGCTTTGAAGATCTGTTTACTACTTATCTGCTTATGTGGTGCTTGTCACCATTGTGTTCAGGATCCATACAACACCCTAGTGAAGCCTGGCAGTATTAATGGCAGTTTCCATTTGCCTCAGTTTCCACTTCAAAATGGGGCTAAGCCCCCATTTAATGGAGGGAGAGGATTCACATCTGCTTCAGGGGTCTGACTTCGGAGCTGTAGTTGTCTGTAATGTAGGTGCCTTGCTCTTACCATTGACTATGCAGAGGACTTTGGCTCCTCTGAATTGAACAAAAGTTCCATGCCAAATGTAGATGTTTGAACAATCTCCAAAGTGAGTTGCCTCAGTCCAGATGATAATTTGTGTGCCATGGTTGGATTCAACCCAGATTTCTGTCAGTAATCCCGACATGATAAAAAGCCTCTTCTACATGGCATAGAAAATAGTGCATTTTAAACTGAGGCAAACTTCTGTTGTAAAAAAAGAAATTGCGAAAAGATGCATAAGCCATAAATAGGGTTTGTTTGTTTGTTTGGGTTTTTTTTTATTCCTAATACAGACTCAGGGAATCCTCAGGCCTTGTTTAAGGAAACAGTGGTTCATCATCTTTCAGTTGCAATTCCTAGCAGGACCTCTATATTTGTATTTGCTTTATATTTGTAGCAGCCATATTTGCATCACCTTGCGGTGCTGAAAGGAAGTTTCTGTAGGAATCCAAAGCGGCTACCTTAGCAGTTGTGACTCTATATGATACAGGAGGAACCATGTGCATCATGTTTAGTAAGCTTGAGATATTTCAGTAAACATGAGACCTGCTTGGAGTTCAGAGTGATGTGTTGTGTTTCACTACTTCTTGTTTCATGAATGTATGTGAATCTTTGGGACAGAATCCAGAAAGCAGAGTCTTTTTTTTCACAGCTCTTCATCTGTAGAACAAGTACAATAAAAAAGTAAAATAGCCAAGTAAGCTTTCATTTTACTTTTGTCCTGAAAGAGGCTTTTCCTAAGCCTAAAAGGCCATTCATGTTGTTTTGAGGGACTTCTCTGAGACTTTCAAGTAAGGTACCAATTGTAAATAACTGCTCACAAGATGGAGTAATTTTCTAAGCCTCCAAGTGAGGTTCCTTTCAAACCACTGACATGGTGAAAAGCTTCTTGTATCACATCTTAAACCTTGGGTAATTAGATTGGTTAACGGACTGTCTGGTAATCTCCTAAATAGCATTTAACCACATAGTAAGGCAGGGAACTAATTTTTGCTGTGGTACGTTCGACCCAGCTTTTGACCTTTGTGATCTTCAATAATAAATATGCTCAGGCTGTACCTTTCTGTACATTCTGAATACAGTAGATGTGCAGTCAAGATAGCAGGGTGTATTAAATCCTATGTGTTGCCAGCTTTGTCAGCTGATGAACCCCCTGGGTACCTGGAAATAAAGCCAGAATAGTGGACGCTTTACACAAAAGCCACTATGGAGCTTTTCTGCTTCGCTGGAGCAAGGATGGATACGGGAATTGTGAGCTATTGTGCTCTCCCTGGCTTGCTAAAGTTACAAGCACTGTGTGACACAAACATGGAGAGGTGTCAGTGGAAAGAAATGTGCAAAATAAGACACTCTGAACATAAGAGCGAGAAGCTTGGTCAGAAGAATGAGCAGTGATGAATGGTTCATTTTTCAAAGCAGATATTACATACTTAGTGCCTGCTCTAGAGACATCTTTGTGTTACAGGTGTATATATATGATGTTGAAGGTTGGCTGAACATCAGCTTTAGATAATACAGAAGTGTACTAGCATAACAGAGGGAATCAGACACCTTCTGCTGACTTACTTAGTCTCAGCATTTGGCAATGTGATCAAACTATGCTAGAAAGCCAGAAGAAAGTAGTCCCCGTTCAGCTAACGGATTGCCAGACTCACAGATCTGTGTGCATCTGAAGTGAATGCACAATCCAGGGCTTTGAATTAGAGCTATACAACACAAGTGGGCATATGAGGGCTTACGCAGACATAAAAGCATGTGTTTTTGTCCACATGTTGGGCTTGGAACGTGAAAAGGATTTTTTTATAGTCATTTGCAAAGTGTAGTCACACTGTTCATTTCATGTAGAAGGCCTAAAGATGGCAGAGCGCGCGTGTGTTAGTGGTGCATACTGAATGATGTACTAGCTCAATGCAGAGCATTTTTACGCTATTTAGTGATTCTGTAGTAGTGATAACACTGACAAAAGTTTACACATCAACTGAAACAACATAGAAGTGCCTCAGTGTAGGAAGTGGTGGTAAAACACAGCTCCTACTCCCTTGGGAACTGGAAGAGAAACAGTTTTGTCAGCTTGGGAGCAAAATAAACCATTTTCTATAAATTACTCTTCATGGTGAATGTGCCATACAAAAAAAAAAGGAAACATGAATGCTTTAATATTGTGAGAAGTTACAAATGGCTTTAATCTGTAAGATATGAGAGAGAAACCTTGATGGCTGAGTAGGTTTTCTGATATATAATAAAACATGGCTCTTGGTGGAAGATTTTCCTGTAATTAAAGCATTTATAATGCCTTCTCCCTTTCTTTGATGTCTTATAAAATACAAACTCATGCTGCAGCATTGCCCATCATGAGCGTGCTAATAATGGCCTCTCTTCTCCAGTAGCCTATTTTCAAATAACTTTATATGAACAAAATCATTGAAATCATCAACGAAATAAAAAATTATGAAGGTTGGATGGACAGTAGCCACACCTGTAACATGGTTGCCTAAACCTTACATTCTGAGCATACTGAGCTGAAAAGTGTCTGTGTTGCATTCTGACTCCTCCAGAAATGATGAGTGTGTGTAGTTGTAGAGGATGCAAATCAATTTCTCACTACTGAATTACGAATTCTGAATGAAAGAATTTTAGGATTTTTTCCTGATGGTTATTGTTTTGAAAACTGATGCTGATAAGGTATCAGTTGAGCATTAACAATTTACTTTGCTGGCAGCTTTCCGTCCCCGGCCATTGTTAGGAATTCATTAAAAAGACCTTTGATTAAGCTTTCTTTCTGAGCTGGCTGGAGAGGTTTTCAGTGAAGCTTGATTGGGGAGGTGGAGTGTTGGCAGGAAAATATTTTGATCTAGAAAATGTGTTAGATCTGTTAAGAAAAGTATTTTGTGTTTAAGCTAAAGTTTTTCATCAAAACTGAAGAGGAATGTGTGTTCTTCACCCTCAAGTACTCAGCATATCCATGGGCTCAGGGTTCAAGCTGCTTACCTGGGATGCGAGGAGCAGAGGCTCATGGCCCTTCTTTGGATGCAGATTCTGGACCTGAATCTCAGTATACCTAAACAGAAGGAGACTATAGGTTGAAAAGATGTGAATATGCAAAGCTCCCTCTTTCCCTCCCACCCCTTACACCTGTAGGGGCTGTGACAGATCTATGCCCACCAACTTTTTGTCCTGCTGCACAACAGTGCATATGTTGTTATCCCTGACAATTTTAACAAACTCTAAGGAGTATTTCCTGACAACTGTATCGTAACAGAAAGCGAACATACGCTTTGGAAGCGGTTGCTGGAGGGACGGCGGAGGCAGCGCTCCGGGAGGCGGCTGCGGGGAGCAGCGCTGCAGTCGCGGGTTATCCGCGCTGGGGGGCGCTGTTGCCCGCGGAAAGGCCGCGCAGCGCAGCGCGGGGGGAGCGCGGGGAGCTGCCTTGGACCCGCAGCCTGGCAGAGCTGCCAGGGGTGCTGCCGAGCAGTGCGTCTCCTCGCCCTCAGGCTCTTGCAGTAAGGTGAGTGAGGATGTGAGGCCCGCGGATTTATCGCGTTTTTCCCGCGCGGTAACAATTTATTTTAAAGTGAGTGAAGGGGCTGCCTCTGCCTGCCTGTGCTCTGGTTACTGTTCTGCTTCCCTCCTGCTGTCCTGAACAAGTTACCGACCCTTTTCCCCAGCACCCTTTTTCTGGTGGGAGGCTTAGCATGCACTGGGATGTTGCCTTTTCTCTGGCACAACAATAATCCTGCCATACAGAGGGGGAGAAGAGGAGGAAGGAAATAGAAATTTTGCCTCTGCTGCTGTGACATTAGTTTCAGTACATTGATCCTGTTTTTCCCTCCTGCTAACTTTTCCTCCTTTTCCTACCCACTTAGTGTTTTGCTGTTTACCTTATAGCTAGTACCTAACAGTGCAGCCTGGGGTAGGTGCTTGTGTCTTGTGCTCATGTGGAATCTATTTAAGACCCTTTGCGGGGCCTCATTCCAAACTATGTGCCCTTCAACCTAAACTCTGTAGCAGGAGTCTTGGTTTTTTGAGAGACCCGTTTAGAATCTTGTAACACATGGGGAAGTTTGGCAGCATCGTAAGCTGAGTGAAAAAAGCTGGGGTTGTATGGCTGAATTAAGTACAGAAAGGATTTGCGTGTACTTTGTCTTTTCTTCACGTTGTACCTTGCGCTGACAAAGAAACCTGAGTGGGCCGAGTGGAAATATGTGATAAGTGCTTTGCGGTGGCTAAGCCAAACAGCTTGAAATCAGTTTCTGGAGAACAAGGGTCTGCCCTCTCTGATGCACGAGGATTCATTTTTCCGAGCACGCTCACTTGCTGAGGCTGCTCAGCACCCAGCTGGGGTGAGCCTTGCCAGCGGAGCCCGTACCCCCGAGCGCCAGCAAGCAGATGGGCTGCCGAGCCCGGAGGGCTGCGCTGCCGCTGCGCCAGGCTCCAAGGTAAGGTCTGCTGGCCTTGCGCCTTGCTTGGACTTTATGTTGCAGGATTTACTAGTAATAAGAGTGCAGAATTCCGTTACTTTTCCTTAAGGGACTTAAGGATATTTCTCTATGACGTAATCTGCAGGTAAAATGCCTGTTCTTTAAATTATAGCTTATAGGCAGCAGTCATTCTAAAACTTCTTGAGACTTCTCATGGCTATTAGGGATTAGTCAGAGGAGTGTCTTTAGGGCAGATGAGCAATTTCTGTCAATCTCCCTTTAGGCAGATTTGGAATACTTTATAGAATAAATTCAGTCCCTGCATAGTTCTAATAAAACAGAGAATCTCGTATCACATCTGGGAGGCTTAATTTCTGATTGTAACTACATAAATCAACAGAAAGCATCTCTCACAAGAATATTTTCAGACCCAGATGGTGATTGAGTTACAAATACATTTTTCATGTCCTTATTGTGAAATGGAGGTCAGGTTAAAATACAAACAGAAGATTGAAATGAAGCTTTTGGATATAGATCCTCATCCATTAAATTAGTGTCTTTCACTGGGTTTTAGTTTCACTACATTTGACAGTCTGAATTAATTGAGGTCAACAGAACAGTCCCATAACAGCAGAAAATCTGAATCTATTTCTAAACTGTATATGCAACAAGTAGAGTCTTTGAAGGCCCTACCATACCTGTCTCCAACAAATAACTTCTGATTGCCTGAATAATAGCGCAGATAATGTTACTGTTTCAGTAAACTTGAAGTCTAAGAAGAGAGCAAAATCTGCACTTCCTTAAGAGCAGAATCTCTTGAAAATAAAATAGTTGACACTGAAAGCAAACTGAAGTATTAGGAGAAGCCCATGCATAGTTCAGAAAAGGTCACTGCTAATTAATAATTTTTAATTAATGAGAAGCAAGGAAATTCCGTCTCCCATTTTCCCCCATCAGATTTCTTTTCTGAATAGCAAAGAACTAAAATTGGCTGAACAAGCTAATAAAGTCATCCAGGAAGTTGAGCTCATTTCCAATACTAGAATAAATGCTGTACCTACAAAAGAGGTGAGTTCATAGGAAGCTGATGGCAAGCTCTGTTTCCCTAAATGTTCAAAGCTTTGTATGTCTTTTTCTAAAAGCACAAAAGAAGTGATGTCTTAGTGGTTAAATCAAAACCTCCATCGTTTACACCTAAAATACTTTTAGCAAATTAGAAATGTTGGGAGTCAAGCCTGCTAGCTTCTGTCTGCTGTGTGCTTGCCTGTGGTCAAAGGAAGATCCTTTAAAGGACATAGGTCTAACCAGTGGGTCTTTTAATTACATAAGTTAGTTTGATACTTGGGTAAAGGATGATTTCCATATCATGTTGCTCAAAGAGCTGTTGAGATGTGGAGTGAATATTGTAATAAGGCAATAATACTTGTCACTAAGTATCTGTTTGGAAGCACAATGGGACTTTACCTTGTATTGTTCCCAGCAGCTGGGGGATACTTTGTTCCTCAGAAGTTCTTGGCTCAATTTTGCATCTGTTCAAGTCAGGTGGATTTTGCTGTGTCAAGTAGATACAGGAGCATAAAGGAGAGCATGACCTCACATTAGATGGAGATAAGTCACAGCCACCGCATTAAGACTGGGAGCATAGCTTAGGTCTCCTTAAGGTTTTGACCTAGCCTGTTGTACACCCAAGGCATCATTAGGAAAATGTGTGTTTGCACACATCCATTACCCACCAAACATCCACAGGTCAGACCTGGGGCTTAGGTACACGTACATCTTTTGTAGCGGTCGCATAAAAAAATCAATGGTAGGTTGTATCTCCTTACCTATAAAGGCAAAAGGATAACAAAGGATGACATAATTTAAAATTAGTAAGAGACAGCAGTTTTTCAAGTGTGTGCACTAAGTGGAGTGGAAACTGTTCCTACCCTCTTTCTCTGAATTCCGGTGCTAGCTCTGCATTTCTGCTTATTTTTCATATCATACAAGTCTCTTGTAGAGCTCCAGTGATTACTGTGGCCAGCTACTCCTGTTCTGAGATTAAAATATTTATACCAATTCTGTATAACAGGAAAGGCAACTTCCTCTTAAAGGCACATGTTACTAAGTAAGAAGGATTTCTGGTGGGCGGAGCTAGCCCTTGAGCAGGCTAGATAAAGGCTTGCAGGATTTACAGACGTCTCAGACTGCGATCAGCATGAACTGCAGCCTGCCAGACAGAGCGCTGCTCAGCTATGCGATGGATGGACAGCGGGACAGGTTGTGCCTTCAGTCTCTTTGGGACTTTGTCACAGCAAGGGAGCCATTGATCAGGTCACCATTTTTTCCAGTGCTGTTTTCTTTTGCAGCGTACATGGCTTTCTGTCTTCCATATATTGCACTGGACTTTTTAAGTACTAGACTACCAAACTTGAGAAAATACAAAATCCAGCCGCAGAACTATCCAACTCTTGGAATGATGGTGCCGTGCATTATTCAAAGTGTGTATCACCATGTTGTTTTGATCTTCCCGGTGACGTTTCTCCACTGGTACTGGAGACCAATGAATCTACCAGTGATAGCTCCAGAGCTGCCTGAGGTCTTGCTGAAAGTAGGAGTTTGCCTGTTTCTGTTTGATTTTGAGTACTTCCTGTGGCATTTGCTTCATCACAAGGTGCCTTGGCTCTACAAGACCTTCCACAAGGTGCATCACAAGCATGTGTCAACGTTTGCTCTTACTACACAGTATTCCAGTGTATGGGAATTGCTGTCACTGGGATTTTTTGCTGCTATCAACCCAGTGCTCCTCGGATGCCATCCTTTGACAGAAATGATTTTCTTCCTTGTAAACATTTGGTTGTCAGTGGAGGACCATTCAGGATATGACCTTCCGTGGTCAACTCACCGACTTGTGCCTTTTGGTTTGTACGGTGGAGCACCACATCATGATCTCCATCACCTGAAATTCAGATCAAACTATGCTCCTTACTTCACCCACTGGGACAAACTCTTTGGGACATTCACAGAGTCGCATTCTAATTAAGGGTATTTACCTGTGGATGAACTCTTATTTTTTATACACTAAACTGGAACATTAATTTTTCAAAGACATACAGAAGATTGTATATTTGAAGCTGCCTATAAAAGTAATACCTATTTATAACAAATCCTCTTAATATATGTATATTCATATGTATACTTGGAACTGCCTATGTTAAATGACTGCAAATGGGACTGTAAATATCTGTTGCTTAAATTTGTTTGAATCAAAAGTGTAAGGGAAGCATTAAGAGACATTCTCTCTTCTTTCCTTCTTTCCAGCTTTCATAAAGCATATATTGTATTACTGTGTGATGTTGTATACATACGCCAGAACAATGTAGGATGATTTATGATGTAAACAGAAAAGGTACACATCATGGATTTTGTGGAGTATAATCTGCCAGAGCATATTATTGCACAATGATGTTGTAAAATATTGCTGCCAAACAAAGCTGGTTGACTAACTGTGCAATAATTTTGATATTTATATTTTAAACCTTGATGTACAGTTTGTTTTTAACAGAAAATAAATATCGTCATTCTTTTAAAAATATATTCTGTTTCATTTTATTCATTACTCTGTTTCTATTAAGGACAGGTATGATTCCTTTTGCATAGGTGTCATTTATTTGAGTTTCAAAGTTTCAGACCTTTCTTATTGAACTATTGTCATGTTATTTCAAAAGTGAACCATTTACTTTTTCTCCAGAATCACCTGTTATTTTTAAACAGTTTTCAGTTTTGTAGAAACAGAATATTGAAGAATACAGTTTAAAAAGCCATGGTGAAATTTCGTTATTACATTTGTGAGAAGCTTGAATAATTTTCACTAAATTTAAGGTGTGAGAGCAGAACATTAAGCAGCCCTTAATAAAAGGTAGCATTGGTCCTTCACAGCCACATCAACTGTTACTTGCATGCAAAAACCTAGCAAGGAATATAAACAGGGTTTCTACAAAATAGATGATTCTTTCAAGCAGATTTCAGAGGAATAGAATCAAACTTTTCAGGACCCTAAGCCATAGAACAAAATGGCTACACATTGCTAGAAGAACAGTTATACATAAAATGTTGCCATGTAGTCTCATAGAAGTCACACTGAAAAAAATAAGCATTAAGAGATAAGCAGGTCTTCCATGTCTCCTTCAGCAGAGATCAATATGGACTTTTTATGTCCACTACATAACATTTTAATGCTTATAATGTTCTGTACTGTATTACTAATAAACTTCTTAGGATAGTGATGGGAACAGAGAAAGTTCAAATAACATAGAAAGTGCGTAACGAACACTTACGCATCATCATCCAAAAATGTCTTTGTCGTTATGTCTAGAGGGTTGTGTGACCTTACAGAGGCTGTTTGTCCAGGAGAAGAGAGAACCCTTAGTATTTCCAACAATGTGAACTTAGAAAGGGAACAGCACTTTTGGACACTGCATCTTTTTGATAACAGGAAATAATTGTGATAAACATCTACATAAACAGTACAAAATGCTGCAATCTTAATACTTAACTACCCCCTCTGCTCTCTGGATATGTCAGAAAAGCAACCCTTCTTTTCAGTGGTAAGAACATGCCACATCCTGAGAGCAAAAACTGCGACTTAAAAGAATACGAAACTGGAATTTTTGCCATGCATCTATTCAGCTGAAAGAAAGAATTCCCAATCTTTCTGGTGATTATAATTTGAAGTATTTTGGGGTGTGCTACAAAGAGAAGGAAGTATGCTTGCTTTTTTTTTTTTTTCTGCCAAATGCATGAGGCAAAATACAGTCTCTGTTTTTTTGGAGCTGTTTAGCCATTTTGAGGTATCCCAAAGTTACCCTTTCAGCTCTAGAAATCCCACTTAATTCAGCCTGGCAAAGACTGAGATTCTGACGGGGGTGCTCTGTGGTTTCAATGGGTTGTACCTTATACTATAACTATATATTCTAACTATACACTGTAACAGTCTGTTTCATGTGCTGTTGGCTCTCTAAATAATCAAGGTTAAGGCCAAATGGTACTTGGATATGTTGCTATAGGAAGCCTATGAGCAAATCCCACAGGAAAGGTTGTAGCTGAACCTATGGGGATTATTCCACTTTTTTGCATGAAGCTTAAGAATTGATATAACAAATACCTCACTACTGGAGAAAGAGTCCTAGTCAGCTGCAAGCAAAACATGCTTTGTCTTGTCAAGTCAAGTGAGATAGTCTCATTTGGCATTGACAGCATAGAGTAACAGTGGTCAGGATGATCAAAATAGACAATGGAAGGAGGCAATGTACTGCGTGATGCTCCTGCCTACTCCTCTCTCCCTCACATCCTCAACGTTTACATGACTTCAGACACACACCAAGAATGCATTTCCTCAAATATGGAATTGAATTTCCCTCCAGGTTGTATCTGTACTGAACCTCTTGCCAGTCAGACCTGGAATCTCAGTTTAAAGGCTTGTTATTGCATGAACTTGGAATATTAAAAAAAACACCAACCAAAGAAAAAATAGTTGTCATATGAAAATTTGACTAGTACATATCTGGAATGGCTTGTTTGAATTCCATGCTAGAAATATCTGTACTTCATCATGATGACATAACCCTAGCATACCTTGTCCCTATTTCTCCAATGCCTTGAAGATAACTTTGGCTCTAAACCGTGAGGGGTTGAAACTGTTTGCATATTGTGTGTACTTTGAAGCACTTTCTGTAACAGTGTACTATAATATAACTTTAGGTGTATGTATGAGAAAAACTCACGAGCAGAAGACACAGAAAAACATGTAACTTCAGGCCTTTGCAATTCAATGAAAAGCAAAATCTAGACAAAAACATATACTGAAGATAAAGCAAATAAAAGTTGTTTTTTTTCCTGTTTTTATTGAAAGTTCAGCATATACTGTACAACTGAGCGTAAGAGCACAGCGAGTTCTGTGTGTTGATGGTGCTGAGATTTTAAAACAGGATTTTACAGATGTTACTTCCTATATTTGCATTTCCCCATGCCAGACAAATGGAACGGCATGACACTCTGTAGTAAGGGTTTATGTCAGAAAACCAAAACCAACTTTCTCTCTTCCAAAGTTCTCCTAGCTTCCTTCCTCATTATAATGTGATGTGATGCGCCACACAGACTTCCTATCTAATTTGCTGAAAGCTAATCTGTTGTCATTTGTGAGTAAACAGAGGATGTTTGCACAGACCCTGAAGCTATAGAATGAGATTTTTGATGCTGTTATTGTGCACTTGATATGTTTAAAAATCCTAATTTAACAAAGGTCAAAGAAGTAAGATTTTATGCATTTCTCTTTGTAACTGTATCTTAGTTCTTAGGCACATGGTTAAATATTGAACTCTTTGTCTGATCTTACAAATTGCAGGAGTTCCCAAATTCTCACTGGCCATTTAGCACTATACTTCTCTTGAAATTTAGGCTGAGTCTTTCAAATGATACCCGGTTTGGCAATTTTGAGGTACAAGTATTCAACACTGCAAAGGGACAGGTTTTTGCTTAATCGTGCTGAAAGCGTGCTCCTCAGGTGCTTCGGAGAGAGCGTATAAAGTTTAGAACCATGCTGAGTCAATACTCACTTCTGAAAAAGGCTTTGTCCTTATTCACGTTGATCAAATGCAAGTATTTTACAAGGGAAAAACAACACAGTAGTAGAATCATAGAATCATGGAATGGTTTGGGTTGGAAGGGACCCTAAAGATCATCTAGTTCCAACCTCCCTGCCACAGGCAGGGACACCTTGCCACTAGACCGGGTTGCTCAAAGCCTCATCCAGTCTGGCCTTAAACACTGCCAGGGAGGGGGCTCTACAGTCTATGGTCTACAGCTCTGATTTCTTATGATTTGAAAAATAATTTCTGTCATTAATGGATTTAGTGACTGGGTTAATCTAGTGTGTTATCTGGATTAAATGAAAACCTGGTATCTCTTTGGGCTATCAGACTATGCTATCTCTAAATTAGTTTCAAAGCAGTTTTTAATGACAGAACACTTAACTGTCATCCATTGCCCCTCAACGTTATTGGAAGGAATGAATAACTTGGATATAGCTTTATCTTAGTGGACTCAGCATTCACTTCAGCAGTTTTACTTATTCTTGCTTTCATGAACAAGTATTAAGCTTCCACTATTACCTGCCTACATCCATGCAACCCTTTTTGAACCAGTTATGGTTCTGTATCTGAAAAAAACAGTCATCTTGGACTCTCTCAAAATACAAACCCCCTGGGGATTTATTCCCAGATTACTTTGGTTGAGAGACTAGTCAGTGTGAGCCTACTATCCCATTTACATGTAAACTGCATCTAAGAACCTGGCTTTGTGTGCTGGGCTTGGCTGATGTGCCAGTTTGCTCAAATATTTAGGCTGGTCCTGCATTGCTCAGTACAATCCAACCTGAAAGGTCTTTGCAGCACAGTCTGGAGTTGTGTTTGCAGTATGTTTTTTCTCATAAAAACAACTGCCAAACAATTGTTTTCCAGAACTTAAATGTGTTTCTAATTTATGGAAATGTGAAGTTGCTTAGGACACAGAAAAAACCCCACACCCCCCACAACCAATCATCACAAGCATTCCAGACTTTAAAGGGAACAGAATTAATGCAGAGGGGCCTTTAGCTGTGGAAAACGATGCTGAGTTATTTTAATCCTTCGTTTCAGACTTTCTTCTTTTTAAAAAGAATATTTGTAAATCTTCCTAATCACCTTGTCCCCCAAACTACAATGATTGCCAAGATCAAGGCTATAGGTGTGGACAGGGGGAGGAGAGAAAGGAGAAAGTGAAAGGAAACCGATGTGACTGCGGGCGCTTCCATCGCTGTCCCTCGGTGCAGCGCACACTACCCGTCAGGTACGGACGGAGGGCTGCACTGACATGTCCTCCCCACCGTGGCACAGATGCTTTCAGCCCTCAGGTTCTTGCCATTGGAGTGGTACAGACTCCACATCCGCACACAGCTTTTCCTTTCTGTTACCTAGTTCTTTCTGGAAATTCCCACAGCAGCAAAACACAGCAACCTGCACGAGGGAATTCCGCCTTTGGTCAGCACAAATGCAAACATACTTTTGTGTCATCAGGTATAAGATTAAGTTACAAAAACTCTGCAGGCACGTGGACTGGAGTGCCTCTTCCATGATCGGTTTTGAGATAACAGGTTTTACATGTGGGAAACCAAAAAGCTAACAAACCAAGCTGGATGGTTAGTAAGCCAGGCAGGCAGAGACATGACTATTTTGGTTTCAGTCTATTGAGAGAAACTTCAAAACTACAGATATGTGATTTGGAGAGATGTGGAAGGATGTGCTACCTATACTTCCAGGGAGAGTTTAGATGGCGGGTACTTTTATTTCTCCTCAGAACTAAGCAGCAAACAATTAATGGGATTAAGTAGCCCAAAGTCTAGGATGAGCTATAGAAAATCTGTTTTTAAGGTGAGCAAGATGTACTCTCTTTATCAAAAGGATATGAGAAAGCAGTGCTAGAAATTGTATTGATGTAAGGCTGTTTACACACCTCTTCAGGCATTCACAGAAGCTGTGGAAGATTATACCCCTAAGAAAAAACATGCTTGGGTAATTACAAAGCCTCTTTAAGTGATTTATTTACGAAACTTCTGGAGCTAGTCTAAATAGTTGACACAATGGAATTTGTCAAGCTATCCAAAAAAATGAACCTGGGAAATACATGGGTGCTAAGGGCTGGAATGATTTAATACCATGTAAGCATGCTCCTCTGATGCTTGCAGCTTAGAAAACATGCAAGCTCAGAAGCGGCCTAGTCAGTTGAGCTTCCAGAAAGAGAAAGTGCCTACGAGCTGCCTTCTCTCTTTTTTTTATCCTAGCGATCTTCTCCACTGGTATTCTCTTTTCGTGGTAACCCCAAAGTACTTCCCTTGAGCAGCTGCTGACAACATACCCTCCTCCCTTAAGAAAACTGGCTGAGTGCTGGCAGCTGCTTTGCCAGGTTTGAAGGTTTTTTTTCACTTAGGCAGTCAGATGACCACTCCCTTGTGCCTGCATAAGTTGAGAACCCGTAGTACATTTGACACACACATGTCCTGCTGCAGAGGCTTATCCCTCACAGCCTGTCCTGGAAAACTATATCTGAGAAGGCAAGCACTTGCCTCTGTCCCTTTTCCTCTCCTACTCAGCTCCATGCAGGCTGTCTTGCATTTCAGGTGTTCTCTCTCTAGGTCTTTCCCCCTGTGGGAGAGCCTCCTGCTACCTTCCCACCTGCCTCTCTAGAACCTACTTGAACCCAGCTCAGAGGAGCAGGAGAGAAGGCTCTCACCTCCTGAATCCTAGTGAGGAATCCAGGGAGGTCTTTTTGGCTGACTATGCTTGCTGAAGTGACCTTAACTCATGGTGGACTTTCTGCTGTGTAGTAAGTGTGTTTGTGGGTGGTGGTGGTATGCTCCCATGTGTGGTTTCTTCCCTGGATGCAAAGTAAGTGCCAGGTCCTCTGGTAAGGAAGCTGAGCAGACCGATGATGTGTGAGGGGAAGAGTCTCTGGGGGGTCTGTGCCCAGGATCAGCAGGGCCATGCTGATGTAAAGCTGCAGGACGCAGCATTTGAGAGCATCAATGTTTCTCACCAGAACAACTCCAGTGTGATCAAGCCCAACCCAAAGCTGGGGCCTCAAGAAAGTAATGGCTTAGTATCTCTGCTACTAATGTGGTGAGGAAAGCAAAAGAATATTTAATTACTCGTTCTGGGGGGTTGATTGTTTCCAGCTAGTGTCTTTCCTCTGTTTCCATGGCCATGGCTCTTCCTGGATTCAGCAGTGTTTGATGCTTCTTGCGATTCGCCTGTGGGGAATTGCTTTTCCAGTTTATGTTATCTCCATTTCGTATTATGTAGTACGTGTGTTTCTGAAGCCAGAAAGCTCACGCAGAATCACTAGCTTGCAACTGGCTGGTGGACAATTAGTCTATGTAGCAACACTCTTTTGCAAGTGCCACAACTGATAGTTTACTATTTTATGTGCTTTCTAGCAAATCCTGACATCGTGTTTATAACCAAACCCCCCTTCCCACCACTGTTAAACCTAGATCCTAAGCCTACTGTTCTGCTTCTTTTTCTTTCTGGAAATTAATTGCATAGTTTAGCTCATATGGTATATGCATCTTTTTGATTTTTTTTCTCTCTGTTTGTGACTCAGATTTGTATCCTGAGTAATTGAACCATTTTTTAGAAGAAGGAATTTCATTTCCCTCCCCACTTGGCACAGCTAGCAGAAAAGCACTGTTTTTCTCTGAAAGCTATGGACAGATAACAGAAGAGCAGGGCATGTGATATGTGGAAAGGCACATGCACTCAGCCATATCAGCATAACAAGCTGATTCTCTGTTTTATTTCCTTTGCCTGTTGAGCTTCAGCTTACTGTTTTCCTGCTCTCCTCTCAGACCTCGTGATCATAGGGTAATGGGATAAATTAGTGTTCATGTACGAGCATCAGTATTGTTTCTGGAAGTTAACCATCATGATAGAGCCTAATAATTTGCAGTTAGCACTATTTCAAATACTATTATTTATAACGTAATTTTGAAGCCCTGGCCAAACTCTAGGTGCCAGGAGCTCTACAAACACAGAGGAAAAAGCTGTCTCCCAGGAGGCTATAGGCATAGTATGGACCCTCTGCATTCAGAAATTACTTATAACACCTGCTTCTTGCTGCCAAACTTTCTTCCGAGACCCCAGCATTTCCTGAGGATCAATTATGTTTCTAATTATAACAGCGGCAGACAGGCAAAAAGAAAAATAAAATCAATCAATATACATGCTCTTCATCCGGTGTGAGCTGATGTATTTTTCCCACTAGGTCTGAGAGTGAGAAATAAGAACTAAACTTATAACTGTAGGAGGTTTTTAACTAAAAAAATATGGTGATAGCAGTGGAAAGTAAATATTCACTCTTTCCCTCCCAAGCATTTTAGCAGAAAAAGTTCAATTGTATGCTTTACCCTGCTATGCCAAATGGCTTTTTTGGTACCTACACCTTCCTGGTGGCTACAGTGAAGTTATGAAGTAAGAGTGAAGAGACCCATAACAAGTATTTTGTGAAAGCTGTATTTACTTCTTTGTTAGTTTTGATTAAATTTTTCTTTCTCAATACAAACGTCTAAATTTGACTTGGTAGTAATTGGTCCTTTCAGATACCTGAAAAGCTGATGGGTGTGTGTTGTCTACAAAGCACTAATACCCCAAAAAAACAAGTAATGGGGCTTTATTTATGTTCCAGTGCTGTTATTACAAATCTTGATTATTTAATGTAGATGTAGCACCTGCTAAGCTTCTAGCTGGTTGTGGCAAGGAGAGGGATTTAGAAGCTCATTTTACTTGTTGCAATACATGTGATCAAAGGTGTAAAATCCAGTGTTGTCTAAGGGTTTTCTAATAGTTATGCTGTTACAGCTGTGTACTTACACTACTTCCACCTTTTAATGTAAAAATTCCTGAGAGCAGTATAGAAAAACTTAATAAAGGATCCAAAGCAAGGTTTGGACTCAAGTCACACAGAGGTAACTGTGCTTAGTCTAACTACCTTCGCCAGTGGCTTCCAGGGAGGAACTGCATTTTCATTCTGCTTGGGTGGGAATTCAAGGACGAGATTATTTCAAATGCATGTGTGGCACTTCTGGTGATTGTCCAGCAATATGTGAGGCAGCTCATGATAGTGCGTATATATCCAATTTTTATATAAAAAAATAACTCATATATATACATTAATAAACCCCAATACTTGTTTTGTTTGCATATTTGTATATATATATGTATATAAAACTGTGGCATATAAGGTATGGTGTAAGAAAGCTGGAGATGACAACAAATCAGAGTTGTGGCTGGTGGTTTGATAGAGGCAAACTTCTCCGCAGAGGACCGTGAGGGAGCACTGATGGGGATATGTGGGCACACACGCTCAATCTCAGGAGCAACCTAAGGGTTTTCCCCCAAGTCAAGACAAGCCGACAGAGAACAAGACAGACGAAACTTGTGTGGTAGTGAGTGGGTTTTTTCCGCTCAGTTTCAGAAGGAAACAAGTTACGCAATTGCAGGGTCAGGGTCTTCCAGTAATTTGTGGACTTGTTACACAACTCAGCAGAATTGGACAGAGCTGGAGAGGTCCCAAAGATATTAAGTGCTCTCACATTATATGAAAATCATTAGCTGGGCAGAGGCAAGAGATATTCACACCATTTTATTTATCCATTTACAAAGAGGCAGGGAGGAACCAACCCTGGTTCGCTCCGTGTGAAAGCAGTCTGCCGGCCCCTGCACAAATGTGCAGTTCCGGATTAATTGCAGCCTGTACTGTCTGTTCTTTAGCTAAAGGCCATGTGGGTGGGGGGGTGTGTGTGTGGGGGGGGGTGGTTTGCTTTGGGGACATGGGAGAGGACTGAGGATTTTGTGAGGCAGTATGGAAAACCTGGAGGTAGCTGGAGATACTGCTGCATCAGGGAGGACCTGACAGAGGTTCTGTGGTTTTTGTGGTCATAGTGTGTAACTCATAAAGACAATAATTCACAGGAAACAAGGATTTACAATTGAACTGTGTCCGTCTTTCTTTTGTTGAAAAGGATGAAGATAAATGTGACAAAATCAGGGAGCCAACTCGTGATCCAAACTGAACAGTTCTACAGAAAAGAACTAATGATGAGCTCAGCAGCATCATGCTTCTTCACAAGAAGGTAACTCCAGAGCTGTGACCCCCTACTTGCAAAAAGGGAGAGCAGCTCTTGCAAGAAGTGCTGGTCAGTGCTGTCAGAGAAGAAATGGTGGCAGACTGACCACATGGAAAAGTGAGTGGTGGGAAGCATGGAGTGAATTCCAGGAGGTAGCTCATATGACAGACATTCTGTGCATACTAAATGCCTATTTGTACTTATTTTTGGATGTCTGTTTGATGTGTTATAGTACCAGGAGTCTTTTATGACAGGAATCTTATCTTTAGCTTTCATTGCAACAAGAGGACTGACAGTTGGTAAAATGTAATTCGGTAAAAAAGTCCCTCTCCAGCTTTCTTGTACGTGCCCTTCAGGTACTGGAAGGCTGCTATAAGGTCTCCCTGGAGCCTTCTCTTCTCCAGGCTGAACGACCTCAATTGTCTCAGCCTGTCCTCATTGGAGAGGTGCTCCAGCCCTGTCTGTCTGTATGTGACTGTCCCGTACATCCAAGCAGATCGATCTGTCCTGAGCTCTGTACCCTGGCCTCCAGTCTCTTTGACTGTAGCAATCCATGCTGTCCACTCCCTTCCACACCTGATCTTACAAATATCTGTGAATCCAGCACCCTAGCAAAACCAACCCTAGCCTCATCCAGCTCAGCTGTCTCTCCAGTTCTGCATCCCCACCTCCAGAAAGCCTCCTTGCACAGGGTAGTTCCAGCTCTTTCCCCATACTCCCCTTCTCCAGCTCCTATATGGCTTAGTACATCCCTGCACCCATCAGAGAGAGAGCAAGCCCTGGAGCATATCTGAAAATGAAAACACTCCAGCTTTTTTTTTTCCTTTTTTTTTATTTCTGATTTAGTTTCTGTTTAGCATTTTGCTGTCATTTGAGCAGGCGACAGCTGGCTAAAACATCGTGTTACCAGTTCCAGAAACACTTCCTCTTTTGGAGATCAGTTGAAAGAAGCTGTGCTTACTTTAAGCAATACCCTGAAAGCATTCTCCCTCACCTGCAGGTATTGCATTTATCTGAGGTGTGTCATCCCAGCTGATGCAAGTTGTTTTGCATCTGGAATAGAAAGAATGTCCCTGAATGGGCCCTAATCATTTCTCCCAGGTAGAAGCTTGGTTTTGGCTTGCAGCATGTTAAGATGAAGTTTAAACCTCCCCACCAAAAAAAAGGAAGTGCTGATGAAGACCGTAGCAATGTTTCCTATAAGCCAAAACTAACATCTGAAGCTGGAAAGGGGGGGAGAATCTTACTCAAAAGTAAAAGGATCTGAAATGCTTTCTGGGGTTTTCTCAACTTTGTAATACAAAAGGGGAATAACAGCCTTTAAGGACAGAGAGAGTGGAATTTTTCTTGTGGTAAAGGGGGAGTTTCCTCTCCACGTGAAATCCTGTGTTAGATCTCAAGCAGCATTGTGAAGGTAGTAGAAAAAACTCTCTGGAAACGACTAGTCTAAACACTGGCTAGTGTTAACTCTGTCTTTGCAGCAAGGAGAATCGCTCTGTGTTGAATACTGATATTTTTGTACTTAAAGTTCTCATTCATCCTCTCTTTCTCTTGGGTGGTTTTTCTCCCCTCACCTTATTTTGCGTGATGCCATACCACTCTTGAATGCTAGTTTTGCCTCCAAAAGCTTTCTGGTTCTTGGTCAACTTTATTACTGAATCTCCTTTTAAGTGAATGAAAATTGAGAGACCGTCAACACTCAGAAGTGATGCTAGTTCACAACTCTCCTAATCACACACTGAGGACAATGTAATAATGTGTGTCAAAGCCTTTCTTCTATCAGGATTTTGGGAGTCTTGATTTTATCCACTGTCAACCTTATTTAAAAAAAAAAAAAGTCTCACTCATGAATGTATACTTTTTAAATGAATTGATAGGTTATAACTTTTTGGAACATTTTTCTGGAAATCAGGATAATTGAAAAATTTTCTTAGAGATCTGTACAACAGAAAAAAATTCCAAACTTTACTGAGTCTTGACTTCATTTGATTGAAAATGTTCGTTCCTGATCCCTTAGGAAGTAATGAGCAACATAGATGCTCAATCTTAGTTGAAATAGTCTGCATATATCTATGACTAGTATTGCCTACATGTATTTCACTTCACAAGATGCAGGCCGGCTGCAGGTGGAATTGAAAGGGTGGATTCAACTTTGAAGAGGGTTCTGCAACACTGATGATGCGATGGTCCAGAATTGTAATGAAGGCTCTGTGACTTTTCTAGGATTATGTAGGAAAACTAACCAGTTTGGATAAAAGATTGAGAAGTAAGAAACTCACAAATGGTCAGCTTCTAGTGATGGACTCGTTTTCTGTCTAGACAGTGAAGCTGCAGCTTGAGCACAAAATGTGCCTAGCATCCAGTTTGACCTCTTTATCTAAGGGTCGCAGAAACAGACAGCCTGTCTCCCTGCTCCTTTCCTAGTCAGATGAGCTGAGGACTAAGAGAATAAAGCTGGCCAATGCTGGGACATATCAGCTTAATGTCATGCAAACATTCTGCAAGACATTAAAATTAGATAAATTACGTGTATCTAATGTAAGAATTTAGATAAATTACATTTATCTAAAACTCATTCTGAAGTGAAAACAGAGACTTTACATTATGACCTTATTGGGTTGCAAAGCTCTGCCCCTTCATTTCAAAAGTACTTGCTAAAAATATCTTTTTGGGTTTTGTTTTTCTTTTTCCTCTCTTTGTTTCATCTTATCCCATCCTGTACCGTTTGTCTGTACCATCTCCACATTGTTCCTAACGACCAGTTTCACAGACTCTTACTCCTCTGTCCTCAAACTCTAGTTCTCCTCCTTAACAACTGCTGTTTCTCACCTCAAGCTCCCGTGTCCTCCCAGAACTCACAGTGCCGTGTAGCCATAACTCATGGAGGCTCTGCAGGAGGCAGCTTGATAGCAGCAGAGGAGCTTATAAGGGGGACAGGTTCAAGGCTGGAACAGAGCACAGTGCTCTGGTGTCTCCACCCACCTCCGCAGGGGCAGAGCCTTGGTCTCACTCCTCCAGGGGCCACGCGGGAAGGGGTACACAGATGTGCAGAGCTGTCGAGAAACAGCTGCATGCATCACAGGAAAAAATCTCAGCTTTCTGTGACTTTAATTGCCTCACTTGGAAAAACAGTCATTTGGAATTAAACCAACTGCGGTATTTTTCTTTCCATTTTTAGAAAGAAAGTTACATTATCTATTTCTTGGTATTTTTAAGTTTTATATGAATCCAAAGTTATTAGTTTAGTTTGGAAACAAAACTAAAAGCATTTGATTTTGAAACATGGAAATGAATCATATAGATGTGTTACTTTAAAAATTGATTTTTAGCCCCTGGAAAAAGAATATAAATTTCCTAGTTGTTTTTAGTAATCCAAATATGCAACTTTTCAGCAAATAGAAGTTTAGTTTTATTCTGAAAAAAACCCATCTAGCTGCTATGTGAGAATTTGCTGCATGACATCATCTCTGGAGGACACGTTCTCATATTTCAACTCTGACATCGAAAGACAGTGCGTTTTTCCTTTCTTTACATTGCTTTACTCTGGCTTATATTTTTGGTACTGTATAGCAACCAGGATTGCACACAAGACATTTTTCTGCATATTATTATGTATATTTCATCTAATAAACTCATTAATGAAAAGCTTTTCCTAGTTGGGCTACTGACAGTATTATGGTTTATTGGATATGTTAATCCTTTAATTTATTTGGATGGATAATTTGATGTCATGAGGGAGTGAAAAATGTAGTCTATTTTTGAAGGTGCTGTGCACAGTTTGTACATTGAATTGACATAAACCAGATGCTGAAAATAATGGCATTCCTACCACTGGGCTCTCATTTTACTTGAGACTTATTTTGGGTTTGGGCATTATCTAGAAGCAAAGCCTGTAAATGCTGCTTCTGTTTTCTAATGGTGAGCGCAAAAACCTGCATCCCACCACTCTTAAAAACAGTTGATCATTCTTCATTTTGCAGCTGAATCATCCCTGTGTGTTTATTTTACACACACTCTGATTTTTTTTTTACCTTAATCATGCTGTGGGTTTTTTATACCTAACAATTATTTGAATTTTTTTTACCTTAATCATGCTGTGGGGTTTTTATACCTAACAATTATTTTACTACATACAAAGCACTTTCATTCCTGCTTGCTTAATCTGTTCTGATTACATGTCTTCTAAATTGACAGGAGTCATAACCGTAGGTGCAAGATCCCATAGAAAATATCACATATAATTCAGAATTGAAACTAATCATTAGTTCTTTACTGAAGAGGTCACTAAAGCTTGTACGAGTTTGGTTTACAAAGCTCTTTTGTTGAACTCTGTTCTTTTCTGAAGGCCAGTGTAATTTCTAACTGTGTATCGCACGAACGAGGGCGAGATTGAGGAAAGAAACTCCCAGTAACATGCTGGGCAGAGCTGGATTAAAGGTATGTAGAGTCTCAGCCTGTTGGAAATGGAATGAAGTGGAGGGTGGCCTGTATTTCAAAGAACTTAAAAGTCACATAGAGTTCAGCAGCCTGGGACACCACTTTCCGCAAAAAGCGTGGTCAGAATCAGAGCTGAGATTCCTAATGACGCTCTGCAACTTTTACAGACATTTTGAATGTGAGACTGAAAAAAACCAATGTGTCCTGGCATCGTTGTCTTGTATTTTCTTTACAAACAACTCCCTCCTACCCCTCCCTGCCCCCGCCCCCCCCCCCCCCCCCCCAAAAAAAAAGCAGCAAGCTTCTGTGGAGGAAGATTTAATAGCTTTAGATGCTACTGTTTTCCTTAGGGAGGAGGGAGATAAAATTCTGATGGGTTATTATGATTGGGAAACCAGCTGAGCCATGGGAGATGCAGAGCTGAAGCAAACCAGGAATGGGGTGTGGAACCGAGTGTAGAAAGGAAGGAAACTGAAAGGGCAGGGCTGTAGGGTGTGGTTTATGGAGGAGAAGGAAGTTGGCTTAAGGTGAGCTGCTGGATCACTGGTGAGGAGGCTTGTAGCAGTTGTTTAAAATCACTTACTGCTAAGTTACATAAGATATCTTGTCGTTATGACATGGACAACCCCAAGAAAGAAAATGAAAGTAGGCTGCAATGGTGAGTAATTTTGAGTGCTCATAGAAGCATTTTCTCACTTAGAGGTGAGAGATGTGTTCCCTATCAACTCAGTTTAATTAGAAACATTACTCTTATATATTAAAAACTTAAAAAGGGATACTAAAAAATTGTCAAAGAAAAAAGATTATCACCATCGTCTCACTTGTCCTCTCTGCTAAAAGTTCCTTGCCACCATAAAAAAGTTCCTTGCCACCATAAAAAAGTTCCTTGCCACCGTAAAACTCTGACTTAATACTTCTTGGAGAAAACTTTTGATACTTTTCCATCTTCCTGTTATGAGAAATATGGCTTTTTATGGCTCCTCACTAATATATTGTTACATAGATCACTGTAAGACAACAGCAGATCTTTGATGGTACCGAGCATGAGGCCCAGGTCTGACAGGTAACTTCCCAAAAGAAGCAGCAGAAGATTCCAATAAGGTTCCCAGTGTACTCTGCTTTCCAGGTGAGCTTAGAAATATTGACAAGGAAAAATTACATATTACTGATAAGTGTGAGATGACTCATTGTCCAAACATCAGTTGACACTGGCTAACAACAAACACAGCAGCAGTACCAGGAAATTAACTGACTTTGTTGGATCGATCTGCTTACAACATTCCCGCCGACACTCAGTGGTACAAGTTATAAATTCCCAGACTTTTCTGAGAAAAATAAATCCTACTGCTCCCACTCCCTAACCAAATCATTTGTGTCCTCACCCAAAATCCAGCTCTCAACCCACTGTCTGTATATGTTGATTTTTAAAATTTATTTTATTTTATTTTTCAACAAATAGAACAGCAAATCTGAAGTGTATCAGCACATATCTGTGCAAGTGGATTGGGGCAACCATCTCCTTTATGGGCTTCTGAAAATCTAGGTCAGAGTGTATTCAAATTCTGACTGATGTAATCACTTCTGGTGGCAGAAAGTCTAATAGAGCAAAGCTGTTTGTACTTGAATGTCAACTCAAATGCTTCCCATACTGAGGGTTTTGATGTTCTCCCTGCCCCCAGTTCCTTCATGAGCAGCATGGATATTGAAGAAGTCTGTGACACAATGTCTTCATTGTGCAAATGACTCTTGGGTCTTTGTCCTTTTATTCTTGCACACAGATGAAGAGGCTGCTTGACTTTCCAGCAGACAGTGAATTGCATCTGGCCGAAGATGCAGAGAAAGCAGAAGGGTGGAGGAACAAATGTGTGTATATGGCGGAGGTATCCCAAATCCCTTCGGTTACGGCACTATAGGCATTCATGTGGTGTGTTCAGCCTGGTTTAAGACACCTTCTGTTTCTATTATTACAAACATTTGACTTCAGCTCAGGCCCTGAAACCCATGAGCTGTCTGAAGTTGGCACAGAGACAAGAGCTCCCCAAGGTCTATGGGTGCTGTTTGAAGCTAGCCCTGCTGTGAGCAGGAGGTCGGACTAGGTGATCTCCAGAAGTCCCTGCCAGCCTCCAGAATTACGTGGTTTCTTCTGCTTCCAGATGGGCCTGAACCAGCCAGCTTAGTGCTGGTCTGTGCCAGGCACTGCCGCTCCCCGGGTGAGATGGGTCGCTTCTGAATTTTCTCCAGATCTCTGCTGCTCCCCCAGTTTTTCTCACCCTCACCAGTGCTCAGCCTTCACAGTTGGAAGAGGAGCAATGAACCCCAGCAGGACCACTTCCCAAGTGCAGACTTCTACATTACTTGCTGCTAGCAGGTAGATGAACTTTTGTTTTTTAACCTTGACAATGTTGTTCGTGGAATTACAAAACGGGCTGGTGATGCTCCTCGAGAGGAGTCCTGATCCCCTTCTCCCCACTCCCATTGCGATGGGATGCAGTGGCACCACTCTTCCTCCTTTTTGGTGGTGTAGCTGAAGTCGGTTCTGCCCGTTGCCTTCCCCCAGCATCTGCTGCAGGATTGCTGACCCTTTGAACTTGTTTGCAGCCTGTCAGCAGAGTGTGTGTAAGGCAGGGAGTGCAGTCATCTCAATAGGAGAGTGCTTACTGGGGAGCTGTGAGTCACTTTGTGGGGCTGCTGGCATGGTTTCCCTTCTTCACCACAAGCGCTGGAGCTCCTGACACCTGCTCAGACAGGAAGGGGCCCTGACAGCAGCTGGGATGTGTCAGTGCGGGGGGCTCCCTGGCTGCTCCCCAGGGATTTGTCATGGCTTTGGCTGCTCCAGGAGTGGGGCTGGGTGCTGGGCATGCCAGGAGCAGCCTCTTCAGGGGAACAGAGGTAGAAGGAAAGCAGCTAGCAGCTATATGTGAAATCTGCACTGTGCTGGAGAGGGATTCAGCACTCACAGCCTGGATTGAGAGGCCTGTCTCTGCTGGGCATGCTGTTACTCTTTGTTTATTATCATAGTTTCTAGGAACCGTGCTTATGGACAAAGACCTCTGTTGTGACTGGAACTTTGTAAACATATGGTACCTACAACATCCTTCCTTCCCTTTCTCACACCCCCTCCAATGCAGTGTATGAACTGAGTGTAAAACATGGGATAATAGGAAGGTCCAAGCAGTTGGAAGGAGGTAAGGAGGCAATTTTGTTCACCACTCTCATCTGTGTACCATGGCAAAAGGGATTGTGTATCCTTGGAAAAGGACAGCAAAATGCTTTTGCTTTTGTTTAATGGGAGCTCCTTACAAGTGTGAGTGTTTGCAAGAGGTACCTTCCTGAGATGAACAGTGGTGCTGAATAGGCTGACTGGCTCTGGGAGCTAATCTTTCTGTATAGACGGATAGATAGGCAGCAATCAGAAAGGCCTTGAAAGGGAAGATAAAGAGCTTCAATTTCATGTGGGGGCCAACAGTGGGAGGATGCGATGGAGAAAAGATGAAAAGGCTGATCTTTTCCACTGATTTCTAGGTGGATCAGAGCAGGACAAGACTGTGCTTGATAAGTCCCGAGAAAAGGACATTGCAATACTCGACATGATGAGAACACGGATAGGATTTTTGGCTGTCTGGTGGGGGTAGGAAATGTCTTAGACAGAAAGCACTGCTGCAATTTAGCTGTGGGCTGAACCTGAAGACTCAAAGAGAAACCAGTCTCCAAGTCTCTTCCCTTGGTTTTGGGTAAACAAAAGGCATAGCTTCAAGTGAGGAGACAGGAGAATAAAAGGAATTAAAAGCTTTATTGAGGATACAAATATAGTAATTTTCTTTTTGCTTTTTTGGGAACACTTTGCAACAGACATCTGAACTTCATTATTCCTTTCACAATAGCTCCTTCTTTAATTTTGAGCCTAAACCAGCCGTTTGGTGAGCTACTTCATAAGGGTTTCTTCTCTTTGTTGTCAAAAGCAGAAGTCCATTAATTAATGTACTTGTTCTAGTTAGTTTTACTGAAGCTGCCCGTTTGTAGTGTGGAAGCAAAGCCTTTCTGTGACATTTAATGTTGTATGACTGATGAGTTGGAGTGTTTGCATGGTGTCAGTTGGGGAAGTGGTTGCTAGTTCTGAAAAGCACACAGTGGAAAAATAGGAGATTGATTTAAGTTAAAAGTTAAGCATGTCTGGATAAAAGTAAACAGTTGGATTGCAGCTCTTATTTTACAGGAGTTTTTTTATAGCTCTTTATTGAATAGTCTTGCCCAAGGTCTGCTTTACAGTTCATCGGGACTCTAGGATGGCACATTCTTATGGGGTTTTATTAGGAGCTTGCCTTTTAACTAATTTCCCTTTTCTACTGTGCATTAACTCCCTTTTTGGTTTTATGTGCATTAAATTGCAGCTTGCCAACAAACTTCTGTTATCTTTCTAAGTTGTATAGTACAATTGTGAGGCCAGATAACAACACTTAGAGGTAGAGGATAGGAACTGGCTTTCAGGGTGTGCCTTGTGCATAAAGGAAAAGGAACAAGGGATGGAAGGAAGGTATACAAAAGGTCAGATCTGCTGAAAATGGACTGTGGTTAAAATACTACTCATAGGAATACAGAAAATGACAAGGACTTAGCATATAGGTGGATTGAGCAGGCTAATTTTGTTACAAGTGTTTCAGTTTTTTTCACTGAGAATAAAGTGAAAAGCAGGAGGGAGAGATAAGCAGAGATCATGTAGTGTGAGACAAGAGAAAGCACTGGAAGTGGTAAGATGGAGAGAGAGAATTCTGAACTGCACTGGAGCACTGTTCCCCAGTAATGAACAAAGCCAAAATTAAATGTACTTTTGTGTACCCCCAAAATTCTGAAAAAGGGGGTGTGGTGTTTGTTTGCAGCACTGAAGTATGACTTGCAAGAGTTAAAGAAGGTATTTTTTTAAGGATTAGTTTTATCACATTTTGTTTCCCTATGTTTGATCTGGACAAATATAATGAGAGTGAAAGTGATTAGAACTTTAAAATGCACCTTAGGTTATTTGTAGTTTATCAGGTACCAGTAAAGACTAAGATGAACCATGCTGAATGATGCAACAACCCTCTCACTGTCTCAGTTTCTCTTTAGCAAGGGTTTGTCTTTGTCAGACATACTGCTGAGAAGATGATAGCTTCTCCCAGATGAACATACTGGTACAGGAAACTGTGTCTGTTCTGCAGGAAACTGGAGAGAATTCTCTTGCATTAAGCGGACTGTCTGTGCCTGATATATTGGAATACCCAGCATCATCTCCACTACATACATCAGAGGGGAATGCATCAATCCTTGGTTTTCATGTAGAGGCAATTACTGTGATTTCATTAAACATTTAAAAATATTTTTTCAATGTGTTAAAATCTAAGTGTTTTATTTTAAGAAGGTTTGGTATGATAAAATCATAGACGTAGGTCTTGCAGCCCTGGAAGTTTTTTCACTTTTGTAATGGGTTTGGATGTTTGTTTGTTTGCCAGATGCATTAGAAACTTCTAGAGCTCTGACAGATGGAAATGTAACCAGAGGCCTGTACTGCTGGATGTTTACACTGCAGTTTGCAAATTCTCCCATATGAGAAAATCCCTTCTATGCCTCTTGAGAAAATCTGGCATTTGGAGTATGTGCTGGCTTCGGAGACAGACCAACTCATGAACTAGCAGCACATGTGAGCTGTAATGAGATAAAGCCAAAAACATCTACTCGCCCACAGGTGAGTTGAAACGTTTTTCTCCCCTCATCTGGCACACAGATGCCAGGCAGGCAATACATTCCTCATGGCCCTGCATTCAGCAGCCACAGGAGGTGGCTTCCATCTCTGGATAACACGTGGGTTAGTCCAGTCACAATACAAGGAAGGACGATGACATGAGGGAATAAAATAAGGCAGAATATTTCCTCCTTTCCTGTGCTGGAGACCAGAGCTCATCAGGGCAATGACAGGAGCACACATTAGGCAGTCCCTTGGGTGATTCCCCTTGCCTGCCATTTCTGTGTCTGGTAAGTAGGGAGGGACAGATCCCCTCCCCGTGGCTGGGGGATCTGGTTTCATTTAACCTTCTGAATCTGAACCTGATTTCACAGTTGGAAATTTTTTGCTGATCGGAATTAGACCCAGAGTGTATCATTTTTGCTTAATGATGATGAAATAGTCCCATTAAGTGCAAAGCACTTAACAAAGGTTGAATTTTGATCAGATCAGATTTTTGAGAGGGTTCAGTTCCCTTGAAGAACAATCCACAGAAATACAAAGTTACAAAATTAAAAGTATAAATGAGAAGCAGCTTACAATAGTAAAGGCTAACAGTAAAGTATAAAAAAATCAAAGCACATGTTTAGACATATTTAGACATGTTTAACACTGATAGCTGAACAATTTACACAAACCAGGTTGTAGGTAAAGCCATTTGCTGTAGAGATTGGCAAATTCCCAAGTAGAGACTCTAACTTTTATCAGCTCAGCAACCACAAGGAACAGCGAAACTTTGCATTACCTGTTTTTATTATAAGCTCAATGGGAGAAATTACAGAGCCATACTATCAGTGTAATATTTTTCAGTTTGACTTTAGGATAAGCTTGACTATAAAGTACTCTGTCTGGTTGGTTTCCTCTGGTGATAGTGTAGCTTCTTTTACAGTGAAAGGAGAAAACACCTTTTAAAGGAAAATATGAGCATAAACCCATGAAACCCAATGTGGGAACTTTGGCAGGTATAGCACATAAAAATAAAACTAAGCTGTTTCTTCTCTTTTGGTTTTACCCTGATTAGAGTACTTACTGACTGTGCTGCTTTTATGTTACATTTCCTGCTCCAGCTTTCAGTGCACAAGCTGTAGGAGCTTCTTTTTAAACAAAAATTTCCCAGTAGTAGATTTGTGTCCAAAAAATTCTGGCCCACCTTTGCAGATAGAGCATGCGGTACCAAACAGGGAGAAATGGTGATTTCATGAGTGGCATTTCACAACCTGTTGCTCCTCTGTGGTAAGCACAACTCTGCGTGGTTTGCGTTTTCACGTTGGCATCAGGGCACCTTGGGAAGCATAGCGTATGAAACGGGCTCTCTTGGCAGTGTAAATGTTCTCTGCCTCCTTGTCCTGCATTGTGGAAGGTATATTTTGTAATTGAACTTGATCTTTTCCCTTTATTTTAGTATTATTTTTTTAGTGTTAGTAGGTTCTAGGTTTACTGTTTAATAGGTTAGTATAGCGCTAATAGGTTCTATGGGGGCCAGGTCAAAATTGCCTTCGTTATGAGGACAGTGCTGTGGTGAGATCTGTGACCATTTTTAGTGTGTGGGAATGAACTTTCCAATCTCAGGCAAGCAGCTAGAAAGGCCTTAGCTCTTATATACACAGTAATGTAGATAGCTCCTGGAGAGCTCCTGGTAGCTCAGGGAACCTAATATCTCAAGATTAGTGCAGTTCTTCAGAACGTGGATTTGAATGAATCACCTGCAAAGGCCTTGGGCTTTAATCTTGATTGATGTATACTTTAATCCTGATGTGTATACTGTTAACTTTCCTTTTTACCTTGCATGTCCAAAATTGTCAGAAATCCATTCCTTAAATGTGGCTATGGTGCTTAAGACAGGCTGCAAGTGTGCATGCTTCATGGGCAGCAGGTAGTTTGGATTTCTGAGTGAATAGTTCCATGTTTTAGGGAAGTGATTATCCCCCTGTACTCAGCACTGGTGAGGCTGCACCTCAAATACTGTGTTCAGTTTCGGGCCCCTCACTACCAGAAAGACATTGAGGTGCTGGAGAGAGTCCAAAAAAGGGCAACGAAGCTGGTGAAGGGTCTAGAGCACAAGTCTTATGAGGAGCGGCTGCGGGAACTGGGGTTTTTAGTCTGGAGAGCAGAAGGCTGAGGGGAGACATCACTCTCTACAATCACCTGAAAGGAGGCTGTAGCGGGGTGGGTGTTGGTCTCCCAAGTAACAAGTGATAGGATGAGAGGAAATGGCCTCAAGTTGCACGAGGGGAGGTTTAGATTGGATATCAGGACAAACTTCTTCAAAGAAAGGGTTGTCAAACATTGGAACAGGCTGACCAGGGAAGTGGTTGAGTCACCATCCCTGGAGGTATTTAAAAGATGTGTAGATGTGGTGCTTAGGGACATGGTTTAGTGGTGGACTTGGCAGTGCTAGGTTAACGGTTGGACTTGATGATTGTAAAGGTCTTTTCCAAGCAAGATGATTCTATGATTCTAACTCAGACCCGAGCAAGCCAACAGAGAAAGGATGCAGGAAGTCAAACCCTCCTAGAAGAGAGGAGTGCAGGGTTTTTCATTAGTGTAAGCAGTGAGCAAATCCTAAGGAAAATCTGGGAGGGGACACCATAGAATCATAGAATGGTTTGGGTTGGAAGGGACCTTTAAAGGTCATCTAGTCCAACCCTCCTGCAATGAGCAGAGACACCTTCAACTAGATCAGGTTGCTCAGAGCCCCATCCAACCTGACCTTGAATGTTTCCAGGGATGGGGCATCTAGCTGTCTCAGCCTTTCCTCATAGGAGAGGTGCTCCAGCCCTCTGATCATTTTTGTGGCCCTCCTCAGAACCCGTTCCAACAGGTCCATGTCTTTCCTGTGCTGAGGACTCCAGAGCTGGACACAGTACTGCAGGCGGGGTCTTGCTGGAGCAGAGTAGAGGGGCAGAATCACCTCCCTCAACCTGCTGGCCACGCTGCTTTTGATGCAGCCCAGGATACGGTTGGCTTTCTGGGCTGCAAGTGCACATTGCCAGCTCATGTCCCGCTTTTCATCCACCAATTAATTACCACGGGGTAATCAGGTCTGAGAAGAGCAGCTTGAGAAATGGAAGTGAAGCTTGAGGGGAGGGAATTTGGAAGAACTCCTGTGGGAAACAGTGCTTATGGATCTCATGGCTGCAACCGTAATCTGTCTCCTGGGGTTTAAAAGCTTACCTGTAGCCAGAGACCCCAGGCAAAGCGTTGCATGCAGAAGCAAACATGAATGGTGTAATTGTACCAGTTCTCAACATCAAAGGGGTCTCACCAGTTTCAGAGATTTCCCTTGTTTTTCAGTCTTTGTTACAGACAGCATGTAAAAATGTAACCAAAGCTCCTTTTTTCCCTGTCCATTCTGTTTTTCCTATTTTGACCTGGTGCATATCAAATGATTCTAGCTTTTGGAAACACATTTATTTAAAAGAAATGCACAATTTTCTTTCAAGAATACAAAGAGTTCTGTCTAGTTATCCTTTTTTTTTCCTAATTAAGCATTCATTTCCAAAATCTACAGGGGTCAAAAAGCAAGCTTCATTTGCTATTTACTGTGACATTTAGCTACTATAGAATCGTAATTCATGATACAGTAAATGATTCTAGTTTTTTGTCAGATATGCCTTTTCTACTTTATTATGATGTCTTCCTTCAGTATTGTGTTAGTATTTAAACCTTATCATAACATTTCTTAATACTAAAATTTTTACAAGTGTGTCTGTCATACACCCTCATTTCCTATCTTGAAATTATTGTTTTAGAAAATTTCCCCTTAGTGTATGAACCAAGATCTTCATTACCTCTTTTATCTGTAGAGTTTTGGAAAAAATAAAATTAATGCAGAAATAACCTTTTCAGACTAAAGATTTTAAAATTTCCAGAACAGGTTAGCAATAATGTAGCTGTCAAAACCACAATGTCTCACAAGTAAGGTCACAGGTAAAAAAATGCAAATCAAACAAGCCCTACTCCACAAAGGCTGTTTCCATTTAAAAGAAAATTCTCCTCGCTCTCATATCAGATTTCAGATATGTATAAAATAAAGGATATTGCACTCTGCAAATAAAATAAAGCTCCTGAATGACCCGTATTTTGGAGAATAGCACCCATTCCAGTACTAAAATTACTTCTGTTCCATACGAATCTATTGTTCCTTCAGCTTTATTACCAATAATTGCTTATTTGAAGAACTGTGAAACAGGGTTTTACCATACTCTCACAGAATAGCTCCCAGAGGAATTTACTGTCGTGGAGGAGCAACTCTATTATGATTGTGTGCGATCGCATCCTGAGTCTTCCTTTTGTATCACATTCACCTTCTTGACCATGGAAAACAGAGAAATTTAAACTGAAAAATAGTCCAGTTTGTTTCAATGCAAAGGGATTAACTATTCCTTGGTTCAAGCTCAGTGAGTAGAACTATATCCTGTGAATGATTTATTCAGTTGACTTCATTCTTTTCCAGCTCACAAATCTTCTGGTTTGCATTTTATTTGTTGTTATTACTACCAGTATTATCACAATGCTGGGAAATTGTAGTTACAGAGGAGGATTCTGTTTTGACTTTAGCATGGAGAAAAAGGTTCCTGCCTCACAAAGCTTGCAATTTGAATATAAATCAGCATAAGTGTCTGGAGGACCTATGTGCAGAGACAATAGAGCAGTAATGATCATCAAGAGGGACTGTGGTCTTTATATGTCAGATTGTTTTCAAGATTCTGTAAGTGTCACAACAAGAGAAAGTTTTAAGCAGGTACTTGGAAGAGAATAGTAATTTTCATTTTGCAAATATTAATGGAGAAATCCTCCAAGTTTTGAGTGCAAAGTAGATATAAACAAAAATGGAAGTTTAAAAATGTATAATGTAATTATTAGGCAACAAACATCACTGGCAGTGAAAGATGAGATCTGAGCTTGATATTATGTGAAAGATGGAAAATACAAATGGTTTGTGTTATGAAAAATCTTGAAGATGAAGATCAATAGTCTATGTTTGAGGTACTACAGCAAAGGAAAGGTACAGAGAAGAACAAGAAGTTCAAGCAGAGGAAAGACATTAACTTTAAAATAGCATATAGGCTATGTATGAAAAGGACAAGAATGATCTTCTTAAGGAGAAAGACATTACAGTGATGAGATGACTACCTGAACAGCAAGTCTTAGATACGTAAAAGATTAAGGAAGGATATATCTTGGTGGTGGTGTATGAAAAGAATTGGCAAGACTTAGGCATAGCCTGAATATGAGAACTTAAGGACAAGCCAGGGTCAGAAATGGTGTCATGAATGTTTTAATTATGGCAATGCATCTTATGCATTGTGCCTGAGAAAAAGGATGAAAGGTATTTGGAAGGGAATTATGAGCCCTTTTTACATACTGCTGGGCTTGAGATGTCATCTTAACTTCTTTAAGAAGATGCTTGACACATGGAAGAAAGTTTTTGTTGGGACAAAACCTAGTGTTCAGTGGTAGATCTATAGACTGTCAGATTAGACATAGGAGCTGAGTTTGTAAATCTTATCATTTACTAGAGATAAGGTATAAATGGAGAAGTGGGAAGGATTGTATATTTATGAGCCTGGAAAACAGCTGACACTCAAGAAGAGTAAGGATTAAATGTTGGTTCTCAGGCTGCTTATAGTCTGGGAGGAGCTTCTCCTGAGTGCCAGGACTGGAGAAGGGGTAGGATGGCAAGGGAAGAAGCTGCTTCCGGGTCGTGATTGCACAGAATATGCTCAATGAATTTAGAGGTGAAAGGCAGAAGGAAGCCAGGGATGTGCTTGGACATTGTTGATACTGGAGAAGTGAAGGCATGTTGGAGTCTTTAGAGGAAACATCCAGAAATAATTAGGAGGAAATGGAAGTGACATGACTGTGCATGAAATGGATCAGGACACATTCTCAGAGGGAATGATGGGAGCAAGTAAGTGAGCAGAGAGAGAGATCAAATGAGAAATTTTGGAGACTCTTTCTTTTGCATGTAAATTAGATGGCTTTATGTCCTAGGATATTAATTAAACTTTGTATTTGTGAATATAAGTACATTTAAATAGGATTTGTGTGGTTCGATTTACCTGGGTTCAGCAGTTAAAACTTCCTGTATGCAATTGTTTTGTATGCAACATGGACATCTTAAATATGCTTCTGGATCTGAAAAAAAAGACTCTCTTGCCTCTTGCTTTCACAGGAATCCAGCTGTAAGAGGTTAGTTGCAAAGACTAGTTTCTACACATAGGAGTTTGATTTCCAATACTCCTGCTATAGCCAAGGGAACATGGTTCCTACAGGAGATGCTTCAGATCGCCTGCAAGGCTTCTGCTCTGAATGACCCTCTTTAGAGGAATCTGTGAAGGCACCATTGTGAGGTTGCTCATCAGACTTCAAAAAGACTTTCCAAAATTCCCCCTTGTATACTCAGGAAGAAAATTGCACTATATGATTTTAACTGTGTCTGAATATTGAAGCACCAATACATAGTTTGCTGAGCGAGGTTCACGTTATATTTGAAACTTCTTGAACAATTTGGCTTAGACTGACCCAATCCTGAACTCAAACAGAATGAAAAAATAGTCTTGAAACAAAAAAGAAAGAGGAGAATTAAAATCCAAACTTGCTTTCACTATTAGGTTCAGGAAGGATGGAGGTGGCAGATTGAGGCACGAATAACTAATTTTAGCAAGGAAGAAGGGAAGGAAGCCAAGCAGACTACAAATTAATTTGTCGTAAAAATGAGTAACAGAGTTTGTAGGAAGTTGTATTATCTTTTGTGAGACCAGTCAATGTTGTTGGAAAATAACACAGCTACAACCTGTTTTTTTCAGCTATATTGAATTGCCTAATAAAATATAATACCTGATAAAATGGCTTGTTCAACCTTGTAGCATATTTAAAACCCAAATATGTAATGTGGGATTGACATGAAATAGAGCTTTTTTTCCTTCAAGCATAGAAATAAACATTGCTTCAGAGTAACAGTTAACTTTGACATCAAAATAATATGAAAACCTAGAACCCAAGCTTTTGCTTACTTTTTAATAGCTTTGGGACTCTTAACACCTTTTTTTGACCTCCAAAAAGCATTCTTGCTTATTGTTTTGCTTGGTTGAAACTATTCATGTTTTCGGTTAAATTGGTTATTGGTTTCAGTTGTCACAAAAATGCTATTTGGGGGCTTTATTTTTAGATCTGTAACTATAGATAAGTGAAAGTGTTAGTATTCTGAAATACAAGAAACAAAGGCACCTTTGCAACATTTCTAGGTCAGTCATAGGATGGATTTCATAGTCAGTTTTAATTTTTAAATTAAATTTATTTATAATTTTTACTATTTATAATAATATTTAATGTATTAATATAGTATATATATTAACAATTATTATAGTAATTATATTAATACAAACATAGTTATAGTAATATTATAGATTAATATTGAACTTTATAATATTAAATTAATATTTAAATATATTTTAATTTAAATGGTAACATACTGAGAATTAACTTACTCACAGCTCAACTTAGAGCTGAAAACATCAAAGGGATGTTTTATAACTTAATTCCTGAAAACCATCAGGAGATATTTATAAAATTGCTGTTGCTGTCCCAGCTATGACAGGTAAAGAAACAAAAAGTAGTACGAACTCCCTTAAAAAAAAAGACTCAGAAATTGAGTTGGGTTTTTATTGTTTTTCATTAATGCCTTGACGGGAAGTTTCCTAGCATGCATATTCTTTCATTCAATCATTTTCTTTCAAGTGCAGTACAAAAGCTTGGCTCAGCAAATCATCAACGTGAACCTTAATGAGGAAGTGAAATTGTTGTCATACAAGTTCTGAATAGCATTTCTTTCACCATCTTTCCATGAACAGGGCACTGTGCTTATATCATTCGACTAAAGTTAACACTGACATCATCATATGAGCTAGCCCCTTTCCTGTCCCATCTTTTGTCTCTCAAAATGCATCCTTGAAAGTTGGATGTGCTGCCATTACATATGTGTTCCTAGAAGACCCTGCCCAATTGATACTGGATAGCTTTCCCCCCTCATTTCTGTCTTGCCCACATGAGGAGGAAGCCTGTACTGCCTGTAAAGACAGGCTTTGAACTTGTACCAGTGGGAAAGAATGGTTTACACTAAGTTCAATGGCCAGCTGGGATACTGATGTTAGACCTGGGGATAGTGTGTTGTTTGGGATTAGGCTTAGTGTTTGAGGCAGCTGGAGATGGTGAGGGAGGTTTACTGGTGGAAACCATAGAAACAAAGAGCTGACTGACTGCTTCAGAAAGTATTTTATTTAGGTCTGGTAATGACTGAAGTGCTTAATCTCTGGTTATGGAAATGGGTAAATTAGGGTTGCGGTGGGAGAGGTGGCTGAAGAAACCCAGGCCCAAAGAGGATGTTCTACTGCTGAATATTGTCAGGTAAAGTGGGATCCTAAGCACCTGGGAACAAATACCTTATGCTTTGTCCTTAGACATGTTGAAGTGTCTGCAGTGTATACGTAAAGCTGAGTTCAGGGACAACATTTGAGAAAGTAAGGCTGGGAGAGCAAAGTTTGTTATTGGATCCTGTAACGTCTGTGAAGATAAAAGGAAAGCTGGGATCTCTGAAACCAAATGGCTCTTGTTGCTTTCTTGAATTCTAATTCCAGTCCCAAAACTCAAAGGTAGCTTTAGCACCATATGGTACCTCAGTCAGCTGCAGGAAACAAAGTTAGAAAGGGGGCTTGCAGTTTCATCATGAAATGTCTACGGTAATGCAGCAAGAGACAGCTTCTATGGCCAGTAAAGATTTTCAACATAATTCGGGGTCTGCTAAGGAAGAGTTAGGGTGGGGTTTTGGCTTAGAAATAGACTTCAAGAAAGCAGAGCCTGGAAAACTATATTAACTGTTAGAAACTGTAGTGTTGAGGAGATCGAAATGAGAGCCAGTGTTCTCTGCCATATTTTGGGTACTGTGGAGATAGCTGTACCAGGCATAATGGTAGGGTTTTGGAGGATCTGTTAACCTGGGGGATTTGGCTGGGATGATAGCTGGTCTCTCCTTTTTAGTTGCCTGCACCTGTGACTCTGTTTTCGTTTGAGCTTTCAGTGGATCTGCAAGTGTTTCTGGAGGGTCCAGATAACATGTGAGAGAACTATGACTGACATTTAAATGCAGACCAAACCAATCTGCTTCGTACATGGAGGTCAATTGTACTGCTTTAGTTAACTCTGGAGTATTGCGTTGCCTTACCTTATAGAGCTGGACTGAGTTTTCTTGATGTCCGTAACTCATTTCTCCTTCTGTAGATTTTCAAAATGCAGGGTTTTTTTATTTCCAGAAAGACATTTTAAGCTCTAGCTTTTTCTTACTATGATGTGTGTTTTCTATCAGCCTTGCCATTTCTTGGACTTCACAATTTCATCAACACGAAGTGCCTCCATATATTTGTGGGATATGGGTTGTAGGAATATTTTTTAACTTGTGGAAGGAGCTGTGCAGGTGGCAGACTAATTCATTGAGTATATGCTTGCGTGGGAGGGAAGGAAGAGGTTGTCAGTGTATGGGAGCTGACATAATTCTTCATCACAAGAGCAGTTTCCTAATTTGTGCCACTCATCACTGATGATGAGATAACCATCTCTACAACCAAGACTCTTGGAGGAACATCTAATAGATGTTTTTACTTCCACATTGGACAAACAGCATTTCTGGTGTTGAAGTGGGGCTCCAAGGAATTTTTCAGTCATTTTGAGGATTTTCAGGAATGATTTGAAATAAATTGAATAAAGATAAGAACCAGCCTGGCTAGATATAATATGGTAGAATCTATCTCTAATTCAAAATTCATTCTTGCCACATGTAATTTGTTCCATTGAAAAATAAGAGCAGTGGTTAATTATATATGAGAGGACATGAGTAAGGTAACAAACATATTTGCAAAATACATTTTTTTCTAGTTCATACAATAAAGCACAGATTAATTTCTGCACAGATGAGAAAGGAGCCTCCTTCTATCAATGGATTTCTTTCTGTTGGAGAGTTTGTACCAGCTTTGCCTGAAGTCAGGTTCAGTCTTTTCTGATGTTAACAGGGAGTAGGCTGAGCAGCACTGTCTCTTCTTTCTGCATTGCAAAAAATGCTAATTTCCAACGTAAAACTGACTTGATATTACTATGTAAAAATTATTTTCATGCCATGTTCCCATTAAAAGAATTGATGCTTGAAATTTTCAGAAAGCACAAGCATCTTGCTTAAAACTGCAATTTTAGTCCTACCAAGTGAATGCTTCAGCAAACAGTTTTATTATTATGATTATACCCTCCCTGCCTGAGGCTTAGCTATAATCATGGGGAATTAGTAAATGTTTCTGCTGTGGATGCATAATAATAACTTCTGTAAGTATTTTTAGATCTGTTTTGAAAATGTAGATATGAACAGTACTTGACTTTCAAATCTCACATTAATCAGGTCTTTATATGCTGGGAAACTCCTGGTTGACAGAGGCAGTCAAAATCTTTTGAATGGGGTAGGTCAATTTGAATGTTCCTATGCAGAGAAAGCTGGAGGCTTCCAGATTTATTTTTTTAGCAGTAGCAAAAAGAGGGTCAGCAGAAGAGGAAAAAGGGAAAGAAGGCTAGGAGCAGGGAAGTGGTGTTTGGGGTGAAATAAAAAGGAAGCTGAGAGAGGAAAGGGCATTGCAAGGGGGCTCTGAGAATGAGATAAAGAATTAATGTAGAGTCAATTTTGGGTGAGGACAATGTTATCTTTTATTTTTTCCTCTCCTATTTTTCTCTCCTTTCATGCAGTCTCCCCTGTGTCTTGAGATCCCCCTGCTGCTACCAGCACCCGCAAACCTGTCTAGCCCCTACAGCTGCCTAGTGCCACCATACCAAGTAGCAGTGACCACCCTTGATTTCTCCTGTTCTCTGCACCTTTTTTAAGGGTTGACTTAGAGGACTGAGGTTCTTGGTCAGCACCAATCTGAGTGAAATGTATGGATTGTGATATATAGGAGGTTAGATTAAGTGGCCTAATGATCTCAATGGCCCTAATGAGAACAAACATCTCAAGTGGTCAGGGATCAAAATGATTGAATGTTGGATTCAAGTCCTGGATCCCTTCCCTTACAGAGAAGGGAGTAGAATGTCATGAATATGAATCATCCTCTTTCTGTGAGATTCATAAGTAAAAAGTTAATGACTTTTGTTTGTCTACGACAAAATAAAATAAGCAGAGGAAAGAAACATTTTAGCTTTGGAGGAAATGGGATAGTTAGCTCCAACTTTGATTCAGGCTTCAGATCTGGAGTACTGACAAGTTTCTGGTAAAGCTGGCCTTGCACTTTGCTGGTCGTATTGAAACCAACTCTAAGTCAGAGAAACCCAGAATACAAATCTCTTTCTGTACAGATCCTTTCAATCCCTTGTTTAGCGTAGTGTCTTTGAAGTACATGGGCCTCTTCCCTAAGCAGAGACAGAGTTATCACAAAAATGTGTTCAGGTGAGTGCAGTGTCAGCAGAGCTGGAAGAAACTCCACAAAAGGTGAAGCAGGTGTGTTTTGAGAACATACCATCAGAGCTGCCGTGTTCACACAAATGATGGGAGCACAGTTATCTGTATGTGTCAGCTGGGCTGTTTGATACATGCTATATGTAAAGTACTTCTTTTTTCTCTTGTTGAAGATCTGAATCTCTACATCCAAGTCATTCTCTGACTGTTTATAAGGCTAGTAAGAAACTGAAGAGGACTAAGTTTCTTTCAATCTATTAGAGACTAAATATGTGCCTTTTGTAAGAAGAGAAGGATGTGAACTCTACTGTGTGCTGCCTGAAACCTGATCTGTTCATGCCTTCAGCAGAGGTCTGTAAAACTTATACCTGAACATGTCCTTGCTACGAAGTTGGCTGTCTAACTGTGGATCTGACTTGTTTTGCAGAAAGAGTTGGAAATTATTTCATTTACTGTGTCAAAACTTGTGCCGCTAGTAATAGGTTAACACTTCCTTCACAGAAGACAGTATTCCTTGAACTAAACAGATTTTTGTGGAAAGCTTTACTTCCAAGAGATCCATGAACAGGGAGGGGTGTGTGTATCTTGGAAACATTTCAGTTGCCTGCAAGCAGAACTTCGGGCTTTCTTCAGAAAATACACAAGCAGTCAGCCTCCAAAGTTGTCCTGAGGGTGAAACGAGTGAATTAGATTGCCTGCTCTTGTAGAAGCACCACAGAAAACCTGAGCAAACAATTTCAAGCATTTCTTGAGACTTCTGAAATTTAGTTAATCATTAGATATGCCACACAAACGGCCCTTAAAATAGTGTTGAGAAGGCCACTTCCAAAAAGCTCTTTGTACAATGCTCTTTTCCAGCTGGAGTCACATGGTAAAATTCTCATTGACTTCAATGGGAGCTCGGTTTTCAGCTTAATCTCTCTATAAAATACACAGCAACTACTCCACAGAAAATAATTGGGTAAGTCAAATGTTGGGACTTTTTTTGTTGGTGGTTTTGGATTTTTTTTTTTAAGCATTAGAGAAACCCATCAGGCCAGAGCTTCTGAGCTGCGTTGTGGATCATTCAAGCAGTTAATCTTTCTATTCCATCTCATGGCACCTCCTTTGGCCTCATATTTCCATTCTGGAAGCCAACTGGGAGCAACATGAGAGGACAGGCACTGGTTCAGGGTATTTTAAGCCCCTTCCAACATGGGCAATGGGAACTACAGCAATTAATATCCAGTACAGTGACCTGGCTATTTAAGTGCTCTTCTCTGCTCCCATGCAGGAGCAAGTGTGTTAGCTCAAGCCAAGCATGGATGAGGTTCCCAGTGTCACTTATCCCTAAGATAATGGAGAAGCACTTCTGCAGTTGGGTGCCAGTTTTACCTTGGCCTCTTGGTGGATGTGGTGTCTGTTGCCTTTCAGCTAGGACTCACAGGCTGACTCTTTCCTGATTTGGACATAACAGTAGTGGACCAAACAGCACTGGGACTTCACCCTGCCCTTCGGCTTGTGCCAAACATGCAGTGGAAACTGGGTGGGTTGGAATGTGAGAGTTACTTCTGCTTCTGTGGGGAAAAAAGCATGAGTTGTACAACATGGTGGATCTTTCTGTTTTTCATGAACATGTTAAAGTAACTCACATGAGCTTGATTTAGAGGTATATTGGGCTGGGGATAAAAGACAGGGCAATACTATTGATTTATACTATGACTACATTTGGCACTATGTCATAGAGATTGGTTTCTGTCTTTTTACTGTGTTTATTCTTGGCTTTGAGGGAAGTATAACAGATGTTCTGAACACCCTACTGCCATAAAAGATTTCTACTTGGGGAGCTATTCAAAAGGCTGTTCAAATTTTGTGTTTTTGTGAAATGAAGGGTAAGCAATATCTTGTGAACCTGTTCATTTGAAAGGAAAGGCAAGGTGTAGTGAGGGCAGCAAGCTTTTCCCCTCATGTTTCTGGACTAAAAATTTACTTCAAAATAATAGTCTGTGCAGAGAACAGTTTATTAGAAAATCATCCTGGATGGTAAACTGTTCATTAATTTTGCCATAATGATTTCCTAGTGATGAATGTGTCACTACTATTGCTGTCACTATTTTATTTGCAATCACTTCCTGAAGACATTTTCTTCATATGCTTAATCTCAGTTAAAATATTATTCATGTGTATTTGCTTCCTGTAGAATCTCCTCTACCCTTAAAAAAGTTTACCTCACGGACATAAAGACTCTGCAGACTGCATCAGTGGCCATCAGAATGGGCAAGAGTAAGTCTCAAGGAAAACTAAAAGCATAAGTACCAATAGCACAAGTTTATTTTTAATTTTTAGCATGTCTCTTTTTGTCCTACTTAGTGACATCAAAAGCTTTTGCCATTGATAATATTCCATTTAAGAGTCCCACAGTTGCAGATGATGCAGCTGATGTCTTTATTTGACTTCCAGATGACATTCTAGACATGATCACAAAAGCATGCTTTGTCAGAGTTTTACTTCCCTATTCTCTTTCTTAAGGAAATTCCAGCGCTGCTGACATGTAGGATATATACAAGACCTATAGTTTTGGATCCAGGCTCACAGTCTCAGATGTGTTTTAGTAGCATCCTTTCTTCTGTTTGTTTTCCTCCTGACAAAACATTGATGCAGCATGCCACTTTTTCTCAGAAATGGATAGCACCTGTCTGTAATGTTACCTGATTAACAAAAGCACCTACAATGTTATTTAATTTTATTTGGTGATGCAAAATCTTGTATTCATTTTCTTGTGGTCCTTACAGACCAATTTTGGAAGCTCATTTTCTTTAGGTTGTCTCCCTGGTGATGACAGTGTCATTGCAAGAGTGATGAGTATATTCAAGACTAATACATAATTATTAAGTAGGGGATGATTTATGCTAATAATGGTTTCAGGCAAGCCAATAACATCTGTAAGTCTCAGTGGACAGACTGTTATGTAAATACAGGAAAAGCTAAACTTTACTGCATTTTCCTATAAAGGCAATGTTTACTAACAAGTTGGATGCCTTTATTTAAATTATAAAGTGTATGGATTGTAAATGAGCACAATATTTTTGAGCGACTCCTGCATGAAACAGTGACCTATGTTCTGACTAAGCATTTTAACTAATTAAATACCATATAAGTTCTTGTTTCTATGGTGAAGCTTTCCCTAGAGCACAGCAAGTGCTTGGGGAAGTTGTAGCTAACTCCGCATATGAACTCCAACTGTATATTTCAAAGCTGCTTTTTCAGAAATGTTGTTCTTTTATTATACAGTTCAATAAGCCATAGTTTCCAACACAATAGAACCGTTGCTTCATTTTCAAACTTTCTTCTACTTGTTTGAATGTACACCTCTCCACTGTAAACAGTAGAGACGATCTGTTTCAAGTTTGAGGTGATCTTTTGAGTGGTTACTCTCCCTCTCAAAGCGTTACAGGGTAAACTCAGGAGTGAGAATGGGGAGCCAGGGAGGTATTTTAAGAAAATAGTTGGTCTGCATTGGTATCAGCTTTCAGGGGGGTCTGAGAATTGTCGGTGTTCATTACAGTGTGCTGAAAATCCATGGTGCCATTTATAAAGCAAGTTGAGAGTAAGAATAAAGTTTTTTATCTATAGAGATACTCATTGATATCAATGACCAGAAAGGTAGTGTGTGTGCTTTCTTGATGTGCCAACCAGTTTCACTCTGACAGCAGTGGACATCTCCTGGTGCTCCATGTCAGCAGGGACAACCAAAATATTAGTGTTCTTTTGTAAGAAACAGCAACATAAATGGGATCTAATCACAGAAAATACTTGCAGAGTGGTCAACCTAATATAAACAACATTTGGGGACAGCTGTAAGTCAGTGACAAATTAAATTTCATTTGAGAAGTGAACACTATGAAGTCAGAGAAATTTGTGTGCGTTTGCTTCATTTGTAGTCTTCAAAGGCTTGGTATGCTTCCAGCTGTTTCTTCTATCACTTATTAAGTGTTACCAAGCCTGAGCTGAGACAGGCCAATTTGGCAAGTAAGTCTTGAGATTTAGAAAATGAGATTAATTTGGTTTCAATTTTCACTGTACAAAACCCAACACCCTTTGTTTTTAAGATTAAGTAATTCTGATAATGAAGAAAAATAAAGAAGTTTCATGGCATATGTTTATCTCTGACAGATTCTCCGTATCTGTCACATATTGTAATATGTATATTTATATTCTTCACCAAATATAACTAAGCCAATACTTCTTGGGAAAATTAGTCTTCTAGTAATAAGACTTTTGTCTACTTACGGGAAGAGGCTAGGCTTGAATGATTATGTTTTCCAGAACCAAACAAGGTAAAAAGCCTTTGATCTGTCCAGATGTTTTCTCTAGGGACATGCCCTTCTCTTTGGGATCTCAATATATTTGTTGAGTCATTAAGTTGTCTCTTTCAGTGTTCATGCCTTTGTTAAACTATTAAAGGTTTCCTTTTTGGTGAGAGCTGAGTGACTGGAATGTACAGAGGAGAGTTATCTTTTGTAGTCAGGATAAGTGTTTATTCTCATAAGGTTATTAGCGAGATGTTTCCCCATGTGAAGTATTAGCAATCTAGCATTTTCTTAGTTGGAGCATTCACTATCTGTGCATCTGACACGTACTTTCAGGAGCTGAAACCACTTCTCAGGTGTCAGATTTTGTGTCTAGCATTAAGCTTTTAGGTCTTTCTCTATTCCTCTTCTGTCAACTTCTACAGCTAAAATGCATATAATTCTTATGAGTTTTGCCCAAGAAACTAATACTATTTTTTTTTTTTTTTTCCCCTTAATCTGCTTCAACTCCTCTTCTACCCTTTCCTTCAGAGCAGTTTCCCAGAGAAACAAGATTTCTCTGTTCTTTAGGTGGTCCCTACAGGCATCTTCCTTCCACTGAGTAGGTCCAAATGGTTAAAGATTTTCTGCTCATGTCTATGTCCTACCTGAGCTGGCCAGGCCCAGAGCAGCCAAAAACTTTGGGTGATCTTGAGACTGGTGATTTATTTCCATATTGCTCCTTTAGGTAGTTTGCACTAAGCTCATTATTCATGTTGCAAAACATATATCTGTATGGCAGGCAATGCTGGGCCATTTATAGGAAATCTGGAGGAATGATCCTGAACTGTCTTTGATGTCAGTCAGGTAACATCACTTTAATAGTAGATGAGATAAAGGGGGGTGAAACAAGACCACCTGACATAATTATACAAAATCTTTGTGGGAAAATTGAATTGCCCTAGAGCTAGCCCCAAATCATATAACATGAGCATAACTGTCACCTTGAGCTAGCCTTTTGTAGTTCTTGTATCTGTATATGATGGTCTGTAGCATTTACTGTGAACCAGTCCCTGGCAAAAAAATTGGAGTTCATTATGGGATAATTTTGGGAGTGGAGCGTCCATCTACCATCTTGAAATAACACTTTGATATTACAGAAAATGCCAGTGTTGCTGTTTCAGGAAGGGAATCTTACTTTGGTATGTGATGGCAGTGAAAACATGGCACCAGGACAGTACCACTCTCCCACTGAGCTTTAATAAATGGTAAATGGAAAGCAATCCTTCCATGTTCTTCCCCATGCTCTATGGTATGGAGGGAGCCATAAGGCTGAAAGCCTCTGCAGAGTCTGTCTCTGCAAATATAAACTGAGGAGTAACATGGTTGCAACATCGGTAAGGATTATGCTATGAACATGGAAAGAAGGGATATTTTGTCAGCCAGTAAATACTGGCAAAGAGCGAGAGAACTCAGTTCAAGAGTTCTAGTGTGCATCCATCTAACTGGGCTCTGGGAACAGCAAGAGCAAAAAGCAGAGATGGATGTCTGGAAGCAGGATCAGCCAGTTCATTTTCCTCTTCAGAGGAAGCTGGGTAACCTAGCTGGATGCTTCATTGCATTGCATAGATATATTTTTGGTTTCAGTAATGGCACGGGTGTTCAGTGGTGAGAAAATATTGATTTTTGGATATAAAAAGAAAAATTAGCATGGCTGCAAGTGGGGATTTGACTAGCTGAAGCAGGCTGTAAGTCCTCCTTTTCTCCAAGGAAACACTTCCATCAGATTCTTTACTTTGTGATAGATCACGTTTTATTTTTAAACATTTTTTGTTTGTTTTTAAACATGTGAAGTGGTAGCAGAATCAAACAGGGATGAAATATATCAAGAATAGGGTTGTTTCTCAAAGGAGTCTAAATTAAAATAATGATTTTTGAATGTTGAAATTAGTTCTGCAGTTTTCTTTGTTCTTTTTTTTTTAAATTTTATTTTATTTGAAGGTTTTCTTTTCTGCTATGAAACTGTAGTGGATAAAACAAATTGCCTGAAAATAGTGGTAAGATTAGCTGTAGTGTGTTTCAATTCATACTTTTTTTCAAGAAAAATGTACATCGACACTGTAAGTTTTCCTCATGTGTCAGGTTCTCCCTCCTACACAGGGATCAACAGAGAAGAGATAATTTAAGTACATTAAATCCAAGAGCTCTGAGCCTTATGCTAACCTGCATGCCCTAACACATGGGAAAGAATGTGCGGGAGCATTCCTCTCGATTTATAAGGGATTCCCATTTCTTGACACCGAATAGGTGAATGGAAATTTTGCTAATGAGAATAGTTATCTACCCGCGCTTCCTTCCATGAAAGTCACCGGAAGACATGCCTGTATTAGACTTGTTTCTACTAGCTGATGTCAGGTGATTGAAACTGAAGTAGGCCTGTGGACTTTCACTAAGTGAAATATAATTGTTTTGCACTCCTACAAATACTTTTGTCAGCACTCAAAGGCATTCATACTTTCCATTCCTCCAGTGAGTGCTCCAGAAGTTATCTTTGTCCCCGGGGGGCACTTTGCGTAGCTCCGTGCAGCATGGTTATTTGGCAGATAAATTCTCCTTGCTCTTTACGAAAAATTGCGAAGCTTTTCAAACAGCTTGGTGATGCCAAATCCTACCTTCCTTGTTCTATATCAGTCCCCAAAAGGTTTCTTTCTTCACTAACTAGTACCATAAATATGTGTGGAAGCTGTAGTTCTAACACCATTTGGAAGGTTTCTATAGGTGATTCTGTAAGCACAAAGATATTACGGGACCAGAAACTCCTCAAATTAATTGGTTGCTACTTAATCATTTCATTTCATGTCAAATATTCTGGCAGCACTTCTTTTAGGATTGCCTATTTGAAAGAAATATTAAAAAGTATGTGGTAAACAGAGTGCTGATGCTGCAGTCACTGACTTTGGTCACATCTAGTGTGAGAGAACCAAGGCCTGTACCACATGCAATATGCATAGTAAAGCCAACTGACACGACAAATTGCAACAGCATTCCTCAAGAAAGGCTTTCATGGTGGATAACTGCTGGAATAACAATATGAACCAGAGATTTTTCAGGACTCGACTGGACAAGGCCCTGAGCACTTAGATCAGACTTTGAAGCTGACTCTGCCCTGAGCAGGGGGTTGGAGTAGATGACTTCCAGAGGTCCTCTCCACCTTCGGTGATTCTAACCATACATTAACAGATCTCTTAACTGATTAACTTCCTCAATGATTTCATGAGATCTAATGGATGAAAATGGAAACATTCCATTGTCATAATAGTAGGAAGCTACAGAGGGTTGTCTGGATGAAAAAAAACACTGTCATCAGCATACTTTACTGTAATGACTGAAGCCCTTTTATAGGTAGCTGAAAGAGATCCTATTCAGCCCATTAAAATCACTTTTCAGAACAGGCATAATTAGCCAATCATTTTCTTGATTAAGAAAGACACTTGCTCCTTTTTTTTTTTCCTGAATATCCACTCAGAATTCTCAGGCTATTTGAATTAAAAACAAGTTTGGAAATATGATTTTATTTTTTCTTGCCAGGAATATGTAAAGAAGATAAAGTAGGCTTTTCTCTTTTCCTGGAAATGACAGGATGTCCTCCAATTGTTAAACTGATTTCTAGACTACAGTTTAGAAACATTTTTCACATTGTCCTAACAATTTTCATGCACTTTTGGTCATGCTTTCTACTATTTTCTTTTGAACAGTAGCTACTTACTCCTTACCTGTCAAGTCTCTGACCTTCCAGTAGATCCTGTGTTGCTGCAGTAAACTGATCATAGTGTTACATTTAATTCTATAATAACTATTTTTTTCTGGTGTCTCCTCATATACTGCTGACTTCAGTGACTTCATCTGCAAAATTCTTCTGAGCTGAGCTGAATACACAGTTGTATCCACTGCTCAGACGTTGTATCCACTGCTCAGACCCTGTTTTTGTATTTTCTCTGCATCAGTGAGAAGAAAAGCAAGAAAGAAGAACTGAAGACTAAGACTCATCAGCTTAGTTTAAGTTCAAGTCATAATAAACTATGAAACTATTTCTAAGCAGATCAGTCTATTTCCTTTCTAGGGCTTCATGTAACTGGCCTTGTGAGCATGGAGGAAGGAGGAAGTTTCAGATGTGTTTTATTTTACTGAGGCTTTTGATGCTGTTCAGATCAGCAAATCAGGGAAACACGGTGTAGATTAATCTACTACAGGGTGGATAAAGTGGAAGAATCAGGTGCTTCATGAGCATGTCTTGTGTCCGATCTCAGTAAATTGAAGGACAGTAGAATTCAAAATGATCTTGACAAATTGAAGAAATAGTCTGATACATTTAGGACGTGATTTTAAAACAAATCAAGCAGTCTGTTGTAGCTTTTGGTGGGGAACAAGTGGTTAAGTGGCAGAAAAAGCATTGAGTGGGTGAAAACACGAAAACGCATCAACAGTGCTGCGACTCTGCAGATGACAAATCCTGAATCATATAAACAAAGAGCTTAGCTTGCAGGATAGATCAAGGTTTTCCACTTGACATTAGCTAAATGTTAGCTGCAGCACTACGTCTAATTGGAGCAGTATGGCTTTAGAAGGATGAAGACTGATTGGAGATAATTCAGAGACGAGGAACAGCAATAAGGAGTCTTTTAGGATACATGATCTATGAGGAAAGATGGAAAAAATTGGCACTCTGCAGTTGCTTAATCAAAAAGGAAGACTAAGGGGAGACATACTGGTCTTGAAATGCATAAAAGGCTGCTTCAGAGATAGAAGCAATAGCTTTTTATCCTAGTGTAAGTAGGATAGAAACAGTGAGTTTCAACTGCAATAAAAGAAGATTTCGTTAGACATTAGGGAAATGTAATGTATTAGGAAAATGTGTGAGGGTAAGGATCATGAAAGGCTGGAAGACCTCCTGAGGGAGGGCTTTCAGTCATCATCATCAGAAAGAGCAGTTCAGAGACATCAATTAGGTTCCATATGTCTGCCCTAAGCCAGGGAGTGTTAACAGATATATGTTAACAGGATTCTCCTCTTGCTCAATTCTGCACAGTCCTGGGAAAACCCATAAGCTTGTGGCTGGGGCAGGGGGCAGCGGCACAGATGTGTTGTATGTTGTGTGGAGCATCTTTCTACCCTGTCAGCAGCTCACTGTTAACCTCCACTGTTAACCTGTGCTTGAACTCCCACTCCCTACTGTGTCTACGTGTTTACCCCATCCTTTTATCTTTTGGGCACTTTCAGTTCAGTTCCTGGTGAACTGCTCACTCTATGCCTCTATGTAAAAGAAAAACACATGTAAACTATAAATAGAATTACTAGTAAACCATGAAAGTTAATAGCTCTATTTCAGGTAAGGAAAGCCCAAGTGGTCTGGAAGAAAACCCAAGCATGTTACATGAGTGCTGATGTGATCTAGGCAAACAGATCTGATATAACATGAAAAGACTGAAACAATGGTCTCTTATGAATTTAAGTTACTTTCTCCACTGCCTGGATTTTGCAGGTTTCTTGTGCTATTTCTCTGCATTTATAATCTTTTTCAATTGCTAGAAATGTGCTGCTGGCTAATGATATATAACTGTCTCCCTTCTATTACATAATGTGTATTTGCTTTTAAATATGAACAGGAATATAAATGGACAAGTCCTAAAATCTTGGGAAATTCCCTGTTCTATTTTGTGACTGTTTCTGAAACCTCATTTTATTACTAATGTAGTAAAGAAATGGGAATCTTTCAGCTGCTTTTTTTAAATGACCTTTTTTGTTTTTTCTCAAAAACATCTGTCAGTTCCCAGCAGTGTCAAGTGTAGTCTGTCTGACCTTCCTCTTATTTAAATACTGTAAACTGTCTCTGCTGAAAGCTGGAAATGTCTTCAGATTTCTTTTGAGGAAATTTTTAGGGATTCTACAACTTTGATGTATTCAAAAAGAACTGTGTAGTTGACCATTTACTGTCATAGTTGCTGTGTGACATGAAGCTTTTACAGCTTGCACTGAAGCCAAACTTCAACAGCTCTCTGCAGACCACACACCAAAAGCAATTGTACCTCAGCAAGAATATATACATAGAATATACACATATCTGTGCAAACATGCATGACATACTATTAACTAAGGACATCAAGAGCCTGGTCAGAAAGGACATCCGAAATCCTGTACACATTGCACACAGCTTTACATAGGATACGTGATCTCTTGCCAAACTATGCAAGACTGCAAAATGGACAGCTTTGCTTTTGGTATAAACTTTAAAAAGTAAAAGTCCTGAGACAGTCCCTCATAAAAGTCATTGCACAAAATCTGTTCCAAATACTTTAATATCAATCGTTCCTTAAGATTAGGAGGATAAGACTGAGAATAGTCAAAGACAGTGGATTAAGTCCCATAACAGACAAACAAAAGGGATAAGTTTACATTAGGGATTGAGAATGAGTTTGTTTGCAATGCTAAAACTATTCTGATGATACCTCCTTTCAGGTGGTCTCTTGCACTTTTTCGTCAGACCAGGGCCTCAAATATCAGCAGAGGGTGACCTTTGAATCTGTAACAAGCATGTTGCTTTTCTAATGAAAAATGTCCCACATTTGGGCCACTGACAAGTAGCTCAGCGATGGCTTCTTAAAATAGAAGATCAAAATTTTCTGAAGCTCTCTCGCTGCTGAGTGTGCTTGGTCCTTTCTGACTCATAAGGGCAAAGGGACTGTGAGCTGGTTCTCCGTGCTTGATTTGGATGCTGAGGAGTCAAGAGTCAGATCTTGGGGGGAGAAAAAGGACACAGGAGTGAGATGAAGAGACTTTAAGGCAGTCAGTGGGAAGAAGAGAAAACGTGCCTGCCTTTTTCATTTTTTTAACCCTCCTGTCTCTGAAACATGTCTCGGTGCATCCTGAGGGGCCTGGGTGTTTTCCACCGGTCTGTGGAAAGTATGGTGTGGAGTTTATGTCATTAGATATACTCAGAGCATGGTACAGCATGTTCTAAAGATTGTGGGGAACAGTCACCCCAAACTAACGATCATCCTGAAATGGTTGGTCACATCTGGTCTCAGTCAGGGACAATATACTTTAGTCACATTTAAAAAACAAATCATCTGGATATCAGAACAAGAATTTTCTGATTCCCTCAGTAATTTCTGTAAAATATACAGATTTCTGTCGATCTTAGAAGTGATGAACAAATGCTCTTTTATCTGCATTTTGCCTTTAGACTGACCTGAGTTCAGTGTTGGTTTAAGGTGACTCAGGGTTTAAGGTTTATCCAACAGTGAGGCTTTCTTTTTCTGTCTGTTTAGGAAACTGATGAGCTGGGACACAGCCTTGTCACAACAATTACCTGCTTTCTCTAGCTCATTCTCCAGCCTCCCCAATGGGTAAGCAGTGCACCTTTGTTAGTCTTGTGGATAACTGGTAGCCTGGGATATCCTGGAAACCTCCCCAGCATACAGCTCAGTGCTGGTGTGTGTGCTTGAACAGCAAGGATTGCAGAACCCTTCCCACTGCCCACATGCAGATGGGCCAGACTGACAATTACTGAACTTTTAAGTTCTTGATTTAGCAATCCCAAGATTTCTTTTAGATGCAATGTGTCACATTCTAAGTCATCTTTCTTTGCTTCGATAAGAATAGTTAGTTATAAATTATACTCTTTTTCTGCTCTTGTTGCTTTTCCTTCCTGTTCTCCGCCATCACAAAATTTTGTAGCCTTATTCTTCTATTTTTTGGTAAAATAGTAAGTTTGTCCTGTCTCAAAAAGCTTAACAGAAACACACAGAGGAATTTAGGCACCTAGACCTTCACTGAAATAATTTAGATGTTTGGTAGCTAAATAGTAATTTGTGTTTATTTAAATATCTCTGTGGACTTGGCACTTGAATGCCAAAGTGAAGCATAATAGGTGGAACACATTTTCACTTTCTCTGCTCCCTACATAGATCCTCTCATTTCCCCAAAATTATATAAAAAATAAAAGCTTAATTTTGGGGCAACTACCACAAGTCACCATTCCCTGCATTGCAAAATGGGACTATGGCAGAGGACAGATGAGGATGCTGTAGTAATGCTCCAGTAACAACCTCAGCAGATATACTGTCCAATTAATTAATTAAATACCACGGGTTCGGTCATCCATCTGCTTTGATGTGTTATATCAAAGAATTGAAATAATACAAGTACCTTTCCAAAACTGTCTGAGGTAGAAGAACAAGCCCTTCTACATGACCAAGAGAGGACATCAACCAGGAACATCCTGTTTGTGAGGTTCCATGGCTTTGAGAGGTATATGTGAAGGGCAGAAGTGTCTCAGTAGAAGGACAGTGACTGTTCTGATGCCTGTGGCAGCATTCCTGGCAAACCCAGGCATTCCTTTTTTTTTGAAATTCCTGCCTGTTAATGCAGGTTGAACCAGCATAAACTACCCAAGATCCGATCTGCAATTCAGTATCTGGAGGGATAAACAGAACACTCACTGAATGCTTGATTGACCTGCCAAAATTGAGAAAGGGAAGCTGGAAGAAGATGTGGCAGGATCTGCATACCATGTAGGAGTCCAGAGATCAGTGAGGATGTGCTCTTACAAGCACTTATAACATGTGTACATGGCAGATTTGCCAGTTTAATAGTTTTGAGACAGTTTAAGGTGTAGTTGTATTGGATCTGACTCCCTTTGGCCCAGTAAGTAATATCATATGGCAATGATGATTTTGTGCTGGCATGAGTTAGGGATGTGTTGTATCATAGATTTCCTGGTGTACAGTCTGTTCCCTTGTGGGGATTTTGGGGCAGTTTTCTTGGTGGTTCAGCCTTCTGTTTCTCAGATCTGTTACTGTCTCAGGAAGCAGCTTTTCTAAGCAATGTCAGAGCTAGTTATTACTTGCATCTTGTCATTGTGAAAGTAATGTTCTCCTTTAGCTTCCCACCGAGAACTACCAAGGAATGCTTGCAGCATGGATCTTGGCTTGTCTAAGCTTCTGCCAGCCTCTGAGCAGAGCAAAATATGTTGCTGTCCATTGGCTTCCTTCAGTGTTAGGCTGTATGCAATACAGAGAGATTGCAGAGCTACAGTGCTGCATTAAATCACAGATGGAGTCTTGATGGTGCTCAGACACAAGGTATGTCTTGCAGCCTGCTGTTGGTCCACCAGATCATGGATCCCGTTGTGTTAGAGTGTGTGCTGGAGGGGTTGGGCCCACGGAGCAGAGATAAGTACAGGTCTTGGAAAGGTGAAGAGGTGACTGCTCCAAGGGTAATCTTATCATTTCACTACATCTCACACAGCCTTCAACATTGTCTTGCCCCATGCTGCTCCCATTTGATGCTTGTATGCAACACCTCAGGGCACTTGTCATGTGGTTCTGATTCATGGCAGCCACAGAATGATTCAATCCACATCATGGTCTGAGAGGGTGGCTTCCAGTTAATTCTCTATGCCTGTGCTCTGTGGCTGTAGATTAGCCATTAGTGGTCATCAGCTTTGGCTGAGGATGTCAGTAGTCCTGAAGTGAGAAAATAAAACCTGTCATTTTTCTCTCCATTGCTCTTCATTCTACTGATTTGCTCAAAGTGCTGCAGTTCTCTGCTTGGGCCATCTTGTGAGGTGGTTGGCACTTACTGAATGGTCCTGAGCAGTACTGATCCTGTGCAGAGTATGTCTGGGGGAAAGTGAATACCGCTTTTCTGGAACATGCATGATTTCATTGTAGCTTTAGCAGTACTGTGATCCTTGGCCTGGACCTCTTGTGTGAGCAGGATGGACTGATAAAATGGGATCCAAGGAGTACAGGAGTCAGAAGCAAAGGAGAAAGAAGGTTCCACAGGTATCTTTTTGCAGGATAGCTTTATATAGCACCCGTCCATGGCAGGACTTGCCCAAGACAAGAGCAGATGGGTCCAGGCCACATGGACAGGGAAAAGTGTCCCCAGAGGGTTAATGAGGAAGCCTGCTGTCCTGGTATATACTGCACCCTTGTCATGAACTACTGCTCAGTAAGCTATTGCTGAGCTGTGCCTGTGTTGTGTCTGCATCTCTTCCCGAAGAGGTAATCCAACTGGCAGTGGAAGCCAGTAGCATGCAACTGGAGGAGTATGTGCAGCAGGGAGGAAGGCTGCTGGGAAGGCATGGTGAGAGATACAGCTCTGGGACCTGCTCCAGAGGTGGGGAAGAAATTAAATCTGGGGCCAGAGAGTGTTGTGAGGTCAGGCTGGGAGTTGTCATGGATGGTGTGGCCCTGCTCCAGGGACCAAGCAGGCACAGAGGCAAAGGGAGCAGAGCAGGGAGCAGCAGCACTCTCTGCATGACCTGTTTCCAGTTGTAAAGATAGAAAGTAATGAAAAACATAAATATATGGGAAATACAAGCCAGGTAGCAGCTTGCACTGCCCTTCAGTTATCTCTTAGAGTTACTGGGGAACTGAGGTTAATTCTGACTGTCTTTGTCTATGAGGGATTTCTCCCTCCCTTCTTCCAAGTTCTCCCCTGGTCACACGGGCAACACCCGCTACCATAAATCCTGGGGGCACAACTGCAAACCGGCAAAACTTTTGGGAGATGTTGGGATGTTTCTAGAAAGGATCAACAGTTTGCTTGATCTGCCCATGGCATGCCCAATCTGGCACTAGAAGGCCACAGCTGGCTTTTGCATATAGCCGAGTCAGAGCCTGAGGCTGTGGTTTTACAGCAGGAAGTCCGGAATGTCAGTATCAGCCAAGATGTTCTTGCTCCAGCTCTGGACCCAGGCACATGCGGTGTGTTGCTGCTCTTTCAGGAGCACTAGTCCAAGTGTGTACTCAGCTATCCTGCGAGCTGCCTCAGGAAGTTGATCTGCCCTGGAAAAACAACTTGGGAAAAAAGAAAAAGGGTTATCTTTAGTTTATTTTTTTAAATGTCTAATCTGTTCCTTGATATATGGTCTGGCGTGGTGGTGAGGGCCAGTGTGCCAGGAGTAGGTGGCTGACAGGCCTGAGCAAGGCTACTTTAAGGCACTTTGCTACCAAAGCCTTGTGTTACAAAACCATAATAAGAATTTCCCTAAGGATGCCAGAATGACCATGACGTGGTGGTGGATAACCACACTGCTGCTCTGTCTTTACTAAATCATGATAATAACCTTTCTTCTTCACGTAGACTTCCTTACAGACACAAAAGAGGTGATTATATGTTTGATTAGCTACTGAATGGCAGAGCAGAAAATGTAGAGGAAGACAGCAGCCTGACAAACAGAAAGAAGTTTTCTACAGAGTGCAATCCAAGATTTCTTGTACAATGTATGACTTTTCGCTAACGCTGTCATGATTAAAACAGAGAACTCTTGAACAATCTTCTGCTTGCATAAGAAACTTGCACTGCCATGAAAATGTTATGATCTTCATTATACTCAGGTTCTGAGACAGCTCTGTGTTTACAGAAGCTGCTTCATAAGTATACACTTCTAGAAGTAGCTTTACTTTTTACCAATTACTTTTGTTATATTTTGGTCATTTTTGTCTAAACAGAATTATGTTAGTGACTAATACAATTTTCTGCTCCTTGCTGCCTTTTCCCAACAGATTCCTACCCAACCTTTAGCCACTTTCAAGCAAATCTCATGGTGGCATAATCTTAAACACAGCAAGTTTCTCCAGGTGTGAAAACACCGTGCAGTTAACAACTGATTTTGACTTCCCATGCTGGTGACATACCTACTTGCCCCAGATAAACAACCAAAGGACTGAATACTCCTGCGGGCATGACTGTCAAAGTGTTGCACAAGCAGCAGAGTTAATGGCATGTCAGTCTTGCGGAGTCATGGCTTGTGCCTGGATTCCTGTGTCTAATCTAAGCAGCACCCACACTGTAGCTCTTTCTTCATTATAATATCTCCCTTCTCCTTGTCTGTTTTTCTGTGACCTGGAGAACCTCTTTTATTTGGCTGGTATCCTATTGTCAGATTTGCTTGAAATTGGTCAGAGAGTATAAAGCCATTGGGAAAAGGAGGTAACACCATGAAAGGCAGACAAAGTGCCACACATCAACAGAGTGATCACAGAAACCTTTGTGTTGAACGTGACAGTTTTACTGCCCCGTGATGGAAGGAAAGGGAGGCAGAGTGGAGCAGAGGAAGTGATGCAGGGGAATTCTCTAGTCCGTGCAAAGCCTGCTTTGGATAGCTTTCTCCACCGAAGCAGACAGCTGCATTTGGGAGCTGCCCAGCTGTGGCAATGGCTAAGCAGACCTTGCCATAAACCTCTTGGGTAGGTCGCAGCTATGGGCTGCAGGAGCAACTGCCCCGGCCGTACAAGTGGCACAGGGTATTCTACCTTTCTGCTTCTGGGGAAACCTCCAAGTACGAAAGAACTCTCATCTGCAGGAAAGGCCTTAAATCTTTGTTGCTATAAAAAGGAGGGAACGTTGGTGTCAGAAGAGTTTGCTGACTTTTCCCTCTATCTCCTTCCAGGAATCAGGAAGCTAAAGGTCACTCTATGGAATTTCTCCATCCCCAGAAGCCCTTGCCTTGGGAATGCAGCCCCAGGACTGATCCCTTCATGAGCAGCGTAAGCATGGTCATTCTGAATGTGTGTTCTCTCTTATCTCTTGATGTTTTCCTTTGAGATTAAAGAGCCTATTGCTGGTATTTGGTTGGATTTAATTTGGGTAGAGTGGAAGAAGCCAGACTTCATCTCTTTATATAACTCTAGCCTAGCCCTGGGGACAACTCTGAATCCCTAGGGACTCTGCTGGCTTCTCTTCACAACTGGTTCCAATCCTCTGCGTTGTTTATTGTGTGTGTGTGTGAGATCAGTAAAAATGAAACACTGATTAAAAGTTTTCTGATGGTGGTAACTGAAAAGGCAATGTGATATGTAGAAATTATTTCCTATTCCACAATTTTTGAAGTAGTTTTTCTTAGTATCTGTTTGCTTCTTTGCCATGCGATCTATAGCTCGTCTTATAAATGTGCATTTATACACACAGCAGATCCGTGGAGATCTCCACGGACCAGGAACAGCACACAGAGCACCTGCCAAGACCACAGGCACATTCCCTTTGTAAAGACTGAGCAGAAATTGAGAAGTTTCACCATTTGGTGTCAGAACAATAGCTAATGCCTAATGAATTTTCGGTTGGCAAACAGGCAGCTGTATCACCCTTTCGTAACATTATTGATATTATTGCCAGCTAAGTTAGACAGCATTAAGGGCCTCTTTGAAGAAAAATACTTGTGGCTCTTTTTATAATTTGAATGGTATTTCCAGACTGACTTGCTGGGACATTTTTTTTTGGGAAAAAATAGTATGCAGGATTAAAAATTAAGGAGCCTGCCAACTACAGGCACCCTGTTACCTGTGCTAGCATTTGCAGACTCTTAAAGGATCCTGGCTGCACAATAGCTTCAGGGAGGTCTAAAGGTAAAGTTCTGGGCTGTGCCTCTCAGGTATGCAATACAAAACTTCAGGTGCTATGGGCTGTGTAAGCCCCATTCATGTTCTTCTGGGAGCTGGAGGAGACTTGGGTGTAATCCAGTAGAATTGGGTGTTTATGTAAGTGGTGACTGATTTATCATTCAGAATAAAACCTGGGCATTTCATTGTGTTATCTGCTGTGCAAATAGACTAACTATGGTAATAACTTTACAACAAGGATTATGTTTGTTTTTTTTGTTTTTTGGTTGGTTCATTTCCCACCCACTCCTGCCCCCTCCCCTGGAGGACTGTTCTTACTCTACATGAGTTTCATACGAGAGAAAAGAATAGCACAGAAGATTAATTGCTAGATTAATCAACAAAGAAAAATCATGACATTAATGCACCACCAAAAATTGTTCTTAAGAGAGTGTCTGAGATAGGAAAACATCTCTACAATGTGAAGGCCCAAGCCCCTGTGACTGTTCATTGCAGCTTTTGTAGGGATCACTGGATTTGATCTGTTCATCATGGTGTTAAGAACTAGAACGTTCTCAGCAGTGACCAGGTAGAAAATTCACATTTAGATTCTGATGATTTAGATAGGTGCCAGCCCACAGGTTTAAGCAATATGGGCAGCAAGTTTTCTCATGTATCAGTGCAGATGTATTGAATTCAGTAGAGCTTCTCCCATTTAATCAGCTGGAAATATAGATTCTTCTGAATTTTGAAAATTTTAATTAGTTTTGGGCTTACTTCTGCTCTTGATAGCTGGGAAAGTCTTAGTGATTTCACTGTGAACTGAAGCTACAAATGAGAGTAAAATTTGCATATAGGTAATTAATTTTGTAATTGCTAAGTATGATTTTTTGTTATTTCTTTTCAGTGACGTCTACATAGTTTTGTTCTTCCACATTCTATATGTACGGATGTAGGTCCACTGCCCCATTGAGAGCCACAGACCCTCTGGGTCTGTGGGGGGAAAAGCTGTGCTTTGAGGCATGCAGCGGCTGTCTGCGATCCCTGGGTAGGTGTTGGTACCCCAGCTTCTGGTGGGAGGACAACTCCAGCCTGAAGCGCAAGGCAAGCTAGAGGGACTTGGTGGAAATGGCATCTGTGATGCGGGGTTTTGTTGGCAGTTGCTTGCTGAGCCACTGAACCAGAGCTAGGCAGGCGCAGCAGTGCCAGGCCAGTGCCTGGCGCCTTCGTGGTGAGCAGCCTTGTTCAGGGCTTGCCATGCCAGGGGCTCCGGCAGCATCTCTGGGTGCGTGGCATCTAGGGGCAGGGAGCTGGCACACCCTGCAAGAAGATGAAAAAAGAAGTCTTGATTAGCATGTAGTGGGAGGAAATAAAGCAACTGTTCCCTGATTTTGAACAGCCTCATGCAAGCTCAGTTTAAAAAAAACCAAACCAAATAAAAAAACACTTCCTGTAGCGCTGAGATGACACTCTGCTGCAGTGTGTTAATGTTCGTATTTAGACCTGGCTTTAAGAGAGCTCAGACCAGGCAGGAAAGGGAGGCAGCCTGTGCATGGTTTTATAGTGGTCAGAAAAAGATCTGCACACGACTGCAATAAAACTTTCGCTTAGGATGAGAATTTAGAGTGAAGGAAACAGACAAACAGAGCAGGCAGATGACAAGCAAGCAGCCACACAAAACCAAACCACTTCCATGTAAACAATCCTGGAAACTGCGGCCAGTACGTCATGCCAAGTTTGGAGAAAGGCAGCACATGAGACCTTCACGCACCGACTTCATGCGTGGTGTCTTACTTCTCTTTCCTTTTTGGCCACATCAAAGGGAATATCTGGGGATGGAAGAGCCTGTACCACCAGCACTGTGGAACATGACAACAATTATAAAACCTTGCTCCAGAGGGGAAGTGAGAAGTGATGGAGTGAGAAGATGGAAGGACTTAGCTAGCTCTGGTTAGAGTGATCAGATGTTTGGTTTATAAGGGGCAGAGGGGAAAGATCCTTCTTACATCTTTTTAAGAGAGAGGAGGATGTGCTGCTGGGTCAGATGAGCAGTGGAGGAGCTTGGGCTGAGATCCAAATCTTCCCCTGTCATGAAATAACAATGGAAGCACAGTAAACATGCCTGGCACTGCTACTTAATGGGTGAACACTCTGCATCTTGTTGGCAAAATGAGAAGAGACGCCACCAGAGAGCTTTTTGTCAGGACAGCAGGGCAGTCTACATACTCTAAAATTGTCCCAGCCAAGGGGTATAGCTGATCCTCCTTTTTGCAATGGTCTGTCCATTTCTACAGCATCTCTGTCAGCTGCTGCCACAAAAACATGACACGGTCATCTTTTGCTGTTTACTCGACTCAATTTCTCCCCATTTTCCTTTCCAGAATGCTTGCTCTGTCCCTGTTTCAGCTGATGCCATCAACTTAATCCTCTCCAGAGACATATCCTGTCTTTTATTTCATCTCACTGGTGTTAGCCTTGTTGTTCCCACTTAGTGCAGATCTCTTAAGACTGCTTTACTGAGAAGGCAGGAAACAAGATAGTTATGACACTGTGGAAACAGCCTATTGTTTCTTTTCCAGCAAACTCCCTCTGGACAACAGTGCTGGGAATAAGCTCTTTTTGTGGAGTGTTTTTTGGGAGATGCATTGATGGCGTATGTCATGGTAAATTTGCCAGGCACAGAGAGTCACTGCCTTTCTCTGGGGGGAGGGAGCAGAGAGGCACTCTAGGCTGTCACAGTGGAAAAGCAAACATCTAGAAATGCTCCACGAAGGTCCTTGAAATCTGGGCTATTTCCCTTGTTAAGGGTGGATGCTATTGAAGAAACCAAGTGCTGGAAGCAATGTGTCCTGAAAGGCAGGACTTCTGATCCCTTCAGCTAACTAGAAAATATACTTCTACCCAGCCCACACCTTTTCTGTCCTAGTTTCTGTCCTAGAATATACCTGTGACAGAGGAAAGAAAATGAAGAACCTCAAGGAAAGGCTGATAAAATTCCTCTTCTTCCAGGGGCAGTCTTGCAGTATCAATGGAAAGTTTCTGTGCCGAACAGGATCCTTGGCAAGGATGCACTGCTGCCAGGTTGGAAGCAGATGCCCTCAAGAACAGGCAAAGCATCCTACATTCTTCTTCCTGTTTGCCCCAGGTATATCACAGCAGGTTGTGTGAACAAAGCTGGGAACTGTCTCCTTGTCTGTCATCCTGAACCGCACATGGTGGTTTCCAAGATAGAAAAAAGACGGGCACATATCGGATAGGAGGGGTTGGGGAGCTCAAGGTGGCCAGGTTCAAGCTATTTCTGTTGTCAGAACAATTCTTTGGCTCAGTCCCTGTGTGCTCTCAGGTTACTCCCAAGGAAGAATGTGGCTGGCAGTAGCTTGCACCAATTATTCTGGCAGTGGCAGCCTGTTCCTTACTGGTGTCCTCCCCTAGCACGTACACACTTCACTGGGTGGTTGCACTATGCCTGAACAGTAGCTCCAGTGTTTTCAAGGAGCATCACATTGACCATGTGTTCATTGCACACCCAGTCTGTGTGTGTAACAAATCCAGTTTTCTGCAAACGCAGCAGACCTGCTGTTCTTGCAGAAACAGGCTGTATGGTTCCAAGTGCAGGCGATGCAGTGGTGTGACAAAGGAGAGGGGTGTACGTGGCTTACCGGAGGGGGCTAAGGGAACCGGCTGGGCACTGCTGTGCTATGCAGTGATGTACAGGGACGTTGGCTGTGGCAAGGAAACCGAGGACTAGACAGCTGCACCTTAGGGAAAAAGCACAAGGCTAGCATAGAACTTTGTGGGCTTTAAGGTACAACTGAATTGACAACCCCTAAGTAACATCGACCAAAAAAGCTTAGATGTTCTGGTGTATTTCTGTCCTCAACACTAGGGATACTAGAGGCCATAACAGAAATTTAAGTACAACCCAAGAAAATAGATAGCTTGACGTTTAAGAATAGGTAGGTGAAGGATAGGGAGAAAGATATGTGGCCATATATGCAGTTTGGCTATTATTTTTGACACCTTCATTTAATATTTATGTCCTGGAATTATTTTGGGTCAACATCTCATTAAGTATCAAACTTGTATGTACTATATTTCCTTTTCCTTTCTCCTTCCATATTAGGTAATATGAAGTTCTCTTCCTGTGATTTACCATGATGCAACACAGTGTAGCCCTTAGTTTGGGCTTTTCCCTACACATCTCAAAACCAGAGTCTTCTTCAGTTCCCTTTTTTTATTCTTTCCACACATGGATGGAACTGAAAGTTTCTGCAGCCATTGCATAATGTCGCGGGCAGCCTTTAGGTGCTACCAGCTATCTGGAAGACCTAGTTTAAGTCCTGCAGTAAGGAGACATCATCCTATTATAATTCCACTCTAACTTGCACAGGTAGAAATTAAAAGTAATTCTATTGAAATGAATGAGTTATGCCAGCCATCTAAATGTGAAGAAAAAATCAATCTATTAATTTCCAAGGGACCCTTCCCTTTAATAAACTTGGGCTTCATTTAGTGCCTGTTGTAAGCAAGGAAGCACTTTTTTTTACTATAGCTAGATATCCAAAATTATCTGCATTTAGCTGCATTACCTACAGCAATGGCATGGGAAATGCCTTATGTTGACATCAGTCAGGCCAAGGCAGAAAACTGACAATCAAACATACAGGCAGCCATAAGACCTGTTATGTTTTGTGCTGCAGTAGCGTCTCTTACTTTCTTCCTTTAATTTACAGGTTTTTTTATATATATATATATTTAATACTTTACCTACTTACCTATGCTTTTCTTCTCATACAGCCTCCATATTCCCATGGGTCAGATAGGAGGACACAGAGCCTCCAGCAGTATCTGCAATTTTCTGTCACATCTCAAAGCAGCCAGGATCTGGTCCTAGACCTGCTTCACTACCAGATGACCCACTTGCCTCTGACTCCTCATGGCAGGGTAACTACCCCTCTTCACCCTCTAGGCACTCCACGTGGAGCCTCCCTAGGATGTACAAAAGTGTAATGAGACTAGTGGGCGTAGGGCTGCCATGATTACAATGCTGTAAAGTCCACCTGATTGCAGAGTAAGCCTGATGGTATCTGCAGTTACAGTGCAGTTACAGTAGTGCTCTGGGTACTCGTCCAGTGCACTGATGAACAGGGCCTTGAAACCCTGAAATCTGTCAGTGAACTGAAAGGAGCCAAACACCAGGATGCTCAAGGCAATCCTCATACTCGCCTTGGGGAAGGTGGTAGTGTAGATATACGGGAGACTTCCCCAGAAGAAGTCGAATTGCTGTTGTCTGGCTCTGATGTTAAGGCAAAGTTGAGAAATGTCCATCAGTGAATTTGGGGTGCTGGACTGGGATGGGGTTGTAATGTGGTGTCTGCACAATCTCCGCCTTGTTCTGTTTAGTTAGCTCTTTCAATCTGCAAGCGATAGCAGTGTGTGTTCCTGTAAATAATACAGGCCTGTTTTGGGAATCTGTTGGGACTCCCTTCTCCTGTATCAGTCTCCTCCTCAGCCTGGTTTCCAGACAGGTCCTTTCCTGCTTCATCTTATATTCCTGCTTATATCCCTTATGTAATCAGCTGTGATTTCTAGCTGGGTCCCTACCATGTATTTACAGTTCTTCCTAATTATTAGGACTGTCTTCCTACAGTCCGTCCTACATCTGCTCTGTGATGATGCAATCTTGAACACCCAGAGAGAAACTTGCTGCCTGTCTGCCTGGCTGTCACCGGTGCTGCTAATCCCAATGGGAGGCAGGAAGGCATTAGGTTGGTGTTGTGGTACCCAGTGGAGGTGTTTGCATCTGTGATGCACCATCATCTTTGTTGCTTTCATTCTGGAGGTGCCCCTAGCTTTTTGTTATCTGGCATAACTAAAAGTAACAGATGTGCAGATGGAAAAAGAAAAACAGATTTCTAGAAGCAGAAAGCAAATTTTGATGTGTGTTTCTTATGTTCTGGACATCTGTACCACTGTGGCCACATAAAGTGATTGCATGTAAAAAACAAAATATGACATATCTATATGTCTGCAGTTACAGTGCATTTACAGTAGTGCTCTGCATATTTTAACGTGGATGTTTAAATGCTGCTACAAACGTAGAGCCTTGGAAGGTTAGTGAGTGTACAGAGAGGCAGCTGAGATTAACTGCTGTCAAACGCAGAAGTTCTAAAACTGCAACACATCTGTGAGTCCTCAGAATAACTTTTTAGATGGTCACATTCAGTGATTGACTGTTTTGCTGAATCAGGCTATGTTTTGGCTTATGATGATACACATTGTGACTGATGTGCCAGATCCTGGTAGTATTTTAGCTATGCGACCACTGGCAGCCCTCCAGCACTATGTTCTGCTAAATATTTTACTATTGCTGTGGCACATGCTGTTTGCTTTACTTACATTCAAATGGGCTTTCTGTTAAACATTTTCCATATTTCTTTTTCTTTTCCTCCTCACTTCATCAGAATGCAGCAAGGCTGACTGCTGGTGTAGGGAAAGGTGCCACAGGAGCCAGTGCCCAGTTTGGATCACAGACCTTACCTCCAAGCTGAAGAGTTACATAGCATCTCAAATGACGTGAATCTAAATGGCAGATTAGATCCCCGTCTAGGTTCAAGCTCCCAAAATTGTTTGGAATCCAAATTTATAGTGGTAACAAACTAGTTCACCAGTGTCATCTGACAACTGATGCTGGTCTTCTTCAGGTCAGAGATAGACCACAAAATAATTACATCTGTAAGGTCTTAGTTAGTGCATTGTGATCAATGCACCAACAATGCTGACAAACCTCTGACGTGAAAGGAATCCCACCAGTAATGGATGGCATGCAGGACACATGGGTATGTAAGATTTAGAGAACATGATGCCTGTTTCCCGGTAGCCTCCTTCTTTATTTTGTTCATCTAGATTATCGCACTGTGGAAATTCATGTGCTTTCATAACCCATTTAGAATATATTTATATACAAAATGATGCCTTTGAGTTAGGGATAGAAGTACTTATTTACCTTGCTTAGTTTAAGGTGTTTAGTATTATCGATATCCAATTATCTAGTTTAGATTAAGATTTATTTTAGTGATAAGGTATCTTAAATAGTTTCCTCTGGCACTGAGCAGTGTTCATGCTGGAGTTCCCACCTGTAAACATCCTGAAACCTGCTTTGAACAACAGTGCCTGAATTTGTGTGTTTAGGGAAGGGGTTCTTTCCTAGGAGGTTGACCATTTGTTAGTGATCTTTAAGAGAAAACTTTAATTTTGAATCTAAAGATATTTGTATTTCATTTGTTCTTCTGTCTCATTTATTATTATTGTCTATGACTACTGTAGCTGCGCTGTTGCCAGCAGAGTAATGACATCTAGTGGAGCATGGTGTGTTGGCTACCCTGTGGGGATGGCAGCTCAGGTAAGGCACACCAGGAGTTATGCCTTAAAAGAATAGGTCAGTACCTTTTTTGATTGCTTGCAATGTCCCAACAGTGAAGAAGGAGTTGATTAATTATAATGATTCAGAAAGTCATTAAAATGATTCAGAAAGAGCTGCAGTCACAAAGAGCATAAGAGCTATGGTTAAATTAAATTTTAACGACTAATTCCAGGAAATACTGATTTTAGACAAATCACAGTTACATTAATTTTTCTGGTAATGCTCTGGCTGTATCTTGTAACTAAATACTGAGAAGATGAGTAAAGCAACAAAGCTGTTACAGCAAAGGGCAGGGGTTAAAGGACTCTGCTTAGCACAAAATGTTAACATCTTCTTCTTGTAATTTTCAAATCATAACTCCTAACATTTCCAGTCATTTAATGATCACTGGAAGTTAAGAAATGTATTTAAGACCTGACACAATAACATAAAAAGGCATCCATTTAAAGAAATAAACCACTTATTTGTGGCTTTGTTACAATAAGGATGAGGCAGGAAAGAGAATTCCTTAGCAGATCCTTAGCATGACAGCAGAATAAAGGAAACGGATGCACAGAGCTCTTCTAGATCATATATCTAACTAGGTGAATACAGACTTCATCCTGATGAAAGCAATGTTTCTCCTGGAAAAGAAACCCAAAGCATTGTAATACCCAATGATTTTGTACATAGCCCAACTCCATGGGGCTCCTCACAGAGCAATATTTAGACGATATGTGAAAATGAGCCAGAACAGGCCAAGTTCTGGTGGTGACAGCAAACTTGGTCATGTGTAAAATACCTTTACACTTGCAAAAGGTGCCTGGTTAGGAGCCAAGGAAATTCATTTCAGCCATTATATTTTTGCCAACTATTTGTGGAACTAAAGCACTAACTGCATAAATTCTGCTTCCTTTGCTGAGGTGGTAATGAATACAGGAGATTTAGCAGAAATAGATTGAGATTTTTTTGAGCATAAGATTTTCAAAAAGGACCCTGGACTAGGCATTATGTATCCCTAAGCATATATACTGCTATGTGAGGAAGAGTCAGAAGTCCCTACTTGTTTAATTCTGGATTGTAACGTACACAGAAATGTATGCATCTAAAAATGTACTCCAACTTTGGGGACTAATTAACAAGTTTCAAAGGTAGATAAGCAAAGGGACAAAGGTAACTGAACTAGCATGCTTAATCATGCTAATGTGATCATGCAGAAAAGCAGGAAAAATATTCTTTTAATTTTTGTGTGTTTGTCATTGTGCAGAAGATATACTTTTCAATGAAAGGCTGAACAAACTGGTGCTGTGTAGCCTATAGGAGCAAAACAGATGAGGCGGGCAGCATGACAACAATGTTCAAATATGTAAAAGTGGTTGTAAAAAGGAAGGGAACAATCTCTTCTCCATGTCATAGTGGGTATGGCAAAGATATAGAGGACTGAAAGTACACCAAGAGTTCATTTTCATATTAAGACAAACTTTAAGAGTAGAGATTGTGAAACATCAGTATGAATTACCTAGAGAGTTTTGAAGTCTCCATCTCTGGAAATCAGACAAAAACATTTTAGTTAATCCTGCCTCAGGGCAAAGGACTGCAGTAAATGAACTTTCAAAGTCCTTCCTGGTCTTAGAGACCCAGAAACTAACCAGTAGCTTTTAAAGCAGAAGGACTGTGAGTGTGGTGGTGGATGGGGCAAAGTCCAACTGGTGGCCAGTCACTAGCGGTGTTCCCCAGGGCTCAGTTCTGGGGCCGGTGCTGTTCAGAATCTTTATAGATGATCTAGACGTAGGGATTGAGTGCACCCTCAGTAAATTTGCAGATGACACCAAGCTGGGTGGGAGTGTCGATGTGCTGGAGGGTAGGAAGGCCCTACAGAGGGATCTGGACAGGCTAGATAGATGGGCCGAGACCAATGGCATGAGGTTCAACAAGAACAAGTGCCGGGTCTTACACTTTGGCCACAACAATCCCATGCAGCACTACAGGCTGGGGGAAGAGTGGTTAGAAAGCGGCCCGGCGGAAAGAGACCTGGGGGTGCTGATCAACAGCCAGCTAAACATGAGCCAGCAGTGTGCCCAGGTGGCCAAGAAGGCCAATGGCATCCTGGCCTCTATTAGGAATAGTGTAGCCAGCCGGTCTGGGGAAGTGATCATCCCTCTGTACTCGGCACTGGTGAGGCCGCACCTTGAATACTGTGTTCAGTTCTGGGCCCTGCACCTCAAGAAAGATGTTGAGGTGTTGGAGCGAGTCCAGAGGAGGGCGACCAAGCTGGTGAAGGGTCTGGAGGGTCTGACCTATGAGGAACAGCTGAGGGAGCTGGGGTTGTTTAGCCTGGAGAAGAGGAGGCTCAGAGGTGACCTTATTGCAGTCTACAGCTACCTGAAGGGAGGTTGTAGTGAAGTGGGCGTCAGCCTCTTCTCCCAGGCAACTAGCGATAGGACAAGCTGACATAGCCTCAAGCTTAGCCAGGGGAGGTTTAGGTTGGACATTAGGAAGAATTTCTTCTCAGAAAGGGTTATTAGACATTGGAACGGGCTGCCCAGGGAGGTGCTGGAGTCGCCATCTCTGGATGTGTTTAAGAAAAGACTGAACATGGCACTTAGTGCCATGGTCTAGTTGACATGGTGGTGTCAGGGCAATGGTTGGACTCAATGATCCCAGAGGTCTCTTCCAACCTGGTTGATTCTGTGATTCTGTGATTCTGTGACTGTGTGCATCTATTTTAAGGTGGCTGGAATTTCCAGACCTTTCTTTTTAAATGGGAACTCTCTCTGGAGTCCATTGTTCAACAGGAAAAATTCTTGGGTTTCACCTTAGCTAGAAGACTTAATTTCCGGTTTGATATCATAAACAGTACTGTTTTCTCAAAGAAGAAAGTCCCAGATACCTTATTAGGAATAAAGAACAAAATAAAAAAAAAAAATCCAAAAGGACAGTGTAGTCTGAAAAAGTAAAATCTTTATAGTGTAACACTGCCTTGACAGCATGTTATTTGCCCTTGTCACCTCCTGCAATCTAACCCAGATTAGTCCCACAGAAGAATTTAGGTACCTAGTATCTCAGTAGATGCCACTGTCTACAAATGAGTTCTCAGTGCTGAGCTGCTGAGCTCCTGTGCCTTAGCAGCGTTCACAAACTGGACAGTTCCTTGGCTGTCTTTCCTGTGCCATGCAGTCCACTAGGTAACTAATGTGAATAACCTAATAGCTTAGGCATCCCCTGGAACAGAGAGAATCAACTTCAAACTTACACAGCAATGAATATTTAATTACACATAGTGGAACTCCTTCAACAAAAGTGATGAGGAAAGGGATGTCCTCAAACAGGCCAGACTTATGCTTCTGAGAGGTGGGAGACGTGCATGCAATTTTCTGCTCCAGACCAGAAAAGGGGATTCCAGACAGGTTCTGCCACATCTCGTGAATGTTAACATCTACTGCACCAATTAGTGTGGGGTCAGAGTGCAAGAAGGAGGAAGAACATCTGACTTGCGTTTCTGGTTTTAGTAGTGTGGCAAGACACCAAAGAGACAGGCATTGTCCCATTTTAAGTCATGCTTTTAGCTCCAAGAAGGCTGTTCTAGTATTTTTAGATTTAAGAAGTCTGCTTTGGTTTTTGGCTCTGTCACCAACTCCCCTGTAGACTTATCTATACTAAGGTTGTCTGTAAGTCAGTCCAGATTTGTTAAGGCTAAGTGATGAGTATAAACTGATGACTGATTAGATCCTCAGGTGGAATGCTGCCTAGAACAGAAAAATTATTCTTACTTTCTAGTGATAATAGTTCGCCCCTTCGGTTCCAACTGCTAACTTGAATCCAAGTAGAGCAGGATTCACATGAAGTCCTATTTTGGACTACTTACAGCTTCTAACGCTTTCTTTTCCTTGCTGAAATGTTCTGGACCTGCTTGCTGTCCAGACATAATGTATTGATTTGATTTGACCAACAATATTTTCAGTCACATTTGGAAGAACCATTTCCTCCATTTAAATAAAAAATGAATGCATGACTATCTTTCTTTGGAATAGGTTTCTTCTCTCACAGTTGAGAGAAAAAAGCAGGTAAACAGTATTTCTTTCTGAGAAATGCTTTTGCATGTTTTGTTGGTAGTTGGTTTGGACTTGGATGAGTTAGGGGATGTTGAAAACTGCATTTCATGGAGGATCTGTGTGTTTTTATTGTGATGTATGTAGGAATGCCTTTGGAAGAGGGAGGAGGAAGCTTCTGTCTGAGAGACTGTTTGACTCCAGCCCTTACACAGAACAGAGCTTTTATCTCGTGTCCAGCCAAAAAATCCCAGCTCATGAATTTACTCATCTGTTTTCATTTACAAATAAAAAGAGAGCCTAAAAAAATGCACTGACAGCAGGTTAATAGTCTTACAGTTGTAAAGGCAAGCAATGATGAGAGGAGAAATAACCCCATGAATTTTGTATGCATCTCCTCGGCTCTCCCCTACAGTCCATAGTCCCTTGGTCACCAGGTAAATGTAAGTCTGCCTTGCAGTCCAGAGGCATTGAGCCCCAAGTACCTTGCAGTGGGGCCACAGCTCAGGAATCCTTGGAAGCACCTGTTAGTGTAACTGTTCAACAAATCACTTAACCCCGGCTCCTTAAAGCATGCCTAAGAGTACTTGCCCATGTAACGTATTATTATTTAAATTACATTGAGTAACATTGCTCATTACTTTCCTTATAGCATCTTTATGGGGTGCTCTTTGGAAGTTCCCCAGGCCAGCATGCCTGATGTCAGGGAAAGGCTTTTGAGTGCTGTAGGGAGATCTGAATAAAGCTCCTACAGTAAGACTCTTTCTCAGGAAAGAAGTCTCAGTAAAGGAGCTGTGTACTTTGCACAGCTAGTTGCTGATTTGCTGTTTGCTAAAGATACATAAATAGAGCTAACAAAAAAAAACATAATACATGGAGTACTTTGCAAGCTCTGATGTCTTCTGGTACAGGATTGTATATTTTCAAGCAGTCATGGTCGTTCCAGTTTTTCTGATGGAAACAACAGCCATAGATTTTAGAAGATTAAAAAAAATCCTGGCAGCAAGCTTCCTGAGGTGGTTATTCCCAACATTTATATAGCTAGAACAGTAGTCAAAACTGCATTCAATGCATAGTTATTTAAAATGATAGGCTAACTTACAAGCCTGGAAGAGAAAGAAGTCAAAACCATTTGCAATAGCATGTTGTAGCAATTAAGGGTATTATTCATAAGCCAGTTCCTCCAGAAAACCTCTAAGCTGTCACCACCCACCCCTTCTCCTCCCCCATCTTCATCAGTTGCTTTTTCACTTGATTATGGTGATACAAAGACTACCCTTTGGAGGGCCAAACTTCGGGACAGCCATCCTGTCTTTCCTGGACTTTCTCAGCCATTGCTAACGCCTACCTTTGACTGGTATCTTGGCAGTTGCATAAGTAACAATCAAGTGAATGTCTAACTCTCAACTGTTTTATTTTATGTGTGAACATTCATTAAGACTTTACTGCAATGCACACTCCTGTTGGTACAGGTACTGCAGCACGTACTTCAGTAACAGTGCCAATTCCAGATTTCAGTGTTCAGTTTGCAGCCCGGATGTTTTGTTATGACAGTTTTTTCCATGTGGTATTAAACTTAAAACTAGTGATGCCAAGTCGTCGGCTGTGCTGCAGCGGAATTTGGCATTGCAGCGTGGGACTTTCTTGAGCTGCTTAATCCTAGGGCTAGTTGACGGGAGTCATGCTGTGCTCATCCTCAAATCTGAGGAGCGTTACAAAAGCTGTCACACGACCTTCTGTAACATTGTAGGTGTAATTTTAAGTCTTGTGAAACACGACTTGAGGGATCGCATGTAAAATTGGAGTTGGAACTGGCTCAGCCCCATGGCAGGCTTGGCTCTAGCAGGGCAAGGCTTTGTGCCCTTGGCAGAGCCAGTTCGCTGCTCGCTTCGTGTGCAAGTCCGTTCATAAAATGTCCTTTCCCCGTGAGAATAATTCATCCCCCGGAGCCAGCCAGCGGGAGAGCCTGGGAAGGCGCAGGGGGAGGCGGCAGGGGCAGCGCTGGCAGGCTGTGCATCCCTGCCGAGCCGGCCGGGGGTGTGGGGCGGGAGGAGGGGACACGCGTGGGACCACCGGGCCCAGGCTGCCACCTGCTGAGCAGGGGCCGGGGCGGCTGCTGTCCGCAGGCAGGCAGGCTCTAGCGCTTACCTCCCTTCACCCCCAAAAACAACCCCCGCCCCCACACGGGGTGGTTGTTTAAACAAGTTCAAAGGAATTTAAATCTGAAGAGATTTGATTGAGAGGTTCAAAAATACTGAATTATTTCGTGACCACTATCCATTCCTGGATAAATGAGGGGGCACTGTCTGGTATAAACTTAGTTGCCCCCCTGTTCCCCAAAGCACAGGAGTAGGTGTTGTCCTCACGTCTTAGACACAGACCTTGAACCTCAAGACCCTTTGGGATCAGCCCAGATCATGGCTGTCCTTCCCCATGAACTGCAGTGACACCGGCAGTCCCCACCCGGAAGAGCAGAGGTGCCCGGGCCCAGCCAGCCCCGGCAGTGATGGGGTCTGGCTTGCCAGAGGCCTCACCATCAGAGCAATTTGAGGAGTCGTAAAATGATCCCTGCAGATTCAGCTGTCCCAGAGATATGTCTGGAGAGGGATCTTCATATAGTATGAAGGAAGGACCAGGAAAAGACCAAGAAAGAGAACGTAAATCTTCAGATATTGATAGTCTAGAAAATGCATCAATCCCATTAGTGACTGTAGGATAAATATGCAGGAAATGAAACTGGGTATTTCTGCCTCATCATTTCTTGTTCATATCCAAATGACACACACACATACAAGTATATGTGTGTGTGTGTATATATATATATATATATATATATCTCCTCTTTCGTGGGCAGCCAGTTGCATGGACACCACTGCGGGAAGATGTATGGGAGCAGGGTCAGTGACCTCTACATGCTGCATGCCCCCGGCCGCAGGAAGCTGGGTGCTGTGCCTCCAAGGACTGTGCCTTTGGCTCTCTCCTGCCATTACTTTCCATCACTAACTCTTCCCCTGCATTCTCTCAGGACCCTCTTTTCAGAATCCCTGTACCACAGGGATTTTTTGCTGACTCCCCACTAGGTTGCCTGCTATGAAAACAGCACTTTGTCACAGTTTCTGGTTTACTGAAGGAGCGAGAGACCTCTGTTTAAAGCTATGGGAAAGGGCCCTCTAGCACTCTGTCTGCCTCAAAAGTCTTGCTTTCAGTTTGGAAAGGAACTTGAACTAAACCCACCAAAAAGCTATCCAGAAAACACTGACTGTACGTTAAGTTTTGTGATTGTTCCCATATCCCCCGTAATTCTCAACTGCAGCTCCGTACTAGAGGCCAGATACATATGGTGGGCATTTTTCCTCTTGCTACCCGTGGGACAGCAAGAATGCAAGATTCCCTTTCAAGTTCAAAATCAAAGTATTGACAAACAGTAAGAAAGAGAGGAATGTGAGTTTTGAGGTTGTATCTTCCCTCAAAACAAGGAAACTGTCCGGCTCCAAGGCTTTTCCCAATACAGTTTTATTCTTCTCACAAATTTGTTTGTATTGTGTTCCTTCTCTCTTTTCCATACAGGAAACAAGCCTACGGCTCTCTCACACTTTAATATGCTTGTCATGCTCTCTGTGCAGAAACATTTCAGATTCTGTACTCAGCATGTCATTTCTCAGCCCTGTCAGCCTGCAGGATAACTTTAAAAATAATTTATTTCATATTGCAGCAATCCTGTATACTAGATCTGTCTTGAACTTCTCATGCTTTCTTCTCGTGCCACACTGTAATAATGATCTCGTTTCTGTCTCCTCGCAGGTGTTCAGTTTGCTGGCAGGGCAGCAGGAACTATTCTACAGTCTGCAGCATGGGTGAGCAGATGGGGTAGGTGTGCGCAAGCAAAATAGCCTGTGGAATTTCTGAACAGACCCCTCACTCGTGCAGTCACTTTCAATTTGCAGGAGACTGAAGTGTGATCATCCTTCTATATTTCTACGTCCCTGTTGTTCTATTGTTGTTATTTTTAAATAACAATTGTTCTAGTTTTACTATTTAAATAACAAATGCAAGTGTTTTGCAAAGTTTTGGCTTCCTGAAGAGGGAGCTTCCCCTTTGAAATCTGCTTTTCAAAATATGCCAAGTCATTCCCTGGGCAAGTTTCTCTTTCAGTTTCCACTTGCTTTTCTGATGCTGGGTTTCCATAAAACAGGAGAGTTCTGGTCTTCAAAGTAATTTCTCTTGCTTCCAGTTTTTCTTTTTTTTTCTTTTTTTTTTTTTCCTACCTAAAGCTGAGAAAAGAGTTATTTTACACTGCTCATGACACAGCCTTGTCTTTTGGGAGAAAGAGGCCGGTCATTGCAAGTGTGCAAGGTACAGAGCATGGAGTAAAGATATCAGAACTATATTTCATCAAGCAGCTAAGGTGGGGGCAGTCATCTTGCTTATCAGCATGAGACTTGTCGCTGACTTTACTTCTGAGAAGGAATGGTGAGAGCGAAAGGTGAAACAGTGCTAATACAGCCTGCTTGGTATGATTTTCCTGTGCAGCTCTAGTTTGAAAATGAGGCCAAAAGCAGGAGGCAATGGAAAGCTGAGTGTGTTACTGTGGGTCAGCAGAACTAAATTGCTTTCTGTCCCTGGTCCAGGTACTTTAAGCTTGATTGGATAGCTCTACGTGGCACTACTGACTGCAATGTAGACACATATATACTCCTTTGGAAAACCAGCTGCGCAATATCCTCTTATTTGATGCACAGTGTTCTAGTTAAGAAAAAAATTATGATGTATACTAACCACTAGAGTTAATGGCAGTCTGGGTTCAGCCTTGCAGACATCTCCTAAGGAGAATATGACTCATTGCTCAGGGACTTTTTTTTTTTAACCATCCTCATTGTACTGAGGTTGGGGAATTCCGGTGTGATGAAAGAAAAATTTCTCATTCTATTTCACTGCCACAAATTTATGAGGTTTGGTGCCTCCATTTTAAGATCTGCTGTGTTCAGATCAGTTATACTAACTGACCCACTGAAGCCCTGAGAGGTGGACAACCTTAGTTTCTGGTGGCCAGATGCCTCACTGAGAGATAAAGCCAGAAGCCAAGAAAACCTAAAGTTCAAGCCAAGAACCTGCCAATATACCTTTAAGCTACTTTTGTCTTCCTGGGTGGAACATGGTACAGGGAGTAGCCTGTCTACCAGGGCTTGTGAGAGCATGGAGCTTTCCTTCCTTCCTGTCCTGGCTGTATTTCTGCATACCTGCAATGTAGGAAAGATGGCACAGTCTACACCACTGCCATGCTGCTTTTCTGAAAGGTAGACATATTATTCTCCTATATATGTAGAGTCTGGCCAAACCGTGGCAACAAACAACACACTGTCACAGCATGTCAGATCTGTACACAGATAGCACAGACACAAGTCATTTATACAATGCTACGCCTTAATCTGTTCATAGGTGCACAAGTCTGGTGCATGGATATCAAACCATCCAGCTATAGCAGCCTGGAGGTTTTCCTTTGAAAAGCAGCACAGTGTGGGGATTTTGGTAGTTTAGCAGTAGCAAGCTGATTGATTAGACACTTAGAAAATGCAGAAAGGTTAGAGGCAAGAAGCTCCAAAGTGAGGTGGAGCACTTAGCATCTATGTGGTGCTTGAGACCCAGGGAAGAGCTGTACAACCTAAACTGGGTCTAGGCTTGGCAACAAAACATGCTCTGTGGCCTTCAGACCTTCCACAGGTCAAGTCTATGAAAGGCTTAAAGTTTTTGAAGATAATCCAAGTCCTGCTTTTCCTTTCAGGCTCCTGCTTAATGCCATACACAGATTTCTAGGTGTTTTCAAGGGCACCATACTACCCTTCCACCTACGTCAGGTCTAGCGGTGTGACCTTTTGGAGCAGCCCCACGTGGCTGTGGGTGCCAGTGTTGCTCGGGCGTTCATTGCCTGCACCTGGCACCCGCTGCAGACCTGCCCTGCCCTTCCCACACCCCTGGGACCAGGTGGCAGCAATTGACCCTACCCCACACGCCATCACACCCTGGCTGGCAGCTGGGAGTAAGCCCAGGCAGGTCTCCTCATGTTTTGGCTGAGTCTTAGCACTGTCTGGAGATTCTCTCTAGGGAACTGATGGCAGAGGCAAAGAAAGTAATCCTGCTTACTGTGTGACCTGGAAAAATCAAACCTTTCCACCAAGGTCTCCTCTTTTGTTGAAAGGTTTTGTGGGACTTTGCATAAATGGGTGTGCGAGCGGGAAAGGCCTCACTGCAAAGCAGCCCAGCACTACTGGTTCTTCAAATTTAGGAGCTGAGCCCTCTGTGATGGAAGAAAGGTAAGGTGTTTTTTTTTTTTTTTAGGAGAGTGATCTCCCTTTTTGTGATTTACTGACCTGAGTAAAAGAAAACCTAAAAATGACATCTATAGGTTGGCATGGCAAGAAGGAAGGAGAAGTCATGCACTATGTGGATTTATTTATTTTTAATGACAATGATGTTTTCATTTTATCAGCTCCTGCATTAGAAAAGATAGTGTCGCACACTTGCGTATGAAGACTTCACAGCTTGTGCAGGTTGCCTTCCAAAAATCATGGTTCTGTTGTGCTGTTTCAGCTCCTGCTTCTTTGAAGGGTTTTAACATCAGAAAAGACTTGCAATCATTGCAAAGAACAAGGGAAATAGTAATTTGTACTCAGCACTGGGAGCTTTTGCATAGAAAATTTGCACATATGTACGCACATATAAATACACACACACATGTACAAAACTCTGTATACACACACACAGAGGTGCTTTTATACAAGGCAGAAATCCCATTTACAACAGCAGAATTTAATTATACAGCAACACCTATATTAAAAATTAATCAGGTGCCTATTATGTAATTTTTTTATTCAAGTATTCTTCCTGGTACACATCATAGACTCTTAACACCAGAGTTTTCACTTTAAAATTGTGGGATGTTACATTTTCAATTTAAGCAAAACATTACATTGATTAAGTAATGCTACTTAATGGTTAAAACCATACATTTAGACTAAACCTTTTCTTCAAATAATGACTACTTCTTTCTTCTTGTAGTGAATCCTGTATCTGGACTCTTATATTGTACCTTTTAGTAAATAAGCTATAAAACTTCTCCTCCCAGTTCTTAACAACTTAAAAAAAAAAACCTAAAACTTTTTTGAAGGAAAGATACTGCTACAAAAAACATAATTACTGCTTGTTCATATAGCTTCCTTGAATCAAACTGTCAATGAAAATGGCATTTAAAAGCTTTGTTACTTATATTATTAGAAAAACACTAATTCAGTCAGAAATAATTTTTAAATTACTTTGTGCTATGTCTCTTCCAAATTACCAGAATAGGTTTTACTTAGCTCAGCACTATCATTGTAAGAGTTTCTACTTTCCTGAGTGCAGGTTTTGCTTTGCTCAGTGTCATCACTGTAAGACTGTGCCCCTTCCTGACAGCTGGAAACAGCTGCCTTCAGTTTTTCCTCAATTTTATCAGCTGCAGTGCACATTTTAAACTCTCTCAGGCTGCTTATTAGGGTTCCGTAGGCTCCTTTTATCCCATGTCTTTGATACCAGGCTTGAAACAGCTTAATCTTCTGCTCAGATGTATCACTAACGTAATCCCGAACAATTTGATCTATGACAGGTTCTGGTACTTTGTGATTACGAACAAATGTCTTGACTTGTTGGAGCGTCATCTCCCCCACAATATCAGCAACATGGCTGCTCAGGTCAACATCTAGAAGCATAAAAGAAAATTAATGCTCTTGGTACTTTTATCTTACTGGTTTTTGTCATCTGCACTCTGAGTTGATACTTTTCCTATCCAAAACATATTAAGATTCAGGTATTCATGACTCCGTATGTTTTATATGTGATTTTTTTTTACAATGTATAGTGGGTCTGCTTTTACGTTTTCCTACCAAATGCTAGGTAATTCAAATATTTAGGTTTGCATCCATATTGCTTTCTACTGCTTGAAATAGAATCTCCCTTCCCTCTGTAACCTGTTATGTCCTTTTCTGTTATTAAAGTCTGGTCATGCCTCATGTACCTGTTTCGCTCAAAATAGAGTTGGGAAAGGTCTTGGAACAGGACAGGTCTTTTGTTGTGATACAGCCTTGGAGCTTATGTTCTCTTCCTATTGTGTGTTACTACTGTGGATTTGCCCTTGAACAGGTAGGTTTCTTGGCAGTGCTTAATGGCTGGACTTGATGATCTTAAAGGTCCTTTCCAACCGAAAAGATTCTATGATTCTAGGTTTGTGTTTCTGCAACCCCACTGCTGGGTGTGGGACTACTCTATTATCACAATTATCCATGATTCTAGAAATCCAGCTTGCTGCCTCCTAGTGTCTGTACTATGTGCAGAACAGAAATTCACCTGTTGTCAGTTAGTAACTGCTTCCTACAGAACAGAAATTCCTCCTGAGGCAAAATTTTCATGATACCACTGAATGCCTTAATAAGCACAATATGAACTGGCGTTTCGTTAACAAGTGTTCACTGTTGTGCTAGAATGACAGCTCTAGGCAGTGGCAAAGTCTACAGAAGAATACCTGGTTTTAGTGTAGGATTTATTTGTCTGTATTTTTTTTCTTCTACTGAATGTTGAGAAAATACTTGTCTCTTACCTGTGTTTATGAGAGGTACATTCTCCTGAGAAGAGAAGCAAGACAGAAATGAGTAGAAACAAGTTTTGTAGAACGCCTACCTTGTGTAAGAGGATAAACACATTTCATGACACTTGACTTCTGTAATATTCTTTTAGTTTTCTCCATGATTCCCCTGTTCTATGAGCAAGGGAATCAGTTCGGACAGACAGACCTCTTTTGGCTTGGGTAAGCTTGGGGAATCACCTTACAATTGCTATTGCCTAAAAGTATGCATGGGGACAGGTACCCTGGGTCAGTGGAGGCCTGATAATTTAATGAAGTTTTGATCTTGCTCATGTAACTTAGGAAGCACATCAACAAATTCTGAAGAAATAATACAAGGTTTCTCCTACTTCTCCCAAAAGAGTCCTCATGGTGAAATTTACTTCATGTTATAGAAGAGAGGCATGCACATGCTTGGGGAGTCCAGTGTAATTTAAATGAAACAAAGTTCCTTGCATGAAGCTGAGTTTTCTGTGATCTAAGCAACAATACTTACATAAGAAGCCTCTGTTTTGGGGACTACTTCACCTAGGTTCTCCTTGATAGTAAGACCCTTCTGTTTTATCTTATCTGAAACAAAAATGCATTTTTAAAGTCGAGGACAGAGTATATCTCTCCTCTGGTCTTCAAGAATATAATACATCTGAGTAAGCAGCTGAGTATCCTACTCAGAGTATGATAGGATAAGGAATAGGGAATCACTTACAGCAGAATATTGCTCCAGCTATTGCTAATAGCACTGATATAGTTATCAAAGCAGTGGCCCATGATGGCAATCCTGTTTCTGTTGGAACATTGGAAACATTACATGAAAGTTAAGTCAAGAAATGCAATACAGAACCACACTCTAAATTTTAAACAAGATTGCGTCAGATTATAAAAGCCTTTCTGTTGTCTCCTAATGGTAGAAGCTACCTCTGTTGAAGTCTTACTATCATGAATCGCCCCTAAAAAGGAGTAATAGCTCCTACATCTGCACAGTGCCCAAGGGAAAAGAGCAGTCATGCTTCGCAGGTCAGTATAGGGCCCAGAAGATACGGTGCCCTTAGCTGTCAAGAATCACTCTGGGTCATTGTGTAGAACAGTACAATTGCAATACCCTCTCGAAGTACAGCAGATGCTAGACCATGCTTGGTTTTAAAATGGTACCTTTCATTCTGCACACAGTGTCCGAAGTTGAAGTACATTGTTTTTCAATTATGCCATTTTCACATCTGCAGAAAACATGAACAAAAATTATTATGGGATTTGTTTCTCTCTTCATAAACTCTGTCAAGAGAGCAAATAAAAATCTTCTAACACTTTTTATGACCTAAATATTTGATATATCAAGATGTTGGAGTTTGAAATTTAATAGTTATGAAAATGGTATGGAAAGGTAGGGAGAGGAAAAAGGTGCGGAAATGATTTTCTAGATGTAACGGTAGGTCACACAAAGACAATGGGAGAGCTCAGATACTTCATTACATTTTTTGAAAAGTGTATACAAGTTTTTCTGCGTGCCTTTGGAAAGCCTGCATGGATGCAAGTTAAGTTGACTGAGCTAAGACAGCTCAACAAGCTAAGTGCAAAGTATGTTTTTCCTCAGATTATACATGACCTTAGCCTCTGTCTTGAAACTGGCTGGAAAAAAGTGTGTTAACATATGATATTAACAATTTCATATTTAATGACGAAGGCATAAACTTACGTGGTACATGGATCACAGTGCGTACATGGTACAGAAGAATTGCAGAAATGGTTCTTTGCACAGGTGCATTCCGTGTTCTGTGCTGGGGTACAGTTCTTTGCAACCTCCAAACCTAAAATAAATTTCTTGAAGTTTGATAGTTTGAAAAAGTAGGCCTTAAAAGCAGGCCTCTGCTCACAAGCTCTTGTCCTCAGACTTATGTGCTTTTAGCTCTGCCCTTGCTGGCTCTGGTGAGACTTAATTGTAAGAACAACACAGCCTTTACAAGGAGCCCTTCGGCCAGAGTACTGGAGACAGGGAGATGGCAAAGAGACCTCTGCTGCACAAGGGCTCAGAAACCAGCTTACATGATAAAGCACTTGCTAGAAGAGGCCTCATTTGGCACTGCCAAATGTTGTCAGCTTCTTTTTCCCATTCAGAAGTGTAAAGCCAGAAGGAAACTCGTAAGATCACATAGGCCATCACCCTGCTTGATGTCAGAGACAGGTTCTTTACTCTCCCTGACAGACAAGTTTTACCTCTTCTTGAGGACCTCCAGTGGTGAGGAATTCTACTCTCTCTTTTTAGCTAACATATTCCCTGCTTAAGTATCAAAAGAAGTGAATTAATTTTCTCCTATCCTCAGTGTATATGATGAAGCTATCTCCATCTATGAAAAATTATTTCTCAATTAAAAAGTACTAGAATTATCTACCTACTATGAAAGCTGTTTTCATAGGCATATAGGAATAGAAGTGAATTTTTGAGTTATCACATTCAGTGCCCTGACGTAACAGGAAACCATTTTCTCTTTCATAATATTTGATGAAGCTCTACTGTGAAAACAGTGCTGAAGCCATTCATGGAAATATCAAACACGAATGATCCTAAGAATTGTTCTCATAGAACTTCAGTAGTAATTTTCCTCCTGCCTAATGTTTTCTACTGACTTCTCTTCAACTACATTATTGTCCATGGTGTAATATGATTAGTCATCCCGTTACCTTCTTTCCCCTTCAGTTTAACTAATACTTTCCTTTGTGGCACTGTACAAAATGCTGGATTGTTTTGCTGTACTCAACTTCATTACCCATTCAAAAAAGCTTCTTATAATAGCTAATGAGAGGAAAATTTTCTATGCATGTGGAGGTGTTACAGGAAGTGGAAAGCACTAAAGATTGATATTCCACCAGTGATCTGAGTACAACCATATTGGAGTTAAGAGCTGTCTCTCTGCTCACCAAACTCAATATTGGATATGAGGAATGCAGAACTGTCATTCCCTAAATCCAGGTATATTAGAACTACAGGACATCTGTTGGAACTGCTAGAAGATCAATTTAATAGATTTAAAAACCAAAAAGTCTATGATAGATATTTATGCAACAGGTAGTGAATTTCTGGAACCTAGTGTCCCCCAGCAGGTTCACGCACAAAGGGCTCATAAATGGATACTAAAATGACTAAGTAGGGATGGACCTTCTAATGTAATTTCCCACACCTGTGGATGCTGGTAGCCTTTGCAGGGAACAAACCACAGAAAGCAGAGAGGTTGGTTTGTGTTTTCTCTAAATAGCATCTCTCGCCTCCTCTGCTGAATGCAGAGTGCTGGGGCAGGTGTCACTGGCCTGACCCAGCAGGGCATGCCTCATAGTCTCATAATTTGATCCTATAGCCGACACAGCATCTCAAATGTATAAAAGACATCACTCTGTCAGCTCCAGAAATTTTAAATAATATTATTAATTACATGAAAGACTACAAAGAAACCATGGGGAATTCTCCCACCCCTGCTTCTTATAACACCCCTCTTTTAAATAGAGGGTGAAGAAGAGAGAGCTTTTCTTCCTTGACTCTAACCAGTTTGTATAGGGTCTGCTTTGCAAGGGCTGCTTTGGCTGAGCTGAGCTAGTTATAGGGAGAAATAATGGACTGACATAGCTTGCTCTTCTTCCTATTTTGTGCCTGACGAAAGGGAACTGGGGGATAAACTTAAGACTTTGTCATGAATTCCTTCATGTACTACCACTAAAACATTTTAATCTGCATGCTACCCACTATTCAGGGATTGTGGAGACTTTTCAGTCAAACCCTGTATCAAAAAAAGAGTTTTTGCTAGAGTTGCTATTTCTATAGACATACCGAATGTGCTGTCACATGAAGAGCATCTCAAACACTCATCCAAATCATTGACATGATCCATGTACTCCTTTCCATTTTCACATGGAACACAGTGTGCGCTAATATCTGTTGGGCAGCTGGTATTTTTAACAAAACCTGTAGAGACAGAAAAACAAGAATTAGGATTTGCAATACCTTTGGACAGAAGCCATCAGCTCTAAGACCTATGTCAGACTTTCTTTTTAATCCCTAATACTTTTTGATTGACAAATATGGACAGAATCTATACTCTTTGTGCATACATATACGCTCCTCAGGAATGAAGTATACGTAAGATCTGATTATTCCCCCTCTTCCTTCAATTTAGGACTGAAGGAGAACACGCCAAACAAAACTGTACATGCAAAACTGGAAAACCCGTGAATATATGGAGTCTTGTAGGCAAAAGCTTGTGCTTGCAGTTTTTAAACCTCTTTCCAAGATGTGTATGTAATTCTTAGTTTTTTGGTGACAATCATGTTATGTGAGAACTACTATCTGTAGTGAAGAGTTATTGGTGCACTGAGCTCAAGAAATACTTCTGAAGAGTCTGATGTCCTGTAACAGAGAAAGATACAGCTAGAATGAATCATTGCATCCAGGAAACCACAGCAAGCCACTTAGCTATCCCAGCACAAAGCAATTGTGTATGTTGTCTTAATGACTTTTCAACACAGTCTTATAATGATACTCACCACGTTGACATTTCTTGCAACACTTAACATCTAAATTGTATTCATCCAGCTTACACTTAATTTCCCTCTTAGCAATGATCCTCCTTGTAATTAATTTATTGTGCACTGTATGTATTAGAGCTTCAGTATTATTTTTGCACTGTGTTTCAATAATTAAGACAACCACCTAGGGGAGAAGAACAGCAAGTTATACATAAAAAATGTCAATGACTGTAGGTATGTTTTACTACTAGCACAGTTACATCAGTACCGTTACTCTCTTGCTAAACACATTGATATTCACCCCCTTATTAAAGTTGTTCATTACTTCAGAAGAGTTAATGGACAATGAGGACACACACTAGATTTAATGCTATCAACCCTACCACTACAAGTACTGATCATTTGAACATTAGTGCTTGAGAACAGGCCCATATGTCTGAGTTGTAACAGATGACCTCATATGCCTGATTATAGTGCAAAGCAAGGGAACTCCCAGTATTTTCTTGAAAAACCTTCTCTGCCTCAGATCGCTATGCCTAAATCTGCCCTTTCTTAGCCAGTAATAGTAATCTTCCATAGAGAACTTCCTTAATTCAAATGTTATCTTTCTTAATTTCTTGATGCACCTCTGAAGAATAAAAAAATTGAATGTTTTAATCTCGGCCAAAACCACCTGATTTCTAAAATGCTCTTGTTCTCACTTTGTTTCCCAATTCAGTTATTTTTCTCTTAGTAGATGATGCCTATATATTCCTGAAAGAAGTATCACTTTCCTTTCAAATTAATTTACACCCTGATCCATTTATTTGAATGCACTGTCCAGTTAAATTGCATAGTGCTTGTTTTTTCATTTTTTTTCCAGTTACTAGTGAGTAGTAACTTTACTAGCTGTCACTGTCCTGCCTTTTTTCATGATTATAAGAAAGCACTGTGGACCAGAGGGCAAGCCATTCTTTTTTCCTATTTTGGGAGTAAGGTGGGGAAATGAAAAGGATAGATCTGCTATAGTTTGCCTTCCTCTTGGTAATGGTTTTTGGGGAATTCTGTATATACTTGGGATGCACTAAGTATGAGATGTCTATATAATGGAGCTATGTAATGCTTGTTGGCTGGAGAACTAGATTCCCTCCTAGAAATATTATTATGCAGGACAGCCTGCCTTTACTTAACCTAGTTTCTCCTGGTAAATTCTGAGTGATTTGAACTTGGAGTGAAACTGCTTGGATGCTGACTGTAACTTTAGTTAGATGCAGAAAACTTCAATTATCTTAAATATTAACTTACTAAAAAATGGGTTTGGATTTCAAACTGGGCTCTCAAGTGAAGGAAGTGTTATCTGTGGCTAATTAATTGACGTAACCAATATGACCACTGTCTGCTGACTTCTACAAGTAGCCACTTCTTTTGATCCTCTAGTCTATTCAGAGACAGGAAGGTGAAAAGCATTTTCTTTCCTTAGCAGCCATCTGCTTTAAAATGTATATGTTAGTTACTAGACTGAAATGAAGAAGGCCTTTCTTTGCACCTGGAGTAGAAGTTTCAGCTGCTGAAAAAGCAGTTTAGCACTTGAGAAACTGTGGATACGGATGCTTGGCCCATCACTATCCCCATTCAGCACTCTGACTCTTTTCCTTTGCTGCCAAAGCTTTGAGGGTGCTCTTCTCTGAATCCCAGTGTAATGGTGTTAAAGGGGTAAAGTTAATGTAATGCCTTAACAGAAGCTGTCAAATCGATGTGCCAAATTAGTGTCATTTGTTTTCCTTCTGCCTGGGAGAACCGTCTCACTAAAACTGGGATAGAAAATCTGATTTAAAAAATAATTACTAAAATGTAGTCAGGGACGTACAGGGATGTCCAGTCTGGTTTGGCTTTCCCTGAAGCAGGGTGAAGCCCTGCATCTCCATTGCTTCTCTGGCACATGTTGGACTGGGCCGAGGGAGGGGACAGTCACAGGACAACACCGGGGGCATGTGCGTTGCCCCGGTTCTCGGAGCTGGAGGATCGTGACATCCCAACCAGCCTGCCCACCATGAGGCCCTGGCTAGCAGAAGGGTCTGAAAGCAAGGCGGTTGGTGGGGCAGGGAGGCCCTGAGGCAGCACGATGGATCTCTGGCCATCCCAGGAAAGCTAACGGTGCCAAAAGGCTTCCAGCCCTGAAGGAGGGTGGCAGGCCAACGCAAACGCTGCTCGTGGCGTGAGGAAGTCGGTGGGGAAATGACTCCTTCATCTCCCCACGCTGATGGAGGAACCGTGACAGCGGGGCGAGCGAGGAGCGCGGCAGCAGCCCCACCGCCCGCTCCCTGCCGCGCTCGAACACCGCAGCTGACGCTCGGATGAACCTGCCCTGGCTCGGTGGTGCTCACCCCACTGCGAGGGCCCGGCTCCCTCCTCCTCGCCTGCTCTCACAGCTGCGCCTGGCAAAGCTCTGCACCCACAGGGATGCTCTCCATCCCAAACATCCCCTTTTTAGAGCAGAGAAGTCAAGCTATTTTTTGGAGGGAAAAAAAAGAAGACCCCGGGCAACAGTAGAGAGAAGAGGGAGAGTGAAGATAACCACAGCCCTAGTGCACCCACAAACAGTACCTAGGCATGGCAGAGAAACTGAATGGCACTGGCGAAGCACAGAGCAGGCACAAAGAAAGAAAACATGCAGAGTCGTGCAGAAAACGGGATATAATGAAAGAAGGAAACATCTTTCTAAATTATTAATATCAGTAAAATGTAGCTGAGTTTCTCTTTGTGTTTACTGAACGCCTGCAATCACAGCGCGTGCACAGACACAGCCTTCCCTCACGCGAACAAACCTCTCTGCCTCACGCTTTTATATAAACAAGCTACGCTGATACAGTGAGGGGGTACAGAAACATAACACTTTTTGATGGAAGTCCTCGTCTGTCACTCATGGAGATGAACTTCCTGGCACACTTACAAGAAGTGGGGATAACTTCTCAGAATTTGATATTCAAGCAGCACCAAACACCTACATTGGTTCCACTCACAGGGATGTCTTACACCGCCTTCCTGTACCAGGAATAACGAGAAAACTGTGGCGATTTATAGCTTTCAAACAACACCCTAAGTTTTTTAAACTTCTTTTCTCCTCCCAGATTTGGACCCTCTTCAAAGCAATCCATTTGCTATAGAGCAATTTCAATATGTCTTATAGGAAAAAAAAGTTAGTCATTTAGCTTCTTGCGCACACCTTACTTTCCTTGCTGTCACTGAGCAGCGAGTACTAATAGCAGAAAGGAAGCACTTTAGGGGTTTTCACAGAGGTAGGGGTGATAGGTGCTTTCTTGTGATGTGTATGTTCAAACAGCAGCTGCTCGTTTTCAGCCTAAAATGACTCACAGAAACTCTCTTCTACCTTTCTCATCTTAACCTAAAAAACAGCCATCATATCTAAACTGAAGACTTAGATTGAACTGAGCAGTCAATGGGAATAAATAAATCAATTGGGGATATCTAACCTTAGCAGAATCTATAAAAATTGTCACATCACCCCAAATTTTTTGTTTTCTCTCCTTTTGCATTGCCCAGGCATTTAAGAGACCTTTCTACCTCCTTGTCTTTTGCTCCTAGAGAGTCCTCCAAAATGCTTTCACCAACAGGCATCTTCTAAGGAGACTTAGAAAACCTGTTTTCATCTGTGGCAGAGTGACAGGAGCTTTAGTTTCTTTGAAAACCTGTGTGATTTTGGGGATTCTCAGCCCTCCAATTCTTCCTGTATCAGAAAATTCTTCAAAACAGGTCAACTTCCTTCATCTGGAAAGGATGTTTCAGCACCTACCTATGGGAATGTAATCTCAGCTTTGGAAGTGTGTGAACGTGTTATTTGCATACAGGAATTTTTAAAGCTTTACAACTTTTAACCCTGAGAAAAAAAATGTCTCTGCTTTCTCCTGTTATCTTTATAATACACTTTATTTTTAGCAAATAGCTTCTCCCATTTCTAATCCATAGATGCCTACGCATGAGAAGGCTGATGCCTTCAGAATTTAGTGGCCTTTTTTTTTCCAGTCCACATTTGTTGCATGGGGCAATGTGCATGAGCTCATCAGCGGCTTTCTAAGTGTTAAAAAAGGGGGGAGAGAGGATTTTTCTTGCTTTTTTGCGTAGTGGGAGCTGAGAAAAACCTTATCTCATTTTCTAAGTTTTGATTTGCTTCTTGTACTTTTGACAAATGGTTGCTAGAGTTAGCTCCATTTTAATACAGTTTTCTATGCAATTAATCTCCTTTGTGTTAATCCTGTCAGGATGGCTTTTTCAAAGAGTAAGTAATTTCACACTGCTTGTTAAGAGGATTCTCTACTCCAATTCTTTTACAATGATAAGTAATTTCTCCTTCCAATATCTCCAGTATCATTTTTCCCCCATCTCTTTTTTTTTTTCCCCCCACTAAGGCATAAGTTGATAGTTAGCACCAAAATAACCACTAAAAAAAGTGTTCTAAAATCTGTTATGAGAAGGACAAAAAGAATTCAGTTTCATTTTCTGAAGCCCAGCAATGGGAGTTGGTATTTCCCCACAACTAGAAGCATCCTGATCTTCTTAAATTTCAAGTGAGATGCATGTGTTCAGTGCCTGTGAGAGTAAGAAGCCCCAGTTACTGTCCAGTGTCTTAAAATAGTCGCTGTCCAAATTAAATCCATTACTATTTCTCAGCTGACTCACATGCAAATTATGGCAATATATTGAGGGGTGGGGGTTGTACGGTTGGTTATTTTGTTTGGTGTTTTTTTTTTAATTTTGGTTTTTAGGAGTACTGTACTAATGAACACCTAATAAACACTATACAATTTCGGAGAGCTGGAGCAATATTAGCAGCTCCCACCTCACTTTGATGATGTTGTGGCTAAGGATGAATAAGAGCTGGACAAGAGCTGGACAGCATAGGAATTCAGCAATTCTTCCCCTTTTTCCTTCTATAACACAATACAGTTTTCTTGTTGGCACTTTGTTCACTGAGTTGCCTTAAAGACAAAGGCAGTTAACTGTGGAAACGTGAGCAGACAAATGTTTCCAGAATTGTGGCCCTTATACTTTTCACTTGCGTCTTGGGTCATCCCATGACTTTATGGCTGTTTATACATATACATTTAAATGTGGGCATTAGTTGTCTGGGAAGTGAGAAAGAAGGATCAGTGCAGTAATGCAGGAGTCCTGTTTTCAAAGGTATGTCTTCTAAATCTCCAGAAAACTGCCTGCTCTGTAGTCATATCAGATAATTACAAAATATTTAGATAACACTTCACTCTCTTAAGATGGCCTGTTCCTTTAGAGTGTGTCTCTGAGTGGTATGTGGTTTTGCGGCTTGTTCTACAGGGTAAAGTTAGATGTTTTCTAACTATGTAGGCCATTGCTATTTTGCATGACTATCCCTGCAACTGCTTCTACTTTAGTGCAACATGGAGTTGCTTGCAAAACTGAGGTCTCATTCAACAAACTAATGTTCTGGTTTAATCAAATTAGCATGTCAAACACTGCCCAGGTTTATTGATTTATAAGTAGTGGAACCACATGCTAATTAAAAAAAAAAAAACATAATTTTTTAAAAATAGAATCTATGTGGGAGTGCCACAGTCTTTCTAAGGGGTACTGAAATTTGGAAACAAGTGGAAAATAAGAATAGGAATTACATTTATTCTCTGGGAGCAGTGTGATAAGAGAAAGTATTTTTTACCTTAATTTATATTCTGAATAGTTCTAAGGTACTGAGCTAGACTGACATTTCTGCTAGTTGTTTGCTGCTCCTGTACAGGAATAGACAATATACACTTCTTTCAGCAGATTAAAATCCTTCTTTGTATTTAACTGTGCTCTGGTGCTCTGCAGGGGCATGGATATAACCCTCTGAATCACTTAAAATAGTTTACTATATGATATATAGTAAATCAGATCATAATTTGAATAGTTTTCACCTTAACATCTGGTTTTAGCCTGCCAAACCCCAAAGCAAACTGCATTCATTAGCAATGTAACCACACTGTGAAGAGACTTTGAATGTGAACTCCAATGACTTCTCTCTGAAATAGGTGAGAATTGGGTCTGGGGAAGCAATGCATACTGCATCCACGCTTCCAGGCAGGTCACGTCTCTGCTATGCAGCAGGGTTTACTGCCACCGGCCTCATCCCCATGATCCTCTCCTGGGCTCTTGGAGCAGGGCTGCCTCAGGCAGCTCTGCCAGGGCGCAGGCAGAGCCAGTGCATCTGCACCTCCACAGGTCTCCTGCCCAGGAGCTTGCTGCCACTACAGCTCTTTGGGCTAAGGCACCTGTACCAGTGGAGGTCCGTGTGCTGCAGACACTGAAACACTTACTTACCTCTCTTGTTGACAATAGCCCTTCAAAATGAGTGTTTGCGAAGGTAACTTCACTGATAGCAAAGTTAGACACGTGACCTAAGCTCTGAAGCTGCAGAGACTCATACTGTGCATGGGAGATGATTCAGGCAAGAAAGCAAGGCCCTGCCCTGCTTCCAGTAAATGCTGCACTTCATGCCGCTGGGCTTGGCTATTTCTCTAGCTACGCCTGGGTCACAGTCAGTAGTGGTTCAAAACTCCTCCGCCACAGGCATTCGCTTTTGTGTTGCTTTACCAGATCACTTTGTTACAGATCCCTGAAGTGTTGTGCAAGTCCCCTTTCCTAACGTAGTCTTTGCCCGGGCAGATACCCGGCCACAGATCTAACTGTGCTGTCTATGCACGGACGCTGGACCTGCCTCGCCAGCCTCTCCGGCTGGGTCTGGGTGGCTGCAGACAGAGGCCAACGCCAGCTGTCCCTGGGTGCCCCGTAGCTATCGCACACGACCCGGTGTCCCTGACAGCCGCCTGCATCCATCCCCCTTTTCTTTCCCTCTGCTTTTCCACAACGCCCACTTCCCTCCACCTGGCACCCGAAGAAGTGACTGTAAAATCATAAAGTGCCTGAACTTGAAGGTGGGGGTTTTAAAGGAGGAAAAGAAAATCGCCTCAGTGAATTTGTTGATATATCGGAAAAGAAGTGTGTTGCGACCGGCGGCCATCAGAAGCGGGCAGCGCCCGGCTGCGGCTGTCCCCGGCCGGGGCCGGCCCCGCCGCCGGCTGCCCAGCGCCAGCCCGGCCCGCCGCCCCGCCCGCATCCCGAGCGCTGGGCCCGCTCACCCGCCCGGGCAGACACTTACGAGGAGCAGGGGAAGGAGTCCCCGGGTCATGCCGCCGCTGCCCAGCGTTGTCCGGCACCCTCCGGCGAAGCGAAAGCGGCCCGTCCCGCCGCGGCCCCGGGCAGCCTGCTCCTGCCTGCGCCTTGCCCATGCCCGGCTCCTCCCATGTTGGTAAACACGACGCGGGCCCTCCCCCGGCACGGCACGGCCCGGCCCGGCCCAGCGCTGGGGGGGCGCGGAGGGGCCGGCAGCGGGCAGAGCTGCCCCTTCCCCGCCCCGCCCGCTGGTGCCCGCAGCCAGCCTCGGACAGAGGCTTCCGCCCCCGCGTCACCCCGTGGGCGTGGGACGGACACGGTTCCTCCCGCGGGCAGCCGCCGGCTCTCTGCGCCGAGCTCCCCCCTGTGAAACGCCGGCCTCTCTTGGGTGTCGCGGGCACCATGCTCCCCACGGGGGTGTTAAGTGTTTGGGCTGTCCCGGGGTCGGGTGCGCCCGCTTGGCAGCTTGTGGATGCCAGGCACGGCCCCGAGGTCGTGAAGCAAAATGCCAGTGAACATTGGGCTGGGCATGAGGCATTCGCTTCAAGTGCTTCAGCTGCTGGGTAGAGCAATTGCCTCATCGCCAAGGGCAGAAACTCTAATTTTGCATTATTGGTAAGGACAGGCTTGGGACAAGGAGTCCTAAATCCACCATGGAGTAGTCATTCAGAATAGGCTAAATTCACTGCAGCAGCAGATACTGCCTTTTGCTGTTCTATTGAAAGTCTTGCTCGAGCCTGTGACTTCTATTCCCAGTCACTCCTTCTGTTTTTCCTGCAAGCTTTCAGTGGTTTGAAGTGCCAGTAGTCTGGCCTCCTCTGTAGTGTTAGAAGTAACGTGATGACGTCAGTTATTGATATGTGTTTTGATCTTTCAGGTTTTGACATGATGCAGTTGCCTTGGGAAGACCATGGTTGCAGTTGAGCTGGCAATTTCATTTTAAACACCAATTTTCAGTGGCTTATGACTCAGATTTTCAGAAACCCTTCATATTTTCTGCTGGCGTGGCTCTTTGCTTGCCATAAAGATAAGCTGGGTTCATAATATCATCAAAAAATAGCTGCTGTTTTAAATATTTCAGGCTTTTTAACCACTTCCGGGTAAAACAAAATGTACCGCTGACACATTTTTAGAGATGCTGCCTTTGGAGCATCCGTTAACAATCAACTTTTTGCCTTCCCAGTGGCAGTAAGGAGTATGACAAATGAAAGACACCTCTTTTGGGTGCAGTGCCTGTGTTACACATCTGTAGTTCCTACCGAGCGAACCCAAATCAGTATGTACCCGAAGCTGTTAATTTTAGCGGAAATTTGCGTGCGGGTAGGGGTGGAGTAGGGACTGCAAGCAACATTGTCCGGATCTGGATGGCTGTTGCAGCAGAAAGCTCACTAGAGTTGTTTCCAAATTCATTGCTTGGGGGGTTGTGGTTTGTCCTAAAAACAAAACCTGATGTGAGTGGGACCTCAGCAGGCATCGCTTAGTGTTCAGTAACACCTCGATGTGCTTCTTGCCCTAATTATCCGACATCTTCCGCTAATGTAGCTAACATCTATTGGCGCGTGTGGTTTAGACTTCCCCGCCCCCCGAGGTGTGATGACTGCGTGCGCATATCTGTTTTGTGGTGGAGTGTTTTTGTCTTGGTAGAGAGCTTTGAGAGACATTTGAGAAGCCACCAGATTCTTGTCAAAACAATAGTGCCTGCATATGACTAGGAGTCATACCTGATGGACTTAATAACTGTAGCTGTTTGGGTTTTTTTTAATATATATAATGAATACAAACCAAGAGACAGCAATGAGTTTGGAGGATTTTTTTTTTTTTGTTGACTACCCTGAGTTGGTATTGGTCAGCCCTGTAAGGCCAGTATTTTCATCTTTGCACTGTTCCTTGGGTTGCAGCAGCTCCTTTGGGCTGGTAAAAGCGGCAGCCTTGACTATTTTCTTTACTCACCCTTCATCTAAAGCTTAATTTAAGTTGTCGGTTGAGGAGTGCTAAACTGGAGTACAAGGCGCTGCACTATTTTTCTTTCCAGCAGATGGCCTTGCACCTTGCCTAGCATGCAAAGAGAGATGAGACTGTGATGGGATCAAACTCCAGAACAGTTAGCGCACAGGAGGCTGCCTTTTTAGTTTCTTTGCAGTTTCACCTTTAAAAATGTAAGGTTTTGGAATTAAAGTGAAGTTTTTTATTTATTTACTGTGCTGTGTTGATTTTTGTGGGTTTTTTTTCTTGTTTTATGCCCATGTATGGGCACTGGTCATGGGAAATTCCGTTCAAGATAGCTGCAAAAACACACAAGAAATAATTTTGGACACACATGACTGCAGGTGTTCTGGCTTTGAGGGTCGCTGAGTTGGAATCTGTATTCATGTCTTAACTGGCATCAAACCTTTTCTTCGCTCTTCAGAAACCTACTTGCACCTAGAGAAACTGACTCCATCCAGGTATTACGACCTTATGAATTGCTAAGTTTTTGAAAAGGCTAACTTAATTAGTATCTCCAGCTGCAGAAAAATTTGTCAAGGTGAAATAAAACATGATGGAGGGCTCAGAGGCCTGTGTATTGTATTGGTCTCATCTCAAAATGTTGAATCCATATTTATATTCCAGAGGTAAAATAATGGGGGGAAGCATAAAATCTGACTTGCTTTCTGCTATTTCTTCCTTTGTTAAATTGTTACAGATTTTTAAATTTAAATATACTGGGTTTTTTTTTAAATACTTAGTTTAGATTTCTTTTGGCATACTGGTGATTATTTAGCAGTTCTTTTGTACTAAGATTGGGCAATTAGATTAATGTAGTGCAACTTAACCAAAGTAGTTCCATCAACCTTACATTCTCCTTTGACCTACAATACACATGAGAAGATTATTGCTGCACAGAAGGCTTACACTGGGATACCTTAATATAATAAATGTAGGAGCTGTTGAATTTGAGAAGAGTTATGAACTCCTCACTACAATTGTCTTCCTCTTAGCTTTGCATTTTCTTGTCTTGTGTATGTTGACTTATTCCCCTGTCTTTTAGTAGGTAGTAAGTTTGCCTTAAAATGTGGATTAGGGGACACAAGTGCTGTATTTGAACAACTTGATTTGGCTGAAAAGGGAGCAAAATAGGAGAGAATACAGAATATATGTTTGGAGATTCTTAAAATGAAACATTTTGTTATGTGATTCATGTTTTGTAAATAACCTGAAGTTTAAAGCGAAGGGGGATAAAGCTCAAACACTTAGTAATCAGGCCCAAAGTAGAGTCATTTTGTTTCACTTTCTGTCTGCATTTTGTTTTATTTTGCTTTTCTGTTTTGCATCTCCCCTCCCTCATGTATGTTTGGAACAACCTAAATTTGACTTTTGATTCAAGTACTAGACTGAGTAATCCGTTACTCATGCAGCTCTATTGCATCTTCTTCATCCTTGGTTCAAACCTGTTCCATTCTGTGACTCTCGTCACAAGCATCAGATAACCCTATTGGGAAATGATCAGAGTGGCATCAGTCCTTAAATCATCAGCTCTTACTGAGTACAGTTTTATGGTGGAATGCTTTGTTCTTTGTTTTCCAAATCTTCTGTGAAACATTAAAATGGTGACCTTACTCCACCCACCAGCTGCACACTTTGCTCTATGGTCTTGTGGACCAGAAATGATCTGTAACTACTGTAACTGTTGGCACTTTTGTTGTAGTGTGATATGGCCACATTCTGACAATTTGAGGTTACCTTTCTCACTTTCTAAGACACTACGTAGAATCGTCTGCATTAGTGATATAGTGAAAGATTCTTGGTCAGATGATGTGGTAGCAAAGCACTGTATTGACCCAAACACCCCATTCTGCGGGTGGAGAAGCTGATACGACATCATACAAATGGGAAAGCAGTGTGTGATCGGAGAGGTTTATGAACACCCTGTGATTTTTTTTGTAAGGGTGCTGCATGATGTCCCATCAGATCAGATCAGGGAGTTCTGGCATGCAGTGTGTTCCTAGTAGAAGTAATAGTGATCTGATACACAGGCCTGTGGAGCCATAGATGCTAGTGTTTATCTAAAAAAAACCCTCACACTAGTAACAAAACAGAGTGGAAACTGTAGCAAATCACTTGTCTCCTCTGGAGAAGGTGATAAAGGAGAATTGGGAATAGTCCCTGTCACTCTAAAAGAAAGCTGAAACAGATGTGTGTCCTTTCTCTTATAATTCAACTTCTCGACACAACCCTGGATCCATGCTTTTGTTCAACAGACCCGGTTTGATGACGTCAATACATTCTTCACAGCAGGAAAAAAAAATCATTTTTCAAACAAACCGAGCATTTCCTTAGACTGGAAAAGCAAATTGGCTGAATGCCTGGTGGCTCCTACAGCCAATCGCTATAACCTTACCATAAATGTAGATGTGTTTCTATCTTAGGGTTGATTATTGACTTTATTTTAGCCATGGGACCATCCTCTCCCAGTCCTCTGTGTGTGCACTCCACCAGTGAGTGCTGAGATCCTGAATGCTGCATTATTTAGCAAATATTTTGCACATCACGCAGGCTCACTTAAAATTTGATTTTGTGACTTGATATATTGTAAATCCATCTCTTAAATGTTTTGCAGAGCTCTGTCTCCATCCAGAACTTGCAGCAGACAGCTTAGATTCAGAGGTTGGCTGATGCTCTTTTCTCCTTTTTTTCAGGCTAATTGGTCTTAGTTGTTTTTTTGAGGATGATATTACTGATACTAAGATTATGCTTTATACTTGCAAAGTTTGGTGTACAGCAAATGACAACAGTCAAATGTGTAACAGATGAACTGTAAAAGCTCTTGAGATAATGTGCTAGGGAGACTAGAAGTTCTCCAGAGGCGAGTGGGGAAGTGTTCAAATCTTTTCCCTTCAGGCACTGCCTGGACAAAGCACAGCTGATTTAGTGTGTAAGTAGTATTAGTTTCCTGCATTTGTGAGTTAAATCTAAGGCTGAATCCTTGTACTGAGGATGAGAGAGGAAAGATCTGTAGAGAGTTATCTGGAGTTAAAAGGTAAATGTGAGTAAAAAGAGGTCTTTAGTTCTGCTTTTAACCTTTGATCTGAAGATGGCGGTAACAGGCACACCAGATGGCTTTATTTCTAATGTTGAGTAAGTGACACCCAAGCAGCCACCCTTCAAGGAAAAAAGTTTTCATAATAATTTTAAAGTGAACTAAGACAAATTTTATTAAAGGTGGTGGTGGGGCAGAGAAGCTAAAGGAAACATTTTAAAAGATCTTAGCATACTGTAGTTGATCAGAATTTCTGAAACTGTAAGAAATATTATGTCTTTTGGGATTTAGCTCCACCAGTTTGCTTTGCTCTGTCATGCTTCTCTTTCTGGGCTACCATCTAACAGTGAGACTAGCACGCTTAGATAAAGCAATGCCTTGTGGCCGAGACTCCAAACTCTCTTGGGTTTTCTTTGGATATTGCTTAGCCTTTGAAATTCTTGGGGTGGGTAGGGACAGTGATGTGAAAAGTTTTGTCCCTCCCACTAACGTCTCAGTTGCAGTTCACCATCCTCTGCAACATCAAACGCTCTTCAGAGCGAGAACAGGATGCAGTGATCTTGCTCTGAATGTGCACCGCTCTGCGCTTTTAACCAGGGTTTGCGCTTCAGGTAGACGATCAAGAGCAACATTATCATAGAGAGGGGCTGTTGTGGTAGGAGCAAGGTTTGGAGGTGGTGGGGCTGTCACTGTTCTGTGCCTTCACCTACTCACCCCCTTCTACCACACATCTGCACAAACAGACAGGCCTGGGTAGCTCATGTAGCTACAGGAGTGAGTCATACCTTCTCTGTTCAGCTGCACAGCTCACTGCATAGTCAAGCTTTTATGAGCATGAAGCAAATGACATGAGTAAGTAGCACAGGCTAATTTATATTTCTGTCAAAAAGCAGTTGATTGTTTTCTGTTGGTGGTTCTCATCATCAATTAAACAGTGAGCTTAGAAAACTGCATCTCCAGGGGAGGTCATAACAGGAAGGGATACACTGATGTTTGCTGTCTGAAGCAGTCTGTTAAGTTCCCAGATAAGAAGTTAGTGGTGTTTTTCAGCTGAATCATTTCTCAAATACTTCTTTGAAGCCAAGTATTTCAGAAGAGGCATCTTTTCCGCACTGCGTGGTAGCTGCCTCTCCTACTGTCAGCCAGCTCACATGCAGAAAGGGGAGACCAGATGGGGGAGTGTGGAGGGATGAACAGAAGAATGTGCATTTCTTATTCTCTGGGATGGGTGGGAGAGTCTGGTGCCAGCGCAGGCCACAGTTTTAACAGCCACAGGTTTCCCATGTGTTTCTCCCAGCTCAGGGGTGCTCAGAAACCCCCCTGTCTGGAGGTAGCCTGCTGAGAGGAGAGCAGTTCCTCAGGTTTGTGTGAGAGATTAAGAAGGACTTGTGTCTCTTTGCTGTAACAGTGTAAGGAAATGGTCTTACCTTCTTGAAGCAGGGGCTTTGGACCAGATTCTCAGCTCTCATTGAATCACTTCAGTGAGCCATGATTTTACTTGAGATCAATGGTAATTTTGATGTTGTCTTGAGTAAAGCTAAGATTTCACTATATGTGCATAAAGCAGATGTAAAGATACGTTATAACAGTAACTGGGGATTCCCCTCCCTCTGGGAGGCAAGGCTGGCCACCAGCCCATTCTCTATCAGCCCCCTGAAGGGGCATCCCCATGTGCCCTGCACTTGCTGCATGGCAGAGCCTGGAGCGTCTCAGCTTGGTGCAGTGAAGGGCTGTTGCTACGTGGAGCTTGTTCCTTGCTCTCCCACCTACTGTTCCACTATTCCTGAGTGACCTGGTATGAAACCCACATGTTTTCTTTTCAGGGGGCCTACCTGAAAAACAGGATCTGACAAAAACAAGCCTACAGAAGAATAACTATTAATTATTAAAATAATGGTAATAGGGAAGGTTTAGCCCTCATGAAAACAGTAGCTTGTATTGTGTAAGCGGAAAAAATGAAAGCAGATGTTAGTCCTTTTTCCCAAGTGTGGTTGTCCTCTGTTCCACCCAGCCCATTTTTCTGAGAAGGCCTGGCCATTTGCAGTGCAAGTGGTGCTGAGTTTTTAATGCTATAAAATACTATAGCAACACTGTTTTATTTAAATACGATTCAGAAAGGGGGACATGTTTATGCTGAAGACCTGCTAATTGCATAATTTTCTCAATTTATTAAACAACATGTTCATGCTATGTAACACACTCTAATCAGAGTGCAGAGGAAAGATTTATGTTACGTTGAAGAGGTCTGAGCCTTTGACCTTGTAAGTGAATTCCCAGAGACAGCTAAATACAATGTAGTAAGTAACAGGCTCTAATTAGGAAGCTGAAAGAGTTGTATGTAGTTCTGGTATCCTGATGTGGAAACTATCCAGGCACTTTCAAGATCCTTGGGCAACAGAATTTTGCAGCACTTCAAGGAGTTACTATGTCTATTCAAGAAGTTACTAGCAAGGAACTGAAAGAAAGAGAAACCTGGAAGTACTTACAGGACTGACAACATGGTAGAAACCGTAATTCTGACAGATATATAAAACCTTGTCTTTTGTTTAGTGCTGTTACTGACTTGCAAGAAGAACAGAACATGCATCAGCAGGCTTCAGCATTCTGCCTGTAGATATTGAGATATTCTTGAAGTCCTGGAAACTGCAGTGAAACCAGGCAGGTGTTAGCCTTCCATCTATGGAATGGAGAGCTGTGTGGAGTGAGAGCTATATCTATACTAGTCCCTATGGGCACACTATATGTGTGTGTGCAACACAGAATACTGTCTGTGATTTATCCTGGTTAAGAAATGGATCAAGAAGCAGATGAGGTTGGAGAAATCTCCGGCTGGGCTATAGGTAGATTATACCTGAGTCCTGACAGTTTTCATCCCCCATGTGGCCATTGGTCTTGAAATGGGCTGGAATGAGCAAAAGCTTTGCAAAATTTATTGTTTTTCCTTCTTTCTGAAGGATGATTATGTTTGTTTCAGAAATGTGTGTCTCAATCTCTCTTACAGTCATAAAAGGAAAAGAACAAAACATTGTTCTTTGATCTGATAGGGAATTTGAGCAAACAGTTAAAGGTGGGCATGTAAAACACATTTAGTGGAAAAGAAAAAAAAATGCTAGATCTGGCTGGACAATGCTGGCACACTTTCAAAAAACCAACGAAATTATTAAACAAAAATAGCATGTTATCGGTACTTTTCCATAGTTCTTATGACTGTCTGTAAGAAAGAGGAAGAAGAAACTACCTTATGTAACTAAGATGCATCTGCAAAACAAAGGTGAAGAACCTGCCTGCTCCAGTCTTCTTGTGAGACTTGAGCATCGTTTGGGGAGAGGCTTATAAACTGAATGAGCTAGAGCATGAGTAATAGCTGTGTGCTAAGTTCCTGCTGGCTAAGTGACCAACCATCGTCAGCTGTCAGACTCCTGGAGCACCACAGTAGATAACAGGAAGGTCTTCCAGGCCCAAGCAGCAGTCAGGGTGTGTGCAGGAATGTGTGACAGAGGCAGGCTGACACTGCACACAGGGCAGAGGAGAGCACCAGTGAAGTCCTGTCCTTCCTGCAACCTGCGGTGATTTAGGCACCGCTTTGCCGGGAGTGTTTGTCTGCAGCTTGTTTTCATCAACCAAAATGACATTCAGCAAAAGTGCAATGGATGGGGGTAGGGATCCTTTTGCACAGGTCAGAGATGCAAAGAGTTTTCTCCACACTTCATACTGTAAACAGGATTTGCTGGGGAGGACTCTGTTTTATCCTAGATAAATGTAGATTGTAGCAAGTTATAAAAACACCTACACACACACACACACACTTTATCTGTGACATTTATCTGTCACTCATGTTATTGTTCAGATCACTGATAAAGGCATTAAGGTGCATAGCTAATGATGGGTAGGGAAGGCCCCACAGAAGCACACCCACTCAGCAGTGATTTCCCTGCATTGATGTGCTGTGAGACTTCAGCTAGACAGTTCTCATGCTAGTCTGCATATCACAGAATCACAGAATGTTAGGGACTGGAAGGGACCTCAAAAGATCATCCAGTCCAATCCCCCTGCCGGAGCAGGATTACCTAGACCATATCACACAGGAACGCGTCCAGGCGGGTTTTGAATGTCTCCAGAGAAGGAGACTCCACAACCTCTCTGGGCAGCCTGTTCCAGTGTTCGGTTACCCTCACCGTGAAGAAGTTTTTCCTCATATATTTAAGTGGAACCTCCTGTGTTCCAGTTTGCACCCATTGCCCCTTGTCCTGTCAAGGGATGTCACTGAGAAGAGCATGGCTCCATCCTCATGACACTTGCCCTTTACATATTTATAAACATTAATGAGGTCACCCCTCAGTCTCCTCTTCTCCAAGCTAAAGGGACCCAGCTCCCTCAGCCTCTCCTCATAAGGGAGATGTTCCACCCCCTTAATCATCTTTGTGGCTCTGCGCTGGACTCTCTCTAGCAGTTCCCTGTCCTTCTTGAACTGAGGGGCCCAGAACTGGACACAATATTCCAGATGCGGCCTCACCAGGGCAGAGTAGAGGGGGAGGAGAACCTCTCTCGACCTGCTAACCACACCCCTTCTAATACAGCCCAGGATGCCATTGGCCTTCTTGGCCACAAGGGCACGCTGCTGGCTCATGGTCATCCTGCTGCCCACTAGGACCCCCAGGTCCCTTTCCCCTACGCTGCTCTCCAACAGGTCTGTCCCCAACTTGTTCTCATACATGGGGTTGTTCTTGCCCAGATGCAGGACTCTACACTTGCCCTTGTTATATTTCATTAAATTTCTCCCCGCCCAACTCTCCAGCCTGTCCAGGTCTCTCTGAATGGCTGCGCAGCCTTCAGTTGTGTCAGCCACTCCTCCCAGTTTTGTGTCATCAGCGAACTTGCTGACAGTGCACTCTATTCCCTCATCCAAGTCATTAATGAATATATTGAATAGTACTGGTCCCAGTACCGACCCTTGAGGGACTCCGCTAGACACAGACCTCCAAGTGGACTCTGTCCCATTGACCACCACTCTCTGGCTTCTTTCCTTCAGCCAGTTCACAATCCACCTCACTACCCGATCATCCAGACCACACTTCCCCAGTTTAGCTGCGAGGATGCTGTGGGAGACCGTGTCAAACGCTTTACTGAAATCGAGATAGACCACATCCTGTGCTTTACCATCATCTATCCACCGGGTTATGTCCTCATAAAAGGCTATCAAGTTGGTTAAGCATGACTTCCCCTTGGTGAAGCCATGTTGACTGCCCCTAATGATCCCCCTATCTTTGATGTGCCTAGAGACAGCACCAAGGACAAGTTGTTCCATTACCTTTCCGGGGATGGAGGTGAGGCTGACCGGTCTATAGTTCCCCGGGTCCTCCTTCTTGCCCTTTTTGAAGACTGGAGTGACATTCGCTTTCCTCCAGTCCTCAGGCACCTCTCCCGTTGCCCACGACTTAGCAAAGATGATGGAGAGTGGCCTAGCGATGACTTCCGCCAGCTCCCTCAGCACCCGCGGGTGCATCCCATCAGGGCCCATGGATTTGTGGACGTCCAGATTGCTTAATTGGTCCCTGACCCAGCCCTCATCAACCAAGGCAGATTCCTCCTCTATCCTGACTTCTTCTGGGGCCTCAAGGGTCTGGGGCTCCTCAGGACAGCCTCCAGCAGTATAGACAGAGGCAAAGAAGGCATTCAGTAACTCCGCCTTCTTTTTATCCTCTGTCTCCAGGGCCCCCACCTCATATGTCGATTCTGCATTCTCCTTATTTTTATTTCATGTTTTAGAAAGTGAAAAGGTTTAGAGAACTCTTACAACTAAGTTTGTAATATTTCTCATAAAAAGTTTGACAGGAAATCATTTTTATAAAGCCTTATTCATCAGCATTTATTCTATTACCTTATAGTATTTTTTATGATTTGGATTCTATATTGGCAGATGTGATAGTTTGGCTTAAAGTGGTGTGTTCATGTGGCAAGTTTGTAATTAGCTACTTCATGCCATTACGTGCTTGAAATTTTTGTTAAACTGCCTTTCTTCCTGTTTTGGGAAAACACCTTAAGCATTTTTAGGGACTAATGAAAATAAGTGTTAATTGTTCTGGAGGCACTTGGGCCTGTTCTCTGGGACACCTGGATGGATGCAGGCTATCCAAACCTGCTGCACTGTGCATGCCCAACTATACTGCTGGCTCTTTTAGCACCCTCCTGCAATGGAGTTGAAATAGAAAGCCCCAGACTGTTTTGCAATCCTTTGAATTGACATCTGACATTTTCCTGGTACAGAAGATGTACGTGTATTAAATGTTTTCATTCACCACATTATTTTTTGTAATTTCATATAATAGCATATATTTCCATATAATACCATGCCAATTTCAAAAATACATTTTCTTTTTATCCTACATTATTTTTTAGTCACACAGGTAGTAGATTTCCCCTTGTATTTTTTGTACATTCTTCAGTTTATTGCCACATAATGCTCATTCCTTCACTGTGATACAGTGGTTCTCATGTAGATTTAAAAAAAAGTGTTCCGCTGTGCTCTCGGGAGTTGTTTGTTGATAGGTTGTGCTGAGTGGCTTGTACAAAAGATGAAGAAGTTACAGCAGGGCCATGTCTCCTTGTCCTGCCCAGCAGTGACACCTAACAGCTCCCCATCCAGGTGCCAGGAGAGAGGGGCTGGAGACCAGGGCTGGGCCATCTGGAGAGATGAGTACCTGCTTGCCAACATTTGTGGGGAGAGGTGCTCCACAGTTTGTCATCATCCAGAGCCCAAGGGCAGAGAAGCTGTGTTGGTTGCAAAAAGTGAAACTCTGGCACTAGAGAAAATTATTAAATTTGTTAGTGAAAGAAATTACCCTACAGAGGTCCTTTTCTTCCCTGTTTGCTGGAGGGCCAGCCAAACAGGCTGATACAGGCACTCGAGCTTGTGAAGCTGTGTGATATAACTAGGCATGCAGAGTCTACTGGTTTAATCTGTAAGTAATAGCCTTACGAAACCTCCTTTCAGGAAATCCTGTTCAATATCTTTATAGATGATTTAGATGTGGGGATTGAGTGCACCCTCAGTAAATTTGCAGATGACACCAAGCTGGGTGGCAGTGTCGATGTGCTGGAGGGTAGGAAGGCCCTACAGAGGGATCTGGGCAGGCTAGATAGATGGGTCAAAACCAACGGCATGAGGTTCAACAAGAACAAGTGCCGGGTCTTACACTTCGGCCACAACAACCCCATGCAGCGCTACAGGCTGGGGGAAGAGTGGTTAGAAAGCGGCCCGGCGGAAAGAGACCTGGGGGTGCTGATCGACAGCCGGCTAAACATGAGCCAGCAATGTGCCCAGGTGGCCAAGAAGGCCAATGGCATCCTGGTCTCTATTAAGAATAGTGTAGCCAGCCGGTCTAGGGAAGTGATCGTCCCTCTGTACTCGGCACTGGTGAGGCCGCACCTTGAATACTGTGTCCAGTTCTGGGCCCCGCACTTCAAGAAAGATGTTGAGGTGTTGGAGTGAGTCCAGAGGAGGGTGACCAAGCTGGTGAAGGGTCTGGAGGGTCTGACCTCCGAGGAACATCTGAGGGAGCTGGGGTTGTTTAGCCTGGAGAAGAGGAGGCTCAGAGGTGACCTTATTGCAGTCTACAACTCCCTGAAGGGAGGTTGTAGTGGAGTGGGAGTCGGCCTCTTCTCCCAGGCAACTAGCGATAGGACAAGCTGACATAGCCTCAAGCTTCGCCAGGGGAGGTTTAGGTTGGACATTAAGAAGAGTTTCTTCTCAGAAAGGGTCATTAGACATTGGAACGGGTTGCCCAGGGAGGTGGTGGAGTCACCATCTCTGGATGTGTTTAAGAAAAGACTGAACATGGCACTTAGTGCCATGGTCTAGTTGCCAGGGTGGTGTCAGGGCAATGGTTGGACTCGATGATCCCAGAGGTCTCTTCCAACCTGACTGATTCTGTCATTCTGTGAAATTTCTCTGATGGGAAATATCAGATTTCTCATAATGTGCAAGCTCATCTTGAAACCTTTCTTTTTGTGAGACAATAATAGGGCAACCACTTCCAACAACGTGGCGGGAACTTGGTCTCCTTGTTGCTGTCAGTCTGGGAATACATTGGTTGGGGAGCTCGGAAGTTGTGGAGGAAGGACCCCTGTGCTTTGCCTGCCCCACGCACATGCTGCATAGGTCTGACTTCCTTAGGAGTACAGGGCTTGTTTTTCACAGTGATGTGGTGGGAAGATTTCATTTATGTTTTGACAAATTTAGATAGCGTGTTACTGGAGAGGTTTTGATAATCATCTGGGGGAATCTGCCCTCTCTTAGCTCTTAGGAGCCAATGTAAATTTATCATGAAGCCTTGTCTACAATGTCATTTAGGACAGATATGTCTGCATGAACTGTGAACAAGCTACTGAGGTGCTGCTAAGGGTTTACACACAGTGGGGCAGAGCTCAACCTTGGCCAGTGGCCTGAGGGCTTATCCAGGATCTCTGGTGGATTTGCAGCTCTTGGTATAAAGTCAGTGTTCTTTTGACTATGCTTCTAATGTATCTGATATTTTCTTTCTAACATTAGGCATGTCTACACCAGCTGGAGTGTGAGCTATGAGTGCTGCCTTGCAGATAAAATGTAGAGCTTATTTCCACAAAAAATTATGGAGGGCAATCTATTTCCAAAACTATGTGTTTAAATTAGGCAAATTTATGGAGGAAAAATCTGTCTGCTTCTATTACACATGAAGATATAGGTACAAACTCCTGTCTCAAGAAATCCTTATGTTACACGTAAGAAAGCAGAAAGGATATAGGAAGAAAATTATCACTGTAAGATTCCCATTTATTTCCTAAGCGTCTGCTGTCAGGAAATCTCAAAGACAGGATACTGAGCTAGATGGATATCAGCCTGACCTATCAGGGATCATTCTTATGTGGTATTTATTTATCTAAGAAGGATGGGGAGGGAGCTATTAGCTCATTTTTACTTTGAATATGTTCCTTTGATTTTGAATGAGGGATAACTTTACCTAACATTACCATGGAGAAAGATACCTTGTCTAGAAGATGAAGGGAGTTTGTGAATTAACATGCTTCATGACCCCACTCAGGAGGCCCAGGAGGCAAACACTGTATCCTCTAGCTCTTGAACAGCACTGGTAAAACTATTTTCCAAACTTGTAGGTTGAAAACTGCCATATTTGAGAATGACTAGAGGTGTTTTTTCTTAGTTGTTACAGAGAGACCAGTGCAAGAGCCTGACAATCATAGAGAAATCTAGTCTATGGGTGTGACAGCTTACGGCTGATCTGACGCTCTACAGATGCATACTGTGTGACAGCTGCAATGAATCAGGTTTTTAGAGGGACTTTCTGCTCCCTAAAACTTATTTATTTCTGCCTTTCTCAAAAGGAGGGGTGGGGAAATGTAAAGCCTATCAATGAGACAGAGAAGAGGGCCTGAAGCCAGACAAACCAAAACATTTAGAGATTCTGCTAATGCTACGAAGATGAAAGGAATCCCCAAATAAAAAGGAGTCAGAGACATATTTAGCAGAGCCTCATTCCTAAACAGCCAATTGGATGTAGGCAGGAAGGTCTCCACGCACGTCTCAGAAGTTGTTTTCCCTTATAAAGTAATGGCTTGTAATGTTATGAGTAAAGAGGTTACTTTATTCCCAGTTTTCTGTAGCAGCTGGGATAAGACTGCAACTTCTGCCCTCCTTTACCATAAAAATATGGCATCTCTGAAATGGTGCGTGGCCTCTGAGCTGTCGTTCTTCAGGCCAGCTGAAGCCTGTGTCCTAGGCATGGTGGCTATTACAGCTCCTGCTGCCGTGGAGTCCCAAGCACATTTTCTGTCCATACAACAATCTGCACAAGTTACTGAAAACCAAAGAACGTGGCTTAAGGAACATGTAGCCAAGAGTTTCCACTGATATCTTGAAAGATGCTTGAAGTCAATAAGGAAGTTCCCATGGTGCATCGGAGCTTTGCTATTATCACTATAAAGAGAGCAAGGAAAAGGGTATGAAAGAAAGAGGCAAAATTACTTTCTTAGTTTATTTTCCTCTCTCTGATCATACTCTGGACATGCTCCTGTGATGGAGCCTGCATGGACAAACAGAATTTCTCAGGGAAAGCCATAAAACCCATCATTTTTGCCTATGGATACAATGAAAGAACTAGAACCTCAGGGTATAGACACACTGGGCAAATTGTTCTGTGGCAGTTTCTATAAAATTGAGTGGGATAAGTGCTGAAAGATAGGCAACAGAGAGTGGTGATGGAAGTGGCCTCCAGAAGGGAAGATAAACTACTTTCAGGAATGGTGTTGTGTTCTTTTTCTTGCCAAAAATTATATATATATTTGGGCTAAGCTGGTACATGTCCATACAGGAAGGTTCAGAGGTTTGATCCCCAGCATTTAGGCTTGGTTCTCAGAAGACTTGTTCTGTTCAGTTCTCTTTAAGTTCTTATTCATGTCTCATGCCAAGTACATTCTGCCTTTTCCCCCCTGCCCCTCTGGTGATGACCTAGGTTGCTGAGAAGAAAGGTGTAAACTACTAATGTCATTTTTTCCCATGTGTTTTTGTCTGTAGTGATATCTGTGTGATCATAACTAGAGCATGGAATCGCTAAAAAGAAAAGAAATACTTATATACTATGAGGTCCCTTGAGCTGGACTGACCTAACTTCCTGGCATAGTTCGCCTGTTTACTTGCCTTCCTTCCTGTCCCAGGACCTTCCATAACGCAACACCCCAGAGAGGAGCTGCCTGCTGAGCGCTGGCTCTCCATTGTGTGCTGGAGGCATGGTTGTGCAGCATCTCTATATTTTTGCTGTGCTGTTCCTGTGTATCCATCACTAAATCTCAGTCAGTCTCTGGGCTACTTCTCCCTTCTAGTCTGCATAGCCCTGTCTCTAACAAATATCCTTCATATGATAGGTTCCTCCAAACAACAGGTGTTTCCTCTTTATCACTGTATCAACAACTACCTGCTCTGAATGAGACTCTGTGTCAGCCGTTTCTTTTTCATGAGCACCCTGAAACCTGGGATTCCCACCTCTTTGGTGCCCATGACAAGCAAGGTTATGTGTGATCCCCACCCAAATAACTATTCCTCATAGCAGCCAAGGGGCTGCTGCTGCCATCATCGCCACCACCAGTAATTGTGGTACACACCAGGCTGAGTTTACAGGAACTGTGATGAAGCTTAACAGAGACACAAAGGTGTCTGTGGTATCTTCCCGGCCACTGACTCCTATAATATTCACAGAAGCCTCTTGTAGAAAACTGTTGCCTGTATTTCTAGCTATGCTGAGGTGCAGTGTGAATGGTGTACCAGTTCTACTGAAGGGTTGTTTACTTGGCTCTGCAATCTCATATGTGCTTTATCCACTAAAGCATCATCACCAGTAAGCTTTCTGGGGAGCTTGAACCTCTTCTCATTAAGGTGAGGAGTTTGGATTCTTTTGGTTCTTTGTCCCAGTCTTGGTACTTCCAAGGAGAAGTAGTAGATGATGCTTCTGAAAACCCTGGATTATGTTTCCTCCAATCCAGGAAGTAGATGATGTTTGTATCAAAATCAGACATGATACTGCGGTGCAGGGTTCTGCTGTGTGAAATTCTCCTTCCCCTTGACCTGAGTTCCCTGATCTAATACCACACGTTCTATGTGAGGTACATAATTTTTCTCAGCTGTGTTTTTGAGTGTTGTTTGAAAACAAAGAATTTGGTTTTGGCTGTCCTTTGAGTGTCAGTTGGAGAGACACAAAAAAGGATTTCTTTATATCCCCTGTTGTAGGTTGCTTACCTTGGTGGTTTCTTTCCTTTTTTTTTTACGTATCTCTTATCTTTTGCCCTGATGCTGGAAGTGAAATAATAAATAGCTTTTGCATGGCTGATGTTCCAATACTTGTTAGCTTCTGTTTCTAACCCTCAAAGGCAGTTACATTCCTTAAGAGTTCCTTTCCTTAAAAGTTAAATTCCTGTTGGTCTTCAGTCCATAATTCTGCCTATCTGCTATCTCTACTCATGGCCTAATCCTTATAATCTCTACATCAGAAAAACTCCCACTGTGTTTGTATGGCAGATTTTATTGCATTAAGACTATTAAGTTAGGCAGCAAACACTCTGTAAGCAAACACATGATGCTCCTCCCCATTGTAACAAGACTCACAAAGCAAGAATCTTGCTTGGATTCTCACATCTTTCTTGGCTTGTGTGTGTAGAGCAGTTTTGAATTTGTAATGGTTTAGTATCGGAGTTTAGAGATGGTGACTTCTGGTCTTTAGTACAAACTTAATGACAAAATATTGTCAGCTATGCAAGGGCTGCTTTGCTAGAATCAGCCTGTCCAGAGAACAGCTGGCTACAGCTGTAGCAATCCAGTCCTGTGCTGAAAATAACTTGTACAGTGAGAACCCTTGCTTTATTCGATAAAAATATGTTCAATGGAAAAGCTAGATGGGGGTTATAAAATTTTAACAACTTTATTATGAACAATTTGAGAAGAGTTTACAACAGTCCAGACTTGTGGCCATCAGTGGAGTAGTGCTGGGGTGAAGCTGGCCCACAGGTCCTAGGGTTTTGAAGATAAACTGATAGAGAAACAGAATGGATTCTAACCCATCACAATCCAGAGGGGATCATAACAATCTTTTAATGGAACGTTTTCACAGCCTTCGAAGACTTCACTGTGAACCCTATACAACAGCAGGTATTTTTTTCACTACCCTTAAGCCTATGGGCAGTATTTAGCATGAAAGCAAAATGCTGAGCTTTTAAAGATACTTTGTAGCAAATTTCAGCAGCTGTTTATCTTGCCAGAAATATTCTCATTGTTTTTGTCAAAATCTTTAACAAAAGTAAAGTATTTCTTCAAAAATGCCTTCCCTGTTATAAATGACCACTTTTCCAATTTCTCATTTTGCCTCTCGGATGTTACTATGGAGGCCTGGACCTCTCTTGTTTGCACACATGCTCCTCCTGCCAGAGGGTGTCTATTGTTGGCACACTCTGTCTCTCTGTATTTCAGTAACTCTCCTGAAGTTTTAAAGTGTTTATCTTACACAGACGAAAATCTCCTCCTGTTTCATGAGCTCTGCACTGGAATGCAGTGGAAGAGACCCAGGGCCTGTGGCCACCCAGATTAGAGGTTTTTGTAATAAGGTCCCTATATGGTTTTCTTAGAGACTTCAGCTCTGTCTCTGGCTGTCTCTGCTCCTTGTTTGGGAGGCTGGTGGGAGGAGAAGAGCTGAAGGGGCTATATAACCTCAGAGCTTTCAGATACAGAGTGCACCATCCCAAAGCAGCTATCCCCAGCCAAGCACTGTCAGGGTAAGTGGCACTGGACCAATAGCATGATTTACAGATTGCTGGAGGACTTCAATTAAGTAATGTCAAATGGAAGTTATTCAGGAGGATGTACTGCTGTGCTGTAGTTTACTTAAGCAAACTTACTTATTAGAATTGAATTGATAAAATGCTTGTAATATCTATACTGAGTTGTCTTTGTTTTATAGCGCTTCTGAAAGGGAAATAAAAGTTCTACCTGATGATTTTGTTGATTCCACCAGCATTCCAGCAATAGCATAAAGATACAGTCTGTGTAACGTTATGGCTGGAATTATAGCTATATTCATGTTTAAATGAACCTGTGTGACCCTGTGGTGTTAGTTTTGCACAGAACAGTGTTTCTGAAAGGGTAAATTTGCCCTCTGCGTAGTAGGGTTTCTCAGCAGATTTGCTTCAATGCAGTTAACTCAGTGTAAGGTGACGTGAGTGTTTTGGGGAATATGACTGTAAGAAGAGCTGGAAGTATGCAAAATAGCAATATCTAATAGGATACAGTGAGGATGCATGTGTATTTGTCCTTGTCTCTATGTATATGAAATTACTGTTCTGTAAAATGCCAAACATTTCATTAAGGAACAGGCTACACACATTATTTCTTGTGGGGCTGGAGTTCTCTTAGTAGCTTTTTGTGGAGATTGGTGAGGTGATTGTTTATCTTTAGATATAAAGCAGGTAGAAGAAAGAGGCTAAATACTATATTAATTACTTTGGAGAAAAATTTCCTTTCTTCCACAGTGCTGAGTGACATTTGCTGCTGTAAGATATTACTACTGCATGCCATGGCAATCCTGAGCTGTAACTCACTGGCTGGCAGCAGAGCGCCCTGTCTGACATAATTCAGCTCTGATTTTTCAACTTTTTGTGCTTTATTACTAAATATGGTTTTCATTTAGAGTCCACTAAGCTCAGAAATGTAGCCTCTCCTGCCCCTTTCTTTCCCCTCCCCCAAGTGATTTTTGGCATTGCATTAGCTGCATGGGTTTGAGAAAACCCCCTGACCTCCAACTCTGTTCCAAAAACAGCCGGTTGAAAAGCCTATTTCCTAATTAGGAAATGGTTTGTCCAAACCAGTCTGTTCATTCACGTTAGATAACAATTGTACTCCATTCAGTAAATGTTTAAATATAAAGAGCCTGTTTTCCCAGGGGTTTAATAAGTACAAAAATTGCAACCTACTTTCCTTTCCCAATAATAATGGTAAAATATCTGGAGTACTTCAAGTTAGGATTTCCCTATCCTTGTCTTCTCCTGGGAGCTATGCCCAAGCAGCCTGCAGGAGCGGGGCTGCAGCCGTGTCTCGTGGCTGCCTGGCTGGGGAGAGATGAAGGATCTCAAATGAAGGATTTGTGAGAACTGTCCGTGCTTGTTCCATCCAATGTAGAGGCTAAACAGATTGTGGGCTGCCTTGCTTCTCGGCCATGGCTCTTGCTGACCCCATTCCCTCTTTGTCCTGCGCTTCCAGTATTCCCATGGCAGAAGGTTTCAGAGACTGTGTGTGGAGCCATCTGGTCTGTGGATGACAGCTGTCTGCTTTAGCTGTTAACACACTGCAATTTGTTGAAATCTTTATGGAAGCCCAGACTCAGAGCTAGCCAAGTGATTCCCTACCACACTATAAATTGCAGGCAAATAGTTCTTGAGTCCTGGTGTTCAGTGCTTGTTTCTGTAATTGACTTTAATACAAAGCCTTCAAAGCATTTTTATTACCCATATTATCTTCCTCTTGCCAGAGGAAGAAAACAGTTTCTTTTTACTGAGACAAGGAGCCAACATAAATTACTCTGTCACTCTACAAATGCGCTTTATTAGCTGCTTTGAAATGATAATAGACCGTACACTATGGCCTGTTTTTTAAAAAACGTACTGTCCCCTACTTAATTTTAAAGGCAGGTTATTTTTTCTGAGCGACTAGGGGAAGGCTGGAAAAGGTTTTTTTTTTTAATTGTTTTTGCTTTTTAGTTGGGAACATTTGATGTCTTTTAAAAGGTTAAATGTAAACTTAATTTACCCTCTTGACCCAGTAGGTTAATATCTGCATCAGGAAAACACCCCTGATACATGCCTAGCATTTAATGTGTTTAGTCTTTGGGAAGCCCAAGATTGGATGGGGAAGACTGAAGTACTCTTACCTTTGACAGCTTTATACATGTGTCAGGATTTTTCCAGGATGATAGAAAAGTGGGGGAAGTTGTGCTGAATCTGATGCAAAGGGATCATTGTTTTTGCAGCTGTCACTCCAGCATTCTCTTTTTATCTCCCACCCACCCCCAGCCATGGATTTCTGCGACCAAATTTAGATAAATATTTGCTGCTCCCTGATCTGTCTGCCCATGCTGCAGGACTAGAAGTCTCCTCTGGAATCCCCTGGATAATCTGTAGTGCATACAGCCCTCCAGCAGACATGGTCAAAACCTCTCGTACTTTCAAAAGGAAGCCTGTTCCCTCATATGGCCCTGCAGGCCTTGTGATTTCCAAACTGGTGCCATACCTCTCTTTGCTGGTCTTGGTTCCTTTCATACAGCCATCTCTGTCTTCAAGGGTGGGTCTGCTGCCTGAGTATGGGGTTTTTTTAAAATTCTTTCCTGCTATTTTCATAGGGCTGTTTTCTGTCTGGAGGGCCTGAGGACATTGACATAGAAGATGTGCGAGGAAGAGGACAGCACTGCCCTTGTTTGTGACAACGGGTCAGGGCTCTGTAAAGCCGGCTTTGCTGGGGACGATGCTCCACGAGCAGTTTTCCCGTCCATTGTGGGTCGTCCCAGGCACCAGGTGATGAACTGCTTTGGTTGTTCCATACTGGGCTTGTAGAAGGCTTTGCTGCCCCGTCCCCAGCCCTCCATCCCAGAGCCACCTTTTCCTGTGTTTGGGACTAGCCCAGCCCTGGGTGATCTGTGTAACACGGTATTTCCAGGCAAAATTACTCCAGCAGTGCACTCACCTGAATCAAAGCAGGTCTCTTGCCTTGTGAGAGGAGTCCTTCTAAAAGTTTTCACTCCCTTATATGCCCTCTTCTACCTGTCCCTTAATTTTGGATTACCCAGAGAACTTGGTGAGTAAAGCTAGTTTAAAAAAAAAAAACACAAAAGCCCAACACAAAATTTCCAGATATTTCTGAGTGCCCTAAAAGCTGATAATAGGTGACGTGTGGAAAACTAAAGGAGGAAAGAAAAGTTTTCAGTCAGCTTCCTATTAACCTTCCTGGCTTTATTCATTTAGTTGTATCACAAATGGACATCTGTCTAGGTTTGAGTTTGTTTAGCTTCAAGGTTTACGTTAGAGTATGTGATGCATTCCAGTTCATTTTAATAGTTTGCAAATACATATATTATCTGAGCTATTACATGTAGAGAGTTTTTGAGCCAGATCATTGTTAGTGTGAACTAGAGCAGCTTGGCTAGGCCATGACAAACTAATCCTCCTAATTAGTAGATCCACCCAATTGCTTCTATGCTATCTAAGCACCTGGTGAAATGAGAAGAGGTAAACTGGTTGTAAGATGCAGCACTTTATATACCCATCAACAAACATTTTAAACTCTTCAGGGCAGAAGAAACCTATGCCTAATTGAGGCCTCTGGGCATTAACATAATTTAAAAAAAAATGCAAATGCCAGCTTCTGCAGATAGTGTGAACAGTATTAATTGCTCAAAAGCAAGCCATGCAGTCACAATAGAAACAAATACAGCAGATTTCTAGAACCTTTCTTTTTAGATCATGTATCACGGATAGCATTAGTGCCCTAAAGGAAGGATCATCCCATCATAAATTCCAAATCCAGCTTGCCTGTTTCTAAGACAGGGCAGTTTGAGATGCCAGAGTTTGGAATGTGTAATGACTAAATTCTGATGACAGTATTATGCACTCAAAACATCCTACTGTATTTTTTTTTCCAGTATTTCTAACTTTAACATAGAGATTACTGTATATCCAGAGTAATTTCCAGCTTCTGGTCCATGGACCATTTCTACAGGATCCATGAAAATATCTATAAAGAAGCCAGTACCAGTAGATTTAAATTGTCTGTCTCTAATGGCAATATTATAATGTTCAAAAAGAAGATTAAAAAATGTTGAAATTTAAGCTTTGGGAAATGTAAAGTGTGTATTGCTCTGTCTTGACCCTTAGATGGCACAACTATCACTTTCTGCTTTTACTTCACTTTATTATAGTTCAGCAGACAGTTCATCCCTAAATAATAACAAACGTTAAAACAACCCTATTTTTCCACTTTATCTTGATGAATTTAACATTGTACCTGTGCTGTTTACTCAAACTGTAGTGGAAACATGAACTCCAGAGGTTTAAGTGAACTAAACATTTAATTTTGGAAATTAAAGAGCAATGAGTAATTCTCCATTCATTAGTATTCGTATTTTGTAACTAGTAACACTAGCAACTAGATTTATTTCACAGCTAATGTTCTAACTACTTTGTGACACCTCTCCTTGAGAGGCTAACTCCATTTGTGTTATTTTATAGGGAGTGATGGTTGGTATGGGTCAAAAAGACAGCTACGTAGGTGATGAGGCTCAAAGCAAGAGAGGAATCCTGACCTTGAAATACCCCATAGAACATGGCATCATTACAAACTGGGATGACATGGAGAAGGTATTTCATTTTTGAAAGGTTAATGTATATCACTGGTAAACAGAAATACTTGATCCAAATGTTTACAGAATACCCACTAAATTTTAGATGAAAACGTCATGCTGTCAAGTATGGTTTAACAAGAAGGTTGTTAACAACAAAAGTTAACTTGCATCTAAAGCTGAAGTATCAGCACTAGGAGATATTGAAATATTTATTGGGAGTTCTTTTACTCCAGTATGATCTATACATCTTTGCTAATTACTGGAGGGGGAATAAAGAAAAAAAAAAAAAAAAAGGAAAGAAAAGGAATATCCTCAATTTGCTAGTCAGGAAATGGAATTTAAGAAGGCATCTGTTTCTGCAAAAATGCAAAGCGTGTATGTAATTCTGATGTGAAGGCCATTGGTTACACACATACTTTTTAATGCTTGAAAGATTAGCAATGTGACAGTGCAATGCATCCATTTCAGAGCCAGTGTTTGGTTATGAAAGACTTCCAGGACTATTTTTACAGTTGTAGTCTGTACGGTTGATATAATTTCTAAGACAGCAAAACCTTTCAGATGCCTAACCTATCAACCAGTCTCTAATCACCACCAGCTTGAAAACAAACTCACAAAAAACTTTTTGGCCTTTAGAAAGTCTCTGGTGGTTTTACTTCTTATTGGTGTATTACCCTCCTCATTGCAGTCCACATGGCCTCAGATTTTTATAGCTGGTAGGAATTAGCCATAAGGAGGCAGTAAGCACAAGTTGACTTTCAGCCTCACAAACCTTTTGCTGTCATTTCTTTTTACGAATTCTTGGGCTGGCACCTACAAACCAAAATATGAAACTGTCTTCAAGAGACCTGTTACCTATTGAGCTCTACCGCATGGTTCTGCATATGTTCTAGAGTTGTTCTGGAACTGTTTAACTTTCAATCATTATTGAAATAGTGTTGCTGGAACCAGGTCTGTCCTGCTCTGTCTCTTCTACTGTAAGATTAACATACTTCTTTTCATTAATTTACGTGTTCTTAAAAGAACTCATCTCTTACTAGCAGTATAAGCTGTTTTCTTTCTACAATTACTTTGCTAATCTCTATGAAGGAAGTAAGAACAACTGCATGAGAATTATTCCTTTGGCTTCTCCCGTTGTCCTTAGATCTGGCATCACTCTTTCTATAATGAGCTCCGTGTTGCACCTGAAGAACATCCGACTCTGCTGACTGAAGCACCACTGAATCCCAAAGCCAATAGGGAGAAAATGACCCAGGTAAGCCCGCACTGAAGTTATGGAATAATTCCAACTTTGTGACTTCCACAGGACGTGAATTTCATCTTTTCAGTTAGTCATGCCAGCTTGACTGACCAGTAGTCTCTCTCTCTTTGTTATGGAAGATGGAAAGTGCATAGTGACACCTGTCATATTTGCATATTATTACATTTGCTTTAGAAAGTCAGGGTATCAGTTTTCAATGTGAGAACTTCAGTCTGTCCAAGCTTAATGTCATCTTAAACTTTTTTTATGCCCAGCCTATTACAAAATTATGTTTAATATGTGTGTGTGTCTATGTTCATATGTTATAGATATAGGCTAGATACAGATATTTTTGGATTTAGATTTTGGTTTTTCCTTCCTTGTTGTTACTAACCATCAAGAAATATGAAAGTCTTGTCTTCTCCCTCCCTTTCAATATATTGCTTCAACTGAGCTAAAACCTCTACTGTTAAGGCAATAATTTTAATTGCATTTCAGATTATGTTCGAGACTTTCAATGTGCCAGCCATGTATGTAGCTATTCAAGCTGTTCTGTCCCTCTATGCTTCTGGACGTACCACAGGTAGGCCTCTGGGGAAGGTGGCACAGGCATCTGAAATATTTAAGCGTGTTGGTGTGCACTTTGGAATGAATTGTGTGTTATCCTCTCGAAGGGATTGTGCTTGACTCTGGGGATGGTGTTACCCACAATGTGCCAATTTATGAAGGCTACGCCTTGCCGCACGCCATCATGCGCCTGGACCTGGCTGGCCGTGACCTTACAGACTACCTCATGAAAATCCTGACAGAACGTGGCTACTCCTTTGTGACCACCGGTAAGGACATGCTGCTGACTGAGGAGGAGAGTTGTTTAATGTGCAACGTTTCTAGTGACCTTAGAAGGTCTCTAGAAGTTGTTCTGCAGTTGATTAGACACAAGAAGGAATCCAACAGGAAAGTCCCCTGAGAGACTAGCAGAGTGCTTGTTTAAAAAATAGGGGAAGGGGTGTTGGAGAATGAAAGGGAACAACCTGTCAACATGTCTGAGTCCTTCCTGAATGCTATTCTAAAGATTGAATCCTCTTGATAGCGGAGCGTGAAATTGTCCGTGACATCAAGGAGAAGCTGTGTTACGTGGCCCTGGACTTTGAAAATGAGATGGCCACTGCTGCCTCTTCCTCCTCTCTGGAAAAAAGCTATGAGCTTCCTGATGGTCAGGTGATAACCATCGGAAACGAACGCTTCCGCTGCCCAGAGACCCTCTTCCAGCCATCTTTCATTGGTAGGTTGAATGATTGTACTGCCTTGGTAAAATGCACGTAAAGATCAAGTCCCTGTTTTCTATTAATTGTGTCCCATTGCTAGCTCACTTAAACATATACACGAGTTTGTCCTAGCACCCATTATAAAATAATCTTTTAGAACAGCACTATTAATATAGTGAGAGAAACTTCATGCCAAACAATGAGGCAAAATGCTTTCCCAAAATAAACCCTGAATGTTTATTCCTGGCTTCTGGCATGGGGCCCATGCCATTTTGTAAGTTGTGCAGTTGGCTACTACGAGAAGCATGGCTGTAAAGCCACTTTTCTAAATAGTGTGAGGATTGTAGTTTGAATGTGCTTGCAGGGAGCACTACTTTTATTTTTCCAAAAGACTGCTCCAAATCCTGAATCCATGGTTCATCACCTTTGCAGAGCAAAGCCAACAAAATGCCATGCTAATCAACTGCCATGAAGGCGCAGACTTGCAATGAAGTCGCACAGAAATACAATGTCAGTTCTGCCAAGCGGCAGAATTTCAGCTCAGAAGTAGATAAAGTAGTTGCATACTTAGAGGTATTAGGATATATTTTGACTGCTCTGTCTCTGAGCTGGCTCAATTTAAAAAAAATTAAAAAAAAAAAAAGAAAAGAAAAAAGAAAACAAATGATTCCAAGACCATATAAGGAATTCTTAGGACATTTGAGATTGCCTGCAAAAGCCTAGTGGAAACTTTACTATTCCACTCCCCCAGCATTCTTTTTAAGGAGGAGCTGTGTACATAAGGGAGAGAGGAGGGCTGTGCACCAAGGAACTCCTTAGCAAATAATTGAGGCAGCTGCAGAATTACTTCCCAGACTTCCACAACTCTGAAGACTGATGTCTTCCAATGAGACACTAAAGTTCATGTTGTCAGTTCTGTGTTAACAATTCTCTGTATGAAGTTGGTTCCTCAGTGTTCCTCTGTAACTTCCCCAGGCATGGAGTCTGCTGGCATTCATGAAACCACTTACAACAGCATCATGAAGTGTGACATAGACATCAGAAAGGACCTTTATGCCAACAATGTGCTGTCTGGAGGCACTACAATGTACCCGGGTATTGCAGACAGGATGCAGAAGGAAATAACTGCTCTGGCTCCCAGCACTATGAAGATCAAGGTATGGTGCAATTATTAATGGACTCTTTGAGTTGGCTTGTACAAAGTCCTCAAGAAGCTAGTGAAACATAGCAACACTTTACAAAGTAAATGCTTTATACATATTTTGAATCATGTCTGTACCTCCTAGCAAATAATCGCCACCTGGTAGCTCTGTTGCTGGAAGGAGAAAGCCTCTCCTCTCATTTCCTTGTGCATGGTGAATTCTGCAAACTGCCTTAATACAGGCAAAGAAGAATAGTGTGGACCCAGAAGCGTAAATCTTCCACTGGGTCTATACGTGAGCTTCGTCAGCCTTTTTTGGCTGATGGTGACAGGAGAGAGGAAATGCTGGTTTTGTCCTTGGCCTACAAGTGCAGAAAAGAAAGAGTATCTGACAAGCCAATCTTCCTTCTGCTGCTTCAAATCTTCCATTACTTGCTTTGCAAACATTTTATTAGCTGTACCAATAAGAGTACTCCACTCATGTTTCCAAGCCCTCCTGGGCTATCATTATATGTTTCCAGAACAGTTATCTCCCCTTTTCTCATACGCAGTCACGAATACACAAATGCACTACTCTTACTGGGCAGACTGACTCAGTCAGAGAAATTGAGGATTTAGGCTCAGACTCAAATAACAGCTTTTAAACTTTACTGCTTGCAGCAATTGCTAACTGTAATGCTAGGGATGACACTAGCACATACAGTGCTTTTATTAATATCAAATATCACTGCTTTAATATTTTTGTATAACAAATATATTTTATTCACAGCTGTATTTAATGCTTTCATTTCTTAAACAGATCATTGCTCCTCCTGAACGTAAGTACTCCGTCTGGATTGGAGGCTCTATTCTTGCCTCTCTGTCTACTTTCCAGCAGATGTGGATCAGCAAACAGGAATATGATGAAGCTGGCCCATCCATTGTTCACCGCAAATGCTTTTAAATTGCTTTATCTTTATATGTCGCCCTAATGTATTACTGTGAATGTATTCAGGAAAATACATTCTTATAACTTCATTCCATAAATCCTTCATTGTAATGACTCTCATTAATTGGATACTATGTATTTTTTTGGAATAAATTTTAAATATGCTATGAAATTGCTGCTTCTATTAAAAAAAAAAACAACCCACAACCCACGCATTTGTGGAGGTACACTTTAGCTGGTTTGAAGCTCCATCTTGTGACGTGAATTTGTTACTACACTATACTGGCCTTAATAGAAAGAGTAGTACCTTTTGCTCAATGTTACCAATGCTAGAAAATGCTCAGCTATCAGGCTGCACGTTGTCAAAATTTAGCCTCAGTAAATATTTCAGTCTGCAAACAGAACCAGTCTTGATTTTTTTTTTTTATGGGCAGTACCAAAGGAGCATAGCATCTGTTCGATACCAGGATGAGCATGTGCACTCTGCTTTGCATCTGCTCTATCCAGAAATATTATCTACGCAGAAATATTATCTATCCACATCACTTCTTAATTCACAGCTGTCATGCTGGAAAAGTGAATTTTTTACAGTGGGCAGCCCAGAGGTGTACGATGCATACTACAACAATTCTGTGTGCTTTCTTTAAAGAAATGAAACCTGTTCCTTTTGAACACATGACTTTCCTATCACATGCCCTCAGGATGAGTGCAGCCTATTACTTTATGTTGTGATTTCTGGTAAGGTCTAAAGGGTAATTAAGCTGGCTTAATATACTTTGTTTTATTTTTTTTTTTGGGGGGGGGGATTAATATAATCAAAGTAGATAAAATAATTTAGACACTTTTTCTGTGATTTTTTCTGATTCTGTTTATAATCTTAAATACATAAAAACTGATATCCAACTAGAAGTATATGCATAGAAGATGATGCCAGTAATACTGTCTAAAAAGTATATATATAAAATAAAGAATTCACTGAGACAGACCTGGAAAAGGTCAGTTCTAAGGAACTTGCTGCAATCTGTATTCATCAGAGTTCAGGATAAAGGATGCTATTTATTTTTGTTACCTAGTTTCCTGTCTAAATTCAATGGTTTACCTCACTTACCTGTTACTCGTTATCTTTCAAACTGCAAGCTTTTTTCAACAGCACATGTTATTTACCATGTCTGTGTAACCCCTGGGTTCCAGATCTTATCCAGCTTCTAACTGTTAGAATATGTTCCAGACTTTATTGTACTAACCTTGTTATTTAAAGTATAGGTCAACTAGGTTCTTGGAACAGACACTAAATAAAGTCTTGTAAGAGCAAATAACTTTGTATGGTTCTTCCTTTTAACTCTATCTAGATCTTTTTATCTAACTCTAGATAGATCCAGGGAAACCCTTTCAGGATAAGAACTTGATTTCAAGTAAAATTTTCTCCTACAGGGGACTTGCTTTCTCCAAGACACTCTCATGCATCTCTGCTATGCCAAGATGTGATGAGGGTCAGCTCTCAGGTAAAGGACTTGTGTTTTCCTAAGTGTTTTCTGCATAATGACTTAACCGAAACTTGAGCTATACAAGGATGGAATGGGGAATAAAAAAAATCACCCAAACTGATGTATTTACCTCTACTGTATCTAACGTAAATTCACTGAAGCAGTGAAGAGATGTACATAGCTGGAAGTCACAAAAGACAACCACTGTTAAAAATTTCTAGTTCTCAGAAAACAATTAGTACCAACAAGTGACAAAAGAAATATTACTTATTTCAACACAGTTACTGTTGTTTGAAGTTCATTTTATTGTTGTGTTTTACAGGTGAGATTTGTTTACAGATTCAGGGGTAATGCCACTGAACTCCATCTTGACAGAGCAACAAAGTAACTCCAAAACAAGCTAGAGCAATAAATATCAAACCATTCAATCTAAAATGTATAAATATAAAAGTCATTTCTGAAAATGTAGGAAAAACAGGAATCCATTTTTCTGTTTTGGCCATTTGTATATTAACATCGCTATCGTCCATCCGTATCACCTCAGATCCAGCACTATTATCTTTATGTCTTTCCCGACCACGTGGCTACATGGCTGCAGGAGAAGTCAACCCATTATTCACAGAAATCAGTTTCAGTAAAATAGCATATGAGGGCTATTGTTTCCTTCTGTTTTTCTGAGCCTGCTTAACAGGTGCGTGGAGGACAGCAGCAAGGAAAAGCAAGGAAAACGTCAACTTGTTCTCTTCCTGCAGTAGCTTCAGATACATCTGCCTACATGGATTTTTAAAGCATTTAGGACTACACTGTGTCTTTAGACACAGTCATGACTAAGTAACAGCTTGGTTTGGGTCTGTAGAGAAGAGGTTTTTACCAGAAACCGGACAGATGCAGAATAGAATTGTTCTAGTCAGGTTTCATGAAGCTTCCTGTATTATCACTCCTGGTATTTTTCCTGTGGCTGTGATCTTACATTTTTGTTGGAAGATCAATGTGTTTTGGGGATTGTACTTGAAAGGATATTTGTGTTTGATATGTGATGCCAGCAGTCTCTCTAATGATTATAACTGAGCTCATGTGGCCAGTAACAACTTCATTCATGAACTAAATCTGTAAAGGACCACTGAAAAGAGCCTATCTGGAACAAACGTCTTAAAATTTTTCAGAATTGGACTACCTTCTCATTATCCCTACTGTCAATGATAAAAGAACAAAACAATAAAGAAACACAACCTCTCCTTCTTTTGAGGAATAATACTGACATTCTGAGAGTCCTACAACAAAGAAGTAACTTCCAGTGTCTTTCAGTATTACTTCTTTTCATTCAATCATTTTATTTTGAGCTATATGAGATGCTCTGCATTTGACATGAGCCTCATTTTTAAAAAATCTTAATTATTCAAAAGTAAAGATTGTTGCCTTCCAGAAAACAGTGACATTTCTGAGAATTCTGACTGACTATATTGTTTAGCCACATGTATAGCATACTATGCTATTAAAACCATCAAAAGATATGGAAGTTACTGAGAAAGACTTGTGAGAAGCTGGGGGAAAATGAGGGGCAATGAAGGAAATGGGGCTTAATCTACTCATATCTGCACTTTTTAACAGCTGGGATGTTCTGTTGGGACACCAGTGTTGGGAAAATTAACCAACTGCTTTGTTTAAAAACTGAAGAGCTCAGGAACAGCTCCCACTTGAAACTATGGCTTTTGCTTCTGAAAGCAGCTAAGAGGGGTGACTGATGTTAACTGCCTCTGGTTAGCCACCATTTGAATGGCAGTGTGGAACACTGACTTCATGGCTGCTATTGACTGCTTAAGTAGACTCCTGACGTCTGCCTTGGTCAGTGAAGGAAGGGTAATGAATTATTAGAATGGGGAGGGGAAGTATAAAGAAACCTAAACTGAAGCACATATAATTTTTGCTTGCAGCAGAACCATGGGCAAGAATTCGAATATTCAAAACCATGTTGGATTATATACTTACATTAAACAACCTAGGCTCCTTTGTATGTGGATGGAATCCCTTCTTTTTACAAGCAGAAACTTCTAGCATGCCAGCATTAGTAAGTCTGAAGATGCCAGTGCTGAAAAGCAAAAGACAAAACTGCTGTTACATACTGCTCCCATAATACAAGTCCAAGGTTTCACATACAAATTGCTTAGCTAACAGAAGGACACAGGATCATGCTCAGTAACCTCTGATACACAGGAGCTAAGGCTGGATTGAATTCTTAAAGATATTTGAAAACAAGGGGAGCTGTATTGCTGTAAAGAAAGAGATGATGAGGGGAAGAGGAGAAAAAAAAACCACAGTACTGCTGCTATTCCCATTACGCAGGTTAGCCTACCAAGGGCGGAGGCGAGTTCATACAGGAACAGATACAAAACAGAAACTTAGGTGTTCTGATTGCATTTCATTCACTGAACTCTAGAGGGGCAACTTAAAAGAGAACAAACTTTAGGCTAGCTGTGTAAACGACTCTTGAGAGTACACATCCTCCCCACTCTTTCAGGTAATCAAGTAGTACAAAGCAAAGCACTACAAAAATGCATTGCTGCATACGTATGACCTAACACTTTGAGTAATGAATAAAAAAGTTAGAAAACCCACTCTTCTGTAAAGAACATTAATATCTAATAACTACTAGACAGCACCTGATTAATAGATGTTACCGATAGGAGTAACAGGTTAGAGTTGGTTACGGGGTATCAGCACAAACTACGAAAGAAGTTGGCAAGACCAGAGATTTGAAAAGGTACACAGATGTTGTGCTCTGGGTTACAAAGCCTAGTGCTTGTGCACTTGCGGCTCAGGCTGTATTTACAGCTCTGCTAGCTGAATGGCCCGTATATAGGAAGTTAAGCAACCAGAATGGGATTCATAGAAGTCATCTACAGGGGCAGAAGGCCAGAAAGACAGGCTAAAGAAACGCACAATCTAAACAACAGAGTTAGTCCTGGGCCTTGAAACTCCAAGCACACCAAAGCAGAATCACGAAATTGTTGAGGTTGGAAGAAACCTCTGAAGATTGTCTAGTCCAGCCTCCCTGCTCCAGCAGAATCACCTTGAGCAGGTTGCCCAGGACCATGTCCAGTCAGGTTTTGAATGTCTCCAAGGATGTAGACATCACACCCTCTCTGGGCAACTTGTTCCATTATATATCTTCATGTTAATTATTATGCAGTTCCAGGTTTTTCCAGATACTTACTGTTTGTATTTTATGAAGTACAAAACCAGGACCTTATTACTGAATAAAAGTAATTTTCATATTGCCCTAGAGAAATACGTCTAACCCTTCCACTTTCTTTAACAGACAGAATGAAGATATGTCTGTGGTAGGACACCGGCAATGAGGTCTCCAGAAGAACAGCTCCTGTCGTTACTACTCAGTTGAGCAGAGTATAAAAAAATAAATAAAATTTAAACCCTGGGGCTGGGAGGGAGGAGGAGAGAGAAGTCAGAAACAATACTGTGCATATAGACTGACTGGAATGTAAGTCTAAACAACTTAAAGAAAACAAACTCACAATACAATATTCCTGCCCTTCATTCCAGCTGACCTGCTGTTTGCATTTGATCAAATTTATAGATAAGGAGCAGGGGAGAATATCTAAATATTACTTAGAAAAATCAGAACTCACTCATTATGCTTTGGTGAACAAACAATTGCAATGGCCTCTGGCAACATTAGCTGATAAGAACAATGAGTATGAAGATCAACACTGGATAAGAACGCAGTTTGTGTTGGATGTGTCTACAAAAAGAAAGGGAAAACTCAACATCATGAAATATTTCTTACAAATCAAGGTCAACATACATTCAAGAAGGAACAATAATTTGTAACAAGTGAAAGCGTCAGTACTTTCCCAGGTTGGTTTCTTAAATTCCTATTAAGCAGATTCTACATTGTTAGGGTGGCTTTTCAGTACGAAGTTTATGGAAGCACATTCACAACCAGATGCACAAGCAATTTTCCAATCATGGAGGGAAATAGGTGGAATGAAGAAGCACAAGACAGAGGGAAATTACTTGATTGTCCAAAATCCCTAAGAGTGAAATTAATATAGAGTTTAAAAAACACAATACCTCCCCCCAAATTTTGAATATAGCAGAAAAATAAATGGCATTAGAAAGTAATAAAATACCCCTAAAACAACATAACAAAAGTGCATGTCAAAAGCAGGCCCATAGTGTCAACAGGATGCCTCAACTTTGTTAAGAAATACTCATCTGTGAAGAACGTCAGTGCTCATTTACATTACTACAATTAGAATTGAGCAAATTAATTTGGATTATTCCAGCTATTTCTTTAGTTTGTTATTTCCAAGGTTTCTTTTACGTAGTATGCAGAGCTGATATAGAAAAGCCAGAATCTGTGAGTCATACGTACATGGATCCAACCCAAAGTGAGGAGATCATACTGATCCTGAATACCAAATAATTCTTCCACATTCTCCATGTCGCAGTAGTCTGGTCCTGAAGCTTGCTTTGGCACTATTACATGGGTAATAGTAAATTCATTATGTGTCTGCAAAACAAACATTGACTTAGAGTGGAACAAATGAACTAATGAATAAATGCTGAATCAGAACCTGAAAGACGTCAGCCCATCAATCAGCTAAAACAGAGCAGTATAGCTCCACGGATTCCAGTGCAGCTACACTGACTTACTGCATCTGAAAATACGCCTTAGCATTTTATCATGAAAACATATAGGGAATTATTAGTAACAACACAAGATTGTTGGATGGACGTGTTCACAGCGACCAGTGTGAAAAGGATGTCCGTTAAAAAATGTAAAACATGAAAGAAAGAGGTTTGAGAATACTATAATTATTTTCTGTGAAACTTGGAACATCACTACCCTTGCTATTCTTTCTCTTCACACAATTCAAATACACTTGGACATCATCTTTAAAAGTCTTTGTATGCCATCATCAGCCATGACATCTTTCCCTGCTCTGAAACGACGTTAAGTGTTATCTAGGTCAAAGGAAAAAGCATCCTGAAAATCAGACCTTCTACAGCTTGATGGGGGAATTTTCTTCCTTTTTTGTTGTGCCATTATGAATTTGATGACTCCAGTAGATTCTAACAGTCTTTATATTTCATTGTCCTGCAACTAAACCTCACTTACCTTAGATGAAAGTCAGAGAAAGTACTCGAAAAAGCCTGTATTGTAGAGCATGCTGAAAAACTTGCTACATTTTATAATGACAGCAGTGTACTTTGGTCAGATGTTTCCCCAATAAGGCAAGCCCACACTGCTGAAGTGACCACTCAGGTTATAATATGAAGTTAATGACATCAAAGACTAATCATTTAGATCTGCTTTTGCTCTGAAATTGATATATTACAGGCAAGTACAGCACTATCAATTATGTCTTTCTCCATACAAATGTGAGGGTTAAACTGTACCAGTTTTCCACAGAGAATTCCACATGTCTCTATTCCTCTTACAGTATTGGCCTCTGCTAGCACCAGAAATTTGTGACAGAGATCCCTTGGCAAAATCACACCTCTGAGTGCTTCGGCCAGTTGAGCTAACAAACAAACAAACAAAAAAAAGGGGAAAGAGATTAAAAGGCATTTGCAGTTTACACAGTGACATTCACTAGAATAGGGAAACGTACACAGTTACAGGAAATTATTAAAAGTGAAAGAATTATGTTTACCACATCACAGATTTCTAATGAGAATAAATCTAAAGCACAAGCACTTCACCCTAAATTGAGGTCACCAGCCCATAAAATACGCTCACTGGCCTGCACCTCAGGTGACAGTGAGCTGATACCCTTTCCCAGGCCAGGGCTTTCCAGGGTGAACTACTGCAGGTTCTGCTTCTGTTCCCTTGAAGTCCATGACAAGATTCAGACACTGAGGCTTAGTCTCTAGATCCATCTATTGGTACTCAACTGGAAAATGTGAAACTGTGCAACTAATCTCCTTTCTTAAAATGAAGAAACTATATGGAACTGTTGTGTGTACATCAACCTGTTCATGCTTATTTCACTACGGACATCCTCACAGCAAACAAATACATATGCATATGCAATATGTGGACTGCTATAAGCAGAAAAGAGGCAGATAAAATAAAAAAGTAAAAAAAAAACCCATAAATCTCTGCACTTACTCTGAACAGCACTTAAAGTAGCTGCTGGCTTTAAGACCCGATTTACTGGAGGCGAATGTCCAGTGCAGCCAGATGTGTCACTCCTCTCTTTTTTCTCAAGCAGTGCAGTAGACAAGGAACTGTTCTCTGGTACAGAAATACAAGATAGCATACTTCCATCTATCTGTTCAGACAAAACCATGCTCTCTTTGATTTTCTGATCTCGAGCTAGTTCTTGCTTCTTAAGTTGATCCTCAAAGAATTGAAACTGTTCTGATTCAAGCTGCTGTTGCCGCATATGTGCGATTCGTTTCTTCTCTGCCTCTATTAGCTTTTGATGCTCTAGTTTCTTCAGAACTTCAGTTTTATATTTGTTCTGAAACATATGCAAAATAGCGACATTCTCAGAACACTAAAAAAAGCTACAAAAAAAAAATGAAAGGAAAGAAACAGTCTAGTTGTTTAATAAACTAATCAAATCCTGTCATTAAAAAATAAATCTTTTGGAACATGTTTGGTGAACTAGCAAATACAACTATATCCCCAAAAGTAGTACGATATGGAAGGAAATACAGTAAGTAAGGAGTTCTAACACTAAGCTTCCAATCTGCATACCTGTAGTGCTTTGTGTTCTTCAGTAGTGATAGCACTTGCTTCATTTACCTGTTATAATAAAGCCATTTAAAAAAAGACTTTTCAAAATAGTGATGGTAAAGAGGCTAGACACAAGCGTAAGCCCTTACAATTTTCAATGCAACAAGAGATCCACGAGCACATGGGTTTTCTGGGTAGATTTCATAATACATTTTGTTATCTGATTTTGTTGCTTGTTGCTGTTGTTTAGATAGGATCGTCAACTTTCTCCTGCTACTTTCTTTCCTCAGCTTTCCCTGGATTGCTTAACCTGGCTTTGGTGCATAACCTCCCCCTGCCTCAGACACATTAGGTGCCTTCTCCTCTCTGGTCTATTCTCCCTCGCCCCCAAGCCACCTGCTGTTCCACAAACTACAAGGGAAGCTTCAGGTTTCAACAGCCTGTCCTCCTCCCTCTTAAGGGAGAGCATCAAGCATCTCCAGGAGCAAATGAAAAAACCAGCCCAAAGTAATTTCTTAAATGTCATGAACAAAATGGAGCAGGAAAGAACACCTCAAACCAATTGGTGACAGAAATATGGCATGTGGGATCTGGGGTTTTCTGTTTTTTCTTCCTTTTTTTTTTTTCCTTCTTAATTCTCTATGTCCATTTCAAGGGAAGGAAAGAAAAAGATGCTTTTTCTCAGACGCTCTTTCCAAGACAAGTTTTTAAAACCGCAGGTCCTGTTTTCAGTGACTTCAATACACAAGATGGAGGTATTTAAAGTTACTTAAAGACTCAAACAGGATCAATTCAAACTTGAGCTTGTTAAGAGCCAAGAGACCTTTTCCACATACTCATATATGAGTGTATCAACAATATCCTCTTCATAAAACAGAATCAGGGTGTGCCAAAGACCTCTTCAGATATTTGTAGACTGTTATTAAGTAAATATCACAGCACATTTATTTCCAAGCACACACTTGCATTACTTATTTTCAAATGACCAACCAATTAGATTCTGAGAAGTGAAGAATCATTCTAAAGCAGCCTGTGAAATGATTAGGTTCTTGTAGAACTGGCATTTTACCGCTTCGTTTTTAAGAAGTTTTATATGACAGAAAAATATTCATACCAACAATGATTTAATAACCATATAAAACTTACTTCATTTTGCATGTATTCTTGATATTCCAAGTTATATTTTTTTAAAAGATCTCTTTTCAATTCATCTGTCCTTGGAAATGCAACCTCCTTCAATTTCTTTAGGGTGGGGAAGAAAGGTAGATAAATTTATTTTTCACTTTTTAAAAGAACTACCTGGAAAAGAAACTCAGATGTAATACAGATTTTAAAAAGATACAAAAATAAAACCAAAAAATACTGCTCTTCTTCCGGGAAAGAAAAGAAGAAATACACACTAAATCATCAGATTATAAAGCTTCTATAGTACACCAGTTTCAATAAAGCTGTATTAATTTCTGTCAGTGAAAGGTGTGACAAGACCACTTCTTATCTCAAGGAAAGATTAGTCCTTTTTTCTAGCAATCCGTTATCTCTGTTCGGTTTAATACGTGTGTGATGACTAGCAATGTTGTAGGTGTAATTTACAAAAAAAAAGCTAAGTTGAAATTTCAGTGTTTCAGGTAGCATTGTCACATTTTTCTCTGGGACTCCCTGGACAGAAATATGACTCAATATGCCCATTTCTAGGTGGGGGATTATGGAAAAAAGTTTATTTGGAGGGATAGCTACACATGTACTTCCTCTGACAGCCCTGGCAGATAAAACAATTTTGTTTTGTAAAACAAAAACAATGCCCAGTGTTTTCTACTGATGCAGATGCTACTACAAAATAATTTAGAGGCTGTAGGCAAGGGAGGGAAAGAGACCATGTGCTTAATCTTACTGAGTGCCATAGGAGGGAACATGTTAGATGCCCTTCCTCAGCAGGGATGCTTTGCTAGATTGTGAGCCACAGTCAAAATCCGGCATGAAGCATTTTGGCCTTGAATATAACATTATTCATCTCTAACAGTAGAGAAACCATGCAAATATGGCAGCACAACGCAAAAGAGATACTTATGCTTCTCATTGGGCAATTCCAGATGTTTTAAGCTTAGTATAAGGCTGTATTTGAAATTTCTCTTTTAGAGAGAAAAAAAAAAAAAGAAAGAAAAAAGAAAAAATGTGAAACTAATTTGTATACAAGTGGAGGAAAAAATCTGGTAAAAAAACAAGTAAATACATATTTAGTAATAAAGAAAGCAAAAATATACTTTGATTATTTAACAGGGTAAAAAAATACTGCACAGACAGCAGTAATGCCACACATCTCTCTTCCCCTGTGTTTGCAGTAGTCAGTTTGAACCAATAGCCATTCACATAATCGAGATGAGAATCAAACTCTAAGTACTGTTAAATTAGTGTATTTTTAATATGTAAACTTTCAGAAATAGATGTACCTGGGTTTCCAAAAATCTACCAACTTACTCAGAGACTGTTCTTGTTCACCTTTTAGAATGATAATTTCATTTCCAGTAATGACCAAATGATGAAACCAAAATAAAACATGAATGACTATTGTAGAAATATATCAGAAATTCAAGTTGTGGAGGCTGCCGTGGGCTATGTGTGCACTGGGGGAAAAGGAGTCCTGGGAAAGAAGGGATAGGTTCTGGGAGAAACATTTCTTAAAGGCCAGGAAATCGTAACCCTACCTTAATAATATCTTGTTTTTCTGGTACTGCACATTGGTGATAGTCTCGGTGACTGGGCAGCTTTTCTACAAACAACCTAGAAAATTAAACATGCTTGTGTTCACCTCAGTAGCCACAGGAATACCCACAATAGCTTTTATGTTGGCAGAAAAATCAGTTTCACATAACTGTTAAACACTGAATTCCAGATGACTTGGAGCAGGTTTCTATACTTTTGTTTAAACTAACACTTAAATTCTTGTACAGACTTGTATGAGACACATAGAGTAACGACAGGAGATAATTTTCTACATCTGAATATGTTTTGATTTTCATTAGTATTGGGTTGGGTTAAAAAAAAAAGGACTAACTAGCAGCCAGCACCTAAAAATAGCCCTCAAAAGCACCCTCCAGCCTAGCCAGTGTTAATAAATCCTATTTCTGTCTTTATCTGTCCTTAGGTGAAATGCTGAATCTTAAATAGGAAGTCCAGAATGCAGCACTGACTACCATTAAAGCAGTTATTTTTATCAGACCAAGCTGCACAGCTAACTGCAGTATTATTAACCTACCCAGACATCTAAATTATGGCAACACTCAGCTGCAAAGAATTTGGAATACAAAGCTGCTATCATTCTTTCAGCAATTTGTATAATGTTCACCTCCAGACACTCTTTTTGTAGTGATACATACATTTAAAATTAAGTAGAATAAGGAAGATTTGGTCTAGTTTTCAGAGTATGAGGAAAATAAGGGGGGAGGAAGGAGGTCTCCTGTTACAAAAATTTTAAAATATGCATTTAAAAAAACAACTTTCACAAGTAAGAAAACAAACCAATCAATCCTACAGCAAAACTAGCTAGTTAAAAAGTTTAAATCTTCCACTGATATGTTTTTCAGCTGGCTATTTTGAAAGTTCTAAAGAAAGCTGTCTGGATTTATTTTATTTGGCTGGGTAGAACAATCATACAATGAACATATATTGTGGATTTTGCATTTATTCCTGTAAGAAGCAATAAATTATACTTGATTCTTTTGGGGAAGGAAAGTAAAAAGAGGCAAAAAGCCATTTTTTCATGTTTTTTTTAAGTGCTGTGCATAAGATCAGCAGAAGCTTATAGGAGATCACTATTAAAGGCTCAGAAATCTTATCTCAACATTGCTTTTTAAGCCATGCACTGTATTTAACCAACATGCTGACAGATAAAGAATAATCTTTGGGAAACTGTGCTCGTAGTATAGCCTGGTACAGTAAACTTAAACCTCTGTATATTAGGTTAGTTCACACCTGGCAGTTATTAGATGGAAAGGACTACTATACTAACAGTTGAGATGAAATTACAACAAAGCCTGTGGTTAAAGATCTCCAAAGAACAAAGCTATTCTGCAAGAACACACTAAACTTTTTTTCTCCTGACCTAAAGGGGTGCCCTGTTTTCACTGCAACACTTCAGTTTACTCAGAATTATAAGCTGTAATGACTACAAATGGTTTCTTACGTTATGAACTTATTATAAAAAACAAAAGCGTTCTCCAGGTTTCCCTCCTCCATGTATACTGATGCCATTCGCTCCATCTCTACTCCAGATCTGAAGTAACGACGCGGAGTGATATCTTCATTGATTGTGATATTGCTGCCAAGTTTGCTTAAGGCACGTACTCTCTCTTCTGGGGTCACAGAGATGTCTGTATGGTCAGGAATAGCTACTAGCTTTTTCTGAAAAAGAACAGCAAGATTAGCAGAGAGAACCAGATGTTATGTTTCACTTTCAGTAAGTGATCTCATTCAAGAAACTCAAGGGAAGTCTTCATTTTTTTCTCAAAATAGGCATTGGTTTCCCCACTGCTAGCCATGGTTGAAACAGTCAGACATGTTTCTCAGTTGCAAATAAATTGTGATTGCAATTACAAATAAAAAGTGATCTTATAACCCTCCCCAAATCTTCAAACAAAAAAAAAATCCCAGAAAAAAAAATTAAGATAAAATTAAGTAAACCCCTGTAGAAATTATCAAAGGCAACACAACATGTACCCTCTTTAGGATCTCCCACACATGAAATTCTACAAGCTTCCACCTTAAGTTAGTGAAATAATTTGGTGGGGGGCCTGGATACTCCTATTACATGATGTATACAGTATGACTTCTGGGTATAGTTCAGCTAGCAAAGAGAAATAAGTTCCCCTGGTCAGTTAACTGTTCACTTCAAATGTTCATTTCCAGTTTCAAAGGAAGCAGCTAAAGCCTAAGAAGTTAGAAGGAACTCTACTGAAGAAGCAGCATAGCTACTTATAACCGTTACCTTCCTGTTAAGTGGCTACATAATTGGCTACAGCATGTTGTTTCCTCTTACTTTGATGAAAATTTTTACTCTTTGTATTCAAAATGTTCACTTCAACTTCTTAAAAACCTGATCGCTGAAACAAGCTACAAGCCCTTAAACGACATATGTAAAAATAAAATAAATTCCAACAAAACTATTGGGCAGAACATGGAAGGAACTGGCAGCATGCAGGAAGAGACCCTTGTAGCTGACAGCCGACACAGCTAAACGGCTCTCTTGAATTGTTTCCTATTTGAAAGAAAGGGTGCTCAGCCATTAAAGCATTTCTTTGTAATACATACCAACGAGCTGACAGTGAATGGTTGTTCCATGTTGTTGTCTGTCTGCAGACCAAGGAGATCACTCTTTTCCTCCAAAGTCTCCATCTGACTGCAAAGGGCAGTATCAATCAGACACTCAGTATTTGCAGCCAGCTGTCTCAGGGTTTATTAGCTCAAGGAAAACTTGAACATAGATCTGTTGGCCACGGTCATACGCTGGAAAAATATGACAAGTCATTCAGATTAGAAATACATTCAAATGTCACGTAAATTTGCATGCCTGCACCCACTCATTACTTCGGTATGACAGTACTTACATATTTAATAATAATCTAAAATTTACCAGGCATCTAGAATTTAAAATGGAAATGCATGGGGGCTTATAGGACAGTTGTGGACTAGCTGACCTGTTCTAATGTTATTACAGTGGATTAGAACACAATATAACAAATTATTTTTACAATTTTTACAGCAACTTCAAAAAAGCCCAACTTTCAAACATTAAGTGAAAAACTCAGAAGTTCAAAGACTAATCACAGAGTCTGTGTTTCCTTAAGCATATGTTTTGACAAACATATTTATAAACAGTGTGAATCTGGCATCTTTTTTCCTGCTAAGCGTATAATTAAAACTTAGCACATAAACACATAGCAGCAATATGAAGCAGAGAAAATATCTCAAGCACCACATGTTCCATCTGCACAGCTTGCTGACTTCGACAACATGCAAAATACAACGAACCCTGATGAGTCAATTGATGGTAATTGCTCCTTGCACAGCTCTGAACAAGTAAAGAAAAATATTTAGACATGTTATGATCATCAGCAAAAAAAACCCCCAACAAACCCCTGAAAGGGAAATGAATTATATAAATTACCCTGGAAATATGAAAATGAAGCTCCTAATGTGTTTTTTTACTTGTGTGCACTCAGTCTAAACAGATTTGATCCTGAATGTCAAAGGCATTTTATATATTGCAATAAATATGCTTTATGCTTTTCTAAAAGCATGAAGAGTGGGTTCAGCAAAAATATTTTCCCAGCACACTTCTCTTTAGAGGCCAGAAGACTATGGGTTAGAGAAAAACAACCCTAATGTGTTTTTAGCTGGCTGCATTTCTTGAGTATTGATTTCTGTATTTGGGTCTTCCTCATTTTTTTTCCAAAAAATAACAGCATCTATTAGATCAGTCTTTAATTTTAACAATTAGTGCAAGTATTACAGAAAACATTAAATTCATTTAAGTAATACACTTTCTTTAAAATAATCAGAATCATTCTGTTTTACTTGTAAAAGCCCTTACTGATATACTCATTCCACCTTATTAATTCTGTCTTACTCTGCTTTTACATGTGACCTCCCAGTCTCAATGAGTATGTTCTTGCTTGACTTTACATCCCTGTTTTCAAGATTTTTGTTCTCATCATCAGGTATGTCACAGGTCTGTGAATTTAATTTCAAGACCTGCTTTTTTTGAAATTATGGTATTCAAAATACTTGCACATTTTGTGACCAAAAAACGAAGCATGGATTATACACCCAAGACATCAACATTAGTTGTGGTTTCAATGCTAATGGAAACAGTTCTCTAAACAATTTGATTTTATATACGCAGAGCTCTGGTGTAAATGATCAGCTTTGCAGGAGAGCCTATTCATTGCCTATTCATGAACCGTAGAAAGGCCCCATGGGACCACAGTAATGAAATATTTTTGCTTTAGCCTACACCAAGAGACATGCTCCTTTACGGCTCGTTCCACCTGAAACCCTTCTTCAGCTGGACCACTGCTCATATGGCAGACTGTGAAAGGAGAGGGATAAAAGTTAGGCCAGTGCAGAGCTCATACTAGTCTTCTGCCCCTGCAGCTCAGATTTTAAGCAGAAATAAAATCTTCAACAAGAGACTCTGCATTCATATGCTCTGTGTGGCTCAGGAATAACAATTAAAAAAAAAAAAAAAAAAAAGAGAGAGAGTTTAAAAGCATGCATTTAAAACAATATTCACTCACTCACCCATCACTTGTGGATATTTTTCTTCAATTTCCCTTAGAAGCAACTGGGAGACCTATGATAGCTGAATGGAAGGCTAGTTTTGGTCTACAGTATGCATCCATGCATGACACACTGCAAAATATTCATTCATCTCCAAAAATATTGTTCAAAATAAAGGGTGTAGAAATGTATTTCTATTCAATTCCCTATTTCAGTTAGCAGCTTTTGAGAAAGAAAACTGCTTTTCAAGACTTTCTCCCTTATGAACTTTCTCCAAAATCTAGTGAGGAAAGGGACATTTAAGAGAATGCTCTTGAGATGCTTCCCTACAGAGGACATAGGGTATGGATCATATGCTTCTTTCAACTATTACCACACCTAGAAGACCTTTCAGCCTAGCTGGTAGGCAAGTGGAAAAACATTAGTGCAGCCACTGGGAAACACAAAAGCCACTAACTTGTGGTTTGTTTTGTTTTTTTGGGGGGACCAGTATTCCCAAAGGGGTCTTTGTTAAAGCCGCCTATGGTTTCCCCCAGCCAAAATCTCTTTGGAACTGGCACAGGGAGACATCATGGAACCCTCTACTTGCAAACATTTCTCATCTTGGTTGCCTCTAAGAACATTAAAGTTATAAATATAAGTTATTTCAGTGACTTTTTTTAACCTAAAGAAGCATTAAAAATAAGGGGGGAAAAAGCGTAGTACCAGGTATTTTAAAGAGGAGACATCCGGTAACAGCAGAAACTCACACTTCCTCAAAATTGTGTCAGAGTTTTGAAAGGGTGAAGAAGCTCTGCAGAGAGCACAAGTCAAGCCACACTGCAAGAGCTTAGCAGAAGTATTGCTGCAAATAAAAGAGGAAACTTGACTTTTTAAATTTGGCTTCAGGGACACATTAAAAACCAGACACTGTAAATAAAGAAGAAATATGAGGATGAATTTATATCACTTTTACAAAAACATCAAATAAGACACAAATATACCAGCTATTACAGGTGGCAGCATAATTAAAATCCTAAAAAGAACGTGGACTGTCTTATGACTGCACTACAATATATTATCCTTAACATGTAGACACACTGGCCAGAATTATAAACAATTAAAATGCAGAAAGTTAAGTTTTACTAAAAACACCACCACAGGCATGTCTGTCAGCTCCCTGGAATGCCTCTGTGCATAATGTTCCTCACGGCACAGTTTCACACCACCTTCAGCCAGTCAAAGGCCACAATACTGCCAAGGAGATCACCCCCACCATACTTCTTTGTGCTTCCACCTTGACATCAGTGACTCCAAGGCAAGTTGTAGCTGATCTAAATTAAAAATCAAATGGACTTTTAAAATTAATTACTTCCTTCTATAACTCAGAATGCAAGGGAGGAGGCAGAAACATGAAGCCAGCAAAACAGACAGACTTGCCCCTTTCTGAGGCGGTGCTGTCCTAGAATGACATGAACTGGCTTTGAAAATGCACCCTAAGAGCTCGTGCAGTGCCTACAAGAATTGCCCAGTCCTGATGAGTGACTCTCTGTCTTCTGGAAATACACTTATATTTCATTCTACAAGAGCAAAGAGAAATTAAAATATCAAACCTCTCTGTGTAACTGAAACTAATTCTATTCAAATATACAAAATAGTTATGCTAATACAGTGCACTACACTCCAATCCCAACCACAGGGGATAAGTAGAAATGCTAGCTTGGAGCTGTCTTAGTCTACTAGAGGGTAAAGTGCTCCAAATTCTAAGAGTAAAGATGCATTTTTCTGCTTTACAATTTCAGGCATTCCAACTAACTTCGATGGACTTAGGTAATGTTTGATTAAGAAGAAGTGTCTGGACAACTAGCATACATATCGAGCTTTTTCTAATGATGAATTTTCTGAGAGTCATTATCAGAACATAAGAATTAAACTTCAATTCAACAGTTAAGAAATTTCTCTTGATTTCATTGGTAATTGCACTGCTCACCAAATTCCATTTCCTCTTCAAAAAGCACTTGTTTTCTTATATGATCCAGCTTATTATAGTATGCATTAATCCTCTGTAAAATCCAGCTTTATTAAATCAAAGGTCCTTATAGACAGGAAACAGAGCAAAGTGAGAAAATCAGCATTTTAAATGGCATTGAAAGTCATTCTTTCTGTTCAGGCTAACAAGGATGGTACCAAGTACCAGGGGAGTGGAAAGCAGAGAAAGCAATTTTAACTTAAAGTATATGCAAATAGTAGTACATCAAGATACATGAAGTATATCAAGACATATCAAGTACCTCAAGAGCAGGCTAATAAAACAGAGGTAGTATGAGAAGATCTGGAGAATGCATACACGAATTCTCACAGTTTTCTGAGAGGTATAATGTCATAATTTATCACAAATTCTCCAATGCCCTCACAGTTCGCTGCATGCTGGCATATTTCCAACAATTGCCAGTACAGATGGATGTGAACAAACAAGAGCCCCTCTGCCTGTGCTCAGAGCCCCAGAGTCATGACCTAGCTAAGTTTGCAAGCAACATAACTGTGCTCTTGTGATAGTGAAATGTGGTACACACAGCTGCACAGCAAGGCTTATTAGCTCAAGTGCAGTATGAATTCAGTCACACAGGTTGTGTTCGCAATGCCTTCTGTGGAGTCAGCTCACAGTCTGGGCAGAAAGAGCTTGTATCAGTCTTCAGGCATTCCTATGACATGTCTGTTTAGTGTGCTATGTCCTTCCCCGACATAACCTGACCGTATGAGATGATTGTACCAGCAAAGACAAGCCAAGCAGGACCACACTCTGCCAAAGGATGCACGCAGTGATGGGCAGTACCCCAGCGGGAGCTGCGCTGCTTAAACTTTCTAGAGAAGACAAAGCCCCAAAGAGGAGCTCAGAGTACCAGTACCTCACAGAAACTACATAACTGCAGAGCACGAGGACTGAATTTCAACTCCTTATCACCATCCTGAGGCTGCTTTTCCTTCTTCAGCTCTTCAGAAGAGGTTTTTGAATGTTGAATGAGCTTAGATTTATGAACCAGCAATTTCGTAACTTCGATAAGCATTAGTTTAATCATTGTTTCCACTTTGTAACGTTACTTTGAAACAGTGTTGCGAGTTACCTTGACACATTGTTGCAAATTACATTGAAACATTGATACCTGTTTACCTTGAAACATTGTTGCAAATTACTTTGAACAGTTGTGGCACGTTACCCTGCAACATTGTTGCAAATTGACCTGAAACATTGTTACATAGTCCCTTGAAACATTAGTTTCCCCTTTGTAACATATTTTTAAATTCCAAGGGAATTAGTCACAACACACTGCCTTCACTGCTGTCAGCAACGTTAGTCAGTATTTTGACTATTGGTCTTACTAAAAAGCTACATTAGAGAGACTGTTGGTAAAATTTTCCAAAGCACTTTTTTTTTTTTTAATTCAAAGTTAAAAACAACAGGGTCTTGGGGCATTATCAATGATTTATTATTTCCATATTTTTTGTAGTCGGTTCTATCAGAAATACTCATCCTTTTGTTTGATATTTTGGTGGAACGTAAAGCCCGGATGTGGTTCGCATCAAAATATTTCATTTCAGTTCATTGGGATCAGGATCCTTACAGTATAGCTAGAAATATTTGCTAATATAGGAGTTAAATGTGGCATAGTTCCACTTTTTACAAACTACTCTTGAGAGCACTGTTCTGCATTCATCCCATAGTAAGAAAAAGCTTACTTTGCTATTGTCATGAGAAGTTAAAACAATAACACTCTTGTTTTACCACACTATGAAGTGTGATGATTATATAATCCTAGAATGAAGATGAGTCTCAAACCATAAAGGGGTCAGTCCTCACTAAAACAGCCAAATTAGCAAGTGCAAAAAACACCTTTTAACTACCCATAATGGAACTAAATTGTCTCAACAAACTTGAAATAGGGCGTATCCAGTGATTGCCGGATGAAGATAAAAGGACTGTTTCATGCCAATCAGTCACCCATGATGCAGATACCTGTATTTCTGTACTTTGAAGTAGATGTTCAAATGAATTTGGTGAAAAATAGCTTAGAAATACAGGCACCTAACTCATTCAGCTCTTTTTGAAATGCCAGGCCATGTATTGGCACAGAACATAATCATTTATACACACACTTGGGTTTGATATAAAATACGCTAAAAACCAGCCTAAATAGCAAGCTGCCTTCTGTTGGTTCTCTCCAAAAAGAAACAGCATGTTCATCTGTCAACATGTTTTTTGAAACAACCATTCACTGTTACAGCAAGTGATTCAGCTAGCATAGTAAGTAGTCTCTTCTGGAAAAAAACAGCAAAGCACTGAATGTCATGGCAAGATCATTCTCTTGTGCACAGGAAAAAAACCACCCCAGTCAACCAAAAAACCCCAGAAGGGCCTTACAATGAAAAGAAGCACCACAAGGAGCCACTTGCTGAGAACCCCAAACTTCTATTGGAGAAGTTGCTCTCCATAGTAGCAGTCTCCAAGCTTGGCTCTAGGAAATCCTGTCTCAGTAATGGTTCATAATTTAACACTGACCCTTAGCTCCTTGGATTCATTTAAACAGCATTGCCAAGACCTCCTCCCAGAGACAGCTGCTGAGCTATACAATCATCTCTCCTAGAAGTGGGTCGAGGTTATAACCCCTTTTTCACCTACCTTGAAGGACCAGTCCCACCCACCTCCCAATACACTGCCTAGAGCTCTCTCTGCAGATTGTGTCAGTGGCGTACAGAAAGTAGCCTCTTTACCTCCTTGGGTACTGAAAGGGAGAAATCTGGTGCAGAGGAGATCCTCCATGCACAGATCTACCAAACCCAATTCTTGCCTGTACGGTTACACCACTCAGCACTGTATCTTACATCACAAAATTGAGCTTTATTTTCATCTAAAGAAAATGTGGGTGACACAAGGGTCTGTTTTCCCACAGTTTAAAAAATTAGAATAATTATTTGAAGACTTTTTAAATTGTTCTGCAAATATTTGAATAACTACAGTTAGTTAAATACCTACTACTTAAATATCATTGACTGGCTGTTTTCTAGGGACAGTTTTCCTTTTGGAACAGATACAAACATTACTGCATTAAGAAGCTACATCAATAAAATTAGGTTGCTACTGTGTCTGCTAAGATTCTGATAAACCACTACAATATGCAAATAACATCCAACGTGACGCATGCAAGAACCTGACTTTTACTCCCTCGAGAAAATATGAATGCAGAACCTACAGGCTTTTCCCGTTACTTCAGAGCACAGAGGAGACCTCTGACCTTCACCTATTTTCTCATTCATTTCTATGCAGATTATTTTGAAGTCAAGATTTAGTATGTTTGTGCTACTGCAACATAACTCTATGCATTTGAGCTGTACACATAGGTGGTAGTTTGCTACCAGATTTATTAGCATGCTCTGTCTACAAGATATTAGTCACTTCTAAGAGAATGTCCTGAAAAACAGACTGGAAATATTGAACATTGAAACATGCATCTATGAACTGCTGACAATTCTTTCTCTTGTGGTTTCTTGTGTCAAAACAGAACACAATCCCTCCCTCCCTCTCCCTATTTTGGTAACACCATTCAGTTTCAGCAGAAAAGCATTTTTAACATAATAGATAAAGTATCACCAATTTTGGAACGTCTTGGATTGCAAGCAATAGCCGCCTTAGGCAGTCACTGAAATATACTTACACAGCACAGAACAGCATCTTTCCAGTGACCCAATAAAAGGATGTTTTAGCCATGGTGTACAGAAACAGTGCCTTTTCCTTCCCTGAGGAAATCCACAACAATTCCCCATCAAAACTGGTGTACCAGAGCACAGTAAGCCAGAAGGCAGCAGAAAAGAAAGAAATAGTTGTTGTTATATAATTTGTTCTTTGATGATTCAGCTGAAATACTGAAAAAAGAGATACCTGCAATACGTAGCATCGCTGATAAAACCAACTTCCACCATGAAGACAAGAAGCTGTGTTGCTAAGGGAAACAAATGAGGCTAAGATCAGCACAGAGGTCTGCAACACTTCATAGACTTCCAAGAAACAAAGAAAGCATGATTCCCTGCAAATCCTCAGGTTTTACAGATTTTTCTGCTTGTAGCCCTGTTTCTCTCAGAGGCAAAGTCCTACTAGGATAGAAGGTTTAAGAACCTTCCTGTTCTTCCTATGAAAAGTAATGATTTTTCTAGCCATATTTACTACTTAATTTTGTAACACTTTTAGACTCCATAACCTCCAGTATGGACATCTGTTAATTGGGTGAGTAACCAGTTACAACAATCGATTTCTGTTTGTCTGATGACAAATTCCTATTCTGTCTTACTTATTATGGTTCATGATGTAAGTGACAAAAAAAAAAAAAAGGAGAATTAAATTTAATTGACATTTCTGACATACAAATTCACAGTTCATCTGAAGTCTATTAAATTGCCTGTAAAGAATGATGCGTGCCTTGTGGCCTCAAAACTAGGAAAAAGAATTTGGAGCATTAGTTCAATGGATTCTGACTGTTTTGTACACTAATAGTTGAGTAAGCAAAGTGCAGATAAAAAACTAACAGTGTTATTACCTGCAGGATAATGTGGTCAACTAGTACAAATACCTACCAGTTAGTCTGGCATATTTCTGCAGTATGATGCTTATATTAAGATAATACAGTTAGTTGATTTCATAACGAAGTCAGTCTTTGACCTCCTGCCCTATCTTACATGATTCAGGATGTCTCACGCTATGAGCAGATGGGAAAAAAACAGGAATTTCTGGCGCTGCGAGAAAAATTCAGTGCACTTTAGACCATTTTTTCTACTTGGATAGTTACAATATTTAATTCCTCTTTTGTAAGTTTCCTAAGATTGACAATGGTAAGCACATGTTTTATAGCAGCACAGACTGTAGCACAGTCAGCTCACAGGACTGCTTGAAAGTCAGCTGAATCATCCAGAATATCAAAGCTGAGCACAATGATTTGTGGCTAACATTTTATATACTTGCAGGCCAACTGGCCATTCATCCCAGTGAAGCTGTGCACAGACTACCTTTGAGCCTATTCCCAAATTATTTGCTTTTCCCTTCAGATGAGTCCAATGATCTTTGCAGCCTATCCAAGCTCCTTTCCATATCAACAGAGACAGCTAGACATCTCTGAAGGCCTTTTGACAGTGGTTCAGAGATGCTAAAAGAGGAAGATCTTTCTATGTGTATTATGTAGTGAGCCCACAACTTCCCTAATGCAATTCCATATGCTGTGTGCTGAACTGAGTCATCTAGAGATGCAGTAGGAAGTGGTAGGCAATGGGTTGTGCCTGAGCAGGTGCCCGACTCAGACCATTACCATGAGGTATCATCATCCGTGTAAGAATTAAAATGCTGGATTTCTATAAGAGGGATGCCTATGCAACAACAGAACTAAGCCACTACACACGGATCATTCAGGAACTGTACATGCAAGATCATTCGCTTTCACGGACTGATACTTCTATTTATAATGGAAACTATGACCAGAAAATATGTTTAGTGGCATGGTAATCTAAATGTTAAATATTTACTAAAATAATATAGACAGAGACTTTAGTTACAAGGCAGCAAACTAAGTTTCAGAACACAAACTGGAAATGTAACCTTTGATACAGAATTAAAATCTCAGGAGTCAGATAAGAACCAAAAAAACCCCACTATGCATACAAGTCCGGCAAACTGACACCAAATATTTATTTTCATACAACATTTGCTCAGTGTCTTCACGTGTAAGTCACCTTGTCACTCCCTCAACAGTTGAAGATTTCATGACACCGCTCACCTTGAGCTATACTCTTCCTCACCTTGGTGATTAACTGCCAGGAAATGCCTTAAGGCCTGACCTTGAGCATACTTTATGCACATAAAGAAAACCACATGAGAAATGCCTTCGCAGTATTCCCATAGCAATATCAGTAATACATGATTGCAGGATTGATCAAGACACTGAACCCTATTTTTAAATGTAATACTGCAAAATAACCCTGCTGCTCTTACAGCTATTTAAAATATTATAAAAAAAATGTAAGCATGAAATTTACGCCTACAGAATTGTATGGCATTTGGGAGCAATGCTTCCTACACTCTCCTGTGATCTACAAAACTCTGGATTTGTCAGCACTGGCCTTTGGTTTAGTTATTCATAGCTTTAGCACCTAGACAAACAATACACCAGGCAGAAATGCATTTAGGAAGTCAGAAAATCCAGCTGTTACAGAGTAACACAATATATTGCCTCAGCAACATCCACTACAACAAACCTGGACTCCATTCTCCTGCGAATATTTCATGAAGTTATGGGTCTGTAACCCATTTTCTAGGACCCAATGGTCTAAGGCAATTTATCAAATACGAGCTAACTACAGCTTTGGACAGTCCACCACCTTAGCCTGCAATGAGGAGAACACCCACTTCTGTGAAGACAGAACTTTCTCAAAGCCGGTCTTCACCTGAGGAATGAACCCCGGGAACTACAGTCCATCCAAGACCTCATAATCTCACCACTTTCTATTCTCAGTAAAAGATGTGGGTTTTTCTGCCCATGACTTCCCAGACAAGCGTTCAGAACTATGTGCATATTAAATAAAAAAATTCCAAACCCAAAGGAATTCCCCCAGAAGAGACTTTTTGCCACCCTTTTGAAACAGGACAGTGCATCTACGTGTGAGAGAAGTGAACGATATTCCTCGGTGCACTTCAGAGAGATGCCTTAGATCCTACAGGGGTGAGAAGGAGGTACGTGAGCAGAAATAGCTTATGAGAGAGTTACAGATGCTCAGCGAAGATGCCCAGTGGACACAAGTTCCTCTTTTTTTTACGTTCTTTCCCTTTCTGTTCTGATGACAGTCTTTCACGTGTATGGAAATTATTTAAAAATACAGTACTGTTAAAAGTTTGATTTCTCTCCGAAACACGATAACGCTCTGAACTCTGCTCCCCACTATACTGTAATCACCTATTTTTGTAGACGCAGTGAAATCGGCAGCTTCACCCAGCCCAGGCTCGCTGCTCCCCCGCCTCGCCGCACACCCACAAGTAGCCAGTGTCACCATGAAGCCCACGCCACACCCACGCACCGAGAACCGCTCCCTCTCCGCTCCTCGCCCCACGGCGCACCCCGCCTGAGGCGGCTCACACCTCTGGGTCCGCCCTGCCCGGAGGAGGGCCATTTCCGACGGGCCTCTGGGCATCGCGGTACCTGGCACCCGGGGTGGTGATGGGCCGGACCGGTGGCGCACCGGGGACATTCGCCAGGGCAGCGGAGTTGATGAAGCTCGTACCGGCCCCGGCTCCCACCGCTCCCCGGCCCCGGAAGGGGCAGCGCACGGCACGGCACAGCACTGCACGGCACGGCACCTTTTTCTTCCTCTGCCCGCAGGGACCATTGGCACAAAGCAGCAGGATGGAGGCGGGGAGGCGGCGCCCCTGCCCACACTCCCCCGACCGGGGAAGGCGACGGCTGCTTACCGGGTCTCGCATCCGTGTGAGCGGCCCCGGCGGGGCCGGTGCTGGAGACAAAGAGAGGGGCGACCACCCCGCCGCGGGGAGGCGGGGGGGAGGCAGGAGCGGCGGGGCGGCCTGGGCCTCCGCCGCCCGGCCTCGCCTCTCCCCACCGGGACTCGGTGCCCTGGGCGCCCTGCGCAGGAGCGGCGGGCGGGGCGGCAGGTGCCGGCGGCGGCGCCGCGGAGAGTAGCCGAGCCGAGCGCCCTGCGCCGCCGCAGCCGGCCCAGGTTACGGTGCGGGGCGAAGGGAGGAGCCTGCGCGGCGCCGGGGCGAGCGGCGTGGCCGCGTCCCGCTCTGCGCCGCGGGGTCCGCCGCCACCGCCCGCCGCTGCAGCCCAACGGCCGCGGGCGCCGCCTCCCGCACGGGGCCGCCGCTGCAGCCCAACGGCTGCCGGGTGCGAGGGGGAGCGGCGGCGGGAGGTGCCTGGGGTGAGGGGAGGCAGGGGGACCCCGCGGGCGATGCCGCAGCGCGGCCCGTGCTCACCTGGCGTGTGTCCCTTCCGCGCTTCCCACGTCGCTGGTGTCGATGCCGCCATCGCCGCAGTAAGCCCGCACCTGCCTGGGCACTAGTGGGCACGCACGGCTCGCGTGGGCTCATCTACGCCCGGGATGCGGCTAACGGAGGGGAAACATAGCGCTGCTGCTGAGGAAGGTGTCTGTGGGTGAGGAGGAGGAGGAAGGTTTAAATGAAGGTGCCGTGGTCAGTATGGAACTGTGGTGCCTGGGAAGAGGGAGCACTGGAGAGAAGGGGACTGTCTCCCCTAAGGCAGAGGAGGCAGGGGCATGCAGTAGGAAGAGAGGCTGCCAGCCTGGGTTTCTGAGGCAGCCATGCAGCAGTGCTGTGGGCTGGCCCAGATCTCGGCTATGAATGTCCAGCCAACACAGCAGTCACTCCATGATAAGTTTGGATGACCTTCTTGGCGGCCTTCTGCTGAACTTGCTCAACAGATATTCACTGTATTGATGTCTTTCCTGGGGCCCAAACCTGGACACAGAAGTCTAGATGTGGTCTAAGATACTTGTATTTAGCTCATCCTGCACCCCCAAGCATGGTCAGGGCATTTCCTTTCCTACCTTCCGTTGTGTGCATGGTTGTTCTGGCTGCTTGGCATCCCAGCCTTGAAGTACCACTCGTGGTGCTGGTGGCTGTGGTATGGGCAACAAGTCTTGGTCCTGGCTTTAAGAACAGGAGGGATTGATTGAGGCAGGCAACAAAAATCCTGTTTGTTTGAACACTTACCTTGTTATCTTGGATTTTTCATGCAGTGCCAGTGGTTCACTGAGTTTGGCTGAAAGTCTTAAAAAATACAGGCTCCAGTCTATGCCATGGAGGGGTTCCTCTGTGCTGTAGTGGGGCTGTTGAGTTAATCCCATCCTGAAGCAGAAATACAAGGGACCCTTACAGTGCTGCAAGGATGTTGTCTGGGTAGTTAATAGTCTTCCAAGGGGAAGTGTAAGGGGTGGGTGTTTCTTTTGTCCAGACACCGGCCATTCCAGGACTGCATTCCTGATGGACGGCAATAAGAATCACAGAATCACAGAATGTTAGGGATTGGAAGGGACCTCGAAAGATCATCTAGTCCAATCCCCCTGCCGGGGCAGGATTGCCTAGACCATATCACACAGGAACGCGTCCAGGCGGGTTTTGAATGTCTCCAGAGAAGGAGACTCCACAACCTCTCTGGGCAGCCTGTTCCAGTGTTCGGTCACCCTCACCGGGTGAGATAAGGTTTGGTTGCAGGAAACTCTGGCAAGTGCAGAGCCTATCTGATAAGCATTTGGAAATTGTTGTCTTCCATTAGAGAGTTCGACAATCCATTGTAAAACTCATTTAGGCCAGAGGTGATGTTGGGTTGAACGTTAGGCTGATTTTGGTATTCAGTATGGAAGATGCTGCATGTTGTGTTCTTTCCCAAGCAGTGTTGGTCACTGACCTGAATGCTTCCCTGTAACCTCTTGCAGCACGTGTCTGTGACTGGTGCTTCTTGAACAGCACAGGAAGACTCTCTAGAGCAGTTTGAACTTGGTGTCCTGGGGTGCCCCTTGGCAGCTTCTTCCAAGATGAGTGAGCTTAATCTCAGACCTGTGTCCACACAAACATGTTTTGAGGAACTGCTAGATCCTTCTTCATTCATTTCCCCAGAAAGGACAGTCCTCTTGCTTTCTTCGGTCAGGCAGAGCCATGTGCTCTGGTTCACAGAGTATCTGAGTTAGTTCATGGTTAGCCCTGATTCTGCAGCATGTGAAAGGCACCACTTGTGAAGGTAGAAAGAGTTTGGTGTTGCAATTCTTTGTTTTCCCTCCCTTCCATCATATGTTTTGTGCAGTGTCACACTGTCAGGTTCATCATGTGCATCTTGTCAGAGTGTTAGGTGGTGCTGCAGAAAGTGAAAGCAGAGGTGAAGGGCTTTGCTGCCACACAGTTCAAAGAGGTGCTTGCTTCCTCTTTACCTAAGCTGGAATTCTTGTTCCTGCTCCCTCTCCCTTCAGACCTAGAGCTCTTGTTTCTATTGGTTGTAATGTCTGATGTGCCTATTCCAGGTCTGCCCTGCTATGCTGTGGGGGTGGGCTAGGTCTGTTCTGGGTTCTCTGGGGTGGTCAGGACAGTGGGGTTTATAAATAATGTGGTGTAAGTGAGAGTAGCCACTTTGTGATCTCTGTGTCTTGGACTGTGGACTTCTCCAGCTGTAAGCTGTTCCCAGTGGTACCACAGGCTGCTAGACAAGATGTGTCATCTCCTTAGCATGTGTTTCCTGTATTGCATGAGCCAAGCATGTTTTGCTAATGTATAGATATCTATCTTGCAGATTATCATCAAATGGCTTTCATTTGCCACAAGTCTTGATTGAGGAATCTGGGCTTAATCCCCCACCCAGAAACACCCAGAGTGCTTGAGCTACCCTGTCTTGGTCTGTAATGATGAACCCTTTGATGTGATCTTTCACCTCCTGTATTAATCTTCTGGGTGAGCAGGTGAGATGCACTAACACAGTGAACTAAGAAGCTGGAAGAACTTGCAACAGCTTCTTTACTGACAGTGGCAGGAATACTTCTTGAGATGGATGCTGTAGTCCTTTGAGTGCAAGCTGCTGCTGTGTCTGCATCTCCTCAATCCTTGGTTGCCAGGTTATGAGCATGAAGACATTTGTGCTCTTTGTAGTTAGGGCATGAACAAACTATTAGTTAGTGTGAGGGTAGGTGAGTATTTGCATCTGTCCAACAATCAAGTGATGTCCCTCTGACATAGGTTTTCTGAGTTTGGATTCCTTGGCATTTGGGCCATTAAAGCCAACTACTGTCTGCTTAGATGACAGGATAGTCTTACAGCTGAAGGTGTTTTGGGGCTGGCTTGCTGCTGTTGGTAATATGAGGAGAGGAAAACAGGCCAAGCACTCTATCAAGGGGATAGATGATTTAATTTATACAAAAATCAGTAATACTTCAAAGAAAAATAAGTATATCTCATTTTTGGGTTTTCATGGGATAACACCTCTGTCTCAGGTTGAATATGGGGTATTGATCTACAAGAAAAGAGAAAGTGAAATCTTAGTTGTAGCAAAATCAGTCCTATAAAAGCTAAGATCTTCCAAAATAAGTGATCCCTGATGTGTTCCTTCTAACATGTTTGTATTTTCAGTGGTCATTCCCCATGTACCTCAAACTCCTCAGAGTCTCCGGTCACCAAAATAATGTAACACCATGGAAAACAATGAAAGAAAATTACAAACCAATCTACAAAGCCCTGTAAAGCCCTGTACCAATCCCTGTACCCATATTCTACTGCTAAATACTAATCTTTGGGGTTTTTACTGGATGAATGAGTTCCCTGTGTGAAGTTTTAAGGGTGTTTTATTGTTATTTCAATCATTTTCCAATAAATTTTCTCAGTTGCTTCAAGGCCCCAGATGAAACTGAGATGTCCCCAAGTAGGAAAATGCTCATTGTAAATAAGATTAGTCCATGGTAAATAGGACATTTTTTTGTCTTCTGTTGTTTGAACTGTTTTATGGACTGTTGCATTAGTATTTACACCTAATCCATGAGGATTTGATCTATACATCTTAAAAATGGAGATTAATAAAAGCTCATTGTTACTGAAACTTTGAGAGAAACAGTTGCTGGAAGACTATGAAAAAACAATGATAAATGCTTAGGGTGTAAGAAGAAAGGATACTTAGCAAACTATAATACAGGGTACCTGGTAGATAATAGCTTTTATATAGCAGTGATCCTTACAGAAGTTAAAAGTGGTTTTAGATTGCCTATTATTTGTTTGTTTCAGACAGAACAGTTCTTAGAAAATTTTCCCATACTTTGCAAGGGTCAGTTTAGAAAGTACTTCTTCCTTTAATAACTTCTAATGAGAAAGAAAGATAGTTAACAGAGAGACACATGTTCCAACCAGGTAGTGACGTTAACTCTTTTGTATCCAGGCAGTCCTAGCATTACCTATGATTGAAGCCTCTGAGTGACCAACATAATATACATCCTTCTGTCCAGTTTTATTCCAGCTCTGCTGGAATATTGTATTTACCTATCCCATCGAAGATAAAGGGGAGAAACACAAAAAGCTAGCAGACAATTCAGCTATCACAGTGTGAGTTACTGAATGGCAGTTTGTTCACTGCACCAAGAAGAACCCATTGAAAGGCGAGGTTGCACACTTTGTCTGCATTCTTGCTTGAGTGAGTTATTTTATGATAAGCAGCACCGGTGCATGACATTCTGAAAGACCAAATTGCACCATGGAGCAGGAGAGGTAAAGAGGCATCTAACCTGTGGTTAGGATGTTTAGCAGGGACATGGAGGTTTCTTGTCCCCTGAGTCTGTGACAGATCTAGATCTGTACTGCTGCCTGTCTCGAGGAGTGCTGTGACCACATTATTTTGGGAATAAGAGAAAAGTCCAACTTTTTTCAACACTTTCTGCCTAAGAACATGGTCTCTGCTGCTGTGGTTTGTACAGAAGCTGTCATGGTCACTGGTTCCACACCTGTCGCTTGTTTTCTGAACTGCTGTTTGCAGATTGCTCAGGAACAATTCTTCATTAGCTAATCCTAGAATAAAAATACAAGTGATTCAAGGGTGTGTATTTAGCATCATGCACATATTCCTAAATCTGTTGTTCAGTGAACACCAGGACATGCAATGACCAGTTTGCTCTGAATTAGCCTGCTTTTGTAGGGTTTCTTGAGTACTGAATTAAGTTTGAAAACATCATGTAAACTGGTTCTCAGAGAGGATGCTAACAAGATTTCTTGCTACTTCCAAGCGATTTCCATGAACTCTATGAAAACATAGTATCCTTGGAGACTTCTGCCTAACTGCTGAATTAGTTGTAGTCAGCCCAAGGGCTCAGACCTCACTGAAATAGGCCTGGTGCAGCAAATTCTCTGGAATGTGGGTGCTAATCATCTGCTGTCTTGTGTGGGCAAACAGAGTGCAGTAAGTCTTTGTTAGTAAACAGAACCTGAGAGTAACCACAGAAACCATTCTGCTTTATAAAGTAGCATGCTGCCTGTGGAAAGATCAAGAAAGTGATTTCTCAATGAAAAGCATCACAGCTTGGCAAGTCTGATATCCGTGCTTAGTGAGAGATACAGACCTTTCTCTGCTGTATTCCCAGCTAAGACCATACTGCATTTTTTTTGTTTTATAGAATTGTCAGCCTGGAATGATCTGCAAGATTTTGCCTAGTTTCACCTCATGCCAGCACGTGGGATGTATGATATTGTTTCTGGTATTGTTAGTAGGAATCGAATGAAGAGCAAAATATAGGTAAACCCAGCTGAACAGGGAAAAGAGACAATGAAAGTAATGCATATAAAAAGAGTCCAGGAAACACAAGACCTAGCTAGTCGGTGTAGGAGAATGTCCATTCCTTAGGATCTGGATGTGAAGAAATACTGACAAGGAACAGTTTTTCACCTTTGAGGTGTTATTTACTCCTCTGTGTCTTTAAGCCAACGGAATATTCACCACATGCTGAAAAAATCAATCTATTGGGAGGATCCTAGTGAGGTTTGTCACAGGTGTGTGTAGTGTACATTTCTGTTACAAGCCAACCTATTTTTCTTCTGGTAAACAGCCATTGAAAGGGTTAGAACTGGTGCCAGCAGCTGGAGGCTGTTATTGCAAAAATTACAAAAAGTAACTCTACAGTCAATGGAGCTATGCTGCTTTAACCAGGGAAGGATGGAGACAGCATGAGTAATTTTGTATGGCCTTCTACCTCACTGGAGAATAAATATGAAAAATGCATAGAAATATAAGTTCTCAAATGTAAGGAAGAGGGCTTGAACTCAAGATGGACAGTTACGTGCATATGTTTTAAAACTCATTTTAAAACATGCTTGAAATATAGGAAATATGGATTTAAACTATGAAGAGAAAAGAGATTTTGAGATGTCTGCAGACTCTTGAAATATGCACGCCTTACTCAGAAAGACTGTCTGAGTGTAGTACAGAAATACTATCAGCATTTTGTCTTCAGAGCCGTGAACACTCAACGGGGATGGTGACATCAACAATAATTTTCTTCCCAAGGAAGCTCTACTGCAATTAAAGTATGAAATTAGCAGGTTAAACATAAACCATATTCATTTCTTGGGCTGGGCTAGGACGAGAAGACTGAGTAATGGGTGATGAAAGTGGCTGGCCCACTTATTAAGAGACTGGAGCTAATTATACCATGAGCTCTCATTAAAGGTGTGGGATCTAGTTGCTTCCTTTTTCCCAGTAGGCATCTGAGGTGTTCTTGCAGAGGCTTTGGGATATGTTTTAGTCAGAATTGGCTTGGGTGGCAAACTAGCTACCATTCATAGTTACTTGTTTTAAATTTCATGCTTTTTTTTTTTCTTTCCCCCCCTCCCTTTCTTCACTTGTGAAATTTTCTTCTCTCTTTCCCTCTTCCCCTCCTCAGCCTGTTTTGCTACTTTCCTTTTTAAGGAACTGGAGGCTGTTATTGCAAAAATTACCAAAGAAAATGCTTCTCTGTTGTAACTTGTTCTGTCAATCTCCTGCAAGCTGCTGTTCTCATGTTTACCTCCGTGGGTTGGGTTTCTAAAGACAATTGTTTCATGTTAACATGTAGAAATCGCTTGAAGGAAATGCAGCTTAAGAAAGAGTGATACTTTTAAATTAAATATTAACCAGATTCAAACAAGCTCAAGAGCATTTCAAGTGAGGTTAACTTGTTGGGCTGGTGAAGAAGAACGAACCCAAGCAGCGACGGATAGGCATGGGGATACTCTATTCAGAGGTACGTGACCATTTTCTGCACAGTAACTGAAGCTATTGAAGATATGGATATTCACCAGGTTTGGTTTGTTCCCTTTGCAGCCTTCCATACACAGGCTTATACAGATCTGGCAGTTCTTTTCCTTTGGAAATGCTGTACTTCAGCTATTACAAATTGACAGAAGTACTGTTTGTAGGAGTAAGGAAAATGCAATAACCAGTGTAATTATTGTCACTTCACCGAGAAAGTATGTGTTTGACATTTTTGTTATTCTGTGTTGAGGTCAGAGTGATTCTGAGCATGGTGCAAACAACAAACAACTTTGCAAACTGCAAGCAATTCCTTGGTTTATGTTGATTGAATATAGATAATAAAGCCAATGCCTAAGGAAACATTCTCTCCCACCCCACGATTGTTTTAGGAATGTGATTTTTTTTTTTTATCTCTTATCTGTATGGGCTTGTCCCCAGATGATGGTCCATTTAGCATACCCCTGGATTTTAGCATAAATGCTACCTAAACATATTCATTGTTTTATAAATTTTCCATTTGCACACTTGGGAACAAATGAGGATTTTGGTCCTTTTTGACTGTCAGTACAGTGGATTGTACTGCTGTTTCTTTTTCTGGAGATAGCATTACATAGCTGTTCTTTTAAAAGCTTACATTTCTATGCTGAAAGCCATCCTTTTATTTTTAAAAGGCTGTTCACTGAAATCAAGTGTCTTCTCTTTCAGTATTATAGGAAGCTTGAATCTGTGCATTCATAAGGCGATGGGCTGGGTAGACTGCACCTTATTCTGAAAGGATTTGTTGCCTCTCTCCAGATCTACTACTCTGAGATAGCATTGTAAAAGCAAGCAGTGTCATCTAGCTTAATTAAAGTGGTATTTAGCCAATGTTCAAATGCTGTCCATATCTTCTGTGCTTATTAGTTAATATTTTCACATACATTAGTTCTCTTCCTTTAAAAATTTTGAGTGAGACACAGTTTTCTGGATAAATCATTGTTCATTTATACAGGATAGAAATCTAAAGAAGTGCAAATAAGAAAGTGTGTGTTGCCTGTTCTGAGGAGTATGGATTGCCTACAAGTGCATTCCTCAGCATCACAAACATGATTTAGACTTTCCTGTTCAGTTTGTAGCATGCCTCTGGATGAATTCTAGTGCATAAGAAGAGACTGTTGGATTGGTTCAGAATATCTGGACATTATGAAGTGACTCCTTTTTGTCTAAACAACTGCAAAGCATTGATGTAAGTTAGGCAATCCCCCGCAGTTCGCAAGGAGGAAGCAATTACAATCTGAAATTGCTCTCTCAGTTGCAAGACCGGCTTTACCCTAGCCTTCTGCCTATTGGCTGAATGCTTTGCCCTTAGTGCCATGCCTTTAACCTTTACTTCAGGTGTGGTAGAACTTGCTGAATAGCTCATAGTTTATCACTACCTCAGCAAAGCTAAGCATGGGGAGATGCAAGCAGCTCTGAAAACAAGGAGACAAATTCAGATGTGGCATTTATCTGGATCTGAGTAAACTCCCAGGTCCTGATTTCAATCACATGGCCCACAATTGATTAAAAAAAAACAACTTTAAAGAAATCAGTTGTGTAGAAGTATTATCTTGACAGAGAAAGCTTTTTTACTTTTCTTGCACCCCTTATCTGGTGATCTTGTACTGAGTGATCTCAGCCATGAAAACCCTTGCCTGTTCTGTGACTATTCACCTTCCCTGAAGCCTCAGATACTGAACAATGAAATCCTTTTCTGAAGGGCTTGAAGAAGAAGTATTGTCGAAGTAGTATTGTATTGTGGAAAGTGTTGTGGAAAGTGTTGTAGAGAGAGAGATTCTAATCTAACTATAGATATTTTGCTTTAAAACTGCATATTCAATTTTCCTTTGAACACCTTGCTTGGGTGAGCATCACTCAGTCACCAGCATACCTAATCTTCAAACTCTAATTTCCAGTCCCCAGTGTCTGCCCTTTCCTTTCTTCACTCCGGCAGAGCCATGTGCTCTGTCTAGTTCATGGTTAGCCCTGATAATGTGGCAGGAAAAGGCAACACTGGTGAGGGCAGAAAGAGTTTGGTGTTGTGATTCTCTGTTTTCCCTCCCTTCCATCATATGTTTTGTGCAGTGTCACACTGTCAGGTTCATCATGTGCATCTTGTCAGAGTGTTAGGTGGTGCTGCAGAAAGTGAAAGCAGAGGTGAAGGGCTTTGCTGCCACACAGTTCAAAGAGGTGCTTGCTTCCTCTTTACCTAAGCTGGAATTCTTGTTCTGGCTCCCCCTCCCTTCAGACCTAGAGCTCTTGTTTCTATTGGTTGTAATGTCTGATGTGCCTATTCCAGGTCTGCCCTGCTATGTTGTGGGGGTGGGCTAGGTCTGTTCTGGGTTCTCTGGGGTGGTCAGGACAGTGGGGTTTATAAATAATGTGGTGTAAGTGAGAGTAGCCACTGTGTCTTGGGCTGTCAACACCCCTAGTAGTTGAGAGCTCAGTTCCCACTGATGTTTTCCTCAGGGTTTTTTGTGTTATGGGAGCACTGGCCTTTGTTTCTCACACGTGCCTAAAGGAGATGCCATAGGCTTTATGTCCATGCTCCAGTTGCCAGTGCATCTCTACTGAGGGAAGTTGCAGGGGTTCTCCTGGCTGTCCTACACTGCCATGAGACTTCTGCACTCGCAGTCCTGCTCCTCTCACAGCTGAGCCGGAGTCAGAGACAGGAACTTTGGATTCTTCTCATACGGCTTCCGTCTTGCATGAGAAGCCCAGTTATTCTGATTATGTATCTCAGATTTATTTCCCTCTTCTGTATGATGAGTAGATAACAATAATTTAATAACCATAATGTGATTCAGAAGCTGGTGGTTAAGCTACGTCATTGCTGAGGTGGTCTTCTAACGCTGTAGAAAACTGAGTGAGGGCTTCCAGGCTTTTAGCCTCCATGCTTTTCTCTAAATGTAAAGGAAATGCGTTTTCTTGTGTTTTGGATGGAACCTTCTGCTTGTACATAACATTGTCCTAACTCTGTAACTGGCCTCACTGCTGCTGTTCCAGACAAGTGCTGTCTAACTCTGTGTATGTAGGAAACTCTACTAATAGTCTTCTGAGCAAAGTTTGGAGAATGTCCAAAACAGTCTTAAGCATGATTAATCCTAATTGAGATAGAGCTGCCAGAGTGGCAACCCAAAAAAGTGGAAGGTGGAAGAGGGGTTTGTGGCAGAGGCTTCACAGCCACAGAAATCCTTGCACACTTCTCAAGCTCCAGCCTGGAGCCAGTCAGGTTTTGTGTCCATTCTAGTGCTACTGGAAGCCTGTTTTGGAGCTGTACTCTGCACATAGCTAGAAATCTCATTCTAATTTTCATGGTAAACTTCTTGGCCAGATAGATCACCTTTTTTACCATGTTCCTTGAAATTAATTGGCTCTTCTTCTCTAATACTTACCCTTTAACTTATTTTGGAACACTTACAGCCTTGTCTCTTTTCTTCCTAGCCAAGCTAAGCAAATTAGTCTTTGTTCAAGCTCTTTATATTCCTCAGTTGTGTAGAGGTTTTGTGCTCCTCCCATAGCCTGATCTCATTTTTGGACCCAGATGGCAAGAACTGTATCCACTACCCCAGTTAAGTGCCTTCTGCAACAGCTCTCTTCTCTTTCTGTGAGAAAGACTGCTTACTTAATATAACGTTTACCACTGATTGCTGTTTCTGATGCCTTTCTTACACAGATGACTGCCACCTATTTGTAATTTTTCTTATCTTTATTCTTTTCTAACACATTTTTTCTGAAGTCCTGTTGTAGTCTCTTAGGGAGTGGTAAGTGCTCCATCATTATTCATGGCTCTAGAAATGGGTTCAACGGTAGTGTGAGATCTGGAAAAAGATCCCACGGGTCAATGAGAGTATCAGTCAGAAATTCTTTGGGATTAATGGCCTAGCAAGTAAAACTCTTTGAGGCAGTACAGAAAGAAAAGCACAAAAGCATATAATTTGGTGACATGAGCTTCTGAACTAGCAAGAATCAGACTAGAAAGAAGCCAAGTTGTGTGGTAAATGGCTGGGACTTGAGCAGTTGTTCATCCAAACACCAAATCTCTTAAATAAGTAAAGCAATACTTAAAAGCAAGAAAAGTAGGGAAATCAGAGGCGCAGATAGACTCCACTTGATCTTCTCTTTCCTGGACATGAAGATACAGTATTAGACACTGGCATGACAGAGAGTGAGGTTCTAGAGCAAACTGATCATTTAGATGGCACTGATGTGCCGGTCACTTACAGCAAGAGGGATTTAAAAGAGGGGTTTGTCCTCAAAATCATTAAAACAATTCTGGTTCTGGAGGAGTGTATAATAGCATATGGCACACATAGGCTTTTAAAAGAATATAGACAGATGATGCAAATTTTCAATGTTGCATGTATTCTTTGTAGCTTTTTGTCCAATGTAATAAAAATAAAACAAGAAGTGGTGCAAGGTCTGATAAGCATGTAAATACTTTCTCTAGAAAGGAAAATCACTTCTCTTATGCAGCTGTCCAGAAGACTAAGCAGCAATCATGCTGGAGGTAAACTTGTCTTGTAGATCAAAACTTGTCTGAAGTGAAAGTGTAAATGAGATGAATCTTTTTAATGTAAAAAAAAAAAAAAAAGAAAGAAAAAATAACTGCAGGGCAGGGGGTGAAGAAACGGCTCAGAATTCAGGGCTAGACCTTGTTCAGGTAGTGTGTTTAGGATATGATAAAAGGAGGATGGGAAGGAAAAACTGCAGATAATATTTAGAGAAGATGTCTATCTTGGAAAATGCTGAATAAAACCCTCATTATTGAAGACAGAAGAAAAAGAAAGAAACTTACTCTCTTTTTGACTGGAGACCTTCAAATGTTACCAGCCTGCCAGACTTCCCACTGTCATTTTCAGCCTGTATAAGGCCATTAGTACTCCTGTCATTCTCAGCCTCTCCTCAGTCTGAGTTCTTGCTACAGTCAGGGAAGAAATTGCAGGTTAGGTCAAGGGCACATAGAAATGCTGAGCAGAGACTTGAACAGCAAGCAGTTCTCAAAAGCCAAGCAGGATCTGAGCTGTGGGCACACATGCATGTATTTTTTAGTATGAAGTTTAACTTGAAGCCCTAGAAAAGAAACATTGTGGAGGTTTTAGGCTTTTAGTGGGTTTTTGACGTGTTTTTTTGTTTTGTTTTGGGGTTTTTTTGGTGTTTTTTTTTGTTTTTTTTTTTTTTAACCTTTTTAGCTCAGCTTTCATTTGAAGTGTGTTTCTGTTCTGGGAATTGATGAGTCAGAAGCTGTACCTCTTGTTCAGCAGTGCTCATCCAAAGGGAAAGCCTGCTGTAAACTGAGAGAGGCGTGGGCTTGTCAGTGCTTGCTGCTTAATACAGTGACCAACTCCTGTGAGATCTGAAGCCGTTTTTTTAATGGCTGCAAATGAACCGGATTTATTTCTTGGATTATAGACACATCGTTCAAATGGAACAGAAAGTTCATTCCACTGTGCAACGGCTGTGACTTCTCAGGCTGAGAGCTGCTCTGTGGCAGCTGCTGGAGTATCTCTTATCACCATCTTCTGGAAGTCACCTAGAACTACAACCTCTGTCAGGAGCGCTTGGTGGTGTCTTAGGTTGTGCAAGTAGTAAGTCAGAACGGGAAGAATGGATGTCTTAGTGAAATGTGTGCTGATGAATATTATCTTCTCTCTTCAGCCCATTTGCCAGGCAGCTTATAATAACGATTTCAATGAAGTTCAGCTCCTTTTGGAGCACAACAGCAACTGTCTGAACATCCAGGATAGCTTCGGTGGAGACACACCCTTAATCTGTGCATGCAAACAGGGAAACAACAGGATAGTTAGCTATCTTCTAAAAAGAAGTGCTGATGTCAATCTCAGAAACAAGGTAAGTGGACACTGATGACTCCTTTGCAGAGACTGTTCTTTCAGATTTTTGAAGTGTGAGTGTGTGAATAGTGACAGTACTGCCAAACCTGAGGTTTGTTTCCGACTGAGGCATAAGTATAGCCCTCAAATCACAGTTTAATAAACCTTTATGTTTCTATTTGTCTCCTCATTTAATTTCCTAACTTGCCATTGCACACAAGATAATAAACATTGCCAGCCTGAATTTCTCTCTGTGTTCACATTCCCAGTTTAGGTAATACTGCATGGCATCCCCAGTCCCCAGTAGGTTCTGCCGGCTTACCCATCCAGCACTCTGCATTCATTTTGCCCTCCAGCTTCTATCTGTCCCTTCTGTAACTTTTCTTTTCCCTCTGTCTTTTTCTTCACACCGGTTAAAAGGAAGGTCTGAAGGAGACCCTGTCCATCTCTCACAAACGTATCCTTGAGAAGAGACTGACTCTATGAAAACCTTCTTTATTCCCTCTGCAGACCTGCTTTTGTCACATTATTTGGCACATAATAGCATGCTCGAGGGTGAGGATGGAAGCCTTTGTTCTTCACCTGTTTCCTATTTTAAAAACCTACCTGCCTTGCACAATAGCTGTGACTGGCTATTTTCCCTAAGGTGATGAGGGAGTGCTTGTGGTAGATTTCCTTGTAGGTTACAAATAAAAAGCCACCAAAAGTTGCGTGTTCTGGCTTCATTACTAATTTATTCTTAAGATTTTAAGGGTGATAAATAGCCAGGAAAAAAACCCACAGAGTCAATTCTATTGTATCATCTCATACTCCAAGGCAATGTTTAGCAAGTTCCTACACATTTGTGGGCTGTCTTATATCTCTGATTTCCAGTGCATTTGTTTATTTCATAGGAGGGCAGCAAATGTTCTTGAGGTCAGAGGTATATTCTATCCTATCTATTCTTCTTCATCTGATGGAGATCTTCATCAGACCTTCCATCAGATGGAGAAGGCTCTCCATCTCACCCCAAAGTCCCTTTGAAAGGGTTCAGTATTTTGCGGTAAGATCATTCCAACTGAATGGGCAGCCATTTACTAGCTGTTCCTGGCTTGCTTAGGCGCTTCTCTGCTTCAGCTTCATGAATGGAATCAGGCCCTTGGGTGCAGAGCTTGACCGTGGAGCTCAGGACTGAGAACGGGCAGCAGAGCATGACACAGAAAGGCTTCTGTGGGTATTTTCTGCCCCAGTGTAACACTGTAACATAGTTTGACAACCTGTAGGAAGTTTAACCCTTTAGTTGCTTTGGTATACTCAGTATTCAAAGATTTTTTTAAACTCTCTTCTCACTAGGAATCTGCTGGCGGTGTTGCTACTTGCCTGTGTTTCTTGCATGTGCCATAAGCTCTCTTACATCTTTGCTTTGGTAACCAGCACCTCTGTAAGACAAAGAGCTGTGGGGATTCTTCCTGCTGATTTAACTTGGTGAGCAGCAGTAGCAGCCACATGAGATGTCCACTCTGCTCTCTTTCCCTCTGCAGCCATGTCCAGGTTCACAGACATACACGTGGAATCCTTTGCACGTGTAGCCCAATTTCCGTGAGCCTGGATGTGTTAAATGTGCTTCTACTTGAAGGAAGCAAAATGCATGTGTCTGTTTCTGCTTGAAAATCAGAGAAATATTTCTAATAGATAACACAAAAGAAAGCTTGTGAAATATAAAATAGTCTATTATTGTCAATATTAAACAAATATATCCAAGTCACTGAATCTGGTACTGATCGGAGTTATTTTGTGTTTAGAAAGACCGCACATGTCTGCATTATGCTGTGAGAAAACGGTTTACCTTCCTTGACTATGTGCTCATCATAATCCTCATGCCAGTTATGCTTATTGGATATCTTCTTATGGTGAGTTTGGATGAAAGCAGGAAAGCCCCTGTACCTTTCCCTTTCCCCTTATCACCTTTCTCATGGCAGTATTTCAGGCCAGAAACCTGTATAAAATATGGACTGCATTTTTTAAAGCAAGGACTGATGGAGAGCAACAGAATAAGCAGGGATTTTGCTGTGAATATAGCTAGTGAAGGAACAGAATTGTATCACTGCATCAGTCTGGCATTTGCAGAAGCCAGACACTCTCTGGAAAAAAAACAACAACTAGTATTTAGCCAAAATCTACTTAGTACTATATACAGATGGACTGTCTTACTGTGTTACTCTTTCCTTTGTGCGAAACAGGTCTCAAAGACTAAACAGAATGAAAACCTGATCAAGATGTTGCTTAGAGCTGGAGTGGATGTTAATGCTACAGACTTTGTAAGTGGGTTTATACAAATGCAAATGTGTTTTGTATGCATGCAACATTACTAAAAACAAGACCAGAATCTTCTAGCAGTATAGTCCTGCTTTCAGAGTAGGATCAGGTACTGAACTGACTGTGATGTAGCAGGAGGATTCAGTGTTTCTCCTTGACACATAGGCAACAGTTTTGTAATGTACACAGAAATAATTCTCCACTGATCAACTAATTCTCCCTTTCTGACCAATGCCCTCTTAAGAGAATCCAAGCAAGCTGGCTTGAGATACTTACGTATTAAATACCTGATGCTGTAAAGATTCTGCTGATTTAAGGGTCTGAGTTTATCATCACCATTTATGAGTTCTTGGACTGGAGAAGATTTGTGGGCAAAGGTCGTGCCACGGTGCTGGACCCTGTGTCTTCTCTTGATCTTTGGAGTGCACTGATCTGACACGTGTAGGGTTCTGTATTCACCACCCTACTTGGGTGTGGCAAAGAGCTCCTGTCCTATAAGGCAGAAAAGGAGAACCCCCAACTTTGACAGCACCAAATTCTAAAACACTGAAGTGTGAGCAAACAGTATTGATTAAGACATAGTTGTTGAGATCAAGATCATGGAATCTTCTGAAATTAATAAAGAATTATTTGCTTCCTGATAAAGGTAACAGACCTGTTTTAGCAGCTGTATCCTGGGCGAGGAATGATTTTTTTGTTCCTGTTGCTTTTATGAGAATGCACTTGTTTGACTGTGTAGTGTACTGTGACAGGAAATTATATGTGTCTTTTGCGTCCTGCTGTTAGGGGGAAACTGATAAGGCTACAGGTAGTTGTACTTGCCTAAGGTCTACTAAAGAAGTAATAGAACTAAAACTCATCTGCTTCTGTTTCCCTTCAGTCTGGTAGCACAGCCCTTCACTATGCTTGTGAAATGAAAAACCAGGCAGCCATTCCTCTACTGCTTGAAGCTCACGCAGACACTTCTGTAAAGAATCAGGTAAGAAGCTGAAGTTGATAAATGTATTTCCTCATCGTGATGGTGAACCGGTATGTTGCAGGGCTCAGCTGATGTGCAGCAGTTTAAAATAAGCTGCTTCCTGGCAGCAGACTTGTTTACTGTGTGGTATAAAGCAATGTTTGCTCCATTGCCTTTGCTGGCAAGAGCAACTCTGAAGTCTAAATCCTTCACTGCTGAATTTCTACCAGTAAACACTGCCTGCATGTCCACTGGATTGGCAGATCTTTTAGCTGTCTTTACAGTACCAATTCTGAACTCAGAGCTACTCTACAGTTGTTCTTAAGATGCAGGCTGCAGGGGAGTGGTGAGAGCCTTCGTAAGTGCTTTCTGTGCCACTGGACACCATTCTTCTGAGAGGGGCTAAGTCAAGCTGCTTCTGTCATCAGCAAAGCTCAAATGTTGTCCAAATAAATATTGACCTGGGAGTATCTGCATTACTGAGTTGAGGTGAGCAATGTATTGCTCATGTTGCTCTTGAAATCAGCTCTTAGCTTAGCTGTGCACTGAATTTGGACATCAGCCCCAGGAAACAGTGGAATGGCTGTCACTCCTGGAGGGGAGGACTCTGCCCCGGCTTCAGTGAGAGTTGTATTAGACCCAGCATGTTCTGAAACCTTTGTTTTAGAGCAAGGATGTGACAGTGAAACTTACGCAGGAGAATACTGCATTGGGGTGGCAAATTTGGGAAAGCTCTTTTTACTTGACCCGTATCTATCATATTGCAATACATTTCATCTGTTTCTTTCAGGATGGGGAGACTCCTTTAGATATAGCAAGAAGATTGCAGTTCCATAACATTGAAAACATTCTAAGGAAAACTTCCTAGCCATCAAGGACACTTGAATATGCAGAAAATTACCTCATCTGGCAATCCGTCTTGCACAGCAGCAGGAGTCCTGCAGAGAGTTGAGGACTGTTACTTGATACAGACTGGGTCCAAATCCACCCATTCCTTGCTGCAGACTTTGACTATTTTGTGTGAGACTTGTCAGTACCCCCAAGGCCATGTGGGCTGAAAGGAGTTAATTTGATTTTACTAAGCCATGAATATTTACAATAGTGTTCCAATATTGCCCTTCCCATCTTCTTCCCCAGTTTTATTACTTGACTTGTGCAGACTGTGGATTTTGAAAGCTAGCTATAGCGTTTCTGGAAGCTTAAACATTGCATATGACGGTTGGCAGCCAATGCAAAAATAAAATATCCTGTAGAGTGTGTGTTACTTGTTCCATAGGGGACATGCTTGACAGCTGAACAATATGCCAGAGCAGCTTATACAAAAAGTCTGGCAACCTTCATCTTTGTATTTCTCTTCCTACAACGTGAGCAAGTGGGAAAACAGATCTCTCAGCTTAGCGCTTCCTCCTTTCATCCTTGCTTACAAGCTTCACACACCTGTATTCCCACTATGTTGCTACAAGGGAAGGATTATCTTCTTTTTTTTTTTAATATAAGAAACATCAAAAAGGGATTCTATGAGTTGCTGGAAATCACAAAGCAAGCCAATTCTCAGGTCACTTTAATGCATTAAGAGATAATGATGAAAATGTTTGGCGCAGAAGAGAAACAAGTCACTTGACTACTTTTCTAATATTAACAGTATGCTAAAGAAAAAAAAATCAATAAATGATATTTTGCTGATGGGAACCAGCTGTATCATTCCCAGGGGACTGGACAGGATAGCATTCTTTTCAGAGTGGTGCATGCCGCAGGGGATGCATATACCAAAATAATAACAACAACAACAACGAGAGTAATAATAATAATAAATTCATGAACCTTCTCTTGCATAGATAAAGGCAGAAGAAAATGTGCGGTGGCAAGCAATGTATTAATGTGGCCTGGCTGTTTGTGATTTAATAATGCAGCAATAAAGGGGAATCTCCTTTCAAACACTGCTGTATGTTGCTTTCTTAGTCTAATGGATCTTTATTTTTGTTGATAGTTTTGGCCATTTCCTGTAAGCTGTCATAAGTTCAGAAGATAGATGCCACGATCAGCACTGCTAATGGCTGCTAGACTGGGTGCATGGACAAGTTGGTGTATTTTTCCTGTGTTGCAGAGCACAGATATATTTTTCAGTGGAACCAAAGGGTCTTGGTTGGGTCATAAGAGCTTGAAGGCCCATCCAGAAACACCCCAGGAAACAAAGCTACCCTGTCTGAGCCTGTAATAATGAGCACTTCGGGTGTAACCTGGGGGCAGACACTCTTACCTACCAGATCAACTTGTAGGTGAGTAGATGTGAGGCACTTGCATGGATAATGAAGATGCTGTCTCTCTGGGCTAATGGCTGGAAAGGGGAAACAGCTGACTGCTTTCTTATGCTGCAGAAATTGCTTGAACAAAGAATGGTCAAGACACAGAGTTATGTAAAAATCAAAGCTGGTAGCTCAGACTGCTTGCAGCAACTTCATTGCCAGTGTCAAGAATAATTCATGGGGTGAAAGCTGTATTGCTTGAAGTGCAGCTTGCCTGATGGGTCTATACCTCCTCATTCTTCAGCTGCTACCCGTGGTCTTTGAAGTTGGGGGGTTTAGAGTGTGTGAACAAACCTTTGGGTGATGTGTAGGCATGGAGGGCAGGAGAATACTTCTATGAGTTTTTGAGGATGGATTCCTTGATGTTTGGAAGTCATTTATTGCCTGCTCAGTTTCTTGTGTCTGAAGATCCCTTGGTTGTGTTGACACTGTAGGTAAATGTGAGGAGGGAAAAGAAAAAAAAAAAAGCCAAGTTCCCTGTCAAGTGGATAAATGATTTAATTCAAACAAAAGTCAGTTGTACAGAGAAATGAGCAAATTCCACTTTTGGGTTTTCGTGGGAAGATGTAAATTGGACACGGGAATGCCTCTGTGGGGTACGTAAGATATATATGAGAACAACAGAGTTTAGGCTTAGGAAAATCAGTTTTGTATAAATAAAAGCTGTCCAAATTAAGTGATCCCTGCAATGTGTGCTCAGATACATTCATGTTTTCACCTTTCATTCCTATACACCTCAAACTTCTCAGAAAGACAGCAGTCACAGTAACACCATGGAAAACCTCAAACTATGAGGAAAGCAAGAAACAGGCAAGTGTGAATAAATACCTGTACTGGTATCCATTATGTGTGTCTGTGTGTTTATCTCTTACCCTTATTGCCAAATAGAAATTTTGGAGGTTTTTACTGAGTGAATCAACACACTGCATGTGGTTTCAAAGGTATTTTGTTATTAGTTCAATGATTTTCCAATACATTTTCTCGGTTGCTTCAAGGCCCCAGATGAAATCGAGATGTCCCCAAGCAGGAAAATGCTCATGGTAAATAAGATTAGTAATCCGAGGAAGGAGCATTGCCATGTCTTCTGGATCTGCAAATTTGTCATCTCCAGCGCTCCAAACAGCAATAGGTATGCTTATCTTCTCTATCTTGTATGCAGGAGGAATAGGCTGTGAGAAAGCGAGGAGACCTGAGTGAATGCTGTTGTATCAGAAGTTGTGTTTAGAGAAAGGATTCTGTGCAAGCATCTCTCTCTCCCTTCTGCACTCTCTACAATAAAACAGTAAGTATGAAGGCCACCCTCTTAGTGTCTGCTTCCCCAACCCCAGTCCCTGCCTACCGTGAAAGGGAACGATCCATCCTATTCCTGTGTCTTTCTCTGATGCATGGCTAAGAGTTGTCCTGCAGTTTGACACCTGCTCATGCCCTTCTCAGGTGGGGATACGGAAACAGCAGTGTCTGTTTATCAGGCAAGGACTGTGGAGTTTATTCATGTGTATATTTAGGGTGGGAAGATCTTTAAGTTTTGTTGGGGCATGGAGTGCAACTGTTGGTCTTAGTTGTTATGCTTGGGACCTAAGTGGCAAGGAAATACTTTGGCTATTTATAATTTCACTCTAGAAAATTTCTGAGGCAGTATGCATGGCTAGAAGTGACTGATTACATCTCTGGAGCCTTTCTGTCTGTGCAAAGCAGCCTGCCCTGGTACAGCACAGGACACTGCAAGCCAAATGTGCTGGTTAAAAGTGAAATGATTGTCAGCCAATTGGAGAGGTCACCCTAGCTGTGACATTAATTTCCCCTCTTAACTGAGAGGCAGGCCTTGAGGATTTTTGGGGAACCATAATCACCTAGCCCTTGGACTTGAGTGTGGTACTTAGCCTTTTGGAAATGGCAGGTAAATTGACATGTCATTGGACACACCCCTGCATCAGTAGGGGGTGCAAAATGAAGTTCTGTTAGCTGTCTGCAAGGAACTGTCTGTGCCTTGTCTATGAATAGACTTTTATATTTACCAGTATTATATTCAGGTGAAACATTATCTCGGACCACTCTCTCCCTCTTTCTGTAGCACAAAGGTGCTAAAATCTGAATTTTTCTGTTCTTAGTTTTGCCAGAACCCGAGAATGAGTTCTCAGGGAAACTATATTGCCTTACCTGGTGGTATTTCTTCATGTTTTCCTTAAAGCCGTAGTCATAAGCTTGAAATCGGTCTGTATGTGTGAGCTGTCAAAAGAACAGATAAAATGTAAGTGTTGATAGACCAAGAAGCAGAGCGCAGGAGGCATTTTCCTGCCTGTGAATGAAGCCAAGACTCAGGCAGTGGACTGTGAGCTGCTCCTACCCCTTCCTCTTGTGGCAGGCTTCCAGGGATACTGAGGATGGATTGTAGGGTGAGTGGCTTCATTGCCTTTCCTCTTGCTATCATTCTCTCCTGATGCTCAGCTGCCAGCCTTGGTATGTTTTATTATTAAAATTTTGCTTGACTACCTTAGTTAACTAAAGTTGGGATCCCTGTTTGTGATGCAGAGTTCGGTTCAGTTGTCACATGGAAAGAGGACTTAAATATCTAGAACATGTCAGGGCTATTACTAGTCTAGTGTAATATAGGATCTCTCCTTACACATCTTGTCTTTTGTGTGTCAGTTTTGTCTGGTCTGCTCACAGTAGTGGCAACATTTCCAGAGGCTCTGTACTTCTTAAAAAAGTTTGGCTATACATGAGTTGTGCTCTGATCGCAGTTCTGAGGTGGGACATTGGACACAAGACATCAGCTTTCTTGAGTTTGTGTTGTCTAAAAGACATGATATATGTCTTGCAGGACTGATGAGTGAAGAGTTAAGTACACATGTGTTTGGGGGGTTTTGTTTGTTTGGGGTTTTTTTTGTCTTTTTATTTTTATTTTATTTTTTGCACAAACCTGACCAGTAATTTCATTTGTGAGTGGTTGTATGTAATGCAGGGTGAGAGAAAGTCAGTGTCAGTTTAGAAAACCTTGACTTCAAGGCTTCAAGTGGCTGAGGATGTGCTAGAAATCTGCTTCCTGTGTTGCCTTTGCTATTTTCTTCTATCCTACTGTATCTGTGCTTGCTTTGTAGCCACTTGACTTTGTTAGAGGCTGGCAAAATAGGCTGTAAAGCCACTGGCTGTCAATGGTTCGTCCCCATTTCCTAGCTCTGGGTAGGTGTATCCTGCTGCAGTGAGGTTTCTTGGCTGGAGCTGTCTTGCCCTGGTCTGATTCAGACCATGAGCAGAACAAGCTCAGATCTGCCAGCGCATAAGTAGAAACCCACCTTTAGAGAACTGGAATCAAGATGTGGACAGTGGCAAGAGTAACTAAAAGGGTTTTGGAAAAACCTGGCTTTTGGGAATATCCTTGTAGAGCAATGTTGCTTGTCATGTATTGTAGTAGTATAAGGCAGTTCCCCACTTCGCCATTGTGCCAGCAGAAGTGTTTGTGCGGTTACCTGGCTTTGGGAGGTGATCCAGTCTGCAACTAACCCTCTGGGAGAAAAGCTTTAACCTGCATTACTTCTTTGTCTAGCTCATCCCCTGGCTGCTCAAGTTTCCACTATCCTCCTACTGCCTGCCAAGTGCCTAGACCGTGCTTGTGTTCACTTCTGTAGCTTTCAAGGCAAATGTCTTCATAAATAAAGATGAAGGCTGGAAGCCATTAGAGCCCAACATGCAGAGAGGCCTGATATGCCCTGGGGAAATTTCAGTGCCTGATACCAAGGGGGCAATTCAGGTAATGGTCTGGTGAGACGTTGGAAACAGTGCTCCCTCTGTGGCAGGTGCTCACGGTAGCATGTGAGAAGATGTGACAGGCAGTTTCCCAGATTCACTGCCTATGGATTTCCCTGGAGGCTGTTGGTTCCATAAAAAGCAGTAGTAAGAGTCTGTTTATATGTCAGTGCACAGTTATACCTGATGCCAATGAATAATGTTCTGTACGGATGTTCCAGCAGGGGAATGTCCTACGTATGCATCTATTCGGCTCTGGAGACAAAGCAGAAGTGTTATAAAGACAGGCATCCAGTGCTGTGACAGAATGAAGGTGTGAAGGACCTGAGGAACATACTGTTGCTGTGTTAAAACCCCATTTTAACAGGATATTCCTCAAATATCAGACAGAAAGCTGAGAAGCAAACTTAGGAATAGCGGGCTAATAGTACGCATCTGCACGCTTTCTCCACAAAAGCGAGTCTGTTCCATGAAGATAGTACTAATGTGGGATCCTGTGGTTCTGCAACAGTAGGGAAAAACCTTCCAGTCCTTTTAGATTCCTCACCTCACACCAAACCCCCATGCATGTATAAGTCTTTTGAAGATTTGCTTTCTCTTCACTTTACTCCTAGTGGTAAAGAAGACAGCTTACAAAACAGATTGCTTTTTCTTCTGTTTGCATTTTTATAGTTCTGTTAGGGAGATGTTCCAATTACATTTCCCTGGATTCCTCCTCAGACTTGTTATCTTGCCCTGAGAACCACCTTAGTGACTTAACCCAAGTCAGGAAAGACCCTTAATGGTTTAGCTCTGCAATTCAAAAGGGCTGTAATGCCTTTAAATGCTTTTGCAATGAACCTTTGATTCTCACTGCTTTCCCCTATGTGCTTTTACAAGTGGTTATAGATGGAGAAAAAAGGGCCCCAGTCTTTACATATATTGCAGTAATAAACATCACACAGGCCAGCTTCTGCATACTTTGGGCACTGTAAAGGGGATTTAAGACACACTACAGTGTCCATATGTTGGCAAGCATAGGGACAACACTACTGTCTCTCCTGTCCCCTCTGACTGATGCACTAGTCTTTGTGAATCCCACTGTAGGTGGGTTGCACTCCTCAGGCACAGTGCAAGGACTTTCTGTAGCTCTAATATTGTGGACTGAGCTGTTGGGCCCAGTTCTAAGGACAAGAAAAACTGGAAAATGCCCCTTACAGTAGTTCTTTGGAACGGAGTTCTGGTGTAAGTAGTCTGAAAAGTGGGAAAACGAGCTTTTTCCTGTCTTTTGATTATTCCAGTGTTCAGAGGACCCTGGTGTCTGCATGCTAAGGAAGGAAACTGGGAGCTGTATTACCAAGAAGTCTGACTCCATCATCTATTGGCTCTTTTTAAAGAGCATCTGTGTATGACCAAAATCTTGTCAGCTTAGCCCCAACAGAGGGCACATCTATTGACACGTGCAAAATAGCTCCAGGCTGAATTCAGTCCTTTCTTTCTGGGATTGGAATGTGCCTAGTTGTGGGTTCCATCTGTCATTAGCTCTACTACTGTTTGGCACTGTTCGCACTATGCAACGTCCTGGCATTCCCTCAGTCTGTTGATAACTATGCTGTGGTTTATATACGTTTACATGCATGACAGTTACTAGATAAGGATAGAGTACACAAACGTAACTTCCAAAATCACCTTCACTTTGAGTAGGTGTTCTTGCATATACTTACAGTGTTCAGATTTTTTATGTCGCCTCCAGCTATGTAACAGAGTATATGGCCACAAAACTTATCCAGGTTTGTACATAACTCTGTCGCAGGTCCTTTCAGAAATCCAATTTGGTGCATGGCTCCTTTGGAGCCAAATACAAACTGTGGGAAGGGAAAAGCACAACATTTTTTTTTTCTTGTTACAGGAGCATTTTATGCAGGGAAGAGTTGCTAGTAGCCTAGCCTCCTAACTCAGTATTCAAAGATTGCTGAAACAGCTTGCCCTCCCAGTACCCCTTAAAAGACCTTCTTCCCCATAGTGCATCACATATCCTTCCTTCTTCATATTACTGGCATCAGTCCTGGAGGAAGTCGTCCTTCCATTTCTAGTGTAGCAACCTCAATGTTCACTCATTTTTGAAGCCCCAGAGATTGTCATGGCTGTTATGGCAGTTCTGGTTTTGTTCTTCCTGCATGAGGCCAGCAAAAGTCCTATGACAAGATGGAGTTTCACAAGTCTCCTATTTCACTGGGACCTCCTGCTACAAGTCCTGTATCTCCAGTATTTTCCCCACAGAGTTTGGGAACAGATTTTTCAAGAGCACTCGATTCATCCCAAGCTCAGTATCAGCGTGTCACCTGTTTGGGAACACTTTGTCTCCGGTAGAGTGAACCCTGTGAAGATAAGTCAGGCATCGGGCCTCTTAGAAGGAAAAATGACATACCCTGAGCAGTGGATCAGGAACATTTGTTATCTTAATCAGAGGGCTTGTAGCATGTGAGCATGTAGTTACTGGGCCCAGAGCACAGAACATTTTCACCCGTTTAGCGAGCTCAGGGTGTGTAGAAAATGCTATGAAGCCTGCAAACACAGATGAGACAGCCTGAGTTAGTGAGGACATATTCCACAGACAAAATAAATAAATAAGCAGTAGGTAGCAAACAAGAAGTGAGACTAGATTTGCAGCCCATTATCTGTTGTCCATGTTTGTCTGTGCTGCAAGTTTTACCTAAGGCAAGTGTTGAAGCCAAGTCCTGAAATGAATTTTATCTGGGAGGCAAAGTTCATTCTGAGGTTTAGAGCATTTCTGGACATTGCCTTTATCAGAACAGTTTTTATAGGCAACATGTCAATGAGGTTTTAGTGAAAAGATCAATTCCCTCTAAAGTTCAAAAAACTCTCATAAAAAATGAGTTTTTCAAACTACAGTCTCTAAAGGTCTATATATGTTTATGCTTCCATGAAACCATAGAATAATTAGCTGGGTACTGGGAGCTTTGAGTGTTTTCAACTGATTCTTTGCATCAAAGGCAGCTGAAGAAAGCCTAGATGGTTAGTTTGTTTTGCCATGAAAGTCTTTAATACCCTTATGAGGGGAAAAGAAAGAAAAGCTCTGGAGCTCTGACAATATATGATTTTCCCACATTTACTTCTCTTTTTTTTTTTCTGCGTCATTTACACTAATGAACTGGCAGTTGTTCATTTCTAATCAATGTCCATTTATGGATCTTACACATAAACCATGAACATCAGGAACTTTTAGCTGACACTAAAAGAAAGTTAGTTGCATTCAGAGGCCATGAAGTGAGTTGATGCTAAAGGCTGACACTAAGAGAAAATAAGTTATTAATGTTTTTTCTTTCCTAATTTTTAGTCTCTGGCAATATGTTTTTAAACAGTAATGTGCCCAGTTATAGCCACTCATGAACTATGCTTTAAATTGTAAGATTGCCATTAAGTCACATGACTTATTCATGCTGAGGTTCCTTTGCCTTGTCTTCTGTTATTTGCAATATGTATTATATGTGCTCTTTTATGTTTTTAGTGTTTCCTTCCTGTTCACAAGCAAAATAATTGTATGTCTCAATATAAAAAATGAACTTAATGAAAATTCCTGTTGCTGAGAATTTAAAAAAAACCACCCAGTGCCAGTACCTGAAGTACCCAGTAAATAACCACTTTTATGTCTCTAATTATTTAAAGAGTTGAACTATATTTGGATCTGCTGTAAGGTTTCTTTGCTTATTAATGGTAACCAAAGCTGTTTTAGAAAAGTTTTGCATGTTTTCCAAATCTCAACTCAGAAGGCACTTCTACATTTGCTAGCTCTCCACAAACAAGAAAAACAACTGAATCAATGGGGAGACCCACTACTGATCAGATAGCAACACGAATAGTTGTGAACCATGAGTGTCCTGACATTACCTGATGTTGTGCCTTCAGAGTGACCAATATAGTATATATCCTTCTGTTCAGTTTTATTCATGATGAAGTACAGCTCTGCTGGAATATCGTATTTACCCATTTCATCAAAGCTACAGGGGAGAAACACAAAAGGTAGCAGACATTTCAGCTGTCATAGTGTGAGTTACCAAATGGCAGTTTTGTTCTTTGCACCAAGCAGGACCCATTAAAAGATGAGGTCGTCTGCATTCTTGCTTGAACTGGGGAAGGGGGTAGAGGGATGCAGCTGTACTGCCAGGCTGCCTGATGCCTTGGGCTCTCTGTGGAGGAGGTGCCAGTTTCGTCTGTCAGCTGCAGCCCTTGGGGGAACTGAATGTAATCAATCAGTGCTTTCGCTAGCATGGGTTACAAAACACATTTCTCTCTTGGTTGAATTCAGCTATGAGAGATCAGAAATTTCTAGACAAGGCTGCTCAGCCTGTTCCAGCTGAGGTTCTTGCTCTCCCTCATACAATACTGTCTTCCTTTTCTTCAGAATCCCATTTCATTTCCCAGTGTCTGAAATCTCTTCCCCAGCCAATGCTCCCAACTCTGAGTAGCAGTGAGCATCCTTCTTAGTCTGGTTCTTTACTTTCCTTAGTTGGCGTAGACCCTGTTCTGATGCTGATTTAGGTGAAAACAATCAGGTTTAAACTATCTAGTCCCCTCAGAGTTTCTGTCTTAAGTAATTCTACCTCTACAGAGTACCTGAACTGCCAGAATGCTTTCTGGCTAGGATTAAGGGTCTTGTGTTTTAAAGACCAGGTGTTGCCCCGGCTGTTTCCCATCCAGACATCATAGCCAGCATCTGCGAGGAGGAAGCCCAAGCTATTGTCTGGCAGGTTAGAAATCCAGTGGGTAGCATCTCCTAGAAAAGCATGCTGAAGGAAGACCACAGGCTTTTGCCCTGGAAAAGATGAAAGTATTCTTATATTGGAGCAGTAGTTAACATGTATTTAAGATGCAGAGTTTAGTTTGTGAGAGGTTTTAAATCTTTCCTTCTTTAAGAAGCTCCCAGGAGAACTATGCATAGATATTGGTCTGAGAAATCTGAAGGATTTGTTCCATGCAAGCAGTAACCATTTCATAACATTTCATAACCAGTTCATGACAGGCCTGGCCAGTAAAGAATTTAATGAAGAGGCCTGTTCCCACCTCCTCTTGCAAACTTACAGGTCCCTATATTGAAAAAAAAAGGGGAATAAATGGAAAGCCAACTTACAGGTCCCTATATTGAAACCATCTACCCATAGCTGAAAACTTCTGAAGCCATAACACTGTATGGCAGACAAAGAATAATTCATCTGAAGAAGCACATCTACCCGCAGGTCTGTTCAGTAACCAACTGAGCAGGGCTGAAATGCCCCTGATCTAACTTTGGTTAACCTTACTTTGAGAATGAGGCTGGCCCAGATGATCTCCAAAGGAGGAGATCCAAACAGGAGGAGGCATCCAAAATAAATTATTCTGTAATTCTAACAAGGAGTAATAAACAAAGTAGCAGTATCCAGGGTACCTTGAATTCCAGGTAGAAATTTTTATTCCATTCAGAAAATGTGATGGAACAGATGAAATGGATTTGCTTTTCATTGATGACCTGATTTCTTATCACCTTCCTTAAGAATATGTCGGTCCTTCAGAAGGCTGGGAATTAATATTCATATGCCTAACCTGAGAGGCTTTGTTGTCAGGCTTCTATTTGAAATGTATATTACTTAGGGTGTTAATGCAAAACCTCCCCAAATCCAGTCTACAAAACCCTCCCCTAGCTCACAGGAGGGAAAAAAAACTGGGATATGACAAAATTATTAGAAAAGTCTGAAATAAGGACAAAGACACTGAGTGTGTGGACTTCAGATGGATTCAGAATTCAGGCCCCATTCCTCACTACGTGCTCTTGCTGAGATGCAAGGGTGTGGAACGTGCCATTGCATTTTCAAAGGGGAAAGATGGGGGACTCATGTAAGAGTTGGTTCTCAAACCTTCCTTAAGTCCTATAACTGTGTCACACCTGTATTTCGGCTGTTCCTCCCAGCAGGAATTCTGAAAACACCAAGAATGTATCCATCCTCCGTGGTAACTTGGTATTCCTCACTGGGGTATCCATGATATCTGATAATTTCACTCTGTGGGAAGCCAACGTAGAGTTTGTTAACGTGCAAGTTATCCTGTTTTGGAGGGTAACCAAGCTGAGCAGTGTAGATGTGGACTGCTCTGTGATGATAGTGCAAGGCCCCTGGCTACAGGGACCATGGCTGAGAAAAAATATTACAGGTCTTGTAAAAAGATGCATCAAAAGTCTTCAGACCTGCTTAGGTGGTACTTGTCTGGTATTTGACTCCATATTATGGGACAAAGCAGAACTGCATTGAGTGACTAACCTTTTGGGAGATATTTTGTCATGTTTTGCAAGGCTGATACAGATCATACATTTCTGTAGATTAAATATGTAGCAGTATCTGTATAAGACAATGCCAGAAGATGTAGGGTTTGGTCCATGGTAACTCCTTTCTTGCCAAAGTGTGATTAGGCAAGCCATGCAGGCAAGGCAAACAAGGGTGGAGCTCCTGTCACTAGGGAACTCATGAGACCACCTACACCTAATTTTGCATTTACTGTGAGGAAATCTGTGGTGATTCAGAGCAAGGGGTCTTGGATTAGTTTGTGTTGTGAGAATCTGCTGTTTGAAGAAGGGATTCAACCTCCCTTGCCACTGTACTGAGCTTTCTGTAACAGGTTGTTACAGAAGGGGAGGACTTTGCTTCCCTTGAGACTAGAAACCAGTCTTTGCTTCCACTGCAAAGGAATGCTTTCTGGCAGCTCAGACTGTGTGGATAGGAGCATCGAGGATTCTTTTATGCCAGCACTCTCCATCATAGTGTTGGAGAGATCTTTGTCTTCTTGCCAAGATTGCAATCTTCCCTTCTTTGTGCGGTAGCCCAAAATACCGATGTATGTTGAGAAAAGTGACTGCAAACACACATTATGAGGCATGGCCCAGCCTCGTGTTCATCATATACCTGTTGGGGTTCACCCTAAATGCAGGCAGTGAAAGTCTATTGTTCAGTTTGGTATGGACTGGAGCGTGTAGTCTCTGCTCTGGCCACAGTCCAGGGCTGAGTCCTGTTGCTGGCGTCAAAATTCAGTAGCCTGGATCTCCAGTGCCCCTCAGGAGGTTCTGGGGAGTTGCCTGGCTTTGGAGCCAAAAGTAGCAGCCGGCACTCTCCATTGCAGTGCTATGTGTCTGTCCTCATTCAATGTGCAAGAGTCACTTCTGTCCCTGGCACATTCAGAGCTGGTCCTCGTTGCTGTTGTAACTCTAATGCAGTGGTTTTGGAAATTGGGAAATGTGGAAGGGGGGACCTTCTTAACCTCCTGACAGGGACTGTTAGTGATGGGGCAGTAGTAGTTGGAGAGATGCTTTAGAAAGAAAGAGAGAGAAAGTGACCAAACTTACAACGTTCATAAAGCATTCAGGGTTAGGAGTCTTCCTGTACAGGCTTTTGTCTGAATTCAGAGTGGAGGGCATTGCGAATCCTGCTAAAAAGGCAATTCCTTGGGAGCAGAGCAGCATGAGGAGGCACCACATCTTGGAGCTGTGTGAAAGAGCACATGCAGGGGTGTTTGCATTAGAAAAGAGTGCTGTGGAATTCCACATGGAGACCTAAGTGCAGAGTCTCCTGAAGATTGCCCAAGGGCTGTTCCCTAGGGGACTGCCAAAATAAGTACCTGTGTGAGGAGGGACTGCACACAGCTCACACTGTGTAACAGGGAGGGTTGCAGAACAGGTGAGTAAAACACTTGGGGATACCATGCAACAATATACCTGAGCACTCTGCAGATGACAAGGGAGCTGTGGTTGGTAGACAGGGACAGCTCCTGGCATGAGTCTAGCAGAAGCTTGACAAAGAAGCATGAGTACCTGAGATGACCATCATCCAGGTTGTCTGCCTTTATCTGCCTCCACTTCTCTGCCAGAAGGAGAGGTGAAAGGAGAAGAAAGCACTGCTTGTTTCCTGTCTCCTCAGGAATGAGTTGAGAGAGGTTTGGGATGGCCTCTCTTTCCACCTGCCCCCTCCTCCTTTGGGATCAAATGACATTCTTGGTGGTGGTCAGTGGTGTGCTGGGGTGAGGGATCAGTCAAAGAGGCTCATGAAGAGTTGTGGAGGGGCCAGGAGTGATTCAGGGACTCTAGGAGGAGATGTAACAGGTTAGGGGAACATTTGCTCCAGATCAGTGTCAGCTTGTGCTTTCATCATGTGGTGATGTGCCCCAGACCAGATTCAAGTTCTGTTTGAAATTAGTTCCTCTGAGAAGGGAACAAGGTGACCATGTATGTCTCTCCAGAAGCCCCATGAGTCTGTTCCCAGTCAACCTTGCCTTTCAGACTGAAACTCAGTCATCTGGGTCTCCATTTATCATCCCCTCAGGCTTCCTCACCAGCCACTTGCTGCCCACTTCTTCAAAGAACCTGCTCTGCTATCCTCAGATAATTGCATTTTTCCTACTGCTACTTCTGAGCCCAAAGTTTCTGTCTCAAAATCCATGGCTGCCATCAGCAGAGAAACCATGGAACGATTTGGTTTTAGAGCAGTGAACAGTGGATCCGGAGACTACTTTCATGTTGCCAAGGGCCTGTCTCCTTTATCTCGTAGCAACGGCTGTCCATATTGCAAATCTTGTCCTGGTCATGAGGAGGTGAGACCTTGTCCTTTCCTGGGTTGACTGATGGCACCAGATTAGCTTTTCTGAATAGAAATTGCAGAGTGCAGTCTATCTAGCGCTAGTTTATGCCAGCTCCACCTACAGTAGATATGCTTCCGTGTTTTAGTCTTTGTTTTCCAGAACCCAGTCAATGAGTGCAGGAACACTGCTCTCTCTGAGCTTCGCAGAACTTTTTTTCAACATGCAAATTTTGACTCAAATGCTCCCTAGAAAAGGGAAGAGCAGGTTCTGTGTCCCAGAAAGTTACTGCGTATGGGACTATGAGTTAAAACTGTTTGGAGAGCTGACATGTTCAGTGCCCCTTGCCTACAAGAGAGCTGCAAGTAGGTAGGATAGGATTTTTCTTTCCAATCTGAAGAACTGTACAAAAAGGATTAATCCATGAAGCTCAGGGCTGTGCTTGGACATTCTGGAAAAGCCCTTATACATCTAATTGTTGTATGCTGTGTTTGCATGTGTGAGGAGAATGAGGGCTGTGAAGAGAAAAGTAGCAGACATTCTGCATGTGGATAAAGACCATAAAGATCAGGCAGGTTACTTAAATGTTCAACAATAGAATCAATGGACAAAAGAGACATATAAGGCAAGGTAAGGCTTCAGCTCATCAAGGTGTCCTGTAAGATTGCCTCACTAGTAATGACTGAGGACATTACTGGTCTTGTAGTCTTCGTTTCCTCAGATGACTGCAGTGTGTTTATGTTAGGTCACCTTTCTGTTCATCCTGTAATTAACTTTTCATGTCATTGGTAAATATCTGCCAAGTTCAGCGCTGAGATACAAGTCTGTAAGGTGATGGGATTCGCAGGAGCTCCTGAGGACTGTTTGCTGGGGGAGGATTATTCAGCAGGGTTAGTGCCCTGCTGGGGAGAAGGCAGGCCAAAGGCAGCTGGTGTATGTTCTGCAACCAGCTGAGCAGTCAGCAAGAGCGAACTAGCCAACTAGTCAGTGTTCATGTAGCTTCGAAGCAGCCACAGCATGTATGGCTGGGCATCAGGGTTTGTGAGAGAATTTCGTAGGAGACCTGCCTGTATTATAGTTTGCATTAGGAAGTTAAGCAGACTCAGGAAACAAGTCTTTCTGAAACCAGGCATTGCTATGTCCATTAGACATGGAGAATACAATTTTTAATGAAGAACAGAGGTTCTCATACAGCCACGTTTCTAGAGTCTGCTTCTAGCGTAAGACATATGCTATGATGAGACACGCTGCTCTATGAGGCTTATTTAGACTTGCAAATGGAGCTACAGATCAAGAGAAAATAAGAGAGTATTCCCTGGCAAGTAATGGGGAAGATGAGCAGGATTTGTGGGGGTGGGGGAGGGGTAACCAAGAGATTTTTGCACTCTCTAAATCTCCCCATAGGAGAAGGAGTTTCAACTTTTTCTCATCTTCAGTTTAACTTTTGACTGAACAAATTTAAAGAAGTCAAACTTCATAAGTCATCAGGCAGTTGGAATGAAGCAGCATTTGGAAACACCCAAAATTTTAAACTTGGCATCAAAACACACTCCATTCAATTCCCTTTGTATATCAAATACTTCTTAATTTTTGTTGTCAAAACAGGAAGCCTCACAACTACATACTCCGTCAACAGAAAACTCTTTTACACTTTCTGCTGTTTTACTCTGTTCTAATGGAAGCAAAATATGCCTTCCTCTCCCTGCATGGGAAATTTCTTTTGGGAAGAAAATTTCTGCTAATGTCTCAGCTTGTTTTCAAATCACTACCAAGACTAGTTGAGGCAATGCAGAGGCTAAATTATTACTCTTGTTAGGGCAAACTTCTCTCAATGCACTCTATGATCACCTGGTTTAGCTGTCATGGCTCATGGCCTTCCAGGTATTCGTCTTTTTAGTCAGATACAGCGGGCTAAGTAATATCAACTTTGGCAGGCCACAGCTCCCTTAAGCTTCAGGAATAAAGACAGTTAGGAGACGTGAACAGCTATTTTCATCTAGTGAGATGAAGTCATTAGGAAATATTGGGCATGGTAAACTGTCATAAAAGAACATACTTAGAAGGAAAAAAGGTCAGAGAGAGAAATGCCCTTGAAAGTTCTTTAGGTACTTTTAAGATTTAGTGAAGCTAAGATACAAGCCCTTCAGAAACTCATCCATCTATCCTTGTGCTTTAAGCAGCCTAAAATGTAATTCATATAAGGTGTAAGGCAAACATACACCAACCAGAGTAGCAAATGTGACTAAATGCATACGAGAATCTGCTGCCTTTCTCACTAACAAAACATACATTTGCATCACACCGCAACAGCCGGAGGTCCAGTTTGCACACACTGTTGCAATACTGGGACTTTCATTCCCTTGTTCTCAGACTGAAGAAAACAAGTACAGGAAAATTAAATAGTTGCTCTTTTTCATCCTTTCGTGTAGGTCCAACTTCTTTGGCTTCTAACTTGAGCAAACAAGCATTTCTGTGCATAGCAATAGGCTTACAGATCAGAGAGGCGAAAAGCTGTCTCTTACTACCAACTGCACAAAAGCAAGACTGAACATCTTCATGGAGACAGGCAACAGAGAAAAAGACTGTGAACACATATGTACAAGCCACTTACCTCTGCTCTGACTGCCTTGCTTGTGTCTTCTGCCACGGTTCCTGGTCTGTCTCCACTAGCAGACTGATTCATGGGCAGAAACCTGCTCTGATAAAAGGAAGTCAAAACACAATGAGCACTTCAGGGCAGCAGCCGTGAGTGTCATGAGTTGGCAGCATGTATTGCAGAGCGTGTTTAAGTGCTGATTTGGCAGTGCTTCAGAAGTGAGGAAATCTTTGTGATGAAAAAGATCTTCTGGTTAAATTCACAAACACAAAATGCACCATGGAGCAGGAGAGTTTAAGAAGCACCTACAAATCAGTGGTTAGGATGTTTAGCTGGGACCTGGGTGTTCCAGTTCCCTGAGGCTGTGGCAGATCTTGACCTGTACTGTTGCCCAACTGAGGGGCTGCTCCAAATGTAATCTTTTAGGATGAAGAGGAGGAAGTGTCCAGCTTCTCTCAAGAACACCATCTCTGCTATTGCTTTTCATTTGGTTTATGTTAACTTTAAGTTTAACATTACACACAGACTCCTAAGTCTGTTTTTCAGTAAGCAGCACAACTCATGAAACCTGTCTTATTCTGCATTAGTCACTCAGGGTTAACATGGCTTCTCCAGGCACCCTCTGATGCGAAAGGCGGCTTGAACACATCATATAACCTTTCTCCCAGTGAGGGAACAAACAATGGTTCTTGTTTCTCCGAAGCCATTTTCACCAGCTCTAAAAATGCAGTGTCTTTGGAGATCTTTGCCTAGCTGCTGAATTAGTTGTAGTCAGCCTGGGGGCTCAGGCCTTACTGACATTGTCTTGATGACCATGGGCAGAAGGATATGTTCTGTGTCCTTGGGCAGCTGGGCTACAAAAGAAGTACAATTCTCCTACATGAGGACCAGCATTTTCAGACAATTAACTTATAAGTGACTTCAGAAGAACTCGTTTTTCATCGTGGACTGATGAGCATTTAGAAGAACACCAGATGAAAGGGATGTGTTCTTGGGAATATATAATCATTGCAAATAATATGATGCCTGTGGGTGGTGGGGGAAGGAAAAGAGTGAAATAAGAACAGGATGTCAGTGAAGCCACAGTAAGAGTTCTGCTTTACATACAAAGTAGAGAACATGGTTTGGAATGGTCAAAAAGGTAATTTGGTAGTTTCTCAGTGAAAAGCATTATAACTTGGCTCCTCTGATGCCTCTAAGTGACAATAACTTTCACCAAACCACAAATTAATCACTCAGAAGGGCTTCTGCAACATGATGTTCAGTCCCTCCTCATGTCCCAAGGTGGGATCAACAGTCCCTATGATGTTTCCAATGATGCTTGCCCAACCTGCTTTTACTGATTTTTGAGAAAATTCAACACCCTGCCTCCTCTGCAGTATCCCAGGTTGCAAGATAGCTGCACAGCTGCAATCTCTTTCCTGTGTGAATTTAGGGGATGCTCTGACTTCTCTCAGGTATATTGCTATTGCATTTTCCATCGAAAGTATTGAAAACTCATAAAGTAGGTCTCAGGTCCCCATGCATTTCCTCTACAAGAAGTGAGTCAATTGAAGGGCTGACTCTCTGGAGTCTCTGGAGAGGCCTGACTCTCCTGGAGAAGAGGAGGCTCAGAGGTGACCTTATTGCAGTCTACAACTACCTGAATGGAGGTTGTAGTGAAGTGGGTGTCGGCCTCTTCTCCCAGGCAACTAGTGATAGGACAAGAGGACATAGCCTCAAGCTTCGCCAGGGGAGGTTCAGGTTGGACATTAGGAAGAATTTCTCCTCAGAAAGGGTTATTAGACATTGGAATGGGCTGCCCAGGGAGGTGGTGGAGTCACCATCTCTGGATGTGTTTAAGAAAAGACTGGACATGGCACTTAGTGCCATGGTCTAGTTGACAAGGTGGTGTCAGGGCAATGGTTGGACTCGATGATCCCAGAAGTCTCTTCCAACCTGGTTGATTCTGTGATTCTGTGATTCTGTATTTGCCCCAAGGAATTTGTATCAAGTGTAAGGAATGTCATTGTCTGGAGAGGAGCTGTTTTGTTTGGATCAAGCTCTACTTACATTCGTGGAGCACAAGGAAACAGCATAGACTTCAGCAGTGGGCTCAGGAGGTGAAACGGGCCTGTTGTTTGTCTTGTAAGGGAAAGGGACAGAAATGGCACTAGCCATGGTTGATTTGTTTGGCTAATGAACCATTTCACAGAGTGAGACACTGACCTTTTGGTCATATAGCATCACCATATGAACTGTCTTAGTGTAATAGCTGTACCTGCCCTGGTTAGCATCCCAGACTTGGCAGACATTAACACTTGATTCAAATGGAGAATGAGGGTGTCACACTGAAAGGAAACCCCTAAATACACTATGTTTCTTTCCACAATGAACCTAATGGCACATCATTGTGAAGGCACAGTGACCCATAATGCTGTAACCTAATAACCATGGAGGCTACCCTTCAAGTGAGTGTCTGTGCAAGAACTACCTATTTGAAACAAGACTGGTAGAGCCAGAGTCTCCCCAGGATATTAAATAGGATGACAGTTTCTTCAGCACTGTTTTCAAAGCAGTCCTTCCCACTAATGGGCAAAGTGCTCTAAATACCCATGGGATGGAGATAATGGATTCTTTCTAGCGATGTTTGGGTACTTGTCATCTTAGAGTTTAAACCCCAAAGAGGCTTCTCACAGCCATGATAAAGGTTAGAACAGCTCAGCTCTGTGGTTGCCAGTAGATTCCATGTGAAATAAGAGGAGATGTGAGGTTCCTGCTGGGTTCAGAGTGTAACTTTGAACCAAACTGTAACACTGAAGTGCTGTCATTGCCAAGATGAAATCAGGTTTTCTGTCTCATCCTGGAAAGTTCATGTATGCAGATCCTGAAAGTGTTGTCAGCTGAGATTGAGTCTTCTGTGTATCAGGGGGGACCCTGAACCCCAGTTTACCATATTCCAGGTGTATGCTTGAACCACCAGACTGGCTACTGTTTTCTGCTGGGTCTACCCTCCTTATGTTCCTTACTCTTCCTCATGAAAAAAGTGAGCAGTTCTGTTTCAAATGAAGACAAACCATCTTTTTTCCACGAGTAAGTTTTCTGAGTGAACTTTGAGTTTTTACTTTCTAATCATTGTCTCATCTAATAACAAAATTAATCAATACCAGAACTGTTAGAATTAGTCTTAGCTTACACTATGCCTTTCAAGAACTGCCAGCCCAATAAACTGAGAAATAATATAGAAAATGGAAAACTTCTTGAGATCACTGACCACATCCAGAGGAAGTAAGTTCTTTCGTTGCTGTTAGGGTCTAAAGCAGAGAGCAGGCTGCAAGAAAACCCTGTCTTCTGTTAGCAAAATATGGTTATTGCAGAGTCTAGGCTGTATCAATTAAAAAATGATTACTGACCCATGAGGTTGCCAGAAAATATGAAATGCATCGTCAGAATGCAAAAGGCATTGCAGTGACACATGGTGTGGAAATAGCATCAGGAGGAACCCTTTCTCTGACTCTAGCAGAAACCGTCTGATGCAAAAGAAGGTTTTGTTTGTACCCAGTGAAAGCAAGTGTCATTGAATGAGTCAGGTATGGCTACTGGTTGTGGATTAAGGATACTTCTGCATCAGATCAATAATTTCATTGTACATGTGCAAAGGTGCATCCAATCCCCAGATGAAATCCAGGTGTGCCCATTCAGGAATCCTCTTTTGATAGATGAGCCTCTTAATTTGAGACAGTAAAATGGCTGCATCCTTGGGATCTGCGAGCAAGTCTTGTCCCCCAGTCCATACCGCGGTTGGTACAGTCATGTCTTCTACATTGTAGAGAGGAGGAGTAGCCTGAAAAACATGAAGCAGTAGAGTAATGAATGACCAGGAAAGCACAGCAAACTGTGCATTTGGGGCTTTCTTCCATCACTGTTCAAAGCAGAGGTGCCTAAACCAAAGAGGAAGGGAGTGCCCTTGCTTGCCTTTTCTGTCTATGCTTGCAGGGATGACCCAGCTGATAGCACAGCTAAAGGAAAAATGCCTCCTGAGTTCACAAAGAGTTACTGTTGGGTCTTTGCCCTCTCAGCTAGGAATTCATAGGACTGGAGCCTGGAACAAGACAGAAGATGTCAGGATGCCTCTGGACAAACCCTCATCTTGGTCCTTTTGGAGTACTGGTCAGCCCCAGAAGACATACATGGTCTAGTTAGAAAACACAACATGTGACAAGGGTGAAAAGGAACATGAAGTGACTTCTGTAGGAGGAGAGAGGAAGTAGCCTGGACTCCTGAATTTGGAAAATAGAGGCCAGAACAGGGACAGAAGACAAGCTTATACAATCACAAATACTACGAAGAAAGAGCACAGGAAGTAATTATCCCATTACTCCTCATAACCCAAAATGAGAAGGTATCCAGGGACTTTCCAGGGGCAAGCAAATTCAAGACAAACCAAAGGAGGTTGTGTTTCATGCAAGCCGTCATTAAAACATGTAACTCAATGATAGACTGTTGTAGAGACCTAAAGGGTAGGAGAGTCAAGGATGGGATTGGAGTCTTGGATGGTGGAAAGGTTCCTCAGGGACTGCTTGAAGACAAAGTCCTTTTGTCTCTGGCTGCCAGAATCTAGGGGCAGCTGTTAGTGCTCTCTGGTTGTCCTTTTCCTAATATTGTTTCCCTGATTTCTCATGCCTTGGCAACTATGTCAATCATGCTAGTAGGCAAGCCTCTTTTGTCTGATCCACTAGATGTACTCCTCTCTTTCAAAATTCATTTTCTATCTTTCCTGCCCTTCCTTCCTCTTATTCATATTGATCATTTAATTGAAAAGGTTTGCATGCTCGCTCTCTCTCTCATTATTGCCATTAGTGCTTGCATGTTTTCTCTGTTGACTTCCAAACTGGGAAGCAGTAATACAGATGGTGGTAGCTAAATCCATCTACTTGTATTCTGAAAATGTGCCTCCTGCTACAGCCTTGCTCTCTTCTTCTGTGCTTCTGTGTTATCCAAGGATGATAATATTGTTTCACCAAAACATACCTGTTGGTATTTTTCCATGTTCTTCTTTGAACTGCCCCAGTCATAAGCTTGGAAATTCCCTGAATGCACCTCCTAAAAGGATGAACAAGGGAAAGGTAGTTACAAAGCTGTCATTCAGGAAGTTTATGGGTTCTTTCCCTGCTGAGCCTCTGACTTGCATCTAAAGCCTCAACCAAAATTCTTCTAAGAGCTATGAAAGAGCCAACAGTAAATTAGTTAAAAATCTCAATCAGTGAAAAGGAGTCAAATGTTTTTTGTCAGAAGCAAAAAAATCACTGCTCCTGCAGAAAGACCCAGGGATCTTTTCACAGGCAATTTGTTCTAGTTTGTAAAATTGCTATTAACAACTACCTCCAGCAAGTTCCCCTCACTGCTGCTGCCATGTCCTCTTGTGACAGTCCTGTTGCCATCACTCAGCTCTGTGAGAAGCTCCTTTGTATGTTTTCTCTTCCCTCTCTGGTTTGAATACAGAAGTCACTATTTCTAGTTCTTCCCTTGTGCTCCTTGGCTTTGCATACAGCATGGGTTATTACTACTGTGAGAGACACCATCAATGGGATCTTAATATTGAACATAAGGTGTCTGTTAACTCCTTGAATATAATAACAGCAATGACAACGAAGGCTTAAAATTATTAATCCTCCATGTTTGTGCTTGCCAGTCTGTGCCTAGATGCTGAATTAAACATGAGTCTTCATTACAGGTCTAGGCCAAGGTTACAAAAGCAACTTAATAAAATCTAATATTTTATGTAAATTCACAGCCAAAATATTGTTTGATTTTGAGTAAATGCCTGTGCATATGTCACTAAAATGTATCTATGTGTTTGCTGCATTGAAAATTGCATTAACACTCTTGAAAGCTCACTGTGTTCGCAACTGCTTCTTGCTCTGCTCCAGAGCCTGCAGCGCTGCCAGGAAACCTGTCTTTCATGCAGCAGCTTCTGTGACTGAGCCCAGACTTTATGAATCCTGAAAGTGTGAGCCCAAAGACAGAATGGCAGCTTCTATCAGCACTACTGCTGAGGATGTATGGTGACAGAACACAGTACATTGTAAGCAGCGAGTCTACTAAATAAAGGATTTTTTATTTATAGTTCTATTGCTGTCCAGACACTGAGAGCTTTGAAAGCAAGAGATGAAAATACAAGGGCTTTTACTAGTAAAATTTGATATTTTACAGAGCAGCCTATGTCTTGCTCATTTCTTGACTCCACATTGGAAACAACTAATTTCTTAAGGTAAGCTCTGTTCAGAATAGTAAACATCATTTATAAAAGGTACTGGATACACAATAAAAAGAGTGATATATACATCTGCATACACAGCTTCCAGCATACATGGTTTTACACAGACAGAGCATCTCATTGTTGGCTTCAAATGTACCTGTAATCACATAGGGTATCTTTATCCTGCTGGCAAAAGAAAGATCAATGAGAATTAGTGTTTTGAATTGAGATTTCAATTGTAAACCACAGGTTGCACGTGTCTCCAAAAATTCAGCAACGGCTTCACAGAAGGATATCAGCTATACCCACTCTATACAATTCATCCAGAGGTAAGTACCTATTTTATTTCTCAGGAGTTTGCTAGTACCTGACTCCAGTGGACTATATTCTGCACAGAAGTTCCAGTGGGGATTTGTGCGATATACACATCGATTCGGTTCTGAAAGAAAATATTCAGTGAGTATTCTCTTCCTCCCTTCTATTCAGATGTACATCAAAACATCTGCCACAGCAGTGTTATGTATCAATAAAACCATCAGAAATTAGAGTGGCATGATCGGAGTCTTCCTCAGAGTTAGTCCAGATGTGGCAGTGTGTCAGGTTTGGAGTAACACCAAAAGAACACCCCCCCAACCAGAACATTTTCCAGGAGGATTGAGAATCTAAAAGAATCTAACAAGTGGAAAGGATAGAAGAGAAAGTCAGCAATTTAGATCCCAAACTAGCTGTTTTTTTTCAGGAGTCTGCAACAAATCCTGTATGAGAGAGGACGGCTGTCAGACAGAACAGCAAAAGGAACTGCAGCTGCCTGAGGAATGCACGACTATTTGAAATAAAACACACCCTCGTCCTGCAGGGGTTTCTTAACAAGTTGCTGTGTGATCCTTCCTCAGAGAATATGCTCTGAGACATTTTTTGGAAAATGCTGAAGCAAAACTTTGATGCCCAGATGGTCTGGCCTACAGCTGGACATAGTGTGAACTGCCCAAGTATGTCTTAAACCGTTCTTAGATACCCCTGAGGTATCCTGTGCCTGTAAACACATCCCTGATGATCCAAGGCTTGGAGGAGGAGGACAAGGGGAATACATGTGTTTCTTTCTCTGTTGCAAAGAGCTCCTGTAAACATGAAGCAAGCAGGGGTTTTATTTCTTCTTCTGTGGTGTGCCAGCATACTGTAGATCTCTGATGAGACCAGCAGTCACAGTATGAACCAGGAGACAGCACTCTAGGTAAGGTCTGGCTGAAGGCAGACTGCAGAGTTTTGTGGGGGCTTTGAGCAGCTGTTGGTTGTTGGGATGATGCCAAATGCTTTTCTAGGAGCGAGGCAGTGGTCCCCTGCCAGTGATGGGGCAACCAGCAGATATTGCCGTCTGGTAGTGGGGACTGTTTCCTGCAATGTGATGCTGACTAATAGAAATTCAGGATTCACACCATAAGATAGAAGGTAAGTTTTGGGAGCAGAAGCTTAAATTCTTAGTAGAGCTGGTAAGAGTCATACAGACCATGTCAATGTTTTTCAGGTTACATCCACCCAGACTGAAGAAGACACTTCTACAAAGCCTGGCAAAAGCTCGGTGGCTGCAGATGGGAACTATTATCCTTCTTAGACACTCAGCCTGGGGAAGGAATTCTCTTTTGCCAAGCAAACCCTGTGAAATACAAAGGTAACATTCATTTAAGAATGTACACTTGTGCATCGTGCTGTTGTTTTTAAAAGGTGTTTGTGTCCTGTTCCTATTCTCCAGCACTTTCAGTGGTTCTCACTTGCTTTTGCTTCATTTGCCAGATGATGTTCCCATAAACAAGAAAGAAATTAGGTGTTTTTCCATTGCATCAGCCTGCTCAAGCATTACTCAATTTGTGTTACATCACTTTTAATGAAGAGATACATTAAACATTAACTCCAATTCGTATTTTGTCTCTAAGCTTGCACATCAGTTGTGGTTTTGTCTAGAGGAATCTTGGAAACCTTTGAGGATCTGCATCTCTGTACCTCTCTATGTAACCTGTCTTAGAGCAGATAAAGTGTTTTTCTTAATGTCCAGTCTGATCTTCCAAAGGCTTCAGTCATAAGGTAAACCTACCCACATGCAAATGAGTAGACTTCGTAAAGCCCTGTTCTTTCTGTTTATCCATTTTAAAAGCTGAACAAACAAGTATATGGTTAAACAATTGAAACCAAGATATCACATACCCTGAGCAATTTTTCAGGAAGGTAGAGGAGTTTTGTTGCTGGGCTTCTAGCATACTTAACAGTCGTGACAGGTGCTAGCGCAAAATAGAGTTTGATTTTTTGAGCCAGCTCTGGCATTGTTGAAAATGCAATGAAAGCTGAGAAAACAACAACAACAAAGGAGATAAGAAAATAATTATTTGTACATTAGACTGTTTTCAGTATTTATAAATGCTATTCTGCAATTTCAAATCTACAAGCAACCTTGTTAGTTGTTCAGAGACTATGGTTCAGCCTAGATTTTTGTGAAATCCCTCTTCCCCATGTGTTACCAGCTTGTAGTTTTAGTTCCCTCTTCAGAGAGAAATTTCTTTCTATGTTTTGCTTTTGCAGCTTTCTTCCAAACCCATTTAAACATAAATGCACACTTCTGATGTACATACATGCATTTCATATCCTTTTAGGAGGAGCAGTTGTTTTTCTTCCGGTCAATTCAATTATATATTTTTTGTGTGTGTGTGTGTGTGTGCTGTCCAAACTGGCCAACTTCTCTTTCTGTATTCTCATCTTCCTATTTTATTTATTTTGGTCAACTAACCAGCTGCTGTTGAGCACACCCTTGCATCTTTGAAAGAAACAATTTGCATGGCCCACAATAATTTCCAGTATAATTCTAAGTCGACAAACTTAGAGCAGCAGTGCATTTGGCTCATTACGTTTTATTGTCTTTATAATAAATTAAAAATGCCTACATGCTGAAAACAGCTTATCCTGCGTTTTTCACACCTGCAAAGAGTTAATGTATACTCCAGGTACATCCAGTATTTCAAATCCCATTTTAATCCTGTTTTCCTGAAAAATTAGTTTGTTTTGTGTAACTTACCAATGGTAGTACCTTGTGAATAGCCAATGTAGTACAATTTTTCCTGTCCTGTTTTCTCCACAATGAAATTTATTGCTGCTGGAAGATCAAACTTTGCCATCTCATCAAAACTGCAGGCAGGAGATTGAAAGAGAGGCATGCATAAATTAAAAATCCATTTGAATTCACATTTTTATTACAGGATTGTCAGCAAAGAAACAATGTGAACTGCTTAGTGAATCACTCAGCTATTCTAAGTTCTGTGTTTTTCTGGCACTGGATATGGAAGATACAACTCAAGATTTTTTGGGGTATTTTCTCCCTTGACATCAACAGAAGGACTATAAATTCAAGAAGCATCAGGTTGAATTGTAATGGTCTACACAGAAGGAAGAGGAGGTGATATAGTAACAGAGCTCCTTCCATGGAATCACACATTTTGTACAATCTGGTGTTAAAGAAAAGGCCTATTTTTAAATGTTCGTTAAAATAAGTGCAAAAACAATTTTTTACTTTTTCTCCTTCTGTGATTTTTATGTTATTCTAGTATATGGACTAAGTGTTTCTAAATAGCTTCCAAAACTGCCTACAGAACTGAGGAGTGGCTTGGACATGACCTGTGCAGTTTCCTCTGAGTTGCTCTGCTGCTATGCCTCTAGTTTGAAGAAGTAATGAGAGGGAAGTTGTCTCCGTCACCATTAAGATCCACACGCATGCATAGGAGCTTCTCAGCAACAGTGAATGTAAAGAATATTTTTTAAAAGGTAGTATATGTAAATCCCTGATTTAGCTTAAATAAATATGTAAGGGTGGGCGATGGAGATGCCCTTCAGTGGTTCAGGCTACCTGAAAGCCCAGAATTCATCCTGATAAATGGAATAATTTTGATGTTTTCTGGACCAGCGATTCCCTCTGCTATTTCCCATCCAAACGTCAAAGCCAGCATCAGCTAGTATGAAGCCCAAGCTGTTGTTGGTCAGGTTTGTGACCCAGTTACTAGCATCTCCCAATAATCCATGTTGGAGAAATACAGCAGGTTTCAAAGCTGAAAAGCAAATCAGAAACAAAACATCAATTTATAAAATGTCTTGATTTTCTTGTAGTTCAGAGACGTTAGTGTCCCATATTCAATACTGGGATTTGTTCCTGCACCAACTTAAAGGAAGACAACTAATTATGAGAACAAAGCATCTTTTTCTGTAAAGAGAGAATTTTTTGTAGACTTCTGTAAGGATTTATAGAAAAATCTGCTTGAGACCAGTGGAAACTAGCTCGGCACCCTCCAGTCATTGTTTGTATAGCTCTACCACATTAGCTTGAGATTCTCAACGCTGATATATAGAAGGAAGGTGTGGGATTGTTTGCAGAGATTTCCTTTACCCAAAATATGAATCAGTCACTGATATTAACCAGGTGTAAGCAAAAGCGAAGCAAAATTAGAAGCTGGAACAGCTTTCTCAAAACAGGCTAATTGGGCAGATTGCAGCCTTTACCCTCTTTTTTTAACTTTTACTCATTGACTCTTATCGTGAGGATATATGCTTCATATTATGGTGCCTTTTTATAGTAAAAAGATGTGCTTGACATAAATCCTGTTGATCTTGAAGGCTGTTCAGAGTAGCCAGAATTCTCTGTTGAAATTTCATTTGTGTATACAAGCTTTGATGGACATTTTACAAGTATTAGATACCTCTTTCCAGAATGTGCCCTATCTAGTCAGGTTTTGTCTCATCTTAAAGAACTGTACCTGGGTTTCCCTGATTCTGTGTACCATAAGGGATTCTATTAATGGTAATGATATAACCATCTTCTGTCATCACTTCATACTCCTCACTGGGGTACCCTTTGTAAGTAATGAGCTCATTCTAGAAGAGAAGGTACAAATGCATTCACTTGCAGAAGTCCATTTCATATATTATATGCATAAGATATTCGCTATGAAGAAACATTAGGGAGCAAATGCAACTGGGGATTTAGTCTACATACATTAAGCATCTAAATAAAGCAATATCAGGTTGTATATTGTAACCTTAAAACTATAACAAATTTCCGTCATTCTTTGCGTTATACCCAGGATTTGACTATTCAGTTAAAATCTGGTATAAAACCCCTATATTATACTACCACCATATAATCACAAGCCCTTGCACTCTGGTGATATAAGAATCACTATAACCTCATAGCAGGAGCTTATGATTCCCATAGCTGAGACGAAGAGCTGCCTGGGTGCATGCTCCTGATCTGCTGCAATGCAAACTGAAACCAGCTTATTTAAACTACCTTCAGAGAAATCCAGAGAGCTTCATAATGCCCTTTTGTGAATGGCACTTATACAATGAGTGCCACTGCAAAATTGACTACATTATGGAAAAAACAGCATCAGCCTCTTGCATAGTCACAAGGGAAATCACTAACACAGCCAATCTTAAGCTCTGAAATAAATATTACTTTTGACCTGTAACATTCAACCTGTTTGTTTACAAAAAAGGATTGTTTTTTATAACTTGTACTCGGAGAATTACCCAATACAATTTGTCATGCAGGACAGAAAACCCAAGATTTTAACAAGGGACTAAAGATTTAAACAACAAACTTGCTTGGGAAGAGGTACTCTTCCAAAAAGTTGGGCATTTCTGATCTATGCTAGTCATTCAAAAAAGGAGAAAACATAAGCCACTAGTTACTTAGAATCATCTTTGATGATGAAACACTGACATTCCAGATGGTCGTTCTTTCAGATACAGGGATAGTGCCAGCAATAGCAAACTAGTAACTGATATTTAAAAGGAAAATAACTCTGGATATTTACTAAGGAAAGGTGTTTGCACTAAGTTCTACCAATCAAACATAAGATGTGCTGTTACACATGCAGAAAGAAGAGAAAAGCAGAGAAAGCAGTAGTAAATAGAGTCATTAGAGAAGATGGGTTAAATAAAGGCAGCTTATCTATGTTGTTGTTTCCAACTCCTAGAAACCCCTCTGCTGTAAGACATGCATTCCTTCCATCCCAGGTCACTCTATCCAGCAACTTACAATATTCATAAATGCTTCAGGATCCACAGCTCTCTTCATTCTCCTGAGTTCTTCTGAATAAGTAATTCCCTGAAACAAATATGTCACAGCAACAAACAGCCATATCTTCTTTCTGGATAAAACAGTATATTCATCTGTCAGTAGTCCTTCTCTGCACTTTTAATCCACACAGGTTCTGTGCTTTTCTGATGGGGGAAGTGCTGCTGCCTAATACTGAATGGAGCTAGTCTGGTACTCCTTACTTGTTAATTAAATGGAACAAAGTTGACTTTAAACACCTATCAGAGGGATTCTGGCAGCAATCTGGATTCTCTGCTAAGGTTTGGACTTGGATGTTGCTCTCAATCAGGGCAAAAGTATCAGTGAATCCAAGAAAAGGAGCAAAGCTTTCAGAGAAATGTGTTTCACTCATTCTGAGAAGCAAGTCACTTGCATTACCATGGCACATATTTGTTCTGCAGATTAATTAGGAAACAGTTCTGGCTAACTCTGGGGAATGCTGGAGTTACTGGGCAACTCGTAACTAAATCAATCGTTATCACAGTGAAGTTTTCAAAGTGGAGACAACTAAGGTGTTGGATAATTAGCTAAAAGAACAAAGACAATTGAAAATAAACAAATTAAAATATTTATCATTTAATTAAGAACTTAGGAACCTAAATGAAGCACTTAATTCTAGTTGCCTAGCATAATTTCTACAAACCTGCTCACTGGCAAAATTTATCTGCTCTGTAGGATGGGGATGGAGAAAGGAAAAGAAAGCTTTGCTAAATGTAAAGGTAGGTAGAGACTGAGTGCAGGGGCATCTAGCTTTGTTCAAGAAATGAGGAACAAAAAAAACTGAGAGAAAACTAGTCTGCTTAGCTGCACACATAGCAGCTCCACAGTCTGTGAACACCTACGTACTCCTAGCTTGAAGACAATGCGGAGTGCTTGAATTAGCATTCTCTCTATGCCATACAACCGCCTGGAGACCATGTCCAAACCTCTGTTGTCCCAGTGATAGAGCTCTAAGCTAGACTGAATTAGCCAACAAATCTACTGTATTTATGGTTTTCCCAATCAACAAGACTTTGTAACTTTTTCCTCAAATAATATGAATGGTTTATTTCTTCTTATCACAGAACAATTTGTATTCTAACTTTCTAACACTACATTCTGATATAATCTGTATCTTGAAAATACTTGGCTCCTTTTGTAGTAAAAGGAACAGACATTTTAAAAACTTCCTTTCACTTAGCTTCAGCCTCCTTGCTTTTGGTCAAAAGCCACTGCTATCTTATTCCCACACTTGGCATTTTCCCATGCCTCTCCAGTTATCCCGGGGTTACCTAAATTCAGGCTAGGTGAGTCATGCTACTCCTCTTTAGCCAAAAGGAAACTTTCAAGAAATAGCCATCCTTTCACTATGTGAGTTACAAACAAAACAATAGAACAAAATATATTTGTTCTCAAATAATAAAGCAGCTCCTCGAGCCTCGGTTTGATACTGTCTTTTGTAGCTCCCACAAAGCCTTCACCAATTTGGGGTCAGAGAGAAGTTTAAGCGTTACCAACCTTGTGCCAGAAATCATGTGTTCTGCTGCGCGACTGAGATGACAGAAGAATGGAAACTCAATTCCTGGGTGTTTGGAAGCAGTGCTGGGTAAAGAAGGCAGCAAAACAATGGTCACGCACTGTTTTTTCCCCAATCATGCAGCACTTTGGCAATAAGCATCTGTTTCCTTCCCACTCCTCATGCCTTCTGCTATCACTTCAGCTTTTCCCTAGGGTAGCAGCAGAGAGAGGCAACGCCTTTTATTCTCAAACCTCATGCTTTTCGTCTCCTTCACCACCACAGCTATAACAAGGCTCTTTTTACTATCACAGATTGCTGGATCTTTAAGGAGCATACCAGCCCTTGTGGAGTAGCAGAGCAGGATCAGGAATTTTGAAAGCAAACATATTCCTAGATATACCTTATCATACCTAATGGAATTGTCAATAAACCTGCGACAATTTTCTCTTGTACTAACAACCTGCCAATTCTAGCTTCTTGTGTTATGCAGAAAGGATGGAAGGAACTCTGACTCTTTGATACTTCTATAGATGTTATTGCACATATTTTTCTTTTATTCTTTTAATGCTCATGTTGCTGTTCTGTAATGCTATATTGCTGCAGGAGTGATTTCACAAGATTTTCCTTTATTCATATTTCATCTCTAAAATGGCCATAGAATAAAATGGACATTCCCTAAATGTATAGTTATGAAGCCAGAATGCTTTTCCATAATCTGTATGGATTTAGGAAACTACCATAGTGGCCACTTGTCTCAGCAGTCTCAAGCATGCTGGGAGTTGGCCAATGTTGCCTAGCAGTAGAAATTAGGTAGATTTGAGTAGATCATTAGGTCTTCAGGATAGTGACCTTTGTGAGGCTCTTCGTTTTGTGGAGTACAAGCATAATGCAGCCATGTTCCCTAACTGATGTCCTAGCTGTTAATATAATACAAACTTGCAGAAGTATGATTGAGGCTTTCTTTTTTTTTTCTTCACTTGCATATTCTGGTATAAAGCTGGTGGACTTTGCATTATGCCTGTTCCAGCTTGGTATTTTTAAACCTTGAAACTAATTATTCTTTCTTGTTCAGTTCCCCACACTTGTTCCTCCAAATACTCATTCTGTCTTACAGATACTGTTCATCCATGCAGAACAGATTATTTTATACACTGAGACGAATATCTACCAAGGTTTTGAACAGGCTTTGATACTTCTATTTATATTATAGCTTGTATACTTTCTTCTTGCAATACTGGCTCTGGTTAGGACCAGATTTATTTAATATGTCCTCAGAAGTTATTTTCTTTAATATTTACCGACCGGAAAGAAGTATGGAAGAAAGTCTCAGGAGAAGACCTGTTCCTACAAGATTTGCTAGCAGGCCTTCAAAGAGAAATATAAAGGTCCAACCTCAGGTTCTGGTGGAGAAACAGGAGATGAAATGATTTTCAAAGGGCTGGCCATGTGAGTTCACAAATGGATTTTTTTTTAATCTCCTGTTTATTTCCTTTCGTATACTTTGACATCTTGCATCTTCCCTCTAAGAAAACCAGCTTTTCTCCTTTTTAAAGTCACAGTATCTTTTGAAGCTCAACATGAGATCCACAAACGAACTGTTTAAATATGTACTTGCCTTCAAATAGCTCATGCTATTCTGACTCATTAAGACATGCTATTAACTCGCTCTGAAAAAAGCCAGCTTCATTCTTTAGTGTAAAGCAATGCTTCATTGACAAAAATAACTCAATATTGAGTAAAAGGACAACATATAAATGGCATAATACCATAAGCAGCAAACTAGTGGATAAAGTCATCATTGCAAGTTATTGGCAGCACGTGTTTGAAGCGAGTCTGATAATTTTTAAACACAGACGTGCATACTCTGTTGTAAGTTGACAGGTTTCAGAGGAAGTTACTCACGTTATAAAGAGGTGTAGAATTCAGCGGAAATGCTTAAAGGATGAAATGTCGCTCTCAGAAGTGTGACTGCAGCTTCACTGATGTGGTCACATGCAAATGAACCTTGCACTGGTCAGTCTAGGTGCCCCTATATAAATACCTTTGTATAAATTGTTGACTACATGCTCAGTTTATGAAACCTCAGCTCCTTCCAGTACCCTTTCTGGATAAAAAACACCATCAATGCACAGGATATAATCCCTAACATTTTGGTGTTTTCTGCACACTTTTTGCTCTCCCCATTCCCTCCTGCTTCAGGAATTAGCCCTGGCTCTGAAAGTGACTTAAGAATGGAAGATATTCACAAGCAGATGAATATAGCAGTTCTTTGTGGGTCAAATATGTCCTTTTGGCTTCTTCATCCAGCTAGTGTATGTAGTTATCAGAAACATTTGGCTATTTTGAGTATGTTAAGGAGGGCCTTTACAGGAAGGTATGTTTTTTTTGAGAGACAGACTTGTTTTTGTGCGAGTTGCCAGACACTAGTCTCCAAGGGAACACACAGCAGCGAAAACAGAAGGAACCCCTCTGTGCACTCATATGGCTTTAAAAATATTTCATACCAAAATGGTGTAAGCAGTTGTTTCTTGAGAGTGAGCAAAACACTGAGACCTAAGGACAGGATCTAACATTGTGTTCTCCACAGCATCCCTAGGACAATACCTGGTTTCTGGCAGTGTGGGTGCAACGCCTGCCCTCAGCCACCCCATGCTATTGCCTTGGCGGGGGCACTGTTGGCTCCCAGCACAGGCATGTCTAACGGGGTGAAGGCAGAGCCCCCCGTCCAGCAATGGCTCCTACACTTCCGAACAGTGAAGGGAGTCCTTTCAGTGGAGTCTGCACACAAACAGACACAAGTGCAAAAGCATAAAGCACTAGTGAGAATGGGTGCTGCTTGGGTGAGTTTCTCTCAGCTCTGCCAGGCCTGCAAAAATACTCCTGGTGCTCATCATCAAGGCAAACGGCATGGGCTCACCTGGGGGAGTTCCAGCAAGTAGGCCGAGCAGCACTGTAATCTTATGCCATGAGTGAGCTAGCTCCGAGTTGGCACTTACATAATTGTGAAGCTTTCATGTGACAAATGTAAAGTAAGAAGTTTCAAAAGGAAGGGCTCAGGAGGGACAGAGAGGGGTGCAAGCCTGTCTCTTCTGCTCACACTGCTGACACCTTGTCTGGGAATGTCCCAGGCCATGTTGCCCTCCTGCCCAAGCCTCTTAGAGCCTCAGACACCCATAGAGGGGCAGCTCAGCACTGGCCCCTCTGTTGACTTACCCAAAGGAAACACAGTTTCTGAAAACAAAAATAATTTCCATGGTATTTTTTGGCTGATGCTGAAGTTTGTGAAATGTATGCAAACCAAGATTTCTTCACCTCTGAGGGTGGATGAAGATGAGGTCTCTGTTGCAATTCATGAGCAATAACTGTTCAAATTGTTTTGCCGCACAATCCACAGGTAATTCTTTTATCCTTCTGCTAATTTTGTAGCAATGTATACAGCAATGTCTCCTCACCCTTATATGTATCAACTGTAATTAGAAAAAAAAGGAATTCACACATTTGCATACACACGTGTGGAAAGCTGAATTAAGTATGCTTTATTTCTCTTGCACTTGTTGTTCAATGAAAGTCTTGGGAGTGTGAACTCAAATCTTCTGGCAGAAGAACTGGAACCAGCACGAGCAGTAAGCAGGAGCTACACTCAGTGTACACCAGTCAGCGCTTGTCAGTGCGACCCAGAGAGTCCTGGTGGGCACATGCCATTAAGTACTGGTAAGCATGGACTAATGAATGAGGCTGGGGTTGGGTCAGGCAGTTTGCTCTGGTCAGTTTTGTGTTGGCATCAGCAGGAGCTACCCAGCTGTTTTTAAGGATGTGTCAGAGGGTCTGTGGGCAGAGTGGCTTGGGTTTTTCTTAACAGCTAAGAATTACAGTAACGGGTTTGCTCTGAGACAGAATGAGGCTGCTGGGGATGGCATCACAAAACCCCTGTCCTCTGTTCAAACTGGGATTTTTGCATACTGTAACTTGGTTGGGCTGGGGTTGAGTTGGCTGCAGCCTGGAGTGGGTAGTGAGCTGAGGTCAGGGCTGGGCCCCAAGGTGGCTGGCAGCTGGGACTGCTGGCTCTCTCTTCCCACGAACACTTTTCTCCTTGCCTGCTTTCTACTGAAAAATCCTCTTCAAATATGAACTCCATTACTAATTACCTTAATCTTGGTTTGTTGAATGTCTTCATGCATAAAAAACAACTTCCCACTAACTTGTGCTAAGTCAACAGCTTGGATAATCATAGCTCTGTCTTTCCAAATTGTAAAGCACTTGTTTTTTCATTTTGCCTTTATACACAATAGGAATTTCTTTTGAAACAGTGAATGTGTAGCTAACTCATAGATCTGATCCTTTTTCTTTAAAAAGCTAAGGGATAGTTACCAATACAAGTTGCTGGTCTGCTCTGGGCATCAACATTAATTTTCCCACATTAAATAGTCCATCATAAATTAATTAAAAAATAAATAAAAATAATTACAAAATTAAGATGATTACTTCACACTTAGGGCTTAGAATATAATTTTGATGTTTTGAGAGGAAAATGGAACACAATGAAAGTGTTTTAACCTTAGCTATAGAAATGCTCTTTAAATAACAAAGCTGTGTATCAAATATAGTCTGCATTTTCAAGAAAAGCTTTCCCTTATAAAGATAATTTGTCTGTTGACCCCAAAGTGATACTTTTCAAAACCAAATGAAGAGTCTACACATTCTATTTTACTTATGTCAACAATATTTCATTCTTTTGCTATGTGAAGGAAGTTTACTTCTGAAATACTAGCGCCAACACATAGTTTCACAACTTTGCACAGAAATAGGACAGATGAAACTTATGGAACACTCTCAAACTCTGCTCCATTTGGTGGTTGCACTGGACGTTCAAAGTTTCCATGAAACAAGTGAATATTCTTTCATTAAGCCAAGTAATATCAGACAAGGGCATAATTCTTACCATCACCATATCTTTTTCATTGTCAGGGTAATCTCTTTGCTTTGGAAGCATTTTGTGAAGTGTCTTGAGGCAGGAAGATCCCTTTGCAGAGTGGTCTCCCAGCTGTTTTGCTCCCTTGGAGCAGGTAGCAGCGGCCATCTGAAAAGTGGTAAATTCCCAAGGTCTGTGTAGGAGCATGACATGTCCCTCAGCAGGGATGCCTCGTGGCTCCATGCTCTCTGCTAGTGGGGCTGTCAATCTGTAGCAGAGGAGCTCCAATATCAGAGGAGAAATAGGTCTGAAAAAACAGCAATTTGTATTTTCCTTTTGAAAACCAACAGGAAAACTGGTCATGTCTTTGCTGCCCAACAATTTGAGTCACAGTGATCCCCAGGCTGATTCTGATCTGAGCTGGCGGCATCCCTACAGAGACTGCTGGGACTCCCTACAGAGACCTGGCTCCAGCAGCACCCCTTTTAGGGTTCATACCCCTTGCAATTCACCCTGTCCCTCAGCTGGCAAAGCCGGGCTGGCATCTCCCTGCTACATTCCCCGGCATCATTGTGGCACTGCTCAGCCAAATCGCTCTGCACTTGTATCCACAGTCTCGCCCAGGTCATCCTGGCATCTTGAAATAACTAGTGTCCAGGTCTAAGGAGTAGGACATTGAACCACTCATCACTGTTGTGTGATTCTACTCAAGTCATTTTGACCTCCAGGGCTTTTGTTTTTCTTCCCATTGTCCAGCTGGCACCTACAGCTATGTGGATTTTGTGCATGGACTGTCCTTAATATTTGTCTGAACAGTGTCTAAGTGATATTTCAGTTCAAGCTGCATTCCTGTTAATCTGAATGAATATTCAGATAAGTAAATGAAAATCATGGCTGAAATCCTTACTTTTAAGCCCTAAGGGGTGTCAGATTTTATTCATATAAGCTGTAAAGACAGACATGTCCTCATTACAAGTTCTGTTGACAGACACTTAGAAGAATGGACTATTGGAGATAAAGAAATCACTGATGAGTTTTTGCTTTGGAAAAAAGAAAGGGATATCTGAAAAAAAGATTTAAACAGATTTTTACCAGGTGAGTATATTCTTGGAGCTAGCAATGCTGTCCAAATTTTCATTCAATCCTGTTAGAATTCTTCCGTGTTTAAAAAATTGTTCCCTGAGCACTTGATGTAGCAACACTGGTTTCCTATCAGTTTGTACCTTACAGCTGATTGCAAACTTCAGTTAAATATTTCCAGTGATTGGGGTATCTGTCTTTCTTTTCTTCTTCCTCTTCTAATCTCCTAATCATGCTGCAGTCTTTACTGGTCTGGACACCTGTAGTCTTTCTCTTCTACTTGTTCACCTTTTTTTCACAAAACACACAAAGCCTTAATTATTTTGCAGAGGACTATTCTGCTATCACTGAAAACTGGCCACAGGGCTCAAATTTACCAGGGAACATGCAGACAGACACACAGACAGCATAATTTCCTGAGCATTGTTCCCTTAGGAAGGCAGCTAAACCTTAAGCTTTTGAATAAAATCACTGTATGGTTCTATACTGTTTCTGGATTGCTTTTCTTCATGTTTTGAAAAGGGATTGTGCCTTTGCAAAATGAAATTATTTTTTTAGACTAGTATAATTTTCAAATTATGAAGACAAGTACGAATTTTTTGCATAAATGAGTTATTCTAATATTATAGACCCTCTGATGTTATAGACTCACCCTTAGCCTTATGGGCAACGTGCAGTGTAAAACTTGTACGTGGTGAAAATACTGGGCACCCACCTTTTTAATTTTATAAGAAAGTATTTGTTTTCCACAGAAGGCAACAGCTTAGGAAGCACCCTGAATTTAATGTCATTCCTTTCTGCATGTCTGTGCATGGTTCAGTTTCAACAAGGGAGGAACTGAAATTAGATCTGTTCAGAGAAAACCTTGTAAGACTCACCTAAAAATGGATGGGACGTCCCAGTCTCCAAGGGTTTTGGCATGTACACGGAAAGATACATTACCATTTTGCATAGTGTGAAATCTCATCTGGCATGTTCAACACCCTGGAGGTTGTTCCAGATTGTACAGAAGTGAACCATGTCACCATGTCATGTCCTTGTCACACCTTATGTCCTAGCAAGGGACATTGAGTAGGGCCATTGGGATGATCTGTGGAAGAAGCCAGGCTTCCCTTCCCCACTGTGGGATTGCCTAGCTCAGCAAGAGATCTCCCACATGATGCCTTCCCCACACATGATGAATTTCCCATGTGCAATGCCTTCCCCACGCTCTTCGATGCCACCGGCGCCAGGGAGGGGGAGCAGCATCAGGGACAGGTCAGCTCTGACATGGTTTCTGCCACCACTAGTCTGTAATTTTCATTTGAGGCTGCAGAGAATTACAGCCTTGGAGTTCATTTATTAGAAATTAAAATCAAAGCCAGAGGTAGATAATTGCTTGTGGCAAACCGACTTCTCTATGTGGTACACCAGCTGTCAACTACTAGTGGGTGAAATCATAAATACAGGGTGTATATGCATACAGGGTGTGCATATGCAACCCTCTACTCACAATGGCTATTTTTTCCTTTAGATGACAACTCACCTCAGCTGGAATTTTGAGGAAAAATCTTTTGCAGAATCACAGAATTTCAGCCACTAGTCTGTTCTTTTTTTATATCTTTGGCCATTGCTACCTATGGGCCACTGGACAAAGAAGAGGAGTGTAGTAAGATAAGGAGCTACTTGAGGCGCCAGTAATCAGTTCACGGATCCATCAACAGAATGTAACAAAACATGGGTTTTAGTGCCATTTGAGATGTCCTTGGGCATCCTGCCTGCCTCTGGGATTTGTCCTAGGCTTTGTGTATATTCATTTTGGCTGAACCAGTTTCTTGCTGGATCATGTCTGGAGGGTGTGAAGTGTTTTATCCTTATCTGTTAAAGATCACTTTATTTACAAAAATATTAGTAAATAATGAAGACTGGATTTGCAGGTATCCTTCATTTGGTTTATGCAAAGCAGCAGCAGATTTTCAGATGTAGAAGCAGCTTTCCGTCTGTGATGACTGATGGGCACAAGTTGGTTAAACTTGTGAACGTCTATAGTCTGCAAAATGTTCACTATTGGTAGCTGAACATTATAAAAAAAAAGGATGAATGAAAAGTGGGAGGTCGTTTACGAGAGGAATTCTAAACAGTTTTCCCTTTCACAGGCGATGCAGACTAGCCAGTTCTCTGCATTCAAAGCCATAAATGAGCTCTCCAGGATCACGAGGAGCTCCCAGTTTTCAAGATTTTTCTCTATGACTGAGGCATCTCTTTGAACAGGATCTGAATGTCTGATATCCTCTCATGAATCCAGGAGCAGCAATTTTAATAGAAGTGCCAACCAACCTTTCAATAAAATCTTACTGAATTTGTTAATTTATAACACCATTATAATTTAAATTATGGCTTTTCATAGCTCCTGCAAGAATGGCAAGTATGAGCATAGGGTTTGATACTATCCTTGGACTTCAGAATACTTGATAGGTAATTTCATATTTTTTTATCTAGTTCTTTGATGTTGTGCAGGTTAGAGGGGGGTTTTGGGTTTTTTTCCCATTACTGATGTATTTGGTTTTGGTATTAACTCTGGTGAGGTTACTTTATGCCCAGACTCTTCCAGTTGTGGTATGTTTCCTTACATGCAACAGGCAATTGGGTTTGCACAGATCAGCACAACACATACTGAGTGAGGGTGTGTAACTGAAAAGCATGTGCTGCAGAGGTTAGCTCTGTTAGCGTGCTAATCCCAGAGGGTTTGCTGCCTTTGAAACACCAAATACACTATGCGTCAGCTACCCAGCATGCACACATGCGTTTCTGTCTGGGAAATCACCATCAGAAATAGCGTAACTGCGCCTAATTGGAGACAATCATCCTGATATTTCCCATCAAAGCAATGTGGGTTTACTGGAGTGACACAAAATGAAATAGCAGGCTCTTACCACGCGATGCACATTTGTCTTGTTTATTTGTAATAGATAGTGGAGGTCATTTATGATGAACCTGGTTTGTTAAATACAATTGTAGCATGAAGAGGTGTGGTATCTCCCGTATGAGCTGAGGAAAAGCTGGTTAGCTGCAGTCGTGGTGCTGTAAGAATGTGCCATTCCCATACACACCCTGATGCGCCATGTCTCTCAGTCCCATCCAGTCATCTCCATCTGCACTGAGGTGGTGCATGTTGTCCCGCTGTTCCTCCCACGAAACCACACAGCTATGCTGCAAGAAGCAGCACATTGCACAATGTGTTCAAACTATCTCAGAATTAAAAAGCTGATGAAAAGGTTATACAGGGTAGTTAATCAATTATCATGTATCCACCTTTGCTTATGATTGTATGTCTTTGCTTTTTTCTGCCTTCTGGTCTTTGAAGGGGCAGTAATCACTCCTAATATATGTGACAATTTCAGTTCCAAATTCAATTATATGTTGCCATACTTCTGCTTGGGGTGAATGAAACAAAACCTCATTTACCCTCTCCTTGTTCATGAGGTGAGGCCAGCTTCTAACCTAGCCAGTCTCCTGTCCCTTGTCTACTCCTCCGTACTTATGTCTTCTTTGCAGTCCTGTTAATGTCATCTACTCCCACTGTTTTCTTGCATGTCCCTCAGCTCCTCCTGTCCCTCATGTTTGATTTTCATTTCAGTATCTTGTCATGTTTTCTTACCTACCTGTCCTATTTCAGCTCTTCATCCTTTCATAAATTCCTCCTGTTTCTCAGCTTTCCCACGTACTCTTTTCTATTCTGCCTTCATGATCCTCATATGCATTTCCTTGCCTCGCCACTGTTTCTCTTCTGTTCACCATATGCCTTAACATCCCATGAAATGTTCATGTATATCAATATCCCAAGTGAAATTCCAGTGCTTCTAGTCATGGAATTTCTTCTGCTAAATCAGATTACTGATCTGAAGAAGTAACATTTCAATGTCATACCATTGGTCTCTTTCTCCAGACTATACAGCAGTTGGCATGGCCTTTTTTAGTTTACAGAGGGGATAAACAGATGTGGGAAAAATGTACTTTTGAGAAATCATCATAATTTTAAAACCAAATCACTAACTTACCTTTGGACTTCAGTCCTGGTGCATCAAAGAACAACCCTCAGCAATTCCACTTTTCTAGTAGTGACAACTTGAAATTACACCTACATCAGAATTGCATTTATATTAGCTGAAGCTATTCCATTCCTTTCCATTCCAGTCTAGTCTAGTCTAGGCTAGTCCATGCTACCTACTCTATTCCCTGACCCAGGTATCCTCCTGAATCTCAATATATTCTTTCTTGTAGAAGAGACTATAAAGTAACATGTTGCCTCAGGTCTTTTTCTGAATATCAGGCATGTATAATAGATGTGATTTCTAAGATGTTCCCCTTAAAACTATTTCCTGACTGCTTTTCATACACGTCCATTTGTGAGAGATTCATCCAAGGCAGAGTAAATTTATAGACTTGTGAACTCAGAGGTCTATTAAAGTTTCTCATGAATATTTTGAATAAATCAGATTTTAAACATGATTAGATAGATCAAATGAAATATAAGCCACAGTATAGTAAAACAGAATTTCTGCTTGGCTTCAGTGCAACTTCTTCTTAGCAACTATCCTGTGCGGTTATTGAGCCCTATACACACCTACACAGCTTCATGAGAAAACTTTTCAAAGATGTCAGACTTTTTCCTAAAAGGATAGAACAAAGGCAAAATGCTATTAATAAAAATATCTTTCATCTTTGTAACTACAGCATTAAAAAATGTTGAAACTGCCAAAAGAAATGAATGTTTTCAGAAATATTATTTATCTTGTAATTTCTAATTACTGTTACATGAAAACTCTGCAAAACTTGATTGCAAAGTATTATTAATTATTTTCTACTTGAGACTAGCTTTGATTGAATCCCATTCAACTTGTAATTTTCACTGTGCTTGCCTGAGACATACAATTTTTTTTAGCAAGAAAAAAAAACCTCTGAATGGCTCATCAGAATGCCAGTAACATGGGAGATATAGTCTTATAAAAAAGGTTTAAGACGTTGCCTATGCTGATTTTTCTTACACATTTTAAATTGTTTTACTGACTTAGCTGCTTGTGGGGCAATAACTCCAATGATTACTTTTGTTAATAAAACTATTGTGTAACAAACCTAAGTTTTTCATGGTAGCTCCATGTAGTCCTGGGTGGCTGTATGAGCATTTCACAGGTGTCAGCCACACAAGAGTGGAAATCACAGAAAATGCTAGGGTGGGCAGGCAGCTGGAGCTGAACTCTGGGTATTTCTCTGCTGTCATTTACAGCTCTAAGCAAGTAACAGGAAAGCAGAGAGTCTGTCTGGAATGGCACGCAGGGTGCTGTTTCAGGGCAGAGTCAGCACAGTGGCTGCAATAACAAGTCCATGGCAATATAAATTCTGCATGGTATGTTTTCCTTTGCCTTGTCTGGTACTTTGTATCGCATGATCTGTCATGGTACCTTTTCTGAAAACGCAGTGTGCACTATTGATGAGTAACCCACACACGCGGTGCTGTTTCAGGAAAGAGCAACGCTGTAATTAATGAGTTTGGGGCAGTCTTAATTGTAGCTGCAGGACACAAAGCAAAAAATATTTTGCCGTTTTGTGCCAGCTTTTCCATGGTTGAAAGTGCTATGTAAGTGGAAAACAGACATACAGTAACAGCAATTTATGAATAACATCAGGATATGAAAACTAAAGATAATTTGTATTTATAACTATCTGATAAATACATTAGCAGAGGGACTATGTTGTACTTTTGTTTGGGGTTTTGATTTAGAAGGAATCGGCTTGAATGTAGGAATGTTTGTGCCTGTGACTACTGGTCAGAAGTGAAGAAATCCTAGAACAAGTGAGGATGGAGTTGATAAAATAATTACAGCATATGTGCGATAATTTAGTACTGGGTAACAGCCAGGAGAAGCAATGACAACAGCAGAGCCTTCTCCATTTCCAAACCAGTCAGCAGGAATTTGTTTGCAATTCCCTTCTTATGGCACTTCCACATGAGAGATGTTGACAGTAAGATTGTCATATTTTTACACTGTGACCACATGCAGTCCCAATGTGAAACACATAACATGTCTATTGCTGGAGAAGACACACTTACTCCATTTATGTAGCTGATGATTTCTTCTGAGCTTGCAGATGTTTGCATGAGAAAGAGATGCTGAGAGGGAATAATAATTAATTTGAGAGGAATAAGATGGAGTTCACTTTCATGCCTGGGCTTGGTGTTTTGAGGGAAAGGTGCAGCTAAAAGGCGTAATTCCCTTCCCAATCCATTCCCCTCGAGACCTCTTGGATCAAGCTTCCCTGCTGTGCTGTTACAAATGTATATGCCCAGGGAAAAGCTTCAAGTTGCCTGGCCCACCTGACTTCACCCACCAGATCTGGGAGCATGGCGAGGATCTGAGTGTTGTAATACCCCTGCACCTTCATTGGCAGTCTCAGTTTTCCTGAGCATGTGAAATGGGGACTTAGCTCTGCACTGTGACATAAAATGGGATGTGGCCCCCCTCATCTGATTGGGCTTGGGGACAGGCTTGATCCCATGCAGGGGACTGCCTCCTCAATAGGCACAACAGTGAGAGGGGTAACCAAGAACCTGAAAAAAGCCTTCCCACCTTGAAATGGAGAAATGTAGTGCTACTATATCAAATTCAAAAGTAACGTCATTATGCCAAATTCCCCCTGAGAGTTCTTGCATGTGGCCGAAAGAGCAACCAATGTAGAAGAGCTTCTTCAGCTTAGTTTTGTGTGCAGCAGAGCTCTTTTTGTATACTCTTATTGCAGGAAGTAATACAGCCTAGCACAAAATGTTACTGAAAAAACAAACTTGCTTTTTTATGGTGCAAAATTTGTAGCACATCAGGAGGCATCAAAAGTTGGAAGGTGAGGTTTGCCTAAAAAGAACAGAAAAACTTTACAGGTTAGTTCAGGATGCTGTATAGTTTCCTTTCGCCCAGCTTGTCTTCTGTGGCTGCTGCCTTCTTTCCTTCTAGGCACAATTTGGTGCTCTCTCCCTCTGCAGTGTTGAAAGCCTCACCCAAAACAGCAGCAGCAAGTGTGGCTCCAGGGAGAGCAGCGCAGTAGGCACCACACCAGCCAGGGAGCAGGGTGCCAGCAGGGAGCTGGGGGCTGATAAGCAAGGTTGAGTACCTGCTTGAGTACCAAACCCAGCCCCTCTTACAGGGGAGTTTTAGAGAGGCAGTGGAAGAAGAGTTAGGGCAGGGAGGAATGTGCGATCATGTCACAGTATGCATATTTTTTTTTTAGCATGGATTGATCAGGATGATATTTCTTTTTAAATAACTCTCCTGAATGAGGCCAGGTCTGGGGTGGAAAAGGTTGGGATGAAGGAGAGGCTGGGCAGAAGGATGAGAGTGGGATGGGGTTTAGTGTTAAGGTGCTGTTCACATCTTCCTCCTGTGCTGTAAGAAGTCCCCTTTAGGTACAGGCTAGGGTGAGGAGGAGCTGTCAGGAAACATTACTCTTCCTTTTTTTCTTCTTTTTTTCTCTTTTTTTTTCCTTGTCTGAAATATGAATTCCCTCTTTAGTCTGTGATCCAAAGACCTGGGTTGGAAAATCAGGTTCCTGGTGTTTTGCATAGAGCCTCAAAACAGGATTCAGTAAAGTCACATGCTGAGTGAATAGCTGCCTAGAATTAGTTTCCTAAAGGTACCATAATCTTTCACTAGAATATAACCTAAGTGCAGTCATTTCACCAGTGGAATGCAAGCTGATATATGGTGGCTGGAAGCCAGATTCCTGCTTTTGCCCACGCCATGCCAAGCAGATAAGGGAGCTGACAGCCCCGAGGAATCTCAGGTAGGTTTGGGACCTGGTTTCTGGTTCCTGTAACTTCCTGCACAGCACAAAATGCAGGAGTCCATCCAAAACAGAACCTGCATTTCTGGCCCAGCACATGGGAGAATCTCCTGAATGGGATGGGAGAAGGTGCAGGGCTGAGGAGTGATAGGGTTTCAGGTGTGTAAGCATGCAGCATTTGTAGTCAAATGGAGACAGGTCCTCTCCTGCATGTGGATATGAATTAGGAGCCGTCCATGCCACTGATGCCAATACCAGTGTTTGCTGCTGCCAGTGTTGCATGTGCAGGTATGAGTTGGGCATTTCTGATTTGGAGTACTGACACTGCAGAAACTGAACAGTTTTCTCTCAAAATACACCTTATTTTTCTAACGCTGCTGTTGTATGGGTAAAACATTTATATCCTTGTTTCAAACAGGGAGCAGTGCTCAGAGAAACTGCGGCCCAGAGTCCCTGGGGGGAGCGAGGGGGTTTGGAAGGTGACCATCTAAGCACCTGACATGAGGTAGGAGCACTGTGGTGGGGCGGGTAGTGTACCTGCCTTCAGGGTTGTGCAACAGCTACTTATGCTGGTGTGCACTGGAGGCAGAGAGGAATTGTAACCGAAGCCTGCACTGAAATCTGTTTTTGTCTTCACGTAAAATGTAAAATGAAGTAATTGCTTGCAACGTACAAGTTCACTAAGTTGTGATGGTGGCTGTCAAGTGGCATTGTAGAGTGTTTCCAATGCACACGGTACATGCAAAGCAGGCAAATTTTTCCTCATACAGGGAAATCTCTGGAGGAAATTTTGAAAATTATTTCTGCCAGGATTACCTCACAGAGTTTCACCTTACACAAGTATTTCTTTTGGATGATTCATCTTGATTCCTTTCAGTATGTGAATCCATAGGAGTTTATAGCTTTATACATCCAGCTCTAGCTCAGTGGCTTAATCTCAATGGATTAGCTGTATCATGAATTAACTGTAATGCAGACAAAATTTATATAGCAGTGTTCATGTGGTGCTGTGTGGATTTACAGTTCAGGCAGCTCAAATTCAGATATCACTGCACTGCACAGTTAATAGTGTCAAGTCCTTCCTCTTTTTCTTTTCCTGTAATTACCCTGCATATATGAGAGTTTTTCACATGCAGGCCCCCCAACAGCTCTCTACAGCATCTCTGGTGCTTTCAGTAGCCCCTGGGATGCCCCTCACAGCTAGATGTAGGGAGAGAAGCCAACACAGAATTGCACACTTGAGTTAATCTCTGAGCCCTCTGCAAAGTCATCCGACACCCCCTGAGGCTGAACATTTCCTTTGCACTGGGATTTTAAAGAAAGCCTGAGGCTGCATTTCTTTAAGCAGTTGAGCTGTTCTAACAGCCTGCTGCCTCTGAAAGGGGTGCTTTTATCCCCCATCCCCTTCATTTTGTGGCTGGTCCATCCTTCCATGAATTTATTTGGCTCATTACCCCAGAGGATAGCCACCCTCTTTCTTTTTCCTAATTATTTTTCCCCTGAGCTAACGAGCTCTGTCAGCCGATGGAGCTGGCAAATAGCACCAGGGGTGGGGTGAGCAGTGAGGAGCAGAGCGGGGGAGTCTGTACAAACAGACTCCTTGGCAGGGACAACCCTGGGAGCAGCTCAGCTCCCATGGCAGGAGAGCACCCATCTGCTGCTGTTTGGGGCCCATCTGGGCTGCCTCTCGAGCATCCTGCCCCCGGCTCTGTAGTCCCAGCCCTTCCTGACACTGGTGCCAGCTCTTGGCAGACTCCAGGGTGAGCCAGCCATGGACCTTAACTGAACAGGCAATTTAATACCACAGGAAAGACGAGCAGCTTTTTTCCAGCCTTCATCTCCTGAGCCAGCAAGCTGTGGGGTTGGAGAAGAGCCAGGGCTCCACAAGGGAGCAGGCAAGAAAAGCAACCAGGTCCAGTGCTGTCTCCAGGAAGGCTGAACAACCACCTCACCTGTAGCTTCCCCCAGTCTTGCTTCCTAAGGGAAACCTACATCAGACTCTCAAAAGATGAGCCTAAAAATGGAAGTACCAAATTCTGCAGACTCTAACGATTACAAACTCATTTTATGCATTTCACAGAGCAATGAAATTTGCTCCCCACACACTTCAAGGTGCCACAAGTGCTCTCACTACATTGCTTCTCCCCTTGCCAGATGTCCCTGCTGCCCCACCGGTAGGAAACATAGGGCTGATTGAGTAAAGGGCTGAAGGATAAAACTTGTCGCAAAGCAGCTGTCGCCGCCTAGACTGCCCTGGAGCTCAGAGCTAGAGAGGAGGCTGAAGAAATGTGGTTTTTCTCTCCTCAGCGGATCACTTGATCTAATGGGAGCAGTGCCTTTCCAACAAACCTTATCTCTGTGTGTGTAATTAGTTATGCAATGTTCAAAGAAGAGCCTTGGATGATGATGAAAGCTGAGCTTGCCAATGAGAGCAGGTCTAATAGCAGAGCAGACGTGTGATCGAGCTGGGGAGCCGGCTCCGAGCATGGCCTTTTGGGGGAGTTGGCAAGGGTGGGTACCCTGGTAGCATGGCTGGGCTGGGACCTTTGTTGATGCAGGTATGCTGTTTGGCCACCAACTTTAGAAGAATATAGCTTTATTTTTATTTCTTAATGCGATGAATACACTAGCTTGAGGCTGGAGCTGTGGCTGGATCCTGGACTTGCTGCTATCAGTAGTTCAGCGTTAGGTTGTAAACCGGCACAATTTTCTGAAGACATTTTTGCAGGTACAAAGCCTTCCTAAAGGCAGGTGTGTACATGACTCTTCCCCAGCATGCGATTACAGGGTGGAGAGTTAATTTGTGCAGCCAGAAGGAGGAGGTCTCTAATCCATGTACCATGTTTATAAAAGAAAGATTGATACCAGCTATCATTTTAAATGTTGGTGATGCAACAAAAGGCTTTTTGTTCGTGTCTGGTTGTAGGAAAGAACAAGTGTGTGCAACCATTCATAAACTGCTCTTATGGACAGTTTCATTATCAAACACAGGCAGTCAAATATTGTGAGTCAGTATCTTCCACCCTCTTCCCCATCCATCTCCCAAATTAGAAGTAATTTAAAAAGAGTTTATTAAAAAGTAGCATTGGGTTTTTATCTCAATTGCCTTCAGATTTTTGAATGCTTACACTTCACATTTTCACACTTCAAACTACACTGCTTTCCTAAATTAACATGGCAATTGTGACTCACAGAGCTGAGATTTTAAAAAGAGGAAATAAAGTATTTCCAAGAAAAAAAGCCAGCCCCACTGGCTTCTACCTTATAAATAGTCTAAGCAGGTCTCAGGGATCTTCTCTCCTTACGACCACCTCACCCCAATGCTATGTGCCCAGACTCAGAGCAGTTACAACTCTTCATCCCAGCAGTGGTGACAGTGTGGCCTCATGTCCCATGTTGGAGAAAACCCAGCTACCTGACCTCTTCCCCATGTGCAGCCAAAAGAGTTGCCTGATGCTGATGAGAGGGTTTTGGTGATGGTACCTGCAGGCAGAGACGGCATTTGCTGTGCAGGAGCAGAAAGTCTTACTCCTCAGGTGCGAGACAGCCAAGGGGATGAGTTGAATAGGAGAGAAATGCCTGATTATAGGTGAACGGTCCTCAAAGGGCAGAATATATGGTAGGATTAAGCCAGAGGTAAAGAGTCCAGGGAAGAGCAGGCATGGAGGCAACTGGTGAGTCAACATTGTAACTTTATTACTGCCTTTGCCCTCTGGACCCCATAATTAACACACATAGGGAGTTACACATGGTCTGCTGTGCCAACATGGTGCTGAACCTCACGACCTGAGCTGCTACATCATCCCAAAGCTCTTCTAATTCAAGAGAGTTGTCCGGGCAGGGGACACCAGGAAGCCCCAGGGTCCTCCCTGCTCCTGCGTAGGTGTCCCCAAGGGCTTGGAGCATGTCTTGTGGGAGGGCACTTACTGGGTGCTAGCCTCAGGGGTGTGTTTGGTCTCAGCCCACTTCTGAAATGATGTTTTGGATGCACTGGCCCTGCTGCAGCCAGTGCAGGTGCTGTGAGGGCACCTGCAGGCTATGGTGCCCTGTGCTGGATATGTCCCAGCTGTGAGTACTTCCATGTGCAGTGAGGGCAGGAGGGAGACCACTGCCCACAGCAGAGGCTGCTCTTGCGGGATGGCAGTCTCCCCTGCTTCTGCCTGCCGCCGCCTTGTGGGAGGCATATACCACAGCTGTGATGTTAGGCAGGAGCAGCTGCTCTGATGTGTAAGGCCGTAACAGAGGGGTGACCCACAGGTGAGGCCATGGGAGCAGAAACCTTACTGTCCTGGCACTACCCTGGCTGAACCACCACCTGTCCCCTGGGCAAGGCACTGTGGGGGCTGGGGACCACCACTGGCCCTGTCACAAGATGTGGGACCATGTAGTGCAGGCAGCCCCTTAAAAAGAGGGTGACACAGTGGTCACCCTGGAGGAAGGGAGGGCAAGGAGGGCCACCTCTTGGGGCCCCTCAGCTGCTAGAGCAGCAGGGAGAGGTGGCAGCGGCTGCCCTGCCCTTGTTCCTGCTGAGGGCTCAAAAGAGGCCTGTGGAGCTGAGGGGAGGAAGGATGATGGGGGCATCGGGCGGGGGGAGGATGGGTGTTGTGTCTGACATGGTTTCTTCAGCCTCGCTCTCCATGTCCTCCAAGCTCTCACTGACAGAGGGGATGATCTGCACCACCTTCTCCTGGAAGTGCACTTGCTTGCGTGGGGTTGGCGGGGCTGCTGCTTGGGCAGGAGCTGCTGGGGCTGGGCTCCTGTCCTTGCTGCCCTTCAGGATGCTCTTCATGTGGCCCAGCAGTGAGCGGTGCTGCTCCCTCTGGGCTCCGCGGAAGGTGTAGGTCTGCTCACTGTCACCAGCTATGGTTGGGGCTGTCACGGTGGCTGAAGGGTCCACGTACTGGCCTGTCTGGGGATGTGTCTCTTTGTGCCCTGGGCTCTTCCTCCTCTTGCTCAGCAAGAAGTAGGCCAGGGCAGTGAGCACCAGCATGGACCCTGGGGAGAAAGCCATGTTGGCTGAGGGTTGGGGCAAAGTGAAGAGCTCATCAAGCAGTGCTTGGTCCAGCTAACTCAGTGGTCCCCGTCACTGATCAACACCCTGCATATCCCCACCCTCTCTGGCCCCCAACAGACCATGCTCTTCTTCCATCTGCACTACTCCCCACCCCAGTACAGGCTCCTCACCAGGGATGGTGACGTGCCAGATGAGGACGGGATGCAGGAAGCAAGCCACTGACAGCAGCGTGTATGCCAGGAATTTCTGGAAGCTCCCCGGGCGTCTAGCTCGATTCCAGCAGGCCTGTGCCAGGGACTCGGGCTCATATCTGGGGAGAGAAACAGAGGTCCTTGTGGGATGGGGCACCAAGCACATAGCAAGAAGACTTGGACTTAACAATCACCCATCTAAAGGTTCAGATCCTCACTCTGGCTTGCCAAGAAACCACTGTGTTGGTCAGGGAAGGGAAGCAAAGCCTGAGCCCCTCCCATGGCGGGGGGAAGAAGCTGGGGGCTACCTCTGCCAGACATGAGCATCTCAGGCCATCTCTTCTTGTTGTGTTTGCCCATCTGGCAGCTAGCTGAGTGTGTATTAGCTGGAGTAAAGTGTTGCCTTTAAGCTATCAGGGCTTTTGTGTTTATGCTAAAAGACAGCAGAAGTGCTCAGCCTCTGAGAAGTACATAAGGATTTTCTACATTCTAACTTAAACTTCTGTGCTGTCTCTGGGAAGGAGCTGCAGCTCACCCTGGGGATCTGGCTCTTCCCTCAACCCCGGTCCATTGTAGGGCTTCATACTGTCTGTTAAGTAGATGCTGTAGGCTAGGGTTTGTCATGATGATGCTCCGCAAATTATGGCACAAACCTGGGCTAAAACACAGGTTTAACTGGCTGTGGACATGGCCTCATGCACCTCCCCCCTGCCTGAGTGCCCTTGCCGTGGCAGTAGGGGCAGGACCTTTGGTTTGGCACTTGCAGCTCAGCGAGGTCTAGTGTTGCCTGTAAGGGGCAAATTGCCTTAGGGAGGTCCCACCCAGACTGGAGAAGACTGCAGAGGGTCTACTCACGTGAAGCACATCTCCAGGAACAAACTGATAAAGAAGAAGCCTTCACAGACAGTAACAGCAACCCCTGAAAAACTGAAAGGTGGAGCTGTCAGGGGGAGCAGGGCTGGGCATGAGTATGCTCTCTGTGTGGCAGAAGGGGCACAGTGGGCCAGGATTTACTATCCAGTTCACAACAGAGTCTGTATGCTGGGACCTGAACGCTCTCTGCTCAGCTGGTTTATGGAGGAGAGCTCAAAGCCCTTCTGTCCCCAGGGTGTCAGCTTGCAGCCAGTGTCACCTCTGGCCTGCCTGAGTCTGCAGTAGCATGCATGATGCAGTAGCATCAATTTTTTTTTAACAGGAATAGCTTACTTATCTAAAACGTAGAGATGGAGATGGAGATCTGAATTCCCCAAATCCTTGGACACTGCTCCCTGCTGCTGTTGCAGTCTAGTCTGGTGCTGCATATGGAGGGGTTTGAACATGTCACCCCCACTGGTTCTGTTTCCAAGGGCAAAAATACTCACAGAAGATAGAAAGCCAGGCTTTTGAACTGTCCTCGCTGTAGAGTTTCTACACCCACACCGATCAGCACTAGAAAGAGAAGGCAGGAAAGATGACGACTGCAGAGTTGTTTCCCGACTTTCTGGTGCCCCACCAGCTCCCTGGATCGATGCTCCAGTTTCCCCAGAGGCTGGCAAGGCTGCTCCTCCCATGCTGCGCAGCACATTAGGACTCCCAGCATCAGTGATTCATGCTGACGCACCAAGCCAGGAGGGTCAGAGCTGAATGCTGGCCTTGACATACTGCCCAGAAACCCATCTGAGCTGCAGCCCTGTCACAGCAGCCCTGCCACTGTGTGGGCTGGGGAGAGATGCCCTGGGGATACCAGCTGGCCTTGGACAGCTGGGGGAGGTGAGCAGTGTGTCCTGTGTCCCTTGCACCCCCTGCCATGCCGCTCCATCACAGCTGCCACAGGAACTTCCCTCCCACTGCCCCACCCACTTCTGCACCCTCCCAGTATGGAGGCCTCTCTGCCCAGGTGCCCCCAGCACCCCTCAGCCTCACCTCCCTGCCCTCCCTGCTTGCCCAGGCCTGCTGCACCCAACAGGTGGCTGCAGGGCAGCAGCAGGACAGGGGAACTGTGCCAGCTGCCTTCACAAAGGGCCGTAGCCATGGCATCAAGATGCTTTGCTAGCCAAACAGAAAAACATATAATGAGAGCAGGCAGATTAAAAACAGGGAATGAACGTCCCCTCAGTACCCCAGCCAGCACAGCACACTGGGGAGTCAGTTTAAGGGGGATTAAGAGTATTAGTGAGACTAAAATCTTCCCTTGACTGGCCGTTGGGGGCCAATAGCTTCAGGGCATGAAAATTTCTTTCAACATCCTTCCATTCTCCACAAGACTATTTCCAACATGGTGCAACAATGAAGTGCCTGGCACCAGCTGCGGCGAGTTGGTTGGTCTGTGACTGGCCAGTCACAGTGCACAAGTGCCAGTGGTGTGGGGCTGAGCGGAGCCCAGGTCTCCCGGCCAGGGCACCGCTGTAGGTAGTCACTGCACTCCTGTCCGCACTTGATGTCTCCACATCTCACCAAGTAGTCCCTGGCGCTCAGGCAGTTCCCATCCACTGGTGCTCCGGAGCTTCACCACTGGTCCTGCTCTGTGCATGCTGACCAAGGCTTGAGGTGCAGGTTGGCTTCATTTATCTGCGCTGTGGTTTGCCCCAGCTGGAGAAGGATACCAGGCTCCCAAACAGGGATGCAGACCAGTGTCCATTAAGCCTGCGAGGTGGGTCAATGACTAGGGTTTGTGCCTGAGCACAGAGGTCTCCTGTTCTGGCCAAGCAAAGCCCCGCTGCGGTGCTGCAGTCTTGCTTTGGTTCCCCCTGTGTCACCTGCAGCTGCTGCCCCCTGTCAGCTGGGGGAACACATGGGGCCCAGCACCACTCTCCTCTGTGGGGGCTGCCTCTCCAGCCCCGAGGAGAGGCACAGGGAAATCAGCCTCATCAGAGGGCTGTGAAGCTGTGTGAGCTGCTTAATCCTATATGCAAAGTATTGTCCTTTGCTATCTCGTGACTGAGAACCCTTATTTATAATCTTCCCTACAAATGTGGAGTTCATTCATTCATTCATTCATTCATTCCCTGTGCATGAATGCAGAATTCAACAGCTCGGCTGTCACGCTCGAGCTTCTGCTCTGGATGGGGAGGTTTCCCCATTTTGCACAGCTTCTGCTTTATCCACAAAGCTGTTTGGATGAAGAATCTGCAAGAAGCAAAGGGCTGTTTCTGAGCTGTTTGTTTGGACTAGTTGCTGCCTTGATTTGGATTGTATCCAAACCATGTGGCTAAAGGCACATGATTAGGAATTAAATGGTTGAAAGCATGAGAATTAAGAAATAAGTAAGGACTCTCTCCTAGATGCAGAAATCATAAGGCCTTCAATCTCTGAAGTGCAGAGATGACCCAAACACTGCAGCGAATTGTGGGGCTGTTTGATCTCTCTTCATGAGGCTCTGTCGATGGCAGGGCTGTCTGATTTCTCTCACACAAGAAACCCCGTAGCCCCACCATTGCAGACAGCCATTACACTCCAAGATCCTGGGGAAGAGGAGGTTTATATTAGGTGGATAATCTTCTGTGTTTGCAAGCAGCTTATGGAGCTGGCCAGGCCTTCTCAGAATCAATTAGTGAGGCTGATACACTCTCCTCTCCCTTTCATTTTTTTTTTTTCCAAACAAAACCTGCGGGATTTTCTTCTGCATGGTTTCCATTTCATGCAAAAACCTCACACACCTCATCAGGCACTAAACACCGCAATAGGCTGTTTTCTTACTCCATTGAGACACATAGAGGAATAAAACAAAGGCAACTCCCATTCTTCACTGGCCTTTTGGGAAAGTCAGGTGGTACTGGGAATGCATCAGAGCTATGGGAAAGCAGAGAGATCGGTAGAGCAGCTGTCTACGTTCTGTGATGCTCAGCAGAGAGACAACTGCGCTGCTCATTTCAAGAACTACAGAAAGAGGTGCAGATGATGCAAAATGAAGAAAAGAAAACAAGCAGGGGAGAGAGAGATTATATTCCACTAAGACACTTCCAAATTGTAAGCTACTTTCAATTTTGCTGTTCTAGCTTTAGTTTTCCCGTGGCAACAAGCTCGTGTTTTCTCCCAGGAAGGTCTCTATGAGTTTCCTTGGAGCTTTAAGGGAGAATATGACCAGCATGGGGCTCATGGAGGCCGGAGGGGAATGGGGATGGAGAAAGGAAGAGATTTGCATTTGCTGGTTAAAGCTGGGTCCCAGCTCCTATCTGTTGCAGTCCGATCACGATGTGCACTTATCTACGGGGAGTTTGTATAAACTCAGAGACTCAAATCTCTGCCCTTTGTCAGTTGTTTAAGGCACTTTCCAGAGCACATCTGGGCTTTGGGTGTCCTTGGGGGCCTGTGCTCTCTTCAGCTGACCTGTGTGCTTTCTACTTTGCCCCCTGACTTGAGCAAAGTGTCTCTCATGGTTTTCTGCAGTTGATAAAGGAAATGAGGAGGTAGGGGGCCTGCTGCAACCTGCTCTGCAGTGTGTGAATCTGATGTTCCCGGGGGTCTGACACAGGAATCACAGGCACCACCTCAAGTTACCTTTCACCAGGAACCTCTGGTTCACTCCTCCAGCCTTTGGGCAAATCAGGCACTGTGATCTCTGCTTTACTGATGGGGAAACTGAGGCAGAGAGCGCTGCCTATGCTGTCCCGTAACAATAAGTCAGCAGCAGTGCCAGAGTGAACCCCTGAGCCCTCTGCATTAGCTGTTTCCCCACGTCCCATCCAGAGATGCCCGATGTGAGAGGGTTATTCACCACAGTTCAGTCCTTCTGGGTGAGATTCTGTGCCTGAGACAGGCAGCTCAAAACACCTGCATTTCACCTGAAACCAAGCACTCAGATGTGTCACCAAACCCAGAGGATGCTGGTCCCAAGCAGCCCCTGGCAGCAGGTGAGAGGATGCAACTAGCCAGGTGGGTGAATTTATGATGTTTGTACTGCAGCTATAACCTGAACGGCTTCCTGAGCCTGCTCCCTGACGGGTTGCTGGAGAGGCAGAGCAGCACTTTGGCAGTAGCTGTGCCACCATGGCTGGGACCTCTCTATCCTGCCTGGCACAAGACAACTCACCGTGCACAGCTCAAGCTGCTCCTCCTTCATTTTCACATCACACAAATCAGCCTGGCAGTTTTGTGCAGCCATGAATATTTTGCTTTTCAGTCTCATTCATATCTTGCCTGTGCCCATGACTGTTTTACAAGAATATAATTTAGTTTTCTTTTCCATTTGTGCTTTACCTTGTCCTCTGCCATGCTGAGTGCTGGCCCTTCCTTTCTAATGTCTCACTGTGCCTCCCACAGCATTCAGAAAGAGCCTGGCCAGGCATTCAGCACTCTCCCTCGCTGGGTCCCAAAGCAAAAGTGACTAAGTATCCTTGTCCCCCTCATAGGATGGGGCAGTAGCTGCACCTTGCCAAAGGCAGGGAGACAGCTCAGGGGTCCCGACACCCACTCAGTGCCTTTTAGTGCCAAAGAAAAAGAGAGCTTGCTCCTACCTGCTGCCGTGGAGAGGCCCAGCAATCGGCAGGTGTACTCCAGGGCACTCCAAAACGCCTTGTGCCGCATGGTGAAGAGGTGAAGGTTGTGGTGCTGACCAGGCAGAAGCTCCTCTTGAGAGCTCCCACCTCACTGTGGCCCAGTAGCTCCCAGACGCAGGCAGAGCTTCCCACCCCCCGGGACCCAGTGACCTTCCTGAAGGAAAGGGCCTTGAGTGCAGGACTGGCCACCTCCACCCGTGCCTCCCCAGGGAGGGTGGTCAGAGGGCGAGCTGCCACCACAGGGAACCGGTCAGCACTGCTTCCCGCTACTCTCGCGGGGGCTGCGGAGACTTGGCCTTTCCCTGCTCACTGGCCACTTGCTCATGTTGCTGGCCCGGCAGTGATTAATGATTGGTAAGGAGGGGGTGCGGCTTTGGGAGCCTTTGCACCGGGGTGCACGGTCTTTCCTGCTCCCAAGGAGGAGGCTCTGGAAGCCCAAGCTGATTAAATGCATGTGAAGTCATTAGTGCTGTGCAGCTCCCGGCAGGTTAACCATTTGTGAGGATGGCGATGTTTGCTCTCAGCGAGAGAGCGGCACATTTCTGTCAGGTCGTGGGGCTCCCAGGGCATCCCAGCCCTCCTGCCTCCTGCAGCTGAGCCCCCCGCCACGGCTGCTGCTCACCGTGCAGGTTTTGTTGGGCTCTGATTAGTACAGCTCGGGTAGTGTCGGGGCTGATATGCAACCACAGGAACAAGGACATCAGATCTATTCCCAAGGGTCACAGAATCACAGAATCACAGAATGGTTGGGGTTGGAAGGGACCTCTGGAGATCATCCGGTCCAACTCACTGCCAAAGCAGGTTCCCCTAGAGCACGTTGCACAGGGTCATGTCCAGGCGGGTTTTGAATATCTCCAGAGAAGGAGACTCCACAACCTCCCTGGGCAGCCTGTTCCAGTGCTCTGTCAACCTCAAAGTAAATAAGTTTTTCCTCATATTGAGATGGAACTTCACATGTTTCAGTTTGTGCCCATTGCCTCTTGTCCTGTCACTGAGTACCACTGAGAAGAGTCTGGCCCCATCCTCTTGACACCTGCCCTTAATGTATTTGTAAGTGTTGATAAGATCCCCTCTCAGTCTTCTCTTCTCCACACTAAACAGACACATCTCCTTCAGCCTCTCCTCATAAAAGAGATGCTCCAGTCCTACAGACCTGGGCCAACCATAGCAGGGGCGATGTGTACTTCTCTTCTTGGGAACCTCAGTGAAATATAATTCTGTGTTGTAGTCACCAGAACCATTTGAACGGTACCAGGGTCACACGTGTTCCGACATGGGGAGTGGGGTACATAGGTACTCTGACTTATTTGTATTGGATTTGGTAGACAGCTTGGGGGTCCTTGGCTTGTCTCTGCAGGACACATCACCTCTGAAGAGGGGCAGCCCTAGGCATGTCTGAAAGCCAAGACAGGACAGCGCTGGCCTGGACACCATCCCCGCATGCCTCTATGCACGAACGTGGTGCATCTCACTGGGGGACACCAATTTGATCCCCACCTGCTGCTGCCTGGGGAAGAGGCGGTGTTGGCAGCAGCACCTGGTCATTGCAGTCCCAGCAGGAGGGATGTGTGAGCAACAGCACTGTCCTGATGGGCAGCACGGACGTCTGGTGCCTGCAGGGCTGCGGGGTCACAGGTCAGTGAGCTCACCTTGTGCTGCAGCCGGCATTGGGAGAGTCACTGCAGCCCCTGTCCCTCGCTGCGCTTGCTGTGAAGCCAGCAGTGGTGCAGGCAAGGGGCTGGTTGAATCACACTCAGTTCATGCACAAGCAGCCCTGCGGGGAGGCGGCAACCAGCCAAGCCTGTCTCCCGTGATCCCTTCTCACCTGCCTGAGACCACCTGCCTGGCTAGTATGTGTTTTACTGATGTGTCCTGGGGCTAGAAATGACCTGGTCTAAGGGCACAGCACCAGCTTTTCTTCCACAGGATCTTGGTCTGTATTTCAGACTGGGGTTTTCCCAGGACAGCCAAATGCCTGGGGTCATGAAATGGGTCCCTAACTCCTGTAAATAACTGCAGATAGTGTTTTTCTGAATACTTACAAGGTGGTGGGTGGCAGGGATTTTGCAGGAGGCAATGCTGACAAGGTTTGGGGGCAGAGGACATTTTCCATGTGAAAAGTGGAAAAGCTCACCGAAGAAGGGCTTCCAGAGCATCCCGAGGAGCAGTGCTGAATGGTGCAGACCCAAAATGTGTCTTTGGCTTTCAGGGCTGGCACTGCATTTGGGTGTTCCTGTTTCTTCTTGTCCTACCGCACCACCGCGGGTGTTTGAAGGAACTACGGGTTTCCCACAGCTGATGACTCAGCCGTCTGTCAAAACTTCCTTTTCAAGAGGGACACAGAGAGGGAAACAGAGGCACACCAGAAGGGAAGGTCACACAAAGTCTGGGGAAGAGCCCAGCCAGGGCACTCCATCACCCTGCCCGCTGCGGCTGGACACCGCCTGGGTGATCCCGGTGCCCTCGCACAGCGCATTGCTGCAGGCTGCAGGAACACCTTCCACTTCCAGAAATCACCAAACCGGCTTAAGAGCCCCGAGGTTGTGCAAACAGTCTTCATGCTTTTTTTCCTCATTGTCTTGTTTTTTTTTAACAATTGATGGATCGAATTTTAGGTGTTTCTTTACAAACAAGAAAGCTAGAAAACGACTTAAAAAGAAAGTAGATGAAAGGAAGACATGGGAATCTTTCAGAATCAGTTAAAGCCACGAGCCTAGGCTTGAAGAAAAGCAGCAAACACCACAGAGCATTCCTGAGCGCTGTCAGCACCCACCCTTCAGCAGCACCCAGGTCCCCATTGCCAACATGGGCAGTGCAGTGCACTGGGCTGTTACTCTGGAGCACTTATTAAACTGCACTGAGCTCTCACCCAGACACTAAATGACTTTGTCTAAGTGCCCTTGACAGTAATGTTTGCTTTCTGGAGAGCAAAAAGCCCCAGGGTTTAAAATAAATGCAAATTTATGGGTGGTGGTGATGGGGGAAAAGAATCTATTTGGGAAAGGCAGATTAATATGTTAACAATTTAAATCTCCCGTCTCCCTCCCATGTTCCCTTAGCTATAGCTCAACCTCCATCCTGTGAGTGGGCCCACATCAGCCCTCCTGAGGGTCCTTGTCCCCAGCCTGGGGACATCCTTATCCTGGGGTAACTTAAGGTCTTCTCCACTCCCTGTTCATCAGTGCACTAGTGCTTTCTCACTCCAGTGCTCAGGAGGGGAGCATGGAGTGAGCAGGACAGGTATCCTCAGACTTGCTTTGTACCAACACACCTTTAGCAGCTCCTTCCTTCCATTTAGGAATTTTTTGGCTAGTGCTCCTACAAAGCAACCTCACACGAACCTAATTTTTCTTGGTAGATGGATCTCTTTTCATTCTGCCTCCTTTCAAGTGGGGAGATGATACCCTCAATGAAACTGTGAGCCATTTGACTGTGTTTTGGTGAGATTTTTAGGAATGAGTTTATACAGTCAGAAGAGGAGTGAGAACTTGTGACCTTAGAGGGGTTTAATAGCCTGTAACCAACACTGCAAAACCTATGCACCAGCACAGCCTGTTCTGGAACACGTAATAACAGTGGTCCCCACTGCACATTAAGCCACTTCCCTCGCACAGAGGCTTGCCATTTGCACTTTGGCTGCCAGCCAGGTTTCACATTTACAGGCTGCTTCCAGTGATATATAGTTTGATTTGAGAGGATTTTATTTCAGTGTTAGGGTTTCATGGTGATGTTAGTCCTCATCTTCATCTCTACCTCCTCACACTTTAGTCAAGTCATTTTGCTGTAGCATGGCCACTGTGGCAGTTCTTCTGTGACCAAGGCCACAGTGCAGCGCCTGTGCCGAGCGACCGCCCGTGGAAGGCTGCGAGGGAGCAGCATGCACCTTGTGCCTTGCCTCTGTGAAATGATGATGCTGCAAGAGCGCTGCGGTGAGCGGAGATTCCCGTCACGGGGTGCAGGGCACCACAAGCCGTGCTCTGGCAGAAACCTATGGGAACATGCTTGACTTACGCAGCTCTTCTCACTCCCTGCCCATCGTGTGAAAACAGTTCCCAAACTGCCTTGCACAATGCTCTAGAAATTTGTTTCTGCTATTTCCCCCCCTTTTCTCTAAGCCCTCAGCTATAACCACCATGTCAAGCAACCTTGCTTGGCAGCCTTGGTCCCCTCTCTGAGCAGCAGCAGCAGCGGTGAGAACTCCTTCAGCCAACGTGTCCATCTGAGACAGACTGACACCAACTCTTTCCCTTGGTCACCGAAGGGCAGGCAGCCAGCCGGCAGCTGTCCAGAGCCTTTGCAGTGGTACCATGTACTGCCTCCTTCCACCAGGTCACCTGTCACAGGGAGGAAATGGATTTTCATGACAGCCAGCTGATGGTAGATGGACCCAGTTCATTGGAAGCACCAATGAATTGCAGCTGTGGGTTTACTGGGTACAAACATCTTGCAGTCAGTGGGAGTTTCGCTCTGCCTTGCATCACCAGTGCTCCACAGCTTTCCAAACCAGTCTGAATGAACCGAGAGCATCCTGAGGTGAGCTTGGCAAACCTCGCTCCTCTCCTGGGGCAGGGGAAAGACATGACACTAGAGTGCCTGAAGCCACATAAACAGCAGAGCTGGAGAGAAAAATCTTAAGTGTGCCCCTCCTTCCCTTGCTGTAAGCACTAAGTCATGTTCTCAGTGCTGGGGCTGCCCGGCAGGGGACAGCAGGGTCCCACTGCTGCACCGACAGCCCCACTGCTCCCTGCCAAGGGCAGGCTGGAGCCAGCCCTCTGCAAGGCGGTGGTGAAAGGGCACCGTAAAGTTTTACTGTCTGAACAAGAAGAGCATGACAGACACCACATGGATCTGAAGGGGGTTGGGGAGAGCTGCGGCAAACACGAATCAATAACGGTCCTGTTTTGCTTTATGCTCTGTGATCAAAGGCTGTCCTACACGGTGCCGAACACTTGCCCACCCCTCTGGGAACTTCCCACCCCACCAGGGATGGGGTCAAGGCTTGGCAGTATACTGCTCCGATTGTCCCCCCACGGGACAGACAGACCCAGAGGCCTTTGGCCGCACAGCCCCAGTGCCGCAGGCTGAGCCAGCAGAGAGGGAGCTGGAGGGGCTGGTGAAGAGCCTTTGTGCTCACACCCTCTCCTGGGGACCTTCCCACTGCTGGCACGGAGGGAAAGGCACTGCATTCCTTGCAGGCTGTGCCTTGTGCCTGGCAGTGGCTGGGGGTAAGCTCTCATCCAGGTGTCCGGAGCTGTTAAAGCTCATCATATCATGGTGTGGGATGGCATGGGGGTGCTGCCAGGGGATGGGGAGAAAGGTTGGTGCCTCTGTGGCAAAGGCAATCATAGGCAGAAACTGGATGTGGAAACACTTCTGATGTACTTATGGGGATCTCACAGACCTCTACAGCACCTATATCACCCTCTCGGGGATGAGGGCCAGGGGTCCAAGTAGGCTGTGCCTCTGACTTGCTGGTGACTCCTGCTTTCCCTGTGAAACATGCAAGCCTCCTGCCCAGCATAAATTCCCCTTCTCCTATTTGGTCACCTGTTTGACATGGACCTTAGAAGCTTTCCAAAAAGTGGACTAACACTGGCCCCCTGAGGTAGCGTGTGTGAGGGGCTCCTGGCTGGCTATCCCCCAGGGCTCTGCACTGTCAGGACGGCTGGGATCAATCCCCAACCCAGTGCCACCCTGCCCAGACTGGGTGGGCTGGACACTGTGTGCTGAGCTTGCGGTATTCTACATAGTGCTTAGCAGAGAGATGTGTGATCAGGATGTACACATACGTGTGCGTCTGTATGCATGTATGCATTGAAAACCCATGTGTGTGTCTTAAACCAAAGTGTAATAACAAGAACTATCAAAAGCAGAATTATTTACTATGCATCTGATCTCCAGTTCAATAGCAGGGCTCCTAGAGATTGATGTCCAGCTCCCAGAACCATATGATTATGCAAGACCCTCCATGAAAATCCATTTCTAGTCTGCAACCCACAAAGTTGCAGAGAAAAGCTTCAAAAAGGGACTTAAAACACAGAGAGAAGGAAATTCCTAAGTGAAAAAAGATCTTAGTTTGCTATCATTAGTAGTATTATTTCTAATTGCGTGACTTAAACTCATGATTTTTGGGGGATGACAGTAAAGTCAAACCAGGAATGCTGCAGTGGAACGAGAGAGAGGAGACATCAGGAGAGCTGAGACTAAGTTCAAGGCATGAAGTTCAAGGCTAAGCCTCAAGGAAATGAATGCCTCCCATCTCGCCACTTCTCAGCTGCCTGTGAAGTTTCTTTGCTGACAGCAGAGCGTGAGTGGTTAGGAGGGCAGAGACAGGAGTGGGACTGGGAGCTGCAAAGCACTGTGAAGGCAGCAAAGTCCTGATAGGGACAGAGTTGCTCTCCCAAACTAACGAGGGTGATGCCAGCCGGTGAGATGCATGAGCTGCCTGTCCAGGGAGCTGCCAGGGACCTGGCTGCTCCTGCCATCAGGGATGCACCCAGTGCACCAAGCAGTGGGCTGCTCCATGTCACAGGCACGAGCCCTCTCCCATGGGACTGCCCCTGCTGTGCCGGGGGGGGCAACACAGCAAAGGAGCTGGTCTCCACCCTCTGCTTGGTCATTGCCTCCACTGAGAGGGAGTGGGGCAAAGGGGAAGCCTCAGCATGATGGAGTTGCTGTGGCATGTCTGGGGCAGAGGGAGCAGAGCTTAGTACTGGGCTTGGTGGTGGGGACTCAGGGGCCTTGTCTCTCTTCTTTGGAAGCCTCTGGTCTTTGGGAGCCTGATCTTGACTCTCAGGTGGATGACAGGAGATCTCAACATCTCAACTTGTCGTGTAAAGAGGAAAAGGAGACAGGAAGGAAGCTGTATGTGTGATCTTGAGGCAAGGCTATGCCCTGTGCAAGTGCTTGCGTGTCCTCTATATGCCTACTGCTCTTCAGTTTCCATCCTTTCTTGCAGGAGTGTGGGCTTGGTCAGACTCCCCTGCTGTCAGCTGCTCCCATACAATGGCTGTGGGGACTCCAGACATGTTCAAAGAGGAGCTGACATCTCACATAGACCATGTTGCCCACACATGCAGGAACCCTTCACCATGAAGCAGTCAGCCCGCCGCAGGACTTGGAGAGACTTGTCATGCTGAAGCTGGCATCAGTGACTCTGGATGGACTGCCACAATAAAAATAGATCCATCTCCTTTTTCCGCAGAGTCTGCATGTCTGGGCTGAAGTCTAAAACGCTTCCAGACTACACTGAGTTTGATGTGACAAAGCCCTCCTAGCAGGTGGGTAGTGTTTAAGAGGCAGCTAGAAGTGATTGGTAAGGCAGACATAGGCAGGCAGAGCAGATGGAAAAGTCTGTGTTTAGGATCACTTATTGCAAAATAGCCATAGCTTGTGATCTGGATGTGAAGGTCATGGATTACAGCCCCATGGGAGGATGTGATTCATGTGAGCACACTTCCACTTTTCCCACTGACACTGAGAAATTCCTCACCCCACAAGAAGTCCCATGGGACAGGAGTGATCAAACAGGGAGATGAATAAGGGGCTTGAAAGACCCAACTCCACCTTTAATAATAATATTTTGTTTCTAACAGTGGGCTGTACTAAAAGAAGTCTAGCCCCACACCACAGGTCAAAAGAAAGCAGAGGGCCCAGGGGGTGCCAAAGATAACTACACAGGAGCAGTGCAGAGGCAGAAAAAATACCCATGAGATACTCCAGAGCAGCCTCAGCCTATTTGTATGTAGCTGAAGAAGGGATGAAATCAGTCACATATATTCTCTCTGAATCAGCAGTTCAGCTGCTGTTGGGACCTCTGAATGAAGATAGTGGCCCACTCCCAAGGCCAGCCAATTTCTTCCTCAGTAGCTGCCAGTGGACATGAGCTCTGGGCTGTCACACTAGGAGGTGTTTGAACTGCTGGCCAAGCTGTCTGTCCATCTTCCAAATTCTCCATCCCTTCAGCACCCCCCACGAAAACATTGTTAATATGAGCTGTCACCCTGGGAGACAGCAACTCATAGCAGCAGTGCAGAAGACACGTGCAGGGGTGAGAAGGCGCTCACAAGGGGTTGCTTTCCCTGGAGAAGTGTGACATGTTATAGTGTACTGTATATGCAGGCTGACTCTCATCATTGAGACCCAACGACATTGCCAGCTGGAGCACTATATCAACATAAAGTAATGCTCTTAGTTTTTCTATTTCACTGGCTCATTTTCATTTAGAACTGGGAAACCGAGGCAGAGCAATGTCTTGATCCAGACAGTATCACATAGCACGTCAGCAGCACAGCTCACTCAAGATGATGGATCTTGCTTGCCTGTCAATGAGTCTGCACATCCCTTGTGAAATCCGATGGTAGCTCTCAATCAAGAAAGTCAGCTAAACTCTAACTTAAACGAACACAAATCATTCACAGGACTCAGAATAAATGCTAAAAGTTGTGCTGTGACGGTAAAGAGTGAGATCCACTTCTGTGCGGAGTGGTTCTGTAACAAGACTGATATACCACCTTAACACCACAGAAAAGGGTTGATGTTTTACTTATTCCTGTACAGAGAGGAATTGCCACCACAGGAGGAAATGCAGTAGTGTAAAAGGAGCTCACAAAGGGATCAAATATTCATGTGCAGGCTCTTGGTCTGGAGTATATTTCATAAGGATGGATGGAAGAGGAGTATTTTATCAACTAGCAGGAGGAGGGAGTGCTAGTAACTCTCAATATAAACAAGCTCTGTGCATGAGGTTCAGCCCACAGACATTTGTCCATCCATCAAAACCATTTGACTTTTTGCCCTCTTTTCTGGCAAAGGGGACTGGTAACTTCTCCCTGCGTAGGAGCAAATAAGGTGTGCACAGCAGTGATTGATTCACCTGGTGATTGAGACATACATCAAAGAGCCTGCTCGCCGTGTTTCAAGGCCCAGCGAGCAATTTATAGAAGGGTTTATGCAGATAAATAACCAGAGAGATTTATGTGAAGCAACACAAAACACATGTTTTTGGCTGCAGAGAGGTAGAAATGCTCAAGTACTTGCAAGCTCTGTAGCAGAGGTTATTTATGAAAATGTTCCTGTTCAGTAGGATTTATTCTGGGGCTTCATTTTACTTTGAGTTGCCTCCATAAGGCCACAAAGCAAACAAGCACGGCAGGATCCATCACCTCTTTTATGATGTTGTGTAAAAGGTTTAAAATAGGTTTAAAACCAGGAAGTTTGCCACATCACCCCTAGCTGGGGCTGGGAATAGGAAGAGTCTGAGAGCAAGGAGAAGCAGCGGCAAAGGAGACAGACCTCCTGGAGATGGGGGTCGGATGAGGTTAGATGAGCCCCTGGAGGGACCCCAAACATAGCCTAGGCACTGGGCACTGGATCAGAAAAGAGGAGGTTTCCTTTGCAAACTCTGTGACCCCGCCATGGCTAGCGTGATTTGGAAGGAGAGGAGGAGGCTGGCCTCAGCAGGAAAGCTGGGGTGTAAACTTGAGTTTGTCTGCCACATCAGATCTCCAGGTGTGAGTCTGTGGGTCTGGGCAGAAGTTTCTTGCCATGTATTATATTCTCCTGCCTTGGGCATCTCCTGCAATTCTGGGTACTACTGGCTGTGTTGTACCTCATTTTGCACTGAGGTCCAGTCCCTGCACCCCAGGTGCCAGAGCTTGGTTGCACTCTCACTGCTGTCCCACCCTGTGAGCTCACCCTCTTAACATGGCCACGTGCCCTGGACCACCTTCCTTCTGCCCCTTTGCACCCGTGAGGAGGCACAGAGGATTGTATCAGAGCCAGCAGCTTGATGAAGACCTCTTCAATCAGAAGAGACTCACTGTGGGACAGGTAGTGAAGTCACCCTCTAACCTAGCAGAGGGTGTGCATCACCTAGAGCCCACAGTTCACACACCCAGTCCCACCACACAACATGCAGCCCCCAGCACATCCGCTCGCATGACAGATCCCCTGCCACCACGGGACATTGCACAGGAGACGGAGAGGCAGCTGTCTGGCAGTCTTCTCCTGAACTGCCCCCCGACCTATTTTTCCAGTCTGAGCTTCTTCTCTTTCAGGAAGGAACAACAAGGGAGTCGCTCAAACAAACGATTCCCAACAGGCCCAGAGCTGCCCCCATATGGCGTGCACCCTGGTCAACACTGATATACACATATACCAGCAACAGTAAGACTGGAGAAATCCTTCCCCTTCTGGTTGCACACCACTCATCCATAAAAATTCCTCCCTACATGGTCTCTTGTCCCCTGACCCACTTTCCTCCAGGTCTCCATCTCCTGGTGCTGGAGGCAGACCTTAGCACTCCCAGTAACTAGTATTTCCCACCCTAGGTAGAGAAAAAGATTAGCTGTTTTAAGAGAAGTTGTGACTGCTCCTAAATCTTAGGCTCCCTTTCTCTGTGCAGGAGTGCAGGGCTTGGGATTTGCTTGGCAATCAGCCTTCCCATCCATGGGAAAGACCCCCTGCCCTCATGTATGCTTACCACGTGGGCCTTTTTATTTACATAGCTGGGTCCACACATTTATATTTAGTATGTTTGAGAGGCCACCACAGACTTAAAAAGCTAAAAAAGAGGATGGAAGAAGATGCATGAAGTTTAGGGAGGGGGAATATGAGTTAAAACTGAAGAGGCTGGAGGTAACTCCAGGGCTTGCTTGTCTGTGGGGTCGTGAATGCTGGTATCTCCTGCTTCAGGAAAACAGGCCAGAAGTTAAGGTCACCTTTGGATGTGAACTCGGGCCAGATTCAGGCCCTTCTTTAAACATTCTCTCAGGAGAAGCTGCACTTGAATATGATTTGGCTTTGTCTTGCCCAGCAATTGCAAAAACAGCTCAGTTTCATCCACACAGTCTTATGCTTATATATATGTCTATATAGAGACAGTCTTATACTGATTTTATTGTTTTTCGTTATCATGTAAATCTGACCAGAGTCAGGCGTGAGGTTTCTAGATGCAGTGCTTTACGTCAGGCCTCTCCTCATGTGAACCCCCAGGAGATTTGGTGCCGTTCCCTCAGTGCAAACCCCCCTAGAAGAAGAAACCATGCGATGACAGTTGGGAGCTGATTACACATTCCTCTTCCTCCCACACCACTCGTGTCTGATATGCATTTGTCTTCTTTTGTTTACTAGAAACACGCTGTGGGGCGGCATTTGCTTTTCAATTAGGAATACTTATTAAAATGAAACATTAAACAGGACCGTTGCTCAATTGTTGTGGGCATGGTGCAGCTGCTGGGTTACCCTCTCCCCTTGCCAGCACTGTGATGACTGTTGAGGGTGGCAGGGCAAAGATCTGGGCTGCTCGTGGGCAACATGGCTGAGTTTGAGGGATGGCTTCAGACCAGGTTTTGGTGCCAAATAGAAAGCAATTTGTCTCAGATTTGCCTTTGTCTTCTTCACAGGAAATGTTTGTGTAAAGTTGGTCATAACAAACATTGAAAATAGCATTTATTATTCAGAAATTCTCAGTTAAGATCAGGTGGGAGATGGACAGACTTCAGCAGACGATCTTCGGTGAATGCGGTCCTGCTGAGCTTGTGCTACAGCTCATGGTATATTTTCAAGTCAAAATTGCAGGAAGAAACAGAATAAAATCTCCAAAGCAGCACGAAATTTTCTTACCTCTTTCTCCAACTCTACCTCATGATTTTCTAATTATATGCAGCCTTTTCCAAAAAAAAAATCAGATGAATGACTTTCAGCCTGTGGATTGTTAAGATGTTCTTTGCTTGGACTGCCTCCTCTCTGCTGCTATTTGGGGGATGTCACGAACCAGCTAACATTGCCTTGTCTCTCGATGGCAACTGTTTAGAAAGGAGCAGCATTCTTACTAATTTAAAGCACAAAATTATAACTCGCTTTGAGGTATGAACTCTTTGACAAATTGTTCCTGTTAAGATGAAAGCAATGTTTCAGGCACGTTGTTATGCAAACAGACCATGTGCTGAGCACAACATATTTGTAGCTGATCGTGAACTTCACTTTATACTGCGCACCGCTGCAGCTTGCCCAAGCACAGCTTGCCATCGTGCCCTCCAGAAATGTTCTCAGCATGTTGTTACAGGATTATCCCAACACTTAAAGCTGTGATCTGGGGCTACAAATAGATATTGTCACTCATCTCCTGGCTGGCATCCATGTGTTTGTTTATTTCCCCAGCCTTTTTCCTGCTTCCCGGGCTGCTCCGAGGGGAATTGTGGTTGGGGTTTTAGGAGCCAAGATTGGCTTCACCTGGGAGAGCCAGGGAGGAGGTCACCTCTCAGGTGAAGGGTGGGCCCTGCTGGTTGTGGTGGCCTATGGGAGCACAGCAGGATACTTAAATATCAAAGACAGGAGCTGAGTAGGTTTTGCTGGGAGATGTTTGTTCCTGTGGAGAAGGTGGCTCTAAGCTGGGCACAGCCACTATGGTTTGGGAAGTGGGCTTTGAGGTATCAGGGGATGAACCCTGCCCCTCTGTTGCAGCTGTCACTTATGTCTGGGTTTGGAGGTAGGAGTGTTTGCCCAGAGGAACTGTGCCGCCTCCTGGGTTACCTCTTTTTCGATCTTGGAGGTTCCAACCAAACTGCCCGCCTCATGGTTTTCTTTTTTTTTCTTTTTTTTTTTTTTTAATTCCCCACCAAAATAACACCTTGTAAGTAGGACCTGCCTGGCAGTAGGAGCTGGAGATGCCTGGGAGAAAGGCTGGCTCTGAAGGTGAGTGCCTCATCTAGGGAAGTGCATTACCCTGAGGGTCAGAGCTGTTTGGCTGAGTGCATGGCAGAGCAGGCAGGAGCTTGTGCTGTACCTGGCTCTGCTGGAAAGTGGGGGGCTTCATAGCTGGGCAGGCTGCAATGAGCAAGTGATCCTGGTGGGGTCTGAGGCTGAGCAATACCCTCACGTGGCACACAGCCTGCTGCAGCTCTAGTGACATTTCTCCTGTAAAGCCTCCTGGAGCCGGTCTATGTCCACAAACAACTTTGGTCCCAGACGAAAGACTTTTTTCCTATCATCATAAACATATTTGGTAGAAATGTTGTGTTTAGTGCAACTTGTTGCTTCCTTTAGCAATTACAGCAGAGTAAATGAAACTTTCATGAGTCTGAAGTATGTAACTCTCCTTTGAGCCCCAGAGCCTGTTTCCCTGGCCATCCTGCAGCAATGAGGGCTCTGATGGTAGTGTGGGGGTCCTTGGGGAAGATGGTCCTGCTCACCCAAGCTGGTGATGTAAACAGTGCTAAATTCCAGCTCAGCAGTCTCGTCCTCGGTAGACTTTGTGTAGCTGCTGGTTGAGGCAGTTTGAGTTTAGTTACTGTCACGGTTTAAAGCCGGTTACTCAGAGCAGCGAAAGCTTGCTGCTTACCTGCCCTGGCTGGGATTGCTCCCTACAGAAACAAACAGGGCCTGCAGACCACCCGTTAGCCAGCAGCCTGTTTCCATTAGCAGAAGGCCAGCAACCCCCTTCCCTTGAGGAAGTAAATTGCTCTCATGCCTTCTGATGAGAAGAGTCTAATTATGAAGAGAATGAAAAAGTACCATTTTTTTTTTCCCAAAAAAACCCTTATTGACAGTGCAAGACTCCCTGGCCTGTTTTGTACTTTGCTGGCAAAAAAAGCAGTGGAAATGAGCAGGCTTTTGAGGTTCAAGCAGGCTCTGCATCTGACTGCCAGCTTGCCTGGAGTCAGTGCAAGTAGCAGTGTTTCCAGGCTCCTAATTGTTGGTGTCGAGGCTCCTAATGCTGCAGTGTTCTGGTAAAAAAAGGTGCTGAAACCCTCCCTCTCTGCAGGTGTGCCCACTGTGAGCCCCCAGTACCCCCCACTCACTCTGCTCTCCTGAGAATGGGGTTTTCCTTCCCACACTGGGGTCTCTTGAGCCCTGAAAGAAGCTGGGGCTTAGCTTGCCTGTTTGATGCTAAGGCTGCCTCTCAGGGGTGTCAGCAGATACAAATTACAATTACTGTCACTGGTTCCATGGCTTAACACCTTTATGGGATAGCTGTGGCAGCATTTTCAGTTAACAGGTAAGATATTTCCTATGAAGAGGACTGCAGGATTGGGAATCTCCTGTAGCCTATGGTAAAATTTGTTTCAATTCTGGCACAAAATTCAAAGAAAACTTTAACCTTTTTCAGAAAGTCAGGTAGAAAGGGAGGTCTTAGAAGGAGTTGAAAGTCTCTTTTAAGGAATCCAAGCTATCTTAATCTGATATTTCTACTTTTAATTGAAGTTATTTTTGCTTTAGATTCATGTCTACTTACAAAACTTTCAGCTTTAACAAGGCAACGTTTTCTTATGGGAGAACATTGCATTATCCAGCTCTAGCCAGAACCCACCCAATTTTACTCTCCAGATGATGTAAAGTAAACAGAGGGAAGCTGATACTCTTTTTTTTAAGCAATGTAATCTATGCTGCTGAGAGGGATTCTGGGGGATTAGATTTCCCCTTGGCATAAGGAGAGACAGAAGTGGAGGCAAGATTTTGCTTTGGTGCTCTGTGACCTTGATAAATCAGGCACCACAAATCACTGCTGTTTCAGATCCAGGACTTAAAAATTTCACTTCTCTTAACAGGCAGGAGGTGGAAGTGCCCTGTCTTTTGAGAAGATCCTTCTGTTTCTTGCCTGTTAATTTAGCAGCTCCCAAAATAGCAACCTATAGTAGCTAGATTCATAGTTCATAATTAGAACTCCTACCAGCATTCAGGCTCCAATGTTGGTTTGACCTCTATGCCTTTCCATAAGCATCCATTTCAAGGGATGCTTGCCCTCTTCTCAAGGAGGGCCCTGTGACTCACCCCATTAAGCTAACAGAAGGTCATATAATAGTCATAAAAATATTATGGATCCCTCCCACATTCCTAACCCATGGCAAAATACTGCAACAGTGAACAATCAGAGCTTTCTAGCTGGGCATCCAATAAATCTGGAGAGGTATTAGGCAGAACTGAAGCTCTGCAGCTGTTGGGATAGAGGGTGAGTGGAGATGGATGGCTCAGGAAGGCGGGTCCTTTTTTCCCCTGTTAATGCTTGGAAGCAAACCTGTACTTCAAGAATGTCTTTAAGAGGTGCAAATATTTCATTTGATGAAAGATATTGTTTGCTGTTTGTTCATCATCTGTATTGTGTAGTGATCCTCAAAATTCAGTGAAGTTAAATTAGGTTTGCAGAAATGCTGTTCTGCTCAGTAGCTTTCTCAATAGTAATTGTACCAGCTAAGAAGTTTATTCCATATGTGACCTGTCCTGTAGCAGTCTCTCTCTTAAAGCCCTGTGCTGCTCCTCGCTGAAGTCTCTGCTGCCAGATAAGTGGCTTTTAGCTTTGTCGCTTGGATCCCGGGAGCAGGGCATAATTCAGCCATTCTGTACAGAAGAACTGCAATGTCTCCTACAGGCTGTCCTCCTCCTACACAGCTCCAGCCCACCGAGTCCTACCTCTGGCTGCTCTGTCTCAGGCTCTGCTTGCAGCTGATGACTGAGTCCTGCTGGCATTGCCAGCCCAGCAAGCAGCCAGGCTATGTCTTTTGCTTGTCTCCTTAACTCATTCTTTACCCTTTTCTAAGCCTCTGTGGAAGGCCTGGGGGAATGTGGCTCTTTCTATACATTTGCTATCTGATGTGTCCTGGGTCTGAGCTGCTGCCTGCTTATATCCTCAGACTGGACTATTTGGGGTAAGGGTTGTGCCATGTGTTGTGGGATGATACTGGTTGCTGCTGCTTAGGCCAACACAGGGTCACAGTATTTTCATGCCATTTGGGGTTCCTGGGGAAAAGACTTGTCTGACTTGCATGTGCAATCTTTCCTTCTCCACACTATGAAATTTTCTGCTCCGTAATGTTTTCTGGAACCCCATGGTTCCCTTGTGCCTCCTCTTGGCATGTACAGAGGCACTGTTTGTGCCTTTCTTGGAGGACTCTGACACCATCCCAGCTCTTCTGTGCGGTGAGTTGGGCAACTGAAGATCAGCTACGGTGCAATTGCCTTTTCTTTGAGGGGAGGCTGGTCTCTGCAGGCATCCTAGCCAGCCTCAGGCTTGGAGACCTTCTGGAGATAGGGCTGGGGCCCCTCTGTAACCCTTCCTCAGGCAAAGGCTGACCATGAGGAGAAAGTAGACCTCAAGGAAACTGCTTCCCCAGGGAAGTTCCTGCAGGGACAAAAAGCCAAAGCCTCGGGAATAGAGCCAACATTGATGAAGGAAAAAACTAATTTCCCTTTCTTGTGGGGCTTGTAGTACAGGAAATGTGGCCCTCTGGGACAGATGTAAATTTAGGGCTGTTAACCTAATGCCATACTTGTCTGAGAACTCCCCAAATCCAGCATCTCCCTATTAAGCAGTCAGTCAGCTGGTTGTAATGGACGCTGTTGTGTTGGAGATGGTGTCTGCTTCTTCCACTCCCTCCCTACCAGTCTGTTTCCAGTGTGGTAGGTGAGGGCCAGTGGCATTGTAAAATAACTGGCGTGAGTTACTTAACTTGATTCCTTTAGCTTTCCATGTAATGTGCTGATGTCTATAACCTCGCAGCTGTTTCTTCTGCTCTTGCTGGACAGGGGTGTAAAATTAAGACCCTCAGGCTGTTTCAGGTGTGGGAAACTGCCCTGAACAGCAGGCTTTGTCTGTGCTCCTTTCTGGCAGTGCTGCACCTCATCTTCAGCCGAGACCTGCCTCAATTTGAATAGACCTGAGAGCTGCAGGACCTGGGTCTCTTGCTATCCTAGCGATTTTGCTTGTGATCAGGTGGTGGGCTGGTGAAGCCAGTCTTGAGAGCTGGCAGATCTGGTTTGCTTTCCAATCCTGCCTTTGTGAGCAGGTGGGGTGGCCCTGGGATAATCAGTGCAGGTCTGTGCCTCAGTTTTCACAAAGGGGCATAAGAACTATTGCTTCAAACTGCTGTGAGTTGATTCAGAGTAGCCACATGAGAAAAGATGTTGGAGTGCATCAGACAAAGTGCCAAGAACTGTTACACTCACTCATCAACTGTGATCTCCACAACTGTTGTAACTGCAGTACACACACAGTCACTTGGCAAGGGCTTGCTGGTGTTAGCAATCTGCTGGATGCACTGCTGAGTGGAAAATGCTTGAAGAACCCATATTGCTAATCCAGGCTTTATTTGGCTATCCCAAAAAGCAGTCTGCGTCTTTAGGAAGTGGTGCGTTGCCTGAGATGTGCCAAGAAGATCTAAGAGTAGGGAGATAAGTTTTCCTTGCATGCAGAAAATGTGTGGGGTAGAAACACACAAGACTCTAGCTGCAGGGATAGCATTTAGCATGCATGCAAAGTATTCTTTTCCAAGGGTCTTTTGTTGTGTTAATTGTCTGTTATCCAAGTGTTTGTTCTCACCATGCTTTTGAGGAGTGGCCTAGCCAGATGCAAAACACTGTTCTTTCTAGATGAAGGAGCAGCTGTGTGTGCTAGCTGGGTTTGCTTGGTTTTCAGTCCCAGGGAAAGGGGAATCCGAGTGCTCAGCTGTTCCTAAAATATGGATGGTGAAAAAAACAAACTAACAGACACAGCAGGGATTTTGAAGCAGACAATTGCGGAGCTGAGCTCTTTTCCCCCAGCAGAGCTCAGAACCTCTGTGCTCACAGCCTGCAGGCAATGGGCTCTCTGGCAGAGGCTGCGCTCAAAACCAGCCCGAGGGAGCTGTCTCCTTCCTTGGACAGAGCCTGCTGGGGAGAGAGGGGCTGGGTGGGCAGTCAGCTCCCAGTAGCCTGGGGGCAGAGGCTGGAGTGTCAAGGCAAAGGAGAGCTAAGTCCAGCCAGGACTGGCAGGGAGGGTGTTACTGTTGAGGTTAGGCTTACAGTGCATAAAATTAAGGAACAGAAATCAAGACAAGTTTTTTTCTGCAAGGTCTTTGCAGGTTAAACAAGAACCTGTCCCACCTTGGTCCATGTTGCAGCACTGTGTCCTGTTCCCGCACTAAGCAGTGAAACATCAGACTGATGCTGCTGATGGCAAAACATGGGAAAAAAAGTATGTGGTTCTCAGTTGTGAAGGCTCGCTTCATTTACTGCTCAAAAAGTGCCATTCTGTCTTCATGGCCTTGTGTCCCCTGGGGACCAGTAATGCCAGTTTATGCAGTTGCATGAGTCCCCGCTAGCTGCTTCATACTGCAGCCCTCAGCACAATTGCTCTGTCATGTTTAGCTGAGGGAGAGCAGAAGTGGGTGAGGTGATGTTACCCAGACCCCTGTTCTGGGAATCACCCAGCAATGCAGGCTGCTCTCTGTGCTTAAATTAAGCTCTTGGTAGCAGACTGATTATATCAAACACTCAATGCCCTGGCAGCACTTCTGAAAGCCAAACCCAGAGTGAAAGACAAAGTGTTTTTCCGTTCCTTGGAAAGTACATGCTCCCAAACTGCTTTCCTGTTTGCTGCCCCACCATTCACTGCACATGGAGGATTTGTTTATGTTAGGCTGTGTAAAAAAATCTGCATGTTATCTCAGAGCTGGGCAGATTAATCCAGATGAAGATTTACTTGAGTGTAAATCAAAGACTTTGTTTTCTTGGATAGTTCTTCAGTGTCTTGAAACTAAATCCATCATGTTATCCCTGCAGCACTCCAGTATTTCAAAAGAATTTAGGAACTTTGCTGTCCACCACAGTTTGTAACCAGACTGGAAGCACTGAGTGTATTGCTGTCTCTTTTTCTGCTCTTGGGGCTTGGGCTTCTGCTCTGCTATATTTTATCTAATTTATTTTAATGTTAGGATTAATGTTGAAAACTATGAAGTCCAGATGAGGGCTGTACAAATAAAAGCTACAACCCAAATCCATGACATGCACTCCTAGTTCTGTGTAAACAGATTCTAAGCTGAGCCAGTATAACTGTGTGTAACTGAAGTGCCCAGGGCTGTACTTAACTAACCTCTCTGCCCAGAAGCAGGAAAATATTCCTATGGTTGCCATACTTTTCTAGTTTTCTGAAGTGTTTCAGGCAGGAGTTATAAGGACACTTTGATTTAAATTGCATAAAATGTATTCATCCCCTTGTATTCCTTGCTGCAAGTGCTAGATGTTCTCCTGCATTGTATTCTCTGGTTGCTGGTGTCCCGCATGTACCAGCCTACCTGATGTGCTATGCTGCCATGTCTGCACCAAGTCTTTAGGAAGTTGTTGGGAGCAACAAACTTCTACTCAATAAGTTTGTTACCTGTGTAATGGGAATGGTGGTGAGCTGCTGCTTGTTCTGACACTTTGTGGCTACCTCTGCTCAGGGAAGGCTATAGAAGTGGGTGACACTTTCATTCCCAGCTTCTGCCTTTGAAATATGAATGTATGGAGAATATGGGTCCCAATATATTGACAGCTGGGGATGGGCAGTCCAAGAAATGTTGGCAGAGCTCTACAGATTCAGCAGAACAACATTGTGGGTCTGAGTTATTTAGAAAGTTGGGCAGGATCAGTTTGGGGTGTTGACAGATAGTTTATGGTTTGTGTATAGCAGCTTGGCTTCCTGGACTGATTCTTGTGTCCAGTGTGCTCTGGAGGCATTCCTGTTGAGAAATTGAATCTTGACTCCTCTGTTGCATCCACAGGGCAAGCTGGAGACTTTGTTGTCTGCTTTTTCCAGCAGCTGCAAGCACTTTTCAGTTGATCATATGTATGCAAGTCAAATGATTAAAACAGATATAACCAAATAGCTGTCAGTTGCTGATGCAGCTCTTCAGTCTGGAAAAAAGGAAAGCAAAGTGGCCCTGAGGCTGAGCTCCACATCTGGCTGTCAGGCTGCAGAGAAGCCGAATGCAAGGGGCTGGCCTTGAAGAGGTGGGAATTCAGAGTCAGCGAAAGGCACCGGGATCACAGGGAAGGATGGAAAACCAGGTGCAGGAGCAAGAGCGGTGTTTTCATGGTGCAATTCCAGAAAAAGGGCAGAGAGCTTAAGAGATAAAAGGTTAATTAACTAGAGCTCTGTGTGTTTTCTGGTATGTGTCTTCTAGTGTTAGGAAACCAGCATCTTTAGCGAAGCCTCTTCCTTTGGGATATAAATGTTGGGTTCACATAGCAGTCAGGACAAAGAAGTTTTGTTTCCCATGTCACATCAAACTGGAAATAGCAAGTTATCCAAACCAATTGGCTACTTGCACTGTCAGGTGCAGGAGGTTGAAAATTGCCAGCTAATGCTTTCCTGGGCTGTTCCTTTAATTTCTTCAAGTTGCTGGTTTGTAAAGTTGCTGTCTCCATCATTTTTGCTCTGGACCCCTAAGGATCAGCTTCTCTTCCTTTTGGCTTGGGGAGCACTAAAGCAAAGCTCAAGTGATGAGCACTTTTGTACAGCAACTTCGAAACAAGATGTCTTTCTCCTCAACGTTTTGTGCAGCTGCAAGTAGTCATGCACACTCCCAAATTTTTTCATTCGTTATTCCGTCCATATTTCTGGCTCAGGCACCATAACTGAGAGTTGGACAGAGTATTGCTCCTGCATTGCTGCTAGAGATTTCTGTCTTGGTGCTGACACTGGAATAAGGTTCCAGTTCCACACTGCCATGAGACTCCAGAAATCAGCCCCTGCCTTTGCCTCACAAAATACACTGTTGATGTATTTCCAGTCCTGATAAAAGGTGTTTCCCACAAAAGTGAACTCATGAGCAGTTGGTAAGGTGCCTTTACTACGATGGGACTGCCTATGGGTTTAATGTCTCCTAAAACCTTTATCCACAGAATGATGGATCTGCTGCTGCATTTCTCATATCAATTACACATGTGTATATTTGGGAGGCTGACTGTTAGTGTATTCAAAACCATTAGGCAGCTTTCCCAGTGATTTCCTTTTTCCATGGTACAAGTCTGTTGGTGAAGTAGATGGCAATTCAGACAACTAGTGTGAGCAAAACCAAATCAGTTAATTTTTGCTCAGAGATTAAAAATTCTTTGGCAACTTTCTGGAAAACCTGGATAAATAAAATCTGCTATGGAGCCACTGTATACTTTGTCACAGTTTTTTGGAAGCAAGTCAGCTCTGAACAAGAGACGGCTTTGAGCTATTCAATTTTTGATCAACGTCATTGAACAAGGTGAAAATATAGCCCATGCCAGAAGGAGCAGATTAGTTTGATTCTACCCATAATTTGCTGTTAGGTCCACTGGGGACACAGACAGATGGGGTTGACCCTATGCCCATTGCAATTTCAGATATTGTCACTTAGGTAATAATATGCTACTTCTCTTGTTTCATTCTTCAGGGTTCATTTTTTTTCCACCATATCTGGGGATGGTAAGTTCTGAGCCTTGCATTCTGCTTTTCCTGTTATCTTCCAGATCCATTTCATCTCTGCCCAGATCTCATTGGCATAGTTCTCTGTGGCCAGGTTTTTTTTTCACCTGGCCCAAGGGAATCTTTTTTTTAGCGGACATCACATGAACACCAATTATTTTTGTGAAGTCTGCCTTATTTGGAAAGGCCCTGCTGTTCCAGTCCGATGTAAAATTCATTGCTCTCATGTCTGACTCAACCTTTCCTTCCACAGGCTGCATCCTCTGTTTCTGGAGCAAGCTACACAGATGTTGCTCCCCTGGATGCCCTCTTACGTGGTTATAAAGCTAAAAGGCTCTTTGCACTTAAAATTGGATGACATGTCATGGTTGGCTAACGTGGACACATCTCTGACCTTGTAGTTGGCGCAGTTTTAAAACCAGATTCCCATTTGTAGCTGCCAAAAACTTAATAGGATAGATAGTATTACAGCAGAGGGCAGAAGCATTTTCAAAGGGGGCTGGGATGGAGAGCTTGTTGCTGTCTGCAGTCCTTGTGCTTAGTAGCATTCATGGACATGTGTGGACATTTGCAGACCCTATGTGAGAAGCCAGACTCAGGATTTCATTAAATCTGTAACCCATTGTTGTTCACCTGCATATCTGTGATTGGGCAAAAGCAGCCACACGAGATTTGCAGGTATTTCAAATTCTTGGAAGAATTTACTTCCAGGGTAAGATCTATTCGAAGAAAAAGAATTTTCCTGTTGTCTAATATTTCTTCGAATTCTGATAGATGGAGTGATTTGTAAATGGCCTAAGCCACTTGTATAAGCCCTAATAAACAATTGCAATGCTGGGGCTGACTCACCTACAGTCCCAGCCACCACCTGAATTTACCTGATTTCTGCTTTCCTTCTGTTTTTTCAGCTGGTCTTCTATTCAGCCTCTGGCTTTGTATACTCTTTCATGTCACTTTGGCCCAGCTTTTGACTTTTGGTGTTAAGCGCTGCTCAACACCTTTGAGCGTATTGAATTTTCTCAGGAATTTTAGAGCTCAAACAAGTTATGCTGCCTCGACTTTCGCTTTTGAATGCTATACTAACTATTTTTTGTTCTAGTTAGTGCTTCATCAAATTTCCTTCCAGATGTTTTCTCAGACTTCGTCCCCTAGGAGGTGCTCTGAGATAATATCCGACTCTTGATGATGAACTGGCAAGTGTTTTCTGTGTTTGCTCCTAAAATCTTTGTTAAAACTAGCACACCATCCTGATGTAGTTTACTTTTTTGCTACAATCTAAAACTTGACAGCTGAGAAACTCTCACTATGAAGGAGAATCTCTTCAGCTAGTTATTTGGTAATCAAAGCTTGGGAAGGAGAAAAAAAGAAAAAAGCTTTCTGAAAAGTGTGGAAGTTGCAGCCTGAATCTGCTAAAACAAAGGAGTATATAATACATTGTTTAAGCTGTAAATCCAGGCAAATATCCTTTCAGAATTTGCTCTGGGATTGATGCTTGGCAGCAAATCATGGCTGAAGACAGATATTTTTGGCCTCAGTTAGGATTTCCCTTCATTTTGTAGCCAAGTGCAAAACCACCATCCAGCTGCATAGCTAGATATAGCACTGACCTTTTTACCTTATTGGACCACAGTTTGACTCTTAATTGAAATTGCACTATAATTACACCTTAAGTCCCAATGGACACTTGTCTGTCTCATAAAACCAGCACAACATATTGGAACAATCTGTTCTCAAGTGATACAGAGCAGGCTCCAAGGAGTAACTGCCTCTCATCTCTGCTGGTGGTGGTGGCTCTTCCAGGACAGCATGGCTAGAGCTGCTGTTGAAGGAGGTGTACACCTGGGTTTTAGAGAGGTCAATGGGGTTGTGGCTGGTTTCAAGGGAGTTGGCTCCTCCCTTTAGCTGACCATCCAAAACATTCCCATGAAGTAGAAGCAAAACCCCAGGGTCATTGGAAAAACTTCCCTGAGATCTTGCAGCAAGAGGAAGTTGCATCCATGGAAATCGTGTGCTCCTTCAAGTCTGCTGTGACATTAGCACAGGTCTGTAGAGCAGTGTACATGGGTTGTGCCAGTACACCCTGACATTGGCTTCAGGACTGGAATCTTTGTCCTGGCTGTATTTCAACCCTGTAATAGGAAAAGCATCAGCTCCACTGCCCTCTCCCTTGCAAAGGCATCCTGAAGAACAGAAGAAGGCTGTTACGTGTTTGGCTAAGTTCCTGATCTGGGCAATTAGAATACCAGGAGCATGAGGACATAAACGTGCTGCTTGGTTTAACATGTTTACTTTTGTTTCCTGTAGTTCTGATGCTTTCCTGATTGAAAGAAAATGCAGTTTACACCAAAAGGCTCAGTGAACTTTGTTCCATAGAATATAATGATATTTATGTGGAGGCTCACTTGCATTTGTGCCCTGTACCTTAATGCTCTGCCTAGGAAAAGGGGTGCAGAAGGGTTTTGTAACACTGGCTGCAGACCCTGTCAGCAGGGAGTGGAAGGAGCCTGGCTGATTTTGAAGGTCAGGTGTGAGTAGGATACTGCTTTCTACCCCCTAAGATGACTAAGATGAGTAAAAAAATAGCTTCTCTGTGCAGCTGAAATGATATCTGAAAAACAATGATACAGAAAACAAATGCTATAGCATCAAGCCAGTTCTGCAGTATAGTGCTGAAATAAGTTATTTGGCACGTGATGCATGTGAAAACTAAGGGCAATTATTCCTTCCTGAACTCTGTCCAAACTACCTTTAATGGTCTTAAGTAATGGAAAATCTGTCACTTTCCTGGACTCCTCCTTGCTCTAGGAGCCATTTCTTCTTATCAGTCTTTGTTCACTTTCTTTTGGTCAGATTCATGCAGTTGTGCCTGCTCTGGCCCTTCTTTCTCTCAGATTCCTTCTCTTTGCTTTATACCTGCCTATGAGAGCTGCACAAATAGTCTGTAGCTCTAGGAAAGTTACCTGTCCCAGGAGGAATTTCCCAGTGCTGGAGACGAGTTATCCATCATGATAAAAATGCCTTATGGAGACAAGGTGAAGTGTGGAGTCTTGGGGACTTGCCTGAAAAGTTGGGTAATTGGTTGCATATGAGGCTGGTTAATCACTGTTGTCGACTTGTGTGTTGAGTGTACAAAAGGAGGGTCTTGTGGTGGCTTGGGACTGTCTGGAGGGGATGTGTAGTGTTGCAGAGCAGTTAGGAAGATGCTGTTACAAGATCAACATGGCTAAATGGCTAAAGCTGGTTAAATCCTAGGAACACAGTGTAAAGACTTTGTGCAAATCATGTCCCAAAACAAGTGCATGCATTCAAGATGGCACAGGACTGACAGACTTAGGTAGATGTCTGCCATTGGTGTTAATTCGGGGGGAGTGTGAAGGAACTATGATGACCCCACTTCAAGTGGGTGCCTAAAACCAGGCAGAAGAACCAGGGCCTTGATTTCTCAGCATGGCTACTTTTGGCCTTTAGCTCTGTGCCTTGCTGTTTTATCTGTAAATTGGGGATAATGCTGCCTTACCCTCACAGGAGCTTGTTGAATTTAGTGTTTGTGGAGCACTGAGACTGAGCAGTACTGAGCAGGACAAATTAATGGAAGTGAAAGTAACAGCACTGTGCAGACAGTGGGGCTTAGGAGGCCATGCGGAGCAATGGAGGTGGAAGAAAATAGTGAGAAGCTGTTAAATGAGTCCAGCCCTTCCTCTGTGCTCACGTCTGTGAGCAAAAATAGTCCATGGCCTGTATTTTAACACTGGCTACACTGGAAGTTTTTCTCTGCAGTTGTAACAGTTGTTTTGGCTTTTCTTGTTCATTATAGCTCAAGTGGGGATGAGTGTATAAATTCTGTGCGATGAAGCATATGAGGATGCTGGGGAGATGGGAGACACAGCTGATGCTCTCCGCATGCTGACTGCTCCAGGCATATTTCCCCTTCAGCTGGGCTGCAATGGGTCAAGCTAGCTGGGTGAACATAGGGACAAAGTGACAAAGAGTAAATCACTTCCTAAGAAATGGCAAGCCCAGAATGATGGATGTTATCTCTCTCCAGTGAACTTGTGGAGCCTGGTGGCAAACTGCTGTTTTGTCTATTGATGGAAATAGTTTCCCTGATAAACTATTTGCAATTACTTGGTAATCAGCGTGGCTATTAACAACTGGCTTCTCAGCTCAGCAGGAAGACTTTGGGCTTCGGATTTGCTAATCAGAGAATCAGTCACTGCTGCTGTTTGCGCTTGCAGTGTGAAATACAGCATGCTTACAGCTGAGGGCAAAATTACTATGCGGGGCACTCCAGATCCCAGCAGCATCCTATCCACCCTCCTGTCTATGAAGAGTGGTCTGCGTACACCCCTCAAGTGAAACAAGCAGAGGTTTGTCCCTCCCCCCTTCCCAGCTGGGGACCATTTACATTTGGGATTGTCCACGAGCCTGGGGAACGCAGCACTCTGCTCCCACAGCAGGTGGGTACTGAACTCTTCTGCATGCAGTTTGAAAGGTCCAGGTAAACCTTTCCCATCCAGGTGATTAATTTTTCTTGAATTTTCATGTCTCTACAGAGAAGAGAAGGGAGTTCAGGGTTTTCAGTAGTTAAGAAAAACCTGTAGCAAACAACTGCGGAATCACACTCAAACTTGCACACCACTTTGCCTAGGAGCTCCCTGTGAGGGCCAGCGAATGAAAACTGTGAACTTTCTAAGACAAGATATTTGTAAGCTGTGCATTCCCAAGGAAAGCAAAGATGGCTTTTCCAAATGTGAGTGATTTAAATGCCTTGTCTGATTAGCCACAAACTTCCGCTACAAAAGAATTTGGCAAGAGACCACACAGGATAAACTTCAGGCAGAAATCATCTACTGGGAGGAGAGGTCTCAAAACAGGACTTCTGGTGGGAAAGAGAGTTAAAATTGTAACAGGATAGCGACTGCTCTTCCAGTGCAACCACTCCATAACTTAACTGACAGGCAGGAATAATTCCCTCTGCCTTGGTCACTGCATTGGGTAGAGGTGCCAAAGGCTGACCAATGTTTAGGGCAACAGCCATACAGAAATCCCTCTCCTCTAAATTGACATCACCCACAGACTGGCTTCCTTCAAGGACACTCAGGTGATATTGAAGACCATAGGAACAGGAAAACAACACATGTTAAGAAATTTTTATCACTTCTTGGGGTATGGAGCCAGGCATTTTTCCTTTGTCAGAAGCATTGCAAGTGTTTCAATGACAGATTTACTCAATTCAGCTCTTGTTCAATGAAAATAAACCTACATAGTTGTGAAGCTAGTGTCTATTGTAGACTATGAATTCATACGGAAGATGAGGAATAAATCCCATTTGCTCCTGGCTATGTGCATTTTCTAAGAGAAATCAACATTGTTAATCCTGCACATTTGCTAATATGAGTAAGCCATCTGGAACTCAGTTTTCTCTTCAAAATCATTTAACAGTTGGACTTGAAGAGATTAAACGTCCTTTCCAACCAAAGCGATTCTTTGATTCTGTGATTTTCAAAAAACAAAACAAAAATGATGCAGTTGTTGTCTTCTCTTTATTCCCCTTCTGAGTTTTGAGCAAATTTGTCTGGGTCAAATTTTCTAGCTTTTTTTATTCACCAAAATGGCTGGAAACATGGAAAAAAACTCGGTTCCCTGTAGTGTGACCAGCACCCAGACTGGTGTCCAGTGCCCATGACCACATCCATGCAGCATCATGGTCCAAGTTTGCACTGATGCAAACCCATCTCATCTTTCCCCTCTGGAGTGTCCTTGCTGCTTGGCTGCCCCCATGCTAATGCTGCCTGGTGGGAGGCAGCAGGCGAGGAGGTCAGGTAGGAGCTGCTCAGGTGCTTTCATATGTTTTCTTTCAGTAAGTAGTGAGGCTAAAAAAAAATCCAAGATTCCCATTTCCTTTTCTTAATACTTACTCTGAATAAAAAGTCATGCGTGTTGAAGAGGTAGGATGAAAATCACAAGACTTGGCAACGCCAAGGTAATTTCTTCTCAAATTTGGCCTGTGCATCAGGTTTTTGAAGAATAGCTTTTATCAGTCTTCCCAAGAGAGTACTTCTGAACAAATAAATGTTTTTCCACTGATGTTTACAATCAGAAGGGGCAGCCAGAAAATTTGAAACCAGTGAAAAATAAATTGGTCTTTGCCAACAGGGAAGTAGAAGAAAATAAACAGTATCTGTTATGGAAATATCTTTTATTTGAAAGGTGCTGTCCAGTCCAGACTCTCAAAGACTATTAGCACCAGTGTTAAGGACTCCTGGCTTATACCTTTGATTTATGTTTCAACTTGTTCACATGCATCTAAGCGTTGAGAAATGGCCAGTTTCGCAAACAAAGCCTTTTACTCATAGCTATACAGGGTTCATATTGCAGTTTTGTGTACAGATAATTACTTTGTGTATCTTGATATTATCGTTTTTCATGTTTGCTAATAGTTGTAATTGTTTGACAACAATTAGTGTCTTTCTGGGTCCTTTACCTCTACCGTAGGCTGTTGCTTTCTCTGTAACCACAACTGATTCAGCAAAGCATTTATATTCTGATTTTGAGCATAAGAGACCAGTTATTGACTCCAGGGGTCTGCCTTAAAGTTTAACTTTGAGTAGGTCTGTGTCGTTTACTGGATCATGGCCTAATGAGGAAATGATCTCCAACACAAGCAGTCCTGAATAATTAATGTATCATTTGGAGATTAAAAAAATGAAGAGTGAATTATTCCAGTTATATATTTGAGGCTGCAGCTCAGCAATGCTGGTGCCTGTAGCTGTCTGAGGTAAGAAGTTCAGCTCCCTGCAGGATCAACTCTGTGTACAAGTGTTTGCTGGTTGGGCAGTCTATTGGAAGTATGGTTGTGAGAACTTCTTCTTAGACTTGGACCCTGTCCTAGAAAGATTCATGAGGACAACAAGGAGGCATTAATCTCAGTGAACAGAGTCTGGTAAAACTAGATCGGGCTCCTCGTTAGCTATTCTGTTCACTGTTCAGCCCAATGGCGTTCAACATGTGCAATATCAACTTGTGATTCCAACAGGCATTTGTGGTGTTATAAGAGTGCCACTTACATCCAAGTTACCTTACAAACATTACTAGCAGACAAGATCTTTGAGGTATAGGGAGCTTGTTTTTACAGACTGTGAATTTGTTTCTCTCTGCATAATTCAGGACAGAGGAGATAATTTCAGCCTTGTTGCAATGAAAAGGATGCCATTTTGCATTATTTGCAATTGTTTGTTGTTTTTTACTTGTTTTATTTGGATAAAACTTACCAAGATGATGTGGAAAACTCAGGTGTCTCATCACTGCTAAGTCATGGGTCCACATTTTTAAGGGCATTTTAAGATGTACATTTAATGTCCCTCATGTTGTGTGAGGCAAAATCCCTTTTCATGTCAGTCAAAGTATAGGATGTTACATCTTTAAATCTTGTTTTAGGGGTGCTATGTAGCTCTCATTATTCCCTTCTGGTGCCCTGATAAATAGTGGTAACCTCAGCAAGGCAGGATGCAGACAAACCATGGGGTGCTCAAGCAACAGATAGAGATATACTCCCAACAGGAACGGCTTTTGATCAGTGGGCAAGAACTGACCATGAGCTCTTGGACTGCTTATTGACATGGTATCAGTTCAGGAGCTCATTAATGGCCTGTGGATAACAGGGCTCTTACAGCACTGGTGTAAGGCATGTCTCTCTCCCTGCCAGTTTCCCTGCAGAAAACAGCTGCAGGGCCAGTGCTCTATATAGTGGAAGAGGTAGCTGGTAAGCTAGGACAGGCTCCCTTGTGCTCAAAGGGTCTCCAGAGCACACTGTAGTGTCCCCAGCCAGAGCTCCCATCAGCCAGTGTGCAGAGAAAGGGTATCCCGTGTGACTATGGTGCTGAAAGGAGATGGTAAATCCTTTGGAGCAGAGGGGAACTCTGGTTTAGAAGTAAATACAGAAAGACCCTCCTACCTTACTATATGCACTTCACACTTTACCAGAGAGGAACACATTTAATTTAAAAGCAATAGGCATCTGTTCAAAGAACCCCCCTTCCCCAGTCTGTTGAGTTTCCATAACTGCAGTCAATGTATGCTGCCTTCCTGCCTATAGGAAAGGAAAAGGACGGTGAGAAGGGGAGATAGCTGGACTCTCTCCTGCTTTCTGATTGCCTCTTGCAAATGCAGTGTTGGACTTTGTCAGTGGGGAGGAGGGTAGTTCTGGGAGCACAGCAACCCATCAGAAAATCCTGTCAGAAGTTTTCCACCAAAACTCATCAAGTTTCCCCACCAGTCTGTAGGAGGGTCTGGCAGACAGGTAACAGAGATGATTCCTAGCTCAAAGGTTGTAACACTGGCAAATAGAAATTTTGAAGTTAATCAGAGCATCTTGGTTTATGACCCAAACATGGACTTCAAATGCATGTAAAAATCATAAAAACCTCCCTTTGTTGCTGGCAATGATTCCTCAACTGCTTTAGAAATGTCTCTACTCCTCATACTTATCTACTGTATCTTGGATAAGACTTCTGTCTTATCACCTTGCCTTACATGGTGTGCAAGCAGGAGAGCTGCATCGTCAGGAAAGAACTATTATTTTTTTCCTTCTAAGGACATGGGAGACATTTAAGTGCATCTTTGTGTCTTGTGGCTGAGCACTCAAGAAAGTGATTAGGCACTTAATTAGGAGATTAACTTTCATTGCAAAGCAATACATGCCTGTGTATTTTTCACTGGCTGGCTTGATAAGATGGTTTCATTTATTCTATAAACCTGAGCTCCTTGTTGTTTGTGTGTGGCAGTGTTAATCAAGTGTGTTATACAGAATAGTTTTGACTGAGCTTTCTGCTCTGTGCTATCTAAGGAGAATATTTGGGTAGCATTAAGTACAGTTTAAGCTCAGTTTGTGCTCACTGTGTGCCATAACCTGATCAGACATGTTCATCAACTATCCAGCACTCTGAGAACATCACCGTAAATGAAAGGAGTTTTGCGTAACTCTGAAAGGTATTTAGTTTGGTAACACCCTAGCCACCAAATTCTCAGCTCTTCTCCTATGTCTGCATGATTCTCTGTCATGCTGAGCTGTGGATAGTATTGGGAGAGAAACTACTTCAGCAGACCAATCTGCAGAATGACCATTGGTTATATAAGAAGGGCAGATATGAACTGCTTCCAAATTCTGTATCCTTTCTTCACAGCTAAAAGTCTGTGAATGGTCTCCCTGTCCTCTCCAGGAGTATTATAGGAATCTCTCCTACTGACCAGCAGCTGAAGATCATTCTGTAGAGCCAGAAGTTGGGATACTGACAGCCTTGACTAGTACAGGTTTATTGGACTAGCCATATAAAAATACTCTGGAAATTCCTTTCGACAAGAAAGTTTTGTGGTCTAGATTTTGCTGACAGAATATTCAGAACTCTTGGTCAGCTGGGAAATGATTAAGATTTTTTAAAGGTGTTTTTTTTATTGGTTGCTCACAAATGAAATACAGATGCAAGACTGCTTGAGCTATAAATCTGGCCTCAATTATTCCTAACATTTCAACATCATACTGTGCAAAACGGCCTCCACTTAAGTAATTTCCAAATGACTGAACTTCACATTTTTCTTCTGTTATTGCCATCAACCTCACCAGATGTCATAATCAAGGACGAGCCACTAACGAGAAGCTGCTGGTAAATTTGGCATGTCTCAGTCACTTCCATGTGAATACCTGGAGAACAGACTGAGCATCTACAACTGCCAATGTGAATCAAAAACAAAACTAAGAATGATAGCACGGATGTTATCTGCTCTTTCAAAATATTCTGTATAATCAAAATAAATAGCCCTGTCAGTGTACAGAAAGGCAAAAACCTGACTCATGAACAAGGTGAACCTTTCCAGTCTTGTGGTTCCACAATTACACACTCAACTAGAGCTGGAGACACAGTCGTCTTCTGCACTGAACTCAGAATGCTGAGCAGTGACTATTTTATAACCAACATAAGTTTGTTATTTTAAGATATTATTCATACAACTCAGGTACACCATTGGCTGGTATAAAGTTACAAATATCTTGCTGCTCCATTAGATCTCTTTTAAGATTATATGTATCAAGAAGGCAAAGAAACATCAATTTAGATTGTTCTCTTGCTGCAAATGGTACAGTCACTGGCTGTGTCTTTCCATTGTTAACTCTTTCTTCTTATACAGAGCAGGAATTTCAAGATATTTACATGGCTTAACACATGTGTTTACATATCTCCTCACCCAGACAGATTTTCTCACTGATTGAATCTGTGAAAACCAATGGAGAGAGAGGACGAAAATGGAGAAAAAAAAATGTGTGCAACGTATTTCTCTTGATGCATGTTTTCATCCCAGGTGCTCTTGCAATAGAGATGATGTCTGAGAGCATTTTGGACACGATGAACTGTGACCTTCAGTGAACAATGGCTCATCCCCAAAACGCAGAGCTAAACTTTCTCAGACTAAGAATTTTCCTCAGCCTCCCTCCAGTGTGCAAGTTCCCTTTACGTGGATCTTCATAAAGGAACAAGCCAAGATCCAGGTCTGAACACCCAAATATCTTGGCAAAAATATAACTCCAGGGACCCTTGTGGTTGCTCTTTATGATTGTATGGAGAAGTGGTTGTAAAGCTGAAACCTGTTTGCAAAGAGTTTGTTGAATCAGAAGCTAAGTTACTGTCTGGTCCCTTTGTGCAGCTTTCCCATTTTGCTCTTTTGGAAGTTCTTGCACATGGGAAGATTTACATTGTTGATGGGGAGTGATTTTTGAGCCTGTGGCCAACATACATTTAGCCAAGAAATAGATTTTGTTTTGCTGCTCTACTTTGAAGCAAAAGTAAGTGTTAAAGTCAAGTAAGGTCATGTAGTCAGTGTTCAGAAATCATGCTATGTGCCCCAAATTACCAGGCACAAAGCCTAAGCAGTAAGTTACTTACACTGGGTAGACATGTGTTAAGAACAGTTTGGGAATCACCTGGTACTCCGGTTCCTTGGGAAAAGTTATGTTTGATTCTATTAAATGAAAAGAGGGATAAATCCCCATGATCTGCCTAGAGTAAATTTGTAAACAGAGGAGGTGGAAAAAATATGTTGAAAACTTGTTCACCAGTTCTAATTATTTAACTAATACAGTATGGATACTTCAGTAGTGGAGAGGATGATGGGACATGTGTTTTAGAGAAGGCTAACCTTCTCGACCTCTAGGATGATTTTCTGTGACAATTTGGTTAATTATAGGAACCACATGAAAAAAGGCACATAAACTTCATCCTGTTCTGTTTAAAACTTTCCCCAGAGCATAAGTCCTTCTTTAGAGGTTGCCCTCTGATATGTAACACACCCCGTGTTGTTTTACTAAGCTATGACTCTGTAATAAGTGTTTGAAATTTACAGCTTCAGTTAGTCATAGACTTGAGAAGTGTTTATTTTTTCTCAGTTGTTCTTGCTATGTGATGAACGTAACTCAGTGAGTACTCTCAGACTCTACCCCTGGACTCTGGCAGCCTTGTTCTTTCCAAGAAACAGCACATCAGCTACAGCACACCGGTAATATGAGTGAGGTCCTTCTGCCTATTACAGAATAATAATTTGCAGACAGAGGAGAGACTAGAGCCAAAGTCACACAAGGTCATTTCTGGCTGAACTGAAAATAAAGCCCATATTTTAAAGGCAACTTAGGAAAATTGCAGCCACTTATCCATATAGGTTTACAGAAAGAGACTGCCTGCCTATTTGAATGTGGTGGTTGCAAAATGGGGGGTTCCTTTTCCATAAGTAACTCATTTGTTTTGGTGAGTTAAAGTTCCCTATTTGAACAAAGGTCTGTGACTGCTGGCAGTGTTTGTGATTAGTACCACGTTTCAAACAGCTCAGTGTTTCTTGTAGGCACAATGGGAGCTGCTGTGCATGAGGGATTCTGGATCTTCTTCTGGAGACTTTAGAAGTATTTGTTAGTCTTTTAAGAAATACTGGATGTGCTTTATGGGGAAAGGAAAAGCCACCATTAATGCAAGATGTATGTTCAGTAAATGACTAATACAGCAATTAATCCAATTAAAACTACGCTTCTGTTCACCAAGACTGATTAGCAAGCGTTTACTGCAAAGTATTTGATTGATTTAGTACTTCCATCATGTTCTAAACAATAGCTGGGTAATATGTATGTAAAGATTTGTTTCAAAAAGTCTCTGTATCCTTTTGCTGTGTAGAAAACCTAAGGCGCTGTGCCCTTACCTCCTGCTGCTCCTGGTGAGCACCCCTCTTGTGCACGGCAGCCGCAGGATGGGCTCCCCCAGTTCCTGCCCGGGGCAGTTGTGGCTGCTCCCACGCAGACCAGCAAGGTGGCAGGGCTGTGCCATGCTGGGGGCTGCAGACCCAGCAGCTCTGCCTATACGCTGCACAGCTTCTGCTCTAAGAGCCATTTTTCAGTTGCTGGTATCTTTGCCAACATCTTGCTGCTCGAGCTGAAGATTTTTTATGTTGGTGCGTGCTTCAGCCCAATGTATACATTTTTCTTAATTGAATAAAAATAATATGAGTTTGATTTTATTTTTTTAGGTAGTTAGGGGAAGTTTGCAGCTCTACCTGTGTCCAAGGGTCACAGGTCACTGGTTCATTTTTACCAGCATTAGCTGGGAGGTATTTTATTCTCCTTTTTTTTTTGTTTTTCCTTTGATATTCTCAGTCTGGGCTGGATCTTCTCATTGGTGAGTCGGACTCTTTTCTGTCTGTCTCTCTATACTTTACAGGCTTCCTTCATAGCCCCTGGAGGCTGGCAGGGCTGTCAGACAGAGTGGAGGGCTGAGGCAGAAGTGTTTGAATTCCCCTGTCAGTCAGAATTGCTCTCACAAGGAGACCTGGGTGCGGGGGCTCTGCTTCTAATGCATCTGCAACTAGCATGCCCAATGTGTGAACATTGCTCAGAGGTGACCAGTACCCCAGTCCTCAGCTGCAATAACTACTGATGGTGTGGACAAGGCCCTTGAGAGTGTTTTCAGCCTTTGCCATAGACACGTCCAGATTTGATGGTCTGTGTCTAGCAATGTTCTCGCAAGGAGTAAGGATGGAAATACATCCTGACCTTTTTTCAGTCTGCAAAACACTGTGGGAGAGCTGTTCTAGACCTACTTAAGGTAGTAGTCACTGTGTTTGTCAAGATGACCCAAGAGGCATCAGATCTGCTGATGCCTTTGCCTGTGGCTAAGCTGATACAAAGCACCATGCGCATGGGTGGGTCCTTTCCATAGACTCCATCCAGTATCTCCCTACACTGGCACCATGCAGGTTTTCATCAAGGGTAAAGCAAGCATCAGGTAACCTTTAGGCCCTTTTAGAATTGGAGTGAGTGGGCTGTGAGCATGAGCCCCTGAAAATGCCATGGAGGCTTCATGTATTTCCTGTGTGTCAGACTCTCTACTCTGTACAGCCTCCAGACCTCATCTGCCCTTGTAGTGACATCAGGCAGAAAAAATGACCAGGGCATTTTTACTGCAGTGGCTCCACCATGTTTCCTGTAAGAGGCTTGAAACTGCCTGCTTGGGGTTTGGCAGCAGCCTGCACTGGCAACTACTGGCCACACAGGTTATGGGATATATGAACCTGGGTCATGGGATCTACCAGGAATTCAGGGCTCTGGGAGTATTCTCACAGGCTGTATTTCAGTGTAAATTCTTTCCCTCTGAAAATATTACTTTTTCAGGGCTTTACTGGATAGCAAACATGACCCTTAGGAGGTGGAAGCTGCGTCAGGCTTGCTGCTTGGGTTAAAATATAAAGCTTTCCTATTCCCCCCAAATCACTTGGTACTCAGCTGGGGGTGCTGTAGGGAGGATGCACTCCCCTTGCCCAGGAGTTAAATAGGATTTCTCTTCATTCAGCAGAATGGAAACAAAACGTAGAGAATGATGCATTAGGGACTTATATGCTGTTGTGCAAACAATTGCTTGGCATCAGAGCAAAGTTAAGTAACCCCACTAGCTCTCATTCACAATTGGCAAGCAAGCAGGAGGGTCAGGTTCATTACATGGGGGATTCTGCTCAAGTGCAGGCTCCAGTCCAGCACGGAGATGTCAAGAAAGAGTGAAGGCAATGTAATCAGCTCTGAGTGTGAAAGTTACAGTCTAGTAGAAGAGGGAGCTCATAACATCCTGCAATGAGTGAAGTGAGACTGCAGCTGAAATAAGGAGTAAATCACAGCTGGAAGATTTTCTGGCTTTTGAGGTTTTATGAACCTTGCAGACTATTTTATGGGTTCACAGATCTAGCTGAATCTGTGGACCATTTTTTTTGTAGTTTAAACTTGTTGCTTTCCAGGGCCATCCAGGTTAACAATAAAAATGATGTCAAGCAATGAATTAAAGCTGAATCTGTTCTGCAAAGAGTAGAACATCCCACCAGATTCAGCTGAGCTCTAGAAAATGCATGCACTACCTTTATTCACTGGATGATGTGTTGGCTTCTCTTGTTGGCTGTGATTTGTTTCTAGTCTCATTCATATTTCCAGTAACTTTCACTCTTTTCTGTGATTTTTTTTTTTTACTTCTGTTTCCTAAAGAAACAGAGGTTATGAAATTAATCTATTTGTACATGTATGAGTTTCTTTTGATCTCTCCCATCCAGTATTTTTACTGTGGCAACTAATTTCATCCAAATTTGCCAGAAAGGCACAATTCTCAAAGGTAATTTTGTTCCAATATATTTTGTGAAAATAAGTGCCTGAAGAGAGGGGCAAGACCTCGTTAATGTTTCGAGCAAGGGGCAAAACTTCAGGGAGCTGAACTCATTAGACATTATAAACTTACCCCCCACCAAAAAAAAAAAAAGAGGAGGGACAGGGCTCAGGAGAAACACACCATGCTGCAACTTCAGGAAAGCTTGCAACTACCGTGAGACTGAAATCCTTAGGAAACTGTGTTTCCTAAGGAACACTCTGGGTTTCTGCTTTGCTGAATGTCTCTGTAAAGCAGTATGCAACCTATAACATCGGAGAACAAATCAAACTGACAGTCCAAGCAGCAGTGAAAATAGATCAGTCTCTTTGTTGTTCCATGGCTAGCCATGAAAGAAATGTGGAGCTTGTTTCACAAATTGATCCATCCCAAATTATCAGCAGGCCTGTGACCACTCTGCATTCTTGGTTTTTAATGGTAGTTACTGAAGCCAAACAGGACCAGCCCAAGTCCGTTACTTCATCTCTGCCTGGATGGAAATGTCACTGTGGTCTGATTGTGCTCCTAGAAATATCAGACTTGGCTTTACATTGGAGGATGCTGGATCTGGAGGCAACATTTTGTGAGTTGATCCCACCACTTTTGGGATGAACTCCCTTTGGAGTCCACTGCTTGCTCTGGACTCTAAAAGACAGGTATATGTGAAAGGAACAGTGATGTGCATATTTTGGAGTTAGCTCTGGATGATGTTTTCATGTCCAAATTTCCACACAATCCCTGTGATTTCAATAGTACGTTTAGGAAGGAAGAGAAAAAAGTAAAAGATGTAAATATTTAAAAAAGGGCGCGGGGGGAGTGGTTCCCTTCTTGCCAACATATCCACCCTGCACAAGCTGTCAGATATTCCAGGGGTACGAGTGAGTGTTCCTCCTTCAATCCCTAAAACGCATCTTTGCTTGCTGACAAGGAAGTACAGCAGCTGGGCTGTGGCAGTAAGTGGTGTATTTTCCCCAGCTTCTCTTGAAAGATCATCCTGAGTTTTTCATCCCTTAAACTCCTACTTTTCTGACAAACACTATCTCATGGTCATACACCAATACTGCTACCAGGTAAGTACTTTCATGACCAAAACCCAGATGCCTAAATGTGTGTTTAGTGAAAGTAACTTCAGAGGTTTTCCACCATACCTTTTCCTGCATTGGGGTCCAGCATCTGTCTCACTGGAATGGGGATCACCTCCCATGTGCAGTTGTTTGGGAGAATACGATTGCTTTGGGAAATGCACAGAGATGCCATATATAGGCTCTGCCCTCCTATATGCTGCTATAAAGTGGTGCATGCAGCCAGTCACTGGGGCTTCATAAATGGGTGTCTGACCAGCTTGTAAAAACTGACTTAGCTGTTTATGTAGCTGTTGGAGGCGCTCACCCAAGGCCATGGTGCTATGCAGGGCCCTGCCCAGAGCAACACCCTGCCTGCATTAATTTGCAGCCTGAACAGAAACACTCTCGGGAGAGGGAACAGCAGTCCCTGTTTCTCTTTGGCCTTGAACCGGTTCCCTAGTACATGGTGTCCTGGTTTCATTGGGATTTTGTTTCAGTTTGTGGCCAGCCATCGTGATCAAGGCCTTTAGCAGTTAAATGCAGGGCAGCTGACCCAAGCTGGCCCACAGGTGTATTCTATAACATTAACATCAAGCTCAGTATAAAAGGAAGGGCTTGCTGGGGAGAGGTGGGGTTGTTTTTGCTCTCTTCTTTTCTAGCGTCACTCTTTCTCATTGACAACAATTGGTATTCCTGGAACCTGCTGCAACTCTGTAGCTAAGTATACTTTTGTGCATTTTTGTGTTATCATTGATACTGATTATTTTATTCAATCTGTTCAATTTTAACCCATGAGTCTCTCTCTTTTTCCCAATTTCCTTCCTCGGTTGGGGAAGGGACATTGGGTGAGAGAAAAACTGTTATTGTTTAGCCCCATGGCTAGCTGAAAAATTCAGCAGCTCAGGAAAGCCTGTGTTGCAGTGTCAAGGCTGCTCCATCTCATGGGAGTTAGAAATGAAGCCCTCTCCTTTCCAGAGCTGTTGTTTGCAGTGTTTTACAAATCAAAAGTGCTAAGCCGAATGCTGAAGCATTTTGTTTTACCAACTACGAGGTCTGACTTAGAGTGTCCCTGGCTGTAAATGGTCCCTGGTACTCTCTAACCATCCATCAGCTGGTGTGGGGCCAGGGGTGTTCTGTCCTGATGCCTTCAGAGTCATCTTTGTGTGACCCAGTGCCAAAGGTGCTCCAGGCTGTGGTATGTTGTGGCCACATGGCTTTTGCCTTCGGACAGAGGCTGAATCTAGCCCCAAAAACCATAGCAGGGAAAATAGCTTGGGTTTTGGTATGAGTTGATTACTGAGTGAGCCTCCCAGATCCTGGGTGTACAGGGGCATCCCCCATGGCACTTATTTCCCCATCTGGCTAAGGAAAGATGGTAGGTAAGCAGTGTTGCAAGCGTAGGTTGTGACTGTGTGCTGTTCTAGACAAAATTGCAAAGACCAGCTGTCAAATGAGTAAGACCAGCAAGGGAGGGTTTTGCTGCTTCATTGCCTAGGCCATTTCGGGGGAGGGAGAGAGGAGTGAAGCTGGGCTTGATCCATCGCAGGCTACCTGCATTCCTTCTCCAGGGCGGGTGCTTCACAGCACAATTCCCTTATGCTCTTTTATCAGCAATGGAAGGTGTTTTATTACTGGATTGCTGCTGGCTGCTCACCAAGCACCTCTGAGACAGGAATCTTCAAGCAAGCTAAATTAAAGAGTGCTTGAGTACATACAGGGGAAGGAAAAACAAACTGTCAGGAACTGAATCCAGAACTCCTGACATTCAGAGTTGCCTGGATGACAGCAGCCTTTTTCCCCCTCCCATAATCAAGTGCCCCTCTTGCAGATGAAACCTGGGTTTCCAGAGCTGACCAAAGGAGTTAGGCACCCAGCTTCTTTAGACTGAGACACTTAATGTCAGAATTCAGGATTTCTGGGACTTCCTCTGTGTCGCTAGTTCTTTGTATGCTCTTGGGCACATCAGTTAACTTGCGTTAAGTATCCTACTCCATGCTGTAATCCCCCCTCACAGCTCAGTGATGCTGAAGACTGAAGAGAAGATATGCTGTTGTTCAAGCTTGGATGTGACAAATTGCATAGGCCAGAGCAGTGTTATTGCTGCAGGCATTAAGGTATCTTCTGTTATGGTAAAGCCATGGGAGCTCTGTTTCGGGCCCCACCTTCAAATCACAGGGTTGTGCTAGCACAGCAGCCATGCACAGGCTCTGCCATGTTTGCCACATGAGGTCCCCAAGGGCAGCTGGGGTAAGATGCTGGGAGAGCCCCAGGGTCCCCGTGGGTCACATCACTTGCAGACCAGCCCCGTAGACAGCCTGCAGCAGGGCAGGGGCTGCCTTCTCTCAAGCACTGTTTTTTGAAGCAGCCCCTAACATGAACATAATATAGAGATTTTGCTTTGTGGGAATTGTAATCTATGGTTTCCGCTTTCCTTTGGGATGAGAATGTATGGACCTGGCAAGGAAGTGGCTGATTTGGCAGCTCCGCAAGCCTTGGCTGTGAATGGAAACAGATTGCGTCGTTTGCATCGGGGCTTGGGCTGGGAAGGGACTGGGTCTGACCATGTACCAGGGGTCTGGGAGTGTGGCAGGGCAAACAGGCGTTAATGTGTGGGATACCTGTAGAACTGCAGAGACTCAGACATCTTTTATTCTGCCTGTTGTAACCAAACCAGAGCTTACATTTATCCTCTTATGGGAAGGGATGCTGAGTTGAGTTCCCTCAAGCCATTGCTTTGCCTCATCTCATTCTATGTGCTGTGGAGCTGGTACCTGCCAGAAGCAGGTCTGGGTGTATCTGAGTGTAGTCCTGTCAGGGGAATCCTACCCTCCACCCGAAAATGTCCTGCCTCCAGGCATTGTCTAACTCCAAGCTTTTGAGACAGTTATTTAAATACTTGTGGCTTTGAATCGCTTGTTCTCGATAACCCCCAGTGACCTTCTTTGGTAAACCAGCCCTGATTTTGACCCACATCTTTGAACCGCAAGAAACACCAGCTGACAACTGTCTGCAGCATGCAAGTAGCCTGGAAGTGGGACACACCCATGGCTGTGGGTGGCTTGTCTAGCTGCTTTTCCCTCCTGGAGGGACAAGACCCTTCTGCTGGTCATGGGGGTCCTGCGGCTCTGATGGCTGAAGGGTGATGTATTGCTGGAGTGCAGGTAGGAATTTTGTGAATGTTGGCTATCAGGCTTTCTGTGCATTTGGTAAGCAACATAATACCACAGGGTAAATATCTGGGGACAACATCTATCGTCACGACAAACCCTCTCTGAACTCCCCCAGGCCCATGCTCTCTGTGAGCAGCACTGGGCTCCTATTACGATTCAAGTCCATGCTCAGCCCCTGATCTGTTTTCAATTTGCTGATAATGATGTCGTTTATTTCTTGGTCCAGGTGCAATTGCAAATCAAGTTGGCTTCCTGCAATCGTCTTGCTCTCTCTTTTCCTTCGGCGATACACTCGTCTGAGCAGCATTTTCATCTCACTTGTATACCTGCAAGTTCAGTGAAGGAGCGTTATGGACCAGAAGGGATGATTTTTGTTTCTTTCAAGACAGCTTCCCAATTCCCCGGTAATATGGTTGATTACGGTGTTTGCAGTGTGCCAAGTCTGGATTCTGAACAGAGCAGGCAGCACTAGGATTGAAAGGCCTTTGGCAGGGGGATTGGAAAAGGCTGCTGGAATTAAGGCAAGAGCGAAGCAAAGGCAGGGGTCATACAGGTTTCCTTAATGCATGCAGCAGTTGAATGAAATCAGGGATTGATCCCCGAGGACTGGGGCTAGAGACTGCATTTGCATTCAAGGGCACCCTTCCTCACCCCAGCTGCAGCAGAGGGGTGCTGTGTCTCACCCTGTTACTTTTTGCAAGGGTTTGAGCCCCTCTGGGTTTTGAGATGCAGTGAATGTGCCTGGTATTTCTGCCCCAAGAATGCTGGGAGTGAGGATGGGTTTAGCAGTGGTGCTGGGCCTGCAGGACATGCCAGGATAGAGGGAGAAACCAGTATTTTCTGCTACATGAAAGCCCGAAACAAATATCCAGATGGCTTTTTGCTGGGCAGTGCATGGAGGAATCCCCCAAGAAAGGGGGCCGAGCTATCTGATTGTCACCTGATACAGAGCAAAAAGGTTGCAATTTTTCTCTAATAACAGCATGTGCTCTATTTCCCCAGATTTACAGAACCTTGCAGCTCTTGCTGTTTCCAAGCTCGGACATAATTTTCTGCTTGCTGCCATTCCTAAGCCTTCACTAGCACTACTGCTTCCAGCACCTGCTCTCCTAGAGCAGATCTTTGTTTCAGGTTATTTTCCCCAAATTAATTTGCTTGCTTTTTCCCCAGTTTGGCTCTTTTCTTGTTCTAGTATGCTCAGAGTGCGTTTAAAAATCTCTCTAAATCCACTTGTGTTTTCTATGTCACCCCTGCTATTGGTAAACACCTCTCAATTAAGTTACATCTGTGAATTTATTTGCTGTTTGTTTTTCTCCCTAAAGGGTGCAGCATTTTTATGGTGACAGAATAAATATATAAAGGCAGATTCCAGGAATGCAGTGGAGACTAACAAACTTTGTAGTATCTCCAGGGCTGGGCAAGAAACCTGGATATCTAGTGATGGCCAATGGGCCTGAATGCGCCAGGGACAAACCATGTCCAAACATTTGAAGACACTCAAATTCCTGTCAGCTGGTTCTTCCAGAGCAGGACTGAATCCAAAAGGATAACATTTTTCTGGAAAGAAACTTTAGCAAAGATCCTTATTATTCAACTAAGAAATGGGCTGCAGAAATGTAAGTGTAACTCACCGTAATAAAGTATCGCAAATATTTTTTCACTCTGCATGTGGCATTGGGAGTCCAACAGCTCTGAGAAGCTTGATATTCAGGGCCAGGCTATGGTATCTTTTGGGCATGGAAGAAAGTGTGCATTCAAGTTCATTTGCATATATGTTACACATTTATCAGTTTTCATCTGCTAAACACATAGTGATTTGATTTGTGCTCAGCAACAAAGGAAGGTGCAGGTGACCGAAGGATGGAATTTTGTCCCTTGTTAAGGTCAATTTAGCCTCTCTTAAGACTGAAGAAGCCAGAGGTGTTGAGTTTTTCTGGGGGCTAATGTTAATATGAAAACTTATGGATTCTTTTTAGTCTTGTAGTGCTGGAAAGGGCCTGCAGAGATCTCCTTCATCACTCTGCACTTAAGCAGGAGGATTATTTCTAGACAACGCTTATGGTTGTTTGCCTGACTTCTTATAAAAAAACCTCCCTAGGTAACCTGCTGAAATGTTTGACTATGCTGATAATCAGAAAGCTTTCTTAATATCCCCTTTAAATCTACCTTGCCTTGAGTAAAACTGATTTTTCTTCTTTTACTCTTAGTGAACACGGAGAGCAATCGATCATCATCTTCCTGACCTTTTAAAAGTGAGAAGATTGCTATTACGTCTCTCCTTAGTCTTCTCTTTTGTAGACTAAACAAATCTACTTCCTTCATCTATTCTTTCTGGGCCATATTTTCTATACCTCGATCATTCTTATTACTGTCCTTTGGACTCTTTCCAGTTCTCTACATCCCTTTTTAATTGTGGTGCTCCAAAATGAATAGAGTATTCCAGAAGAGTGAAATCATTGCTCTTGTGTTATATACACATAACACTTGTGATAATACATCTTAGAAAGAAATTTGTCTTGTTTGCAATGGCATCACACTGTCGACTCACTGAGTTTATGACTTGACCATTTTATGCTGTGCCGTTCCTGTTCAGTCAGTGCAAGCTCTCCTGTTTCTGCACTTGATTTCTTCTTATGATGGTAATACTTGGTACTTGAACTTACCAAATTTCATGTTGTTTAGGACCATCTCTCCAGTTATCAAGGCTGTTTTTTTTATTTTGAGCCTGCTTTTCGAAGGAGTGGCAGCCTCTTTCAATTTATGAGCCTTTGCAGAGTTTATAAGTGAGTTCTTTTGGCTGATATTCAGAAAGCCAGGACAGAGCTCTTTGTTTAGCAGGGACTAGGGAAATGGTTGAGATTTATAACAGGGGAAAAAATGTATATGTTTTTTTTCCTCACCCACTTGTATGTGACCATTTAAGCAGCTTCTGGTTGTGGTGTCCTTTCATTCCTGAATTATTAAAAACATTGGCTTTTTTTCAGCTGTGTGTTGCAGTTGTATACTGGAGGCATCTTGTAAAAGATGTATGAGTGCTCATATCTTAATGCTATTTCCTCAAAGGGTTCTCCTTCCTTTTCTAGTCGCATTTGCAGTAGAGATGTATTGATTTTTCAGGCCCAAAATGAGATCAGTTTTCCATATTGTATTAGGGAAAATACTTACTCTTTATTTGAGAAATTACTGCAAAGGCATTCCCTAGCCATAAGAGAAGAGATTTAGGGACTGTGGTCTGGGATAAAAACTCCATCTAGATCTGCAGCTTTGGTGGTTTTTGTTTTTCTTGCCCACTGAAAGTTCATAGGGAATATCAACCCCAGCAAAAATCCAGTTCCCTGAAATTCACCCTTCTGTGTGTCACTGATTTCTTCTTGTGCAGCCTCCTAGTATCACTTCTTCCTCCTCCTCTTGCTCTCTCTTGGTTCCGTGCTAATACTTCTTCCTAGGCTGTGCATTTATTTAGCAGATGATAATAGAGTTCACAAAAACAGTGGGGAAATGGGAAGATACCTAATGTTGTCAAGTGAAGGAAAAGGGATTTCCTTGTTCTCATCCTTACAAATTCCTTGTTACAAGAAAAGTTGCTCCAGCAGGCTCTGCAAGCATCATGTGCGGCAGACTCCATTCCTGCAGCATATTTCCCTGGCAGTGTGCTGATGGATGCTGCTCCGACAAGCAATTCTAGCAACATCCCTGTCTGTCCAGCTGTCAGAGGACTACTTGAGTATTTTGAGTAGATCAGCTTTAACAGTCTCACCATTTCATCTGTGTAAGGTCATTAGTCCCCAGCTAATTATTGAGACAAACTGTAATCACATCCTGTCTGCTGCACCATAAACCCTTATTTTTACTCACACGTCTGCACTGGAGCCAGTCTGGAGATTTCCCATGATGAGGTGATCAACTGCTGGATCAGATCGTGTGGGGAACAGTCAGCTCTTCAGTACTTCTCAGAGAGGATGTCTTCTCTGAAAGCTACACCCTCCCACCTAGATTTTGTCTGACTATACATAGGAATTGGTGGAGAACGCCCTCTGACCGGGATATCAGTGTAATGTAAGGAACAGACCAACAGTCCCTGTTGGCTTTATTATCTGTGGACCTATTACTGTTTGACCTGGATCATAAGGACCTGTATTTATGGTCTGCAAAGCCTGCTGAAGCCCAGCTTGCTGGCAGCAAGCTCTGGTTTCCCAGCTTTCTGCCATTCCATGGCTGGGGGTGAGCAGCAGCTGAGGGTGGTGGGGCTGGTCGGTTGGGGTGATTCCCAGGGGGATGTGGAGCCCCAGTGCATCCCCAGCTGCTCTGGCGCAGAGGCGCTTTTCCTAGATTTCTGCTTGCACAATGGTAAAAATGCAGTCTGCCAGGGAGACATGGTAGTGATTTTTAGCCTCTGAGCTAGGCAACGAGCTGTGAAGGGATACGTAAGCTGCTGTATTTAAGAGGATGGGGGAAGCTCTGGTGTACTAGAGGCAGGGGCTGCCCTGTAAATCCAGGAGAGCTGTGTGCTATCAGAGGGCTCCGTGCTGCTCTCCTCTCTCGAATATTTCCCTCTCTGCAATTCTGGGGTTTCCAAACATGCTTTCCAGCAGGAGGGACTTGCTTGCTCCTCTGCTGTGGCAAAGCAAAAGGGGAGTTCTTTTCTCACCTCTGGGGCAGACCTGAGTTCTTACACTTTGATAGGTCTTTATTTGCTTTCCTCATTTGTCCTTATGTCCAGCCATGTACTCTTGCTTCTCTCTTCAGGGGAAGGGACGCTATCTCCTGCTTTGTCTCTGCAGCATCTGGCACACAGGGTTTCCAGGCTGCAACAGGGCCCTAAACCATTACAGTGGCCCATTTGTACTGAGCTGATGGGATTTCAGCACTCCCCTTCCCCAGGAAAATCCCTCATCCTACTCGCAAAGTAGGTCATGTCCATTTGGGATGGGGCTCTGAGAGCAGAGGTGATCCCTCTGCTCAACTCAATGGTGTGCAAAGCCGACTGCACCAGTTCTTGATTGCCTGCTTTGGGTCACTCAATGGGCCCACCTGGGACTTTCCCCAGAAACGCTGACATGAGCTCTCTGCTTCACTCCAGCTAAGCCAAATAATGTCGGGAGATTTATCTAGTGATACATTTTCTTTCTCTTAATTATTTGTATGAATACTTTAAAAACCCATGGTGACATGGGTTGGGTGGAGGACAGATGGTTGGGATCCTTGCAGAGCAGCTCCCCTCTGTGTGGCACTGGACAGGGAGACCCGAGAGGTGGCAGGAGCAAGGATGGATGGAGTTCAAGAATTTCCCTGCTCCCAGGGTCCTTCTTGACATGAAGCCTTCCCTCTTCTCCCAGGACCATGTTTGGACCATTCTCAGGTCATTTTTCTTCCTTTGGATCATTGTCCACAAGCTTTTCTCTATCCTGTGGCTCCTGGAGAGAACTCCTTTGTCCCCACAGTGAGAGCTGAGGGATGGAGGCGACGGAAAGAGATGTTCTATCTTGGTTCCTAGAGGTTTTGTTTGTGACACACCCTGCATAAAGCTGATGCTCAGACTTAGTAGGGCAGCTCTGGAGTCTTGGAAAAACCTTTAATTTGGTCGTTGGATATCAGATATTAAATTTGGTGGTAGTCACCTTTTATATAAAGAAGTTTAAACAGTCTCTGGGAACAGATGGGCCTCTCCTGCCAGAGGGTCCTCATCTCCACAGCTTTGGTTCCTTCTTTCTGGTCCCATGGATCTTGAATTTTTCAATTTTTCATGGTCTCTTGCAATCTTCAATAGAAATGACAAGGGCCCCAGTTCATCCCTGTACGCATTCATGCTTGTCAGCCTAAGGAGGATACGGTCACCTCAGCCGGGCTGCGTGACAAGGAAACCAGCCCACTGCTCGTCCCAGCTGGAACCACCCACTCATAGGAGAAGCTGAACAAGCCCACTTTTGTCTCCTAATACGTGAAATAAGGGAACCCATTAGAATGAGGGTCTGGTAAACAGAAAGCAAAACTTCTTTCTAGACAGTTTCCTCAGTGTACAAAGGTTACGGTCTCTTGCTCTCACTGTGCTGAGCAAGTGCAGGAAAAGCTTTACCTTAACATCATTTTTGGACTTGTTAAAACAGCAGCCAATGCACCATATCAGAAAGCCACTGGGCTCTCTCAGAACTTTCCACAAAGTCGTATGACGCTGGACAAATTCAGCAAAATCTCAGGGTAGCAAGATGCCTTGCCCTCAGACAAGCCAGAGAGGGCATAGCTGGGAACACCTGCCCTGGCTACCCTGCAGGTCACAGCTGCTCTTAGTTCCTTCCTGTGCAAGTACAAACAAGGTGCCTCCCTTAAGTGATCCTGTGTGGTGTGTTTAGCTGGTTACCTTGCCTGGTTTTACCTTCTCAAACAGCAATGGTGTTTGGTCTTTGCTGGACTTGATTGATGAGTGGAGGGCAGACAGTGCGGGATGGTGCTACCTTTGTCACTCTTGTGTCCAAGGATGTCTTGGCTCGTGTGCAGCTGAGAAAGCTCATGTTGCCCCAGTGACTGAACTACTCCATCTTGGCTCCTCCTCCTCCTTCAAGGGCAGAGCAATGCAGGCAGCTCCCTTTCCCTGCCAAGGAACATCCATACTGGGATTTGTATGTGAGAAGCAATTGTTATCTGCCCTGCCTAATCGCTGCAAACCACATGCATTTGGAGGCACCTAGGGCTGGGGGAGCCTGTTGCGCAAGTCAAGATGAATTAGGAGGATGTCAGGATGATCTCTGTGCATAATAAGGAGAAAGAGACAGTCTGGGAAACGTTGAACAAATGAAAGAAGGGAGCAATCAAGGAGAAAAGCTAATTCTGGGCAGGGATACTTGGCTTGGCTGCCTTCCTTGTGGGCTCGTTCCATTTACATTTGGATATTCAGCAAAAGCTGTCTTTGCAGGGGTAAGGAGATAAGCAGAAATGTACTGATGTTTAGTTTAAAAGTAGCAGAGCTCCAGGTTTCAAGTGCTTTCTGGCTGGCTTCCTCCTCCCTTCTCAATGAAATACTCTGGCTTTTCTGTACCAAAATATGTGAGTGAGTCTGGGACATGCCTGGGTTCCCTGTGCACATGTGGTTCTGTTCCCCTCTTCTGATTTAATCCAGATGTCTTTTGTTATTATTATTATTAAACTATGCTGCTATTAATAACTTGGAAGTAGGATTGCTCCTCTGAACAGCAACTGGATGCAAAACCAGCACTGCATTTAGTCTGCAGTGCTGGTGTCTTTCTTCACCTGTTTACTGTCCTAGTATTAAAAGATGCATTCTCAAAAATAGGATGATGTGAACCTTTTTTTGCCTCTCTGAGCTGACACTTGAAGGTTGCTGTTATAGTAATAGTTGTACTGGGTGCTCTGTATTGTTGTGATAGAGTCACTAAGAGCAAAGTCCTTACAGGTGAGTTTGCTGGCTGGAGGGGCTGGGCATGTGAAATCAATGTGTTGATTTTGCTGAGCTGAGGTCAGAGTATTCACCATCTCACAGAAATGGATGTTGTCTTTAATTACCCTTCTTGGTTTGCAGCACCCACACAGGAATTTGACTTCATGCAGTGTGCAGAGGTCCATTGCCTGGTCCTCAGCACAAGCAGCAAATATACTTACAAGATTCTTCTTAAATATCAGTTTCACTGACTGTAAAAGGCTGCTGCTGCAAGTTTCAGGCCATGTCTGGAGAGATGCCACCTCTTTGAAAGAGAGATTAGCTGCCCCTGCAAGTTTTGCTGCAGAAGGAATGCTGCTGGATTCATTACCTTGCCAAGAAGCCCAAATATGGCACCTTTGTCTGAAGTCACGAGGAGAGGGAGAATGTAAATAGCAGTTTAGTTTTGTGGGTGAGACCTCTCCATGTCAGAGCTGAGATAGGCTTGGTGTTTAGCATTGGCTACACTACTATTTTCGAATTTTGGAGATGTATTTAGACACAAATTAGAGACTCTACCATTCAGTTGTATGGAGCATCTGTAATTCCCTTTGACTGTAGACTGGTACCTTGAAGTTTAGGGGCCTATATGACTGTGATCATCTGCTGCCAGTCAATATGGAGAAACCAAACACGAGCCAAGTCTCTAGGAATTGTACTGTGTAGTGCTATGAGAAGTGGACTTGATGATCTAGCAAGTCCTTTCCAGGCCTGCATTCCTTTGGTTTTGAAGCTGGAAACATGAAACATGGTGATTTCTGAGAACCTTATTAGCTTTGGCTTTAAATGCTAGCACGTATCTCCTGAGAACCACTCATGACATGAAAAGCCTTTCTTTTTTCTTAATGATAAAACCTAAACACTTTGCTCAACAGTGATTTGATGAGCAGAATATTCCCATTGTCAGGGTCTGATGCTAATAATAGTCAGATGGCTGGCAGTTCGAAAAGCAGTCAACACAAAATATTTGCTATATAAAACCCAAACCATGTTAACTTGAAGAAATCAAAGTGCTTATTCCAGGGTCATATTGTAAATGAATTGGCAGTAAATACAATCTACTAAGATGTGTTTATACGGCAAAAGTCTTGAAAACACATATAGCATAAAATGCTGCATCTCATGTTAAGTGAATTATACGCATGGAAAAAAGGAGGTGGGAAGAGGGAGCTTGATGGAGGGTAGGAGCAAACCAGTGATGGGAAACAGCAGAACCAACAAAAAGGGAGTGATGAAGATTAAATTTGCTGGCTTCTTTCTAAGAGACTGTTCTGCCAAATTCAGAATTAAGTAGTAGTTTTACTTAGTTCTCTGTATTGTTTTAAAGAAGTCACTAAGAGCAAAATCCTTACAGGTGGGCTGGTTGGTTGGTGGGACCAGATGCACAATCAAGTAGTGTTAGATGTCCGTTGATGTCCTTGCTGTTTCTTCATTGGAGTAATCAATTCTGCCAGATTGATAACAGTAATGTCCCAGAGTTTGTGTTCTGGAGAAGCTGAGAGACATGTTGCATCTTGAGGTGTTTCTAAATTATGATGGGTTTGGGTCATTTATATATACCAGTTCTTTCTCAGGGCTAGTTCTGAGTCCTCCGTTCATTCCTGGCAAGCCCAAATCCCAGATTTCTTTCCACTCTGCTATCTCTAGCCTTGCAGGCTCTGAGATGTAAGAGCACAGTCTCAGTGACTCCACCACTCAAGATCTAGACTAGCAAGAATTCCCATGAAAGTAGGAAGTTCCCTGGCATTTTCTGCTGCTACTTACTGCCTGAAAAAAGGCATGAAAAACATACAGAGTGTGCATTATAGCCTTTCATCAGAGATGTGTCCCGCTGTCTAATAGTCGTGATAAAGCAGTCCCACATGAGGATTGTTTTATTAAATCGTTCTCCAGATAAGCAGTGGAGAAAAGGCCCAACAATTTGAAGATCTGTTCTGTTCTTGCATATGGGAAGAGGACGGGAGCTTTTCATTGCCACAGAAAGCTCAAGGTGTAAAATCTAATACATTAGAGCAACTTCAGGGCTGCCCTTGGCGATAAGAACTATTGACTGGCCCCCACACTGGGGAAGGAACAGTGGAAAATACATTGGAAAACAGTGTTTGAGGCAGATCAAGAGATACTGATACTTACCTGGATTTATTAAACAAGAAACCAGCCTTGCAATAGCACTGCCTTGCTTGCCAACTATATGATGGGATAATGAAGAACCAGAAGGAAGACTTAGAAAGACACAAAGCAGCCTATGGAAGACCTGCAAGTAGTCTCTTACAAAGAGTATTTGTGCAGTAGAATATTATTTGTCAGCATGTGATGAAGAAAAGTTTCCATTTCGAAAACAATAGCAATGGTTAATCCCTAAAAGAAAGCGGTTTCAAATGTAGTCAATGCAAAAAAAAAAATCAGTGATTCTTTACTCTAGAGAAGATGGAAAGAATCTATGAGCTTAGTAACACCACTGGAGATCAAGAACTGCAAACAATGGCATGCTATAGCTGCTAAAGATTCAATTTTAAAATTAACCTGAGTGTGATGAAAGCACGAGACAGATCTACTGAGAACTTTTCAGAAGAGTCACTGAAATTAAGTAGTATAGTTTGGAGGAAGATAGGCAGTCTCTGGCCTGCCAAGCAAAATAGTTACTTCTTAGCTTATAATGAAAACCTCCAGTTTAACAAGGGAGCTATGATTTGATCTGTGTTACTAGGTTATAGCAGAAAGAAAGGTAAGGTAGACACAGCTTTGTGGTCCTTTCAGGTTAGCTAGAGTGTCTGCAAGCGATTACAAGCTGCCCATTCTAAAGACATCTGGGAGAGTCTACATGTAGCTTACAGTATTGAGCAGATACTAAAAGGGAGAGTTTGGAGATTTACATACTGCCTTGATCCTTGTATCTATTTACATCTATTCTTTGAGCCACAGATCCATTTTGGCAAGTTTTTTGACCTCTAAATGCTTCCACTTTTTTCCTTACAAATATGTGGCATGAAATATTCAAAGCAAACTACAAAAATAGTCCCAATGGTATAGGCGTTGCCATCTTGAATGCAGGTTGTGCAGTAATGCAGTGCATCTGTAAGGCTTCCTTGTGCCCATTTGGATCTCTGGAGTGGTAATGCTACATTGACCATGACTGGGAACAGGCTTTTCCTAGCTGCTGTACCCTCACACATTTCCAGAGTTTAGTCATAGAGTTCGGAAGTAAAACATAAATTACAACAGAGGCAGAGAGCAATTGACAGGTATGGGGAAAAGGGAGAAAGGACCTATTGTGTGAGAAGCAGACAGCTCTGCTGACCTGAAAATATATTATTCTATGGAAGCGCAGACCAGAGGGGCTGTGGAATTTGTTCTCAATTCACCATGAAAACCCTGGGCTGGGGTAACCATCCATTTGATGTGGGTGGTCCTTAATGCATGTCATAATTTACACTTAAGGCATATATGATCCCTTGAAATTCCCTTCTTAGGAGGACCATAAAAACAGCGTTGCATATGGAGCTCACTGGAGGTTTCTGCAAAGCTCCCCCATTGTCAGACATAAACACATCCTATTATTCTAGCTTAGGTCAGAGTTCAATGACTCCCCAAATCTTATTTCAGTCCTAAGCTGATCCCACTGCAGTCCGGGTGGGCAAAATAGAAGTGTTTCCAACACAGCTACTTTCCTGTGGCTGCTCTGCTCTGCAATCGTAAGCCAACCTGACTCCTCAGGCTGTAGGTTAATGCACAGTTTATCGGTGAAATCACCCTTGCTCATCCTCAGGCTGTTTTCTGAAGGATTTTGCAAGCATTAATGAAGTTTCCTCTTCTCTGTATAGGAGATCCTAGGACTATCATTAGCCTCATCTTCAAGAACAGGAATTGGAAGTTAAAAGACTTCACACAGGGAATCCTTGTTAGTACAAGAAATAGATCACAGATGTGCCTTTGCCTGCAAAGTCAGAGCCCGGCCCCTCACTGCACCCAGTGGGGCTTGGACCCCTGCTTGGACGCAGAAGTCAGCAAGTGTGCTGCCGCACTGGGCACTGCCCTGCTCCTGCACAGCCGCTGCCAGAGGGGTTTGCTGGTGGGCCTGCTCCCCCCTCCAACCCAGGGCATGGTCCCTGATCCTGTCTCTGGCAGGGCAGCAGCAAGCAGTCAGGGTGAACAGCAATGTGTATTGAGTCTGTGCAACGTGGCAGTTCCTTAGACCGAAGTTATTCCTTGCTCCCTGAATGCCAAATGCACTTTCCAGAGCCGTGTTTCTTGCTTGTGAGCATGGGAGGCACCCGGCTTGGGGAACTCCCCAAAGCGGTTCCTCCAAAAAAGGCCCTGCTGCCTTTGGGGCCAGTGATGCAAGGGCTGTGAGTGTCCAGGGCAGGGAGTCGTGGATGGAGAGTGAGAAAACCCTTCCTCTGCTGAAATGAGTGAGATGGAGGTGCAGAAGGATTTGCACTTGGACTAGAGGTTTGGGCTGTGTGAGCTAGGGAGAGGGCACTGCATCCCTGGGAAACATAATGGTAAAGGTTTTACTTTGTACCTCATCTCAGCTGACAGGAGGTAATAGCATCTCTTTGGACTATGTAGCTCTGTGGTATGAGGGATGGCTCCATGAGAGCAGGCGAGAAACATTTTGGCCATAGCTGCAGTTCACAGACTTCAGGGCCAAATAAAGCAATGAAGGAAAAACAGAAAAATCTGACCACAAAATATAAACAGAATAAAAAAATGCTTCTTGTTAGGCATCTTATAATAACTGGACCAGGTGCCTGGGGAGAAAACCAAGCTATTTGACCTGAAATTGCAATGTGCATTAGTATTTGTTTCTCCTTTTTATTCTTCTGTCTCCCAAAATCAGGCAGTTTGTAACCTTAGACATGGTCAGCAGAAGACCAGAATGGCAACTCAAACTGAGAGATCGGACAGCTGGACCTGGCCCTTGGTGGTATTTTATCTCTTCCAGAGCTTTACAGAGAGAATAACAGGGACGAGGAGTGGACACGCACAGCCTCTTTCCCTCCCATGGCCTTCCTGGGGGGGCTTTCCCTGTTAAACTCGTGACCAACAGGTTGCTTCCCCCCTCTGAAATATTGCCCGTTCCCTTCACCAGAAGTTTCTTGTGCTGACTGAAATATTAAAAGGGCCAAACAACATGGGGGGAAGTTTGTTTATTTGTAGGGTCACATATTCATGCCTGGTTTAGGCCCTTACTGCTGAGGAATTTCAGCTATTTTGCTGAAATTTGTTTTGGGGGGAGGAGTATGGCCCTGGTGGGAAGTGGGGGCCTGTGGTGATGCCTGTGATGGGAGTCAGGCCCAGCCGATCAGCGATGTCCCCATAATACAAACAGTGGTTGGTTGGGGAAGAGAAACCGCGTGGGAACTGGGCTGTGCCCTCAGGAACTTGCTGCCCAGGCCCATGGCCGCCACAGGGCTTAGCAGAGCAGTACGCAGGGGGGCTGCTTTTCCCCCTTCCCTTGCCCATTCAGCCTCTAGCCCCTCAGTAGCACCTGGGGGTCTCCAGGGAGATTTGTTTCCCCTTTGAAGACCCAGACCCGGCCTCCACTGGAAACTCTTGGGGTGCCTCCTTGCAGAGGGAGGCTGTGCTGGGACCTCCCTTCCCCATGGTGGAAGCCTTCAGCCACAGGCTGCGAGGAGGTGGTGTGCGAGGAGGAATAGCCGCTTGCATCCCGGGGCAATTATTTTTATAGACAGTGCAGCAGTAATTAATGCTCAGCCTGGAAGCCTGGCTTGTGCAGGCTCCTGCGGGGAACCTCCTTGTGCCCTTCCCTTGCGGTGAGGAGTGGGGGGTCCCCAATGGTGGCGGCCGCAGTGTGACCATTGCTCACAGTGTGGAGAAGTCTTCATCTAGATCTTGGGAAGCATCTGTGCTTCCTGCCGCTGTGGGGTTCCAGTGCGGCTGTGTTGGGCAACAAATCTATGAGGTCCATACCTGCCACCAGCCTCACCAGGAGCAGGGAAGTAAAGAAGATTGGCATAGCCTGAACAATGACTTGCAAAGCCCTTGGGAGCATGGGGTGGCTCAGGCAGCTGTTTTTATCTCTGTAAGCAATTGGCACAGCAAGCTATATCAATCCGTTTCAAAGAACGGTTGTTCTCCAGATCCAGAGGAATTGCAGGTTTAAAGCATTGTCTTTAAATAAACTGGTTAAATAAAAATGGTAGCAGCAGCGAACTGCAGCATAGATCAAGATTGTGGTGACTGAAGCGTGGGACCTGTCAAAGATCAATGTCTTCTCATGCCCAGAGCTGCAGGGGCCCTAATAAACATATAGCTGCTTCCTCCTGAAGCTGTAGAGAGACCAGTGTAGCCCATTATCCAGTGTAGCTCATTATTGTGTGGATTTTAGTACAGAACCAAACTGGGATGATGGGCTTGCTGTGTTTGGTCTTGTGAAGTCATGGTCCTGCTGCAGACTGGACTGTGCAGATGCGCACTGAGAAGAGTGGCTCACTGTGCTGCAGATGCTTCACTTGCCTTGTGAGTTTGGGATCCCCTTGTCTACTTGCCTGCCAGACTCCGGATGCTGAGGATATTGGTTTTGCATGTTCTTTTCCATTAGTATTATTTCAATGTTCTTTTTTCTGTTGACAGCTTCTACAAAAAGTGTTTTCATTAGAAAATGCTGTGACTCTTCCCAAATTTCTAGTGTTGGATGACATTTGAGTTTGTGTGTGCTTTGCCATCAAAATCTTAAATGGTTCTTAAAAAAGAAAAAGAAAAAAAAACCCTAATATTTGAGAAGGGGTGGGTGTTTTCAAAAGAAAGATTAGCTGTTGCTTCCGAAAATTGATTTTCTGGCAAACGATTATATTACAGCCATTTTTCATTAAAAAATAATCTGCTGACCAGCTGTAGCACATTCATGTTTCCAGAGAAAGAGGGGAGACCTCCACGTGCTGCAGTTTGCCTTGGACAGTCAGAAGGTGGGAGGGGAAACAGTAGTCCAGAGGTTTTCCCAGGGGCTGGTGCAGGCAGCACATGGAGCAGCAGGCAGATCAGACACCTGGGGCATCCCACTGGGCTGACCACATGTGCAGCTTCACACTGAGCAGCTGCATCTACCTCTGGCACCCCAACATGACACTCCCTGCCCCTGGAAGGCTGCAGGGACACAAACCCCATAGCCTGCAGATGTAGGACAGAAGTGCCTGTCTGGTCTGCCAGACTGAGGTCAAGATGTCCATCCCTCCAGGGGAGGGAAATCTGGCAAAGAGGTTAAAAAGCATTAAGCCATGGAGAGGGAAAGCATAAATGCAGTCCCTGAGCCCTCCAGTGACTTTTTGGAAATCATTGTGACCATGCACAGGCTTGAAATTGTAGCGAAGCCTGCAGACATATGATGGAAGATAGTGTAGAGGTGACTTTTGATACACCGCAGCACCAAAATAACTCCTGGCTGAGGGTGCAGAGGGCAGTGGCACAGCTGTGAGAGCTCCTAAGAAATGTCTGACACCCAGGTTGATACCCATGCACTAAAAAGCAGCTGCAATCCCTGCAGTGTGCTGCCAGAGCCAAGCACTGGAGAATGTCCCATGATCTAGGCTGGAGGCTCGTCAGGGCAGGGTCAGTGCTAGAGCAATGGGGCTGAATAATTGACAGCTTTCTGTTTTGTGAAGTTCTTACTTTATGTTTGGTTTCTTTTGCTAGAGCCTTCTCTCCTTGTCTGTCCAAATGAAAGTGAGCACATGTAGCTAAAGATGTTAAGTTAAGGGCCACTCCCCTGAGCATTCCAGAGCTCAGTGGATGCTCTGTCCAATTTTTCCATGCAGGAATTTTCCTTGTTGCATGCAGTAGGATTTTAGCCTGCATTGTGAGCATCCTGGGATCTTTGGGTTTGTGAAAGAGCATCAGGCTTACAGAAGAAAAAAGTCCTGACCACTGCAGTTTTTCCTAATCACTTACGAAACTACAACCAGCTCCACCTCTATACTTTTGTAAGCTAATTTGTGTTTGCCCAGCATGTGTTGTAATTAATTGCTGTGTTAACAGACTACTGAGTTCACAAAGCCAGCAATTGTGCAGCCATTAGAAAGAGGAGTGAGGAGGCCAGTTTGTAAACTTGCTCTTTTTTTGCTATCCTGTCTTAGAAATCAGAAGGGTATTTATTTCTGTTGTGTTTTTGCGTGGGAAGGCAATGAGCATGGGTGGCCCATTCTAACTGTACAGGGGGTTGAGCCAGTCTTGTCTTGGTGACCATCTGCTAAACCTTGGCAAGCAGCAGGTATGAGAGTTGTGGTTAAGGGAGCTGGACCTGAGGCTTGCAACTAACAGCAAACTGTGCTAAGGCTTTAGCCCCATGTTCTCATCCGGGTGCAGCTTGCACTGTCAGTGTGTGCAAAGTGCCAGGGGCTCATAATGAGGGAGCACTGCCTGTTGACAGCCTGCTACAGAAGGTACCAAGAAATTCCAGTGTTGCAAGTGAGGGGTACAGTAGTAATGGTACCAGCATAATACAGACAGTCATCTTGCCGGATTGAATTTTGCAATAGGGAAAATGTTCCACCACTTCTTCCTGACCTACTTATCAGACTGGTGAATCCCTCAAAGGAGGGTAATACTGAAATATGAGTGTGATAAAAGATAGGAAGCCATGTTGATGCTGTTCCCGACACCTAGTTGCTCTCCGCAAATATTCCTGCAAATAAAACTCAGACCACAAAAATGCTTGTAGAAAGCTCAGACCTTCCTTTCAGCACTCCCAGGAGTTTGTATCGTGACCTGTTGTCTCCTGTGCTGCTTGCTTTGTTGAGAGCCAATGGGCACAAATAAGTGGAGTTGAATCCAGCAATGTCACAGTAAGAATTGGTTTGCTTCCCATATACCATTATGTTCCAGCAATCTTCTTGATATTGTCGGTGTAGTATGCTGAGCAAATATGTGCCCTCTAGCTATATGCAGTGGTTGAGTGTTGGCATTGGACTACCAGCATGAAATCAGATGTTGACCTGTAGCCCACCTCCCGCTGTGGAGGCACTCTGCCAGCAATCCTTGCTGGGTTACATAAGGTTTGCCTTGTTGCCAAAAGTTCCCTGTCATGGTTTTAGCTGGGACGTGCTCAGCAGATTTCCCAGCCAGCAGCAAAGCACCTTATGTCCTTTCCAAACTTCATCTGGAAGAGGTGGGGAGCTCCTAGACTGGGCTGTTGTCGGGGTCAGACAGCCCTTCTTCCCCCATCACTCTCCCTGCATATCCCATGAGCTGCCAGTCAGCAGCAGAGTTTGCTACCTGCTCCCCTGCTAGCGCTTGGTGCATTTCAAATTTGGCCAAACTCATAAGATGATGGTTTTGCCAGTCAGTCAGTGTATCTGAAACTTGCTGGGGGTCTCTGTGCCCTTTATCTTCGTGTGTAGAAGTAAGCAACACTTCATTCTAAGAGGTGGTAGTGTCGCAGAGGACTCTGGTCTCACTTGTGTTTGCTGTCATAACCTTCTGAGGCAGTGACTTTTTCTTCCTGTATCTATCTGTACAGCATTGAATACAGAAAGGATCCTGGCCCGAGGCTGGTGTGCCTATGTGCCATCATAGTAATAGTACACACAGAAGAGAAGCATGTGATATGTGTCAGGGAAAACACAATAATCTATTCTGATTTTTTGCAGTGGGCTATATATATTGCTGGAAATTTTGCAAAAACCTAGCCAAAGGAGTTGTATAAACTGCCTTAAATGTAAACCAGATACTGTCAATTTAGGGCATTTGTAGTGGTGGTGTAAACTGAGCCAGAAATGCTGAGCCGTGGGTCCAGGAGACAGCCAAAATGCAGCCAAAAGCCTTTTCCCTGTGTTTAATTTAGTACAAGTGTGACTGGATAGGTACCAAGCCGTGGTCCTTGTCACGCTCTGTGTCAGGAAACCTTAGGGGAAAGTGACTGGGGGATCTTGGTGAGAAGTCGCAGATCTTCGATCAATTTTTATGATGAGGTAACAAAAGTTGGTGAATTGGTACCTGGAAAACCCACCCTGAAGGCTCATCTGTTACTCTTATCTAAAGATACGTTTGTGAAGTGCTATGCAAACAGAGGCGAGTTCAATCTGCTGATGCCGAAGCAGACTGGAAACCGTGTGAACACAAACTGGGTGACCCTATGCCTCAGCTGATAAACCTCACTATGACCTTAAGTTTGGTACCTGTAAACCCCTGAGGAATGAAGCTGGAGAGATATGTCATATGAAGGGTCACTCTGCCTCCCTTGGGTTTTATATTTTTGTTTGAATACCTGTGGCTGGCTACTGTCAGAAACTGGGCTGGAGTGGTCTTTGGGCCTGACTTATGCGTCTGCTTTTTTTTTCTGGTTGGCTTAGCACATGTGGCTGTGTGGGAGTTAAGCCTTTTATAAAAAGAATTTGTAGATGTACTTCAAGCAAAGCTTTAAAGGTGACCGGATCTAGCTTTACATGAGCCGACAAGGGAGAAAGCTGGGTGCTAGCACGCTTCTCTTGGAGGTGTGGTCCAAGGAGATCCAGGGAACTGGAAGCTGAAGCCAGACCAATTCAGCGTGGAAATAAGGTGCAGATTTTTTTACAGTGAAGAGAATTAACTACTGAAATAATTTACTAGAGGCTGTACAGGGTTCTCTATCACATGTAGTCTTTAAATCAAGACCAGGTGTCTCTAAAATATGGCTTTCCTCAGCAGAAGGATGGGCTTACCCCACCACAGGGGATGATGTTCTCCAGCTGGTGTGATGCCAGACACCAGATTGTTCAACTGTAATATTTCCTTCTGCACTTAAAAACCTATGGATCCTGTAGACAGAAAGAACTGTGTACTCCGTAACAGAGAACAGCTCTTGCATCCACTAAAAGCATCTGGGAAATTCTGGCAGATTTATGAAGAAAAGGGACTGGAGTTGCCTCCTGCAGTTCATGGGAGAAGAAGGTGTCCCTGCATGTGAAAGCCCAGAGGCTGGATAGTGGCTGGGCAGGGCTGCTGCCCGCTGGGGATCTGACTGTTCACAATCTAAAGGAAGAGCTGAGAAATACCAATGTACCCCGAGTGCCTGCTGCTCCAGCAGCGGATGGGATTGAGAGAGCTGATGGATTTTATGGATGGGCTTCTGTACTGGCACTTGTGCCGGGAGCTGCTGTGATGCTGCAAGGCGATGGGATAGGGAACAAGGCTTTCTTGCCTCCAGGTCAAGTCTGCAAAATGTATGCGTGAGAGTGTGGGTGGGGGAAAGAAAAGAAAGGAAACACAACTCAGAGGTGCACTGATATCAGGACTGAGTTTACATGTAAGGTTTCACTTTCATCAGTGACATCTGTCACGGTTTAAAGCCGAGCCAGCTATTAAACCGGTGGCAGACGCTCTCTATTAACCCTCTTCCCCTCACCAGAGGGGGAAGGGAAAGAGAAAAGGGAGAGAGACTTATGGGTTGGAAAGTTAAAACAGTTTTAATGAACTGTAATAATGAAAAAGAGTATAATAATAATAATGGAAATAATTAAATATATACCAATATACACAAAACCAAGATCGAGCTCCCCCGGTGTCAGTCACGTCACCCCTGGCACTGCAGGGCAGGCTCCGGGAATGCCCAGGCTGGGCCCAGCGACGGACGGGAACTGGATTCAGGGATGCACAGATCGGGATCGGGGGCAGCAGGAAAACAGACAGTCCTCTTTGGACACCGGCCATAGCAGAAGGGGCTGAGACCCTCATGATACACCCGCTTTATACTGAGAATGACGTGCATGGATGGAATACCTTCGTTGGTCAAATTTTGGGTCACCTGCCTGTCCTCTCCTCCCTGCAGGTGCGACCCTCCTGCGGCTCTTCACTCGTAGCTAGTGAGGAATTTAGCAGCGTCCTTGGTTTCTCTAGAATAAGGTACAGCAGGAGCCTTTCATCCCTGCAGGTGCCTCAGTGATAACTATAAACTATGAGTGTTATCAATCCTAGAAGCAGACACTGCCTGCGAAACATGCAGTTAGTTTCAGAAAGTGCAGTTACTTAGAAGAAACTTAGCTGAAAGTAAAAGTCACAGAAAGGAAAATTGGTCTGGTTTAGTCCGAACCAAGACAGCATTCAAACCAGCTTGGAAGGTCGGCACTCAGGAAAGCATGTGTATCTGTGTTCCTCTAGACTGGATAGCAGCTTGGCCGCTACAGGAACTTTATTAAATTCAGACTTACGAAGTGAAGCTGTTCTGGAGAGAAAATAAAGAAAAAACAAGGAAGAAAAAAGGAATCCCTTCCCAACAGATACTGTGGCCTTTCAAAGCAATCTTGTATAAGCTGCAAAATCCATGTAGTCAGCAGTCCCGGTTCCAGCTTCTCTGACGCCTGGAGAGGTGACGCTGTGCGAACAGAGTTGTGAACGAGGTGAGAGATGTGGGGGGCACAACATGTGCTGCACTTGCCGGGCACTAGCAAACCCCTTTGCCGCACATACTGTGCGTTCAGCAGTGTAGCCATGGTGCTTGTGTGGTGTCCCTACAAATTGTGGATCTCTTTCCAAGCTGGTTGTCTCTTCCTTGGTTGGCTGAGGATGTCCATATAATCCAGGATAAATCATTTTGATTCAGTGAGCAATCCCTCACCTAACTACCCCTCCCAATCACAGCTATCGCATTGGCAGGCTTTGCTGACACATGATGCTACATTTGGCAGACAAATTCCTGACATTTACAGCTTCTGCCTCAGTTCCACTAGAAACAGCCTGCATGGCAACACAATCCAACCCCACCGGGTTTCTGGCTCAGCTCATCATCATTAGCTGTATTAAAGGCAGCCTCTAAAAATTTCTGTGCTTCCCCTCTCAGCACCTCACAGTGTGAATGCTGCAGCATGCTTACAGATGGGGAAAACAAGTCACAGCAAAACATAGGCTGGTTCTGGAAAGCTTCTTCACAGTCATCACTCATGTTGAGTAAGTGTCCACAAGCTCTGTCTGAAACTGGGGCTATGTGTGAGGACTCGTGTCGTCCCCATGAATTCCAGCATGCTGCCCCTATGCATGAAGTGAAGGAAGTGCTTTACCAGCTAGCTGAGCTGGCTTGGGGACAGGGGGCCGAGTGCTGCTGAGCATTTGCAAATCCTGTGCTGGAAATGCTGTGGTTCCCCTCTCCGTGTGGGCAGTGAATATATACTGCTCACTACAGCTGGTAGTTAATCCCCCTTCTGCACTCCAGCACCTCTCTGCTCCTGCCGGGAATCCATTGCCAGACGCAGATGCATTACCTCCAATATGTGCAATTCATAGGTGCCCATGGGCTGGCCCTGCTCTGCCTTCAGTCTGCTGCCCCAGGAACTGGGGAAATCAAGATACATTGGCTCTGACATTAATGCTTCTGTCTCATTTGCTTAATTGCATTCCCTGGCTCTGGATCATTCTTAAGTCTTAGAGAACAGGATGAGATTTCCCAAGATCTTCAAGTGCCTACAGATGTAGGTGGGCTCCTACTGAGATCTGCAAACATTCCCAAACTGACAAGCTAACTAATTACTCCACAAAATATATTTAGTTTTTCTGCCTCTGTGGGAAAGGGCCAGTCTCAAAGGAACCAGACAGTTTGCATGAACTGATGAGCAGTAGGTAAGAGCTGATTCTCTGTCCTATCCTCTAACCCACCTATGCACCTTATGGCCAAGGCTATCACAGTGTTATACCATATTTGCTCCTAGATGCCTTTATTCAGCACCTTGTTCCCATCAGTGCCTGATGTTGAAATCATGAGTACAAAGATAGATGTACATTCAAAGAGCACCTTCAGGCAACCCACCTGTGCAGTTTGTACCTCCAGACCCTGAGCCTTCCAGACCAATAGCCTCCTTTAATCTGCATCATTTTTCTTGCCTTTTGTGCCATTAAAATGGTTGCTTCATTTTTAAATCCCCAATTAAATAAGCAATCCCTGTGTTTTCCAATGGCTGTTTTTGAGCTCTTCTGAAAAGTGCAATTTTCATTTCTGTGGGCTTTCCTTGCTTCTTATGTTCTCACAGGTGCTGCCCTATGGGGATGGCTGAATGGAGCAAATTTGCATGTTGTTTACATTTACAGAAAGGATATTGAGGTATTCAGAGGCTGAACGAGATCCTCAGGATCTGAATGGGCTAGTGTCTAAGATCAGAAGAAAACCTGAGGGCACCAGAAGCAGCTTTTTCTTTTTTGCATCATGTTTGATTGTTACCTGTGATCACCTGATGCAGATCAGAGTAGAGCTTTTCCTCCTGCTGCACAAGTTCTTCCTCTTCTTTGCTCCTCATGTCTTTCCTGGTTGAAGTGCTCCTTTGGAAGCACTGCTTTAGAAGTAGACCAGAAGGAGTGCCCGTGTGAAAATGACAAAGGGTAGGAAGTCCCAGATTTCTTGCCTGCCTTTTCTTCTTGTACCAGTTATGCCCAGAAATATTGCCTACAAAAAAAAAAATTCTCAGTTTAAAACTGAAACTCTTTTGAATCAAAAATCATTACTTTACCTAGGAATCATTCAAATAATAAAAAAATCTTATGGAGATTCATAATTTTTTCAATTAAAAATTTTCAGCTGAATTAAGACCTTCACCAGAAGTGAAACTTCCATCTCTGCTGCAAGCATTTGCCCACTCCAGCTTCTGGCCGTGTCTAACTCTGCCCTGCTATTTTTGTTGGATTTGCTTAGGCATCTTCAGAGGAGAGGTTTGTGTGCCCATGTCCAAATGTACACTTGGTGGTCGGGTGCCTATGTTGTGTCGTGGGACAAGGATGCTTCTCTGGCTGTCCCTGGGCTGAACGCTGGCCCCTAACACAGCAGTCTGGTGAGCCGTTTTTTTTTTTCTTCTCCTGAGGCTTTGATATTTGCATGTTGGTGTTTTTATTATTCCTGGGATCTTTCCAGCCCTCTGCATATCCTCTGGCAGAATATAGTCCCTCCACATTCCTGCATTTACACCTTCTCCTCCATTTCCATCCTAACCCTCTGAGTGCCAAAAGGTTTTCTACAAAGGAAATAAAACCTGTGTGCCTTGGAAGCTGCAAAGTCACAGGCTGATCAGGGAACACTGCAGCATGGTGATGAATATCCCTGCACAGCATTTTTGCTGCCCAAAGCAGCAATAGACCAAAAGCAATTGACTTGAGTATGGCTTTTTTATATGACTTGTCTCAAGAGCAGGACTAATAACATTTTTACATGGCAGATGTGTTATAGTGCTTTCGTTCTGTTTACATGGCTGGGAAAGTGACCCATCTTACTTTTCATAGCTGCCATCTGTTGGTCAAATTCATTCCAATGCAATCAACCAAGTCATGGTTTTGTTTTGAGTTTTATTAATTTGTTTTGTTCTGGTTTTAATTATTATTGTCTCTGGGAATTTGATTCTGGGCTTTTGGATCAGTGAGTAGAACAAGCATTTCTCCCAGTCTTACAATGGCTGCTTGAAAGGGCTTACTGATGGTAGAAAATATTCTATCTTTCTGCTTGCTTGCAAGTTTTTCAAAAAAATAAACCAACCAAAACCAAACCTTTGAACAGGTGAGCACTCAGTCAAAGTGGTGGAATGATTGATTTGAAGTCTTCTCACAATGCTTTGTCCAGGTCAACAGAGGACAATAATTAAAAGATCCGTATCAACATGGCTCAGGTTTCAGGCAAATTAAGAGCTGAAGAATGCCAAGAGCCTCTTTCTCTTAAAAAATAGAAAGGTCACATATTACTCCCTAAACTAAAGCTGCTTTCACAAATTCTGCTACACTAAGATCATAGCCAGTCCATTCTTATTAAGTAGTGATTTGCTTTGTTTATTTTTATCAACAGTCCTTGCTTCTGCCTTATAATTATGCTTTGTAGTGACAAGGAAGCAGAAATAGAGAAGCTTTCCTGGGTGGCCAACAGAGAGGTGAGCTGTGCTTCTCCTGCCCAGAGAGAGGGTATGGGCATGGGCAGAATCCCAGCATATGGGGCCAAGCACTGCTTTTTCAAAGTATTCCTTGGTGGTGTTCTGTCTCCACATGTGGTAGGGATCCTGGCTCCCAGAGCATTCAGACCTTGACAGGAGACAGGAGCTGGGAGCCACTGCCTTCCCACAAGTGTCTCACTGAAGGTGCTGGGTCTCCAGACCCCCACTTGGTACCTAGCCCTGTTCCCCAAGTGCTTCCTGGAGGTCTAAGGAGCTGACATCTGAAAGCCTGACTGGATTCACGGCCACACACATCTTTGTACCTCCTACACCGAATGCAAAACCAGCTCTGGTGAAACATCTCTGCTCTTGGGAGCTCCCCTGCACTGGCACTGATGACAGTGGTCCAAGGCTACCTCTGTGAGAGGGTGAGAGAAACTCCCAGGCTTCAGAGCATCCAGCCAGTGTCTCAGCTGCTGTGGGGGTCTTCTCACTGTTTGCACATCTACCTACAGCTTGTCTCTGAGTAGAAAGCTGTGCACTTTCATAGCCACATCTTCAGGATCCAGCCTTGGAGCTGGGTGGGCACAATCTGTTAACAGAGGGTCCTCTGGGAGGATGGCACCAAAGTGATTCAAATCCCCATAGTGACTCTGTGGGCTTCTACAGAAGAGCAAATGACACTGTGAAAAGAACAGTTTAAGTTTCTTTGTAGTAGTAAAAATTTAGGAGTGATTCTACTGCAGGCTGCAGAGCTATTCTGTTAAAGGCAAGAAGTAAATCATGTCCTCTCTTTTCTCAATATGGGGAACAAGAATGGACTTTCTGTCCCCTGTGGCATTGAAGAACGGGATGGAGGGAACTGGTCTTTGTTTTGAAACCACTGGAAATCAGAGACTTTCAAAGCATTTGCAAGGAAACGCCTATAATTTAAGAAGATTGTAGGAAAGTTTTGGTTGATGTAACTATTTAGTTAACTATAGAAAATGGAATTTACCATGTAGGAAAAATGGTTGAAGGAGGAAAAAAAACCTTCTTAAAAGAATCTGAAGACAGTGTCACTCTGTTGATATCAGAGTGATCTTATTTTTAACTTCTACTGAGAAATTTTGACTGTCTCTGTGTATTTTTTCAAAGTCCTTAGAGATCTGCTGCAAATTTCTTGTACTTTTTTGGAAGTGAATGTGATTTTTTTTTTTTACCCAGAAACTAGTAATATACTGCTTATTAGTTTTTACCTGCATTTATACTTCCATCAAACAAAGTTCTGATAATAACTGTAATAAGGGCTGTGTTTATTTTGCCAGAATTTGTTTTTTGTTATAAAAAACTCACAGGAAGAACATCTATTTTGAAAAAAAAGCATTTTCCTATGACAAAAAAAACCCCTGCATATTTAAAAGTGTTTAACTTTTTTTCAGAGCAGGTCGAGAAAAAGAAAATTAAATGAAAAAATGTGGGCAGCTGAGAATAAAGGTAACAACCTCTTAGACTGGCTACACGTGTGGGTGGTGGTGGTGACTGTGCTTCTTCTATGTAAGTAAAAATTACTTCTGAGATTTCATATCTTTATGATCTTTGTTAAGGTGGATCAGCTCTTCAGTAGGAACCTGCCCAAAATATCCAAGCACTACACTTCCACCTTAATGAATTTCCCAGAGCCAGGTAAAGACCAGTGGAGAGCTTACACTGCAGAAATAGAGGTCAGGTTAAACAGGGTTGTCTCGCATTTCACCTGGCTCCCCTGTCTGTAGCTTGGCAGAGGTGGACACCAGATGAAAGGGGAGGAGATGAGATGGAGAAAGGGGTGATGACAGGTAGGTACCACCCATACATTCCTCCTCAGATGCATTTTCACGTCTGTTTGGCATTTCAGGGGTTGTATTCCTATGGGCATAGCTCAGAGACATCCAAGCAGGTGAGATCCAGCACTTGAAAGGCCAGGAAGGAGAAGAGTTTACCAGGGAGGTACATATGACACATGTGGTAAAGTGTGGCTGTATAAATTAAAGGGCTGAATGAGCCTCCAAAGAAATGTGGACTACCCAGCCTCTATCCCGAAATCAATGGGATCTCTTTTCCTCTCAGGGAAAAGGTTTTCCTTTTCCTCGCATTTTTCTAATGGTCTGACCTCCTGACCCAAACTTTTGCAGATCCATGAGTGGGTGTATTTTGTTACTCCCCAGATGCTACTATTTTTAAGATCCAGATCACCTATAGAAAATAGGACTCAGATGCTTAAAAGTCTTTGTAGGAACTCTGCCTGGGGCAGCAAAAGGTCTTCATCTTTTAAAATCTCCTTTCACCTTGTGGGTTTTGCTCACTTGTAGCCTCACAAATAAAGCTGTATCACTATACATGCTTCCATTGCCTTCTGGCTTGCAGCAATGCAGTTTGCCTGGGCATGAAGCCTCCAGCCCCAGAAACGTCAACGGATACCAAATGCTGCAGGGTTCCTCCTCTGCAGTCCAGAGGAGAGAAGCACAATCACCATGTCTCTTCTTCCATCTGTTGGCACCTGTAATGTGGAGGAAATGAGGAACAGAGGCATTAGTTCAAAAACTGAGCCTTCAAAGTACCTTTAAATACCATAGTTGAATATCTTTTCTCTCCGACTTACCAGTTCTGCTGCAAATGCAAAAAGTGGCAAAGATCTTTTTATGAGTGTTTTCAGTGGATTTTGTTAAATGGTATAAACATATATGTGTAAAATTCAGACAGTTGAGCTCCGAGACTCCTGCTATAACAGTGTTAAGATAGTGCAACAGTCAAATTGATGTCATAACTGAATTTGAGGCAGTGAGTCTCAGTGAGGCATCAGTGAGCTCAAGCAGCAGGTGTCTGTTACAAGCTATGGGATCCCCACACTAAGAACATGTGTGCAGGTGCCCAAAGGAGATGTTTTCCTTCAAACAGATATCTCAAATACTGTTACGCTCTTCATGAGCACAGGACATGATTGTCTGTAGTGGTTTTTGGATCTTGCACCCAGGGAGGCAGCCCAGCATGTGAAAACCAGGTCAGCTCTGGTTAGGGCATTAGAGGAGAGAGTAACAGCCTGATCTAGCAGGGAGGCAACCTCAGCTTTGGCTCCTCTGCTGATCCGGTAGAGCAGTATCTTCTTCTGCTCTGTCTTGTACTAAAAGAAGCCAGTTACTTTGACAACCTTAAGCTTTGGGATCAATTAAGAGGCTTACTGCTTTTGGAAACAGATTTGATTTATTCAGCTCGCAGTAGGGAGGTGGTAGGCCACTATGGAACATCCAATCTCTCCTGACGGTTTCCTTGCAAAATCTGCTATTGAGGTGTCATGGACAATATTTCTTCTGTATCACAAGTGCTGAATGTGAGTTTGGTGCATGGAAAAAGAAAAAGCCATACATCTGGAACTCCATATAAGATTTTTTACCTATTAACAGATTTTCTGTCATTATTTCATTAACTCTTGAAAAATATTGCCTGGTGGGAGATTAGGGAAGCAGCTAAAGTTTAGAATTTTTTCCCATGATATTTGACACATAGACAAGGCTACCTTTCCATTTTTGTCAGGATGAGAGCCACTTAGGATAAAGAAATTCAAGACTGCTGCACACCAGACACAGGCCATATTTGGGTAACTTTCCTCATGAGAATCAAATACAAGTTTCAGACTAAATCTTCAAGGCACGCTGTGGCATGGATCCAGTCTATCTAAAAGATTGCCTGTAGGTCTGGAATGAGGACAGTGAAGGAAAATCCTTTCTCAAACCACAGTGAGACTTTCTGGTTTCCAAATAAAACTCCTCTCTGTGGCGACTCCTCAGTGATGGGTGCTCATGCTCTCCTCCATGGTAGCAGGGCCTTGAACACTGCAGTATTGCTGCTGGATACCATTGGGCTTTAAGAGGTCACCATCAAGCACTACAGTCCCTGTTGTTTTTCTTTACATAGGAAACACATCTCTCATAAGTCCCTCTGCCAGGGTGCTGAATGAATGCGCTTGTACAGGAACACAACCCTCCAGCCAAGCAGTGAGATCTTTGCATTCTTTCTCGGCCAAAATTTGCTTTCTCTACTGTCTGTCTATTAGCCAAGCTCCTCCAGAGGGCAATGGGAAGCCTAAATGAGACTGGTGGGACTAGTGGCTGCACTAGATAGCTACCTCATTGACCAGCATCACGACTATGGACAAGTCACAAGTCTGTTTTGAAGCAGCATGTTGCATGTGATGTTTTTTCAATCGTAGTTACTCCTTTACTAAGGTGGTCTCTCCTAGGTGGTAGTAGTGGCTGGAGTGTCCTACAAGGGAAGAAAGGCAGAGCTCCATAGGAAAGACAGTAGCTAAGGAGCCTCGTTATTATTTGAAGGAAGTGGCACTGGATGCTTGGGCAAGAGAGATCTAGGGGGATTTTTTACCAAGAAGCCCAGAATTCTCAGAAGGATTTTAGTTCAGTCATTTGATGAGTAATGTAAATTCTGGGCTCAGAAAATAACAGGCATTAAAGGTGATCAGGGATTTACAGTCTGCATTCCTAAAACTCTAGAGGGCAAGGTATTAGGTGGAGGCTAGAACCATTTATTTTAGTTATATTAAATGGAAACCCTAGACATTGTCTAACTCTGCCCATTCCTTCTGCTAACACCACCTGGCAGAAAGGTTGTATTATTATTATCTGCTGTTTACTTTTCTGCTTTTAAAAATCTTTCAGCCTCCCGATCAGAAATGGGCACAAGGCCATGGGCTCTAAGAAACCAGGCTCAAATGAGGAAAAGCGATCAGATATGGAAAGTGGTTGCAAACATTTTTCATCCAGCTATCTGGGTAATCCTCGGGAATGTCAAAAGGATCCGTATGAAAACAGTCTACTATCTGTGAAAAGGGATGACAAGTAATATTTTTCAGAAAGACACAGAGCAGCTGTACTCATGAATCTGTAGTTCAGGTAAATGCTGCCTCACCCACTCCCCCAACATAGTCATCAGCTAACCAGGACCATGGGAAGGACCATTGCCTGGGTGGTGGGCACCAGGCCTCCATGTCTGTGTCAGCAGGTCTGCGATCTTCTCCAGGGCACTGCAGATTCACCAAGCTCTGTGCCTCACTTTGTTCCTTTACAGTACAGTTTGGGTAGTTGGTTGCTGCATGGGGTTTTCCCAGGTACGTGGCAATTCCAACCAGTGAGAATGCCAAGAGTTCAGTAGGGCTGCATTTAGGGTCGTCTGAAATAGGTGAGAGCTGAAGGAGCAAAGAGCTACTCTGAAACATTTCCCGGGGCCTCAAAGCCCCACGAGTTCCTTACACTTCTATCTCAGGACCACCTCTGCTGTATCTGTAAAATTTGCCATCCCCAAAACTGTGGATGAAAGGGGAATTTTCCCCATACTATTGAAAAGCCTTGAGCTAATTCCCACATTCAGCACCTTGGGAGAAAAGATCCTTGTGGGTGAATGATTATCTGCATTTACAGAAGTGCAAAGTGAAAATCTTGTTTCAGGAGCATTTATGCTCCCTTTTGGAGGCAGAGGAGTGAAAGCCTGCTTGGGGATGGCAGCTCATGCCACATGTGTCTGTGCAGAGGATCGCTATGATGTTTCCAGGCCCTGTTTGTCTGTCTGCACAAGGTAAATACAAGCTAGTGACCTCCACACCATTCAGTAAACCAGGGAAACCAAATCTGTTTTTCTCCCTGGCTCCTCCCGTAAGGAGATGACACTCACAACAGCCCTTTTAGCATGGCAACTGCAGCAAGCACATCAGGAAGAGTAAAGTAATTCTTAAAAATAAACAGCTGGCCATAAAAGAGTCCAGGAAAACCCTGGTCTCTGCTCGTCTGATAGCCTAGGGGTCTCAGTGACAAATTACCCTTGCTACCTACCCCCAGTGAATATTCCCTGCTTGTCAGCCCAGCTAATTGTTTTGGAGTGGATGTAATACATCTCCTGCCAGGAGAGGTTTGTGAGGCACATGATGCTGTAAACGATCTGCTGTTTATCTAATGTCTTCTTGTGCTGCTGTCATTGCACATATATACAAACTCCCTTTATAGCTTCCCTCCAGCCACTGCTCTGGTTACAAGCTTAAACAAGTCCTTGCTCATTTTAGATCTACAGGCTTCTTTAAGGAAATAAATGCAATAGCACTAGCCTGTTATTGTCTCCTAACAGGTAAGGTGGTATGCTGTCCATACTCAGCCTGCTTTCAATAGCAAGGTAATGGTCTTTGCAGAAATTTCTCTCCACTTGACAGCTGCTCAGCTGGGACACAGTTCTGCTGTTCTTTGCTCATCTCACATATGCAGAGATGACACTAGTTTGATTCAACATATGGAAATAAGCCATAAAAACAAATCAGCATACCCAAGTCAGAGGAAGGTACGAGAAGTATGTTACCCAAGAGTTGGATCCTGATTTCTGCTGATGAGATGGCAATGCAGCTCACTAGAAGACACTCAGGCAAGGTGGAAGAAAGACGGGACATAAACACACCATCCAGCACCCAATGCACATTCCTAAAACAAGTGCTTAAGCCACAAGACTGCAATAAAAGCGTGGCTTAATGTGTAGGCCAGTACTAGAAGTGATCTTTTCTCTGTGTTGCCACAGAGAAATATGAGACCAGAGAAGGTTTTATGGCAGCTTATAAACTTCCTATCACTTCTGCAATGAGTGAGTGAGCAGGTGATTAAGTTTTAATTGAAAAATTGGAGGGAATGGAGGAAAAAAAATCAGAAAAAATAAATGCTCAAGTCAGCAAGTCACATTAGTGACAGCAGCTAATGTTTCTAACATGAGCTTTAAAACCTTAGCTTCCCTCCAAAACAAACATATTATGTAGTGTTTGTAACTCTGTTAATTAGAAATATTTAGCCATCCAAATAGTAGAAGTACATTCATTTATTTGCTCAGAGCCTGGATCAATATTAATAGGTCGTCTTAGAGGAGATGTATTTAGTTTTCATTTTAGAGATCACCTGCACAAACCAGATTGAGTTTGTAAGCTGGGCATCTTGATTTCCTGAAACCAATCTCTGAAAACCAGAAGCTGGCTGAAGGCATTAAGGTTTGCGATGGTGGGAAAAATTGATCAGGACTTCCCTGTCAGAGAAAGCACTGTTTCAGCACAGAGGGTCTGTCAGAAGTCACCTAAGACCTGGTCTCAGGAGGGCTAGTACCTGCTGGGGTGACAGAATTTGCTCTCCCGTGGTGTACAAATGGTGCAATGGTCTGCAGCCTCTGCTTCGGGCCATGGGCTGCAGCTATGCACTCATCCCAGGCTGTGGCTGTGCCCTTTGCTTCTCCAGGCCCCTCACTGCACCTGCCCCATGTGTAACCCCAGGAGCACTGCCCAGAGCTTCCTGGGTGCGAGGAGACTCTCCTGATGGCCTTGGTCCACAACCTGGTTGAGTTTCCCTATATACTATATACAGCTATTAACTGGGGAGAGATTGAAAAGAATATAGTGGTGTACAAGCAGGGTAAGGCTCTCTTTAAAGCATTAGAAAGAATTGCTGGCACTGGTAGGAAATTACATTTTCTGGGTAAAAGGAAAATGATGTATCTGGGCAGAGGGAGGCTAGTTAATGGGTGCCTGTCGAAACATATCCACTGCCAGTGAAGACACATTTGAAGAAAATCCAAACACAGTAACCGAGCAGCTCAAATTTTTTTTTTCCTAGGAACCAGCCCAAATCCAGCTCATGCCAGAGATCATTTGCCATCTGAGGACAGCCTGTGTGAGATTCCAGCCCCTGTCCCACTACCAGGTGTTGGCAGCACAAACCTCCCACCCATGGTCCCTGCACTCATGGCTTCAGACCCCAGAGAGGAGTCCACTGTGGAGAGAGTTTGTTTCTCTGCATGGTTTATGCATGATGAGGGTGGTGGGGACTGGGTCTAGGGGCTGAGAAGATAAAATACTGAGATCGTCATAGGCTATAGTTCCCTGATAGTCAAGGAGTTAACTATTTATTAGTACTTTTGTGTTGGGTGACTCTTACATTATGAAATTACCAAGGAATTTAACAGGAAGGCTGCTTTTGCGCTGAAAGTACACGAGAAAGCCTTGTCTTTTTAGCTTTGCATTACAGGCTCAGTTTTAACTCCAAATGGTCTTTTTTCCACTCACTCATTCAGGAAATAAGGTGATTTTTCCCACCATCCTGGGGAAGGGAACAGGAAAAAATGGATATTCCTATGTTAATAAAGAAAAGAATATGACAAATGCAATTTCAAGCCATTTCGCCCTTTGCTGTGAATATTTTCACACTGTCCCTCTGGGCGCCCCAGATCCAGATGGGGTTTGCATGCTGCTGCTGTGGCCCCTTATCCTGAGCAATACCATTATCCAGGGTTAGGAGGTGTAATTGCCATCACAGCAGCTGTAAAGGAGACAGAGCCCATCCTGGGCAGACACTGGCCTGCGATTCTCTGCTGATAAATAAACATCTCTGTTTCCCTTTTGCACTATGCAACTTGATGGTAAAGGTTTCAAAGAAATGTTGAGCTGACATCAAAAAAAGTCTCTCCAAGGCAAATAAAGGGAGATTTATTTTCTTATTCAGGTTTCTCAAAGGCTCCTTCTCTGTGCCCTTTCTATACACAATGGTTTTCACCATTCAGGAATGCTTTCATTTAATGTCTGAAATAGCTTTTTGTATCTCCTGGTATCTTTCTTTAACTGTAAAATAAACATTCTTTCCTTAACAGGTCTAAGGATGTGGGCTTTGGGGCAGCATGTACATAATTGATCCAGAATATAATTTTTTTTACTCATTGTACTATTAGACTTTGTTTTTCAGTTGGGCCACTCTCTATGGCATGGTCTCCTCATAAAAGTTTGGTCAGTATAATGCTGTAAAGATGTAATTTTGTGTTTAAGTCAAAGCAGTTACATCAACTCAGCTTCAGTGTCGAGAATGTGATGCCTTTTGTACTGGTACAACTCACCTCCTTTGCTGTGCAGGAACAGAAATGTCAGTATGCGTTCCCCTACACTGGTATCAGGGCAGCTGTGGTGGACAGGGCCTGTATTCATGCAAGTCTGCTGGGCTGGTTATAGGGGTAGGTAGAGAAATCCTTATCACTGAGTGGGATCTACAGAGGGATTATCTCATAGCTGCTTTGCCAGGTCTATGCTGCTCTTGGGAACAAGCTGCTGGGCAAGAAGGACTACAGGGCAGATCTACCCTGATTGCAACATTATGACCTTCTCTGAAGTCTGTTTTTTTTCTGATGAAAAGAACAAACCATTCCCAGCCCTCTGGCACAGGCAGCTTCCACTAGCATTATTGAACAAGGCAGAGTGTGCCTCGTGGTGCTGCTGATTTTTTTCAATTTTTTTTTGAACTAGATAAATAAGATGCAGCTACGATGATGATGAGACTTCAGTGTATTAAACTGCAGTCACTGGTAGACAGGGATGCCTGTCTGTGAGATGAATTCCTGCACAGTGATAATGGGTTATCGGGATTTCCTGCATGGCTCTGTGAATCGGGGCCATCTGTCAGCAGCTTTCTGTGGTGACAGGCCAATGCCGAAAAGACGGATGGAGGGAATCTGAAGCGAGAGACCTTCCCAGCTGTAGGGGAGGCTGAGCTAGATAGATTTACAGTCTGCCTCATTCTCTTTAGGAGTGATGCTTTCCTGAAATTTTTTTTCTCCATACATGTGATATTTTGGCATTAGGTTGTTCCCCCGGTACTGCATTAGCTGCTGGGAAAGGGAACTGCAGGGTCTCAGCTCAGGTAACCACTGTACATCCTGGGCAGCTGTATCTCAAAACCTGCCTGAAGGTGGGAGGATATTTTACCCCAATTCTAACTTTCAAAGACTGAGGGGAAGATAAATCAGGAAAAGGCAGAGGGAGCTCACCCGTTATCCGTAACCAGACAGAGATTAAAGATATACCTTAAAAGTAGCTGCCTTGTGCTCTGACAACAGCTTATCAAAATATTTACTATATTCCCTTTGACTTAATGTAGCTTTTCATGATTCTCTGTGCTACCCTACATAAATAATGTATTACAATTCAAGTATGCCATTGTTGGTTTTGAACTCAAACAAATGGTTTTAGTGGTGATTTATGTTTAATAGGAGCTGCCTAGTACTGGCGAACTATCCTACAACAACAAACCAGCCCAGGCAGTGCAGTCCTCATAATAATGCTGTTCTGTGGCAGTACAGATTAGATGTCCAGCCTTTCTAAGATTTCTATGCTTTCTTTGTGGTCCTGGAATTGCTGAAGATGAGGTGGTTTAAGGCTATATGCAAGGCAGGGTCACCAGAGAAAATTAGTATCTTTCATTAGGCAAAAGTCTTCAGTAACTGAAGGCTTGTCTAGTTTTTCCAGCTATATCATTCAGTCTAATAAAATATATTGCCTCCCCTTCCAAACTTTTGTTCTGCACATTTTAAAATGGGGCATACTTTTAAAGCTGAAAAATTAGAGAGGATGCAGTGGAAAGCCACATACACACTCCGAAAAACTGAGAGTTTGTGATTGCTTTGCAGTATGGGAATTGGAGAGATCAGGCTACTTAGTGCATCAAAAAAAAAAATAAGAGGAGCCTTGCTCAGACTGGTAGGTGCCTCCGTGGGAAGAGCTTTATCCAGTTGTGAAGGGCTTTTTACTCTTGTGGAGTCATGGCAAAAACCACAGCTGGAGATTAATTTTGAACTAGAAATAATGGCATTATTTTTTTTTACGGTATGTTGCTTTCTATAAGCTTTTCTCTACATCCAGCTTGCAGGCTCAATATGTCAGTAACAAAGTGAAAACATAGGACTCGTACATCACAATGACTGATCCTTTCCTCTCTTGTAAAGAGTAACTCTACAAATGAGTTAAAAGAGTATGGGATTATCTCCAAAGAGTCTGAAGTCCTGCAGTGTCTCTGAGGCTAAGGAGGACTCAGGGATTCCCAACTCTTTGTGTTTGCCATCCTCCTCCAGAGGTAATGAAATATCATACAGCCAGGCACATACTATAAATAATGAATGACCTAGAGAACCATTTGGAGAGCACTAAACACTGGAGGTATTTAATGGCTAGCCTAGGATTTAAGAGACCTGCATCAAAAGCTGTGCTCTGTCTAAGGGAATTAGTAGCTCTTCCCTTCCTTCACATTTATCGGTGAAGATAAATGCATTAAAGCTTGTAGGAAGCTCATGTGCTGGAAGGTGAATGCCAGGTGCTTAAGAACTAATCAAAGGATGTGGACATATGATAAACAGGTTGGCAGCTGATGGGACAGGCCTTCAAGAGGATTCAAAGCCTTTACCCTGCAAAAAACAGAGTGAACATTTGTCTTACTGACTGTTCAACAAACATTGTCCAAGCAGTTCTCGTGCAGACACTCAAGAAGCCTGTCCACCCTGCCACCTGCTCCCACTTGCTTCTCAGTGTACTCGCTGCAGGTGGCCACACCAGCCTGGTGAGAGTATGGAAATCACAGGGAGAAACAGTGCAATACTGGCTGATGATTGAATAGCATCGGCCTGTAGCCTTGCAACCCAATTTAAACCAATTCAAAGTGAAGCAAGAACAAGAGCGTGCACTTGCAAGTTTTCCTCTCTTCTCTTTGATTGCTACCTGCCATCTTGATTTCCCTCATCCCCAGAATTATTTTGCCTTGAAAATAATCAAGGTCCTTTAGACCACACACATTAACAGACCTTGTGGACACAAAGCAGTTCACCACCCACATGTGCTGAAGCAACCGAGTTGTACCAAAAGGTCAGTGGCCACTTAGGGACCCCTTCTTTTCTGGCTATGAAGTTTGGAAGATGATACTGCCTGACCTACTTGATTTGCTGAGGACCAGTAGTGCAATAGACAACATGTCTGACTACAAGAGTGTCGGCAGATCTCCCTGCCCCAGGTTAACTTTTATCCGCCTTGGCGGTATGAGGTGAAGTTCCTGCTGCTTGAAGAGTTTTTCTGCGTGAGAGGGTTGGGAAGAGACCTCACCTTAGGAAGGAGACTTTTGTGGACCTTGTTCTGTAACATTTGCAGAGTGGCAGAAGCTCCAAACAGGAGGGGTGGGATAATTAATGGGAGTTGCTCTTGGTTCAGTTGGTAGCACACAGTCCCTGGACCTCAGAGCAGCTCGTGCTGGTGGCTGCAGCTCAGACCCAGGCCTAGCTCTCCTGGGCTGCTATTTCCAGGCTATTCAGGGAAGGTGATCCACAGCCTGCTGAAATCAGCAGGGTCCCCAGCTGACTCTGGTGAGCTGCGGATCAGACTCGTGCTCACAGGTGCTGCTCTGGTGAGACTCCAGCACAGTCACGGGGAGCTCAGAGAAAGAGAGGCTGATAAAACAAGCCACAAAAACTGGCTTCCCACTGGCCCTCTCCTGCCTGGCAGAGGCCCCTCTGCTGCTGGGCTTCTGTTAAGGGGTGTCAGGTGCCTGCTAATTACAGCTAATGAGGAATTTAATAGTCTTTCAGCACATGGTTAGTTGTTTAGACTGCAGTGTGGTTGGGGAGGGGTTGTGTCTGTGTGTCTCTCCTTGTCCTGCTCTGGCCCACACATGTGGTGGGAAGGGGCAGGAGGCCTTCCCTTGCCCTCACCATGGGGGGCTCAGTGAGGAGGGGTTGTCCCAGACCCACAGCCCCAAGCACTTGTACATGTCTATGCCTATGCCCGTGCCCTTCTGGTCTGCCTGCTTGCATCTGGAGGTCTCTGGATGTGGTAACCCTTCCTACGGGCATCTGTCTCCTCTGCTCAGCTTGGGGACTCATGAAGGCTTCCTGGCAAGGTACATCCTTTGGGAGGGGCCTTTGGGTTTGTGCAGTGACTGTTGTTGTGGGCTATATGGGAATGGCAGAAAGCAGGATCCTGGTGTTCTTGAGTGGTAAGGGGCTGGTAAGCTTCTGCTGACAGGCTGGGTCTCCTGCCTTGCCATGTGCTGGGTTTGCCTTGATCCAAATTGCCCTGCTTGGTCTGTGTGCCTAGGGGATAGCACCAGGTGGGATGAAGGTGCTTGTGGAGCATGCACAGGAGGGCAGGCATTGGCTTGGATATGCTCTACTTATGAGCATGCTGCCCCTTGCAATGTAGGAGCCAGGTTGTAACCCCATTGCTTGAGTTGGTGTCTCTCCCCCTCCCCAGCACCATGCCCTGCCCCATGTGTTCCCCTTCTTCTCTGTTGTGTGGCACATATAGCCCCTCTCCTCTCACATATATGTCTGCACATAGGCTACATCCCTACCCTGAGAAAAACTGGGTCTGTGCCTCATCTTATGCAAAAGATGGTGACTAGGTTCAGGTAAAATCCAGGTAGCCAAGGAGAAGTATAACATGTTGCACATTTTAGAGAGCTGTGTTAAACCCTAGAAGAAGCCTAGCTTCCCTCCTAAGCATTTAACAAGTTAAAATGACTGTATTCCAGTTTACCAAATCAGTCATCTTTTTCTTTATGAACAAAGGCAAAACCTCCCTCAAGAGCATAAGTCCCAGACTGAAGTTGCCCTTAGATTATTTACATTCAGCACATGGCCTTTTCGTTCATGAAGGCAGCTGATGAGTAACCATGTTTTTATAAAAAGACCATTACTGAACAGCCTAATGGGAGATAATGCATTTGTGTGTGCGCTTGGCTGTGTGACTCCCAAATAGCTGTGCTGGCTGGAGAGTATGGCTGCGGGTTAGAGCTGGGTGTGATTTACCCGCAGCAAAACTGACTGGCTCCAGCAAAACGTCCTTGTCTGCTTGATTTCACATCAATTGATTGTGTTCTCAGAGACTTGTTGAAAACTGATGAGGTTTGGATTTAGTTTGACAGGATACAGCCAAGAACATTTTAACATTTTTAGCAGCCTTTTTTTGACTGCTAAGAAATTCTCTGAACCACCTAATCTGACTAGATGACTGAATTAATTAAAAAAAAAAAAAAAAAGCAGTAAATGGAAGGAAATGGGATCATTTCAACAGCTATCAGGTGATGGGTTACAGGAGATCCAAATGCCCCTGTGTTACAGTCTGATGTACTGCAGGCAGCTCAGCTGGTCCTAAGGGGAAAAGGCTGCAGGCCGAACTATGATTCTCATCATGCTTGTGTAAGACTAGAAGAAGCCTTTCAGTGTGGAGAAGTTCAGGGAAATGGCTGTGTTTTGAGGAAGTCAAATGCACTCTTTCAAGAACCGTGTTTTACAGACAAAACATTGCAAATGCAAAGATATAAAGCCTGTATTGAATCTTTGCTTTCCTGTAGAAGTGCCTCGTTCAGTCATGATTTTAAGCCTCCTTTCAGTGGCTGGCAGGGCAGGACCGTGCTGGGGGGCCATGTAATAGCCCTGTTGAGGTTCACTTCTGATCGGTGACATGGGCTGACACTGTTGTGACACATGGGCACAGGGGGAGGCATGAGCTTTTATGTGCTCTGAATGCAAGGCTCTGGGACGGGTTTCAGCTGAGTGCACTTGCAAAATGCAGAGGCAGCTGAGCACCACTGCACAGAAAAGAAAGGGAAAATCTTCCTCACTGCAGAGATACCCCTTGCTGGAGAGTGGGATTGGCTAGCCCTGTAGCCCAGCTGGAGTCAGATCACCTGCTTCAGTCCCTTGTGTTAATCCTCCCCCCGATAGCTCTTTTGAACTCATTCTGCAGGCTGGCCTTGGCCCCTTCCTGCACTGGGGTGGGTTCACTTCATATTTAGCGCTTCCATTTCTACAGATCGCCTGTGGTTTCTGGCTTTGGTGTGCGCAGTTGGTGGAGGTAGCACTGGCGATGGGCCGGGCAGGACCCTGAAAAGGCGGGTGCGTCTCTGCTCTCTGGAGGGCCTAAGACAAGTCCCAGAATTGCTTGGTGCCTCAGATTTCCCATCTGTGGGATAGAAATTGAGAAGGCAAGTGCACCTGTGTTACAGGTCATGTAATACACAGTTTCTTTCAAGCAACATATAGCTGATGCAGCTTAAGGCAGTACCTAGGCTGTGCTGGATCACTTAGGGCTAACGTGAACATGACTGCAGTTAGGGAGCAGTTCCACAATAGCCCTTTCTCAGGATGAACTCAGCCCATGAAGGCTTATGTGAAGGTGGACCCTTGCATGTAGGTCAGCCTCTCTCAATAGACATCTGACAACACACTGCAAAATGAGGAGGGAAAAGGGAACCTACTAAAGCAAGTTCATTTGCTGCTGCCAAGGTAGAGAGCAGGGATGGAGGGTACTCAAAGTGTGGCAGAAAAGGTTGCACCCCAACTTTTGAAGGCTTTTGGACACTGAATTGCCCATGTTTTCAGTAGGAGAGGGGTCCCAGACTTTTCTGCAGGTTGAGGACTCTGTGGCCACTTCCTTCTCCCACAAGGAGCATTTGAGCCTTATAACTTTCTACATATTGCAGGAAATGAGAAAGCCCACAGCATCTCTCAGCATAACCATCAGCACTGGCACTGACCCATAGCAGCTCACCCATTTTGGCTTGTGGGTAACAGCAATTTTTTTTTTTTTTTTTTTTAACGGCTGCCTTATCCCAGAGCATCTTTGGGTTTCAGGTGCTCCTTGGCATGCCAGCAGGCTCTGAGCATCAGGGTGATGGTAACACGGACACATGTCTTGGAAATGCCTTGTGGCCATCCTCACCCTCTGGCTGTGCTGGCTGTTAAAGGAAGAACAAACAATTTAGCAAGATGAAGTCAAAGCTCTGCAACAGGCAGAAACTTGACATGTTGTTTGCGTGTCACCTAGGTGACAAGCGAACAGCTGTCCATGGACATCTGATCTGAGTTGCCTGGGCCTCCCTTTCTGTGTTGCCCTGGGGCTTTGCACCCTGTCATTGATAATTATGTTATGTTACATGTAGATCTAGAAGCTGACCCTGTGTAACACGGCATAAAGCAATGCAGGGAATATATTGGGACAATGGGGTGGATCCTAATCAGAAGCATATGTAGGATACTTTTTCTCTAGTCGGAACTGTCCTGTCTGAGACATGCCTGTCAAAGGAGAATGCAGCTCATTAAATGCTGCAGTATCCCTGGGTTGGTGGGTCCTGGAGCCTGAGAAATAGGACCTGAATTTCCCTTGCTTACAGCTGTGGAAATGGTGCAGAACAAAGAACTAGTACCAGGGTAGAACTGCAGGGAGAGGCTGGAATCGGACACCAATGACCCTTGCACAACTGCAAACGGCTGTTGGCACTTGGGATCATGGCCACGGAAGACCTTTCATTCCCTTTTGCCAGCCAGAGTGGGAGGAAACAGTGAGACTAAGAATTGATCCCGTTACTGCCCTCACCATGCTAATGACGGACTTGAAGAACACCTAGACTAGGATCTGAACATCTGTAGGTCTATGTTTTAGAAGACAGAGGTTTTAAAAGCAAGAGAAGGTGCTTACGGTCATAGGGATTCATACCGGCCAGACTTCCCTTTTATTTGGGTGATATAACCCCAAGCTTCCTCTGAGGAGTGTATGATCTGTTTGGGTATGTTTCTTCCTCTAAATGACTCCTCTGGCAAAGCAAGCTGTGGCTTCCTGACTCTCAAGTTCAGGGGATTTTCAGGCGACATCATTCCATTTAAGAAAAAGTAATCAGCAGCAAAAGCTTTACACCACTGTCCTGTGAAAAGGGACTTTTCTCAGCTATTTTCCTATCAGAGTAACATCTAGAATATGTACCATGAAGAAGGATTGCTACAGCAGAGCAATGCTTAAAACTTCCCTATCCTACCAGCCCCCAGAGCACTCTCAGACAGAGCTGAGACCTGGCATTGCTTTAAGAGAATGATACCGTCTCAGCAGGGAAGATGGGTCTCTCCAGAAGTGTGCTGGTGCAAAGTGCAGATCCCCATATTTTGGAAACTGCATAGCAAGCTTAAGGTTAAGATCCTAAAGGTAGTTAGTTTCATCATGATGGTGTCTCTTGCTTCCTTCAAGCCCCCCTGCCAGAAGCATATGCTGTTCCTTGGCTGTTTTAATAGCCAAAATGTTGATGCCATCTGCCACAAGCGATTGGTGTATCATTAGCCATGGGCTCAACTCTGTTCACAAACAACTGTTTGGAAGTTTACTTCTCTGAGAGCTCAAGCTTCTCCAGTGCCACTCCTGGACTAAATGCAATGTTCTTATAACTCAGCAAGTCCCAGAAAAATCAATCCGTAGAAGCCAGTGCTATTTTGTCTATAACCTCACAAACCTTAGCTGAAGTGGCATCACTGCTTCAATTCACTTTGCATAGTGATTTTTCGTATACTTAAAACTTCTGAGATAAGCAGACCTCGGATGCAGGGTTGACTACTTTGGATTATTTATTGCCTGGGGAGAGGGAAAGCTTTGTTTTAGAAAATACTGCATCTAAAAACTTGCTGGAGTATAGAACTGTGGGTTGGGTTTGGGTTGGTTTTTTTTAGAGTCTGCTTTCAGAGGTGGTGTTTTTGAAGTGTATCGCAGGACTATGAATTCATATATATTGTGTGTGTACACACTCTGTTTATTTTATTGATTTTTAAACAGAATTCAGGGATTTAACTTCTTTTCAGCTAAAGGGTTGCACATGTGTGCAGTGGAGTTGCTACTGAGCTGATCCACACACATGTAGAGGACTTCAGGCTGTATAGGTAGCCCTGTAGGAGTTACAGTACTTCCATGGAAGTATTTGACCTGCCAGTATACCACATGTCTGCACAGCCTGGGCAATGTTCACCCTGATAAAGTATCTGCTGGAAAAACAGTTCATTTCCAGGGAGACCCAGGTGCATGGTAGTCTTAATTAAAATGAGATGTAGCATTTTCATGGAGATTTAAATAATTAAATTAAGGTATTATTTCATTTTAGAATGATTTGAAAATTAAACCCTTTATAAGGAGGGACACAGAAGCCACTGTGAATTGGTGTCTGACTGTATTTACTCAGGAAAAAAAATATTTTCCTTGTCTCCGAGGGTTTTCCTATGTTCAATTGAAAGCACTTTGCAACTAGTCAGTTTTGGTTCTCTAGATCTGTAGGCACTTTCCCACTCTTCAGAGCCATTGCTATATGGCTGCCTCAGATTTTTGAACTCTTAGGACTTTTGTATCCATTTTCATGATTTTTAGGTTCATGCATTTCCTTATGTCATTAATACGGAAGAAAAAGCTATGAAACCTGTTACTAATGTACTGCTCAATATTATGGAGTTGGATAAGACTTTTTAAAATTACTCTGACATTACATATGTCTTTCAAGTATGTGAATAAACCGTATGTTAACCATATGCTTCATCTGTTTCAAAGATGATTAGAATATTTGTTAAGCAATAAATAGTGTAATGAAATTAGCTTACAATGTTGGTTCTGAAACACACGTGCAAGTATCGATAACAATATTTCTCAAATGCTCCTTAGGTGGGACTGAGGGTAGCTTTGATTTTATTTTTAGGGTATTGAGTATGATTTTTGCTATTTCAGGGGCATCATTAGTACAGTGATTCATTCTTAGCTTTCTGTTTCCTCATTTTTACAGCTGGTAAAAAGAGTATTCTTAGAATCAATCATAGAATGGTTTGGGTTGGAAGGGACCTTAAATCATCTAGTTCCAACCCCCCTGCCATGGGCAGGGACACCTTTCCACTAGACCAGGTTGCTCAAAGCCTCATCCAACCTGGTCTTGAACAGTGCCAGGGAGGGGGCAGTCACAACTTCTCTGGGCAACTTGTTCCAGTGTCTCACCCCCCTCATAGTAAAGAATTTCTTCCTAATATCTAATCTAAATCTACCCTCTTTCAGTTTAAAACCATTCCCCCTCATCCTATCACTACATGCCCTTGTAAAAAGCCCCTCTCCCACTTTCCTGTAGGCCCCCTTCAGGCACTGGAAGGCTGCTATAAGGTCTCCCCGGAGCCTTCTCTTCTCCAGGCTGAACAGCCTCAACTCTCTCAGCCTGTCTTCATAGGAGAGGCGCTCCAGCCCTCTGGTCATCTTCGTGGCCCTCCTCTTGACTTGCTCCAACAACATTGGATTACACACAGTGGTGGTGTGAAAGAAAGCAGGTGGGTGGGTAAAGGAGGGGCAACAGTGGGAGTGTGGGCCTATTTGCTATCCCTCTTCACTGGCAGATCAGTGTATGTAATTACTGAATACATGAATCCAATTAGGAGATGCTCACCGTGCACTGGAGAGTGGGAGGTGAGGGCTGCTTGGGGAGGTGCCTGGAGAGTGAGCACACTGCTGACCTGGGGGGAAGCAGCGGGTGACAGATCACAGGGCAGCCTCAGCAGAGTGTGAAGAGCAAAATAAGTAATCATACCTGTCCCCAGAGCATCAGGGAAGAGAATACACTACTCCAGTCTGAGAAGGATTTTGGCAGTATCACTAACATGTGGAGGTTTCAGCAGCCTCTCTTCCTTGTGCACCTTCCCAGAGTGGCACAAAACAGAGCAAAAGACTCGTACGCAGAGCAGTACCCCTCCTTATCCAGTCATCTCCAGCTATAAAACATTCTCTGTACCTTTTCTAATCTCTTTACTGCCTCTCCTTTCCACAGCCTGTCTAATTACTAGTGGACCCTGGATCTGACCTTCTTTATTGCTAGTCTTGCCAATGCTCTGATCCTTCTCATGGTCTTCTCACTACTGCACTTGCCACTGCTTTCCCTCTCCACATCTTGTTTCCTTGCTATTCACCTCTGTTTCTGCTAGCGTACTGCTGAGTTTCCTAACGCCTGGTAGGCTTCTGTCTTTGCAGTAATTCAGCCGTTTCTGCTGCCTCGGACTCTAGTGTACGTTTTATTTGCATGCCAATAAGCTTATGGGATGAAGTTGTATTGATGCAAGACATAGAGCCAGGAGCCTGTGGTGACAGGTAAGAGTTAGCATTAAACCCTAATGTGCATAGCACCTGTGGGTGTCAGCCACAGAGCAGAGAAAGTACTTTCTTCATTTCTGATTTTACCTGAACAACTTCTTAAAGCAACCCACCTTTCAGTTTGCAACCCCCTCTTTTCACTTTTCAAACCAAATATATTTTCTATCCTTCATGGAAAAACAAATTCATCAAAAAGATGTTTTTTACCAAAGAAAATGAATCCTGTTATTATTTCTGTATCACAGAGGAGAAAACTGGGGCATGAAGAGCATGAATTACAGTGAAAATACCGAAAGCCTCAGTGCCTGCCCTCTGCAAGGTAAACCACTTTGCCTCGCAGAGCTCTCATGTTTTTATGTGTTTACATTTCTTTGAGGAGGAACTTTTCTGAAATAGCCAGAAGTGTAGTGACGTTTTTGCAGATGGAAAGGTGTTGAGCTTGAGGTTTTACGTGTCTGCTCTTTATGCATCTTCTATAGCTGCTCAAATATTTTTTTCTTCATAAAACATTTAACAAGGAAAATTAATGAGGAGCTGGCTAGTGAAATGATACAGTAACTGCAGCCAAGCTAAAAGTAAGTTGTCAGCTCTGGACCTTCCCAGTCCAATAGGTAATTGCAGAACTGTGTGAGCGAGATACAAAGGGAGGCTCTGAAAGGTTCAAAGAGATTTATACAATATTTCAGACCACAAAAATACATAAAACAAAGTCCAAAAGGTTCCAGAAATGGGACAAGAGGGACCTGCTGTCAGAAGCAGCTTGTCATATAGTCATGATTTACCGTCTTCTCCCAAGCAATCTGTACAATCTCTGTCAGCAACATGGCGAACAAATAGCGTTCAGGGGGCTTGAGATGAGTGTTTGGGAGAAGGCAGCAGTGACAATGACACCGCAAACTTAGGCAGTGAAGTCTCTGCAGAGATCTCTGAGCAGAGAGTACAGAGCACTCATTTCACCTCTTTCTTTCACTGTGAAAGGACAAACCTGGGTCAAGTAAAGGAAATATCCAAAAATAACAAGAATTTAACTTAGAGGTTATTCAAAGACTACTAGGGAATTTAGATAGTCATTAAAATTAATGGGATGGTGCATCTAAATCCCTACTGTAACTTTGAAAATCCAAAACTTTCAAAGCCATCCCCTTCTCCATTTCCAAGTGTCATTTGTTCCTCCTTCTAGCCAGACATGGACTTGAGCTTTAACATGATTTGTACATGAAGCAAGTGTCGGGTCTGTTTAGAGTGAGTACTTTGGCCTAAACACTTCCATCTCTGCATCTTTCAAAACAGGAGTCGATAAACTATTTTCCTGATGATCTTCTCCCATGCACACTGCAGGCTGCATAGAAGATTCATTTAATGCTGATAGGATGGAGGTTTGAAATGCATATATTATTCTTTTCTTGATGTAATTGAAACAAGGAAAATTATCCAAATAGCCTGTCACTTTTGAAAAACAAAATAAACTCACTGGGGTTTCTTTAGGTTTTTCTTTGTTAGTCTTTTGGTTTGGTTTTGTGTTTGGTGGGGGGTTTCTTGTTTTGTTTGTTTGTTTGTTTGTTTTTATTTAAGTGAACTCCAGTTCAGAAAATAGTAACTGAACAGACTGATAAATTCTGAAAGAAGTCCATTCTGTGCCCAGAGAGCTGGTGCTATACGTTTGGCCACGAGGACCCTAGACTTTTCACAATAGCTCATCTCACTTAAGAACAGATATTAATTATGACATCAAAAATAATCTAGCAAAGCATCCTCTCACGTTGCCTGCAGGGTTGCTCTACTCCATGTGTGCTCCTCCACAAGCACTACCTGCTTCCCTTGTTGATGCTGAAGTATTTCCCCTGAACTCCTGATACCGAACTCCTCCTTCCACATTCCCCATGTCCTTTCTCTCTGTCCTCCCTCTTTGTTCTGTCTGTCTCTTCATGCTGTTCTTTCCCTTGTCTTTCTGCACCTTATTCTTTTCTCAAGCATCCTATTCCAAGTCCTCTTTCATCCAAACCTCTTTTTCTAAATCCTAGACTTCTTGTCTCAGTCTCAGCCTTCTCAGAGATCTGTCATCACACTCTTCTTCCTGGGAAACCTTTCTTTTCAAGCCAGCTTCTTTTTGCTAGCAGGGAGGTATATTCCCATCTACATCTACAACTGAGTCATAAAGTCTCCAAGAGAGTATGGGGACCTAGAACCGCTCCAGGTCTGTATGCACAAATTCAGATGCCTAGCTAATCCTGTCCTGCCAGCTCTTTGTACCAGCTTGCTGTCACCCCATCTGCCTGTGCTCCCAGGCAGCCCTGTCAGCCATGCTCCACATCGAAGGGCAGGTTCATTGACTTTAGGCTTGGCTTAATGATGACCAACAGCAGCAAGGAGGAAGGAGGGATTTGAGGACATAGACAGCCTTGTGACTTACTTTGATCTTTATAAGGACAACTACTGATGTTTCCAAGAGAGAAACCTTACTTCTCCCAGAAAAACTTCAGGAGAGCAGCCCTGTTTTCCCTGTCTGATGGCTCCTTTTCCCTCTGTGGAAGAGGACAACTCCACTCTTCTCCAAGATTTCCCAGCAGGCACTAATAACCAGCACATGGGCCAGTTCCAGACAGCACATTCAGCACTTTAAAGGTGGATGCATCACTAATGTCCCTGCTTTCTCACTGCCATGCAACACATTTCCCTTTTACAGCAGGAAATAAGGCTCTCCTTGGACTGGCCTGCTGACACAGAAAGCCTTTATGGTGAGAAAGCTGGCGTTGTTAATCCCTTTTGGAAGTAGGTTTGATAGGTGCAGTCGTGGCATTTCTGTCACCAGTTTGAGGTGAGAGCAGGGACTGAACGGCCAGCAGGATCCACACTAGTTGATTAGCACAGCATGCATGAGATTCCTTGGCACAGCCCAAGGTTATTGAGAAGCGGGGCTGCATCCCAAACTTGCCCCTGGCAGAACTGGCAGATCACATAGCTAGTGTCACTTTCAAGCACTTGGCCAGGCAAAACCCACCCCTTCTCTCTCCCCCAGCTCTTCTGTCCTTGGCTTTCGACTAGATTTGTTCAGTGGGTTGGCTGCCTCCCCCACCCATGCATTGACAGGGTTTGAGGCAGGGTGGAGTGTGTATCTCTACAGTAATCTAATTCTATCTTTCCAGAGATATGTGACTGGGTATCAGAAGCTGCAGCTTTTTTTTAAATTGATTTTTGGCTATAGCTTTCATATGAAATATGTATCATAAAGCTTAAATCCAGTATACTTACAGCAATGTTAAAGCTAGCAAATCATATTTTAATTTGCAGATAGAAATTAGAGCTAGAAAAGTTCCAGTGATAATAATACAAGTGATCATGGAAATGACTGAGGCACTGTTCCTGGTGCCACAGTGCAGCCCTGTCTTCTCTAGTATGCAACTTCAGCACAGGACTGGCATTAACCTCCCAGGCTGTGCTGTTGGGAAGAGAAGGTCCTTAGCAGAGCTGGCTTTGATCACACTAGTGGTGTTCAACTAAGGAGGCCTATGCAGCAAAGACCCTTAACCCCCCTTTTTTTTTCCTCTTTAGTCCCAGATGCCTATTACATTTCTTTTTGCAGAACAAAAGTAATGCTGAGCCTTGCAATTCAGAGCCTCTCTGCAACCCAAGAGGTCCTCGGCAGCCACCTGAAGGAAGCTGACACCAAACAGCTGTCCCAGGCAAAGGGTGTGTGGCAACAGCCCACCAGGCTATCTCTTCCCCCTCTGTAAGTTAACGCTTGGCAGCACTGAGCTCTTGTACCAATGACTCTGGCTGATAGTGGGTAACATAAAGACCTCTGCCAGTCTGGTGCCATGTACATGTGCATACAGCATATATATCCTACACCAGAGCTACCCAGTCTCTTCTTGAACCAAACATATGCTGTATAGGGGCATTTGAATGTGCACTCTGCATCTGTGCAGTGTAGCACCATCATACTCCTCCCCGTCTGTGCGAGCTGTGAGCTCCTGAGCTAGCCCTGCTACATCTGAAATGGAAGCGGCTGATCCAGTATTCAAAAAGTCACCATATACTGGGGCTGAGGCTCTGGCTCCTGATTGTCTCTTTCACTGGTAGAAAACAGAGAGCCAGAACTAGCTGAAGAGTTTCTGGTTCATCAGTAACTTGTTAGAAAACTCCAAAAAGCTCAACCTAAGGCATTTCTTCAGAAGCAAGCCTGGTTGGTTTGGTGTGCTCTGAGCTGAGGGAGTGTCACTGGGCTTCACTATTTCTGTTGGGCATCACTGATCCTCCTGTCCCTGGGAGACAGCAGGTCCCTGAGGGCACTTCAGGGCAGGGGCTGGGTGCAGATGATCCAGATGGATGACACTTTTTACACAGCAGGACCCAAGACTTTCATCTGAATTCTCCTTGTGTTTTTTATGTGGGTCTCTGACAATGCCACCATACCTAAATAAGAAAAAATGCAAGCAGCAGCTTGCTAGTAACTATCAGAGCTTAAAAGGTTCTGATTTAGGATGAAAAGAGCTTGTAATTAGCTACTTACATTTGCATTTCAATTACAGAAGTGAAGCAATTCCAGCCCAGTAGAGATTCCCGCGAATCCTTTGATTCAGGGTCACAGTAGGTATCAGCAGGCCTGTTACAATGTCACCAAGTCTGTCTAAAGAGCTAGACTTGGGGCAGTCAACATACAGTGCTCTTGAACATACCACAGCCATAGGATAAAAGCAGATGGCTGGCGGATTTTTATCTTCCTGAAAAGGGAGAGACATCTTTTCCTTTTGAGGAGCAAAATGTTACTGATTTGGCTCAGTTATTAGTTTACTGGACACTTGCTGTGTGTTTTCCTTTGAAATGCCTAGCTATGAGCAGAGGCAAGAAGACAGCTGCACCACTTTGGAGTGCATAGGTTTCATGTAATAAGTTGTATGAGAGTCCTAATTGCAGATGGTAAAGAGATAAGGGGTGGTGGTGAAGTCTCTTCTCCTGACTCCTTCATACTGAGGTGGTCACCAGCACAGGCACCAACATCTTACCACAAGCCTGGTAATGACTACCATTTACAGCTAACTGGGTGGCTGAGTATGAAAGTCTTCTCTTAGTAAAATTATCCTTCCCATTCCCACTCGCCCACATCCCTGAACATGGTCTTGTTTTGATTTTTGTAGTCCCTTGAGCATCTGTATCTGGCTCATGACTCAGGAGGCTATTTTTCTGCCACGTGCTCTGGAATAGAGTTGTTTAGCACAATTTCAGCCACTTGTGGCTGTGAGCCCAATTGGAAACACGTGTGTTGGTTAAATGCAGGTGGAGAGATTTCTTTGTTAATTAGGCTTCAAATTCCATTGTGTTCCCTGTAACCAGTGGCCCAGGCTCAGATGTCTCTAACACCAGACAAACTCCATTAGTTGAAGGAATAACCCTGATTTTGCACTGCTTATAAACCTCATAAGTTTGTTTGGGGTTTTTTTTGCCTTTGTTTAAGACAGTTACATGTGGCACTGATTTTTCTAAAAATAAAAGTCTTTTCAAGTCTGGAGGGGGTAAAGAGAAGCTTTCTGGACCAGCAGGGCTGCACGGCCAAGGTGCAAGGATCAGACAGGAAAAGCAAGGGCTCCTTTCACACCAGCATGCTGTCCTCCCTCCCTGTCCCCAGCCCATTTCCCTCCTGCTCTACACCCAGTTGCTAACTTGATCTCTGAATCAAGGGGCTGCCATTTTGCACTAGGCCTCCATGAGTAATTAGAGTAACACCTTGTGTAATGGTTTAGGCAACAAATGCCTGTAGCTTCAGCCCACCCCAGATACACTTCAGGTTCATTATCACCTTAGAAGCTCTGACAATGAGTGTGATGGGGTCAGTCTTGTTGCAAAGGAGAGTTATTCTTTTGGAGATTGTTTCTGTGTGTCTTGGGAAGATGGCACAGAAAGAAATAGGAGTCTTTACAGAGTTAAATGGAAGGGGAGACTTAGGTTTACTGGCTCCTTGCAGGCTAGGTGAAGGCGTAAATGGGCCACCTACCATGCAACTACCTTAATTGTCTCTTTCTTGTGGGCAGAAGACCTCAGGCTTAACTCCTCAACTGCACTTATTCCCTGCATCACAAGGGGTTTCACTGTGAGTTAGACACCTTGAATATATTTACCGATTTGGCTGTCAGGTACTTGCTGCCCATTAAAATCAGCACATCTGAAGAATGTAAATACCTCTGAGGTTTTGTTCCCTTATCTTTTGGGTTTTCACTACAACACTGCCTGCAAAAGTTGTTGGTTTTGCAGAGAAGCTGCTGCAGCATTGACCCTTCAGGCTTTGAGGAGTTTTCATGGTTGCTTCCCTTCCTTTTTGGGATAGGGAGCTGGTGTGTTCCTGACCCGTTAGACAAGACTGTCATTAGCTTCTATCCCTGATGATGGAGACAGTGGGATCTGGAGTGCCAGTGCAGAGAGGGGGAAGGAAAGCAGGAGACAATGAGATTTTTTTTTTGTTGTTGTTGTTGTTTGTTTAGACTATTTCAAAATTTATCTGGGGGTTACAGGGGTCCTTGCATTCTACCCACTCCTGAGTGCCATCTGGAAAGGGACAGGGAAGGCAGATACAAATTGTCAGGGTGGACTCCAGTGCAAGCAGGAGGAGCCAAGGGGCAGAGACAGGAGTGGTCACCATTAACAGTGAGATGGAGAAGAGGGTACAGCTCTGCCATTTGAATATCAGACTCCACATGCCGATGCTCTTTGCAGATTGGGCTAGATAAAAAAGGCAGCTAAAATAGCAAAGTTCTGCGATCATTCACTGCTAAGAGCCAACAGAGCCACTGAGCTAAGCCTGTTTGACAGGAGAGCAAGAGGGCAATAGTGAAAGGACCACAGAGGTACCAGAAATCACAGTAGATGTGATTTTATCTGCTAGGTCAGTTCAGAGTGATATTCCTTAAGAGGTCTAGAGAAGCTATGCATTTAACTGCCCCGACGCTCAGGGAGTTCTTGGGGGGTGGGGGGGGAGTCCTGCTCCCTCATACTCAGGAAAGAAAAGAGGATGCTAAAGCCAAAACCTTGCCTACTGTTTCTCACGGCTGTTTTGTCCAGTTCCCTCCTAGGCTGCTCCCAAGGTGTTGTCCCCTGGCATTGCTGTTAAGCAAGTAATCACCTTTCAGAAATATGTACGCTGTCCAGCATGAAAGCAAACATCTTTCCCTCACTCCACTTTCTATCTGAACTATGAAGGCTGTAGAGTTAGCAATCCACATCACACTTCCCGTATGCTGTAGCCAATACAAGGAGGCAGTTGAAAGTTTGCCTCAAAAATATCTTTCTATGTAGAATTTGGGACTTAAATAGGAGGAAACTTTTCATGGGGCAGGGGGGAATGGTCTGCTTCCTGCAGAAATCTTGAGTTGTATTTGTCAAAACCTAGAATGCCTGAAAACTGAAGCATTTCAGCCAAAACATCCTAGCTAAAAGACACAACTCCACTCTGAAATGGTCTCATAATGTCTCATGGGAGTTATTTGCTTCATGTCCCTGTGCAGCTCTGTGGTCTAGGTGCTGTGCTCAGCTTACATATAATCAGAAGTTTGTAGATGTAATAGTAGAAGACACCTTCATCTAATGGGTCATCTAGCCAATCCCACTGCCCTAAGGCAAGATTAATTGCATCCATCCTCTTCCTCACATGTATTTATCAATCTGTTTCTAAAAATCTGCAACAGTGAAAGCTTCAAACTTCCCCAGGCCATATATTCCAGTATTTTTTTAATTATGGCTATTGGAAAGTTTTTTTTTTCTTATTTTCCTTTTATTATTCAGAAGATTTGTGGCCTTCAGGCTTTTCTTCCAAAGATTAAATACTAGTTTTAAAATTCTTTTCCTCATGTAAGAGATGGTTTTTTTTTTTGGTTTGGTTTGGTTTTTTTTGTCTTTTGATCATTATCACTGTATTTAGAGAAATCTCCCAAACTGATCTGTATCTTTAGTTCAGTGCCTGAAACTGCAGTCCATGTTCCAGTAAAGACCTTGCCATTACTGAACAGACTGGAAGACTTTCTTAGGGCACTTCTGTTTGTTTCAAGATGTTTTTTCTCACAGCAGAGTGGGATTGTTAGCTGACTTCCAGATTTCTATGCTCTGCAATACCCAGAACACTTTCTGCAGACCTATTGTTTTCTTGGTCATTCACCATCTCCTGATTTTCATGCAGTGGGTTATTTCTGCCTAAGCATGCTATTTGGCCTTTGTCAATACAGACTTGCAACCAGGCAATCCTAAAACTTTCTTTGTAATAATTGCTTCAACTTCAAATGGTCAAGTTTTAGTGTTGGGTTTTTTTTTTTTAACTTAAATGCAACATCCAGCCTTTATTCCCTCTGTTCCGTCTCACTACTTTGGCATCATATTCAGGCTTTGTAAGGGTAATCCCTATTCTATTTCCCAAATCATTAACAGAAACAACGAGTAGTGCCAGAGCCAGAACGAACCCTTGAGTAATACCTCTCAATATATCTTTCTAGGGTGAGAATAAGAAATTGATAACTGTTCTCTAAATTTTTTTTGACCATTTTGGCATCAAGTCTTGAGAAGCTTCATTTAGACAGTGTTTCCCCCACTGTTCATGAAAATGTCACATGGGACAGTGTCATAAGCCTTACTGTACTCAAGATACATGTCATCTATTGCTTCTTGCTTCACCCTCAAGGCCTGAGAAGAGAACAAGAGCGAAGATCATGCATCACAGGAGATCTAGTCCAACCTAGGATCATGCCTGTGGGACAATGGGAGTGTGAAGTACATGAAATATAGCTCCCAGGAGGTCCTGCAGGGCCTCCGTGACAGAGCTGCTATGGTTTCCAGCCAAATATTTTTAAGTTTTTAAATTTTACCATTTAAAAAATGTGCATAAGGAACACTGTCTAAAGGACTGTAAAGCACTCCCAGACCCTGTGTGTACATGTTAAATAACAACATACCTTGTACTAGAGTGAGAAGTTAATTAGCACTCTCTGATACACTTGAGTCTTGGTGTCTGGTAAAGTGCAATACATACCAGCACAGAAACCCATACTGAGAGCTCAGCTGCATTGTAACAAGAGGTGTCAGTGACAGAGATAATTTCAACTTTTTCCTCACTATGAAACTGCTAATGTGCATACACTTCCTGGTCATTTCTGGCTGTATCCAGGGCCCAGTATTCAGATTTTGTGGTAGACTATCAGCTTAAAATTTATCCTTAAGTCTCCCACATCCTTATTTAATGAATCCAGGAGACTCTCAAAGCATGTTGCCCTGTTATTGAAAAGAAAAAAGCATATGTTACAGGGAATCAATTCTGCCCAGCAAGCAGTTAAATGGCTGTTCAGAAGTACAGTAAACATTCTGGTCATCAAATGTGCTCCTGTTATTCTTGTTCAGTGTCTAGCTTGTGTAGTTCCTTTGGGACACTGTCAGTCACTTGGTCCTGAGTTTAATTTGGAGAAGGCACAACACACCCTGGAGGATTCAGTTTTCCATATTCAGGGGAAGGAAAAAGGGCAGGAAATGGTCCTCTCAGCTTGAATGCTGTATTTTTGTTAAAGAAAACAACTAAGGAAGAATGAATCTGAAAGCTCCCTATCCAGTGTTACAACACAATATTATTTCCCATCTTCAGTCTACTTGCTTTAAACAAAAGTGATACAGGCATGAAGGCCAGGAAAAGGAAGTAATGTTAACTCCCCATCAATTAATTTTCTCTTTTAAACAGTAGAAACACTGGGTTAAAGGACGGGTAGGATTCATATGAGAACTTTCTCATATGACACCCTGTATTTAGCTAGTGGCCTTTCAAGGTGGTTTCTTATAACACATAAAGGTGCAGAAAGAAACAGCTCAAAGACAAGGGCGCTTGACTATTATCTTTCTGTTTTGACTGTGTGGAGACAAAAGCACTGATTGGAGAGGGGTGATAATACTTATATCTCCTAAGAATGGGCAACTGCTCACTGCAAAATGAAGCCTAGGGTTTCTTATTTTTCAAATAAACCTGCAAGGGAAATGCCCTGCATTGAGAGCACAAGTGGAGGTGGACACTTCCATCTGAGTTTATTTTGCTTAGCGGGTAAGATCAGAAGAGGCCTAAACAAGGCTCTTTATTTTCAGGAACACTGATCATCTGCTTTGAAGTAAGATCCAAAGAAAACATACTCCCTCCTTCATCCCTAATTAAAAAGCAATAAAGGCTATTTTCATTTTTTAAATATTGAAGGTACGATATCTGCCAAGAAATCCTTTTCCTTCATAGAGGGGCAAATGTCAAATATTGTGAGGCCATATCTTCATTTGGTGTCATCCAGCATTGCTCCATTGAAGTCAGTCCAAGTGGTTCTGAGTCATGCTGTCTAAACTCCTGGCTCCTCATCTGGCAGTGCCATTCAAAGATACAGCTCCACAGAGGAGGTCATGCGCAAACACAGTATTTAGAGATAATGACCCAAATTCATTCCAGCAGTTTTACCCACACATTATATGACCTCTTCATTTCTGATGATCTTCTTTTTCATCTTGAAGGCTCCAGCAGCACAAAAGCAGTGCTCTGTGCAGAGCAGGAATCACTTATGTGATGGGAAAGGTCAGTCATCCCTTAGGCAGGTCACTCTGACCTTTTCCTGGTACCTGGCACAACTGACAAGAGGAAGAAAGATCCTATATCCAGCTAAAATAGGGCAGTTCACAGAGACAAAAAAGCAGTTTTCCACACTAGTCTCTCTAAGAAATTGAATCTGGCACGTGATTTTATAGAAATAAGATTAAGGGTTCAGTTTCAGATCCAGTTTACTGCTGTGTTCAAGACAATTTCTCCTTTCTGTCCTGGAGTGTATCTACATATTATATCTGAGTTAGTTTCCCTTCCTGATGCATGTATTAGGCTCACCACTGAGAGTAAAAAAGATTTCCTTGAATAGCAGAGTGGAGAAGTCAATGGGCATAAAAGAAAAGGGTAGGGAGGGAAGAGTGATAGGAACAATCTACACTATTGTCATGGAAGGCAAACATTTCTTAGATATTTTTTTCTTTCTCCTAGCTTCTGTAACTTCATAATTAACCACAGACGGATATATAGGACAGGCTTTGAGCTAGGACTAGGTCCCAAAGTAAGTGAACCACTCTCCCACTGTTTCTTCATTTGTATCTCCTGCCCTCTCTTTCTGGAGGAAGAAGAGAGTAATACAGCTGTCCACAGTGGGAGTGATAAGGCCCTTAGCTCAGGGATGAGTCAGTAGGGTGGAGCTGCACAAAGAAGCAACCAGAACTCTCTTTGTTGTTCTTACACAGGTCTGTAAATGTTCCTCCCACTTATCCTCATGTTTATCTGTGATAAACTCATTGGATCTGATGGAAGAGCACTGGGTTAAAGCTAGTATGGGAGGAAAAGCCAAACAAAAGGCCATTACTCCAATTTTAAATTAATTCCTAACATGAAAGACCCGGTCTGAACCTTAATCTAAAATCTGAAGTGAACTTGAATGTTTTCTGAGCCCCTGCAGGGTTTTTGCCAGAGAGCCTGGATCACAGTTTGCTACTTCTTCAGGTGTTTTTCACTCATTAAAGTATAAAATGCTGTAATAAATGTACTTGATCTCATATCACATGTTGAACACAGCTATGGGGAAATCAATACATGCATAAAGCCTACCAATTTCTAGAATTCGAATCAAACTCTTCTTCCAGTTAGAGACAGAAGACATGCTAGCAAAATACAGTGGCTTTCAATGGCTTTTTCAGCCTGAGTCAGTAGGTTCAAGCAGTATAAACGCAATCATAGAATCACAGGCAAATTCAGATCAGAAGGCATCTCTGGGGCTCATCTAGTCTCTCAGCTCAAAGAAGGCCCAACTTCAACATTAGATCAGGTTGCTCAGGGTCTCATCCAAGGAAGTTCTGAAAATCACTAGGGATGGATATTCCATGTCATCTTTTGCCAGCTTGTTCCAATACTTAACTGCTTTCCCAGTGATGGATGTTTTCACAGAATAGAATTGTTTTGGTTGGAAAGAACCTTTAATATCATTGAGTCCAATTGTTAACCTAGCACTGCCAAGTCCACCACTATACATCCAGTTGGTATTATCCTTGTTGCAAACTGTTTCCATCTTGTCTTGCCCTTTCTTGTTCTTTCACTGTGCACCTCTGAAAAGTCTGGTTCCATCTTCAGCCTCTCCTCATATTTCATGTGCTCTAGACTCTTGACTATCTTCACAGAATTTCTTCAGACTCTCTACAGGTTGTCAGTATCCATCATCACACATCAGTGTGTTTCAGATATTGATCCAGATGAAATGATGTCTAAATTTTGTAAAGTTCACCAATCACTTGCTGCATAAGGAAGTTTGCCAGACTGTTGTCTTCCTTGTCTTATTTCACCTTATGTTCTTCTGATAATAAAATGTTGAGGGAACCTAAAAAAGCTAGATCTATGTGATTTTTAAGCTACCAGTGACCTCTGCACTGATAGCATCACTATCTTGCATATCTCTACTCCGTCTGGATGGGGATGAACCCTGGTGTTGCCCTGAGATAAGCAAGAAGAGTTTCAGACCAATAAACTGCATGGGAGACCAGGAAGCTGTTTGGTCCAGGCATTCCTCTTCCCCTCAGGCTACTTCTTTCTGGTGGAAGCCATTGATCTTTGGCAGGCAGACACAGCTGGGTATTCAGTCAATCTGTCAGTGATAGGCTAACATAAAACAGTGGTAAACAGCCTCCAGTGATCTTGGGGAAGGACTCCCTGGCTGGAGAAGCATAGATTCAGCATTCATTCAAACTAACTTTTGAGGAATTTTTTTATTACAGGAAACAATGATAATAATAATCTGGGGAATCTCTGTCAAGAAAGAGACTTTAGATAATCTCAAGACAAAGACGTCCAGGAAGGAAGTCCCACTTGGTTTTGTTCATTTAACAAGATCTTACAGGTCTCCAGAAATATCTTTTAATTTTCTTCTGAATGGAATTTATGGTGGAATACACAGTAGTAGATAAATGTTATTTAATTCAACTTTGCATAAATTTGAATGAGCAGTCTCAGGAGACCCTGAATTTCAGAGAAACCTGGAGATGATAGACAACGAAGTCTTCCTGGGATCTCTCTCACTCCACACTTGGAAGCTGAGCCCTTCCAAGGGCTTTTTCTTTTTCTACACTATATTTTTTAGTACTTTTTCCAAACTAGTTTTATGTATTTGAAGCAGGGAGGAGATTATTCCTCTGAGTAATATCAGCAAATTCCTCCTGATAGCCATGCTGTTTTGTTAATTTCCTTTCTCTATCCCTTCTTATCCGTCCTTCTGGCACCTCAGTGAATTTGTCTGTCCTTCACGGTACTTGCCACACAGGCTTTCAGGATCTGTAAATCACTGCTATGTGTCCACACCTTCCCTTGATCACTTTGTCAAGCTAAGCAGCTCCAACCCCAGCAGAACACTACTACACATCAACATTGTAGCTCCACCAAAGCCACCCCTAAAGGATTGCAAGGTGAGTGGCTTTATTAGTTAATATGTACTGCTTCCTCCACTTGTTCATTGCTTTTATTGAAGTCCAGGTTTTTTATTGAAAACACTGGTCAGGTGTACTGAGCTGTTTGGGAGCGTACATTGTCCCCTGCTCTTTTGATTAGGAGAAAGAGCCATAAACTTTATAAAGACAGGCTGGGCCAAGGACATCTGAGGAATTATCAGTGCCCAGCACTCATTCCTAACATTGCCAAACTCATATGGGAGGTCACACATTTGGTATACGGACACACATTTACATATTGATTGATCATTTCTGCCTATGCAGACTGCATGCCTGATGACTATTCTCCATCAGTTCAGAGGCCAGACAATTGCCTGTGTTTATGATCTGACATCAGAAAGAAAACAGTGTCATGCTCTAGTTGCGTATTTGCAGGGAAGAAGCTGGTTACGTTACGCAGAGCTATGGGATCAGACTACTTGGAACGTGAAATGTGTGTGGGTGAACTTGGCCAATGAGGCAGCCAAGAAGAAAATTTACTAGCCCACCCCTGAAGAACATGATGGGACTCCAGAGGATGGAATCGGGGGCCCATACGAATACTTAGAGAAGTTATTAAGTTTTTTTGCATTTCAGTGCTAGAATTTTAAGCCTCATATCAATTATCCTTCAGCAAAGAGTGTTTTACTATGGAAAAACAATTACATGCATAGTGGGAGCTCCCCCAACTCTAAACTGAAGCAGCAAGGGTGTTGAAGTTTTAATGAAGACCTCCTTTTCATGCAGGGTTTCTCAGGTGTTGAGTTAAACCACTACTAATAAAAAGCAAACAAAACCAAACAGAAGATACACATATATGCCAAAACCTGAGTCCACCCTACTTTCAGCATGAGTCTAAAGGTCAATGTGTTCCAATATAATGCCACCAGTTCTGAAATATCCACGACATTCTAAGATGGAAAAGGAACAACATTTTCAAAGGTAGTAGAACAGGGATATCTTTTATTTAACCAGGCAGGTAACAGTCAAGGTCCTACCCAATCTGGTTGTTTTAAACCTCAGTTGATGTACAGGGAGACAGACAGGCCAAGAGGCAACCTAAATCAAGTGAAATAAATCACTTTCTAGAGCAGTCCCAGCCTCCATCAGCTGTCACCATGCAGATACAGGCAACTTAGGAAAACATGCTTCTGCTAGATTCCTCATTTTGACTGGTTGAATCTCAGGCTAAGTGGGGTATAGGTCTTTAATTCACCAACAGTTAACTTACATTGGAGCTTTGACTCTATTTGTTTTCAGCAGAGTTTGGGAAATGTTAACTATGCCACATTACCTCCGTACCACTCAGGATCTAGGACTGTAGCACTTGCAAAAATGTGCATTGCGCCCTACAGTGTCGAATGGAGTCTTTCAACAGCTTGGCTGGTGTGCTCTGCTTGAATGGTCTTGAAATTCTTATCCAGAATTTGTATTTCTGGCGTACAATCCTGGTGGTCTTGGAGAAAAGAGGAATTTTCCCTTTGGCTCCAGTGAGGTGTGTATGTCATTCCCTACATAGAAACAAAACGGAGAAATATCTTTTTAAGTCAGAAAACCTTTCAGGTCTACTGTATCCATAATAAAGAACCAGTCTGGGTTTTTTTTTTCTCAGGTTATTCCTAAGGAATGGGATTCACTAGTGTGTTTTAAAGATCTTACCTGCTTCTGACAGAAGAGTTGGATTCCAGGACATTGAAAGCTGGTGCACTTTTATCATATACTCTTGGGCATCAAATCACTGAAGTGCCAAGGGAAAGAGCAGCTGCTTTAAAAGGGCTATGTAGAAATAACTCATGGAAATCAGTGCTGAACTCGCACACTTCAGTGAGAATCAGACAGAACATTTCCCTTTCTGTTTCCTGTTTAATCCTAAATGTTGATTCATGTAAAAGTGAGGCTAGGGCTGTTTGTCAAACAAATCTCTGCTCTCTTCTCCAGCCTCCGTGTGCTCAATATTTTTAAGTTTTGCCATATCCAAATAATATTGGGCCATTAAATCTAACTATGCACCTCTGCAAAGTAGTCTATACCTTGAGGCTTTTGAGGAAGGGAAAATTCCACAGTTGTACCTGGTCAAATGGTTACACATGAAGGAAATGACCCCTTGACCCTTTTAGGTGCTTTGAACATAAAACTTGTTTAACCCTCTCTTACCTGCACAGCTATAAACAGTATTACTGCTCACAAATCTATGCAGCCAATTAAAAAAATATTAAAGACAATATTTAACTGACCTTCAGCAGTGGGGATTCTTCTGGGTGGGATAAGAAAGAGCTACAGAAGTTGAAATTGACTTAATCTTGAAAGTCCTATAGGGTTAGGAACTGCCTACTCTGTGTGTGAGTGCAGACCTTAGCATAGTAGTATCCAGGTCCATTCTGGAAGTCGCTGGGGTTAATGCAATGCAAACAGTGCAAAATCAGCAATGCTACAACCATGCTAGTTGTCATGAGAAGAGGGCTGTCTTACTACTTTTTCTTATATGATGATGCCTTATTGTCAGGATATTTTGTCTTTGTGTGACTGAAGACAGCAAATCAAATGATTATTCCATTCTGAATAATTTCATCAATAGTTTATGGCAGGAGTATAACTATTGCAAAGCCTTTGTGTGAGAAAGTGTTTTCTTGCTGTTTCTATTGAGAAGTGTTACAAAGATATATTGGTAAAGGAAGGTCATAGGGTGAGTTTAGGTTTGTATGTCACACCTTCCTCCAGGCTCCTGACAGCACACGATGTGGGAGAGGGTTGCTCCGGACTCTTCTGTTATTAATTCCACTTTGACTCCTTTGTATCACCTCTGAATTTGACCTGAATTATCTGTGAAGCTAAGGGTAAGAGTGATATCATTCCTAGCTTGGTGTAATTCATCACCTGAGTGGCTCAGAGAAGAAAAGAGTAAAGAGAAAAAAATAAGAGAAGCATGCAAAAAGATGCCAGTCAGACACAAGTTTTCTGATTGAAATGATGCTTGGTTTTGTGCTATGTGTATAATTAGTGTTTTGCATATCTGCCTAGGGCTGTAGACAGGTGATAGGAAAAGCATAAGAAGTCCATCTTACACTGTCTTGTACATCAGTCTTTGAATTTGGCCTACAGGAGGAATAGGAACTCTGATCACTGATTACTAGAGAGAAAAAAATTGTGAAGAAAAAAACATATTCTCCCACCCAGCCAGAACATATACCTCAGAATAGACATGAATAATGAGGTATGAAAGGGCAGCAGTCAGGAGAGAAGCTGTGAAGCTGTGTCAGCCCGTCACAACCCATTCGTAAGGCCGGGCACTCTCACGTCAGGGTTACAGGTCTGCAGTTTCCCATGAGACACGCCGTGTTCCCATGCTGCAGGGGAAGAGCCCGCCACTCCGGCAGCATCAGTCCTGCCTGCCAGACAAAGGAGCTCTCACTGTGTCCGTTATTTCTATTTCAGGGCACTCTCTGTCTGCTGAGATGTCTTGTCCAGGCACAGGGGATCTTGAGCCAAAGGCAAAACTTCCTTTCCAGGGGAGTCTTTCGTAGACTGGATTTTTAAAGAAAGCAGTATCCGTTCCCACTGCAGGGCTCTCCACAACCAGCCTGCAGTGATACTGGTTGCTGTATCTGAGAAGAGCACTAGAGAATAAAAAGGGCGTCAAAACTGATGGGGAGCAAAGTGGTCTTTTTTGAGCGTGGCAGGGCTTGCCATAGCAGGTGGCACCTGCTGAGAGCTTGAGGCTTTAGCAGATAATTACCAAATCCCTTTGGTGCTCTCTGTCAGCTGGGTGTGAGTTTGCCTAGTGAATCCGGAGTGGACACTGTGTTATGGGCCCAATGACACAGGCTGCTGCTGAGCACTGGGGGGATGTGACCTGGCTGATCCTAACCACATACAGTCTTCTCAATGCTGTAAAGAGGTGTAGACAGCACTTTTGTTCTTGAATCACCTACATGAATAAGAGCTACTCCCTTGGATACATACATAGCTTTCAGTTGCATCAGGACAGTTCAGACAGAGTGTGAGGGAAGATGTGGAGAGTGTGAATGTGATAGAGATTGTTGCATCTGTCAGGTGAGAACCAGCACCTTCACCTGCCCCAGGGCTGAAGAGTGTCAAATGATTTTACAAGATCCTTCTGTGCCTTGGCACAAAATTAAGGATTGTGTAAGAGAGTCCATGAAGATAACCAATTAGCTGGAGAAATCAAGAGCTACGCTGTGAAGTGAGTACCTTTATGGAGTGGGAACTTCATGGGTGCTTTCATGGGTCTCTGGTTAGACCAAAGGCTCCCTTCATTACTAAAGGGAGCTGGGGATCGCTGCCAGGCCCACCTCAGTTATGTGCACTAATTATCGGGCAGCAGAGAAACAGTGTGAGCTAAATTGGTTGTGATGCAGTAACGGTGTTGAGAACCCAGGCTCTGCACAGCCCTCATTCCTACTGCATTTCTAAGTCCAATATAGTGGATTTGGAGGGGTGTGGAAGATTTGGAAGGCTCTGTGAGGTGCTTTCCCAGAATTAATTCCTCACTTGGTGGGAGGGAGGAAGCTTGAACCCTGTCTCCTGTTTGCTATTATTATACACCTCTTCCCTTTGATAGGCAGTTTCAGTTTCAGAGGTAAGGGAGTATCTTTCTTATGATAATAAAAAAGAGCACAAAGAGAGAGAGAAACCTGAAGATTGACATTTTGTGATTAAGTGAGCCCAGAGTATCTCAGCTCTCATGCTTCTGTCTCTTAGTGCAAGAAAAAGCAGCAGAATGTTGCACCCTTCAAACGCATGCTGGATTTTGCTGTCATAAAAGCAAAATTTAAAAGCAAACCTTCACATTTGCACCAGGAGACACTATCTGAAGGAAACAGCTATAAGAGAACAAACAGCCAGGCTTCTTCACAGCCCCAGTTCCAGTATCATCATCTCTTGCTGACCAGGGATCTTTCCCAGCCTGGATATCTGACTAGCACACAGACACACCAGCAGGCTGGACTACCACCATGAGTAAATATATTTGGAAATGACTGTGCTGTTGCAATGCCTTATGAATACATCAAAGTGTGCTACATGCACAGCTGGGATTTGTCTCCCTGCCTGCTGCCAGGAACATGTAAAGGTTCCAGCTTCTTCCCCTCAGTCTCTTCATCCATATATTCTCAGTCCTTCCTCCACCCTTCAAAAACAAGTTAAATGGTGTATTATTAATAATCTTTTAGTATAATAGCCACAGTATTATGGAAAGTCTGAAAAATCTTTCCACGTGCCAATAATCTGTCCACCAATTCTTCTCTCTTAGTGTCAGATGAGCGTGCAAAGTATCTTTATTACTATTTCGGTCAAATTTAGTTCTCAGGCAAATAAGAGGCCCTGACTAGAGCTGAGGGATAGTGCTGGCAAGCAAAATGAGAAAAAACAAGGCATTTCAATCCCAAACTTCATACTTAGCAAGTGATATCACCTTGGGCTGCTGACTGTGTTAGGATTGGTCCAGCATCCAGGTCTGGGGAGGAACAGGATAGCCGAGCATCAGGGGATTCTGTTTTGGACCAGGCATGGAAATTTTCGTGTCTCCTGTAAAAAATGTTAATGCTACAATGCAGACGACTTCCTATAATCTTTGTAACACAGTTTGTGCACCAGGCCCTTGAGAATCTTTGTGTCCAAAAATCTCCCCTTGGTGGATTTCCAGTGATGCAGCTGGGAGGCAAACTGTGTCCATCTCATTTGTAGCAATGATTATTGCAATCTCTGTTAATTCTTGTTTCCTGTGTTAATGATTTCTTTCTGAGAATTTTTTCTTACACTATAAAGAGATAAAAAGACCACACCTCACTGCCTTGGATCTGCTGCCCATTTCTGCTGAGCCAGAGTGAAGATGGAAGCAGAAGGTTTTTGTCATTCTGAATTTCTTGGATAGTGAGTTTTTTTGATTTGTTTTGCTTTCCTCTCCTCTGTATGGTTTTTGGATACCTTTTACCCATTTGGAATTCAAGCCTCCCTGTTTCCTATGCTGGTGATCCCGCTGCCTCCAGCTGGGATTCTGCAACACAAAGTACTTACTTACAGAATTAAATGCTGAAACCAGGATTATTTAACTGCTTCCAGAAACATCTTCACCCACTCAGCAGCGTTAGATAAATACCTGAACTATGGAAGCTGGTGCAAACTCTGAATTCATCTTAGGTGCCCACACAGACCTCCCTGACACTAATTTTTGAGTGGTTTCAAACGAATGAGAATGGTTCTCTGCCCTCAGACATCCCCTCTCCACATCAGCCATGGAGAATTCTGGTGTGGGTAAGCCTTGGAGTAGAGGAGCTTTTCTTAGGAACTGGAGGGGGAATATCCCCCCCCAGCATACACAGCTATTTTGACACTCATAAGGACCATTCGCCACCAATGACCAGGGACCATTCTGGCCCAGATCAGGTTGTCTTATAAGTTTGATTATAACCACAGTCATTAAGGGAAGTGTTCATAAGTTTCCTATCCTGTAACCAAGGCTGGCACCGATGCACAAGCCCCAGGGTTCCAGGTCAAGGCTGCCTTCAGAGCATTCTGTGAATAAATAAAGAAATGTCAGTGCTGGACATGCTGCAGTAACTTTACCGTGGGTTGCTCAGAAACATCGTGAAGTTCATATTTCACAATCATTAGCCTCAGCAGTGCCCATCTGTTAAGTACTGGTAACAATTGAAGTGTTTCATAGCAGATGTTCCCCCTGAACAAGTGCCCGCACAGGGTTTGCTGATTTCCTGGATCACAACTGTTTATCCCAAATAACTCCTCAAATAATTGCTTGATGTCAGTTCAGAGTGAATGCCCTGTCTTCTGGATTTACACTGGTATGAGCAGTGCAGAATTGCACCCGCTACACTTTATCCCTGTTCTCAAACACTGGTACAAATCAAGAGGGGAGTCGGTGGACTGTAAAACAGATGGAAGTGAGATCAAAATAAATCCTTCCACTTTTTCCTTGTAACACTTCAGATCACAGATGGGAGAGCTGGGATGCAGACAAAATATGATAGTAGGTTACTTGAACATCTGGAATCCAAACAAATGCTTCTTTATGTAAAATAATGTTTAGCAAAGAATGCCTAGGAAATGTGAAAACTGGACCCAATCCTGGTCCCATGGAAGTTGCTGCCAACACTCTTGTTCACGTCAGCAGTCCTGCTCTGATGACATTACAAATGTCGTGTCTGAGTTACATCCGATGGTAAATGGAATTTTAAAAGCTTTCGCTGAATCTTTCTGGTAGAATTGGCTTTGCCAAAAAAAACTTTGCAAGGATATTTCAGGCAAGACTCAAATGACTAGTATTTGGATCCTCTCTTCAAAGCCACAAATATCTATGAGGTGTCCAACTCCTCATGAGAGCCACTGAGAAACAGGCACTTAATTTTGCTTTGTGCCTCTAGAAATGTCCCATCTGATTTAGATTTTGACAGAGCTGTTAAAATGGCATGGCAATTTAAGATAACACTGTTGCCCAACCATTTGTCATTGAACCTCTTTTGGTGAGAAGGGATTATCTCACAACTATCCATCTGTGAAACAGGTTTAGATGAGCACTCTTCATGTTTTTCAGTGCAATACCAAGGTGCTGCTCAGAGATGGCATGGGGTAATCCGTCTGGCTTTGCACTGGAGCTGAAGAAGAGCATTCACATGGGCTGTTGTAGCAGTAGCGTAGAAGGGGATGTCACATCTGGCAGATGCAGCAGTGCAGACCCATGGAGTAAGGATTTCTTAAATCATTGCAGCCTTTCTGCAGCAATTGATGGCAAAATTTCGCTGTACTTCTCTAAAACAAAAATGTGTTTCTCCTAGAAGTTATTCCTGGGTAATTATGTGTAATGAGACAAATCTAAATGATGTGGTAACTCCCTCATGGGCTCTCAGGGTAAGGGCCTGTCCCCTTCAGTGTGATCAACCCCTCAGATTACAAAAGACCTGCTTGAGACATAGATCATTTAGCTCAGCCCGTTGATACCTTTGTTTAAGAACAAGAGGATATAGATTCAACACTTGCTGTCAAAAAGCCACTGAGTGCATAGTGTTACTCATGTTCTTATGTTCAAATCCAGCATCAGACCTTGAAGGGGCATAAAATAAACTTTTCCATTTTGGCTAGGGCTCAGAATCAAGCCCACAGAATATTAAAAATCTCTGCAAGTGACACCACTGTACTTATCCAGCTGAGAATGTGTACACAGAGCCTCAACACCAGTTTCCTTGGGAACCTGATCTTTTCAGTTTAGTTTGGAGAAGAACAGAAGTTAGTTTGTATACATTTTTCGGAAAGGATGTGATTATAAAGGTGGTCTTTGGATTGCAGAGAAGGAATCTGGAGTTCTTGATAGATGATTAAAGTAGACGAGCTCTGCATATCCAAGTGTGTGTTTATGGTTTATATAATGAAGGACAAATAGGCAGGCTAGCCTCTACCCAACTGGAAATCTGTGTGTGATTAAGGAAGGGAGATGTGCTCCCTTCACTACCATTAAGTGGAGTTCTCCCTTATATCACTGTCATGGACCAGGATCTGATTTAAACCACGTGCTGTAGCCAGTAACCTCAGATAAATCAGCGCTTTGTGCCTTTCTAAGGTATTGTCTGTCGTTGTAGGACACTTAACAAACTGCCTGTGTGGGAACTGCTTGTTTAATCTAAAGCAGAAATATAGCCACCTTGGGGTGGGAAGGCAGAAGCAAGACCAACTGGACTCATAAGAAATATGTGGAAAGTACTGAAGTGGCTGAGACCCTCCACTGCAGCTGGTGTCCTGCGTGCACATGGAGGAGGGAAGTCCTCTGCACTGAAGGTCAGATATGCAATGCAGATGTACTCAGCCAAATAACATCAACTGAGCTCAGTCCTTTCTACTCGGTAAGGGACATGGTGACAGAGCTTCCCCTAGGTTTATACCATTGTGTGGCACCTTGCTGACCCAGCTGGAAACTGGAGCCTAATCAGAAGAACTACCCCAGCTATGATGCTAGTCACATTGCTCTTTTGGGTGCTCTTGCTATGTTAGTAAGACTGTGCTGATCTTGTAGACCTCTCAGGCTTGGGTGGCTGTTTGATCTTTTGGTGGGATTGTCTGGGCATTTATATACTTAAAATTCACAGATCTCCTTCTCATTTTGCTGCAGACTTTTAAGTGAGGAAATTAGATGAGATACAGATTTCAGGCAGCTCTGGATGAACAGTATTCCTAGCTGGAATGCTCATTTAACTCCTGAGAAGGGCAGGGATGGAGAATCATTATAGAGAACTTATTTTTTTGTCTATTGCCTCTTCAAATGTAAAATCCTCAGCTGTAATCCAAAGGGGAGTAGCCATTTTATGTTCAGATGCAACCCAGAGGTGACATGAGCCAGCACCTCAGGTAGTTCCTTGGTTGTTCATTCAGATTCAGATATAACCACATCTGTATTTTGCATTTCAGCTGCTGACTTTTTAAAGCAATCAAACTTAAACGTGCCAAAGCCAAAGAGGGTGTCACTAGAATAGACAGATTATGTACAGTGTGTGCCTGTCATTGAATGCTGTTAATTGCTTTGGCTGGGCAGCCTGCTGTTCCCTGGTTGGTTTCTGCTGCGATCCCAGACTTTGTTCCTCTTCTGCAATGGAAACATTTCTCCCTTATTTATTTTTGCGTGAGAAAACATGTTTCCATTCTGAGCCTCTAGATACCACTCTGGTGCCCCCCTGACCTCTCCTCATGGGCCCAGCCCATGTAAATGACCAGACGAAGGAATGTGGACAAAGGAAGTGCCATAAAGTAGAAATATTGCTGGCTCGTAAATTCCCTCCACCACACCAAGATTTCAAAATAAACAGAGCTACAGTCACATAGGACAGCATAACTCAGCGGTGAAAAATTCGTCACCGGCTCTTGCAAAGGAGAGCAGCCTGACATCACAATGAAACTCCTCCAAGAGTCCCTTCCCCACACAGTGGTCTGCCTCAAAGCCCTGGCACCAGACCTGCATTACGTTTCCATACAGACTTCACCTGGCTGTGTTCTCCAGGTTACTCCTCTCTTCACAACCCGTACCAAACTAAATCCAGGTGGGAAGCTGAACTACAGTTCTTATTCTAGTCACTGGGATTTGATGGCCCTCATATCCTCTGTGTGGCTTTTATAAAAATACCCAACTTCTGATTTAACTGTGCTCTTCCAGCCTACAGCATGAATATTTCTGTATCTCTGGTACCTGGGAGTCCATCCAGGAGTACTGCCAGCCTCTGGATGACAGGATTGCTTAGGCAGGCTCAAGTGTCTTCTTGCTGCTGGATCTGCCCAGCTGCAGATCACTCTTTCTTCTGCTCCGGCAATGCTTCTGTCTCTTGTATAAGGGCTCATGATTCCTTATTTCTGAAAACAGATTATCCAGACCCCAGATAATTCCCAGGTGCTTGAAGAAGAGGCAGGCTTATGCACCGCACAGGCTCTTAGCTTCTGGGTGCAATATTCTGCTGTCAGCCGTCCGTGAGAAGACGGAAGTTTCTCTTTGGATTGGGAGATTTTGGAAGAGAAGGGAGCTTTCTCCTAGTACTGCACATGCCTACTCTGATAGGTAGTGATCAAATAGCCATCTAACAGTTTCCCAAAACCCCATATGATGTCAAGAAGTGGATCAAATTGGGATTCCTTGAAACAAAATTTTAACTCTGGAACACAGGTAAAAACGTGTATCTCAACTTCAGACACAGGCACAAGTCTCCACTCAGAAGCCTGTCTTACGACTAAGAGCAATGGAATCAACAGACTGGCAGGCAGACACCAACTGTTATTTTACAACACTTTTTTGGCTGACATTAGAGATTTTCAGAAGTTGAAATTAAGGAACATTTGACAAGATCATGCAGCTTGTTGGAAAATATTCCCTTTTTGACACAAAACATACTGCCTTTCCACTGGGACCCAATATCCTTCTGCTCTTCTTCCCTGACTCTGCTGTTCTTATCTAAAAATAATTTGGTTTGTTTACTCAGTGAAAAATTGGATGTGTCCAAGGGCACCAAGACCTTTTTTCTCTCTTCATCAGGAGCTCAAATGTCCACAGAAAAAGCTTTGATGAGAAATTTTCAATCAGATCCAATGAAAAAAGACAAGAGATGGGGGAGGAAAACATGACTCTTTTTTTGTTGAAGCACATAACAGAGTTCCTTAACATCGGTTGTGGGAATGAAGAAGAAAGTGTCTGCCTTTGATCTGAAGGGAATCCTATAGTTTTCCTGAATTCTGCCAGCTGCTCCAATTCTGCACTTCCACTCAGACAGAACCTTACATTACATAGCCTGAAACCAACATAAACAATCCTGTGCCCTTTTACCCCTGCCATTAGAAGATGGAGTATCAATGGAGCTGAGAATTTACTCAGTACATCTAAATGAAGTGTAACCTTCCCGACTTAGATGGCACCAGCTAGATAACTCCATTCAACTGGAAATAGATGAAGGATGACACTGAAGATTGCATGATGGGGCCGTAGCTGATAGTCCTGCTTGTGACTTCTGTACTAACTGCAGTGGACATACAAACACCAAAAAGTTTGTCATTACTAAATCTGCAAAAACTCCCAAAAAGACTAGCTAAAAGTTTTGTCTGTAAGTGAGGGAGAAGAGATTCATTGCATCATAGACTGTATCATGCAAGAACAAGTTAGGGAGAAATGGATGAAGAATAAATTGAGGCAGCAGTTAAGGGAAGGTTCTTAACTTTTCAAGCAGCCAGGCTTTGGAAGAGTCTGCCAGCAGAATGGATGAAAGAGGTGTGGAATAAGAGGGTTGTGTGATGACAGGATCTGAACTCAGCCCAGAAGATCCTTCCCTGTACTGTGTAACCTTAGAGTCCACAGACCTTGATATACTTTTTAACTTCCACAGTTTTATATCTCTTATAAATTAAATGTTTTCTAAGAAAACGTGAGAAATGAGCTGGTATTGCCTGAAGGTAACACAGGGATGCTGAAAGAACTTCTGATGGGACAGAGACGCTCCCACAGAGCAGAAGACACAGATGGCAGATATTTCTGAGCCCTCCTTCCTGAATGCAAGGCCATTGCTCAGGAAGGACTTCATGGGGCTTCTTGGGCAGAATCTCGTAAAGGTGCAAGTTCTACATGTCCAAGGACAATGCTAGTGCTTACACATCTCTCACAGGCTGTGTGGGACACACTTTTCTAGTCGGGGCTTCCAACGGAGTGGAGCACCTGGGAAAGGCAGGCCATGGATGAGAAAAAGGAGAGGTAGAACAGAGGCAGAGCAGGACAGTGAAGAGAGAAAAGAAGGGAAAAGGCAAGGAGAAGTAGAGAGTTGGAGGAGAAAAATTTTTAAAATGTGTAAATCAATGAAGTATAAATGTTTGAGGCAGGCAAAGGGGTGGGAAGGAGGATGAGAGGGTGACAGAGATAAGAAATGGGGGAGACTCGACAGAAGGGCCAGCTGCTGAACATGCCATAAGCAACCTCTGGGCTTGCGGGCAGTGGAAACTAAGGAAGATGACATCTCTGAGTCAGGTCCCAGCACAAGTATCAGGTAGCTCTTGTTCAGCTGTCTGTGCTCCTGCTTCACAGCAGTGTCCTACCTTGCTGCTCTGGGCTGAGAGCATGACTCTCCCCCTGTCTTGTTCAGCTTCACAACCCCGGTAGAGTAAATGTTTGGGAAATTCCTGTTCCTCTTGTTTTGTAGCATCTGGAGTTAGGGCTGAATAAAACCCTTCAGGCTGGGAGGTTTTGGAAGGAAGCCCCACACTCACTGGGCCCTTTGCCAGCAAGTTAATCCTTTCTGTATTGACCCTTCTAGAGACAGCAGTCCCAGGCCACCAAGGATCTGATAGCCTTGAACTCTCCATGCCTGGAACTGTGCTTGCTGCTTTTTAGTGCTGATCTCTTCCCAGCAATTTCCTCCTGAGGCCCCAGGCGGCAAAACAGGGGCAATACAGATCAGCCAAATAATTCCTTATTTTCTCAGTCAATGCTCTGGTGCAACTGTCATTGTGTCAGTCAAGACAGAAGATACTATGCCATGTGATTCAGCTGCTTTTGTTTATGTTGGTGCTGCCTTGTGTATGTACATGCCAGAAACTACGCTTCCCCATAGACACCCAAGGTACTTTCCCAGGGCCATTGGCTGTAAGCTGCGTAGATCATTGCAACATCCCTTACCCACCTGCCCTAAGTATGGAACTAAAATCAAGTTGGGCTGAAGCAGAGCTAAAGTTACAGAGCAGTTAAATGCTGCTTTCGGAGCTGTATGTGTGCCTGTGTTCATGGGGGTTAAGAGCAGCACAGACATGTTCAGGGCAATTCAGTGAAGTGTGCAAGGGCATGCATGTGCTGTATGGATGTTTGTCCTGTGTCCCATGGGGAGCTTGGGGTCAGTTTCACTGCTTGGAGTAGGTAAATGGAAGACAGAGAATATTAATTATCTTTGGCAATGTCTGCAAGTCTCTCAGCTTTCACAAGGAGCCATTGTAGCTGAGGACCTTTGCAGCTATGGCAATAAACTGCACCGCTTGAAAGCCTGGACTTAGCCTTGTCTTTAATACAGACTTTCTGTGTAATCCCAAATTCCATAAATTTGGAATTTAGCACTTAAATTTGGAATATGGCACTTAGTGCCATAGTGCTCCTTCAGCAGCTGTTTTCCAAAGGCCAGAACACCCACACCAGGCACTGGGGTCAGCTGGAGCTGGCAGCACTCAGCATCTTCAGCAATCAAAGTTTGGCTTCCCATGCTGCTTCACCCCAAATGAGAGGGTGCTCTTGCAGCCATTGTCCAGAATAACACCCCACCTTGGTTCCTCCATCCTTAAAACAGGAATAAAAAGCCAGGACAGGGTCCTTTGGATGGGATTTGGGAGCCTAGATATAGGCTCCCAGTGCTGTTTGGAACAGCTCAGCTATGCAGCATGCCTGCCAGGTGATGATAACAAGTTTATAGACCCATGTATTTCTGAGATGGCAGCTGGAGGCCAGGCAGGTACCCCACAGACCTACAATGACCAGATGTCTACATTCAGGGAACTGACTCCCCTTTCTTAAGGTCTATGAGATGCTAAGATATCCCCATAAAGAACTCCACACCAATGTTTACATAAAGATATATTTTATAGAGCAAACCCAGCTGATTTCTTCTTCTTCTTCACCTGTATTGTAGACAACTGTCAGGCAGGTTCGCTCTCACTGGCATACGTTAGGAGGAGTGCAGAGAAGCATCTGCCACCTGGGTTTTTCTTCCATAAATAAAAGCTGGGCCCAAGGGGTTTAGTGACCTTTAAGCAACTTACTCTTGCTCCTGCATCCCAGCTGCAGGCAGTCCACCTGGTCAGGGTGTTTGCTTGGGAGGAAAAAGCTACCTTCTGTGGGAGATCTGAAGGGCTTTTGTTTCCACACGAGATCTCCTGTTTGAGAGCGCATGCAACACAAAAGGGAAAACTACGGCCCCCACGGAACCGACAAAGCTGTAAATCCAGAGAAAATCTTCCTGTGTCATTTACGAGCCATCAAATCAGATACTGGCCTCTTGTGCAGAGTGGCTTGGTCCAGGCACATTCCTTCCGCTCCTTCTCTCAGTCACAGGAGCAGGGGACGTTTGCTGTGTTGTTGTTCTGGGAGAGGGGATTGCAAGAAACAATGTTTCTGTACTTAGATGAGCACACTACAGAAATTCACGTTGTTCTTCACAAGGAGAACTAGTTAGCTATAATCTGCCAGCTGGACATAGGGAGAAACTCCCTTATATCCTCTTGGATTTAGCATTCTAGGACCAATCCTGCAAGCCTAAAACCCCTCTTTGCTCTGAATTCCCTGACTTTCTGGTGCGTGCTGTCCTGACAACTCTACCATTTTGGCTTTTCCCCATGAGGTTATTGATAGGTATTTTATCGCACAGCAATACTGCAGTCAGCTCCTGTTGGAAGAAGATTGTTCAATATTACTCTTATTTCCAGGTGTTTCTGACTTTATCTTCAGGGCAGACATTTACTATTCCATAAATTCCATCTGCAGTTTTTCAGATATTGCAGGAGCTGGAAAAAGCTCTTTATAATCAGGGATAGGGTGGGGAATGAAGTTGGGGTTTGTTCCTCAGGGAGAGTGGTGCAAAATTTCAGTTGCAAAATTTCAGTTCTACTGAAGTTTCTGATTCCCTGCTAAAATCAAATTATGTAAGATCTGCTTGGAACTGCTGAAATCAGTGGGAAGTTAGGAGATCCACGTCCTCGTTGGAGCTGAGCCCAGACTCTTGGCCACATGCCGAGAGGGCATGCTGCAGGAAGTTTTAGCCATGCTTGCCCTCCACCCTTGAACATCTGCTCTTGACCATAGCTGGCGAGAGGATTCTGGGCTACATAGACCATTGATCTGAAATAGTATGGCCTTTGTATTGCTCCCATGCATCTTCCTCTGGATTCTTTGCATCTGTAAATGTCATAGTGCATGTTAGCTGGTTGTGCTCTGTCAGTGATGTCCTCCCCTTCTATAAAACACTAAGCTTGTGTCCAACACCAGTCCTGCCCCCAAACACCACTGAGGGAGCTGCACCAGGGCAGCATGAGAGCTAATGCACTGGGTGGACTTGTGCTTGGCACTTCATTGCATGTCAGAAATTTCCAGCCGTGAAACTCTAACAAATGTCAACACCTCTGTGCTGTGTTTGCTCTACGGAGTGGGAGCAGGGCCAAGGATTGGGCCCTCAGCCTGGAATATGCTGTCAGAGCTTCGTGTACACGCTAAATCAACACACACCAAAAAAGCTGTAAGTCAACTGTGTTACAGATATTGGGGTACCGATTGTATGCATGTGTGAAGGGGGTGACTATGCCAAATTTAAACACCTACTTTATTCCCTTGTGGGACGTTGGTGTTCTTAGAGCTTACCTTAATGTATATGTCATGAAACAAGATGACTTTCACATTTCTTATGAGAGAGAAGGTACAGGGGTTTACATACATACATGCATTTTGAGCGAGGTGTCTTTCCCGAAAATGTGAGCAATCACTATAAATGAGGAGAAATGCAAAATTGTCTGACAAATTTTCTTCTAAATCACCTTGTTGTTTAGATCTCAGTGGTTTTTACTAAATCAAGCAAGTCTTGAGGAATCAATTCCTGCATTCATAACTCATGAAATACTGTTTTTTCTAAGGTCAGTAATTTTGAATTGATTGCAACCTCTAAAATTGAGATTACAAGATCTTCTCACATGTTCTTGTCAAATGTTTGCCATTTGCACAACTGTGTAAATTAACCAGTCTGGTTAATTAAAATCATGGCTGAACTTCTTGACATGAAATTCAGTCTGGATGAGTCACTTACCTGTATGCTCTTTGCCAGGTTGAAAGCCAAACTGCCTTTGGTGAGCTAACAAAGCCACAAATGCTGAAAAATATAAACCCACCTGCACATCAGCAAATGTCAGTCCCTATTTGTGAACTGAGATACAAGAAGAGCAACAATTTTGGGACTCATGATATAAGACAATGAAATAACATTGACATTTATAATTTGGTTTGTGTGGGGCAAAGAGCAAATAGAAACCATCTCCAGAGAGGAATATTGTAAAGTAGTAACTGAGTATAAGTAGAATTTTTACACTCCAGAAAGGAGGAGCTAAAAATAGGGACATTAGGAGTTCTGATGGTAAAACGTGTTGGATTATAGAAAGGCTTCCTGAGGGAAGAAATAGAAGCTGAATCTCTAAAACATTTAAGCACAGATTGAACACAGTGGCAACAAATCTTCAATCAGAAACAACCCTGCACTGTGAGAAAAAAGGGCTAGATGGCTTTACTGTACTTCTTCAAGTCTTATAACCAAGTGACTCTCTTGATACTCTTTGTGGATTGTTGAAGTTTTATAAGCAGCTGGGGATCCGTTAGGTTGAAAGATACTGTGGGAGTACCAACTGGTCTCATTCCCTCTGTGTTTCAGTATGTATGGTGATAATCTCCTGAAACATATATTCAGGCCCAAATTCAGAAGCAGAGGTTAGAAAGAGTAGCTACCGCCACAAGAACAGAACTACTCAGAAGAGGAGAAATGAGGAGCTGATATTTCTGCTAACATATTGAGGGAGCAGTAGGTCACGGGTGTGCAATTCAGGAACTCATTTCTGGCTGAGTATTTCCCTCTAAGTGAGTAAAGTTTTAGAGGCTGGCTTTGAAAAACCTTGATTTACACAATCAGCTGTTGGCTATAAGATCCAGTTAAGACTCTGAGTAAAATTCAGCAAGTAAACAAATGATAGGATTTGGCATGTCCCAAACTCCCACGTCCCAGTTAGGTCCGGTCCTGTAAGACACATGTCCTTGTTGTGTGAGTGACATGGACGCTAAGTGATGTTAATGATTGTTTATTGCAAACTAAACTTTTTTACCATCTGGCAACTTTAGATGACGAACGTCAGAACAGTTCCAGCAAATTAAATGTTTCCATCACCATAAACAAACTGTTTGCTGGATCTCGCTTCAATGTGAGATTAATACAGCTGCCTGTAGCCCAGAGAACAAGTCTGTAAGTACAAACTAGATTTAGTTTACGTTATCTGCCTCCTCAGCCCTCGGTGTATTCAGTGTATTGGCTGCCCAGGCACTAATGCCTGTCTCCGGGCACACAGCATGCTACCCTTTCCCTCCCACAAAGTTTCCCCACCAGATTCTTTTTTTTTCTTGCTCGTTTTTATCTTACCTATTATTCTGGGCTTTTATGTGATGTGGTTACTCTTTTCTAAAATGGCTGTTTTCACGGTTTTAATTGTCAATAGGACTTTTTCAAAACAACACTTATGTTTTAATGTTTTTTTGGTTTTAACAAAATGGACTTTATAAACGATAAAAATGCATTTAAAAAAAAATAAAATTTTCAGAAACTTCCTGAATTTTCATAGAAAGGGAGTTAGGGAAAAAAAAAAAAAAAAAAAGACTCTTCAAAACCGAAAGGGAAATAGAAGAAAATTTGAGGCTGTCTCCAAACAGGGAAAGGCTTTTCGTGGTGTTCGGTGTTCAGCCAGCGCCCGCTCTCCCGTCACTAGAGGGCACCCCAATACCCCCAAACCTGCTGCCGCGCCCGCCGCCCACCTGCCCCTGCGGAGCTGCCGGCTGGTTCCCCGGGCTGCGGGGGGGTGACGGACCTGGCTTTCGTGCCTCTGAGGCTGCACCTACGTTAGGACCTTAACTGGGGTCAGGGATGTGCTTTGGAGTGGGCTTCTTGAAGCCCTATCCCTATTTACTTTGCATCACAAAACTGTCCCTAAATGCGTGAATTAGATTTCTTTGGGATGGAACAAAGTCAGAAAACCAACTCCAGAAGGGCATGTACTCCAGACATTAAATAGGAATTCAGTCTTTAGGACAAGACTACAGCTAGACTAAAAAAACCCTTGAAACGGGCTGGAATGGCCGCTCTGCTCTGTAGATCTGTTCTTATTGCAGCACGCAAATTGCTAATATAGACAAAACCATGAGGCCCCTAGACTTTGCTGAGGGAGAAGGCAGCTGGAAAGTTTGTTTCAGAGCCTGTAAATCCCCAAAGTGTATAGATATTTGGGTTATGGTGTTTCATTCATGCCTATCTTAAATTAAAAGCAAATAATTAAAAAAAATATCCCAAGAGACATGTGACTCATATTTGATTATTCAAAGGAGAGCCTGAAAGAAATGAGATGGGTGAGGTATGGACCTCCAACAATTTTTACCTGGCCATCAGGCTAGATCTTTTCCCTGCAGGCATAAGTCTGTTCAGTTCTGATGCTCTGGTCTTCTGTGCATCAGTTTCCCATGGAAAGAGTACAAAATCAGAGCTGAGTTTGTCCCTGGCCAAGCCTCCCAGGTGCCTCTTGTTACTGGGAATAGTGAACCTTTATTGTTGAGGTCTAGGTTCCTTGAAGTGGCCTGCAAGCTCAATAAACCTGAACACTCCAAGCGAAACCCAAGCAGAGCCACACGGTTTTAAACACTCTTGGAATAAAATCCCCTCCACGGCGTCGGCTTGGTGCTCAGGGGGAGAGGCAGAACATGCCAAACTTGGCTCTGTTTTACCCCAGGCTTTCAGGAAACTCCTCACAGTGAGGCCAAGAGCTATGTTCATAGCAAAACTTAAACCCAAGCAAAATTTATCACGTTTTGAGTTTTGTCATGAAAGGTTAGACCATCTTGGGATGTGCTCTGCTGGGATAAGAGGAGGGATGGATTCTGCCCTTAAGTGTCAATTTCACATCCATTGAAATCACATGCAAAACTCCCAGGGAAGCAAGCTTAAACATTTAAATACTGTTAGAAAAGTAGCTACCACAGTTCTCTGTCACTCTAGTTAACCATCTATAAACAGTTACTCGACCTCTATTTGATCTCTCCCATTGTCCTCTGAGGAATCTTTTGGGGCCAACACACATTATGGATATCTCTGTATACGTGAATGTTTGAGGCTATTTTACTGCAAGGAGAACAGACCTCTTGCAATTCTATCTGAAACCTGGTTATTTGGGGAGATTATTTTTTTCCTTCTGCTCAGCAGACAAATCCAACAAGTCACTTCTCTTAGTTTACACTGCTTTGTTGCAAATACTTAACACTGAAAGTCCTGTTTGCTACATATGTAAAGGAGGAGCTTGGAACCCTGACACAGCAATAAGGAGGGAAAATAGTCTCAGCACTTGAAACAAGGTCAAAGACAGGAGTACAGAAAAATCTCCAAACTGCTCTAGGGTTGTCCTTTCTAGCTGCTGCTTGGCTGTGCAGCAAGACTGCAAAGCCTTCGAGCTTTCACCTGATTAACAGTCTTGGCAAAAAAAATAAAAATTATTCATGCAGAAATGTCACAAGAATAAGACCACTGTTAAAAAATGAATTCTTAAGCAAAACAAGAATGACAGTAAGATGGAGGTAAATCCAAGGGCATATAGTCAGTAACTGAAGAAAGGAGAACTTCATACGGATGCCTTGATTTTTTTTTGAAAGTATGCTGATTTTAACATTTTAGTTTCTTTCATATCCTTCCCATCACAGAATCATACTACGTGCAAATAAGCAGTTTAAGCAACCATGCTTTAAAAAACATATAATGAAAAAAAAGAGTTGCATCTAGAGACAGAGGTACTAAACTGTTGTAGTCATTATCATGTGGGCTAGTGGATGATGTTACAAAAAGGCAGAAATAAGGTCTATTTGCTATCTTAATTGTGCAGTCCCATAGCCTAATACCTATATATTTCTATGTGTAATTATCTTTAACTCTAGATGACTGAATTTCCCAGCATTAACATGCTTGGTTTGTAATGTATTTTACTCCAGATTGCTGAGATGAACTGTGAATCTTAACTCCACTTAAACATAGGTTCTGCATGAATACTATGGCCATCCACAAAACAATGCATTTAGTTACAGATAATAAGACCAGGAAATATTAAGGAAGATCACAGTCAAATAGTATTAGTGAGAACAAGATGAAAACAGGGGTACTATTTTCCTAACCTGAGAACATTTAGTTCAATTCTTAACTCATAAAAAAGTTTCTTCATAATAATGAGTTGTGTTGTACTGGCCAGAAATGGCTTACTTCAGACATAATCTGTGGGGATTTAAAAAAACTTCAGATAATAATGATTTCATTTCTGGGCTATGCCAGTGTAAAATTGTAAGTAACAGAAATGTTGCCATCTCCTCATTTAAGAGGAAATGTAATTTGATACAAACACACTAAAAATTTGGAATATTGTATTATTAAAAAAGGCTGTCTCAAGCTGTGTTGAAATCAACAGCAGGTCTATTTAAGGTTTCTGAATTCATCCTTTCTTTGTTAGCATTCAGATAAAAGATTAAATTTACTGGCTATTAAGAAGTTCTGGCTGCAGCTGGTTTGTGGGGGGGTGGGATTCAGCCACCCCGCTCATCGAGGGGTGCAGCATTCAGATAAACACTGATTAATTCTGTGGGAGTCAACATTAAGTTGAAACGAACTTTTCAAGGGATTTAACACTTGCCAAGACATTTGACTTCCCTTTTAAATGTACAATTCGTTCAGCTTTCCCTGAGTTCATAATTCTAGATTTGGGGGGGCAAACCGTAAGACCCCCATTGAGGGTTTTTTTCCTTGTTTTGATTTGGTTTGTTGTTTTGTTGCTGTTTAAATCTTAAGCTCAGAGTCTTTGTACCATAGGCAGCAATTTGTTCTTGACGGAAAACAAAACAAACCACCGCAATTCATAAAAATTTCTCGGTGTTCATATGAGCTCGGTTATTGTATGAAGATCTCTTCTTCATCCCAGGAGCGGGAACACACCAGTGAAGCCGTGAAGGCAGCCCCACGGTGCAGGGCTCTGTGTCGGTCAGGTCTCCCCCGCAGCCCCTTTCAGCGCTCTCGGGCTTTGCAGGCTTGGGTTTGCTCTGAGCCGAAACAAAACCCGTCCGCTTGAGGGTTCCCACCGGGGGAATTCTGGGCACGGAGCAGGCTGGCCCGGTCCGATAAAATTGCCCTGGCAAAATAACCCCGGAGCTTGCTTTGATTTCCGTATAGTAGAGAACATGCCGGTGGGTGTGTGCAGGTGTGTGCAGGCGTGGGGAGGGGGAAACAGCACAGAAGCTACAAGCGGTTCATGCGGCAGCCGTCGGAGCGGGGCGGTCCAGCTCCGCGGGGTCGCCTCTCCTCCCATGCGGAGCTCCCCGGGGGCTTTGCCCAGCACACGGGCGTTAGCGGCGGCTGCCCCCCACCGTCCCGCAGGCCCTGGGCCCCCCGCCCCGCCGGGGTCCCCCCTCCCGGGCCGGCAGGCAGCTCCGCCCCGCCGCACCGCGCCGCTGCCGGGATGCAGCGGAGCCGGCCCCGGCGCTCGCTGCTGAAGGGTTCGGGGAGGCGATGGAGGGATGCTGCCGGGTGCGGTGTCCCGGGTGCTCCGACTCCCTTCTCCTCGGGAGCCTTGGTCTCCCACGGAGAGGCGGCTCTGGCAGAGGGGAAGAATGGCCAAGGCGCACGGGGAGCCCAGGCACCCTTATGTCGCAAGGAGGAGGGTGCGAGCCCGGTTTGAAGCTGGCTGCACTCAGTTATCCAGAGGTGTAGGGAGAGCCCTTGTATCTGCGTGCTGCAACTCTTCGAGGCAGCTCTGAAGGTCTGTTCAGGCTTTTCCTAGGGTCCGACCAGTTTTCCCATCCAGTTGCAACACGTGTGCATTTCTGGGGATGCTGAGGAGGAGACTGCTACTCAGATTTAACTCTGATCTCATTCCAGATCCATCTAGTCTCTTTGATTAGATCCTTGGGCTGTTTTTCTCTATGCTGGTACTGATAGCAAAGACACATTATGTGAAGAACAGAGTGGACATCCCCATGCGCCAGCCGGAGCACTGGTGGGACAGCAGCACTCCTAGTAGTGTCTGCAGTGGGGTTACGATTCGCTTCTCCCATTGCTGCAGAATGTCACAACTGTCACGGCAGTCATAGCCAGGCTCCCAGTGCTAGTTACAATTATCGGCCTTTTGAGTGCATCAGGTTCCTGCGCTACTGTGCTAGCTTACTTAAAAGAAAGGGGGAGAGCAAAATCAGCCTAGTATTCAGGACTCCTTAATAAGCAGGGGCAAAGACATACAAATAACTAGATTTGGGGAGCTGCATGTGAGGATCAGCCTTGCCGGTGTGTGTCAGAGAAGCAGCTGGTTCATGGCCCAGTGTCAGTGCAAGCATTTCCCCTGGCATTAGAAACAAGCTTCTCTGAGTGAAACGGCCACAGGTCAGCACAGGTGCAGGGTTTGGGCCTCTGTTTCCAACCTCATGAGCTGTGGCTGGAAGAGTTGGAAGTTACCCAGGGTATAAACCGACTGCACTGCTGTCTTTGGTGGGCATCATGGACCTGTTCTTTAAACACCTCCAGACCAGGATTAGCTTTACGCACTCGCCCCCACTCTGTCCCAACCTTATGTGAGGGCGCCTGTTTTGAATGCAGCCGAGGGGTCCAAATTCAATCCAAGCCTCAATGTTTATTTGAAGTATTGAATGGCAGCAAACAGGGCCCCGTGGGCTTGGACTGCAGACAGCCAGGACATGCTTAAGTCAATTACACTTGACAATGCTGTAATAGCTCAGGGTCAGCGTCCCCCCTTAGACCTCCGGGCTCTGCAGCGCTATCGGGGCTTTCAGCCGAGGTGCCAGGGAGCCCAGCGGCATCTGCAACACAAAGGAGGCGAAATGTGGCAGCGAATGTACAACTGCGTTCAGCTAATACGGGGAAAAGGTGGTGTTTCGAGCCAAGCATGTGGAGGCAAAACCTGAAAGCCTCCCTCTCTCTCTCTTTTTTTCCTCCCAAACCCCCAGATAAACTTCTGGGAAGATGCTCCGTATGAGGCGCTGGATCTGATGCCCAGGGCTCCGGTGTAAATCTAGACTCGCGCCCAGGGGAGTGAAGGGGATTTTTCTCCTCTTCCCGGTGGGAATGCTGAGATGTTATAGGATGCGTCCCCACAGCTGTCCCGGCTCTAGCAGCTCTGGTTGAAGAGCAGTGTGGCCGGGGTGCCCAGAAGGGACCGGGGCTGGCATATTTTGGCGAGAAAACTTCCCCCCCGCCCGGGCTGGATGGAGTGACCGTGATCGGGTCTCCCCGTCGTGCCACAGCCCCGAGCCGCCGTGCGGGCAGGACCCCCGGGGGGAGCGCACCGCCGTTGCCGGCCCACGGGGGGCTCGGGTGGCCGGACTGCTGGGACAAACCCTTTGCCTGGGGAAAGACTGCCGGGCTGACGGAGAGAAGAGAGGAGCCCTCGCTCTTTTGGTTCCTTTCCAAGCATTTTTAACAGAGGAAGGATGTAATAACATGCCACGGGCAATAAATCATAGGCTAGCTACTCCCCCTGGCTCCCCTCCCCCAGCCCCGGCGGTCCCGGCCCCTCTATAGAGGGAGGGGCGGAGGGGACTCCAGCACATCGCCGCCGCCGTCGGGAAGAGCAGTCCAGCGCCTGCCCCGCGCTCCGCCAGCCGCCCCAGCATGGACCTCCGAGCCCTGGCTCTGCTCGCCTTCGCCCTGGCCATCATCTCCCTCTCGGAGGGTAAGTGAGGGAGCTGCCGGGGAGCCGCCGCTCTCCCTGCCCGCTTGCACCGCTCCCGCTGCGCGCTCCGGGGAGCCCGGCCGGGAGTTACGGTCCCGCTCTTCCCCCCTCTCCCCTCACCTCTCCCGGCTCTGGCTCCTGCCGCGGCTCGGATGTGCGCGTCTGGCGAGCCCCGAGCGATAGCTGCTGTGAGCTGGAAGCAGGCAGGCTCTCCCTCCCTCTCTCCCTCCCTCTCTCCCTCCCTCTCTCCCTTCCTCTCTCGCTTTTTTTCCCCAAAGAAGGCTGGTCAAAGCGGTCCTCTTTGCGAAATTTACCCCAGATTGAAATCGGCTGTGGGAAGACTTTCGACAGCACTCGGTCTGCAGGGAGGTCGTTTGATTACAAAATATGCATATCGGTTTCCCCTTTAAAAAACCAACCCTTAACGTTAAAAGAAATGAGAAACAGGCGGTTGTTCCGTTCCTTTTCTGTCCTCTTTGGTGATCTATCTTCCCTCGATCAGTGCAGAGCTGAGCCACAGTGGTCATTCAGCAGGAATTCACCGCACCCCCGGCGAGGGTGCACGGGGAGGTGCGGGGGGGCTGCACCGACGAGGGGTCTGGGGAAAGGCGGGCTGGCAACCGGCGAGCGCTGCCGCGGCGGCGTTTGTCGCCAAGGCAGCGACACGGCGACTGCCCTTCCCGCACCGCTGCAGCGCCGTCTCGCAGCCCGCCCGCCCCACGCCGGGCCCCGCGGTCCCGCGTGTCCCCCCGGAGCCTCGCCGCAGCAGCGGCAGCTGGCCGGCTTGCTCGCCAGCTGCCCGCGGTGGGAGCCGCCGGGTGCGGACAGCCCGGGAGACCGCGGCAACCTGCGCCTCTTGCTCCGCATCCCGCGGGCAGCGGGGAGCCCAGTGCTGCGGGGCTCCGGGGGAGCGGGGACCGCGGGGGGCAGCCGCGCTCCTCACGCGTGGCGGGGCGGGTGTCCTGCTCGCAGCCTCTGAGCATCTCCCGGGCGCTTTTCCTGTATCGGGCTTCTCACCTGGCAGAAATCTACCACCTTTTGTCCCCTCGTCGAAAGCTTGCTGGCTGGGTAACGAGCGTCCTTTCAGTTCTCCGCTCCCGTCTTATTCTCCCATCCTGGCGACCGAAACTTGGGTGTTCCCCACCCAAGGCGGCAAAGGATGCCCTTCGGTGCCTTCTTTGTTTAGCCTGAAAGAGTTAATTGCTCCCGATAATTTCTCCGATACCTTTCCCCAGTACTGCCCTAGCACGGAGCAAGCACGGGCCCAGGAGACTCCGACAGGCAGACCCGGCCAGGTGGGCTCTGGCCCCCCCGTTTACCGCTTATGCCGGGACCCGCCGCGCTGGGGCTGCGGGCCGGGAAGCCAGGGCGCAGGTGGCGAAGGCAAATTGGGGGGTCGCAGGAGGCAGAGCCGGGCCCTCGCCCCCCGCCGCTGTCAGCACCGCGGAGCGCTGCCGGTGCACGGGTACCCAAAGCGGGCTCCCCTTGCCCCCCGGTGTGGGTCTGGAGCGAGCTGGGGGAGCGCTGCCGGCCCGCACCGGGGCTGCAACCCGGACGGGAGGCGCGGGAGTGGGGGACCGGGGGATCGGGGGCCGCCGGGGGCTCAGGGGCTCTCCCTCTCCTCTCTTTCCCTCCGGCAGCGCTTAGCACAGGGCAGGGGGGCTGGCAGAGCTGTCCGGCTGCACCTCACTCTGCTCCCTGCCCGGCAGCACTCCATAGCCGGCAGCAAACGGCAGTGGGTATCTTTACGGCAGGGTAAGCGTGTCCAGGAGCTGGCTACTTGTGTTAGGAAACGGGTTAAAAGTGTTGGAGAACTAGTGTAAGGAAAGAGACCCCACCGGCTTGCAGTGGTGAGAGTGAAGTATTGCCCACTTCTTTGCATGTCTCTCAACCCGGATCCAGACGAGGGCTTGCAGGGCTATCTTGTCCTGGAGGGCGGGTGAGCCTGAATTCTTCCTAGCTGCTCTGGTAAAGCTGTAGCTGTCTATCACAGCCTCACTCCCCAGGGAAATGGAGCTCTTCTAGTCTAAAAAAGTTGTCAGCCCTCTCCTGATATTGACAAATGAACCCTTGGATGAAGAGGAGTAAAATGATGCTTCCATCAAATGTTCCATCTGTTCATGCCCAGCTTGCTTGCCTGGATATAACTTCCCTCTCCATGGAAGCATCCAGAGCTTCCCAGCCCTCACAGCAAGTTACAGACGGTAACTTCAGAGCAGGGCTGGCAACTCACTTTTTCCCTTACTGTCCAGTTCCAGTGTGGGTGAGGCAAGGCAGATCCCTGCAGGGTGAAACAGGTATCGTCCAACCTTGATAAGTGGCCACTCTGTGAGGGAGATTTTTATGAGTACTTTGTCTCTAAGGAGAATTTGCCAGCAAAAGAGGTTGTTCAGAGCCAGCAAAACTCAGCTTTGAGTTAGAAAACAGTAAAACTCTCTATCATTTTTAAAAACTCCAAACCAAGAACCCTTTGAACCCTTCTAATCAAGACCAAAAGAGGTGTTCTCTTTCTCTTTTTGTCTAAGGAAATAAGGCTGAAGAAATGACATTGAGATGTCTGAATAGCGTCTGGCTCTTCTGTCACTATATTCACCCGTTTTAACCACATGTGCCAGACAGATAAAGGTCTCAAAAGCTTTATGTACCATCAGTTTTCATGTAACAGTGCAATTAACAGACTATACTAATTTGTCCTACTGAGAGAAAGGCTTCAGCTTGTGCTCAGTGTTTATTAGACATCAGAGAACCCACAGAGCATTAACTCCTGCAGTACAAATCTGTAGAATAATTGGCTTAATCAGCTCCACTGTGCACGGAACACTTTGTTTCAAATTTTGAAATAAGAAAGATGTTTGTCAGCCTCAGAGTAAGACCAGAAACGTCCCCTTCCCAAATTATGGCCCCCAAATGGCCCCTTACCTCTCCTGCTTTAGGATAACAGGGGTTCATGTGTTGGGAGATGCCACATGCACTAGTTTTCCCCAGTTTTCAGCTTTGCTGAGAGAAGAGTGAGCCACAGCCAAGCTCTCAGAGCCAGAGTGCCAGAGGGGCAGTGGCAGGAGATACTGGTTCCCTGTTAGGGATGTCAAGAGCTGACCCAGGTGGTGCCCGTGCTGCCGCTCCCTGGTGCTCAGCGCCCATTGCTGATCACCAAGCAAGGGGCACAGAAATGCCAAAGGGATTCTTGTGCTAGGAAGGGAGTTGTCATTTCACCTTGCATTGAGGTGACAGAAGAACACTGAATGCTGGGGGTTCCCCTCTTCCTTGTTGTGCTGGGTGCCCTTTCTTGTGCGGGAAAAAACTTGGCGACTCTCAGACATGTCAGTCATGGCTAAACTTTCTCTGCTCCTGATTTCAAGTGGTATGGGATTGAAAGTTCCTCTCCCAGCCGCAGAAGGGACAGGATTGCATTTTCAAATCGAAGTTCTGAATAGTTCATCTCGTGTGTGTTGTTTAGGGTAAAACTTTCTTAACCTTGGTCGGTACAAGCTTGCAGAGACTCTTCCACTGCAGCTGTGCTGAGCTTTGTTGTACGACTGCATTCAATTTCAGCCTCCCTTTCCAATACAAACTCACTGATGTGTAACTATCAGGCACAGATTTGCAGTGGGAAATCCTAGCGCATTTCTCTCTCCCTTCCACATTAGCACTAGTCAGCCTCGTACATGTTCATGAGGCTCACCCTGCAGCACTCCTTCCTCCTCCCTCTGCAGATGGGAGCTTCTCCCATTTATTAACTCAAAGGTGATATCACTGTTTGGCCTGACATAAAACTGATAGAAGTAGTCCTCCAATTTTGTTAACTTGTAGTCCAGATCCTGGTGTGAATCTGGAGGAACTCTGCCTCCACTGATTAATTCCACTCTGTTTGCCCATCTGCCTGTGGGATCTGATGCTGGCTCATCTCTTGGTAGAGGCTTTTGGAAAAAAGGGTTTTCCCTCCTGAGGACAGGGCAATTTCACCATATTGTCTGAGGTTTTATGTGCTAGAGACAGGCATTCATAAATGTGCACTATATGCAGGTGAGCTGCACTTTGTAAAGCTGTCCCTTTCCTCACCTTCCTAGACTACAGTTTAGGGATTCCAGGCCTTTCCCTGCTCTTTGGCTCTCCATCTATCTTTAAAGGAGCTGGGTTTGGATGCTGTGAGTGCTCCTGTGTGGCTAAATAAACAGGGCGGCAGATTGCCATGTGGGATCTAAGCCCTGTCAGATATAGATCTGACCATCTACAGCATGAGCCAGACCTTATGGGTTAGGTGTATGAATTTAATTCCTCCCAGAGGCTGAAAACTGCTCCAAAGGGAAATTGTTTAAAATCTTAGGCAGCTCCTTCTAGACTTCCAGGTAAGGCTTCTGTGTTTGTGTTTTAGTGTGCATGGAGCTTTGAAACTCCCACACAGAATGAAGACCTTATTTATGTGCACTTGGTTGCCAGTAATTAAGTTCTCCCATGGAGAAAACAGGTAGCAGAAGGGCTGCATCAGAGGCTGTGGTGAGAGCCAGGCTGCTTTTCTCAGTTCTGCATGCATATACATGGCTGATTTTTAGCCTCGGGGGCTAAACTTAATTCTGTCCCTAGTGATGCCAGTGACAAGTCTCTCATCCAGTCTAGTGGTCCCTGATTAGTATATGGAGAGTGCACTGCCTGGTAACTGTCTCCTCGATTGCCACAGGCTGGGTGTTCAAAAGACTCCAAATCTCTCCTGTGAAACCACTGGGATCTCACATCTCCGAGTCTCACCTTCTCATGTGAATATCTCTGCTGGGAGTAAGGGTTGGCTGTCGTGGGGAAAGGTCAGCCACTGGGCCCTGGGAAAGCCTGAAAGACTCAGGGCTTTTCTGTAGCCAGTAAGTCCCCCGTGAAAAGCCTGCACCTGAGCCGAGCTGTTTTGATCTGAACTCTTTGGAATTTGTCGCTTTCTTCTGCCTACCTTCTAATTTGGCCTCGGGTCAAAATCACTTGGCAAGAACAACACCGAGGACAAGTGCCCCCTCTTTTGGCCTTTATCTTGTCTAATTACCAGGAGCATCCCTGCACAATGGAGCGGCTCCTTATTCTAATCTCTTCTTCTTTACTTATCTCCATTTTCTCTCCCTCTTCTTTTGTCTTCCAAAATCCCACGTACCATTATTGAAAGGCTGGGTACTGAGGTAAAAGGATTGCGCTGTGAGCTGTGGGCAAATGCTCTCCCAAAGCTACAGCTTTTCTATTGCTTTTTTTCACCTGCTTATTTGGAGGGTGTTTCTGTCAGCCCGGTCTGTGTATCTGTGCTGCTGACCGGGAGCAAGAGGGAGTAACGTGTCCTTTCTCTCCCTGTGTCCCGCAGAGAAACCCGTAAGCCTGACTTACCGATGCCCCTGTCGATTCTACGAGAGCAACGTGGCAAGAGCCAACATTAAGCACCTCAAAATCCTCTCCACGCCCAACTGCTCACTTCAGATTGTGTAAGTCTCTTACTCTTTTCAGCTGTGTGCAAATCTCAGGTGTCAAAAAGAAGAGTCACAGAGCCTAGTTCCTGCTTTAGTGGCTGCAATTCGGTCTGTTTCATGCTGTGATTTCCAGTTCAACTCTTCACCCCATGTGTCAGACACAGCTGGACCCTGCTTTACCCCACACAAAAGAGCCCAGCTAGATGTTTCCCAGCTGTGTTCTACCTCTCTGATCTCCCTGTGACTACGTGATCCCATGTCCTGTTCCCCCATGGGAAAACGTGAGCAGGAATGTCAGGCTGCCCATTGCCTTGGATATGGAGCTTCACGCCTTGGGGAAAAGACTTTACAGTGGTCTGAGTCTTCTAATGCTCCAATTTTCCATAGAGAGGAGCTAAACAGGCAATAGGAATTCCTGGATTTTGTGTAGCCTCCACAGGAGGTACAAACCCTGAACACATGCTGGCCTGATCTAGGGACACACTTATCAGGCAGTGACTGACTCTGGCAAATCACAGATCACAGCAGGACAGAAATGGATTTGCAATGGAAAATAATCTCTTCACTTTTACTGAAAAAGAAACACTGATTTTCAGGAAAAATGAGGTTGTAGATTTGTGTGTTTTTAGGAAGATCTTTTTGGTTCATTTGTTCATGAGTGACCCATTCCCTCCTCTCCCAAAACTCAAAATCTTCAGAAGGAAAAAAATAGTGTTCATCCTTTTATTGCAAGGGAGCCCTACTACCGTCAACTTCTGTTGACCTCTGTAAGTGGGTCTCAGTGACTAGATTAGGTTTCTGTGCAGTGGTCCCATCACTAGTTCTGTCTTCGATCCATGTCAAGCTCTTCCAGTTGCAACTTAAATGCTGTAGAAATCCATTCTTTGTCATCCAAAATATTTCTGCACTCGGAAAACTCATGTGGTTTGATGAGATTTCTCAGGAATGTACAGATATATCGAAAAGCATGTATCCATCATGAACCAGTTATTATTCATATGATTTTTTTATTTTTTAAACCACTCTGCGTAGATTGTACACATTTTCTCATGTGTGCTTCTGCCTTAGGATTTGGTGGAGGACAGCGAGAAAAATGCAAGCCTCAGCTGAGAAATAATTTCCTTTCACAAAAATGGCAAAACCAGCTGTGACTAACTCTGATCTCTACCTATAAACAATTTTGGAGGCAAGCATCCAAAATGCAATAGTGTATGGATTTGTGTTCTGGGACTGTCAATGGATGTCATGAGTCCCAGTGCTAAGGCTTTGTAGAGGATTTGGAATTTTCTGGAGTAGTATCAAGAAAATGACAGGCATTTAAGACAGGATAGAGTATACATTTATCTCTTAATTAATGTGGGATCATAGTCATTAGAGATAGATAAGAGCATGAAATGCAGAAACACAAACAGCTCATGTTTTTGTCCATTCCTGACCCAAATGTGTTTGTTTGCAATGTAATTTAGTGTCACAGAACACATGAACCTATAGTTCACCATCTTTCTATTACTTTAAAAAGTAAGGTACTTAAAAACTTGCCTCCAAACACCCCGGAAACATCCTAAGTCCAAACTAGGTCTTTTTCAAAACAGAAGCTGAAATGGAATAAAAACTAACATATAAGTTTCTCATCTTGATGGTTTTAAACACACTCTGAATTTAGTGGATATGCATTATACAGTGAAGGTGTAAGTAACTTAAAAGCTCCCATTTTCAGGAACAGAGAATCTCAATGAAATCATATAGTTTCAAGGAAAGATTTTGTATTTTTTTTGCACAAGTACATTCCCTGTTATGGTTGAGGGGAATTGTACCTGAACAAAAAAGCCTAAGAGCAGGCTTTTGTCTTTGGTTCTATCGGAAGTCATCTCTCCAAATACAGAAATCTCTTCTGTCGATGTCTACTTCTACAAAACTCACTCTAAATTCCCTGCATTTCAGCACAGTGAAACAGGCATTTTTAGCATGCAATTAATTGCATCTTAAGGTAAACACCAAAGCCAGTTCAGATTAACACTCCATACAATTGCCTAGGTCTCTGCTGTGACTGTACAAGGAGCAAGGTCTGACAGGCTCAGAAACGAATGTCAAAAAACCCAGTGTCTTAATATTAAGTGAGAGGAATTGCATTGCATGTGGCTGGAGGCTGATTACGTGTGCTTTTGGTTCTGTACCCTGTGAGGCCAGCTCAAGAGTTCCCAGGCATTGCTAACATCAGCAAATCCATTCTTACTCTGTGTTGGTATCACTTCACTGGAAATACTCCAGCTTGGCACTGCTGTAAGGGAAATATGAATTAGGCCCATTCATCTCTTTATTGGCACAGCGCTTGCAAGACTGTATCGTCCATGTGTTTATGTTACAACTGTGTTGTTGCATAACTTCAGACCAAGGAGCCTTTTTGACCTGTTATTTTTTACGCCATAGTTTTATATTCTGCAGATTTCATTTTATAAAGCAGGGAACATTTTGGCTTCCATCCAGCAAAATGCTTAAACAAGTACTGAACTTATTCCTATGGGCATTTCCATGAAATTGCTGTTCTTGGCACTTTTGCGCGGCAGGCAGGCTGTTAAAGGGGAAATTTCTGAGCAGCTGGGGCAGAGGCAGGGTGCTTCTGGGGGACGTGGAAGATCACAGCACTCTCAAGAGGCCCTGAGATCCCTGGAGGGTGAGACCTGCTGATGGGGGTGAAAAGCTATTTGTACTGCTTCTGTATGAAAGATGCAGATAGCCCACATGCCAAATTCACAGGGAATTCAAATTAGATAAACAGTCTGGTGTGGAAAGTGCAGCTTGGACATCCAGGAGAAACCCCTCAGGAGGTTTCTGCTTTTGTTTCCAGTGCTGAGTGAACACATGAGGGAAAACTTGCCTCTGGCACTATGGTACTTCCAGTCGTCTTCCTGCCGGCAACCTGTCAGTTCAGTCCTGTATAAAACAAAAAAACAAAGAGTGATCAGACCCTTTCAGAATATCCAAGAGGTATAGTTTGGTGTCTGTCCTCAAAACATGTGAAACTTCAGTTTTGGGTTGAATCTGAAAGCTGTTCTTAATTAATTCCTTGCAAAAATGACCTATATTTACTATGTCAGTATTTCCAAATGAAATTTAGCTATTCTTGGCACTGAACTCATAACAGCCCAGGTATGAACTGGAAAACTTAGATTCAAATTCTGTATCTGTCCCACCCCCACGTGCATCCCAGTACAGACTACAAGAATCAGCATCAGAGGAGACGTAGTACCAGTGCTTCAAAACCAGGGATATTTATAATAGCTGCCTTGAGGATGGCAGGGATAACTCATCTTCTTCATGGGTTAGCTGAGAGCAGCACTGACACCCAAGGCAAATAAGGCATGCAGGGGTGGGTGGTAGGTGTGGGCTGAGGAACATTGCACACTAGACTCACTCTGACTTTTCTCCTTTGGCAGTGCAAGGCTCAAGAGCAACAGCAAGCAAGTGTGCATTGATCCCAAGTTAAAGTGGATCCAGGAATATCTGGAGAAAGCTTTAAACAAGTAAGGCAAGAGACAAATGGACTTAACAGCTAACATCCTGAGTTATTAAAGGGTAGAACATTAAGGGCTGGCTTTTACCATGTGGACAAAGTACTCGTGGAATCAGATATTGTTTTGAAGATGGGTTTGGAGTTGACCTAGTCTGTATTAAAACAACAGCTTCTAGTATATCCTAAATATTAAACTAAGAGTTCTGCCAAGGTTTGAGGCAAAATCTATCCTGATGAATCTGTTCTGGGGTCCCCAATCATCTTCTTTTAAAAAAAGCCGTTCTCCCAAGGAAAATGCTTCCTTTATGCCCCCTCTTCCCCAAGCCAAACTACGATTAATTCAGAATCTATATTGTTCCAGTTCCTTTGGAGCCCCTTCTCCATGTTACTCTGGGGGTCTGTTTGCACAGGCAGCTGAGGCCTAAGGGGTCTTGGTGCTAAAAGTTGTTTCTGTGCTGGCCAGCGTGGAGCGCTGTTAATATTGGCCAAGGCAAGATGCGCTGCCATGAATAAGGCTCTCCCACAAGGCCAGGGGAAAAACCAGCCATACTTGGCAAATTCAGACTTTTAAATTCTGTTTTTATTCCCCTTGAAAGTGGGTGATCATGGCTACTCTGAGGTGGACCCAGCCTACCTCAGTTCAATTTTACAGTGAGCAAGAGCAGCACAGAGAACATATCCGTGCTGAGTTGCAGGGGAGGTCTCCAGCCTTCCTGGGATGGAAGATGAGACAAGTGATGGTACAAAGCATTTCCTTGCTTGCCCAGAGCCCTGGGCTGTGGTTGATCCAACGGTGGCATTTTGGCCAGCAAGCCTACCTGTGCACTCAGCATCCCTCCCACCCTTGCCACTACATTCCCACTCCTCAGTAACCTCACTGTAACCGTGCTGAACCTTGCCCCCCCTGCATCTGTAGGGTAAGGGCAGGGCTGGAATCCAGTCATTTGCAAAAGCAATGCATTCTTGGAGAAATGTGGGGACGGGTATGGCCCCAGGGCAGATGTGAGGCAGTACAGGTAGCTGAATGCCCTCCACTGTTTGCTTTGTAAATGCATCTGCCAAACAAGGGATAGAGTTAAAAAAAAAAAAGTCTCTGTTCCCCTGGGTTTTTACAATAAGAAAGGGGAAAAATGCTACCAGAAATAGAGAGATTCCTCCATGTGGCCCTTTTGGGACCACACTGGGGCCAAGAGTGAGGAGGAGGAGGGAAGGAAGCTAGCTAACAAACTGACTTGTGATTCCAGCCCTGACAGCTCTTCCCATCTCATCCGATGCTCAGTGCCTTCTTTGCTGCCAGCACTCAGCCCTCTTGCCCTTTGGGCAAATTCTCTGCAGAGGTAATACAGGTTAATGCTGCCAGGTTGGCTTTGGATTTAGGCACAACTGAACTTAAGAGCAGGATGTGGCCCATGCTGACTATCCTAGGGGCTCGAGCTACTTTGTTTTCCAGCTTGGGAAAATCTTCAAGCCCCTGCCTAAGTTTCTGTTTGCTGTCATCCCCGATGAAGCCCTTGGTGCTGTTTATAGAACCTGAAACTTAGGAGGCACTTAAGAAATTTGTAGGGTTGGGCAGATATGATTATGTGCTCAGATCCTGCGTGCCTGACAGGGGAACAACTCAGCTGGAACACCTTCTGCTCTCGCTTCCACTAGTGAAGATCTGGGGCCAGCTCTACTGAAATCAGTGAGCCCGTGCTTGATCTCCATCCAGATTCTGGGTTTTGTTTACCTAACACTAATCCAGAAGCAACTCTGCTAATTTGGTGGATTTCACCCTGGTTTACATTGAATAATAGAAGAGAATTTGGTCACAGCTCCATGAAATAAGATGACAGAAAGCATATATCTCCATCACCTAATCCTGTAATCATGGCATTGTTTTCATTTTCCAACTAGTAATGCTAGCACCAGTGGCATTTTCGTGCTCCACAGACAGTCAGGGCTCTGTCTGTAGCATTTTCACAAGGCATGTTTTTGATATATTTTAGTGCACAGCTTTGACTTCTTCAATGAAATGTACTTTGGAATATATTTATAGCACATCAAACAATTCATATATTTGAATTAGAGCCATATGAATGTTGGTAGTTTAAAACACCGATATCCCTCTAAACTACTAACAGCTTGTAAAATAAATCTATATAGATCTATAAACGTTATGTAGCTATCAATTTCAATCAGCCATATATTATATTTTTTCACTTGTACTGAAATTGTATGAAATGTGACATTACCCTATATGCACTAGCAATAAAATGGCTAATTGTTTCATGTTATGAAAACCCAATTGTACATGGGAATTTATTTTTCTGGAATAAAATCCATACGTTTTGTAGAAAGGGCTCTTGTAATTGCTTAAGTAGAATCCAAACTGTCAAGACATCTTAATCTATACCAGTGTTTCAATACAAGAGTATCTTCTGTGTTAGAATCTGCAGCTAAGGGCAAGGAAAAGTTCATAGAATATAGTAGTCCAATACAGTTGATTGTGAAACCAGAGATGGTTTTTAGTAGGGAATTATTTTGCTCACTAATTCTGCTTAGCTTTTATTATTGCTTTATATTCATCACATCTCCATGTAATATACACACTTACAAGACATCAGTAAAAAACATTCAGACTCTCAGGAATCCAAATTCCTTAACTGGCTTTAAAAATCATTGTGCAACTGCTGTGGCCAACATCATTCAGCATTCATCTGTTTTATAGACAAGGGGCAAATCAGTACTTTCTTGAAATAGCTAAAAATCCTTTATCACTGCCAGGCAATCCCAGTCATCATTTACAGTATGTTGACTGCCTTTCCCTTCTCCCTTCATGCAAGGGTACTCAAAATCAGGCCCTTGTGGAGTTAACAGAGGCCAAAATAAACAGAGACCAGCTTGTCCGCTGTCACATTAATATAGTCCCACCTCAGAACTTCCCTCAGTCCGATGCTGGAGTCCATGAAGCTCAGCGGCTACTGCTGACACAGATGAGAGAGCTGATGGATCTGGAGAAGATAACAAAGTCAAATAGGAAAAACCTTTCCCTTGAGCCTGCTGGGAGAAAGGAAAGCAAGCTCCCAGCTTCTAGGGGCTGGCTGTGATGGGAGCCAAGCCCTACTGCTGCCTTCCTACATAGTGTTTGTAAACCCCGGCGTGGCAGCTCTTCCTAATTTCTGACTTCATTTGTAAATAAGGACTGAAGTACAAGATGCCAAAACAGCTACCTCCTGGTACTCCACCAAGCGTGTGCTGGGTGAATGCCCCACACGGTGGGGGACAATGTAGACGGCTATCTTTACAGCCTTGTTTTAAGGCACCGGATGCCCACAAATCCCATAGAGTAGCCAGGGGTTCTTGTTGATCTCAGTGGGAATGCTGGGTGAGAAGCCAGAAATCAGCCCCCCTCTGCTTTCATCGTACCTCAGGGGGTACCGTGTGGATGGTGAGGCTCCTGGCTGACAAGTTCTGGCAGGCATTTGGGGAGGCTTCGGTGTTTTGGGGAGAAGAGTTGTTCTGGCCTCAGAATTCACAAATGTCTTGTCACCAGGGCACTTTCATTTGCCTAGCGTTCCTCTGAGGCAGAGGGTATATAAAAGGGAATGTTATCATCATTTGCACCCTGCCAGCAAGATGTGAAGGGACCATAGGATGAATGTGAATAAGGCCTTTGTATACGGATAATTTATGGCAGTCTTTTTGTATTTTTCTTTTAATTTAGACCACGTCATCGCACTCATAAAAAAAAGCAACAGAAGAAACGGGGCCCACTCTGCCCTTCCCGTGCAACACCAGTAAAGTCTCCAGGGAGAAAGAATGGTAGGAAGCATTAGTTTCTGAGCTGGGATACCTCAGGTTCAAGTCCCTGCTCTTCCACTGACCATCCTATGTGACCTTTGGCAAATATATTAGCCTATCCAGACCTCCATTTTTCCCCATATTTGTTGAGGATAACATCTGTACCCTCCCTGCAAAGGAGTATTATATAGACAAAACTCTTAAAACAGGGGAAAAGTTCAGCTATTAAGGCTATTAAGGATGGGAGAATGGACACCCAAGGAGGCCAAAATAACCCTGAAGCAAAGCCAAAGTCAAAAACAGGGTGAAGGTTTGGAAGCCCTATTTGTTTTAGCTGGCCATATTCCTCCAATAACAAACTGACAAGAGTTCAACTATAAACAGCTGTGAATTTGTCACTGGTGTTTTTTAATGACAAATGCAGCACTGGGTAGTGGCAACATGATTTGGTGCATTGGTAACTTGTTGACACCTCTCCTACAGGAGATGCTAGGCAAGTTCCAGCGAACGGTGTTACGTATGCCAATGCTCTGGATGTCCCAGTCATTTTTTTCCCAGAAGGGTGGTGTGTCTTGCCTTTCTGCACCAAAAGAAGTAGGGTTACTGGTATGGGATATTGGAAAAGATATCTTTAAAGAGGAAAATTTTGCTCTTGGCTTAGTCATCCTCTTATGCCTGGATGAGTTTTTCGAGGCTACCTTCACTGAGAGTAGCCACAACTGTCTCTGGCTGTGGTCACACAGTTTGAGCTGTCCAGCAGGCATTGAAAGGGATGTTTGTTCTGATCCTGTAGGCTAGACAAGACATGCTGGGATATTGGGGTTTTTGAATACCTGGTGTTTACCCTCTGACACTTGTAACTCATCCTTCGTGACCTCATCTAGATTGCAAAAGGCCAATCAACCTGGAGCAGGAGTAGGTGTCACTTCAGGCAAAACCTGGAGGCCACAGCACAGACTGGCTCCTTGTTCTGAGTGAACCCTGCACACAATACAATACACTTGCACTTTGCTGTGATGCCTAACCCACCACTCCCCTTAGGTACCATGCTCACACTGAGCGTGGGAGACTCAATTTGTCTGCCTCCTACCCTGAGCTCCCTACCTCTGCACTTAATGCCTCACACATTTACTGTGCAGCATGTGGCTGCTCTCCATCTCTGTCACCCCACCTTCACTGGGCAGCTGGTCGCCATAAGCTGTGACGTGCTACCCAGCTGCTCACAGCAGGTGAGGTCCCAGAGCAGGGAGGCCATGGAGATGGCTCCTGGCTGGGCAGCACACGCGGGGGGCCTCTTCTGTCCAGCCACCCCATGACGGGAGCTGAACACCAACAAGAGCAGAGCATGGGTTGTCCTCTGTGTTCCTCTATCCTCGCAGAGACCTGGCACCCTATGCAGCTGCAGACCATGATCTCCAGCAGAGCTGTGGGGTAGGAGCAGGTAGAGGAGGCATTCCCAGTGCCACTTGCTCCACTACTGGGGCTGCTCACAAATGATTAATCCCTCCTTTCCCTGCTGTTTTTTTTTGCCAAGTCTTTTTGCCCACCAATAATTCTCTGCTCTGGCTTTCAAGTCCAGAATAAGCTTCCTAGCCAGCCTTACTCCTATGTTAGCTCTGAGCACCTTACTAACTGTGATGAGCCCAACCTGCCCAAAATAACTGCCATTGCTGGGTTTGCCCTGTTGGGTTCCAGTAGCTCCTTGTGGAGAACTTCCCCCAAAATGTTTGTCAGATACTGATTGGAGGGGCTGCAAAAGAAATGCCTTTGGGTTAGTCCAGACACAGATTTGCTGATTGTCTAGGCCTGATATCAAAGCTTTTGCAACTGAAATAAACCTTAATAGTGTTTCACTCTGTTCTTCATCAACAGGAGGTTCAAGATGTAAGAGGCAAGCATTGTAAGCCGTCTACAGGATTTCTTACTGTAGGACCCAGAGAGCAGATAACCAGTATTAGGGAATGAATACATTTCACTGTTATCATGCAGCACAAAAGCAACGCTTCATGCATTTCCAAAGGTGTTTTTTTGTTTTGTTTTTTTTTTTTTTTTGGTGGCTTTTTTTTTCCCCACGAATTGGCTTGCTTTCACAGTGCTATTTTTATATAGTAAGATGTAACTATTTGAGAAAAATATGACTTTATACAGGTTGGTTTATTACCTAGCACTGAGGGCAGATATGAATTTAAACTAACCCTATGTTATTATATAATATTTTATTTCCTTTGCTATGTAGAGGTCCTGTTTTATTTAACTTTGTTTTGGTTCATGCAAGTCTCCTGGAGTTTTAAACCTAGAAGGACATGAACTGTACAGTGCAATGATGTTGCATGGAAGAACTCCTTGCCTCCAGAAGTCATCGAGGACAAGAACATAGGAAGGCTAAAAAGCATCAGACATTGATGAAAGTGGACAGCATTACCATGGGTGGCATTTATAGGTATTTTGGGTGAGGGATTAAACTCAGGGCTACAGGGCTAAAGCCCTTCTCTGAAGATCAGAGACCTTGGTGACAGCTATGAGCAGCTGGATCAATGCATATCTGGTATTGCAAGGTGCTAGTACTTTGTAGTAGTTGTGTGTGTTAAGCCACAACACTGATCTGATGTCACGTGATATTTCCTATGTTCCTGTGTTTCTGATGACAAATTTTAGCACAAATAGGAATGAGTTATTAAAGGTCTAACCACACAATCATGTGGCAAGTTGCTGGAGGAGTCCGATATGCTGCCATGCACCAGGTGTCTCTTCCCACCCATCCACAGGAGGTGGCTTCAGCTTGCCTGGCTAGTTTTGCACTGAAGTAGGCGGAGATGCATTCACGTGACCCTTCACCAACGATGCTGTAGCCTTGGCTACTGAACAGTCACACGTACCTGAGGGCAGTAACATCTTCGATTGCTCTGGAGATACCTAGAAGAGGATGGCTGGCCATATCTTTGGAGAAAAGAAATGCCTGGGGCAAGAGAAGGTCTGCCCAGTTTGTGGAAGAAGTGGTGTTTCTCGGGGAGGAAATGAAAGCCAGCACTCACTGTTCACCAGCAGTCATGGCCCTGTTTGCTGGTGAACAGGGTAGCCTCTGGAATTTCCTTTGCAAAGTAGTCCCAGGGACAGATACCACTTCTTTCACTGATCCCCTCTCTCAGCCAGAAATTTCTTTCTCCCGATTCCTACCTGTATACGCAATTTCTTTGCTATATAGTGTATGGAAAGACGCCTGTGGCACTGCGATAATCGTGTTATACTGTGCACTGGGATCTGGGGGGAAGCACACTTGTGTGGCACAATGTTTGTGTTTGTATGTATCTGTGTGTGTATTGTAAATGAAAAAATGTAAGATTGTATCTTTTTTTGAGTGGTTTGCTTCAAAAAGAATCTTTCCTCTTCTCTGCAGCCTGTGCCGGGAACACTGAGAGGGGTGTTTCACTAAGCACTCTTTTTTGTGGCAGGCATCTTTAGTGCCAAAGAGGCACTTTGGCTAGCCAGGGACTACCTTATTTCCATGTGGATTCAGGTAAAAATCCTGTGAGTATTTTCCTCTCTGTGAAACAGTGCTACTACAGAGAGTGCTTCATCTGGGACCACGTCACCTCATTTGCTTTAAAGTAGAAACCAACTGCTGTGCCTAAAATGTATGTGTGTGATTTTGACATATTGTTATCATTACCAGCCTGGTGCTTTAAGTATATTGTGTCTCTGTTTCGAAAGGTCTGGGTACCACTGTACTCGGTGAGAACTGGAGTGTCAATTTAATGTGAGTAGGATCAGATTCTCTGTTGTAAGCGTAAAGACAGAAAGAACTTTTATGAGAAAACTGAGTTTCTTCTATCTTCCCTGGACTGTACTTTATACTCTAGTGTCCTTCTGCCCCCACACATGCACCTGCAATTGCTAGTGGTTTGCCAGAGGCGGACATGCGAGTGTCAAAGCCAAGAATGACTTTGGGGAAAGTGTGGAAGAATTCTGGTTCTGATATAGGCATGGAGCTTCTCCTTCTCACCCAGGAAGGAGCATTCTTCATGCATGCTTCCATCAAAGGACAGCTTGAGGTCTGATCAATTACCCTTGGAGTAAACAGAGAATTAAATAATCCTCTGATTTTTATTCAACAGCAGACCTTCCTAATGATGATAGGAGCCATGAAGATTTTGTTTCTAGGGGAAACATTGGCTTTCCAGTGAAAAGTTGGGGTGGGTGGATGTGACTGTACAGCCTCGCCAGCGCTTTGCTGCAGTCCTCGTTAGCAGCGAGCACATCTGGGGTCAGCATCTGCAGGGAAAGGTCTATGGGCACATGCCAACCCCAAATTACAGCCTGGGCAAACAGACTACTTTGACAGAAGCATTGAGATTGGCAGTGCTAGAATACCCCAGCCAAACCCCGAGGTCCCGGCTCTGGACAGTATAGCCAGGTAGTGGAGGTGCAGGAAATGGGGTCACCTGTCAGCCTTCTCTTCTGGGGGCAAACTAGTGAGTGTTGCAGGGGCAGACTGTGCTAAACAAAGGGCATTTGCTGCCGAGAGAAATGCATGAGTAGCAGCAGGAAGGAAAGGGATTCCCTGAAAGGCTAGGGAACATTCACAGCCACGTGGTGGTTGTCTGGGTGCCTTGTGGGCTGTCTGCCTCTGGCATTTCTTGAGACTCAGACTGTGACCTGGGCCCTGACACTGCTGCGCTGGTGACGATTCACGACTCGTGTATCTGGGACCACTCAGGGCACAGAGCTGCTCTCAGTGCCAGCACCATGTCGTTCCCTCGCCTGGGCAAGGTTGAGCACAGCATGAAAGCAGGGGTGGCACAGACCCGGCCAGGAGTAACCGAAGACTTACATGAGAACCTGATAAAAGCTTTCTCTTGCTTTAGACCAAAATTCAACCTTGAGTGGGAAGCTTTGCTCTTTATCTGACATTATTTGCGTGATGCACCAGGAAGAGCAGCTGTGCCTTTTGCACGTGAGAAATCAGTCACTCGGCTGCCTCAAGCTCCTCGCACTGTCCTGCGCGTGGCATGTGCTCCTCCTGTGCACACCGCGATCTTAGCAGGCTGAGAAACAGCACTAGCAGAAACCCACTTGAGGAGAGCTCAAGATTTTCCTTTCTGCCTTAAACTGTTGACCAAACACCAAATCAGGGAAAGGAAGCATGGGGAGATGGGAATGATGTAGGGACCACATGTGAAGAGAAGGAGGGAAAAGAGGTAACACTGAACTGGTGCTGAAAAAGCAGCTTCCGTAAATGTGAAATCCTCGCGTGTGGTATTTTCAAAGTGCAGCTGTTGAATCCTAAGGTTGGATTAACCTTTTTTTTTTTAAAGAATAGATGGTATTTATTGCTGTGCCAATTTTTTTATTTATACTTGTATGTATGAATATGTTATCTGAATTCTGCCTGAGGAAGGATGAAGGATGACTTTCTGATGTGTTTTTAACTAAGGTGTTTGAGCAAAGGTGACTGTTCATTTTGCAATGAAGGCTATATTCAAAGTTAAATATACACATTTAGTTGAAAATGCAGTTCCTATAGAAGTTTTTGTTGCTATTTTCCCTTTGTTAGCATCTAGAGGGTCCTTCTTTTCTCTGGCAATTTTTTTGAGTGATGTAATTCATAGTAACCAGGGGTTTCTGAGAACTCATCACCTAAAATCTGATTTTTTTCTTTACCAACATCCCACCAAGACAAGCCTTGTCTGCAAACATGGAACTCTGGTGGCCGCAGAGAAGAAAATATATATCATGATTAAAGGGCTGCATGAACCCCCCATCGTCCACTCCTTAAGAACTCAGTGTTGTCAGAATGTGGTAAATACTGTACTTCGTATTTTTATTAAGTAAAAAGAAATATCTTCCCAAATAATGTGAAAGGGTTTTGTATTTGTGTTCCTGTGAGGCAGCTTTTATGGAGGAGTTATATTATGCTTTTGAAATTACTTCTTTCATAGAATATTTTAAACACTTTTATATTGTTGTAATTTCTCCCATAAATGTGTATGCACTTAAAATTTTCTTAATAAAAATATCTACCTAAATGAAATTATTACTTGCTCCTAATTTTTTTTTCCTCACATACAAACAGCTAAAAGATTCACATCAGAAAAACATTCAGATGTAGTTCAAGTTTTCAAGGATGCTTCTGTGTAGCTCCATGGGCTCAGACTCTGTAGGGAACCTGCGGCAAAGTGCCCACAGGGTTCGGCAGGGAGCAGCAGCCTAGCAGATTGAAATGTGGCATCTTCAAAAAGAAAGGCTTAACTATTTGCTCCCTAAACAGAGGCCCAAACTTTTTTTTTTACTTACTTCTTTTTTCCCCAACTTGTCTCCTGTAGCAGGTTGACTGCAGTGGAACTGAAAATTGAGCCATTTTTCCTCCAGCAACAAGGATGACATCATCATCTCTGCTGGGGAAGGGATGAGGGTTTCTCTGAAGAGCCTGAGGGGTGTCAGGGGATGCGTTTGACAAAAGAGCAGATGCTGTGAACAGCACCCTCCTTGGGGCTGGTTTTCCCAGGGCATAGAAGGGTCACCCTTCACTTTGAAGGTGGGGAATGGTTTTAGAGGCTTGTAGGACTGGCATGAGGTCCTGGAAGTATAATTCTAACTTGGATGATGTCGTAGGGAATTTGCTGAGTTTCAAAACCATGACTTGAAAACTGGCTTTTGTCAGTGCCTTCACCCATCTCTGAGTCCCCATGGCAGTGTGAAAGTTGTTTCCTCAGGTCACCCTGCTCCCTCCACAGCTGCCCTGCTGCAACATGCCAGTCCTTCTCCGTTCATCCACTCCAACACTGCATTCATCCACAACAACACAGGTGAATCCCAGCCCCATGTACAGCTCTGGCTGGAGCAAAGGTCAGGGATAATTTAATATCTCATAACAGTGAAACAGTGCTTGAGCCTTACTGAGCTGCTTATTCAATAAATATTTCTTGGCCAAATTTACGCAAGGCAAAAGACATGCAAAAAATTGAAAGAGGAAATTCAGATGACTGATGATCCCTTTGCAAATCCAGCAATGATTTAGTAAGAGATTATGAAAAACTGAGCAGGTAATTGTGAGTGCAGATGGCCAGTGGGAGATTCCCAGGCCACTGGGAAATACATTGGGAGTAATTAGCTACAAAATTACACATTAATATTAAGAAAAGGCCCCATGTTCTGTGCAGCACTTTGTTGTGCCTTTCATCAGTTCTTTTTCTCCTAATTGTGAAAGTTTTGGTTCTTACTTCCTCAGCAAAGCATCATGGCAACGTATCCATGACCTGCCTTGGAATTAGTGGTGAACCCACCTTATTAGTGCATCTGGCTCTCTTCATAGGCAGCTTTCCAATATTAGCAAGCTGAAGGAAATCAGCTGCATTCATGGCCTCAGCCATCCTGACACTGATTATGGGCTGGATTTATTAGGCCTTGGTGTGGTATAGGTCAGAAGACAGCATGGGAAGTGCCCCAGCTTCTCAAGACCAGCTGGGGATGTTACTACTGAGGATGTTACCTAGGAGATGTTGTGATGCTACGTGACAAGGGTCAGTCCTAGCTTCTGGTGAGCACCTCCCTGTTTTATAAAGCTACTTGCTCTCAAGTCATCCTGAGTCCCTCAGACAAAACAAATATGTAGCTTTGAGACTAGCAAAGTCAAAATGAAAAAAAAAACACAAAACAAAAAAAACCCAAGGTCTAGAAGCTGAAGCCAGAGAAATTCAAACTGAAAACAGATTTCTAAGTGTGGAACTGATTAGCCTTTGGAACATGTTCCCAGAAGAGGAGGGGAAAGCTCCGATCCCTCCTGCGTCTTCAGAGTGGAGCTGAATGCTGTTGTGGTGCTACCCACGTACAGCTCGCAGGGCTCTCAGGGGACACAGCGTGAAGTTCTCTTGCCTCTGTTACCAATAGGGTCAGCCGAGATGAGCTAGCAATCTCTCTGGCCTTAAAATCCGTATGCAGAAAGCCCCGGTTCCAAGGGAGCATTCCTCAGTCTGTCTGTGATTAATAACACCAGTACATCATCAGCCATCCCAGCTCCACTTGGACTGAGGCTGAGGATGGCTCCTGCTGTTATACAGAAGACAGATTTGGGGTAAAAGGTCTCTATTTTTGGTCATGTAGGTTGCCCTCCAGCTGGAGGGGCAGAGGCATGGCAGCAAGAGAAGACTGCAGCCCTGTCCCTGGTCCATCCACCTGCTAAATCTGTGAGGGGGGGGTCTGCTCACACAAGTCCCCTCTGGCAGGAGTACTCTTTTCTTGAAGGAACCCCCTGAATTTTTTCCTTTGTCCCTTTTTGCCCCTGATGCTTATTTGCCCTTCATTCTGTCCTCTGGCTCTTTGAGAACCTCATCTTTCCTTTTAGTCCCTGTTGCCACAGCTCAGGTGACAAGTCTTGGTGATTTAAAGCCATCTGTCACTCTCTGCCAGTCATCGGCACATTCCTGCTTCCTCACCCTTGTCGGTGCTCCCTGGCTAGGGCCATTTCCAGTCTCTGAAAGGGATGGTAGGACATTTCCTTTTTGTCCTTTGCAGCCATTGTATCAGAGCAGGATTCAGGGCCCTTTAGGAGCCGCCTGAACACTGCTGACAAGCTGTTTGGCTTACGATCTTGGGCTCATTCTCGAGCATGAAGTCTGATCTGTCTTCCCCTGCCTGCCACAGTACCACCCTTCAGCACATCAGCGTGTCCTCAGCTCACTTGCCTTCCAGCGCCTCCCTCTACAGCCAGCCACTCCTCATGGTATCTGCCAAGGGAAAAAGGTGACCTGTTATTGCTTCCTTCCCACTGCCAACAAACAGAGAGCTGAACCCTGATGCTCTGGCTTTGTGAGACCAAAACGATGCTTTAGGCTTTCGGCAAACCCAAGCCAGACCACTGTGGTTTGAACGGGGGGCAAAGTCTAGCACAGTCTGTCAAGAGGTGGAAGAACACAACCTAAGAACACAAGGACAGTGGTTTAAAATGCTGCTGTAGCTGACTGAGGCCTCAAAAACGTGTATGATTCTTCCACCCCAAAGATCTGCAATCACTTCCAGCTGCCTAGCATGCCCTGTGATTTATTGCAGCGCCTGGAAGAAGATTTTGGCTGTAGTGAAACATGTTTGTACGTTGCCTGTAGAAACAGCAAATCTGAAAAAACGACTTTCTGGATGTTGTTCAGGGTGTGTAACAAAACCCAAATCACCAGATCAACAAGTCGTTCAATACCAAGTACCACAGCAATACATAAAACCAATATAAGTTTAATATCTAGCACATGCTGTTTGCCTCTGAGCACCAGAGAGACACTTAAATATTTCAGACTACACTGCACAATTCCTATGCAAAGGGAAGACTACTTACGTGAGCAAATGCCAAACCTCATTGCATAGCCTGGCCCGTGTTTTCTAAATTAGAGCCTTCCCACAGGGCAGAGCTCTAGTAAGACAGTTCCGCACAAAATATTTGGAAAAGAAGGAAATACTTTTTTCTTTCAAAGTATAGATACTATGAATGCAACCAGGAATCAAACCCTGTGTGCCAGATCTACAGCCACAAAAAGCAGCTGGATTACTACCATCATGCTAAGTGTCCACATTCAAAATCAAGGTCTTCATAGTAACTTTCTGTGCTCTCCTCAGCCTGGTTATCCCAGTGTTTCTCCTACCTGCATTATTGCCTGCTAAGCAATCTACCCCAGCCTTGTTACTGAGGGACTGGTACTCCTTCCTGCCCCTTGGGATCCCCAGAGTGGACATCTGGTCTTGCCAAGAAAGGGGGGAGATTCCAAGGGCATTTCCATAATGTATCTATTGTACAAGCCTGCACTCCTTACTCTTGCACCCCACCTCCCAGTCTGATTTTCTCTCTGTCCATTATTATTATAACTGGGACAAGGCCCCACTGTGCAGGAGCTGCATAAACACAGAATGATAACAACAGTCCCTACCTGATCTCATGGTCGAAGATCTGCTCTGCTTGGCTCTTAATCGAACATATTTGTCGCAAGGAATGCAAGTCTCTATCTCTTTGTTGGGTGTTGGAGAAGCATCACACCAGCCACGGGATGGCTTGTCAAGCACTTAAAGAAGTACAGATTATCTAATTTCACATTCACCTCTTTCACAATATGCAAGATTTGGTTAACAGAAAGTATTTCAGATTCTTGGAGGGGTGGAGTAATGTAAAAAGATAATGGAGAAGTGACAAGGAGAAGCAAGGCTTCCCAGTCATTCAGTTACAAGAGATAAATCCCCAAGAGGGATGCTCTGTGGGCAGGAGATGAGCAGATCTGAGCTGTGCAGCTCGCTCTGCACAGTTCCCATGTGGCTTGCTACCATGTGAGTCTTAGCAGCGCTCACCCCGTGTATCACTGCTTTGGGCACCCAGCCATCCTGACTCCTCCCCTCCTCTCCCTTCCCCTCCCTCCTGCCTCACTTTTAACTACTTTAATATTTCTCTTTCCTGCTGCCATGTTATTTGTTGCTGACTTTGGACATTCTTTATTGCCTTTCATCAGGCTTCCCAGTGCTCACACACTCTGTGTTGGTTTGGCCTACACTGCCTTTTGTCTGTGCAAAAACAAAAGCTTTATCTGTTGCTCAGAGACCATGGTGACTTCAGGACTTCCCCAGTGCCAGCACCTAATTGCAAACAAATGGAAATCCCCAGCTACATCCCCAGCAATATTGTGTTTTGGGTGGGAGGGCCTGATTCTGCTCGCTCTGCACTGCGGGACTGGTGAAATGCTTGTGATTTGCAGCACCATATCTCACAGTGCCATCTGGCCTTCAGCAATCTATCTGCCTTGGAAGAGAAGGCATAAAAGCCACACAATGCTCGTGACATGAATATCTCAAATGTCTGGTTTCCCTTAACGTCAATGAATAAAGGGTAGTTGAGTGCAACGAGCAATCTGGGCACTCTTCAGAAAATCCTGACAGAGCACAGAAGCAAATGGCACAACGCTTCTACTCTGCCTCTCTTTGAAACCCACAAAGGGATCATTGTGCTGTGACAAGGACTGCCAGAGAGAGGCACATGGAGCAGGGCATCAGGCTGCGTGTGGCTCACACACTGCACACATACACTCCTCTGCCCAGCACGCAGAGTGGCTTGAAAGTTAGACTTTTATCCAAGAGAAAGAGAGAGAGATTCCCAATACTCTGACATCTTCTTTTAATCCAAAGCAAGACAGAAAAAGTCTGAATATCTTGTTTTCTAGTGGAATGGACAGTTCGGAAAGGATTAAATCAGGAAATGACAAAATCATTAGTTCTGCTCAAATCAACAGAGAGTTGGATCTGCCTATGTGTTATAGTGACTTGTAGCAGTTGTAGTTCCAGCAGTCCACCCTATCCTGGGTTTCCCAGGCTGGACTACATCTCCTATGCTGCATTGCTGTTGTGGCCCATCTATGACTTACTGGAACATGTCAGCCAAAGGTGCTTCATGGGGTTTAGAGTTTCTCCACAGCACCTAACTCATAAAAAATAGTGAGACCATGAAGAATATGGGAACTTGGACAGGCACTGAGCAGGGTCGATTTAATCTGAAATCTTTCCATTATGATTTTTCCCCTCAGCAGATAGTACAAAAATTTCTGCAAACTTCCCATGAAAAACTTCGTTTTCATGAAAACTATCTTTGGTTGCATAAATACTCTGGCAGAAAATTCTCAATCACCTCTAAATTTTCTGGCAAGTTATCACTTAGCTGCTATTCATTATTTTATTTGCCACTCTTCAACTTTTTCAACTTCACTGGGGAATCATTCTCAGATATTGATCTGCAGATAAACAACCCCAAGTCTTGCCAGTTTTATTTCTTCCTCTGTTGCTTTCAAGCATCTCCTTGCTCCTTACTCTGGTGGTCTGCACAGGCTCATCCCAAGCAGCAATCCCACCATCCCGTGTGAGGGCAGGTAGCAGCAAGAGGAGAGGGAGGATTATTCTTGCCTGCTCTCTAGCAAACAGGTCTGAATAATTTTTTTTTTTGTCAGACTGGTTTTCTTGGAATCCAAACATTCAGTGGGAATGTGGCCATGCTGGTAAAACTTTAGTGGGAAAGTTCAAATGTTCTGAGGTGACTTTTTCAATAGTGCTCAATTGTTTCATTTTCATAATATTGAAACCTGTAGTTCTGATAAGGTAAAATGGCTTGTTTTGACTTCACTTTTTCAAATATAATCTAATAATATAACACAGCAGAGCAACATCAAAAGTAGATGTTTTTATCTTTTTGAAATTAAATATATTCCCAAATAAAATATTTTTTTGTGGAAATAGTCTTCCTGCAAGAAGTTATGATATTCTGACTTCCCCCGAGCCAATTAGTAGTGGAAACAAAAGGCAAAACATCAGCAGTTCTCAGGAAAAAGAGATTTCTTTTTTTTTGACCAGTTCTAACAGCCGCTCAAGACCATGATTTGGGAGAGAGGAATGTAGGAGGAACAGAAGACCAATTTTTCCATCCAGTCATACCGAAGCACTGAGGGCAAATCCCTGCAGTGCTGCTGGGATCTGTCCCCAGCAGCAGGGACCCTTAGTGATTAGAAGGTGAAGGCATGAGGGTGCCCAACAGCAATGCTCTGGCAACATCAGTGCCTGAAAACAATGGAAAGCAATGTGTGCAGCAGCCAACCTGGACAAGACTTTTATGCACATTTCCCTTTGAGGGCGGTTCTGCGATGGATTTGAATTAGGCTCAAGATATGAATCTATAAATGTGGTATTTTTGGTCATGCTGCCTGTTTTGTATTAAACCTCCGCAGCTTGTTTCTTTGTTTTCCATTTTAGCAGCTGTGCAGGGTGCAGAGCATTGCCTTGACAGCCTCAGAAAAAAAAGGTAGGAGAAGCAGGGGAGTAGGGGAAAGGTGTGATGTTCTCCTACCAGCACAATATTTGGAATCTCAGTGTTGGGTGAACTGAAAGAGTGGAGAGATGTTAATCAAAGGAAAAAGGCAAAGTCTCAGATTCCACTTCTTGCCCATGTTAGAAATAAGGAAGAGCATCTACAAGCAAAAAGTAATGGAGACGGTTTCTGGTTTTCTGTGGGTCTGAGAAGGAGCCCATGTTCAGATGTGCATAGTACATCCATGACCTCTAGTCCTTCTTGGTCTGTAAAGTCAGGACCCAGACCAACAGAGAAGCAAGTACTGTGCAAGATGAGCATGCTATAGACCTCGGTGTGTGGGGTTTTTTTTCCCATCTCTGGCACAAAATTTTATCCACAACCAAAGAGGAAGCAACAGTTTTAATGCAATTTTATTCCAAACTGAGAAAAATCTATTCTTTTATCTTACCAGTCTCCTGAATCAAATATATCTGTGAAACCACTCCAAAATTATTATACCTGTATAAGAAATGTATCTAATTCTTGATTATTTAACATAGACAGTTTGTCTCTAGCACAACTGCTTGCTTTTGCTCGTCATACACACCAGGCTCTGTAAAAGCAGAATCAGGTCCAAATGACTGCAAGTCATTTTGTCCATCTAGGAAAAAAGCTTAAAAAAGGGGCCTAAATAGTTTCAGGTATGTGGATTTAATGATATGGACAACAAAGTCTATGGACCTATTTTGGATTTATACTGTATAACCAATACTGAACTTGGCCAAGCATTCTCCCCTTGGAATTTTCATTGCTTTGTTTTACTAGTTACTTAGGACCTGTGGATCCTAATGCTTTGAACATTTGCCTTCAGAGGAATTAAAGTAGATTATTGGAAGCTTTCATCCTGCAGTCCCAGCTGCACAGACTTTGGCAAATGTCCTTCTACAGACGAGCAACTTTTGGCACCTGCAGAGTAAAATGCAGAGAAGGCTGAGACAAAACACACGCTAATACACCATGATGAGTAACAAAACAAACCATTAGAGCTGGAAGGCTTGCTGTTTCCCAAACACAGAGGTGTGCCTGGTCTCTGTGGGTAAGATAGGTGCTGCCACGCTCCACCGCAGCATTAGGAGCAGTGCTCTGTGCTGAATCTTTCTCAGTAGATTGTGCTGCAAAATATCCTAATGCATGGAAAGTTGTGAGGAGGGAGGTTGTGGCTTTTGGTGTCGTAGTTTTTTTTTAATAAGGGAGAGTTTTGATATAGAAAGAAGGAATTTCTAGGTAGGTGCTGATGGATTGCAGTTAGGGAAGACTTTCACTTCTGAGACAATGGGACTTGCTTAGGTGGATAGCAGAAGCCACCCGGGATGTATAAGAGCAGTTTGCTCTCATTCTGTTTCTCTCAGGGGCTACATCTTCAGCAAACTGGTGAGTCAGGTGCTAAATGTCTCTCTGCATTGCCTCGTCACTTCTAATTACCCTTACTTGCTCTGCGCACAGGAGTTTCTAGAGAAGATGGGATCTGCTTTTCTAATGCATTGTCCAAACTTACATGAGCAAATCACTTTAAAGAATTGTTTAAGGAAGCCATTTAGGAAAATTCCTGTAGAAATGAAGTGTTGGGTGACCCCTTCAGTGACCAGCACTCCCCAGTGCTGCAGGGCAGCAGAAGCCTGTGCTCCCCTTAGAGACATCTTCTCCTGGAAGCTGTCCCAGAACTGGGTAGGAGCAGCCAGGACCTTCTGGCAAGGTTTCTCCCGATCCTTCACAACTTTGCAGAGATAAATCACCAAAGCCCCCTCTGGGAGAGTCCAAATCACTCTGCTTCAGAGGGGGCAGTTTGCAGCTATGATCCAAGTGACGTCTCCCACAGCAGGCTTACCCATCAACTCCTCCGGGACCGTGCCCTGCTGCTGGGAGGTGATGCTTGCAAATCTGTGATGCTGCAGGAGTGGCAGTCTGTTCAGCTAGATGGCAGGGCAAGGTGAGCTGATCAGACTCCCACCTTTGCTGAGTCACCACACGGTTATTAAGGTCTTAAAAATATCTTTTACTTATTTCAAGTGGCCTGGAACAACACCTCTCTTTCCTTTTAAAGAACTACTCAAACGCTTATGTTATGAAGTAGTGGCTGAGTTTGAAATGAGTCAGGAACTGACACACTCAGCACAACCCATCAGCTGAGGACAGTCCATTTCCTGCTTGCTGAAAGTCGGGGAATATTTACAACTTTTTTTTTTTTTTCCAAGCAGCAAAAAGGGACAACATTACAACAATGTGCTTGGTTGTTGTTCTGCTAAAATTTATTTGTGATGTCACCTGCTCGCATGTGCTGTCATGCCAGAAAGGGCCCAGATGCCAACCAATAGGCAAATGAAAGGCACAAGATTGGGTCCTCGGAACAAAAATGGAGACTGGCCCTTCTCTCTGTTTTCACAAGTGCAAGCATCCCTCCAGGGAGCCTGAACTAAGCACTGCAGAGCAAAAGACACACGGTCCAAGTTCCTGTGCAGATTTCAGCACAGACCCAGGTGCCTCAGTTTCCTGCAATAGGCATCTCACTCCAAGCACCTGACCTGGGATGAGGAGCCACCCAAATCTCCCCTTCCATCTCCTGCCTTGCATAGTGACAACCCACGCAGGAGTGAGACTGTGACAGCTCTAGCAAATGCAGAGGAGGGGGTAGCAGTTGACAGGTGCTGCACCATGAGTGGGAGATAATGAGAAAGAAGCAGGAGAGCAAGGAGCTGAGCAGGTTCCAGATAGCACATGAACTGAACTTACCTGCCTTTTCATTTGGCTCTTTGGTTTTCAAGTCACCCTGTAGCTTCGGTTCAGTTTGTTCTTGGTTCAGCCAGCTGGCATGTTATGAATGTTAAGAAAACAAACAAAATCAAAATGAAGGTCTGAGTTTATTGCTCTGAAATTTGCACGTATGTGTGTAAATTTAAGCAAGACCACTGCATGCTTCAACACTTGCTGCCCACTCAGTTGTAAAGAAACAGGAAGCCATAATTATGCCAAACATTTTTCCTAAGAAGTAAAACGTGTGTTTAACAGTCATGTGTATATTGATACAGACATAAATGTGTGCATATATATAATATGTATGTATATATAGTCATACGTATAATCCATTTTACATGTGTGTAAAAGGTGTGTGTGTAAAAGGCAGCCAGCCACCTAACAGGCCAATAAAATCACACCCCAGGTGCTCCAGCTAGAAAGCACAGAGAATTTTATTAAATCTGCTATTGAGTTTGGCATGTAAATCAACCCTTACCTAGTGCTACCCATAATATTAATCAAGAAACGTCACCACAGAGAAATTTGAGACTGTTCAGTCCTTGGAAGGGACACATGAGATGTGTATTAGCCCTTCCAGTGTGAGCACAGAGCAGACTGCAAACACCCAGGCAGAGATGTGCTAGGGATCTGCTGGAAATTAACACTTTTTCTCACTGGAAAATGGAGTTGTGTGAAGATCGAAGCCTTTTGAGGAAACAGATTTTGGCAGCTTCTTCCCTTTGGGAAAAGTGAAGTTAAATGGCTTGCTTGGAATTGGCAGTCACGTCTCATTCATGCCAGTCGTTCAGTGCCTTGCATAGTTTTCTTTCTCAAGAGACATTGCACCGAGACCATGATGGGGGGATTGCACTGCAGACCAGGGCAGGGAGGCCACCTGGGACTGAATTCAGTATGATCAGGGCTGGGGAACTGCAGATCACCACCAGGTCTTGCTGCAGAACAGGCAGAGAGCATCATGTCAGCCAAAAGCAAATAGCTCCCCATTGCTGAAAAGAGCTCTTCAGTTGACCTCTCGTTCTCCATCATTGCTTTTCCTCGCAGTTCTGGATGAAACAGCGTAGAAAATACCAGAATTGCCTGAGGGATATTGCATTTCTCAGTTAGGCTCTAGCTGATAAGGCATTTGAAGAATTGCGTTATCCATGCAGGAATATTTTTTTGGGAAAGGCTCACTTCGTTTAGAAGTAAACAGATGTTCTAGGAGGCCATTGTTTTACAAACCCACATGCACTGAACTTCTAGCAAATGGACTAATTAGGCTCTGAGATAGTTTATATGTGTATAAGGAGCAAACACCATCTACTAGCAGGACCCTGTGTGGACAGAGAACTATTGAGTTATTGCAATATTTTCTCTAAGCTGCACTCAGCTGTTGTTTCTCAGGTTAGCCTAATCAATCTGATGAAGTGCACACTAGCAGAACCAGATTCAGGTACAATTTCAGTACAACCAGGCCAAAGAGACGATCAGCAGACTATATTCTATTTCCAGCTCTGGTCTGCCCTGCTTGTGTGCTAAATAGCATTGCTTCCCATCTCTTTCTACCCTTCCTTTATCCTTCCTCCATTACATGTTCACTGGAATTGCCCTGAAGGCCCTTCATCTCCCTGACATGCTCCTTCCATTTTGGACTGTAGACTGCTCTGCAGAGAAAGGATAGAAGGAGCTGGAGAGAGAGTTACAGCATATAACACATACTTACAAACCTGATCTCATATAGATGCTGCCAAGTGGGCTGGGACATGATGTGTAACAGCCAGGGCTCTGCTGTGTCACTCACAGCCACTGTCTGTGATTTGTTCTCCTCTGGGGTGACTACGTGTTGGCAACATCTGTCCCTCAGAGCTGCAGGATGACAGTTGTCTTTTTTTATAATGAACACTACCAAAGCACAGGGGGATTGAAATTAGCCACACACTTGGTTGAATCCAGTCAACAGTTTCAGATTAAAAAATGAAGCAAGCTTCAAAAGTACTTCAGCATTTCAGTTTGCCATTTTCAAATTAAACTGCTTTGATTTTTCCTTTTAAAGGAACTTTCCTTGTCTAAAAGTTAGTTGAATCAGTAACATAAGTTGAGACAAAACAAATGGTTCTGTGCTGATAATAATTTTTTTCCTCTTTTTAAACTATTCCATTAAAGAAGTTCAGCTCAGTCCAAATCAATTATCTCATTCCTTCCCTGAGTTTCCTAACTCAACTACCAAAGAGTCGGTCTCTTTCCAGCTCCTCTCCATCCATGCTCTCAGTCAATAGCCTCTTCCTGATCTCACCACTTACTGTTTATCAAGGCTGAACGACTGGACCACTTTGCTCCTCCTTTGATGAAGGCATCCCTTCACCACCAACCTCCTTGGTTTCCTCCAATGATTGTTTCTAAGACTCAAGTCTTTTTAGTATCCCTGCTCTAATTTGGACATCAAGCATGTGTAACTGCTGACGCTAGGGCAGAGTGTGTCTTCAGGACTGGTCATTCACAGAAGGTCCTTCTACTTGTGAGTGTGATAATGGCCAGGTCCTCAACTACTGTAAACTGGAACAGCCCCAATACCTTCACATGGGTCTGAGGTGTTTTACACTCCTCTGAAAAGATGGTTCATCCAGAAAGACCACCAGATACTTTACAGGGGGAGAGCTAAAGGTCAATTTGCCTGTGACTGATGTGTAGCCAGCTTTGTTCTGTTGTGTCTATCACATTTATTAGACTTGCTTTCCTTACAGGCAAACCTCTTGCAAGCCTCCTATTTGGGTAATCTGCTCTTCATCAGCCAGTGTATTTCAATCCACATATTTACACAAGTGGGGCTATGTGAGAAATAAGATCCACATCACCCAACATCTGTACTCACACTCTGGAAAATACTTCACTGCTGGGCTGTCAGGAATCATTACATACCTGAGGAGCCAGTGCCCTCATATGAATTCTCTCAACTTGCCCCCAGGACCAGAGATGATGTATGAGCTGTGTTAGTCTCTCTGCTTTCCCCGGTGCTCAGAAACACAACTCCTCTCTGGAAAGGAGAATGCTTATTGCTGCAGAAGTCTAAACACATCTGCACTCAAATAGCAGAGAGCGATAAAGCCCTGAGCCTCCCATCACTGTGAGGTGTTCCACGGGCTGTCCAACCTAAAGCACTCCAACAGAGGTATAACCATGTGAACAGTACTCCCAGTTAGCGAGGGAATAGACACTGGTGAGATGCTGTAACAGTAAGTCATGACTCTGTCCCTGCTTGATGGATGGCATCTTGCTTGCAGGGCGGTCCTGCAGGCTGGTGAGGACTGTGCTCATCCTCCTGCCAGCAGCTGCACTCTGCCTGCTGAGTTTATACGGCAAATTGTGATGGTGTTGCCCACCAGTGCCGACAAGTGTCCAGCACTCACTCACTCCACAGCTATTGGTACGCGTCAGGATGCTTCCCAGGGCCTTTCTGCAGCCCTTCTCTTTATCTCCTGGGTAAAACAGGAATGATTGATAGCATGTCCTCACCTCACAAAAGTATTAGGAGGATAAATGTCTTAATGTGAGAATGCTAAAGCCCATATGAGCACTTCAAACAGATCTCACTTCTGTCGAGACCCAGTTAAGCAAGGCATGAAAACTATGTGGGTGTCTTTTAAATGCACAAAACCAGCTTTTCAATTTTTGCTTTTTTTTTTTTTTTTTAATGGGTAAAATCCATCTCAACAATTTTTTCTTTTGATAATTGTGTTTTAAAAAGAAGGAGATGGGAAAGGGTAAATAGCAGAGAGAGAAGACAGAATATTTCCCTGCTTGGTTAGTCCTCAGTGTCCCTTTCTTCACCAGGAAGCAATTGTGGAGAGGAAGTTTCAAAGCAAATAGTATTTTTAATAGAATTTGGATAATTACTTTCTCGGGAGAAAGGGGGAAAATCCACAAAAATAAAAAAAATCCATAAAAGTGCTTTATCAGAAAATGAGCACTAGCCACAGGAACTCCTCAGGGTTCCTTGCTATTGGTAGCCAAGGGCTGCAGTGGCTGCAGGCTCTCCCTCAGCCTCAGTGGCCTCGGCAGCTCTTTGGCAGGCACTGCACTGTGGTGGAGTGCTTCTGGCTGGGTGGTTGCACATGGCGCCTCTGCAGCGAGGGTGTCCAAGTGAGAGCTCTTCCCTGCTGAGCCTCGCCTGAGCCCCTGCAGCCAGCAGCACACCTCTGCCTGGACCCTCACCTCCTTTTCACAGCACACCGCTTTTGAAGGGGTGAAAGAAAAGAATAAGGGGGCTTAGGAGTGACCTGAAAGGGGTTCAGATACGGTGACCCTCATTTTCCTATCAGCACATGAAATCCAAGCCCTCTTTTCTCTGTGTTTACTGCCCATTTAAAAGGGTTTCCCTGGTTTATGTCAGCTCACGGATGACACAATGTCACATTCAGAATTAATGAGGCCAGTGAGGCCAGGAGAATGTCATTAGACTAAATGCAAATGCAGTGCTCAGAAACGGCCCAGACCTTTGCCCCAACACCGAATGAATTCAAGGCTAAATCTTGGATGCTGATAGCTCAGGGCATGACCCAGTTCGGGTTCAGTCTAAATCCAGACCTTGAACTTGAGAAAACTTGGTTAGTTTTTTACTTTTAATTTTCATGCACTACTTAGTTTCTGTCTATATGCCAGATATGAACGAAGAAATGCAGAAATACTGCAAAGGAGGTCATTCTTCAGCTCCCACCAGTCAGACCAGAAAGGGAAGTGGCTAAAAAGTCTAGATGTGTTTGAAAGATTTCCAGCATTCATTCGCAGATTCCCCAAATCTGGATCAATTCCCAGTGATCATCCAATCTGCTTAGTCTTTCATGCAAATTGATCTCAGCAAGGTCTACTCCATCACAGAAAAAGACATGCTATCTTTTCTGTCTGAATGATGTCTCCTAGGGCTGAAACAAAAAGGAATGGAAATAAATATTCTCAGGGAACCTGTGTATGGGGCTTTTACCTGATGTATTGCCTCTGAGATTAACTTGGAGTGGCCATAGTCTCCAGCCAGTCCACAGCTCCTCTTATGGCATAGGTGGGCAGAAACCAGATTTTCCAGGATACACATAATTCACCTTTTTTTTTTCTTCATTCTGAAATGGAGCAAAAACAACAAGCAGAAGAAAATAAATACTGAAAAGCAAAGATGAAAGGGAAAGACAGTCCAATACAGTTTCTCTAGACATGGAAGTTCCTAATGATCCATTTTGGCTAAAGGTTTCACTTTCAAAAATGCCAGTTTTCAAAAAGGAAAATAATTACCATGCATCTTCTGTGACTTTTTATTTGCTGCACAATTATGAGGGTTAAGCTTACTTGTTACTTCCAGGTGCTGATTTCATTTGATGTCTTTCTTTTCATCTTCTAAGGCAGCCTGAGTACTTTCTGTGTTGAAACCCTTGTCTTTGCCTTCCCAATACAATTCCTTTCCTTCCCCACACGGAAATTTTCATTGCTGACCTAGAGATGAGCATGTGATCTCCGTGTTCACAGAGCACCCACAATTCCTACTGGCCTCAGCGTCTTCACACTGAAACTAAACTGCAAAATTCAGACTTAAAATGAGGTTCAGATTTCAGCTATACTGTTTGGAAGCTGGGCTGACTTTTAAAAGTGTGCAAAATGAAGGACTGAGCATAGGGCTCTCAGCTGCTCTCAGCTGCTCTCAGCATAGGGTACCAGGCTGTACTAGTTTTGCCTAGCACTGCCCTCCATAAAGAAATCCTGTATCCAGGGCCCTGTTAAATGAATAACTCACTGCACAAGGAATCAGGTTCTCTCTGAAAGCTCTGCATAAAGCTTGCGTCTGTACATATCCTCCTTTTTCTCAGGTCTGCTTTTATTCCTGATGGCTTGTTGCCAGGGCAGGGTTTACTAGTGAAATTCACCTGGGACTAGTTTTGAAAGCCTAAAAAGCAATCATGACTTTAAGTTTTTTCCCCCCTTTTCTGTAGGAATAACACCCCTCCATCACCCTTCCTTCTCCCCAGTTTGCATTGCTCTGTTAAGTCATTTATCAATAAAAATTCCACAGCCAACACATAATTGGATTTCTATAAAATCTTTCAAAACTGAGCTGCACTGAGTTGCAAGAGACTGACAATTAACTTGACAGAGGAGTCGGCACCTCCAGGTTTGCATCTGTTTTCACCGCCTGCTTCTTTCAGAGCAATCATTTTCTCATTTTATTCTGATTGTGGAAAGAGCAGGTGAAAACAAGCCACAGTTTCTTTAGCAACCAGCTCTGGTGGTTGACTGATACTCATTGTAGTACCAATGAAATAATGTGCTGGGAACTGCTACAGGCAATGGCTTTCAAACTGGTGCTTAATGGGAAAGGGTTTGGTGTAAGAGAAGCCCATACAACAGGCTGCAGACTAATTTCAAGGATTCTCTATTTAAGGATACACCTCATCTGGATAATCCAGAGTCACAGGTGAGATGGGCTGTGGAAGCTGGGAGGCACAAACGGTTTGGGGTTTACCCCCAGCAGTAACACCAATTTGGATGAGAGCACCTTCCTTCTTATGAACGACAGGTGAGAAGCACACCTGCAGAGCACTGTATCCTCTTGTCTGCCACCACAGATATTCTCACAGCACAGGACAGACATCCAAACTGCTCAAGCCAACTAGCCAGTGAAACTAGCTCAAGCAGCAACAAATAACAGCCCTTTCCGGGTTGCTTTCTCCTCCTTACCTTCACTCCATCTTTTCAAGCCTTTGCATTAGAGGGTAGAGGAGGCTACACTCTTCCCTGAGACAGGTAAATTATGGAGATGCAGATGGAGATGGATGGCCCTGGAGCCTGACTGCTCTCTCCTCCCTCGTGGTCCTTTCCCACACCATTGTCCTGCATCCAACGGGGCTGTGCACAGCCCAAGGGCAGAGGTCCCCAAGCAGGGGATTTGTACCACTAAGGTACACAGGGAATCCACGCTGCTGCACAGCCTCTTGAAAGGCAGGGTATCACCAGTGTCACTGGCAGCGCCTATCATCAGCATTGCAGCCAGCAGCGTAACCAGATATTAATGTCCCACAGTGCCCAGCAAAAAATGACTGGGGTTCTGGTCTGCTAAGCAGCAATGAGCTTTCAGACTTCATTACATGCTTGCAAAAGTGCAAAAGCAAAGCTGGGAGTTCCTTTGTGCCACTGGGTGAATCTCTCTCAGCTCGCAGAGTGATCTTTCCCTCTCCTACCAAGTGCAGCTCTCCCGCGGGAGGCAGTTCCTTGTCCCACTGGGACTCGGCTCCCTCGCAAGGAAGCGCCAGCAGTGTGTCCTTTCCTTTGCAGCTGGCTCCACGGCTTCCCTACAGTGGCTGTCGGCTGCTCCCTTCTCCATCACCTGTTCCAATAGTTTTTCTTTCCCGATCTAGGAGTGAAGGTGACAGAGCTCTTCCTGTTGCCAAGGGCCCTTCCCACATCCTCCAGGGGTTCGCTCCGCTCTGCCTGTCAGCCTTCATGGTCCCAGATCCTTCTTTTTTTCACATTTCACATAGCAAGTCCATTCATCATCCCTGAAGCCCTGACAAGGGCTGGGTCTGAGTTTGATTTCCTAGCTGGCACCAGAAAGGAGCGGACTGCCTTGGGGCTGCAGGGACGTGCAGGCATTTCTGAAGAAGCAGGCGGAGGTTGCAAATTAGATTCAGGTCTAAACTAAACTTTCAACTCCAAACACTTCAGAAATGAAGCTCTGGACTGAATCTGGTCTTGAAGTTTAGTTTTGTTTGCATTGTGAAAAGGAGCCAGAGCTAAACACCTGAGCACTTTGGAGCTGGGCTGTCTTGAACCCTCTAAATGAAACACACAGCATATGTCTGAGCTTGTCTGTCTGAGGGCTAAGAGCTGGAGGCCAGAGGACAGAAAAGGAGCACCTCAGCAGAGCTTGAGGTGGAGGGTCTTCTTAGAGCTACTGTCTTGGCCTGGGCCACCAACCTCCACGTCCTTCTCATAGCAGTGGCTAAGAGGAAGACTGGTTCTGTTGCAGGAAATCTAATTTCTTTACAGTTTGCTTCCTGCTTGAACAAAACCAGAAGACCAAATTACTAAACCATTGTAAAGGCAAAGAATTTCAGAAGAATTGAATTAGGAGTATGGAAACAGCATTTTTTGAGGCATTCTCAACAAAGATTAAAAAAACAACAGCAAAGTTGATGAGAGCAGCTTTTTCCATCTCAAATGAATGTTTTGAAACAAAATAACTTTATTTTGTTCCAAAGCTCAAGTGGAGGCAAGTTTTCTTTTTGCTTCATTTCATCTCCCTGGAATACTGAAAAACATCAGTCATGATGGCCAGGTCCCTCTTGCCTCCCCACAAATATTACTTTCACTTGAAACCACATTTTCTGATATGAAAAAATTTTAGGGGAGAAAAACAGTCTTTGTGAGAATGGACACAGAGCTGTCTGGGAACAAACTATAACTTAACGCATCATCTCCATTCATGGAGAACTCCTGCCACTTGGTTCCTCCTCAATACACAGGCTTGTACATAAAACATAAAGGCCTCCTGCTTCCTGCAGCCCCAGCAGATGGAAATAATCTGTGCTGGTTGCGTATCATTTTACACCCTGGGGAAATCAAGCAGGTGGTGACACAGTTACCTTTAACTGGGACTTTAAAGCCATTGCAGTCCCCACATGCCCAAGGGCAGCCTTCCCCTCCAGCCAGCAGAACCAGACTAAGGTAACAGAGTGCATGGGTGGGTGATACACATATTTTCCACAATCCCCTTCTCTCCTCTGCCATGTTGACTCTGTACCCCACTGGTTGTGGCTGTCTGTGTGGGGACCCCTGGCTCGCTGTGCCACCTGAAAGGGGTCAGTTGCCCACAGCAGCAGAACCCCTGCCCTTGGCATGTGCTTCGCCAGCCGGCTGGAAACAGCCTTCCAAGGGGTTTCACTGTTCACAGAAAAGCTGCAGCCAAGGCTAGAACGCAAAAGCTGCTTCCTAATATTTTTTGCCTGATTTCAGCATGCCAATTCCCAGTCTAGAAGTGCTATTTTTTCTTACTGCAAAATTCTGCAGTAAAGAAAGGATTTAAGACTATTCCTTCTTCCCCTGCAAATGATTTTGTTTCACTTGTTCATGTATTTCTGGCAGGTCACCTCAGAAGGCAAGGGTTAAGTTATGCAGTGATTTGCAAGTGAGACCACTCTGCTTTGGCATGGTCTGTGCTCCCCACCCCTGCTGCCTGTGTTTGATGAGGGTCAGGTCAGGGATAACTTGTGCAGAGATGATGTAGGGATGAGGCAATCTGGGACCTGAATGATTAGAAAAGATTTCAGAGCTCCCCCATCTCTGCCCTGCCTGTTGTCTTTGAAATATTCCATGAGATCTGGAGGGAAAAGTCAATTATGTTTCATAAAAATATCAGCTGATTTTGTAAAAAAATTTTGCAGTCTTTCACTCTTCCGTTTTTCAAGAAGATTCATGGAAACGGAAAGAAAAAATGAGTGGGCTTTCAAAAAAGTGTTTTAAATAAAAAGTTTCAGGTTTTGTATTTCAGTTTTCCAAAAAGAACCTCTTAAAGCAGTAAAATAAAAAAGAAAGAAATATAGAGGAGGGAAGATTCAGGGGAGAAGGAAACTTGCATTCTTCTTTGTCCCAAGTCAAAATCTAGTTTAAACAGCAAATATCATGCAACCAATCCCTCTGCCCTTCATTCCCTTCCCAAATGCAGAAACAAACCAAACCTTTATCAGCACAGGATTTGTCTATACACAACTGTGCTGCTTTAAGAGAACATGGAAGCAGTACACATCTCACGCAATTTCTGTACATGGTTTTCCTTGTAGAAATGCACCTTCGAGCTGGATCATTCATTCCAGTAGACAGCTAGGGATACGCTGTGCCAGAGTAAGGCATCTTTATTTTGATATAATCACATTCACGTTGAAGGTTGCACATCTCGTCCATAGGTAGAAAAACCACTTTCCTGACCAAAGCTGTTGTGGGGATACAGAGCTGGCCTCAAAACAAGTTACCCTTGCTACAAAAAAAGTGTGCCCCTCGTGGAGGACCAGTCTCTGAGGGCTCCTCCAAGCCCTTCAAACCATTTCTGAATGGAGCAAGGCTACCAAAAGGGAAAGCACACTTTTAGTTTACAATTTTATCTGTGCCAGGGGTTTTGCTACACTGTCTTCGCACTCCTATCTCACATAGTTACAGCAGAAAAGCTTTAGGCCAAAGCGCATTTCTTATGGTGAAAGGAAAGCTATCAGGCAGATAGTACCAACGCGGTGCCAAGAAAGGGCTGCTTGATTTGCACAGCCTGTTGGATTGCTCCTTTCAGCACTGTTGATAGTATGGGGAATAATCCAGTCAATAGCATAATGCTATTGCATATATCAGTGAGGACTCTATCCCAAAAGGAAGCTCTGGAATCAGAAGTGTGATTAGAGGCAGGAAGAGAGATTGCAGGAAAACATGTTGGGCAAGAAGATACTGAAAATAGTGGGACTTGCTTTTCAGCTGAGATAAAAAGCTAGGGATGTTATGGAAGTAGACAGGACTATCAGGGCTGTATAGAAGCCAGATCATCACAGAGCTTCTGTTTCTGTCTCCTAACACAGGAATATTCTGGATGTGCACAGATACTCTGTGAAGTTGAGTCATGACATTTGAATGTAACTAGAAAATGGCTTTTCCACACGTTACAAATAAATACGAGGCTTTTGATGCCTGCCTGGAGATTAGAGAGGTTCAGAATAAAATAAGAAGTTCCTCAAACCCATGGGAATATTCACAATGATATTAAAGCAGTTTCAAAAACAAGGATTTGGGGAAAGTCATAAAACATATTGGCAAACAACTGCTAATAAAGTAAATTAGTAAGCAACTTCCCCAGCGGGCAGCTTTTCTCTTCCTTGGGAGCACCTGGTTGTGAATATAACCGGAGCTGGGATATTGACCCAGATGTCTAAGGCAATTTGGCAAACCTCAGGTTCTTCCCTTCTGAATTTACTCCTGTAAGTCAGCTAAGGTTCAAAATGCTCAGTGTTCTGTCTTCCCTCCTCTGCATTTTCTCAATATCTATTGCTGTTTTCCTTATTCACACAAACAAGGCTAGCATTAGCACACCGGGGTCCTCTAAACAGCATCCATGCTTCTATGAACTGTGGAGTCTGAGTTTTGTAGAAAGATGAGGAATATTTTTATACGGATTTTTGGTTTTAGCCAAGACTGGGTTCCTCTTGCGGCATTTCCAGACCAATGACAAACCTCTAGAGGAACTTGGGGCTTGAGAATTTTGCAGCTTCAGTCTGCTCACTGTAGAAGTTGGAATAACTTGGATAGACATTGGTTAATCAGTACAACTCCTCATGCTTATCTGTAACAAACCCAGACTGCCCACTCCTTACTATTCCCCCAGCACTAGTTTTTGCCAGACATAATCACAAACATTCCTGTTCCCTGATAACACAGAGAGAAACAAAGTTGATTCAGAAAAATTTTCTTTTGTGTGAGAGCGCAGGCAGCTGGGTCTGCTGCTCACGCCCAGGGGCTGATGCTTGAAGGGGCTTACCAGAGCCAGCCTGACTTCCAGCCCAGCTGGGGAGATTGGGAGCTGAGGAAGCGTGACTTCTGAAGAGCACAGATAGCCTGGGATAATCACTTCTTGTAAGCCACTGAAGTAGGTCTCTTGAATTTCACTTCCCGATAGCGCTGTGAAGTGTGTGTGTGAGACGGTGACACTCACGAGAGAAACAAAGAAATGACTGGAGGAGTGAGACGCTTCTGAATGAATGCTGGAGTGTTGTGGGTTTTTTGATGATCCTGGTAAATTCAGCAAATTTTAAGTTTACAGAGGGAACAAAATTATTTCAGAAGTTTTCTTCAGTTAAGGAAAGGTTTCCGATTAAAAAAATGCATGGGAGATTTTGAAAATGTGGCAACATTCCTTGTCCACTTTTCCAAAACAATTCACTTTTATTTGGAAATGTTTTGTCTCAACATTTATCAAATGTGGCATTTTTAGTTTGGATTGAATATGAGGTTTAGGATGGAATATTTCCATTAATTTTATCTTTTCACCTAGCTAGAAAAAAGTATGTATTTCAGCCTCCCTATATTTTTGGTCTTGATTCCAAACAGAAAAACCTAAGGTGAAGACATAATATGAACTAATGCAACAGTCATAATTCAAGAAATCACATAGGATTTTGGGACTGCTTTTTAGAAATCACCTTGGGCTAAGGTACAGGTCCTAGCTCAGCCCAGACTTCCTGAGGGAAAACTCGGAAGGCAGGTGGGCATAAGCATGTGAAGAAGATTGGTCTTCTCCCTGGCAGAGGGGAAGGAATGGAGTATTTGCCTAGCAGTTTATTTCAGAATAATAGTCTGAAATATTATTCAGATTATTCAGAATATAATTCAGAATAAAAATCTGAAAGTTCACGCAACTGTGGTCATGCCCAGCTGCCTGGCAGCAAGGGAGGCAGGAAAGCACTTGATCAATGCAGGGTCTGTCCTCTCCAAACACACACTTTTGGAGACGACAGGGAAAGGAAGAGGGCTAATGGGATTAGCTCTGATACACAGCTTGCTGCTAAAACCCTCACAGCAGATGTGCTGCTGTGCTGGGAAAACAAGTGGCACTTCAGCCCTCCCGCTGCCTGATCTCTGGTGGGCTTTCCCCACGCTATCCTTAGAGACAGACCTCTGTAGGCATGGCCACCCAGCCCACCCCAGGGCCTGGGACTGCAACTCCAGCAGTCTAACTTCCCCTCTTTGCCTCCTGCTTGCTCCCCTGTCTCTATCTTGAATTGCTTTGCGATTCTGTCAGCCCATCCATGTTCCTCTCGCTCCTGACCCAGGGGCTGCGTTTGGGGAGCCCTGGGCTCTTGCAGGCACAAGGTAGAGCCCCTGGCTTTGCAGGCTGCAAGGTGGTCATCCCGGGGCGTTGCTCAGACTGGCTTGGTTGCACTAGGCGTCCACCGAGGCTTGGACAGCAGACCTGCCTGTTTCACGTCTGATTGTTGCCCTTGGACACTGAGAACACTGGAGTATAAATCCTGGAATGCAGCAGACGAGATTACATCTTCACAGACATTAATTTACATCCATGTCTATAGTTCTAGCTTTTTTTGAAGACATTTCTATTTATTTATTTTCTCATGTTACCAGTGACTTTAATAGCTCAGCAGCAGCTGCTGCCCAAAGAATAAAGCAGTTTATAGGCCGAAAGAAGAACAACCTTTTACATTATTTGAGATAAATAAATCTTAATTCCCCAAGCAGACAAAATTATTTCATTCAGTAAGGTAACTCAGCAAAGAAATGTTTTGCCTCCAAAGGGTTCAAGAGAAGTGCTAGTAATACGGAATGCAATCACCACAACAGATTTATTTATCCATTTTCCCTCCATCACTTGTCATATACTTTTAAAACCAAGCTGACTCCCAAAGGGACCAATCCACAAGACATTTATAGTAAAAGTTATGTCCAGCCAAGCCAGATGGAATGCAGATAGTGCAAGATATGACAGGGGAGCAGATGTTTTCTAGTCATTCCCGCATCATCTCTGGTCACTAGCCAGTTGTATTGGGATTACCCAGTCCCCACGCACGAGCAGCATGGCTTTGCACTCTGCAGAGACACATGCTAATCCAGATGCCTGCTTGGGAGAAAAATTAGGAGACTCGACACTGGTATTTTTATGATGCCTTGCTGTTGCACCTCATTTAATTTTTTTGTGCTGATGGTAAACAAAGGGAATGAGTATCAGAACTTAAATCATACTTTTCACAGCCATCTCCAGCACTGGTGTGGCTGCTCTGGAGCCACATCTCCAGGAAAGGTGCAGCAAACCTGCAAAGCTGTCCACAGCTCCTTGCTGGCTCCTGGCCATTGCCTGTCAACCCTGGCCTGGGACAATTTAATTCATTTTTGCATCCTCACTGTCACCTCTAAGTCACCCTTTGAATTCTATTAAATTTCATGGGTTTTTTTTTCCCTAAGGACTGAATACCTCTTCTATCTGAATTCTGAGAAGAAACCACTTTTATCTTCATTTAGACAGTGGATGAGATCCAAATGATTCCTGAAAGAGAAAGATTTATTCCAGACAGACCTGCTGTGAAATCACCTCATTCATTTACATATATACATACATAAGTATGTAGAGACAGACACACACAGATGTCCATATACCTCAGCTATATCTATATCTACCTATAGGTATATCTATATCTATATCATCTATTCACACACAAAGCACTACAAAGATAAGTACAGAGAGCTCCATGATGTTTTAGCTCATACTGTCCTGGAATCGAACCAGAATGACAATACCTGAGTGAAGGCAGAGCTGCTTTCATTCAAGAGGTCATACGGATTAGACAAATGTTTTTTCTTTCCTTTGGAAGCTGGGATTTTCTCAGGAGATCCCATGCACATGTCCGTGACCTGCATTTCACTGTATGATGGTTACTGTATATTTACATCCCAGTGGCACCTGAGGTGGGGAAATAGATTCGTATTTTTTTACAAGGTCTTGGGTAGGTTTGTGCCTCCTCGGCTTTAAAACTGTGTGTGGTGCCTGCCCTACCATGAGTCCCTCATCTAGCTAGTCCCAACTGTGCCTTCAGGTATTGCACTCAAACCTCAAGGCTGAAGAGCTTGTCCAGGCTTAGGGCTGTAATCAGTTTAGGCACATCTGAAAACAGTCCTGATTTCTTTATAGTGCACTACATATGCCTACATCCCTCTATATATGTACAAATACTTGGGTAGATGGGCTACATAGAAACAGCTTTTCCTTTCAAGGAGACATAAGATAAATTTTTGCTTCTAAAAGAAATCCAGAGGCTTTTGTAACACTTCACGTGTGAAGGACTGGGATTTTGGTGCAGACAAGGAACAGTGAGAAACATCACTGAAAGAGGTGTCTGTATTAAGGATATTAGATGCTGGAGAAAAAGGAGCTGATGGCCCAGTGAATGCTTTCATATTGAAAGGCAATAGAGTGCAATTATTTTCTTCTTTTACTTTCCTGCCTGTGTCAGCAAGGCAAGGGCCTAAGCACTGAATGTACTTTGTAGAAAACTCTTCACCAACTCCAGGTAGAAGAGGATTACAGGGCAGACAGAGGTGATGGAGAGTCCATCAGCCAGCTCGAGAACAGAGATATCGGGCTGCTTGAGAAAAGGCAGGAAGGCAAAATTCTAATGCTCAGGAGTCCAGTAATATTTACAACGCTGATAGTGACACACAGATGAAGGGCTAAGACCAGCTGGGCTTAGTCTATGAGATCTCATGCTAGGGCTGCATAGGTCTAACAGTTTCCATCCCTTAGCTGGATTCATTTGGAACTTGGATCTCAGTCAGCTGCGGTCAACACATGATCCTTTCCATTACCCTTCTAGGAAGGAGTGTGGCTGGCATGCTCCATTACCTTGGCCAGTCTTTGTTGGGAAATTCTCCCAGGGAGCAAATGTGTATTTAATTGCTCTCGTATCCCCAGGGAGGGGTTTTAAGATGCCTCTTGGCAGGGGCAGAGTATGCCTGGAGGTAGACAGAGAATCAAGTTTTGTTACTGCCTTGCTTCAGGCTTCTCCTGGTGTCCAGAGAACTTTGCTCTTTAGATCCCCTCAGCCAAGCACTGCTCATGAGGGTGCAATTTACAGCAGGCTTTGTGTGGGTGGGTCTGCTCAGAGAATAGTGATACTAACCCAAGCACAGAGCCAAAAACTTTGCTTTCCCAAGGATGACACAAAGATAAAACAAATTATGGCTAAAAAATATTTTGCAACATGAAATCTGGAAGCTGTCAGGAACATGGAATTGCAATTACAATTCTGTCCTGCTCTCAGCCACACCATAAAAAGAAGGTCAACAGGATCCTTCTGTTGATGACAGACAGGACATGTCTATTGCTCTAGGTATGGCGGCTGCAAAGAGGTCATTAGGCAGAGGAATTTCTTTACAGAGAATCATTTTGTTATTCCAGCCTGGAAAATGCAGCTCATCTTGAGAGTGGGGCCAATCAGGAGGCATAAAATTTGCAAGGGTGATAGACCTAGCTTGAAATATTCATATCCACACCTGACCTTTCCGTTTTCACCACTGAGAGATCATTTCCAGGGAATAAATAACCTGGCCATTCACGAGTCCATTGGGCAAATACAACCCTTTCATGGTCTTCCTGTAGGTTTTAGCCGTCCAGAACAGATGAACACATGCCAGAATCTGAGGCAGAGGTTACAGTGGGTAGAGCAGAGAGCAAATATAAAAGTCTCCTAAGTATTGCCTGTGACTGTAATTCAGCAAAACACGAGAGCACGTGCTTAGCCTGAAATTGTAATGCAAGCAATAGTCACTTGTCTACTTAAAGCTAGGCGTGTGGTTAAGTACTTTGCTGGATCGAGGCCAGCATGCATAGTATGATGCTACTAGAGGAGTAATCAGCAGTGGAGACTGGATGCACATACACGTGGAGTGAAGGCATCACTCTGACCCACAAGCTGAGGCTGTCACACTGAGCCCTAGAAGGGTACAGCATACTCGCTGCCCAGGTTTAGCTTGGCAATGGCGCTTGGCACAAGGGTGTAACCATCTGTGTACCTTACACATGTTGGTAACTTCAGTAGAGGCCATGTGAGCAGGGTACACTGGGCAATAAAAGCTGTGTTAAGAAACATACCATTATGCTCTGGAGACAGGATCCCTGTCTCTAGACAAGAGATTGCCACCTTTCTTATATGGGCATAAGCAAATGCTGTAAATATCAGGGGGAAATTATTCTGTGCACCTACCCAGTGTTGCCGTGCTGTTTGAAGTACATAGCTTAGACCAAGGTGGTTTTGTCCTCCTGCCCCTTTTTGCTGCATAGATGTAACATACGTGAGCATAGAATGAATGAGAGAAGCTGAGAGTGAATGAAACAAGGATTTATCTTAATACCTAAGCTTCAGGTCATGGCCTGGAGAACAGCCAAAAAGGCAGAGACACCTGTGTTTGGAAGGGGACCAGTGCTGTGAGTGGAGAGACTCCATCCTGCTGCATTCAACAAAAGGAGTTTTGCTTGTTTTTTGCAAATGGGCAGATTGCAGCAAAAACATAACTCACAACAGCACTAGATTTTTTTCCCTCCTGACAGAAATAACACTCGACACCTTGAGCCCTGCTAAGTGCTCAGGGCAGGGAGGGCTGCTGTTACTTGAACACTTTATCACAGAATCACAGAATCACACAGAATCACAGAATGTTAGGGATTGGAAGGGACCTCGAAAGATCATCTAGTCCAATCCCCCTGCCGGGGCAGGATTGCCTAGACCATATCACACAGGAACGCGTCCAGGCGGGTTTTGAATGTCTCCAGAGAAGGAGACTCCACAACCTCTCTGGGCAGCCTGTTCCAGTGTTCAGTCACCCTCACCGTAAAGAAGTTTTTCCTCAAATTTAAGTGGAACCTCCTGTGCTCCAGCTTGCACCCATTGCCCCTTGTCCTGTCAAGGGATGTCACTGAGAAGAGCCTGGCTCCATCCTCTTGACACTTGCCCTTGACATATTTATAAACATTAATGAGGTCACCCCTCAGTCTCCTCTTCTCTAAGCTAAAGAGACCCAGCTCCCTCAGCCTCTCCTCATAAGGGAGATGTTCCACCCCCTTAATCATCTTCGTGGCTCTGCGCTGGACTCTCTCTAGCAGTTCCCTGTCCTTCTTGAACTGAGGGGCCCAGAACTGGACACAATACTCCAGATGCGGCCTCACCAGGGCAGAGTAGAGGGGGAGGAGAACCTCTCTCGACCTGCTGACCACACCCCTTCTAATACACCCCAGGATGCCATTGGCCTTCTTGGCCACAAGGGCACACTGCTGGCTCATGGTCATCCTGTTGTCCACTAGGACCCCCAGGTCCCTTTCCCCTACGCTGCTCTCCAACAGCTCTGTCCCCAACTTGTACTGGTACATGGGGTTGTTCTTGCCCAGATGCAGGACTCTACACTTGCCCTTGTTATATTTCATTAAATTTCTCCCCGCCCAAACTCTCCAGCCTGTCCAGGTCTCTCTGAATGGCTGCGCAGCCTTCCGGCATCTCAGCCACTCCTCCCAGTTTTGTGTCATCAGCGAACTTGCTGACAGCGCACTCTAATCCCTCATCCAAGTCATTAATGAATATATTGAATAGAACTGGTCCCAGAACCGACCCTTGCGGAACTCCGCTAGACACAGACCTCCAACTGGACTCTGTCCCGCTGACCACTACTCTCTGGCTTCTTCCTTCAGCCAGTTCACAATCCACCTCACTACCCGATCATCCAGACCACACTTCCTCAGTTTAGCTGCGAGGATGCTGTGGGAGACCGTGTCAAACGCTTTACTGAAATCGAGATAGACCACATCCACAGCTTTTACCATCATCTATCCACCGGGTAACATCCTCATAAAAGGCTATCAAGTTGGTTGAGCAAGACTTCCCGTTGGTGAAGCCATGTTGACTGCCCCTAATGATCCCCCTATCCTTGATGTGCCTAGAGACAGCACCAAGAACAAGTTGCTCCATCACCTTTCCGGGGATGGAGGTGAGGCTGACTGGTCTATAGTTACCCGGGTCCTCCTTCCTGCCCTTTTTGAAGACTGGAGTGACATTCGCTTTCCTCCAGTCCTCAGGCACCTCTCCCGTTGCCCATGACTTAGCAAAGATGATGGAGAGTGGCCTAGCAATGACTTCCGCCAGCTCCCTCAGCACCCGCGGGTGCATCCCATCAGGGCCCATGGATTTATGGACATCCAGGTTGCTTAATTGGTCCCTGACCCAGCCCTCATCAACCAAAACAGATTCCTCCTCTATCCTGACTTCTTCTGAGGCCGCAGGGGTCCAGGGCTCCTCAGGACAGCCTCCAACAGTATAGACAGAGGCAAAGAAGGCATTCAGTAACTCCGCCTTCTTTTTATCCTCTGTCTCCAGGACCCCCACCTCATTCATCAGTGGGCCTACATTGCCTCTAGTGTTGGCTTTACCTGCAATGTATTTGAAGAAGCCCTTTCTGTTGTCCTTGACCTCTCTTGCAAGGTTTAATTCCAAGGAGGCCTTAGCTTTCCTAGTTGCCTCCCTACATCCTCTGACAACAGACTTCTATTCCTCCCAAGTGGCCAGCCCCTCCTTCCACGATCTGTACACCTTCTTCTTCCACTTGAGTTTGCCCAGCAGTTCCCTGTTCAACCATGCAGGTCCTCCTGGTACCCTTCCTTGACTTCCTACCTGTTGGGATGCTCTGATCTTGAGCTCGGAAGAAGCAAGTCCTTGAACGCTAACCAACTATCTTGGGCCCCCTTACCTTCTAGTACCCTGTCCCATGGGATTTCCTAGCAATTGCCTGAAAAGGCCAAGTTGGCCCTCCTGAAGTTCAGGGTTGCGATTTCTGCTAGCTATTCTGTTCCTGCCACATGAGATCCTGAACTCTACCATCTCATGGTCGCTACAAACCAAGGCTGCCCTCAACCTTCACCTCTTCCACCAGACCCTCCTTGTTAGTGAGGATCAGATCCAGCAGCGCTCCTCTCCTAGTTGGCTCATCCACCATTTGCATCAGAAAGTTATCATCAATGCACTGGAGGAACCTCCTGGACTGGGGATGGCTGGCTGAGTAGGCCTCCCAGCAAATATCAGGGTAGTTGAAATCCCCCACAACCACCAGGCCCTGTAATTGAGAGACTGCTCTCAGCTGCCTGTAGAAGGCCTCATCACCCTCCTCATCCTGATCCGGTGGCCTGTAATAGACACCCACAACAGTATCACCCCTGCCAGCCTGCCCCTTAATTCGCACCCACAAACTCTCAACTCGCTCCTGATCCGCCCCTGGACAGAACTCAATACATTCTAGCTGCTCACTCACATAAAGAGCAACTCCACCACCTCTCCTTAGCGGCCTGTCTTTCCTGAACAGGACATAGCCATCCATGACCACATTCCAGTCATGCGAGGCGTCCCACCAAGTCTCTGTAATTGCCACTAGATCATAGCCCCCCGACCGAACACGGATTTCTAACTCCTCCTGCTTATTCCCATGCTGCGTGCATTGGTGTGGCAGGCATTTCAGGGAGCGAGCTGGGCACACCGATTTCATCCCAGATTCACCCCCTGATTTCACCCCAGGGGGATGGGGGGCCTCCTGGTCTACCTCAACACTAGAGCATTGCCCCAGTGGTGCAAGCCCAGCTACCACCCCATCCCCCTTCGAATCTAGTTTAAAGCTCTCCGAATGAGCCCTGCTATGGGCTATGGGTTATGTTGGTTAGCTTGTTATCTTCAGCCAGCCCTCTGAGATGAGGATGCCCTTGGAGGTCCGCTGCCGCACAGAGGCTGTTTTCGACACCGCGGAGCACTGCTGGGCTCCCAGAGCCCCCCTCCAGCGGTGCCCGGGGAGCTCTGCTGTGGGAAGGGACCCGGGTGCTGCTGGCACAGGGCTGCGCTGTGCAAAGATCCATCCAACAGCAGCGAAGCCTTGCAAGGCAGTGTGCCCATCTCTGGGCATCTTTTTTTTTCCCTATCTGAAAGGATGGATCTCACTCTAATCATGGCAAGTAGTCAAATAAGAGGGGCTTTTTTCATGAAGAATCTATGGTGGATTTTTAATTGCTTTACCAAAAACCAGATCAAGTGACAGAAAAACTGGTTTTTGTTAGTAAGAAAATAAGATGTGTTTTGCCCATTTAAACACATATGAGATTAGACAAATGTGCATTCCGTTAAAAGAGGTTTTCTTTGAGGAAAATACCTAGTGCTAGTGGAGAAAAAAATAGCTTAAGGAAGTAACTTCTAGTATTACACTGTGTCACCTGAGTATTTTTGGTGAATAAGTGCCAAAAGCTAGATTTCATTCATTAGAAACCATACACTGTTCGATCTAAGTTTGTGAACGAGTTAGGGCCTGGCTTTTGTGCCTTACGGGAAATTCAGCATGAGATGTCAAAAACATTTCTATTCTAAAATGAACAAGTAAAGAAAAATTTGGGATTGCTTAAGCATTGTATGTGAAAAGATTCAGGAACATTTCATTTTGCTTTTGATTTTTAAGCCTAAAATGCTTTTATATGTTTTAAAAAACCTGAAAGTATTTTTCAAAAAGTTAAATCAATATTCTCTGAACTGGTGTTGTTACATAGATAGTGTCAGTACTTTTGAAATGTTTCATTTTGGAGTTTCTCCCACAAAAAAATTTTTTCTATAATTTTTTCATTTAGAAGGAACTACGTTTTCTTAGTTAACAATTCTCTCATTAAAGAATAGGAAACATCCCCTGAAAACTTGTCTGATTAAAGATGGGTGTATTTCACAGACCATTGGAAAGCAGTCAGCACTGGCAAGGGCAGTGTGAAGGTTTTCAATGGCTCAGGAATTCATAATGATTAGACGCTTGAGCTAAGATGCTTCCCAAAAGAGATTTGGAGCATGGAGCTCTCAGTAATATTTGGTCATAAATATTATTCAGATTTGAATACCATGTGCGGTAAGCAATCTTAAACTTCAGTGAAATTCAGAAAGACTGTCTTGTGTGTCTAAAAGAGATCTTTACTGCCAAATACTACATCTTAAAAATGTATTTGAGAATAGCTCTACCTTGGATTTAGCTGTGTGTACTGGGATACATCTTGCACAACAAAATAAAGATATATTGCATCAAGAGATTCAAAACTGGTCCATTTTTTTTGTTGCATGTGTACATTTCTTTGGGTGGAAAAGTAATATATATAGCAAAGGTGAAAGAACAGAAATATGTAAGTTTCCAGAACAAATCTTTCAACTAAATTTGTTTTGATGAATGATAACCAAAAGCAGTCTTACATATATATATCAGAAGCCATATATATATATACAGCTTTCAGATATAAAGCGGTCTTTGTCAGGAAACTTTCTGACTTAACCGTGATCTTAGGCAGAGGTCTTTTATCTACACAGCACACAGTAATGGAATAATCTGATTAAAAGTGTTTCAGATACAGGTAATTTTATGAAAAGCACTGAGCTGTTCCAGGGCACGATTACTATCTCACTGCTTAATTATATTTTCTTTCTCTAGAAAAATGCAGCTATCTGAAAGTGTAATGAAGTGATTGCTGTTTGTGTAGCTGTGAAGAAGGGAAGCTCATTGGTTCATTAGCAAAGCAAATGATTTGCCTTTGGCGTTAGTTAACCTTACCGGCCAAATTCCACTCTCAAGTACCGCAAGAATAAAATAACAAAGGATAGACTGGATTTCCAGTGCTGTGAGTGGAAGCAAAATTTGGCCCTTACCCTTCAATGGGAAAGTAAATATAATATTCCTGTTTTCCATCCATCATGTCAGATAGCTAGATGGCTTGATTAGATTACAGAGGCCACACTAACAGCTACATGTATTTGGCTGAATTGAAAATTGCCATTAAAATGGGATTCCTGTAATTTAGCAGGAAAACAAAATATTTCCTCTCCAAACTCATTATACTTACAGGAAAATTTTGGATAAGTAAATAAGAAATCTTTAAGGGACCCTCCTATCTGTGTTTAAAATTAAAAACATTTAAATATGAGGGGTTTTTAAATTTTTTTCCCTGGATTTGTGACAAGTCTTTGGATATTTCTGGCTTTATTTTGGGAAAACTTGTAAATCTTGAACTTTCTGAAACTGCACATTTTTAACATATTTTCTTGTATAGTATACACTGAGCATAATGCTTATCCCGGATCTGGAAGATGGACTAGACCTTCCAGCACCAGATTCTTGTTGGAAGAAATATTTTTGACTTTATAACATGTTGATTTCTCAATCTAAACACTCCAAGCACAGCTTTGATTTTGACACAACTCGGGGACAGCGGAGAACTTGGTTTTCTGCCAGCTCACTTTTCTTGGCTGATGGCTGGAGACTCTAGGATTTGGGGGATGTGCCGCTCACAGCAGCCCACCATTCGCCTTCAAGCTAGGGGAAACAGGCTTCAAATTTTCCATGGAAGTCAAGGGGACAGAACAGACTTTGGTGCTGGGAAGCTATGTATCGGTTTTCACAGCAGCCCCAAGAAATGCAGAGGATTTCACCAGGCTGAATGTGGCTAAAAGCCAGCTCATCCCAGAGGGATTGGTGGGAATGCTGAGTCTGTGAAGGGCTGTCTGTACCAAACCAGGAGCAGAACCATGGTCCTGTCTGGCTTTATTTCTGCAATATTAGTTTTATATTTCTGCAGAAGGTCTTTGCAGGGGAAAGCAGCATGAAAACATTTAGCGTGAACACTGGCAAGGAAACATTGATTGTTGGTAGAGAGCGGAAAGGGACTGAAAACGTGTAGCCATGTGGTGGTAGGAGGGATACTGAGAGATTTTTAGTCATTGGCTTTTAAAGCCAGAAGGTGACTTCTGTGTTGTCTCGGCAGCGTAACACTGGCCACAGGTCTGTGGTGGGCCATGAAAACTAACCCCGATTTTTAAAATTTTCTAGCGATCTCTCCTTCTTGAATTAGGCTTCACCTCTGCATAACCTTGTTATCCCCATGTGTCAGGTATCCCTGCCATTCCCATGCACATTTTCCCTTCCTTCCTTCTTGTCCATACATACACAGCAGGTAGGCAGAGATTTGTCATCCAGTGTGATTTTTAGAGGTATACAGGGAAGTATTCCAACATTATTAAGCTTTCTCACATTAAACAGTCTGATTTATTGTTAATATGTTATGTTTTTTTCTTGGGCTCACGATTCTTTTGTATGTTGTGTTTGAATCCCTTTACTGCCAGTGCAGTAAAACTTCAACTACATCTAAAAGCTTTCCTAATAAATAATCTAGAACTCCACTTATTTCTCATTAAAAAGGCCTCTGTTTGTAAAATTCTTCTCATGTTTAATGGATTTTTTCTATCATCCACTGTTTCCATCATTTGTAACTGGATCTAGTGCAAAATCTTGTGGAATGAATTTTGATCCCAGTGTATAAACTGAGAGTAATTTAAGTGACATTAGAAGAGCTACTCCAGATTTGCACAAGTATAACCGTGAGAAGGGTCTATTGAAAAAGCAGACAGATTTGAATTTGTAAGATGATGAGTCACATGCACTACAAAGCCGCAATCAGCAAATTCAGGTGCTCTTTACATATGAAGATAGTGTTTCCCAAGGGCATGTCAGTGATTTAGCAAGCACTTCATGAAGGGGCTAAAACCAGCTCAGATACTGAGATGCATTCAGACTGTGGGACTTCTCAAGCCCATTCCTAGGGGCTTCCAGCTACTTTTGCAAGAGGGAAACAGGAGCTGTGAGCTCTGCTGCCCAGCAGCAGCCACAAGCACAGGTGCATTCCTGGGTGCCCAGCAGCGTTACGAGGGGAGCCAGGCACATGGGGAGGACCCCATGAGAGGGTACATCATGGGGGGAGCTGCCTAAACTACCGAGCAGGAAAGGCAGAGGGGAGGGGGAACATCAGCCTTCCCCCGCAGGAAGACACGCTTAACTCTGCTTCAGCAGCACAGCTGTGATCATCTCCCCACAGCTGGATATCTAAGCTAGGCTGAGTTTTTCTTCCTCATGGAAATTTGGCAGATATTGCGTGCCTTTCCCTACCTCACCTTCCTCACCCCCTCCAGGGCCAGGGACCTGAATAACTGAAAAGTGAAAAATTCAGATGGAGAGATCATTTTCAAATGGATGTGGAGCACAGAGGGGTAGCTCAGTCTCTCCAGGCTGCAGGGAGCACTCTGGGCTGCTGCCTGTGACAAGGACCTCTCCCCACAGTGCTTACCTGAGCACCATAGACTGATGAGCTCACTTCAGGCAGGTGAGACCTCACAGAGATTCAAACGGGATATATTTGCAATCAGGATGAATGTGTGTGGGAGGCAGAGAAACAGTGATTGAAGTAATTGGCAATGAAAAGTTGTATCCTAATGATTAAGTCCACCTATCAGACAAAATTTGATACTTCCTCACTCCTGTCAGTTTGACTTAATGATTTTCCTAATATAACCTTTTTGCAGGTAGTGTAAGACACACATCTGCAGTTACAGGTAGATAGATAATAAAGGGAAGTGCAGAAAACCAAAGAAGTGTGTTATTAATAATAGCCTGTTCCCTGCCTCTATTAATGTCTCTACAGAGAAGTCCTAGGAATGAGGAGGAGTCTGGCTGTGTGGGCCAATACCTTTCATCAGTATTTGTAAGCAGTGCAAAGGACAGAAGTCAAGTAGCAGATTTTTGCAGTCCAAGCTTGTAGAGGAAAGACTTCTAGCTGTTTTCCATCCTTGAGCACTGCACAGTGATCTCTGGTGCATGCTGTCCTGCCATCTGCAAGCACCCAGAAATCATGACAGACCTTCAGTATCTCACAACATCTTCTAAAATAGCAATGAAAACAGTGGTGTATATATGTCTGTTGGCATCTTCTCATCTGGTACCTTTTAGATTCACATTTCTAAGATTTTACTTTGCAATGCAAGGACTGTATAAAATTCCTTGAAAAAAGTTGCAAGTTGAATTCCTTGTGGAATCACATAATTTTGGGACCTTGGGCTTTAAGTAATGGCAGCAACTGCAGGATCAGTTGACAGACCATCTACAGGTGGCTGGAGTATGGTGGTGGCACCTTTGGTGATGTTGGAGTTGTGGCAGTGTCATATTTGAGTTGTGCGGCTGTTACTGCATCTGTGAGCCACAAGAAAACAGTATCTTGAGGAAGCGCTGTGCCATAAAGGCATCACAATGAAAGACTCTAAAAAGGTACAAATAGACGATAACTGAGTGATAACGGGACACTACCACACTTTAAGTGGGCTCAGGTGGGTTTTGTGTGGGAAGGTGGTTGATGGATTTCAGGTGAAGCTGTTATGACAAAGTGGGATTTCACACTGAATGTGAATATTCAAAGCATGCCAGAATCTCTGTACTTTTTCTCCTCAGAAAAGAATTACAAATGAAAATGGAAAAGTGTAGGGATTTTTCCTCTTCCAGTTGGAAGAGTTTGGCTCCTCTTTGCTTTGCTGTTGCAAACAACAGTCTGTTGCTAGATTATAAACTATCCCATTCGTTAGCTCCTTGGAGACCGAGAGGAGCGATGTGTGGATCAGTGCACTCCAGTTTTATTCTGGTATTGAAAAATGACTGACTGGTTTGTCTGTGGCCATAAGTATCCCTGCAGAAGCTGTACTGCAGCCAGTCAATGCATATGCGAATCTCATCCTCCGGATCTGCGGAAGCCCCGCTAACATTGCCTCCCTTTCAGAGCATGTGTGGCAAGAAACAAGCATGCTTAGGATATTACTGGCCATGTGAGAAATCCGTGTTTCCAGTTAAAGCATCCCACATCTATGTAACCCTCTTTTTGCTTAGTTCACTAAATAGGCATATTTATGGCTCCTTGACATTATTGCTGGCTTTCTCTCTGAACATCTATCTTCAGGGGGTAAATAAATCCTAGGTCTTGTCTCAAAGGAGAGGATATCTGCTCATTATTTTACAGTGATTGCAAATCTTCTTCCTTTTAAAGTCTCTTTTAAACACATAGTCTCCAGCTTTGGCTAGCTTAGGGCCGTGAGTCCAGTGCACATTCGGCTAATATGAATCTCTGTGGCTCTTCTGTGCAAGCCATTTCCTTGTGCATATTCAGCAACAGAGACCCTTCTGATAAGTCAGTGATTGTATTAGCAAACAGCATATTTTCAAGCTCCTATGGGAGCTAAGAAGACCCTGAAAGACCAGGAGAAAACCAGGTCCAAATAAGTATCACCTAAGTCATTACTCTGGCTAGCAAATGGTCGGGTCTGTGTTTTTTCCTTTCATTTGCCTGGGCTGTGACAGCTTATAAGACTAATGTAAAGGCTGAACTGAGATCCCATAGAAAATCTGGCTTGAAATCTCATCTTGAGTACAGTTACACGTGCTAGCCTAGGCCAGAGCTCCAGCAGCATCAGTGCGACTGCCTGATAACAAGTACAAGATTTTCCTGGCAGCCAAGTGGAGAATAAATCTTAACAGAAAGCAAGATCAAAATAACAATTTTCCCCCTCCCCTCCTTCCCCACACCCCAGAGCTCAGTAGAGGAGGCTAGAAGAGCAACTGGGAGCAAGTATGCAGAGTTCAAACCATGTGTTCAGCAGCACTTGTGAGGATGGCTGCAGTCTTCAATGGGTGCTGTTGATGGGTTTTTGAAACACTATTTAAGCCCTTGGGTGCTACTAAAATTACCTAATATGCAGAAAGCATGTCCCTTGCTCACCAGAGAACATTGGTCTGAAATGCTCTTATTCAGTCTGTGCAGAAACACTGTTTCATGGGGACATCTCTGCCAGATGTCACCATACCCCTGATCTGCAGCCATAGCAGTTTCTGAGACTGCTCCTTAAACTATTTCCATCAAAATGACCTCATGCTATTACTTTAATATGGTATTTGATAATCAGTTCTTGCCAACCCAGCTCATTCTGACAGAAATGAGGTGGAGAAGACTCTGCCAAGCAGCTTTGCTGGCACGCCTGCGCTCTGGCACACTGCAAGGTGGTGGTGAGCAGAAGGTTCTTCTGTGGCCCAGCTGCCTGCAGCACACACAGCTGCCTGCAGTGTGCACAGCTGTCTGCAGGAAGCAGGGCTGTTTGCCTGGCACACACACAGCTGTCCACATGGCACACAGCTGTCTTCAGGGTGCACCGCTGTCTGCAGGCTGTCCCAGTGTTCTCATGGCACACGGCTGGCTGCATGGCACGCGGCTCTGCCTGGGGCACAGCTATCTCAAGGTGCACAGCTGTCTCAGGGTGCACAGCTGTCTCAGGGTGCACAGCTGTCTGCAGATGCAGAATTCCAGTCGCACTGCTCTTCCCTAAGTGGATTCACCTTAATGCAGATTAATTGAGCCTATCCAAATTCATGCCTTTCCTTTATTCAGGTTGACTTCAGCGGGCTCCCAGTAGCTGCCAGGGACACAGCTCTTTCAGCCCTCGAATCAGGTGAGGTGCAGGGGGTACACTTGCTGAGGGCTGCCAGAGATTACAGTTGATGTCACATGAGGCGCTGCCCTGCCTGTAGGTGCAGACTGTTGAAATCTTGTCAGAATCCACAATTACCTTTTTCCATGGCATCATGAAGGTCAAAAACTTGGAAGGACAGACCCTGAGAAAGGGAATGGGATGTGACAAACTAATGTGACATCTGTCAGGAGGGTTTTAGATGAAGCTGGTCTTGCCCTGGGCAGGAGAAGAGATTGGATGATCTCTCAAGGTCCCTTTCAGCACTATGAGAGAAAAATGAAATCCCTCATGTGAAGTACAGAATGCTACTGTTACACGTGATCATGAACAAAATATTTAATAATACTGAATAATTAATAATACCACTGCCAGTTGGCTCAGTGATTCACTGGAGTTGGGAGAGGTGCCAAAAACTTTTCCACCCTACCTGCTTTCCCACCTTCCCTGCATGTGTGACAGTAACCTGCAGGATGATGGAGGCTGCCTGGGCAGCACAAGAATAACAGCCTTTATAGGGTCTGGTTTGAGTTTTCTCAAGAGCAAAGCATACCAGGAGGGACAGTCATCTGGTGAAGAGAGCAGCTGCCTTCTCCATGCAGGGGAGCAGTAATCTTGCGTCACACCTCACCTTCTGCAGACTGATTAACTTCAGACCTCTGCTCTCCGCATAATGAACTGTACTTTATGGGCTGACACCTGGATTACCTGCTCCGTAGTTGGCAGCACCCACTCTGGTGTGTGGCAGGGCAGTGCTAGCAGAAGGAAAACTTTGGAAAGACTGGCAGGGTGCAAAGATTCAGAGCAGGCTGGAGAGCAGGGCCACGGAGCAGGGGAGAGAGGTGATACAGGCACACAAAGGGCTCAGGCTAATGGGGAAGATGGGTCCCAGGAGATGGAGAAGCAGGATGGGATATTGGTGCATATTCTGGCTGGGGATATGCCAGGTTGGGACCAAAGGTTATTGACAGGGTTTAATCCCTTCCTTTTGCCAAATCCGATTCCAGAAGAGCTAGGAGGCACTGCCAGGCTGCAGTCCCATTGCAGGCAGATGCCCAAGGCTGCATGAGCCCTCCTGCCCTGCCCTGGACATGCCAGCCACCGTCTTTTGCTTCCTGGGCTGCTGTGGTCCCCCACAAGCCAAATCTCCCCATTGGAGCTAACTCCTTTTAATAATTTCTTTTTTGTATCCAGCATTGAGAATGTGATTTTTGAGAAGCTGAAAAAAATGTGTCATTTGCTACATTTAAGAAAAAAAATCAAGGGAAAAAAACTTAACATAAGTAAACCCAAAACATTTGGGTTTATAGTAAAGTTCTGTAAGCTCTATTTCAGAGAAGTGTCATGTAAACTGTTTTTTTTTCTGGCAGAAGTCTGTGGCTTAGTGGTGATCTGTAGCACATCAGAACAGCTCTGCAAGAAGAATAAGAAATCTAACAGAAAGGGGCATCTATTTATAGGCATATATTTGTATTGTAAAATTATTTATATCATGAATAAATATTAAAAGAGAAGCATGCTTTTTAAACTGTTTGTGAATGATAACTCCTGTGGCAGCACTGCACAAGATGACCCCAGGATTGTTTTCCAAACAGTTAGGTGTTTTTTGATTGGAAAATCACAGAATCACAGAATCACAGAATCACAGAAAGTTGAGAAACACCATTATAAAATATAACAGTCAATGGGATCCCATCAGTAGGGTTGGGAGGATCTGGCTCTCCCAGAACTCTGTAGGACTGATCGAAGAGCCTCGCTGTGTGCCATACTCCATTTTAATAGGCTGGCTCCTGGAATTACACCCACAGAGCTCTCATGGTCTGCCCACAGTCACTTCGGCAAGACCTTCCAGAAAGGTCATGTTGATGGAAGTGGCAGCTTGGGAAATACTCTAGGCAAGGTAACTTTTCTCTGTTAATGACATTGCTGAGTAAACAGGCTTTCTGCTGGAGCAGGGGAGCGTAGTTTGTCCCAGAATATCCCAGGCTTAGATTTAATGGGTTTAATCCATTGCTTATTTCATTTACATATTATAGCAATTGACTCAGATCCATTTCAAAACTGTAGGCCAGTATTATTCTGTTCCTCAGGGTTTCCTTGGCAATAACAGAACTTGTGATAAAACAGCTAGAGGTAGAATAATCCCATCATAATCCCAGAATAGTCCCAGCAGCCCCATAACGTTGGAATGCAGATCCATGCCAGGGGATATTTCCTTTGCAGTAGGCAAGGTGCTGGTATCTAGTGGGTAGAGGAGAAGTGATGAAAAGGACTTGGCACTTGATGTAAAGTCTTAGGGGGTGTTCAGCTCTACTGTTGCCTCTTGATTGAGGATAGGGAGGTAAAAGCAGCCGAGAAAAGATATTTTTGTCAAAGTGATGGTTTCCAGCCCTCCTCACAGGTGCCAACACTTAAGCTTCCAGGTCTGTCCTTCCTGCTCCTAGTGTACGGTCTGACTTTAAAGTGAGTACTTGTTCTCATAAAAAGTTCGACGAGTTTTCCATGTGTCACCTCCTGGGTGACTTTGAGCCATTGCCTAGCACTAGTGGAGCAGAGCTGAACTTCTCAACGAGCTGTACTGTTATGGGCTAGAGGAGCAAACTTCCCTTCAAAAAGGTCAGGTTGACCAAATCCTACCTTACCCCCTTACCTGACACTACTCATGGAGTAAGGAACACATTGAGAGCTGCCTTGCACTCTGCAAGGTCAGATAAGAAGGGAGCAGAAGGATATTTTCCTTCTGTCCCCATCCTGGACACATCCACAACCACCAGATAGAGTCAGCTCTCAATGACCTGTTATCATTCCTGCCAGAGACTATTAGGAGTATTCAGAGCTGCGTTAGTGTGCACAAACGATAATGAGAGACATGTGAAAGCACTGAATCTCTATCCTATGGGGAATGTGGATATTTTAGCTTCTCCTTTAATCTTGAGACAAAAATGAAAGGAGGAAAGGAGCTAAGAGGAAGGAAAAGTCACAAGAATTAACATTTTTGTGGGATGGGAAGTCCCCAGAGATGTAATCTGAACCCTCAGAAATGTTAATTCTCTATGGATAGGAAAGTGCTGATGGCTTTGATGTGACAAAACGTCTAGTAGAAGCAACATTTGCTGTTTCAAAGGGTTGATGTGATAATGTGGCAGGAGCACGGTGCTGTTGGGGCCAGATGACTCATCCACTGCACTTTCCTACTATCACAGGCATGTGCACTGTAACCCCAGTATTTGCCTGAACACATTAAACTCAGTCTAAAAGTAGTTTTACAATTTTGCTACATTTGGAATGCCTGACTGATCCTGAATACCACTGCTTCTCATTTCTAGTGAAAACATAATTATGCTTAATAGCTCTTGTACCAGTATTGCTCTTTGTCCCTTCCTTCTATGCAGTTTCTGCCCACCGTCACCCAGTACTTTTGGAAGGTGTAACCACACTGCCTCTTCACCTCTGTTTTGCTAAGCTATGCAAACCAGGCAGGCTACTTTGGTTCTCTTGCACAAGACAGATTCTCCAATTTCCTGAGCATCCCTGTAGGTCCTGTCTGTACTGGATTATGGATGACCAGATGTGTGCAGACAAGGTCTTATTAGACTTCTGCTTTCTGGCATGAATATTTACCTCTTCACATGGAAATGCCTCTCCTCATATAGCCTCAGCAAACTTCTGCTTTTCTCTGTCAGTATTGTAGCAGTGACTCTGAGATATCCTGCGTCTAAGAGCTGCAGAGCTTCATTAGTTCCCAGTGATGGACTGTCTGCTAAAGGTGCAATTCTTGAGCCTAATCCCTGTGCATACAAATTTGTGTGAAGCATTTTTGTCACATTTCTCGTGTTCTAGTTCCTGAGATCATCTGATTTTTCCTGTGTGTGCTATAATTACATGAAAACTGGCATTTTCCCATGTATGCATTCAGTTAAACCTGTTTCATAAGAAGCGTTGGATGGGGCATGTTTCTTATTTTTTTTTTATTAAATTAGTTCTCATAATTATTTGCTTTATTTTTTTTTAGCTCTTTTTTGACAGTATCCTGCCACTGTTCTGGATTATTCTTTTCCATCTGGGATCTGATCTCAGAGAAGTTGTGTAAATCTGATGTAATACCATACAAACACAAAATGCTTCTTCAGATTAAAACTGGAATAGCCCTTAGCATTGATGAAGTGATTCTGGGTTAAATGAGACCAGATTCTGGCTGAGTGACTCCACTGAGATAATTTATTTGAGTAAAAGAACCAAGACTTTACTCAAAATGTAGATAACATTGCACAACAAAAACATAACTTGAACTGGAGGCTCGTTCTTTGGCTTGAAGCCAGTAGGAGGCTGCCAGCAGAATACGGTCAGACAGTTGAGAGGTAGGGGACCCGAGCTGGGCTCCTGTTTCTGTCCCAGTCTCTCTGAGCAACCATGGGCAAGACATCAATTTCTTCATGAGGTATTTAAACGCCTCTGAGGACTGGGGCCATTAGTTCAGCTTTTCAAAGGAGATGGAGAAGTAGACTCTTGCTTGATAAGGTCTACAAGAATGCCTTAGCAGGCATGAAAAGCAGGTGCAGGTTTACTGAGAAAGATGGTTGAAAGGGCTGCGTGCTGCCCCCGCCAAGTGACCACTTTCCAGTACGATGCTAAGGCTGCAGGTCTCATGATGATGAAGCCAAGAGCTGCACAACCTCCCCACAGTTGCATCCAGCCCCAAGCTGGATGTAGGAGCTTCTGAAAAATCTCACTGAGAGTCTGGATGCATTTTTAAACTCTAAGTATTTCTGGCACTTTAGTCCCTTTCTTCTTCATCAGCATTTGCATCTGCGAAAGAGAAACAATTTCACTTCTCTGCCAGGGTGGTTGCTAGGATTAGTGCATTTGTGAGTGTGAAGGGCTGCGATACTGCAACAAAGGAAGTTATAGAAGGCCCGGAGAGGTGCACCTCTGTGCAGTTAGCATGGGAATTTGCCAGCATTGAGGCAGGGTTGATTGTTTGAATTAAGCCTCAACATATTTGCAGGAAAAAAACTGTAAACAGAGAATACAAATGTAACCATTGTTATTTGCAACTCAACTTTCAAGAGTCTTGCCAGATTATAAATCTTGACTGCATGTACCTCTGCCGTTTCTCAGGTCTGAACCAAAAATATTTATCAAGGAAATAATGTTTGTAGCGATGATCTCAGACCAGTGCAACTCATTAGCTAGCAATGTGCCTGCAGGCAGTACTAAAGATTCGATCCATCTGGAATTAAATAGCAAGGGATAGCTGGAAGCTGTGTTCAATACTGATGGTGGGAAAAGACTTAAAACTCCTCGATTGCAACACATGAAAGCTGTGAACCATCAATAACCAAAAAATTATGATGTGCCAACTATAGCAAAAGTAACAGCAGGGCAATGTCATTATTTGAGGTCATTCCACCTTCATCTTGTCAAAAAAGGATAAAGGAAGGGCATGACATAAGCCAGATCTCTAGCATATCCCTCCCTTGTCAGTAGGACCTAATTGGCACTAAATACTCAATCTGTCTGGATTTAATATAACTCCTCTGCTCAATTACTTCACCCACTCAAGGAATGGAAAGCTGCCCATTTTAAGAGTTTATAGGGGATAACTTGCTTTAAGTGCTTCAGACATCAGAGGCCTAAATGTCCTAACTGATATTTTATTAATAAATTCTCAATAAGATATTAACTTGTGCCAAGCAGAGGAGGCAAATCATGAATGATTAAGGGGGAAAGGGCTCTTTTCTATATAATACGGCTTTTTGAAGCTGCTTAGAACTGAGGGCAAATACTGGAAACCTGTCTCCATCAGTTCAGCAGGGTCGTTGGGAGACGTGCAAAGCACAACAGGGGAAGGGTAAACTTTTTCTATGGCATCTCTGACTGTTAAGCCCATTTTAGGGCAAGTGGGGAGCTAAGGCTCCATTGCCCTTTTGCTCCATGGCTTTTCTGCTGGCAAGGGGGAGCAGGGAAGGTGGTAGAAGGCTTCATGGTCAAGTAGGAAATTAAGCACTTGAGATACACCCCAAATGCATAGCAAGTTGCTTGAGAAGCAGAGGCCAAATGCCAAGAGTAGGGATATTCTTCTGGATTTGAATTTGGTGGTCAGCCCTGGCTGTGAGCACAATGAAAATGTTACTGCAGTGAAAGCAGTATGAAAACTGCTGTCTGCTGCCTCCCACTCCATCTGGGAGCACCTTTGTCTTGCAAGCCTCTCCAAAGCAGAATGCCTGTCTCTAGTGGGTCCAGCTGCATTCTGGGTGGGGTAGGACAGGGCTGTCACACCACGAGGCTGCTATTGTGCCTTGCCAATCTGGGTAATACTAATAGGGAGGGAGCAAGGTTTGACCCCATTAGCTGCCAGGTGTTTTTGCAGCTCCTGAAATGGTGGGGCGCTGACCCCAGCCAAAAGTCTGCACTCCACGTTAATAAATGAAGCATTTGAGCACTTGTGACAGATTGATGGGCTCATAAAAAGCAAGATGGAAAGGGACCTCAAAGCATCATCTAGTTCAGTGTTTCCTTGCCTCTGGTCTGCAAGGCATCAGGAGACTGTTTGTGAAAGCAATGCAAAAAGTCTATTGTAAAACCATACCCACCCATCCTATACGCTGTCATGTGTGCCAAGACATAGTGGGGGAAACTAAACACAGCAAATGAGTGCTCAGAGCTTAGTTTCCTTTTCATTCAATAGTAAATGAAAAGCGTGGTTGTAATGCTGCACAGGAGGAGCTGCAGATTCCTCTCAGATTGTTTGTATGGCCTTTCATTTAAAAAAAAATATATCATTCAGATGCACTAGTTCAGACTCTCCCTGTTTTCTGGAGAGATCAGCTCTAACCATTCATGACAGAAGTTTGTCTAACCTGCACCTGAGTTTCCTGGATACATCTCCTTTTTGGAACATAAATATGGACAACAGCTTTTTCTGCTGTTGCCTTCTTATTTTTTATAGCTAAATCTCCACATCTTGCAGGTAATGCTATTTGACCTGCTACATGAAGCCCTCAATTACTTACTTGCATTTTTATATCATCTTTTGTCTTGCCCCCCTCAGGAACTTTTCATTTGTTCTTTGTTCCTAGGACACTAGCAAGTTCATGCTCATTTGTAACCCTAACGAACAGTCTCTTACTAGATGAGCCCAAACCTCTGTCCAACTGTGCATCCGTTCCGGTTAAATCCAGGAACCAGAGGGAAAAGGAAACCAGGAGAGCTGCAGGCAGGAGAGGCTGAGTAAGCTCCATCCTACTGCAGCTCTACTAATATCAATGCAACAAAATCAGGATGTACATTTTTGATTTTTTTTTAAAGGGAGTAATTACTGATTTTTCTTTTGCCTTATTTATATTTGCTTTTTGCAACTTAGATAGTCTTACTGACTACTCGGTGTGACATGTACTGGACCAATGTTGGGAGTAGACAGCAAACAGGGTCCCCACTCTTCAAGCAATTCAAGCATGAGTACATACAGCCAGTTCCCTAGAACAATTCTGCATCAAGGGACTAAGGGAAAGCAATACAAATAAATGCTTCATCTGTTGGCCATAGCTCACCTGAAAATAAATTTCACTCCCAAATTTGTAGGATTTTTAAATGAGATTAAACAAGGCTTGCTTGATTTAAAAAAGGACATTTAAATCATATAGTAGCTTTACCTGATTATATCTACCATAAGGACAGTGCTATTATTATGTGCTATTACTCTGAAAAGACTTTTTACAACCCTCTCTGGTAAGTGGAGCCACCAGCCTAGGGATACCACATGGTGATGATAACCTGAGGGCAAGATCTCCTGGCAATGTTAGCATATTTCTTGAATGGTATCTAAGGTTAATTTAAGCATGCGTTGCAGTAGCCTGATTTCTGAATCTTGATTTGGGTGGGGAACGTATACGTATTAACAAAGGAATACAAGTATTATCTGTCTTTTGGGTTTTCTTTTGGGTTTTTCTTTTGGGTTTTTCTTTTGGGTCATATTTTAAAAATAATAACACATCAAACTGTACTTTATTTCACTTGATTTTACATACACTATTATATAAATAACATAATGTGTGCATCATAATGCGCATAAATTGTCCATGTGTGCACAGTCAGCTGTCAGCTATATTTGGAAGGATATTTGGGACTGCACAGAACCTGTGCCAGTGATGCTGAGGTGGGTGTACATGCAGCTGGATTAGTTCTAGCACTAATAAACCTTCCCAGAACCTCAGCGCAGCGTAGTAATGTAGCAATAACCAGCTGGGATCCTGCAGGTCTGGCCCTGAACTGGATGGAGCTAATAAGTGCTGGTGGGCCCCAGCTGGCCGTGTGTGGAGCCACCTGGCAGGCAACATATCGTGATCCCAGGAGAAGCCCAGAGCATACACAGTTTATCCTTCTGCTATGCAGGTATCCAAACCTCCTTCCTATTTTAGTAATTCGTTCATGGAGCTCATTTCCAGGGGAGTGGTGAAATCTAAAAACATTGTTTCTAGTAACCTCAGGCTGGTAAAATACTCAGAAGATGGAAACTGCAGTATAAAGCATTATTGTTTTGATCTGGTTTTGTATTCTGTCCTGTTGGGAATGACAGCCCTGTGGCATTCCAAGATAATAATATGGCCTAGGTTCAAAGGCAACATTTAGCTCAAGGAACAAATAAACGTGGCAGCCTTTTAGCCCCAAACCTAGTTGTACAGCTCCTTGAACACTGGGATGCTTCTTCAGCCACTGGTGTTTCTTGATGATGCTGAGAACATACTAATATTTTAACAATCCCCAAAACATAGAAATCAAGATCTCTAGAGCTTTCTGTCCAGTTTTAGGTTTCTCAGTTTTTTAAACAAGTACCCAAGCTTTACACAATTTCGGTAATTCAGTAAAAGTAAAAATCTAATTTCCACTCTTTCATTTTGGAACAGGATATTGGATCAGAGAAAAGGATTTTACACGTGTGTTCAGTGCACCTTCCTTGCTTTTCACACAGTTGAGTGCTGGAGGGTTCCCATGGGTGTAGAAGCAGCCAGCAGTTGAGTTAAGGTGTCAGAGTGTTAGAGATAGGATTCAGGCGATGCCACAAATGGTACAATTGAAGCTGCCATATTCATTTGCCCACCCGGTGGCTTTGTCCTCCCAGTGTGTGCTCTGAGGACTAAGTTAGTTAAGACAAGTCATAGGTCTTTGGGACTTCCCACTCTTGTAGGCACTACTTCATTTACAATCCCTTTCAAATCCTGCCTGTCCTGAGATGAGAGGGGATTTCTGAACCAGCCATTAAGTTGGAAATGGCAAAGCCTCTGTTAGTATTTTAATGCAACATTCCGCTTTGAGAACCTGGATCTGCTATTTGAGGACAAAAGCAATAACAGAAAGCAAGGCATTCCTGAGAGGCAATGCAATTTGTACATGGCATCCTTATGTTACCCTCCTTGTGTAGCATGGAGCTCTTTAGAGACCCCTCTTTGATCCAAGTTGAACTTTAGCCCTTTGGAGTTCAGAGGTTATGTCAAAGACTTTCTTCCTGGCTTTTAACATCAGCAACTAGAGATTTAAGCCCTAATAGTGACAAACTCCCATTGTTTTCTGCACACCAGGATTTAGATGGGATTAAATTCAAGGAGATGTGCAGCAGGTATCTGCAGCTTGCTGCCGGTAATGGTGTTTCTCCTGGGATCTTTAGGCTTCCAGGAAGCAATTTAGTGCCCAGTCCTAGTTTGCATGCAGGTCCTGACCAAAACTGCCTTGTCCAAATACATTTTGGTGAAACGAATTAAGAAGGAATTATCCTGCTTATCCTATCTGATTCCATCTGCTATCCTGCTTATCCTATCTGCTTCCATTTTTCTACATTTCTGTTGGCTGATGGAGTTTAGAGATGTGTAACAAACTGCCAGTGCCCAGAGAGCTTCCTGTCACTTTGTTTCACATGGATAGCCTTGCAGGAAGAGAAAGTGCAAGCATTTTGCTCATGGGTATCATGACCAAATTCAACTTGCAATATTACCAGTCCAAGCCCAGATGAGTAGATGCTCTGTGTTTCCAGTGAGCCTCAGCCTCTAGTAAGGAATACTGTCAGAAAATGAACGCAGATGCTGCCAGAAAGTATCTCTTCCCCTGGAGGGAAGGAAGAGAATGAAAGAGATCATCTGGCAGTGTAAAATATTTTGCCTAGAGAGATTTTGGAATGGTTCCCTAGCAACAGTGGGCAAATCCTTATGCAACTCTCATCTAGGCTCTGTACTTATAAGTGCTATTAATGGACCCAACAAAATCCATTTTTTTGTAAAAAACCACAATAAATCACTTTCGCCTGTCAGCCTGTAGGTGACAGCTTGATCTACCATGAAACGCACTGAGAGCAGAGCCTTGCACAGTAAGATCTGCTGTTTGCCTCTGATATGCTGCTCCATCACGGCCAGGGAGCAGATCCCACCTGGGCAGCACGGCACTCTCTTCAAAGGCCAGCATGAAGGACCTCCTTTGGGCAACTTGAAAGCGCAGCAGCATGGAACGGAAAAGGCCAGGGTCACGGTGGAGCATAGATCACTCCCCAGGAGCAACCACACAGCCTGCAAGACACTTGGCGCTTCCTGGAAGCCTCCAAGTTGCAACGTTTCCTGCATTAACTAGCTGGCTGCTGGATTGCTGAGGTGGGTGCTATAAATCAGCAATGTGATCTTTGACGACTCCAGCATGCAGGATTGCAGGAGGGCACTTGCACAGCTGTAAAAAAATCATGTCAGGCTCGGTTGCCTTTAAATGGGGTAAGAAGAACCTCAACCTCATTTTTGCTCATGCTATCCCAAAAGTACCAAGACACTTAATTCCTATCCTGTCTGGTCTTAGCAAGGTACGTTGCATCCTTGGGTTCTCTATGGCTGTGGAGGAGGACTTATGAGAAAGCGTGCCCTGTTGACAGCTTGACCACTGAGTTCTTTGAAGGCTCTGAGTGCCTGTGGATGCGGCACTCAGATACTGAGGGTCCCTGAGGAGCTCAGCCTAAGAGTGTGCTGACAATATAGGCATATTAGGGACATCTGCACCATAAATATCCTGTGTAAGTCACTGGGTTGTCTGGAGGCAGGAGTTCAAAGCAGGCTTCCTAGAGGACCTCCTAGAGGTCAGGCTGAGAGTCTGGAGTATAGGCTTGAGGAAGGTATGATGTGATTTGGTGAATATGTGAGAATGCACAGCAATGATTTTTTCAGAGGCCAAGGAATGAGTCAGATAGAGAGAGAAGAAAGTGGGGCAGAAGAGTGAGATTTCACAAAGGGAAAAGACAGGAGGGGGAAGCACTATATAGAACTTCAGATGCAATGGCCTCAGATCCACACAGGTCCCAGCAGACTTTACCACGTACATCTGTGTGCAGAGGTGGGCAGGAGCAGATAGTACAGGTACTGGTGTTGAAAGAGGCCTCAAGACTTGCCCCAACAGAGCCCGTAGGCCTCAGATGTCCCCATGGTTTTCATGGTCCATCTTGCATGGGAGCCAGAGTAGAAGAGCACCCTTTCAAGGCAAAGAAAGAGAGACCAGTACCCCAGTGCCACACAGCCTTGCTCCTGGGAAGGCAGGGGTATCTCCATGTCTGCAGCAGCCTCTCCACAGGCAGATGCAGAGGCAATAGCCCAGCTTGGCAACAGGGACTTGTGAGCTGTCTATTCTCTGTTGTTTCAAAGGGCCTGCCAATGCCTCTGCTGTTTCACACTTTGCTTCCCTCAGAGATCTTGGATAAACATCACCTCTCCCCCCCAGGGAATTACTGCACTTGTTTCCCTTTCACTGTTCATAGCTGCTGCCGCAGAGGTTTTGCTGTGCATGAGGGCTTTGTGAGGATGGCCTCACACCAGGGACTTCTCCTGTGCCTTCAATGACAGCAACTGGTTTAGGAGCATGCCCTGACACAAGCACAGGAGCAGCTGCAATTTCTCAGGACTCAGCACTTTGAGGAAAAGAAATACTTCGAAATGCTCTTTTTGTTTCCCTGCTGGGGCAGCGTGTTCCCGAAGGAGAGGGTGTGAGAGCACTGTCTGTGAGGGGTTGGGGATGGGTGCCTCACACAGGGGAAACGACTGCTGGGCGGAGCTCAGCCCAGAGATAAGATCAGGCTATTCTGTGGGGGCAGCACTTCTTGGCTGTCACTGGAAGGTGACAGGTGATGCAGTGAGGTACCACTGTCACCCTGCACCTGTGCAAAGGACAGGAGGGTGGGGGGAGGCAGAAGTCTTTGCCAAGTTCCCCCAAAAAGTCTGGTCTATCCTACAACCACAGACAGCTTTTTCTCTGATGGTGTCAGGACCGCGAGATATGAGACCACAGGACACCAACTCACCTGTGCATGGTGCAAAGAGTTGACCTTGGGAGCCACTGGCATGAGCACGGTCCCTGAAGGACCAGGATCGCCTTTTACCCCCGAGTTAGCCTGGTTTGTTATTAAGACAAGCTCTCCCAGTAAGGCTTAGACGAGAGAGCAGTGAGGTTGTTTACTTTTCTCTTCCCACACCTTCCCTTTACTCTTCTAAATTTTCAGTGAGGCAGCAATGTTTCATTTGTATAACCTATTAGTACCCCCTTCCCTTGGGCTGCACAGCTTTGTGCTCCGATCCCCTCATGTCTCCTGAGACAGCTCGGGTCAGGCCAGCCCTGCAGTCACTGGGCAGTCCCAGGTGCTCCAGGGAGCATCGCATAGGACACAGTAAATGATACTCTCCTTTTCAAACTGCTGCTGAATGATGAGCCAGATCCTGCAGCGCCCCGGGAGTCTGCAGTTGCCACTGGATGCCACTGGAGAGAAACGTGCTCCACCTGCCATGGAGGTGATGTGCACTAGGGCTGGCTGGAAATCTTATCAGGAAAACAGAGGGCTCAGTTATTTGGAGAATTTATATAAAGTGTTTGCATTGAGCAATTTTATTTCCGTTTGAAAACTAGGAAAAAAGTGTGGTTACAAATGGAAATCAGTTAGGATTTCAGCTGAATATGGCAAAATTAATTGTCTTCTCTCTCAAGAAATTTATTTATTTTCAGCTGTACTTTGAGGGCAATTTGTTGAAACAAAATTCTGCTCAGTTCTGCTAGGTTTCTGTGCAGAAAGAGCTTTTTACCATAGTGATACAGAAGCGGCATCCTATAAAGGTTTTAAATGTGGGATATTGGCTCTTAGCACTATTACAGTGCCCTTTGCAGATGCTGGCAGAACTGAAGAACAAGTTATTCAGCCTCCTCAATTCTGCTATCCAAACTATTGCCATCCAAAACCACAGACCATAGCTAAAGCATAGCCACCCCAGCTATACTTTTGAACAGATGTTCCTGGCCTTGCTATCCTTTTTGCAGCTTGGTGTTGTGCATTATTCAGTTTCAGGCAATATCAGCGAGTCTGGGAAGGAATCCATTCATATAACTTACCCAGTGTATCAATTTGCTGCTCCTAGAGTGAAATCACTCAGTAGTGGGAAACACATAAAGAGGACACACAGGGTTTAATGCAGCAAACACTTCAATGACAAAGAGATTACCAGATGTAACTTTGCTCTTCAGATGTCTAAGAGTAATTTTCTGGGGTATTGCAATTTTTTGCATTAATTCACTGAAATTTTCTGTACAATGGAACATGTGGCTTTTTATTCAACATCATTAATTGATGCATCACAGATTGTAGTGATTCCTGAAACCGTTTTCTCTCCATAGTTTCTCCTTCTCTTGCCTCCCCTCATCCCCACCGACTCCTTGTCCCCTGTGAATGCTGTGACCTAGATCCACAGTATGGTCTATGTGCTTCTAATAGGTTCCGTGTGTGTAAAAGGAGAGTGAGAATGCTCAATCCCTTTGCTAAAGAGCTTTCAAACCTTGAGCTCTGCCAGCAAAGTTTTGCTGTCACTTTATTTTGGCTGTTGCCCGAAGCACCCATGCGAGTGTGTGCTGCTCTCTGGCACGAGGGTGCTCAGGCCCTCCTGGGACCTGGGGCATGAGCACTGCCCCCAGGGGACACTGAAATACAGGCACTCAGGGTTTCACTTCGATGAGGGGACCAGAGCTTTTGTGCTCAGCACATCATCTCAAGGGTGTTCATCACCCAAGGAGGGGCTGAAATGTGGCACTGCTTGCTCTGTGCACAAGGTCTCTGATGCTGAGGGAGCACCTGAAGCAGGAGGTGGTCAGTCATGTTGGAGGGATTCCTGCAAGCCTCAGAGGAACAGGACATGGCAGTGTTTGAAGGACCCTGCCAGCAGCTTCTACTGGCAGAAGGAGGACATCCAGAGTGCTGGGGGTCACAGGCAAAAGGCCTGTTTTGTCCCTCCAAAAAACTTGGCAGCAACACAAGCACTTCTATGCCAGTGCTCCCCTCTGGTTAGGGCAAGGGTATTCACACACTGTCAGCTGGGGCTGTTCTAGTGGGAACAGCAGAGTAACTCCCAGGGGACTAAAAGCCAGGTGCACCAGGTCCAGGTTCTGGACCACCAGCAAGTGCTCTGGTGAGCTGCAGGCTGGCCTGGACTCCGTTTGTGGTGTCCAGAAGCTGAAGGAAAAGAGATAAGGTGGAAACAAGGCCAGTAAAACTATCCTACAGCTATGTACTCTTTTTTGCATAGGAGGAGTGCTGTGCTACAGTGTGAATCCTTGTGGCACTGTGGGGTGGCTAGCTGGGTGTTAGAAGGGCAGCCAGCACAGGACATTTTCAGGAATTCATCCTGCACTAGGTAGTTTTTTTTAAATGGTACCAGCCACTATTTGGAAGAGGTATATCTGCTGCTGGGCAGTGCAGTCATTGCTCCCGCTCCATGTCCTTGTGCCCAGCAGGGGTGGCCAGCAGATCTGGGAGGCCACTAGCCTGCCAGTCTGCCAGGGCTGCAGGGCAGGAGCTGGGGCTTGTGCTGCAAATACGTGGGGCAAACCTCTGGCTGTGGGGAGCACAAGGGGGACTGGTTGTGTGAGCCCTGTGCCCAATATTCAAGGCTTGATCAGCTTTAAATTGACACAAGTTTGGCACCCAGATGCTGAGGTGTCTGTGAACACCTGTGATTCAGAAGAAAAATAAAAGGATGAGGTTTTTGGACAGGTTGCTTACTGCAGAGTTGCCAGCACTCAAGTCTTGTAACACTGGGTTTTTTAAATCTCAGCTGCCAGAATTAGAGTACCACTGAGAATAGCAGTTTACATTTCTTTACTTAGTTTCCTAAGGAAGCCAGGCTTACGAGATCATCATACCTATCCATCTGCCTTTCAATCCCTCCCTAATGACTTTCAAACTCTTAGACTGGAGAGAAGGGATGAAGTCTCAAAGTTATTAAGTTTGTGTTATCATTGCAACATGGGGCAAGGAAGGGAAGGAGAAGAATCTCGTTAAAGCCCTCCCCAGGGAAGAACGAGCATGACTGGATTTTCAGCCGTGCTTTTTGTTGGCAGCTGCCTGCCCAGCCTGTGCACACAGGCAGGTCTGTCGGTCCTCCTGTGGTGCTCCTGCCTAGCCAGATAAGGCAGCTGTGGGAAACCAGCCGTCATCACTTCTGCTGCCTGCAGAGCAGTTTTAGCTTACCTGAAAACCTTCATGGCTGCAAAACTAACCTGCAAAATAAGCAGCCTACCAGCCCTGGTTTCAGAAGGCCTCTATGGAATACTCACTGGATGATGACATTTTAAAAGCATGGGTCTTTGAATGCTCTGCGTGTAAGTAAGCACTTCACTACACTTATGTTTTCCCATACCTGACACCCCTGGGAGAAGTGTGAAGTCTGGTACTTTGTGATTCACCATCACTATATTGATACCTCAATATCTTTGTTGTACTTATCCTCACAAAACCTTTCCTGAGCTGGGCAGGGCTGTTGCCCATCTTCTTAATAATGAACCATGAGATTAAGTGACTTGCTTAAAATCACGAGAAGTCAGAGGCAGAGAAACATTTAACTCTACCTCTGCCATGCCCCAGGCTCCCATAGAAAAACACGTAAGACATGCTGAGAACTACTGGCAAAATCAGCTGAGGATAAGCAAGGCCAATTGCATTCACTTACCATGTAAATAACAACAGCACAAAAACTCAATATATAAAAACTTTTGTGATTCGTATTGTAGGTTCCTGAGAATAAAAGCTGTCTTTTGCTTTGATTCTGCAGCTCGTTGAACAGTGTGACCTTGATAAGCTTAGTATAACAACACCAATATGAACAATTAAAAAAATGCATAGCAAATGATAATACCTGTTCTCAAGGGGTTACTATAATGTCTGTTAATTTTTTATTTAGCTCATAAATAACAGATTAGGAGCATAGCTTTTCCTCTTGCTGTTTTTTTCAAGGGTGCTATGAGATCACCTAAAGATTAGTAAAATATTATTGGCATTCCTCTGATATTTCTTTAATTGAAAAGAGAAAAAGAAGATCAGCGCCACCATTCCATCTCCTCTAATTGAGTTTTATTTATGGACCCTCTAGAGAAAAATTTTGTGGGCTATTCCTTATTTAGCTGAAAGAAAAAATATCCAAACACTTCCACTAACAGCTTATTCGTTGGACCATTTAGGCAGCCCTTTTACTTTTAATAAAATACCTGGTTTTCTGTAAAAATATTTTATAAAGTGATTAAGAAGCCCATGCATAAAGGCTGTCTTTGCATTTCACAGCATGGAAGGTGATTGGTCGTTTCCAAGCAGATTTTATTCCTCTCTGCATTAGCAGGGTCTCAGGTTTCACAATTACAAGGACTCACACAGTCCTTTTATGAAAGCCCATGTTGTGAACTGAGGTAGAGAAGGGGATTCACAGAATTCCCCTGTGCAGAGCTCAGAAAAAAAAAAGGACGCCCTTTTGGTAGGTCCTTTTTAGTCAGAAGGAATAATCCAAACTAAGGAGACCGGGCACAGCAGCCACACGCAATGGTGGGCCAGATATTTTCAGCTCCAGTGTACTGGTGTACTGTGCTCCTCCTCCATCTCACAGCTCCCAGGAGGCTCCAGCCCAGGAGCCTCAGCAGCCCTCAGCAGGTATTGCAGCAGGGCAGGAGCAGGGCTGGGGTTCTGAGGCAGGGATCAGCTGAGAGACATTCAGGGCCCAGCTCTGCCAGAGGCTTGACTTGACTTAAGGATGGTGTTTGCAAATAGCATGCAAGTCCTGTGCAAGAGAGGAGATGTGGGCAAGGGAGTCACACCATCTTCAGGTGTGGTGGTCAGCCCCTGATAGGATGCAAGAGTTTAGAAAGTGTTTGGAAAGACTTAGGGAAGACCTAGTATCATATGAGACTTCGCTTCAACCTTAGCAACTCGCGCCTGAGCAATTTGTTTCCTCAGCAAATGGTTTTCTAGACAAAGGAAATGTGGTAAGGCAAGCTGGATTTATGGGAACACTTGCTGCAGTGCCCTGTTAGGCAGGGTCAAGTTTAACCAGGAAAGACAGTGGTGGGAAGAGCAGTAAAAGAATGGCAGTGAATGAGCAAAACCTAGCAAAGCCAGGTCTGGGCTCCTGCATGAGCCTGGAGGGCTGTGGGTAACATCCTGAGGTAACCTCCTTCCCTACCCCTTCTCCTGCTTAATACCAAGCACAGTATTTACCAGCTAGTAATGTAAAAAAGTCAATGAACTGGTCCCCAGGGGTTAATATAGCCACAGACTCACTGAGATGCCTAATTACCATGCTGAGGAAAGTGAGATTGCAATAACTCATTCAGTTATAGCTCACTTTTTGTACTTCAGGATGAAAATCCCCCCTGTAGATCTAATTTATTAGTTTTTCATATTAATACTTTGTAATACACCAGCAACAGTGCCTGGGAAGCTGGGCTCCATGGTAGGATAAAGTAACTCTCTGACTTGCAGAGTGTGAATACATATGCTTCACCAATTTCTGCCAGTGTCTCTGGTCATGCTAAAGCCTGTAATCAGGAGCAAAAGTTCTTTAAAGACTGAGTATTGGTTTTCAGATGATGGCTTTGAAATGCTAATGGCATTGATCAGCCAGCAAGTCGAACCATCAGTCCATCCCCACAGCTTCCCTGGGACAGAGAGAGAAGGAAACAGCATTTCCTGGGGAGCATGGGTACCCATAGCCCGGCAGGGTCTCTTCCAGGCAGGCAGCAGCCCAGCATGGTACCAGTGAACTGTGGGGTGAACTGAGGGAACAGGAGAGTTGTTTGGGCTCCCACATGTCCTGCCCCATGGCCAGGTGAGCCGGCCCTGGGTGGTCATGCTGGAGTGCCTGGGTAAATGGACTTATCAGTCAGCTGCTGAGCCCAAGACATTTTTTATTTCAGGTTGACTCAAAAAGCCTTGTTTTAGCCCCAAATCAAGAATTTTATTGTATTTTTAAAATTTGCTTTGAAAATTTTTCAAAAAAGTTGGGATTGTCTGAAAAAAACACTGTAGGACAAAAACTCCCACTATCTCAAACTGAAAAGTGGAAGTGGTTTCTTCTGACTTGTTTGAATATTTTATTTCCCTGCTTTTAGTTTCTTCTGAAACCTATTGTCTGAATTAGAGCAAGGTCCAAGAATAGCTTCCGTCCCTTCAAAGCTGTCCCCATTCTTTTTTTTTCTGCTTTTAAGGCTCTTTAAAAATATAGTTCTATGACTGTTGTATCTGCAAGGTGCATGCCCTCATGCACTCTCTGAGAGCAAGGGCCAGGCATTTCTGGCAAACCTGAAAGCACCCCAGGGCTTACAGCTCCAGTAGCCTTGGAGTCCTGTTACCCCGTGCTGCAGGGCACTCTGCACAGAGTGGCTGCCCTGGCACAGAAGATCTTAAAGCCAAAATCTTCCTATGGTGTAGCTGTTTCCAGACTCATGACCCCAGATCCAGACGTAAGCCTCACTTCTGCTTGAACTTCCACCAGGCTCCCAGCCCCTAGTTTGGCAATTGCTGCTGTAGTTCATCGAAAGTTGTTTGTCGCAATTCCACAAACCCCACAGTTTCAACAAATCAGCATTTTTCTGCTGAAACCTGTTCTGCTGGAAATTTCCCAACCCAGTTCCACAGAGAACTATTATTTCTGAAATGCTTTTGTAAACATTTATTGCAGGGTTTTTCTTAATGACAGCAGCCCCAGACTCCGGCTGAGCTTAATTTGGCAATTTGCAAATCTCACCCCTTTTTGTGTTTTGGCCAGTTGGAGGAAGGGAAAAAATTCTTGTGTCTTTCAACACCACCGCTGTGTTTTGGCTGCAAGATGTGCTACAAAATGTTTCCTGGAGATGTCCTTGCCTGACACAGCAATACCGTGGTACTCAGTGCATTGCTCGTAGATTGTGACAAAATACTCCACATTTGTGTAGCATCATTCTCTTACAAATCTTCAACATAAAGGAAGGTTTACCAGTGCGTAGGGGATTTCAACTAGATGGGAAGAATCTCAACTTGTGTTGCCTCCATGAATTTCCTTTGGTCTTTACTAGAGAAAGGACTCCAAGTTTCACCCCATGGGAAAGAGGAGCGACCAGATCCTGGAGGCACTCAGCATCAGTCAGGCTGCACCCAGGGGGACAGCAGTTACCACTTCCTCACAGGCTCTTGCTTTCTACCCCAAAAACCCTGGAAGCCCTTCAGAGTCTGGCATCCAAACCTTATGCATGTTTTGTAAGACCCCAGCAGAGCGGTGTTGGTGGGAGGTGGCAGACAGGGAATAGCGGTGGGGGGAGAATCCCCTTGTGGGATTTGCACTGGGACTGGAGGCTATTTCCTTGTATGACTGCCTGGGGGGGGTCCCAAAGGGCTGCCCCTTCTGCCTGGGAAATGAGGCAGGGGACGCCTGAGCCCCCAGTTAATCCCGTTGCTGCCCGGGCAGGAGGTGTAGCCCATCCTTCACAGCCAGACACATTCACCAGCACAGCTTTGCAAATTGGTGTCTCTCTAGTGGTCCCAGTACCGTTGCAGGGAGATGGCCAACAGGATACAGCCAGCCTGGATATGATTTCATTAGCACTGCTTTGTGGGCTGGTGTATGTCTGCTGTTTTTCACATCATCCCTGATCTACAGCTGCGGTACAGAGAGGAAAGCTCAGCCTGGAGCACTGGGCAAGGATATTGCAATCTGCTGTTCCTGTTAGCTGTCCACCTTCCCTTGCCCCTGAAAGCCCTTTCCCCACCGATGCTTTCCGTGCTGGAATGTGGATTTACTCTTTGTGATCATTATATTCAAACCTCCTCTCCCTCAGGTTTGGATTACCTGATCTGTGCTCCTGAGCTCCTGTCTCAGTACCTAACACACCTCTGGGATCTGCCTACTCTCTAAACTTTATCCCTGCTGAAGATAAATCCTCACCTGCACGTTGCTCATCTGTTTGGCTGTATGTTCTTGGATTCATCCACCGAGGTCCTTGAAAGCCATTTGATCGGTCCCTTTGCACTGCAGGAGGCTGTTCCCTACAAGTGAAGGACTGCTTGTGCATTTGATTTCTTCCTACTGCCAGATCACACTCCGAGTAGACCACTGTGGCAGAAAAAAAAACATTCAGGATTTTTATAACCTTGCTGTTCTTTGAGCATAATGGTTTAGTGAGTGTAATACATGACCAAGAGCATAAACATCCTACAAGAGTTGCCCAGAGCAAAGCCTGCCAGCGCCTGGCCAGGCGGAGACAGGGTAGAGGTGTCAGGCTGCCATGAGAGGGCAGGGGCAATGCCCAGGCTGCTCAGCCACACCAGCGCTGCCTCTCTGCTTCCCCCAGGCAGCAAGCTCAGAAACTTGTTCCCATAATTTTGCCTACCCACACAGCGTCCTTCCCCTGTATGGGGTCACTCTCTGCACAGAGGGACAGGTCCTCAGCGGGGCTAAGCACGTGCAGCTGCTCTGGAGAGGCTCATGTTGATTTACACTGAGCTTCTCACGCAGTGCTGTGTTGAGGCTTCTCTCTGCCATCAGGGAACCTGTTCTCCATCGTTTTGTTGGTCCTTTGAAGCTTGCAGTGGGATTAGGGCATTTCTGCCAGGCTCTCCAAGCTCCAAAAGAGAACTCGCAATGGTGTCTTTAAAAATGAGCCTCATTTCCCAGCCACCCACAAGAAAAACTTTGCAGCCTTAAGGTTGCCTTTCACTGTGAAAATGAAACATAACGTGCTTCTGTGCTGGAGCAGAAAGTTCAGGTGTATGCAGAAAACTCCCAGAACCTTTCACAGATAGGCAAGTTAGGGTTTGCCCTTGCGCTGCTGTATAGGAGTCAGGGCAGCTGGAAAAAAAAGTCTCATCTCTGCAGGGGTCCCAGTGCGTGCACTGAGGTTGTTGCTGGTTCACACCAGCCAGAGTGCTGAGGCTGCTCTGCAGAACGAGACAAAGTACTACAATCCAGCCCTTGTACTTAAAGCTCGCTTCAGGCCTCCTTAATAAGACCAGTTGCATTTAATATAAACACCCAAGTGAATCTAAGCAACTTAAGCTTGGAGCAGCAAACAGAGAAAGTAACAATGTTTTTCATCAGGTGCCTCTAATTTGTCCATTTTTTCTGTTCCTTACAGTACCTATAACACTGTTTGAATTACAGCCCAGAACACACTCTCCTCTGAAACTACTTTAGAGGTAGTAGAAACCACACAAAGCAGAACTGCATAACCTTCTTTCTTCCTTAAATCATTTCATATTTCACAGGTCCTACAGAATGTTTTGCAGTTCAAGAAAACAGTCGCTCTGGGACGCCACACATCCCATTTTAAATAACAGCCCAAATGTTGCCTGGAGGAATATTAGTAACATTTGCCAATTTTAAAAAGTTTGTAAAAGAATTTCCCATTATAGGATTTCACAAAGCAGCCATTTCAGTATCATTTATGCCTTGTTATGTTTCAACATCTCTCTAAGTTTATACATAATTTCTAAAATAAGAAAACACTTGCTCCAGTGGAGAACTTCCAATTCTTTCTCTAGGAAAGATTTTGCTCCAAGTGAGAATACTGTGGGGTTTCTGGTACCTTTGTTTGGATCGAGCTCTTTGGTCCTACAGAATCATTAGCATCCTCCAAAGCATATCAGGACAGCTGCCTGTCTGGCTCACAGCAGGCAAGCTGCAAGGTTAGCAGTGGGGAGGGCTTGTTAAGTAGCTGCTACGAGATGCTGCGGTCTCCTGGGATTTATCCATGACTCATAAGGCAGTGAAGCAGACTGCCTTCAACAAACTGCAGGAAGAGCTGTGAGCTCCGCTGAGCTGAGACTGGTACCAGTTTTGGTGCTGGGGACCCATGGCTGAAGGATGTTTCCTCTGCACATTCACTCCAGGTGTGTGATAGACATTGGCTCTAGCAGCTGTAGTGCAGCTGCGGCATGAAGAAGGAGCCCATGGACCCACTCCAAACATTGCATTGCTTCAGTGCAATCCTTGTGGAGACAGAGGAGGATGCTGTCAGGGCCAGGCCAGCCTTGCCTTGGTCCTTGCCCTTGGTTAGGCTATTGGCCTCTGGTTGCTTTGCCTTTCCTTTCTTTTCTGTTCTGCCTGCTATTGGGAGCCGGCAGCGGTGAGGCTGCAACTCTGCCTCCCAGCAGCCTGCTGCGCTGCTTGTGCTCTCATCCGGCTGCTGGTGGCGGGCAGGACAGACAGGGAGCGAAGCAGAAAGGGCCCAGCTGGTTTTGTTGATGCACAGCTGGATCTGCGGCTCTGGCAGGTGTAAACATCAGGGCTCAGCTTATAACAGGAGTGGATGTAAGACAGCAGAAGTCCAGATGACACCGCTGACCTCCTCTGCACCTCACCGCAGAGGCTGGCAAAATGTTTCAGGTTAGAGCCACTAACACCAAACACCTGTACAAAATGCTTTTAAACGGCTTCTGGAACAGGGGCTCAGCTCCTGCCTCTCTCTGCCTGCCTCCTTGCATTGCTCCATCTATGGCTTGGTGCATTGAGCGCACTCCGGGCTAGAGGGTGCTGCGAGCTTGAGTCTTCTCAGGCTGAAGAGGAATTAAAATTCAGGGGTCTCAACTCTTGTTCTCTTCACTTCCTGGATATATAAATGGAGGGGAGGAGGATGCCCCTTTTCTTCTCTAAAAGAAAAGTAAACATAACTTGATATTTGGAGCGTGAACTTCCTGGTGTGAAGTGTTCTCCAAGCATGTCTTGCCTCTTCTGGGATTCAAGAAACCAGCCTCTAGTTTTAGGATCCCCCTCAGTGAGAAACAAGTGGCCAGTGGACCACACTTCAGGAATTCAGGCTTTGTTGACAAGTGAAAATCTTGGCACTGAGGGACTATATAGCCAAGGAGTAAAGGAGGTCTAATAAATACATTCATTTCCCTTTACTGGAGAACGCAGTCCTTGTTATCAGTCAGCCAAATGCAATGTGCCCATGCCTCAGTGCTTCCAATTCCCAGCCACAGCATAAACCCACCTCCTTGGGGACTTAAACCATGGCAGCAGCCCAACCGCTGGAGCAGCTGTGGCACAAGCACACTCTGTGTTGCTGCCTAGGGCCCGTAAACTTCAGTGCAGAGGCAGGGAAGAAAGCCACGGGCAGTAACATCTTAAACCACTTCATTGAGCTTTTCCAGAGCTCATTTGTCAGAGCCTGAGGTCTTTAACTGAGTATAATCTTTCCTGAGCAGAAGGCATCAGTGCTGTATGAAAATGCTGGAGATATTTCGAAGAGTGGAGCCACAACTTGCAGTACAGAGACCACAGCTGTTTTTCTGTACACAAAACTCAGTTGAATCTTCCACATTCCCCCAAAGCCCCAGACATTTGAACCCCACATGGGAGCTGTGAGAGCTTAGGGTGGCATCTCCTCCTGCATGCTCTCACCCTGAAACAGGCATAAGGTATTGTCATTGCATGACACTGTTAAAACCAGAAATCCTCAAAATCCCGAGAGAAAAGTGAAGATGAACATAACAGAGGTGGAGGGGAGGGAGCGGAACGGACATCACTGCAATTGCTTGGAAACATCGCTTTATGATAAACAAGCACCTGACTTAAAAGCAACTTGACAATACAAACACAATAGTCAACACTGGAATGAGCTGAAATAGCAAACAGGATAGGTGACAGCAGGGGAGGAGTGTGTGCTTTAGAGTTGGCACCAACTGTGTGTGTGATCTTGGCAGAAGATGTGCCTTGGTTTCCTGCACCATGAGGTGGAAAATAGTATTTCCTTATCTCACAGTACTCTTATAAGTCTTAATTAATTTATGTTCATAAGTCACTGTGAGAGGCCAAGTAGGAGTATCCATCTACTGTAGAGATGAAAAAGATATAATCATTTTTTCTCTTTGATAAAGCACAGCACAAGGTAAATATTTTGCCAAGTGAGAATCTTAATTATAATTTTGAAGAGAAAATAGTCTAAACAGCCTAATACTGAAACAAACTGTGTGAGTTAACCACAGAAGGGCTTTCCATGTCTAGAGCTGGATCTGTGACTTGTGAACTTATAGCCTAGATGCATGATGGCTTTCTATCGAATCTTCTACATGTTGGAATAAAATAACAATGACTCTAATCCTAGGGAAGAATCCAAAGACTGCAATAGACCTAAAGAAGAAGGAAGTGGGCAGCAGTGCGCTCTGTGTCTAGGAAATGTTTATTTGACAAATATTTAGCAAGCTTGGAGGTATTTTTTAGAAAAAAAAAATGGCATGGGTGCATGTTGATGAATGTTTTGCTACTGATTAAATCTGAGCCTGTATAAACTGTGCGGTGACAAAGAAACCTGAGACTGTAATGAGGAAACAGTTGGGTAGGATGTGAGAGATTGAAACCACAGATACCGCCATCCCCAGGAGAAATACCTTATTCTAAGGGCTGGAAATTAGTTTGGGACTATTGGATTCCATTCAAGGAATAAGTCCTATTATGTACAATATCTGCTAATCTTTACCCTAGAAATTGCCTTGAAAAGCCAAATCTTGTATTGCAATAATTAAAGGAAAACATATGTGAAACAAGATGCCTATTTCTTGTCTGGACTTTCATTAGCCTGTCCAGTATAAAACATCACTGTGTCTCCAGTCAGTATAGATCAACTTCCCTCTACACATTCCCAGGTGGAAAATGGCTTTGAGCATTTTATAGGACACAGGATTCCAAGGCACTCAATTTTGGTTGTACAGCCTGACCTCATCCTTCAATACTAATTTATTTATGCAGTTAACCTTGGTGCAGCAGTCCCACTAACTTCACTGAAACACTGTATTCAAGCAGGTCCCCAAGTTGTTGCTGAACCATGCTGCTTGGCATGTTACTTTTTAACACAGAGTCCAAAAGTTTTGAAAAGTAGTAACGTAAAAATGATTTCACTAGCTCCTGACTTGGACCCTTATTAAAGCAACACTGGATGTGAAATACTTTAGGACATTATGCTGCTAATATAATAGGTCCATCTAGTTATCAAAGCTAATTTAGCTTTGAAAATTTATGTCTAAGTATAATGGCAAAAACCCCAAATATCTTCTTGCAATACATTTGTGTCTTTCCAGGGTAAAAGTCTGCCATACCTTGAGTAATTTCCATTTGACATTAATAAACATTTTATTGCAACACCCTTAAGCCACGTTGTATATCCCTGCTCAGCAATATTGACACCCAGAGGTCAAGACTATGTGAAATAGCCTAGATCCCATGAAAATACAAATTGGATTTGTAGTCAACCAAAATTTGAGTTTTGTACATGCACAGACATAATTGGTCATTGGAGTTTTTTGAGTATTTCCTTGCTGAGGCGCTCTTTGCTGCTCTGGTGATGGTTGCAAAATTCTGTTCTTCATAAGAAAAAAACTAGTTATATTAATGTCACAAATGCTCTGTATGCAACAGGTAAGACTATGATGGGTACAACTACAGCAAGGCAGGCTCTGCTGGGGCACAACGCTATTTGACAGTAAAGAACACGGGGTAACCTGCATCACCTCCACAAAGCCAGAGCAGGGGAGTCAGCTCTCAGGAAAACTCACCCTGCCCCTTTTGCCAGAGTTGGAAACCCCATAAGGAGAAGAAATGGATGGTCAAAGCCATTTCCAATGGTGCCCCAACATCTTCCTGATGGGATTTCAAACCACAGAAAAGGGCTGAATGGTCCAGACTGAAACAGAGGCATAGCTGGGAAAGTTATGCGTTCAGCGGGTAGCTTTCTGGACTGAGGCCCTTTCTGTTTATGCTCAGATATCTCTCTCCTCATCACATCTGACATTTCAAGCCTACAAATGCAGATTACATTAGAGGGTGGGAACTGTGCTGTAGTTAACACAGACACATGCTCATTCTTTTAATATTACTTTTTCCCCCCCAAAATGCTGTAAAATCTCCAGGTTTGTACAGATAGTCTGCGTAATTGTTATACCTTACGGAAAGCAAGAATTTGATTCCAAAACTGGTATTTTTTTGGCAAACATCAGTGAGATATGCACCTAAATCCTGCAAATTATCATGTCATATTGAAATGTTTTGGTTCATATTTCTTTTCATTCGTCTCAACTCCTCATCTAGGAAGGTTGTATTTCCAAAGTTACTCAGGGTAAAGTATGAAATTTAAAAATAGATCAGTCCCCTAAAGGGAATGAGAAGTGTTCAGCAGAGCCAGGCTCTGTCTGTAAGGTAGGGCTTTTGCAGGCAGTTTGTGTTACAAGGAAAGGGCTGGATCCAGATGCTGTACTATGACTACTGACCCTGAATCATCCCTCAGTCCCTTGCTAAAAATGTGTGCTGTGCACATTTATTGCTCTCCAACTGCTTTCCTTTGAGTGTCCTTGGAGCAAAGCTTTAATTGCTTGTATTTCTAAGTGCTCTAAAATCCACCTGTGTATTTCAGAAATATTTTCAGAGGAAAAAAAAAAAAAGAGTTAAATGGTTTTAACACATTTAAAACCATAGTAGGAATAAGGGGATGGATTCAGAGACTGGTAAATGTAGGTATGGATTAATAGACCCATGCCCAGAGCTGTGACAACCACCGCTTTTTTTTGATTCACAGGTGAAAACAAAATCTTTTAAACATAATATAAAAATAAGATTTAAAAAAATTAATTTGTTTGTTTGTTTGTTTCATTGTGTGTCATTTGAAATGTTCCCTGAAATCAAGTTTCATTTCAAGGTTTTGTTTCCCCCCATTTTCAAATACATTTAAATGAAAGTGGAAACAAACTGTAGTGGTCTTGAAAAAATTGTAGTTTTGTCTGGAAAATGATAAAATGAAGCAGTTGGACCTCATAAAAGTTCTCTCTATTTTTAGTTTTTGCTTGAATTTGGCAGATATTTTTATTCTATGAAAATGACAATATTGGTGGTGATTTAACCAAAGAGGCACTAACTTTCCTCATAACACTGTTATTACACCTTAGCTCCAGTGACATCCTTAGTCCTGCTTCTCGGGGTTGTTTGCTCAGGAGGTTCCTCAGGCCTTTCATAGCAAGAAGCTGATTTTAATAATCAGACTTCTCTCAAGGCATGTGGCTGGGATAGAGCAATCTCTCAAACAAACTGGGGCTTCACGTTAAAAAAAAAAAAAAAAGACTAGAATTCTTTGGCCTAAGTATGCTGCTTCAGAAGCAATTATGCTGGGAAATAAGATAGAATAGGGCTTGCAGTACAGGTCCGCAGCCACTACGTGAACAGTTTTTCAACGCAGAGCCAGTCCTTCCTGGGCAGCCCAGGGACAGACAACTCATAGGGCTACTTATCTTCACTGAGCATCCAGACAGGGCTGAGCATCTTTGGCTTTTTCCTGCTCTGTGAGTTATCCAGGGAATACAACCCAACAGAAATCTTTGACAGACATTGCTCACACAACTGGAGTCTGGCAGAGACTGAGGATGCCCAGAGAAGTGGTTGAGTCACCAGCCCCGGAAGCATTTAAAAGACATGTAGACGTGACACTTAGGGACATGGTTTAGTGGTGGACTTGGCAGTGCTAGGTTGGACTTGATGATCTTAAAGGTCTTTTCCAACCTAAATGATTCTATGATAATGAGAGAGATATTCTTTGCTCAATCACTACCTCAGCTACATCCAGCAAACCTTCTCTATCTGCCCAAAACATCCCTCAATCCCATTGATTTTGGTCAGAAATAGAAAACTGGAAAAGTTTGATCTGTGCTGAAATTTTCAGGAAGGATCCTGACCAAAATGTGCTTCATCTGTAGCAGATGCAAGACATTCAGCTGACAGGAGCAGTGGAAAACATAGCCGTTCAACTCTCCGTGTTGGTGCAACAAAAAACTCCAAGCCTCCTGCAGCCAAAATCTCCCAGGAGCAATCCAGCCCTGTGCTGAGTACTGCCTGGAGGGTGCTGAGCTCCCTGCACTCCCACAGGCTATTCTGAGCTTCCAGTACCTCCCAAGAAGAGGCACGGGAATGGTGCTGCAGCCCTGAAACCTAAGGCATTCTGCTTGTGTTCCCCCCTATTTAGTTAGGAAAGTGGTAAACATTGCAGAGATTAACCTTGTAACCTCAGCTCATTCACATTAAGTTAGTAAAATGGAGCAGAATCTAGAAACAATCAGCACTTGTGGCTTTCCAGGCCTTTTAAGCTCATTTCTCTGCAATGCAAACCTCTCTCTCCAATGATTTGTTCAGCTTTAAGTCCTCTGAATTCCAAGCTTTTATGTTATTACAAACTTCCCCTTTACTGATTGTGTCTGTGCCAGCAGGTGCATGAACTGAGAGGCCCATGGCAATGTGCATTTTATTACTTCCAAACAGACCAGTTTTTCTGATTCTTTCAAGTTCTGGAGCTATTACTTGATATTTGCCTATTAAGGTTACAAGAGCAGAGATGCCTCACTTCTGAGCCTGTAACTATGACTATCAAAAAGGCTACTGTGTAATTGATATTGATGTGTGTGCCAGCTGGGAAACCTGCACACATGGAAAAATACCAGTGTAAGGAATAAAGAGACATAATAAATTCTGCTAAGAACAAGCAAGAACTCTGTTGTGTCAGAAGGAAACGATCCTCCTGCATTAAGTAAACAGGGCTATGCCCCTACATAGAAGGGGTCCCCAGGCAGCTCTAGCACTGAGATGAGGAAGCTCCAGGCAGTATCCCGGGGCTGTCATTCAGCAAGGAGTACACTTCTCTCCATCAGCTCCAAAGGAGCACTCCACCTTGCTCACAAGGTGTTTGCTCTCAGTGATGCTGCTTGCTGTTTCTGCCTGTTTTCAGTTACATGCTCTGATTTATCTCTGGCAGGAAATGTACATGAGGTGGTGGCTATAACTAGTCAGACAGGACCTTTGAGAGAGGGAAGTCAAACTCTGGTAGCTTCATGAAAAAAAGATGACTCAGTTGGGTTGCCATTAAACTGTATGTACACAGCCCCGCTCCGAACTATTTCTGGTTTCTATTTAAACGTTCCAAGAGCAGTGGAAGTCCATTTACAGGAAATCAAATAACAGACAATAGGGACCTACCTCAGAAGGAAAAAGCACAGGCTTTTATTTACAAGGAACTAATTCTTCCAAGCAAGGGGGAGTGCCAGACACAGTGACAGACTCCCTTTCCCGTCCCGAATGGCTGCTAAAAGAGACAGACATTTTACTCTGTCAAAATGTTTACATATGGCCTCCCAACAGCCAAACCTACTGTCACTGAGAGCCAGAAGTGAGCAATAAATAATACCACTGAGTTTCACCTTGCTGGAAAAGCTTTCATCTCCGAGGACAGGAAACCCTTTCCGACACACTTCACACCTTGAAAAAATGCCTTTGCGTTAGTAAGTGGGAACTGAAACGACCTTCAAGAGAGGTGTTGATGCACAAGGGGACCTAGTCCAGAGACCATTTATTTGCATCCTTGCTTTGTCAAAGGATGAGACTTGAGGACCGTGTTCCTTTACTACACTGCTCAGTCAGCCTTTGCTGATCCTATTTGGAAGAGAAAGCTCTCAGGAAGAGGGCTGTCATTCATTTTGTGCCTGCTTTTAAGGGACTGTGGTGGGGAAAAATAGATTTTATTTTCATACATTAGTCCTTGCAAGATGTTAAAATTGAACAGTTGTAGGTGATCATCTTGCTGACACTCCCGTGGCTTTTGCAGCCTGTCAGTGGTCTTAGCAGGCAGAAAGGCTAGTGGTTATTTTCTGCAGGCACTTGTCCTCCACCAAACCTTCAAATAAAAGCATTCCTACACTCACGTGTTCTTCTGAGTCCCTCTTCAGCAGCTCTCCTGCCTGCAGGCTTTTATAGCCCTGTGGTCCGTTTATGGGTTTAGCTTTATAACCAGTCTAATTAGGTGCTGTGATAAGGATAATTAGGTAATTAGGATAATTTGGATAGCACAGTATGAGGCTTTTCAAACCTCTCTTCTGGAGAGCTTTGTCTGCCACAGTGTAGTCAGTGACATTTATCTGATCTAATGGAAAACAAAAAGCCCATATATCTCTGACCATGATTGATGGCAGAGAGTTAACATCCAAGGTAAAAAGCTGAGAATAAGTTACCTTGAGACATACTCTGTGAGCACAGAGCTGTAGCACTGAACTCGCAAAGTCACAGCTGAAGGACACACAACATGATAGCTTCCTCTTACCTTGTGGGTTACAAAATCAGGACTTCGATTCCTCCGTTCCTAACTTGCTGACTTTTGATGGGGACAGCAATGAAGCACTAGAAAAAATGATCAAGGAAGCAGCAAATTCTGTCCCTTAATATCTTCAAATCCAAACTGGATGCTTTCCTGGAAGATACACTCCAGCCAAATACAAGTTATAAGGCACAGAGCAGGAATGACTAGAAACTCTATCATTCCTCAGAGAGGGTGAGACTGCAAGGTCTCAAGCCTCTCTTGTCTGAGTGCCTGTGAATCAATGGACTTTCTCTTGTAACCCCTTTCTCTCATTTCCTTTTCCCCATAGTTCCTAATCTAGCTGTTGTGAGCATGGAAGTAGGAACAGCAGTGGGATCATAATTGCAGAGAGGTAGAAAAGTTTGGAAACATTTCCCAGTTCCTAATAGCAATTGCTGACCAGTTTGCAGGAGGTAAATATCCCAAATTGTTTCAAGAGGTGAAGTGCTGTCCAAAGCTCAGGGAGAACTGAAAGTCAGGATGCAAACTGGGAATAAACAGGGAATTTGAAAAGAACAGAGTGGGGAAAATTGACATTAAACAGCCAGTTGAATTTTCAGCATTCATTGGGAGGGAATATTGAGCAACCATTGGAGCCTAGGCTGAGAAGGAAGAAGATATAGGACCCATTAAACACGCTGCATGTTCATGGAGAAAGAAATGTGAAGGCTGGTGACTGATGAAATTTCTAGGGCATGAAAAGAGAAGATAATTCAGCATGGAGAAGAGCAGCTACACTGAGCTCTGTTATTCACTGCTCTGAGCTGCCCCCAGGAACTTTCCCCTCTGTGTCCATGTCGAAAATATGAAAAAGCTAACCAAGGGAAGCAACCTTCACAGCTGGAGCATCACATGGACATTCCCAGAGACAGGTATAGATGCAGGTGCAGAACACTTCCCTTCTCCACACTGGGATGTGCAGGCCACATCTGGAGACAGAGTGGTGTGGAAGGCATCAGAGCCAGGAGGTGAGATAAGACTATGCAGCCCCTCCAGCACAGGCAGTTGGCCAGGGCTCAGTCCTAACAGCTGAGCTACAGAAAAGGAGCTGAGATGAAGTAAAAACGCCAGGAAGTCTCAGGAGACCCTGCTATTCTTGTAATCCTGGCTCTGCCTGGGGGCATAGAGAGAAAAAAGCTTTCCTAACAAATTGGTTTACTGAGGTTTTAAACTGGAGACAGGCAAGGATCCAATCTATATAGAGAAAACATGCAAGATTCCTGCCAAATACAAGCTGAATTACAAGAAACTATGCACTGGAGCTCCTCTAACCTGCAGTATGTTAGACCTGTGGGGTTCAGGCAACACTGGTGTAGCAGAAGTCTTCATGACTTCTGTATGAGGGCTTGTCTTATCCAAGAATCATTCCTGGTGGAGAAAAAGCTGCATTCCTTCTCACTCCTGCAAAGAAGATGAATCCAAGATTTCCTGATTAGGAAGGGCCAGGCATTCTTCAAGACAAGCCGAAATCTTTGGGCAAGGCTGAAAGCCAAATCAGTTCTTAACTTCTTCCAGTAGTCTCTTGGGTTTTTCAGAGTTACTATTCTGTATAAATATATGCTGCAATTAACTGGGCTGATTACCCAAACATCTATTGTCTGTTGCAGTGCCTGTAGGCTTTCCTAAACAAAAGCCATGATCTGCTTCTGAATTGTAGTTCAGTGATTTGCACTATATTTATTTTCTCAAATGAATGCCTCTGGTCCATTCTTTCCATTAAATAACTCTAAGCTTTTACATGTAACTGGGTCTTGCAACAGACCTTACTCTTAATCAGCACCAACTAGAGCTGCTCAGGACATTTTTGTTGAAGAGATTTTTCCCTCTCAAGGTATCTATTTGAGTAAACATTTTTTTTCCACAATAATGATGATAGCTTTTCTCATTAATATTTTAACCCTTTTTTTCAGAAAAAAAAATATTGAGTACTCTTCTCTGGTTTTAGTTATTTGTTGACATTCCTATGTCATTCAGTCTTCTAACTGGTGCGTCACAACCTATTGTAGAAGTGTTGTGGCAGTTATGTTTTGGGACAAAGAAGAAGGATGTGTATAGGGAGATGAAGCTAATGGGAAAGTGGACACAAGCACACAGTGCGTTCATCAAGTGAGATGATACATGACATAACAGACAGCACAGATGTGGTAGTTATAATACCTGCTATAACAGCCATTACTTTTATCATTTATTATTTTATTTTTAAATAAATAAGGGCAGCTGCTACTCAGCAATGACTGACACATCCTGTCTTTTCTGGATTATGTCTCCTACCAGTGTTAGTATATCCTAGCATTTGGAACAAAAAAGTACTCAAATTGGATGAGCAGCTATTGTTTAAAATATTTTAACATGATTCCCAGTGAAGACTAGAATGGCTGTGTCAAGAAATTATGTAAAACTTATAAAAGTAACATAAGAGTAAACATATATGAGAATTTTTTTCCGCAAAAAGGACTTTTTTTCTGAATGCGTAGATCACAGAAGAAAATAAACAGTGCTTTTTTTTAATCTGTTTCAGAATGAAAGAAGATTTTTCAAATTTTGCACTGGTGAAAAGAACTAATAGTTATACCCATATATAGAACTGCCAACTTCATATAGAAGTGCAATGTTGTGTTGCTGTTTGATTACTGTTGTCCTGTTTATGAATCCAAGGGAAGTGACCTGTTATACTCAAGGTTTGTGTCCCCAGTAACAACCAGCACCTCCTTCTCTCTTTAGTAGTTAAGGTTCATCTTTAACCTTCTTTCTTTAGGGCTGAATGTTCCTTTCAAAATATATTATCAATACCCATTATGGATTTAAGTATTACTGTTATCTCTATAAATGTCCACTCTGTTTCTGAGTTCTCTCCCTCAGTGAGATTTTCTGGCAACAAATTACACTATGCAAAAATAAAAATAAAATTAAAAACATGTCCTTTTACTAGCTATAAATTTGTTTCACTGAACTGCCATTTGTTTGGGTTGTTTTTTTTGCATTATGAGTCAAGGGGAGCCAAATTTCCTTGTCTCTGTTCCCTGACACTTTTATTGCTCATACAGATCATTATGTAACTTCTCTCCTTCCTGAAAAAAATGACATCTAACAACCTCTTCTCAGAGATTTCTCTTTTAGTTCCTTTATTTTCATTACCATTCTCCTAGCTCTGTGTATAGAGGATGCTTTTTGAGACAAGTAATCAGGAATGCACATTAGAACTAGCTGGAAGTTTGCTGTGTTTTCATCAGAATGAGGAAAATTATTTATACTAAAATAACTTTTGGTGAAAGACACTCTTTTTTTAATTTGAAACAACAGAAAAAAATCAGTAGAGCTACATTTGAACATTTAAAAAAAGTTGAAAAGATGCTTATTTTGTGTAGTAAACACATAATATTTATGTTTGCAATCAGAATTAAACATTTCTAGATGACCAAAAAATAGTTTTTGGGAATCTAAGGGAAGATTTTTCTAGGTAATCCTTTCAGGATAAAAGTAACATACTCAAATTGCTTACCCATTTGATGATGGGAAAGACACTTAGTATGTAGTTAATTTCTCTCCCATCTGCCCACACTACATTATCCAGGTGTCTTCATTTAGCCCACACCCAGGGCTAAACAATAACAGTTTTTCTCTCAACCAATGTCCCTTTCCCAACTGAGGAAGGAAATTGGGAAAAAGAGAGAGACTCATGGGTTAAAATTGAACAGATTGAATAAAATAAAGAAACCAATATAAATGCTAACACAAAACACACAAAAGTATACTTAGCTACAGGTTGCAGCAGGTTGTCCAGGAATGCCAATTATCAGCAATGAGGAGGGAGTGTGGGAGGGAGATGCCAGAAGAGAGGCGAGAGAAAACAGCCCCACCTCTCCCTAGCAAGCCCTCCCTTTTATAGTGAACTTGATTGTTAATGATATAGAATACACCTGTGGGCCAGCCTGGGTCAGCTGCCCTGCATTTAACTGCTAATGGCCATGATCACTGTGGCTGGCCACAAGCTGAAACCAAATCCCAATGAAACCAGGACACCAGGTAAGGCAGTACCATTGATTTTATATAATAATATTACAGTAGTCTTTGTTATTTTCTTTTCCATCCCACCTACACCTTCATGTGTTGTTTGCCTTTTGATCTTAGCTACATATTCCTGCCTTTCCATCTATTGTAAATATTTCTGAAGAATGCATCAGCTCAGTAAGGAAAATGGTTACACTTCCAGCACTCGGAGACAATTATTCCTCTGCTGAAACATGCTTAGGACTATTGGGGCGCATATATATATATATGTATATAATTCTGTCTGTATTCTTCTGTGTACATGTGTCTCAGGAAATTTCACACTCAGATTCCACAAGCACTTGTTACTGGTCTTTAGTCCTTAGAGTGAGTCACAGGCCATGAGCTTTCCCTTAAAGGTGTCAAAGACACCTGTGTGCAGTGTTGGTCCCTTGGTCTCAGAGAGGTTGCATCTCCTGCCCTCCCGTTTGCCAGAGAGGGGCAATGTCTCCCAGTCCAAACATCTCCCCAAGCGACCATGGTGCAGGCAAGAGTGGGAAAAGGACTCTAAGCAAACCTTAATCTCAGGTGGCTGGGCTGGAGCTGATGTTTCTCTCCAGCCTGTGAGGACCAGCTGTTGACTCAGACAGAGGAAAGCTGTCCCATGCTGGGGGCAGCAGGAAGTGGGCACCACCTGGACAGGATGCATAATGCTCTTCTAAACCCAGGCAAAAAGTTGCTTTGACAGTTTTTGGCTATTAAATTGACACTTTCATATCATGTATCTCAGTAAGTCCAGCAAACACCTTGGTATTGAGACAGTCGACCTTGCAGCAATTAAATGCTGTTAACTTATTAGGAAACAATGAGAGATCTTGGTGTAGCAGACATTTCAGACAAAGCAAGTGATGAGTGGGCAAATGTATCATGAACTACAGGAAGAAACCAAGGCCCTAAAGCTGTGAAGCATCCAGCATTCAAAGCTCCTACTAGTTTTGGAAGGAGGTAATTATGTCCAGAGCACAACAACATTTGACCAAAAAGGGGTATTTTAGGAGGTCAGACAGCCCTTGCCAAGCTGTTCTCCTTGAGCTGTCACACCAGTGGGGTTCTCCAGGTGTTATTAATGCTGAAAGCTTTTTGCTTGGACTAGCATGGAGAGATAGGGATGTCTCCTGGGAAGTTAAAAGGCTGCTTTACACATAATAAAAGATGCTTTAATGCCGTCCCATGGAGATTCATCTTGTTTCTAATCTATCAAAACTAATTTGTGCCTCAGGGGCCTTTGGGCCATTGCCCAAGTTGCCTTGCCCATCTCTCATTAAAAAAAAAGGAAAGTTTGGCAGTATCGTCATTTCATGAATGAAGCAGATTAATGTAAACAATGCTGTAAGTTTAATGGGGTCTATACTTACAAGCATTAGTCCCACTCTGACCCCATACTCTAGACTGCTGCTGGCCTTGGGGTTAGGCTTGTCTGAAGATAACATGAGTTTCTACACCAGTCCCTGAATTTATTCAAGTTTGTGTTGATTTTCAGCCTGTCTGCCTAAAATATACATGGGGAAGGACACATTGCTTTCTGCATCAAGTGCTGTCCAAAGGAAGTGTCTGCTGAGATTTTGGTTCTGGGCCAAGTTTCCTACTGTCTAGCATTAGGGCTTTGGCAAGGCAGTCTGGGCCCTGTCAAGAAGAGAATCTGTAAAAATGGTTTTTCCTTCTCATCACACTTAATTAAGGACAACATTTTAATCAGGCTTAATTGCAGTGCTTTGCATTAACTACCCTGGACCTGCTGTTTTAAGTAGATCCAGTGCATTTGTCAGACTGGGTCAGGCTGGGAAGATGAAACCTCATCGGAGATAAGGAGAAGGCAATTATTTTATGAGGAAGGAATGTGCTCATGTCATGATGTGTTACAAAATAACCATGGTTAAATGCAGGAGGAATTGATTGCTGTGATACTGGAAACAGTCAGCTTTAAACTCTAGTAGCTTGGTGTGGTTTAACAGACCACATGGAGAGCTGAAGCTTTCAGAATCAAATCTTGGGACTGGACAGACAATTTTGTTTGATGGTTTTATTTTAATTTAAATAATAAACAGAACAATGAAAAGAATTTTTAGGTGCCTTGCACATGAAAATATTCCTAAAAGATCAAGACCTGGTTTTATTTAAAAAATAAGCCAAAAAATGAACTCAACCAAGAAGCTATGAATGGTAACCTTTTTTTGGAGCAGTTGGGGCTGTGGATGATCAACTTTTTGCCAGAGGTTTTTTTTTTTTCAGCATGCCTTAGAAGTCACCAATTTTAGACCCTATCAGCTCAAGGTATAGGAGGGAAGAACACTTTCCAGCATCATGGAGGCCTTAAAACCTGTTTGGTTTATAGCCAGAAGGATCCCACATGAGCACTCAAGCAAAGGAAACTCATGAAAGGAGACAATCCTTCCATTGCTGGGCCATGGTGATCTCCACAGCTTGCTCTAAGTGCTGCAGAGAAGCCAGTGGGCAGACCTGATAACCTGAGGTCCCTGTGCAATGATCCACTCAGTCCATGATGCATTTTGGTTCAGCTTCACTTGTAAAGTGCAGCCCAGTACAGGGCTGTCATGGAAAAACAGGAACAGACAGGACAGTGCCGAGAAAGTGCATTAGCCTCCTAGTGCTACTCACCATGTCCTGTGTTTTGGAAGCTCTCAAGAATGAGCCACAGAGGCATATGGATTTTGGTTGGCCTTGCACATGTGCATGACAGTATGGGACAGTGAGCTTAACAAGGAGCCATTGCAAGCCTGCTGAATCAGTTGCTATTCTCTGTAGCCTGCCTTATGCAAAGCTGATCATTCAAAGATCATACTTTGAAAGATGCAGCCCTCTGTCAGAGAAGTTGGTGCTGGCAGTTGCTGAATGAGAGCTGAGATGTTTGCCAAACCCTTTTAATAACACCAGTCAGTTGTTTATTATATGTTTAAGTTAATTCAGGCTGCCTATCAAGAAACATAGGAAACTGTTGGCATTGAGACAGAAGGTGGATTACTGCCAAAGTTGCCTTCTCTATTCAAGCATATTGACATTTTGTAGTCTATTAACAGCATTTGATGACTGTTATTGTTCTTACCTTTGTCTAAGAGAGGTAGATATGGGGAACTACCACTCCAGGCTGCTGGGAGTGCATGAAATGCAAATTTTAATGAGCAGCTTTTGAATACACCTGTAGCCACAGTTCCAGTTTTGTCCACAGCATAGCCAGTGAATTTGATATACAGATGAGTTGGCAACACTCCTGAACTTGCAGCACAGACACATCAAGAATCCGGACCACTGGCTTTATACGCTGATGCTAATCCACAGGATTTTCTGCTGTCTGAATGAACGGTTGCCCAAAAGACTGTATCATAAACCCAGCAGGTCCCATGCAGGACCATCAGACCTGCAGATGATGACATGTCTGTGTGAAAGTCTACAGCAAAAGAAGTCTCTCTCCAGCAGTGCCCGGTACCACATTTTGCAGTGGGGTGGAGATAAGGCACCTGGCTGATCTGCAGGGGAGTTTTGGCAGTGTGACACATCCCACTGTTGATTGTCCAGGATGTCATCTTGTGCATGCAATTAGCAGCTGTGGCATCTATTGTTGTGTCCATTTTAGCCTGGCATAGATTTAGAGTAAAAGGGTGGTGGCATGAAGGCAGCTTGAGGCTCCTGTCCTGCTTCTTCATTAGCTCTCTCCTCCCAGGGCCCTGATATTGTCAAATCACTCCCAGCTGCTGCACAAAACGGGGATTTCTGGGTGCCCAAAGCTGGAGATAAACAGTGATGCTGCAAAGCAGCCAGGAAGGAGAATATGCATACATGTGTCTTATATCCTGTTTCTTCCTTCATGGAAGGAAGAAGGAACATACCCCATGTCCCTTTCTTCCAGCATGGGATCATCCAACCCGACATAGTGGGGGATGCTGTCTGTCACGTAGACCAGTGGAGGTGCAGGACCATACATCAGGACATGCAATCCTCTTGTCTTCATAACCACCCTTCCTTTTACCTGCAAATTCTGGGCCAATCCCAACACACGGGTAAGTCAATTTAAAAAATTAGCATCAGTAAACAGGTGACAAGAGGTATGTGACAAGAAGTGCCTCTCTTCTCATGGGATGGGCTGTGCTGTGGTACACATACGGGTTTCCGTGAAATGCAAGGGACTGGCCCTAGCTGTGATCTTCCCTGTGGCACCTATTCAGGCCTCAGCAGTCTTTCAAAGGTTGGAGAGCTGGTGGGGAAGAGATGCTAACCTGACCTGTGTGCTGCCTGGCTTGGCTGACAGTCCCCAGTGTGATTCTAGGCCATGGACCTTTTTGACATGAGCTTACTCAGGAGAGGCAGACCATGTCTGATGTGATGGGACCCACAGGTGTTTCAGAAAGGCACTGCCCCATGGTTCCTGGTATTCCCCTTGGTGGTCAGTTCAAGTTATTAAAAGTCAGGCCTGCCAGTGGTGTCGGTTCCTTGTCAATGATTTTGGCCATCACCCACTGAAAATCTCTTTCCAAATTCCTACGCCAACCACAGATATTCACAGGAGAGGAATAAATAACTGGATTGGCCAGAAATAGGAGACTGGAAAATTAGCAGTGGAAATCCCCTTTTGGCAGCTGGTCCATCTGTGGATAAATGCTGAAAGAAAATTGTGCAAAAGGAACGTTGCGCTGGCCTCCACTGGACACTCTGTACTGGACCATATTCCATATCTGTAAACACAATCCTCTTTCAAGCATGCCAGGTGCTTGACAGGACTAGAGAGGATTTACATCTAGGCAACAAGGGAAGGATCAATTGAGGAGATGGTCCTCTTCTCATTCCAGGATTGCAGTCAGGCTTCCCGGAAGGTGACCAGTCTCACAGCCCAAGCATTCACAATCCCACATTCTCCTAATCTTTTACAGCATAAAGTCACCTGGTGCATGCATTTATCTTTGTAATGAAACACAATGGAAACATTTGCAAGAGCTGTGATGGTATCTCACCAGCAGTGAAAATAACTCCCTGCAGTATTTCCTCAATGGGAGGAATGGACAGGCTGGCCAGTAACTTCATATGCCATGCCAGCTGTATCCTCAAAAGGACCTGACCTGACTTGGCTAAAAGTTTTGGATCTCGGTGGAAGTGACCCGATACACATCTGAAATCCCAGGCACCAAAGTCACAATTACAAAGGACATTTGATTACCTGACTGTTATGGATCACTGGATATTTCTTATTGCCATGGAGTTCCTGAACTCAGCTCACAATAAGCTGTTCTGAAAGTAAACATCTGACTGCAATGAGGGTACAGCAGCAACAAAAGCAAAGAGCAGTAGGCTTTGGAGGTTAGCAACCTGTTAATCTCAATTAGTCACCAGGACATGGGATGAGATTCCCACAGTCTGGATACTCTTTCTGCCTCTACCATTTTGTGCTCTATAATCAGTGGCAAGTCACTTCATGCATCCATTTCTCAGTTTCCCTTTGTCTTCCCTAAAATGGTAAGCTTTTCCGGGAAGTGATCTGGATCTCATTCAGGGCCTTTAGGTGCTACTGAAATACAAAAATACAGCAACAGCAGCACTCCTTGGAGACCTTGTTCTTGCTCCATTTGCAGGCAGTCACACCTCATGAGAGCAGTGTGGATAAGGTTTGAATAATGTGACACATCTTACATACTTCCTTTTAGGCAGGGTGTTTAAGAGCCCCAGTATATGTATTTAATAAGATGCTAATACACTGTACACATACTTTACGGCTCTTGACAAAGGTGCCTGCGCTGTCAGTCACAGGAGATTAGGTGCAAATCACAGCAGGCAGGATTGAGACCTGGGTGCCGGCTAAACTGTAGGCAAAAAATGACATCCCTGGAGAGAAGCACGCAACTGACACCACTGAGCTGTGCACGTGGTTTGTGTAAAGTATGTACACTACAAGGCACAGGCTTATCTACTAGTACTGCCACCATGGTCTCCTGGCACTATCAGAAGGCTTCACTGTGTGTAATTTGCTGTCAATGGTTCCTGGGAATTCCTCTTTTGTTTGATAAAAACCAGTGCTTTTAAGGCAAGAGGATTAATTTTATACCTGTTGGTCCCAAGAAGGCCTTAATGGTTGTGATGGAGAGCAAAACCATAACACAAATATGCTGCTGAGCCACAGAGTGCTAAGAGAATCAGCACAGGTCAGCATGTTTAACATTGCCATCTAACTCTTCAAGCTAGCAGCTGATTTCTTGGCTCTGAAATGCTCTAAGGTTATTCGGTATATAACTATCTCTTCAGATTTGTTTTTCTAATGGAAAGTCAAAATATGGTTTCAATTTCATCAGAAAAAAGTCCTATTTATACAAGTGTTTGCAGTGGAGTTTTATGGTCTTTTCCCAGTTGGATCAGACCATTACATCCTATTCTGCCAAAGTTCTTGCCGTGAGGGCTGCAGCCAATGCTGATGGGCAGGGAATGCGCCTTACATTCAGCACATCGCTCTTCCTTTTTTCTTCTTCATTACCACTGAGGGCAATAATTGAGGAAAAGCCAGGAAGACTCCTTAAGGCATGTTTCCAAGACAGGACCTGGGATGTGGCCAGGTAGCTTTCAGTAATGTGACAAGGAGCCAGTTTCCCACAAACCATTTCAAGAACACACCCTCCATCTTCACAGTCCACTTTTATCGCAAATACTGAGGATCCACACGCACACACACCCACACAGAGAACAAAGCAGAAGAACACATGGCAAAGCAATCAAATATAAAATATAGGAGTTCCTGAATTCCATTTTGCCTCAGTGTTTTGGACCCTTCCCTTTAGAGAATTCATTTGGTTAAATGCATACAGTTGTTGTGTTACTATCATGGACAGACTCAGTCTGTAATCAACACATTGATCTCTGCCTCTTATTCCTTTTTTTCTTTTTTCCTTCTTTTGTTTTCTTTTTCTATTTTTCATTTTTTCTTTTTCTGCTAGTTGTGAGGACGGGTTTTTATTTACCCACCAGCTTGTGAAATGGGAATTTGCATCACAGCTCATCAATTGCTCCTGTCACTTTTCCAGTTGCCTTATCAGCAAACAAAAATAAATTAAACAGAAAGAGAGCCACTGAATGTGCAAACACTATTTTTGCTCGGGGACTTATGTACAAGACAATAACAGTGATGTTTCTTTAAATGGGAAACCTTTTCCTTCCACCAAAGCAGTCCCATATCTGTAGGCACTACTCTAGTGCCCAGGTAACTAGCTGCATACTGCAAATGCACAGTCCCAAGAAAATCAAAGAACATATTTCAAATTGAGATTGACAAATGCACTATGAGACATTTTGTTAGAAAATAGCCTCCAAAACCAGACCAAAATCCCCTTTATAGTCTAGTTGCAAACAGTGACTTGCCCATCTCTCCTTCTCAGTGGAATATCAACATGAAGCTGCTCAGCAGGGTGTAAAACTGTGCTTTGAAATTCAGCGAGTTAGTTCCTTGGCACGCACTGCCAAGCAAACGGTACTTTAAATCCTATCAGCATCTTGCTTGTGAAAACAGGAATATAAGTTTCTCAGTTGGCCAGACAAACAGAAACAATATGTTTTCAAATCACATTGAAGTGCTCATGGTTATTTTTAGTTTTCCCACTAAAAGATGTAAAAAACTGTTCTTGTAGAATAATGTATTTCCTTTCATTTTATTCTCCTGAATTTTTCTTTTATAATAATTTAATTAATATTAGGGCCATTAACAATTTTAAAAAGTAAACCCCTGTATTTTAGACTATAGAACTGCAAAATGTTAATCTTTCTTAAGATTTTCTTTCTCAAAAGTAATTAATATATAAATTTGTACAAGGTTTTTGTCACCATAAATACATGTTTTTCAGTGGAAAGCGTTTTGCCTAAGATGATATGCTTTGCTAAACATCCGTAACATAGAGTAAGCAGAGAGGGTATTTTGAGCACTTGAAGACTTTTATATTGAAAAAACTCTTTAATATACAGTTTTTCTATCACTTTTTTCCAGTTCCTCAAATGAATATGAGGAATCAGTTCAGTGAAGCCTTTGAAGATGAATTTAACCATGACTTAAGCATGACTACTCACAAATCCAACCCATTGCTGTGTCTAAATAAACACAAAGCTCAGCAGTACAGCTTTGGTATTCACGTTTCTCAGAGCCGTAGCTTTCACTAAAATATATTACTCCCTATATAAATGACAACAGCTAGAATTTTTTAACCTCAGTTAAAATGCAAAAACAAAGCAGGAATCCCTTTTCCAGTCCTTAGCCTGTTAGATTTATGATCAAAAATACGATGTGTCTCTCAACAGGAGGAGGTCACAGAATGGTCTGAGCTAATATCGGAGCCTGTGAAAAAATACATTGTTGTTTGGTTAACCAGTGTCACACAATTAGGCAATGTTCAAAAGTCAATTAGTCATACACTATAGCCAAAATGGCATGTTTTTCTAACTGTGGTATATTTTATTGTCTCTTGAAGCCCTGATACTAGTTTTAACCAAGAAGTCTTTAAGTCCTATATGACTTTAAAAATGATGCTTTCTTAGAAAAAAGTCTTTCAAATCTGGAAATGATAGAGTTCCTAAAACACCAAAAACAGCTTTAGAACAATTACTTTTGTCTGCTCTGGTCTGTATTTTCAAAAGTTTTCAGGTCAGTTTGTCTTTCTTCTTTTTCTTCTCCTTTTTTTCAATTTCACTAAGATGCAGCTGTGAAAACTGGATTCTTCTTTTGAACTCCTATATTTACGTTTGCTTCTGGCAGCCCCGAGGAAATGCGATCGTTTTAATGCTTGCTGCAGAGTTTAAAAGGTTTTAATATGGGATGCCAAAAGAAACATGTTACACAGTCCAGTGGATTTAGAGGTCCATACTGCCTTAATCTCTGTCTGTGGTGATCAGGTGAAGCTGGGGTGTAACTACAGCACAGGTATGTTGGTGATTTCTAGTGATTAAGGCAGCTAATAAAAAGATTAGTGAGTGAAAGGCTTCTGAGCTGGACCAGACTTTCACCAAGGTCAAGACCATTTGCGCACAAGGCAATGCTTCTGATCTGCCTCAAAGGAGAGCATACAAGATTTTGATAGATAGAGAATGTACATAATTAACCTACATTTTAAGGTACACGGAAGCCAAGACTGTTTTGGTCAAGATGTACCATCTAACACGCTGGTCAGCATAATGCACAAAATGGGTCTCCTGACGCAGGCAATCCTTACTGCAGAGCTGCCATTGCCACAAGGCAAACTGGTCACATTTGTGGCATGGAAATCAGCAGCCACCAGCCCCAGATAAGCATGCCCCTGGGCAGAAGCAGCAAGTGTCAGCCTCCTAGCTGGTTTACTTTGGGGACTGGAACATTCTTGTGGTTTTCTGTGTGTATCATGTGTGGAGGTGGACTTTTAACCTCAGCTAAAAGTCAAACCCTCAATCCTATAGCAAAAACTAATCTCAATCCTAATCAAAGAAAGATTTAAATTGAGGTTTAGTCTTCTACTTAATGCAAATCAGCATCAATCCATTTAAACACAATCAGCATACCAAAATGAACAGACTGCTGATGAACTAAAGGCCTCGGGTTTGCTCCAGAGAAATACTTAGGCACAGTTCTTAACAGTACTTGTGTGAGTAGTCCTACCAAAATCAGTGGGACTACTCACTTATGAGGAACATCCCTTTAGTATGCTGCTGGATCAAGATATCAAGTGATATATGGCTGGTGATAGGTGATATGTTCCAGACAACACATATGGTGTTATGGGCAAACTCTTGTTGTATTTTGACTACTGAAGCTTTGATCCTACTTCAACTGTGGCTGATAATCAGCATCACTTGGCTCCATGTGTGCAGGTCGAGGGTCTGCTCTGCAGTGAGATAGTGGGAAACACTGCTGCAGAATGTATAGCTGCTGCTTCCAGAAAAAGAGCCCCCGTGCTGGATTTTCAAAAAGCTCTGGACTAGTAATACAAGTGAAGAAGGGCTGGAAAATGTTATAGAGATCAACATCTCTTCTGTCCTGTTCAATTAACTAAATGACCGTCTGTGTCCAGATCAGATTCCTCATCTTGTTTGCTTTATTTCTAGTAGAAAGAGATTACATGCCAGGCTCTCTTTCTTCTGTTTTTTCTTTAACTTGAGGGTACAATCAAAATCTGATGGCCAAGATATAAAGAGCTGTTGTACTGCATCCTACAGCAGGTGACTACTCACTAAATCCTCTGGCTTTTGTGGTCCTAGTTACAAGTCGTCCCAAAAGCATGGGATTTCATGGTGAGGAGCTGTGTCCTACTTAATTCCAACATTATCTATCTCCTCAGATTCAACCCCATGAGCTAGTGAGAAAGCGATATTAACCATGTCATCAATCAAGGCAAGGTGGACTGGCAGTTAAACACAATTTTTTCTGTATGCTGACGTAAATCAACTAGATCCAGTGAGGACTCCCCAACCTTTACACCAGTGTAACTTCATTAGCTGTGTGAATTGCACAGAGAAGCATTAGTCTGGGTGAAATATCCATACAATCGGTTTCTTTTTTTTTAGGGTTCAAAGTGCTTCTCTCTCTACATTTTGGTGTTGGGAGTGAGCAAAGAGCCTGACTGTGTCGGGATCCATTTTAAGTCTCCTCAGTACAGTATGTGCCTGGCTCAGCTGGCCTGAGTGTCACCGAAGAGGAATGTGTGTGGGCCTTTGACTGCTTTCATCAGCAATATTTGCTGATCATTGCAGTGCTTACAGTGGCAGAAGATCACAGCGCTACTTTGGGGATAAGTCAAGGAGCATTTGGGAGGTAACTGTCCAGAACAGCATGCTCTGGTGTGTGAAAGGGCAGGGGGGAAAGCTGAGTTACTACCAGACACCTTTAGTAAAAGAAAAAGCAGATTTTGTTAAGGAAAGTAGTCGCTGTCCCGTCCCAGGGAGGGAGGTGTAAGAAGCCATGGTCCTCTATCTCCTACTATGCCGTGCTCTCTATTCCAAAGAGTATCACCCTGGCACAGTCAGGTTTTGATCTGTCAGGGCTCAGAATGCATCATTTCAGAGGTTAAAATACAATTTCCCTCTCCAGTGATGGTGAAGGGCTGAACAAAATCTCTGTAACATTCAACAGAAAATGGAAGAAGCAATACCCTGCATTAAGTATGACAGAACTGAATCCACAGTAAGCCTTAATACTTGAGAACTTAAGAATATGAAATAGAAATATCTGTTTTATTTTCAAAAAAAAAGTTTGCTCTTAAAAGGCCTTCTTTTTGTTTAAAATCTCCTAAATCTAAAATGAAATAATGACCACTTGAAAAGATGAGATGACACCCCCACAGCATCATTTCACTGTGTACCTCACTCTCCCCATGAGAAGAGCTGCATGCAGAGAGCAGCGATGAGGTGCATCACAGCCCACGCCTGGGAAGCGAAGTTCTGGCAGGGGCAGCCTCCTCGAAGTATGCATTTTCCTCGCAAATGGTGGCTGTGCAGAGGTCATGGGTATCCCAATTCTTCTCCAAGAATGAAGTGACTAAACCTTTGCCTTCTGGACAGTATGCAAGAGGCCTGTTTGATCTCGTTTGTACATGATTTCTACTCATCCCCTTCCAGAAGAATTTGTTGTCCTGTTGCAGACAGCCCTCCCTCCCGGGACACAGCACAGACCCTTGGTGGGTGTTCCCCTGCACACATGTTTCTAGATAGCAAGTTTGCCAAAGAGAAGTGTATACTCCCTCCCCACTACTCTTATGTGTTATATTGGGGGTTTTGACAGCTGCACTGCAAGTTCCTGTTATTGTCAGGAAGGAGGGATTGACAGAGCACAGAAGTCCCTAGCTAGGATATATCACTTCTCTTCCCTTTTAAATATGCAAAACAGTCACCTCAAATTAGACATGAGCCAGAGCTGAATGGTTAAGATTCAGATTTTGACTGTCCTCTGGAGTCTGGACCTTTGGTTCAGGCTTGTTTGATAGCAAGGTTTGACCTGGAGTCAGGACACCCGTGGAGTATGCATCCCAGTCCTGGACAAGCTTTGCTATCTCTCTGTGTGTCAGTGGCTGGGAAATGACTTGGCCTCTTCTGAATCACTCATGGTTTTTCAGCACCTCCCTACTGATGCTTGATATTCTCTACCGTTCCTGCAGTGAAGAATCTCTTGAGTCCTCAGCAAGATGTTCAGAAGACCCTGGGACATTATGTATTGCTGATTTCTTCTTATTTCTCCTAATTTCTCCTTATCTCCTCATTAGTGTTTAATGTTTTAACCATCACTTATCCTCAGTTTTGGGGATTTATTTTTGCCAGCTGATCTGGGAGATAACAGAGAAATTGGACTTTTTTTGATGTTCTGCCTTAGCTATCAGTTACTTAATTTCTTCTAATGATTCTAATTGGACATCCTGACAGAGCTCTAAATAATTTTTTTTTCTCCTGTGGTGTCTACCCTTCAGACACCCAGCAATGCTTGTCTTACCACTCTGCAGATCATCCTTTCTCCCTTGCATTTTGGCCAAAACAGAACACACAATTCATTTGATATAACCCCATATAAATCAGTTTCTCTAGCCACTCTATCATTTTGCTGTGCTTCTCTGAATTCCTTCCATTTTGTTCTCACTACTGTTACTGAGCTGTCCAGAACTGAATGCAATATTAATATTCCACACACTGTATATAGTGCCTGTCAGGCAAAGATTAGGAGCTTTGTGAAGACTGATTATTTAAAACTCCCAATACCACCAGTGATCATGCATTCAGTGACTATTATTACTCCAAATTTGAAAAATTCAACTCATCTACTTATCAAAGTCAATTCATATTTTTGATGGTTGAGTGAAATGTTAGCTTTCCTTATCCTTATTACAGTGAAGGGTAAGCCAGTAGACTTTGGCATCCAGCCACAAAAAGTCTCATATCATAATAGCACTACAGTATTTGTAGGCGCGTAATGGAGCTGCCAGCCCTGGGTTCAGTGTGTGTGCTGCCTGTTCCCTGAACAGGAGGCCTTGGCACTTCAGGAGTCAAACACAAGCCAGCATGTTGGGAGAGGAGCAGCTAAGTGAGCAGATGAGAAATGCTGATGGTATAGATGAGTCTCAAATCCCTGTTCCTCTCTGGGACTGGAATCTATGTCCGCCATTAGTCCCCAAAATGGAAATGGGACATGGGGGAATGGGACATTTCACACAACCTCCCTGAGGTCAATGATCATTTTTTTCTCTGCATCAAGCAGCTTAAGGCAGCTCCTCTGTCTTTCCAGGCCAGTGCCCAGGTCTAAGAAGCCGTAGTACTTCAGTTTCCAGATCTTCAGTTTACATTGACTAGAGTATTTTCTAAGGAATGGGTACAACTGAAAGATTTCAAAACCGGATGTTAGAACAAATAGTTTTGTGTAAAGCTTATTGTAATAAGAACAGTATTTTATCATGGGACATGATACATTATACAGATGAACAGGTTTTTTTATAGTTACTACAAACAGGTAGAGAGGAGAGCTAAGCTTCAGGTTTTGCTTATATCAAACCTTGAAACATGACAGAAGCAAAGAATCTAGACCTGCGTGATGTATGCTGTGCAATGATTTCAAGGAAGCATAGTTATGTTGTCTCCTTTCCCCAGCTGCCTCATGCTACAATTCTGAGGGATATGTCCCTCAGGGGCAGGGGCTCCCATGATGGACTACCCAGCCCTTTGTGCAGTAACACAGTGATGCATCATGCAAGCTGTAGTCAGACTAGTCTTGGCCATAGAAAATGCTGGGTATATGTCCTGTCCCATACAGTCTTGCCTTCTGCATGAGATGCAGTAGAGATGGGATGAAAATTTCCAGTGTTCTGTTTTCACAAAAAAACCCCACCAACAAACAACAAAACAAAACACTTTTGCATGAAGAACTTTAACAAAAACATGTATTTCTCCACTTCTGCAGAAAGTGGAGTTTATGTTTTAGTGAAATAAACCTGTCCTACCTATAGACTTGTTCAGATAAAACCAGGACTCCATCACACACTCTATATAGTTCCACAGACATTTCCAGTAAGGGGTCAGCAGTGTCTAAAGCTTATTTGTTCCCTTGTCATTGGCAGAGGAACAAGACTTTTCAGCCATGGCTGTGCTGGGGAGACTATCCTCCTGTCCTGCCCATAGGCTTGGGCACTATCATAAATTACTAGATAAAGGCTGCCACGTAGTTTGCTGAGTTGTCGAACCCCATTGTGGGATCAGTCACGCTGATGTACTCAAGCTTCACGAGTCTGACCCAGTGCTTGAGCTTATCACAGACTGTATTGCAGAAGGGGGAAGGACCAGAAAAAATGTAGATTATTTGCTGGAAATTAACAGAAAAATGTAAATTTGCCATGACAGTGTAAGTAAAAAGCAGCTTAACTGCTTCCTGACTTTCCTCAGCATCTTTGTAGACGATAAGTGAGAGTAACGAAAGAAAAAGGAGTGTGAAGTTGGTGTCTTCATTACTAATGTCCACTTGCTGATACTTAATAACCTGTAATACTTAAATGTTACTAGGGGAGGCTGTATTTACAGGGTGGCACTTGATTTGAGTTCAGATACTAATGAATTAAAATATCACTACACATGCACTTTTCTGCCTCATTTCAGATGGACATGCAAGTGTACCTGAAACCAGCCAGACAAGTGCTTGGAGCTTCTCTATCTGAACTCACTGCAAACTGTACAGCTAGCACCTTCATGGAGCAGATGGAGCAGTTTGTGTAGCTGCAGAAGCATGATGTGGATATCTGCATAAACTCATGGTGGAGCCACTGAATAATGTGGTAGGAGGCTGTAAATTAGGATGGTGGCTCAAGAGTGTTTGCTCTGAGATTCTGGTGGTGCTGGAGGATGTTTCCTACACTGGGGGAACAGGACTGGTCTGAAGCAAGTCCAAGTTCAAAATCAAGTCTCCATTCTGAAGGAAATAATAAGACTTATAGATTTAGTTCCTGGAGTTATCATGGGCCAGATGTTCATGCCAACAAGTTTCCTGAGGAAAATATATCTGTTCTACACACACCAATGAGGGAGCACTGCAGAATTGCTGTGGAAAACCAATCCATATGGCATGCTTTCCAATAGTTTTTAAAGTTAATGGAAAGAGTCCAGTGGTTTTAATTGTGCATAGTCCATCACCCCTCTCTGAAAGGTTTCCTGGCTCTGCTAGGCTCATGAAAAGGACTAAACCAAATGCTCCTAAACTCACAGCTCTTAATGTGGAGGAGGAAACTCCCAGTTAACCTCTGGTCTGTTTCCAGATGTCATTAATCACAATTCTATCACTAATTTACTGATTTAATTACTTCTTCAGAACATCTTCTAGCAAGTTGTTATGCATATTGAAAGGTAACATTGTCTTTGTGGAGCCTGTACAGTATTTTTTAGACATGAAGAGTGATGTCAACTTACTTCAGATTCACAAATTGCAGAAAGAGAAATTGCTGACAGAACTTCATCATCACTAGGTCTCAAAAGAGATATCAACACTAACTTAACTTTTCCTGCACAGTTCTCATGCTATGAGGGCTAAGCAGCATTTTCCCAAAGGAAAAGATTTTGAAGAATAGCCAGGGGAAGATTTGGGGCTTTATTTTTAACCAAATTGTCCCACAGTTACACCAGTGGCAATGAACTATTCTTTTGCGTGATACTGGCATTTTTCAGAGGATTCAATCTGTACAATATCTCTACCTGCTAAGGATTTTGGCATTTTCACACAGTTTCTGCCAAATGCAGCTGCCTGCCTGAATACGACATTTTGCAGGCAAAATAGCATTTACATGTGTGGCCTTTAAGTATAACCTGGGATATTAAAGAGCGATAGTGGCTAGAAAATGTTATCAACAACAATGTGAAGAGATCTGCCTTCAGGATATTATTTCTGTACATAAAGCATTAGTGTTTGGAGTATTGTGCAATCCGTGACTGAGAAACTCTCACCTCACTGGTTATTTTTTGATGTCTCAATGAGGCATGAAGTCAGCAAATCCCTTGGTGGTTGGCAGGAGACATTGATTCATTTCACGGGTCTCAAGAGGGCAAAGACCAAACTTAATAACCTGAGAAGTGAACGTTTTGAGAAGTCTGATGTGGAGCCAGGTCTCCTATTTGAGCTCCTGATGCTTACTCAGCTGAAAGTTGTTCACTTTGTGGAAATTTCTGAGAAGGCCAAAAATAACAGCATTCTGTTCCTCTTTGGAAATCCTTATTCCCTACCCACTTCCTGTCAATTCAGGAGTTCAGGATGCTAAATCAAGGGTCCTGCCTAACCTCTGCTCTCTCCCTTTCCACCTTTGACTCCATGCAAGGATGTCAGTGGAGGTGAATCACAAGCACAGCGCTGAGGTAGCCTATTGTGTTTCATTGTAGAAAAGGGTGATTCCATGAACGATGTACCCATGTGCCCTGCTCCTTGTTTAGCTCCTGTTCCTGGCACAGGCCACTGGCTTTCTCCTCCCCATGGCCAGTGGTACACAATTTCTGGGGCATTGAGAACTACTGCTTCTATCAGCTCATCCCCCTGTTTCCAGGAAAAGTAGTAGATAGAAACTACCAGTATAGTTTTTATTGTCAGCTTCAACAAAGTAACTTGAAGTTCCAGTGAGAAATAGAAATTATTTACCAAAAAAGGGCGACTGCAAGCTTTTTCCAAGCAAGAATTGGATGCTTCAGGTTTCTGGTCTACCAAGAGGAACCAGAAAGAAACAAAACCTCCAAAGAAAACAGACGTTCTACAGAAATCTTTAATTAATCAAAGCTTTCTTCCCAAATTCCACCTGAATTTCTCAGCCTGAGGGTTTCTATGGACAAAGCCCTTTAGAGGGCCCAGAGAAAGCTTGTAGGCAAAACACTAAAACCCGAGGAATCAGATGGAATATGGGCCATGTGAATCTGAGCTGTAACAGCTTAAGATAAGACTGTCAAAGTGAACAGAGATTTTATGTTTGCAAAGCTCTGAAAAGTAGGTGTGAAAATCAGGAAATTATCATTATATGATGTCTAAACTTTCTCTTGCTTCCCACACTTTTTTTTTTTTCTTGTGGTGACTTCAGTTTGCATTTGTCAAACTGGACCACCTTATTTTGATTTGCTACACACTGCTGTGGTGCAGGTAGGAATTCAGCAGATGCATAGAAAATGTAAGCAAGCTATAAAAGAAAAAATATTATTATGAATAGAGGCTTTGAAAGGTGTTTAAGGTTATGCTTATGGGGTTTCAATGAAATTTAGGGCAGTGGAGTGACTGACATTAAAGGGTACAGAAAAATATAATGTCCTTCCCATGGGAAAAATGTAATTTCAGCACTAAGGACAAACAAACAGTTGGGACAAGCAGTTGAAATAAAACTTAACTGAGTTTATTTTTTAAGGAAAATCATAGGTTTAGAAATGCTGAAAAGTTGCTTTCAGTTTTAGGTTTGACCTTATTCTTGGCATATCCTTTTCCCACAAGGCCCTGTGGTGCCCATGGCCCATGGGGTCTCGTGGCTGCCCCTTGCCACCCCTGGAGCATTGGCTGGGCCACATGAGAGGCTGCTGGGCAGGGTTGCAGGGCACGTCCCTGCAAGGCTTCCACAATGCAGTGCAGACACCAGGCATCATGTCAGCTCTGAATGAAATGCTGTGGGCCTTCTGCACTTCATTTTGTGTCTTCTGTGGAAAATTCCACTGGAAATGATCCATTTCAATAGAAAATGTTTATAATGTTGAAACAGGCCCATTTTTGATAAGACAAAGTGTGGGGGTGGAGGGATGCTCTGCTCAAACTATTTCAACTAGCTCTACTTATCAGAAGAATAACTCATGTGACTCTGTTAGTCTAAAAACAATGAATTTACTATATTTGTTGTTAAACAGAGTTCCAGGGAACTAAACCCACTAATGTATTGGGAATAAAACTCACTTTGCTTTTATTTTTCTTTCAAAACGAACAAGCAACCATAACTTTGAAAACAATGAGCTATACTGATGGACAGCCTTAATTTGTCATTGTTTTGTTTCAAAAGTGTGTGTTACCAGTTAATAAAATGACCTACATTGGAAGGACTCAGCATAGCTTCTTAAATGCTTCAAGGTGATCAAAATGTTTCAGGTTGATCCACATTAATTCTTTCAGTATGTCTTGCTTTTCTGAAAAATCCAGAAATGTTTTTGGGCCAAGCCATGTTAAGGCAGCTCTAATGATTACAATGTAATGCAGTTTGTAATGTACTTAAGAAAACAGAGCCTATCAACTTTAATGAGACTTTGTCTTCTCTGGAACAAAAGATCTTAAGTCATACCTGGAAACAAGATTCCTAAATCTCTTGGCCAATTCAGAAAATCTTACTTTTCTGCATATATTTCCTACAAGGCAGGCTGATGATTGTGCACACCCTATTAGAAATAAATGGTTGACCAGAGCAGGCACAGCTGCAGCAATGGCATATTAACTCTTCCCAAAAGACCAGAATACCAGATCTTCTATTCCTGATCACATCAGGCCACAGTACAGGGGTCGTTTATGCTCGTCCAGTGACTGACTGAGCAAATGATGTGAAATGAACCATCCCTGCAGCTCTGACCTCACGGTACTGCGAGGGGCCAGAAGGAGACGGAGTTCACTGAGACGTCTCTTCCAAGTTTATTTCAGATTTGGTGGAGCATGAGGTCTCTTCTGTTTAGGATTTTATTATCTAATCTGTTCTCTAACATACTACATTAAAAACAAACACTCGTCACCTGTTTCCAGACACAGAAACAGTCCTATATTCCCTCCACCTTTGTACAATGAATTCCAGCCACAAACATTGTTTTTTCACTATCCCTGACGTCCTGCTTAGAATGAAGAATGACTCTCTGTTTGGCCTGGGTATGGTTATTTACAAGTATTTGTAAAATGTCTAGGACCACGAAGGAAAGGGGAGAAAAAAGGCCAAGGGAACTGAAGGTGGGAAAGGACCATTAGCAATCGTTTGTTTTATTTAAAGTAAAAGTTCATTCTGGTGCTGTTTTAAAAAAATAAACCCATGTATTTTATTGCATGTGCTTGGGCCCAGCACAGGCTATTTTGGCCAGAGGGCTGCAGTGGAAGGTGGGATCTTTTTCCACTGATAATGTGCAAGGCCTAGTTGGCATATTGGCTAAGCTGTGCTTGTGAGACCCAGCACGGCTGAGCCATCTGGGGACTGGCGTTAACCTTTCGTGTTTCATTTGTGTTTCTTTTAGTGAAATCTGTAAACGATGGAGCGTATGCGTGTGCCAGCCCTAGCTGGTACTGTGCCGGAGGCTTTGCTCTGGATGGCGAGTCACAGGCACTAGTGGATTAGCGAAGCTGGCTCAGATGTTACTGAGGGGGGCCCAACACCTTCTCCCAGTTGGAAACCTCTCAGCGATGGCGAGCTCTCTCCGGCTCTTGCACTTCCCTTTGGGTCTGTAGGGAGAGGGAGCAGGCTGGCAGGGTGGCCACGCAGAGCCCCCGTGCCAGGGTCAGCCCCAAGCTTTGCTGCCCAGCAGCATTTGCAGCATCGCGGTGCTGCTGCCTGAATGAGAGGACCAGAGCCAGGCTGAAAGCCTGTGTCTTTCTTCTCTCACTGCTACCCCATTAATAATTCAAGCAAAAATCCCCTCCTGAAATACTTCATCCTTCAAACTTTCCTGGCTTTCCTGCAGAAATGTGCACTTGCTTTTCAATGCAGAAGGCGGTCTGAAAATAAACATAGCTTCTAGGTCCGCTTAATCAAGAAGCCCACAGTGTTTATTTATTTATTCAATTTTTGGGGCCAGACCAGTCATGAAATTCTCTGTCTTCTGTGGTTTCAGGGGCCTTCCAGTCTTTCTGTAACATTTCTGTTTGCTTGGTTCTCTCTGCTCCCTGTCTCCTAATGCTCCCTCTTCAGAGACCTCCTCATTTTCTGAGACTCCCTTTCTAGGAAACAGTAGGTGTATTGACACAGGACAGGTTTTTCGCATCTTCACTCCTTTGTACTCTTTAACCTCTTTGGGTGGTGGAGAAGGGAGGGAAGAGAGTGGAATTGAGGGGTGGGGAAGGAGGACAAGTGAAACCCTGCCTGCTCCAAACCTTAGCTCCAGATAAAGCTCAAGTTCCAGATGCGGGGCCAGAAGGGTGTATGTCTCAGTCAAAAATTATCACTAAATTGTTTTTTCCAACATACTAATTATCTTGTCAATTTCCATCTGGAAAATTTAACTTTCCTAACATTTGATATCTTCAGAAATCTTCTGGTTTTGATAAGGCTGTATTTTCTGTTGGGAAAATTTTTCAGTTACACACATTTGATCAGATCCAGCATTGCCCATACCCTACTCTGCCACTGTGCCTTGGACACCTTACATAAAAACACTCAAAATATCCAAGGGTCCTTTCTAGTTTTCAGTTCATTGTAAGGTAGAATATTTTCTCTTTTTTTTGACAGGAGGATACCAGAGCACAGTGACACTTGCCTCATTTCTGTTAGTTTTTTTTCTGGGTACTGATATCTTCTAAACAGTCTAGAAAAGATTTCTGTTCAAGATAGAGTCCTGCACACTCACTCTCAGTCTTGTCATCTAGCTGCCCCATCCCACTGCTGCCTAGAAATGTGTGTGTGGGGGGTGTTTCATTATTGCTATTATTCCTTTGAGGCAGAGAGTTCATGATCAAAGTCAGCAAATAGGCTTTAATCAGGAAAAAACAGAACTAAGGTTACCATAGAAGGCTGCAGCAGCTCTTTAAGAAGGACAAGCTGCACAGTTTACTGAGCTGTACCTGTTATAAACCTGCTGCACTCTGACCAAGGCGACTGCTGGTAGGCTTCCAGGTATTTATATTGGCCAAATACATTTAATTTGCAAGACAAAACAAAAATGTCAAGAGTTTTGTGTGTGTGGTCTGATTGTGGAGTGCTGTTTTTGGAGTTATTTAATTTGGAGAGAGGAAAAACATATTGTGGGCCAGTTTATTTTATTTTATAATTTACTACTCAGTAAAGAAAAGAAATGCTTTAAGGGTCCCAATTAGTGTGTAGCAGTATCACTTGGAGATTGCAATGGGCAGAGAAGTAAAATATTTCCACTCCAGCAATGAGGAGAGGTTCCCATCAGGGAAGAACACCTGAGCTGGGGCTGGTGCTGGCCACCCCAGGAGGTGTGCATGGGCTTGGTCTTCATTTTTTACTAAGCGTCATTCAGAGCATCTTAGCTCAGGCCTGTTACGTTGAATGTTGAACCAACAAACCATGCTCGATAAGCAAGCAGAGGATTGATAGTATTGACGTCTTGTTTGGGACTAATCCACTTCCACTGGGTTCCTGCAGCACTGTGGGTCTGTGGAGAACATGCATCTCCTGTTGTGGGCCATAGCTGCCTTTAGCCAAAAAAAGGAAAACTTGGATTGTTGATCTCCATCTTAGCAGTTTCGTCAGACACACAGGGGAAAATGGGTTGCAGGACTGATGAGAGCATTGAGTCTAACAATGATAACATTTCCCTTGGCTGGACCTGATGCGCAGAGGACATCAGTCCTGGTTTTGTTGCTGCTTGCCAATGAACTGGGTTTACAGTGAATCAACACTTTCCTTCTGGTGCAAAGACTCCTAATTCCTCTATGGATACTTTGTTTCCAAAACTGCTCTTAGAGGTTTTGTGGTAATGCTTCCTTATTGCACCATAGCCCCAATGTGAATGCACTGTGGGGACAGAAAGAACAGGGAGTAAAGGATGAGGGAAGCAACGGAAACATCAATTGAGTTCTTGGAGCTCCTGGAGGATTACAACATCCCTGGGAGAACTGGAGGCAGTGTGGGCACTCTCTGTCAGGCAGCCACAGCCAGTCCCATCCCTTGAGTCTGCCAAAGGCATCCAGCCACAGCTGGCAGTAAGGCTGGTATGGGAATTCTGCGTTTATAAGCAAGCAGGGTTGCTACCAGGGCTGAATTATGATGTCTGTTTGAGTCAGGAACAAGAGGAAACACAAACATTTATAGATGCTCTGTACAAGCACTTACAGATGCTCATACAGCACATGGCATCCCAGTGTTAGCTCAGACACCACTCCGGCGAAAGAATTCACTCAACACGCACATAAAATCTTCCTTGCCTTTGCAGCACAATGGTGTAGCCAAACCTACTGTACAGTGAAACTGTTCGGCTCACAGTGGGAATCTCAGTCCTTTTGGTGACTGCCTTTCCCGATAGACATGGTGTACTGGGAGGGGGAGAGCAGAGCAGCTTAGTGCAATGATGGCCAGCCAGGGAGTAGGCAATGGACCTGCCTGGGACGAACTCTATTCTCCGTTCCTGTGTGCAAAAGTCTGCTGTTTCTGTTTCACTGTTTCACGTGGTACTGCTGACTCCAGCCAGCAAGTGCATGCTTCTTTCCTTCCATGCTTTCAGGGGTGAAAAACAACCTTAGTGAAGATGCAGTTGGCTTTGGAGGGCTTCCTGTCCACAGGGGGCTTCTTCTCCTGAAATGCCTCATTTGTAATGGGCACTTGGGCTTGCTGGTCTAGTGCACCTCAAAGGGCAAGGGAATGTAAGTGAGCCTTGCAATGGGCTGCAGAAACTACCCATGCTCAGGCAACAGCCTGGCTTTCCAGGGCCCACAGCATCCTGGGCGCTGCTAGTGCCCGGCCTGCAGCCTCAGCAGTGCAGCTGGAGAGGAGCAGTGTTGCCGAGTGCAGGAGAGCGAAGGAGCAGGGAGGGTGAAGCGTCATGAGCTGGAATCTGGCCATGGTGCTATGCCAAGCATTTCTGCACTTGCAGTAGTTGCCATGGTATTTTAATAACTGCGGGTGATTTAATGGCCCATCTGGAAGATGGCAGCACTGGTACAGCTGGGTTCGTGCCACACACATCATTGCCTATGATTTTCTAGTGAGGCAGCTTTCTTTTAGAAACGAAGGGGGAACTATTTTGCCCCTTCTTTTACACCAGCATGTTCACACATGTTGGCAGGTCTGTCCTTCTGTGTTCCCTGGTTACAAATGTACTGTGTCTCCGGTTTGCAATATTCTTCATTTATAGCAGGGGATCAGGGTAGAGAAAAAGTGAATTGTGTACACCTGCAGGACATGGACAGTCCTTCTCTGCCCTTCTCCTGTATCTGTCATTCAGTTCAGATGGAGCCAGAAGCATCGACTTCCATTCAGCAGAAGCACCTATTCTGTTCAACTTTCTGTACGCAGTGGCATGCAAAAAGTGGCTGTTCCCACTCTTCAGTGGCCTTTGCAGCTGGACATAGGAAATCTTCAAAAAGGACTGTCGCAATGCCCAAAGACCAGTTGATGCTACTTGGTGAATGTGGTTTCTCTGTTTTATTTCAAAACTACTCCACTTCAGGCTGGTACAGACTGTACTGAAGAATCCAGTTTCAAAATGCTGCCCTTGCAACTGTTATACAGTTGTTTTTTAGTCCTTTCCTCTAATTCTTCTTGCCTTTTGATAGGGACTATCAAGAGACTCGGGAAAAAATAAATAGAAATGTTGTTTAAGTTTATCTTAGGAGAATATGGGATGTTGGCTCAAGGAACTTTGCTGATTATCTTGGCTAGCCTTGGACATTTCCTTTGGCATATCTATAACTGCTTTAAGAAACATGTTCATGCTGAGCCAACTTCTAGTACAGTAGATTCAACTACTTGATTTCAGATACATGGCTACGTTCTGCCCCCTGCCTTACTGGGATTGCCCCAGCATAACAAAAGTGTAATATGTCCCACATCTCTCAGCTATTTGATTTCTTAATTATAACTTACTTATTGCTTTCAGGATATCTGTGCCTTAGATGAAATTTTAAACTTCTGGGAGAGGTAGTTAATAGGAGGGAGAGGAAGAAAAGGAAACTACACGATATATCTAATAATTACGTGACATCTAATTTAAAAATCTGTTGTTTTATTTCAACAAAAGGGGAAGAAAGCAATGCAGCCATATTCCCTCTTTCCCCAGGATACTGGCACAAGTCCTGGATCCACTGAACTTTATAGGGAGATATAATTAATTAACCTCAAATACCAGATTAGCTCATGGATTCAATATATCTCCATTGTGACGTGGATGTAAAAAAGCCTTGGCTAATGGTCACAACCTGGCTCAGGTATTTGAGGGCTTTTATTTACTAGCAACAGCTTTTTCTGGGATTCTATATCATCAGCACACAAAGTGACTTCAAAGTCATAGTGTCTGGTATTCATTACTGGTACTGCAGATGTATCCTACAGACTGCAACCTTGGCCCTGTTAAGTCACTTGCAGTTCAATCGTTGATTCATATGCACCTAGATTTCATTCTGATGATTCTTTTGATAAAGTTCTTTAATAAGCAAAACAAAAAAAGATCTACATGACCAAAGGCTATTGCATGCTCTGAAGAGCTCTTGGAGTTAGGCAGAAGGCAGTGTCTTGTCTTAAACATCAATCTGACACCCAGAGCTGGAGGAAAGCAGAAGGTGAGGCTGGTCATAGAGGGAGGGCAGAGGTGGCTGCAGGGGATTGTCACCACGTATAAGCTATCACTGCCACTCTCCAGACTTCAGGCAGTAGGTCACAGCAGTTTGCTGTCTTTCAAATAAACCTTACCTCAGGATACTCCTACAATTTCAGACCCACCCATGGGTCCTACTCTCTCAGACATTGCAGTAGGACAGCTTTGGAGTTCATTTATACTGCTGTAAATCCAGAACTTCTACAGCTAAATTTATAGCTGACTCCAGCAGCAGTTCAGTTCTTCCAAATCACATCTCCAAGATGAGGGACATGATCTAGCCCTAAGAACAGAAACACAACTCCTGCCATATATTAACAGGCAAAGCAAAACACAGTCCTGTCCAGCCTAGTCACTCATAACGACTGAGCTAGGACTGCCCACAGAGGCCCTGACTGCTTTTTGCACAGGGTGACTTCAGCCATTTGATGATGAGTCGTTTTAATGGTGGTAAGCCTGTATCGTGCAACTGGATCACACTGTATCACCCAGTGAAACGTCCCCCTGCAGCTGCAGACCAGGCAACATCCAGCAGCAGGTCAGGTTCTCTTCTAAGGCCAGTTGCAGAGACTTCCCTGCTTTGTGCTCTTCAGGAGTGAGGTGTTAATATTTTCTCTAGTGGCAAAACAGGACTGAGAAGCTCCTGGCTCTTGCAGATCTGCTTCATTCCCCTGCCATGGCATGTAGTCAGCTCTTGGTGGAAACTCTCTGCAACCTAGATAACGGTTGATTTGGTTTGGCAGCCTGGGTCATTTCACTTATACAACCTATGAGGTGGCCCTACCTGAGTACCCCCGAGAAAGCCCAGACACAGGCTAGGCTCAGACAGTCTTACATCGGTTTTGCTGTTGAAGATGGAGCCACCTTCTGATGTTTTGCAATCATACTATGAGGAAGGCAGACCTCGTGTGCAGCGGATGCAGTTCAGTAAAATGATGCAGCTTTGGCAGTCAGTAGCTCAGACATGTACAACCTTGGGCTGGTTTCGCTGTTGAACCTAGTTTAATTCACAGAATAAAATTAGCGAGTTGTGTTCCTGGCTTGTTTTGGGCACAGTGATGGTTTTCATGGGGTTTCCACTGATTAAACTAAATGAATTTCCATTGCCACCAGGGGAGTCCAGACATGCTCTTCCAGGCTGGTGGGAACAGCAGGGAGCTGCGCACAGGGTATCTTACATGTTGATGTTGGTAAAGATCCATTTGAAATGAGCTCTGTGGTCCTGATTCCCTACCCACTTCAAAAAGTATAAGCTGGGAGAGATCCTACGGAAACCATAGAGTGTTCCTGTAGAACAGAGAAGAAAGGTCCCTGCTTAAATTCCGCTTTAAATATTGCATCAGGACTCCAGTGCAATATGGTACAGAGAATGGACACTTCATTAGGAAGCCCTTTATTTGGCTAATTGCATTTCTGAAATAATAAATTCCTTATGTGAAAAACCATAGCCTGATTCACTGTCAAGCATGTGGAACAGGTTCCCCTTCTGGGTCCAAATGAAATAGCTTAATAGACTATTACAGACAGATCTGTGAAAGTAAGAGGATCTTTCAGTTCAAGCTGCAGTACTGGGACAGCAATGACTCAGTGGTACCGAGTACTTTGGTACTTTGCAAAATGAGGACTATTGCATAACTCCAGGCCTGAGTTTCCTTGCAGTGACACTGTTTTTGCTCTGCAACTGCTCCATTTGCTTCCACTGAGCTTTTAAGAAAACCATCTTTTAGGTCAGAACATTGCTGTCAAGTTTCCTGGCTGCTGTCAGGAAGGAGTTGTATAATTATCTGCTGGGTGTAAATCAGCATAGTGTTATGAGAGCAGTCTCATCAGAAAAATGTGAAGTCCATTTACACCGCCATGTTCTGGCCTGCCATGATCAATTCCCCCACTTCAAAACCTGACAGCAGCAGAGTTTTAGAAAGCTACTGGCAAAATTCAGGGACTCCAGAAAGCCTTCCAGGTGAGAACCTGATTCTGTAAACACACTTTGGAGAACATTTGCAGGAACAATTATTCTGAAGTTTGGAGCAACCCCATGGTCAAACCCATTCACAAACTGTTTCTATCTTCCAGTCCCCTTGCATGCCCCCACCAATCACTTAGATCTCTTTCATTTTTAAGGATGATTCAATTTTTAAAATAAAGTCTAGCATGTGAGCAGCTTCCAGCATGTGTCAGGAAGAGATAAGTCATCCGAAGCTATGATGGCCCACCAGGGTGTCTTAAGTGGAGTCAAACTCCTGTCTACACAATCCTTATTAGGATCTTTCTCTCCCTCTCCCTCTCTCCCTCTCACTTCCTTTTGGCATTTGCTCTGTAAACTGAAGAGCACCTGAGCCGGCATCTTGAACCTCACCAGTCTTTGTGAAGTTCAAATCAAGTTCAAATGTTCTAATTAAAATGTGCCCTTCCTCTCTATCATTAGATAGCTGCAAACAGATGACTGGAGCTTCCTGACTGGGAAAGGTTGGTCAATGGCCTTATATTCAAGGGGTAAAACTTCTCTGCTGGGAAACAAATCTTGACTCAAGTGGTCTATGTAAGGACATCTGTTAAGTCAGAGCAGTAGCAGCTGCTTTAAGACTTTAACTCTTCTCACCACAGTCTTACGGGAAAGGACTTTGTCCTCCAAAGTTGGTATATGGGTCTCTGACTCCCTGTTCAGACCTGATGTGTGTGGCTGGCTCTTCACCTGCAAGCACCCAGGATAGAAAGCACACATTAACTATTTCTTGTCTTTTCTTGGAGTGAAATTTGCTCTTCCCATTGGAATAGTGCTGGGAACTGAAGGCAAAGAGGGAGGAAGAGGAGCTTTGTGAACAACTGACTTTCTGTTACAGCTGCTAAAAGAAAGAACTAGGGTCATCCCAAAATGAAAAATGCGCGTTCCTTTCAGAAATGTGCTGACCCCCAGTCACACTGCACTTTCTCTGCCCAAAAGCAATGATTCATTAAATTTTTGGCACTTTTCTCTCTTTAAAGAAATGAAACACCAGTCTCCATGGTCCCAAGTTTGCTTTAGAATGGGGAATGAAAACATGTTCCCTTGAAAAACAAAAGCCAAATATTTTGAAACCTTCTCAGTTCATTTTTTTAAGCCAAAACTCAATACAGATCTGCCACTGTCAGCGCTTGCCCTGGCATAACTTTTTTCAGGAAAGGATGGTTGCAACTGAACCTTTGATCTATTCAGAGTACACTTCAGCTTGAGTTTGTGTTGTTTGTATTTCCTCATTGGTTCCTTTTTCAGAGGAGAGATGAATACAAACCTGCCCTATAGATGGGCTAATTCTAGCCCAAGCCTTTCTCAAACTTTAAACTAGAAAAGAAAGAGATCTGGTGTCAGTAGAAAGCACGAGGAACTGTTTCCCATCAAACTCCAGAGGTGTTTGAATACCTCTAATCTCAGGCCTGAATTTCCTGTTTGCCCCCTAACCCATGCAATACAATCTCCGCCATGGCTAATATGCCAAGACTGATCAGAGATCTCTTGAGCTCCAAGCCTGTGCTGCTACAAGTTTGTAGGAAGAACTGCGTCTTCATCGGCTACAGCTGTAATGGTCCCATTGCCACCTCTGAATGAGGGGAAGGGCAATCCTGCAGGGTGCTCAGCAGTAAGCCACTGAGGATCTCCCCTTCCCAAGGGATTGCTGTACCCTTTGCAGAAGCTGATTCATTCCTCCCCTGACAGCTCATGTGCTTAGATATTTGCTTAGGCTGTGGCTCCATAAGCAGCCCATGTTGGCAGAAACTGGAGCTAATGCTGAAAGCAACAGCCTGGCTCCCCTCTGTCCCTCAGCTCCTTCTTCCTTTCTTATGCCAACACAAGAGGTGCAACAACAAAAAACAAAATGATCAAATCACTGTTGCTTTCCTAATCCAGTGCATGGCAGACTGGCTGTGTTTCCTTTGGGAACAGGGCTGCCTGAAAGGGCTATGGAAGAACATTTCCCTGTGGAGATTTCCCTTCCAGTTGCTGATGCAACCCATCACTAAAGAACCAGAGGCTCATTTGCCAGCAAACATTTTTATTGCAGTAGTAACCTTGTTGAAGCCATGATGAAAGGATATAGGCCAGTCAACATTTGTAGGGAGAGATAACATCTTTTATTAGAGTAGCTAATACTGTTGGAAAAAACAGACACAATTTTGGAAGCAATATTATCCTTTATTATCTCACCGTTCCCCCTCCCCTGTGATCCCCTACCATCCTTCATCTGAAACAATAAATACTTATAAAGTGGAAGGAAACCTGACCCTCTGGGGCAGGTAAGAGACAAAGGCTTGTGTCTGACTCCTGATCCCCGTACCTCTCCCACTGGTATCAATAAGAAATCTCCCAATGCTCAGGGGCATTGTATGGCCCCTGTCTGCCCTGTCGTTCTGTGCCAGAAACAACAATGGGAAAACCCTCTCGCAGTGGCATCAGCAATGAGCATTTCTGATTAGGGTCCCTAGTCTGGCCTCTTTGTGTCCCTCCATCAGCACCTCATGGGTCAGTGAGAGCCCATTGGCAGCTGGAAGTTATATGCTAGTAAAGTGCTTAGCATGCAGTGAAGGGACGTTAGGTTAGATATCAGGAAAATCCTTCTGGGGCATGGTTACCGACGCACCAGAAAAGATTTGTCTGGGGTCATTGCAGAATCTCCTTTGCCAAAGAGCCTCAAGAGGTTAGAGGAACATTTGCCAAAAATGTCTTTACCTAAAAATACCTTACACTGCCTGAGGGCAGGGAGATGGACCAAGTCGAGGTGACATCAGCTCCTTTTCTGGGAGCCCATTTTCATTTTGGGGCTGTCCGTTTCCCTGCCACATATTTGCACGCCAGTCTCAGCTCTGCAGTCTTGCTCTGCCAATCTGGCACGGGGACCAAGGAGCTGATTTCAGTGCTCTGTGGATTTGAGGCTGCATGCTTTCCACCTGGCTGTCCTTTTGGGAAAAGAATACTGAGAAGAGCAGCTACATGTAACCTAACAAGACATTTGTCTCATGCTGATGGGGACAGAGGGGCTGCCAAACCTATTCCGCGCAGAATTTCAGCTGCCTGAATGACCACATGCCATGTTTTCTCCATGTTATTTCATACCATAGTAACCACTTTCATGCTCTGATTGTTGCCCAGGGTAGAAATGGCCCAGGAACTCCTCTCAAATCAGGGAATATTGCCCCATTTCAGGAACCAGGGACAGTAGATGTACATGAGAACAGGCTACCTGGCTCTTGTTTGTAAATGAAGCTGGCCATCACTAGAAGTTTTTCCTTTTCTAAAGAATTTCTTGACCTGGCTGGAAACCTCTTAGCAGAAAAAGTTCTGTTTGGTTCAAAGAAAGGAGGGAGGGAAGGAAGAAGGGAACGGGTGATGGAGAGGTTGTGAAAACATGTAAATTTAAACAGAAACTTGTTTTCAGTAGTGTCAGAGTTTCTTTTTAGCTCTTGTTCTGATTCATATCAGTTTTTTGATTATATTACGAATCTAGATCAATTTCATATTAGTGTTTTAGGTTATGTTGGTGTTATTTAAGCTGTACAATGTTTTACAAAAAAAAAAAGAAACAGCTACTTTTTCTCTCTTTTTTTTAAGCTACAAAACTCATTTCCCATAATATTGTTACACAAAAAAAAGGTTGGCAAGATCCTAAAAGAAATGGATTTCTCTATAGATAACAAGCATATCCAAAGTTGTAAATAATGAATGGTAAATTTGTTTTAAAGGGTTATTAAAACTTCTGGTTTCAGTGTTGAAACTAATCTTTAATAGGACATGTAAAGAGACCATCTTGAGAGCAGATAATTTCATTATTTCCTACTTTGGAGGGTATCTTTCCCAAAGGCACTGGTGCCTGCTAGCTATTGTCAGAAAACGAGAAGACACACTACATGAACTTTCTTCTACGGTGCTGTCTTGTTCGTACTAAAACTGAGTAGACATTGAGATAAAATATTTGGCAGTATTTAAAAAGGAGTGGATAAATCTGTAGATAACAAAAAAATCCTGAACCCATTTGAAGGGGAAGTCAAGACTTCTCTTTTCAGGTCTGTGATTCTGCACTAGATAAATCAAGATCTTCATATATACACATTTTTATAGAGCAAAAGACTCCCTAAGAGGCTCAGAGATGGTCTGTATATTTGCAGAGCCCTGTGGCAGTCTATCTTTCCAGTATATAGGCAGAGCAATTGCAGCAGGAACAATTTAAGATTAGGATATGGCTGGCTGAAGATGGATTTCATTTTTTGCATGATGTATTCTGAACATCAGAGGACCTAAAGGAAAGACTAATTTCTTTCCATGGGCTTTGGCCCCCTAAAAACTTGTGATCAAAGTGACCCATAGGATGTTCCAGCCTATTCTGCCTGCCAATGCTTCATGTCCCCTCTCACAGAGCTGATATGCTGATAGGTCTTATATCATTTTACATTATCTCTGATGTCATCTAACTGGTCTAATTGGAGCTGACTGGGTCTCTGATCTATTGAGATTACACATTTCAGTCTTCACACCTCTCTTGGCCACAGTAGCTGCTAAAAAGAGCCCTAAGGACAACCGACATTCTTGACTGTCAGCCCAAATGTGTCAGCTGGAAGGAAGACTATTTCCCAAATGACTTCCCCTCCCCCACAGACCTTTTGGCAGTCACCCTGCTGCCATCTCCAGTCAAAAACATCTGGCTGTCAGATCAGACAGAGGCAGAGCTCTCTGTGACCCCTGATCCTGGCTGCCCTGTCCCTACCCCTGAAAGGGGGGCTGCCATTGTCTACCAAAGCAGTCAGTGGCCTCAGGCTGGTTCCCATGACCATCATTCCACCTGGTGCTGGCCGGCCTAGGGCTGGCAGCCTGGCTGCAAGGTCAGCGGCTGAGAGAGGCACAGAGCCACCCACGAGGCAGCATCCCCTCCAGGATGTTCTGGGATCCCCTTCCTGTGTGTTGGTGGGAGCATTACCCAACTGCCCGTGCTGCAGGCTGCCCTGTGCTGCAGCCAGGTGGTCCCCAGGGCTCTTGTCCTGGCTGAAACCTCATCAGCCACTTAACATGTTGTAGTGGAAAGGTGACACTGGGTCAAACTCTGCTCTTGGTGGTGTTGGCAAAATGCCAGAGCAACTGCACTCAAGTCACATGAGTCCATTCCTGTGTGACTGGGAAGTAGAGTTTGTACACCTGGACTTGTGTCCTTATCACAGAGAAATTTCTGTCTTTGCATCCCCACCCATGAATACAAGAGACAAAGGAATTAATGTCACTTTCCAGGTGGCTAACAGAAAGCAAAAATCCCTAGTATATCTTAGCTTTCAGCCAAGCTGCATTTAAGCAATTATGCATAAGCAAAAAAGTCTGCTTAGAGCCCTTAGCCACAAAGTTTCCTCCAGAGCCCTTTCCATTGTGTGTTGGGGTCTCTACACCTCCCCCTTCTCTCTGCCTTCGTTCAAATTGGAGTCTATTTGCTCTGTCCAGTCTTGGGGAATCTCACGTCACTCCTGTCTCAGCTAGAGACAAGCCTGAGCTGCACATTTTTGGATGGAGATGCCTGTGTTGGTTTCCCAGTTGTAGATTTATGGGAGGAGGGGGGACTAGTCTTCTCAACTTTGCCCCAGTTCCTTAAAAACAAAAAGCCAGTAAAGAAAGACAGCTGTGGCTGTGGATTGGGCCCCATCCCTGCTCTCCATGGCAGTGGGCTGCTGTGTCATTCCCAGGGAACTAAGACGTCACTGCTGCAATGGGTAAACAGGGAGTGATGGTTTCCTCTCAAAAGGGCAGCTGACAGTGAAGGCATCAGCTCTCCTGCACTGCAGGGCAGCCTCTCTGCTGCCCCTCCTGCCTGCACTGCCTGGGGCATGAAGAGACCAGGAGACAGCCCCTGGCAGACAGCCAGAAAAGCCAAGGTGAGGACGGATGGATGACTTGAGGGCTGGAGATAGGCCAGGGGGTCAGTGCCCTCCCTATTTCCACCAGAGACTGTGCACCTGGGACACGGTGTCCTCCCAGACCCCTGTTTCTGGGAGTCCACCTTCTGCCCACTCTGCTAGCCCCTGCCCTTCAGAAGGGCACAAAACAGAGGGGGGAAAGCAACCCAAAGAGGGAATGAGTCCGAGAAACTGCTGTGAAGCTGATGTCTGGGAATCATTACAAGAACACTCTCAATCTTCCCAGAGCAGCTGAAAGCTTTACTGCCAACAGCACTTGGCTGCCAGTCTCCCATTGCTGTATAAATGATGATAATGGTCTTCGCTACTTTTTCTCCACACGTTCTCCTCCTCTCTGTGGGGGTGGGCTCTCCTTGGCAACCACAAAACTCTTGTTATACATAAGGAGTTGTTGGCAGCGAGGACTGGAATTGAACAGAAGAGGGAGAGGGGGTAAGGTCCCTCCTCAAGCTAATAACCACCAGTGATGGGCCACTGCTGCGGCATTTTGTGCTCGTCACATAGCTACTCTGGGTGCCTTTAATAGGCAGCACTTGCATGTTAACAAGTGCCGAGCTTTGATAGGCAGTGAAGGGTCAGAAGCATCCAGTGCTTATAGGAAAAAAGCAATGAGCTTCTTTCCTTGTGTGGTAGCACTGACCAGAGTTCATTGACTCAGTCCCTGGTACAAAAGTCTAAGAGACAGGTGCCCTCTGCCATGGTCCATCACTTATCTCTGCAAGCAGCACATTCCTACAGCCCTCTAGTTACTCAAGGCCTATCTCAGCTTTGTGCGAAGGGCCCCTCCTCCTGGACTTAAATCCAGCACTTCCCTCGCTTTGTATTTCTTTTGGTGGTACTTAGCTGAGGTTCAAGGATTTACTCTGCAGCAGCTCCAAAGAGCCCTTCCTGTGTGGTACCTTGCTGATGAAGGGCTGTCTGCTCAGCGCTCCGAGATATTCCCATCAGCACACTGAGCAACAGTAACACAAACCCACCAAGTAAAGCCTTTGTGGCCATGGAAATATTCCTTACCGCAAAACAGCAAAGCAGAGCTGCTTGTCCTGCAGCACCTCTTCCTCCGAGTGCATGTGGACTTACAGAGACCCACCAAGCTTTCTAGAGGTGAAGTTCTCCCTGCAGCAGTAGTGTTCCCACACTTGCGTGATGTATGAGAACAGCTTTTCCAGCTGTAGGGTTTCAGGCTGTAGTGCTTATATTTCAGACATGAAACTTGACAAATAATAGCAACAAATAATCAAATACACAGAGATTTGTGGACATGTTTAGATTGTACCTCAGCCCATGTGCCTGGGAGACTTAGCCCAGTCCAGTGGAATCCGGAGTTCACAGATGACACCTCTGAAGATGAGTTTTCTGTGTCTAGAGAAGGTATAGAGACACAAGTACCTTCTTTTGCAGAGGATAAGGAGCTATTCTGACTCCCAGATACAAAATCAAGATATGGATGTTCCAAGTTTGCCATTTTCTTATATTAAAAAACCCCAGGCTTCTCCAGAAACTTTCAATGATCATACACAGGTCTGTTGAGCACATGTGATCGCTCTAACATCAGCCCTACTGAACATATAGAAAAGTAGTATTAGAGCTACTGAGCAGAAACATAGCAGATCCAGTTGTCTTACTGGCAAATAGCAAGATAACAGTACACCAGTGAGCCCTGAAATCTCTTTCCACAGTAGCCCTCTCCCTGGTTCACTGGTAGGATGTTCTGTGTGGATTTTCCTCTATCAATCAGCCACCCAGGCTTGAATGTTGGGCCCCTGGCTCCCTGTGGGATGCAGGATTGTTGGATTTCAGTAGACTCTGGCATGAGCAAAAGACAAGCGATCCCTCCTTTGGCTTACTCAGAAATGAGAAGCAGGCACAAGCAGGCCTGCACCAGCCAAGAAACATTTCTCTGTAAATCTCCCTGTGCCTTTTTGGTGGGATTAGTAACAGCACAGGACTGTTACGCAACACAAGTGCTCATGTACTTGTTTTGGCCGCTTTCAAGCAGTGGAAACATGCAGGCGGCTTCATTACCCACGGAGAAAAGCAGACTCAATGCAATTACTGGACTTCTTTCGGATGAAAAGGGTGCAGTGCAGCAAACAGATAAAACCTGTGCCAAAGCCTCTCCTAAAGAAAGCTTTATTATAGCAAGGCTCCATTCTCAGAGGCCTTTCATGTTCTTTGTATTACAAAGCCATGGACTGACTTATCCAAAATGACTTGCTCTCTAGAACTGCGCTGCTTCTCTTCTGTTGTTTTTTTATAAAACCTCAAGTTTCCTAAATCTCCTTAATAAAAGTTCTCAAGGGGTTGACTGGAGAAGATGGGAGAAGCCAGCCAAGTGCAGCATTCCAGGACCAGCTCTCCCTTCACAGAGGGAAAGACTTAGAAACTGAAGTTAAAGGTCTGGCTTAAGCCAACTGAGTCTGCTAGATATAGAGCTATACAGCCAAAGACCTACCACACCTTGTGCTCCTTTCTCCCCACACTCCTTTCTCTCCCCGTGCCAAGCCTGTCCTTGCTGGGTGCTAATGAGGTTCTGAGCAGAGCACCTTTGCTCTAAAGGCTAAAAAAATTGTAGTTTTTACTGAAGCTATGGGTGTGACTCAGTAGTTCAGCTTGCACTGGTGTTTGCAGTTAAGGAAGGACCTAAGCTTCTTAATGGTGGAGGTGCTGGTTGGAGCACTAGTTCTGTTTTTTTTCATAGAAAAAGTCCACCAAAAAAAGAAAAAAAAAAGTCAATCAATGAACATTCCACGGGCAATTTTTCATAAATAATAAAAGGGTGAATTAACTGGCCAAAAGTCAGACCACTGCTGATCTGAAAATCTGTCATGAAGCCTCATGGGAGCAGCAGCTGGAATGCTTCATGCTGCTCCTCTCCTCTCCTTCATGGGCTGAGATACATGGGTGGACCACATACATCAGGGTGCAAGGTAACATAGGCTCCCAGCCTCATCAGGGAAGCTGCACACACAAACATGAGCAGTGGTGCTTGGATTCATTTCTGAAGACAGCAGGGTCATCAAAATGCAGTGGTGTCAAAGGAAAGGCAGGTGGGTCACAAGCAGTGGTGATGCTACATCCATCGTTTTGCCTTCACATGAAAATCCTCAGCATTTCCTGGAACATGGAGTGGCACAGCACAATCCAGGAGCAGGAAATAATTTGGTTTTAGATGTCTATGTTTTTCCTATTGTTTGTCGAAACTCATTTCCCTTCTCTGGCTGCCCAGACCTAAATAAAGCACACTTGAAAATACAGACAATGCGTATTGCACATGTTGAAGCTGTATTAGATCATCCCACGTGGCTCTGCCGCAGAAGCAGTGAGGCTGCCTGTATCCTTGGGGGTCACCCCCAGTTCTCTCTCCTCCTGCTCCGCTGCCTCTCATTTCGCCTGCAGAGATGTGCATTACTGCACAGCCACATGGGCGCCACAGAAAGGCAGATAAATGCGCACAAAGAACAGGAAAGGAGAAAGAAAGTCAGGGGAGTACATTGGTGGGCTGAGCTGCCTGACAATCCTTCTGGGGGCTTTAAATCTTTGTTTCAAGAAGGGGCTTTCTTTGAATGACAATGTCTAAGTCGGTTATGTAATACAGAGGTGTAAAAACCTCAGCAAGAACATATATGGAATAAAAGACAACTCCTGCACCCCCCACAACTGCAAGTAACAGCTGCTTTTGCAGGGCTCCTTGTGACCATGTAAGTCATAAGGTTTTTCTCCTAAGAAACACTAAAGAAAGCTCCGTATTGTTCCATTAAGTGAATGCTAGGGAGATAGTTTTCTCATATATCCAACACACTTTCAGGCCCCAAGGTGGTACTCACTGACTTGTCTCCTGAAACATGCAACAAATTCAGCACCAGAAGCGCAGCCCTGGGCTGGAAGGTGGCAACTAGCAGAAAAGCAGAGATGACCTCAGAAGAAATTTTGCCTGTAGGCATTGGGACAGTTCCTCCTGTTGCAGGGTAGCACTGCTTTTCAGCAGTTGTGGGAGCAACAGTGATGTGGGAGGTTGTTGTGGGTTTCTGGTTTTTCATTTGAGGTTTTAGAGGTTTGCATGCTTTGCATTTCCTGGTGGTGGTGAATAGTCAGGTTTGGCCTCATCTTTAATGAAATGGTGTCAAAATTTTTGACAAACTGGAAAAAAATTAAAACTTGTTTTAAAGCATATTTTGAATTATTTTTTATTGACATCAGGCTTTTCCAAGATGAAAAATCCTCTCAAATTACTTTCTGTTTTGAAAATGCCAAAAATTATTGGTTTTGTTGCTAGTGATTTTTAGAAGTGACCAATTCTGTGAAAATTTTCTTGAAATATTTTGGTACTACTGAGTATATATATGTCTTGCCTCATGCAGACACAAGCCAAAACCTTTCCCAGTACAGGGCTAATCTGTGAGTATTTCATAAACAGTTCATTCACTTGCTGATACTACTCAGAAAGCTGAGCAGCCTCCACTAAACTTAAATGGATATTGCAGAAGAAATAAGGTGTTTTAAAACTGACACTTCTCATGTTAGAACAGCCACTAACAACCCTCGAAGTACTGTCTCCACATGTGGGGTGCGTGCAACAATGGCATCTCATTGTACCACAAGAGTTTCAGAAAACAATTGTGCTCATTACCCACATGTTGCCTGTAGTTTTTTCTAGCCAGAACATCAGTGTTGTGCTCAAGCCCTAAGCATTTTGATTTATTGCTTCATCTTTATATCGCATTTAACCCTATTTTTCCCCATCTGGCTCCCAGGCTCAGGTGCTGCAGCAGATGAGCAAGTAAGAAGTCACTGCCAGAGAAAGTTGTCAACAAGTCACGTGTTCTTTGTGTCCTCAGAAAGCAACATGCTGGTCCCCACACCTGGCTTTTACAAGCCTTTATCACTATTTCAACATTCCTATTTGGTTATCTGCATTTACCTCCACTTCCTACATTTCCGATCTCATCCCAAATTTATTGCTATGAACAAACTGATCTGCCAAGCACATTCAAAAGTGCTGAGAATCTTTAAAATGTTCCTGGACAAAAAGCCCTTCATCCTCTCTCATTTAAGTTATCGATGTTCCGTTGTTAAGAGTTTTCATTTGGGGGTCTTTCGACCCTCTTTTTTGGTTTGTTTATCCTTAGAGCAATTTTTGGTTTCCGGTGAGATTTCAAAATTTTCTTGGCAATAATACCTAGAAATATTTCACAGCTACCCACCCTCACCGAAAGACTTGTGACCCAGACGCTGATTGGACAGATAATGTCTTTTATTTTGTATTTCAGTGCTCCATTTGTGTAGTGAGGAGAACAGTAATTCTCTGGCTAACGGAGAATAATCTGAAAGGCATGTTAAGCCTATACAGCCCTAGGTCTGCTTTCTTGTACACTCACTCTGTCCTCCCCAATTTACATGTGGTCTCATTAACAACCTTTGCTCAAAATAGTATTGTGTGATATTTTCTAGAGTTGGATCCTGGCCTGACTCACGCTGAAATAAAAGCTTGTTAAGTCCAGCCCTGTTTTTTTCTCTTGCTTTCCTCCTCTACCGCAGGTTTTGCAGATCAGGTTTTTATTCAGAAGTGTTGCACTGTGTGATCCTCATGCCTGAGTTAGTAAAGCATCATTAGCACAGAGGGTCTTGCTGCCTAATGACAGATCTAGTGCTGGAGCACTTGGCATGAGAAGGATTGTCTGGGGCAGGGGATACCACACTGGGAGTAGGAAAACCTGCGTTCTGTTCCTTGTGGAGCAGTCACAAACTTCCTTCCTTCAGCTAAATCACTTCATCCGGCGCGTGCTTCAATTCCCCATCTGTGCAGAGTGGATAATGTTTCCCCCTAGCTCCAACAAATACAGTCATCCTAATCTTTGTGGGTCTGGGGTATTTTGATATCACAAGGATGAGGACAAGGACCAGGGGACTACAGACTCATAGAACCACAGGTTGCTTTCAATGAAATACTTGAGTAACCTGTAAAATATAGAGTTGGTAAATACCACAAAAGCAAGATGCAACTGATAACGAGGTGCATCTGATCACTGTGCACAAGGATCACATTTCTTAAATCTGAGAAATTACTACATGTTGCAAAGGGGAGGAAAATCTCCATCCGAAAGCAAGGACTTTTTACTGAATTTCATATCTTCAGTTTCCTGGAGAGACATTTAGCTTAAAAAGATATAAAAGTTCAGTTCTTCCTGAGTCTGGGGGGTGTGAAGGCAAGGAAAAAACACATTAATAGTTAGGACTTAATTTTCACATTAACACCTCCCCCTCTCCTAGAGACAGCCACCCCTTCTGATTTATATACGTCATTAGTAGACATCCTTAATTACCATGTGCTGATGAATTTCTGGTGCTGTGTGAAATGTGGAGTTTCCAAATAGTGAGAGGACCTGATATAGGTCCCATTGGGATCAAAAGGATCCAAGTGCCACCTTACATCGCAGTCTCCTATGGGAGTGGGTTTACTGGGGAGAGATGATGACATGCTCAGTACACAGCAGGATGGGACCCTAGGAATCCCTTTCCTAACCAAGCCCACATCCTATCACGTAATCTCTGAATTATTGTTAGGGCTAGTTTTTTGTAACTCCACATTAACAGATATCTCTCAACTTAAATCTCTTCTCCATAAAGTATAACATATGTTTCACAGCTTCAGCCTCTTGGCCATAAAGCATAATCCTCTGTAGTGACCTGAGTTTTTCCTCGTAGTGATATTTCTCCTCTTATTGTGCCTGTCATGGCTTTGCCTGCACAAAGAAGGGGTTTTATACATGGGGTTAAAACAGAGCCATCAGGCGTGAGGTTTTTAATCTCTCCTTGTGTTTTTGTACAAGTAGCATGAGGTGAAAGTGGCAGGAAAGGATGTTCTCAGGGGGGGTGGGCAGCCAAGATAAAAGTCTTCATTTAACACCGTTTAAATGTAAATTGTAGTGAAACATGTTAGTGACAGAGGGGAGGTTATGACTGATCAGATACGAGGCTTTGAGTCGTTTGCCAAACCAAACAACTTCTAGGTATTTTGCTTCTTTCTTTTTTGCATTCTTTTCCTCTCACCACTTTTGATCAGTGACATATACAGTGATGGTTGCTATCAGGGAGTCAACAAACAAAGCTGCCCAGAGCAGGAGCAGGAACATGGGATACAAAAGGAAACTTCAGCATATCAAAGCACAGGGAGAACTTCAAGGGTTTCCTTCCAGAGATAATGAAAAAACTAATGCAAAGTGAAACTGAAGATGAAGAAAGAAAGTGAGAAAGATATCTGAGAATATTTCTGCAGGGGAGGAAAAGATTTTTGTTGAGTGAAAAAAGGATCAAATAACAAACATCTTTCACAGCAGAAAGACCAACCCAAGTGATACTGCCGTTTTGCTTCTATTTCCTTTCAAATGCAGACCTTGAGCTTGGATGAGATCTTGAGCTAAATTCTGACAGAAAAACATCCAGGGGGTTCATGCAGTGGAGAAGTTCTGCTCCACAAAATGAGCTGATGTGCTGATGACAGCATGAAAAGTAAAATCATCAGATTTGGAATGAAAGATTCTGAGAAAGTAGGATTATAAATGTCAGGTTTTTGAATCAAATATGGCTTGTTTTTGATTTGCTGTGTCATCATATGTAATATTGACATTAGAGGAAATTTTTTGTTATTAATTCCCTCTGGGGAAATCCAGAACAAGCCCTTGTTTAATGAGAGGATTTTTCACAATGAAAATTTTGAATAGCTCTGCATGTAATGAGTGATGTCATCTTGCTAATTTGCACTAGTCACCCTACAGCTGTCCTGCTGCAGAGAACAAGTTCTGAACTAAGCTAAAATCATCTGTGCGTTATTAATATTTTTCATGACATTCCCCCAAGAGAGATATAGCTGAAGAAAAAGCCTTAGCTTAGGAGGTCCATATCGATACAAGGCGAAAGTGTAGACTTAGGTCTCTCTAAATGTAGACATGACTTTCCAAAGTTTGGGTATGTTTATTTTCACCAGATCTCATAAGATAGCAGGTGTGGTGGAAAATAGAGATCAAGGACTTCCACACCACCCAGTCTACAAAAGCAAAGCTAAGGAAAATGTAAATGGCAGCTCTAATTCAGTGAATGATGTGAAGAGTTGTCCAGACCATTTTGTTAGCAGAGAATTGAAATCTCTCTTACAAAATGGAGTAATAATGTAGGTACAATAGATCAGAAAGTGAGGTCTTCCAAGATCCATACAGCTGTCTGTCCTGCTGAGCCACCTAAGGTTCAAGCGGCACCTCATGCTCTCCCTCTGTGTTTTCAAAGCCAAGACACAGGGGTCTGATTCAGGCCCTCATATCACTCTGTGAAGAACCTGGTTTACTTCATGGATGATATAAGGATTCAGGATCCAAAAGTCCTCACTTGCTGTTTCGTTAAATTCAGATACCTCAGTGGCTCCTAAGTCTTTCGCAGAAACTGCCATGCATTCTCTGAATATGACCTTAAGTTCATCTGTGCTGCCTGTCCTGAGAAGAACACAATCTGTGTCAGGATGCTGATCTCTGAGTGCTGATGTTATGCATAGATTGATTTTAAAGTGCATTGGTTTTTACACATTCAGTAAATAATAAACTCCAGGGACAAAATCCACAAGTCATCATGCAGGGGTGAATCAGGGGTCAATAAAATCCATGGAATTGTTCCATATTTGTACTTGTGTACATAAGATCAGGATCTTGAATACCCTTGGCTAGGCCATTACCATTACTGGGACATTTATGTGCCACGAGTTCAATTCAGTTGCCCAGCTAGTGCTTGAAGTGTCAGATTCCTAAATCCCACAGCCACCTACTTTTCTGGTGGCTTGAATTTACAAAGCCACCAAAGTCCTGTTCCTGGACTGTGTCTAGTGCATTACCTGTAGCTCAAGCTTGCACCAAAGGATGGAGATGTCCAGGTGTGATACTTAAAATAGATAAAGAAAATTCCTGACAGGTTCAGCAACACTATCAGGTATCCACCATGGACTTTCTACTTGTTAGGACCATTATCATAGACATTAAACTAGAGGGGTCTATTATGGCATTTCTAAGGATCTCACATGGCCCCATGTTCCTACATGCCTGAAAGACTTGCATGAAGTTAAAATCTGGTCCTACAGAAGCCTCCCTGTGCAAGCAATTAGATTTCCTACAGCTTTAAAGAGCATCGTTTTCCTAAGGAATCCATAATCACGTGGCTTTGAATTACAGCTCTAAATCATTAAAAGATTCTAATCCTGATCACACGTATGTTTATGGGTTATTCAGTTAAATGGGACTGTCCCTGAAGAAAACTATGTGATTCACAATTACAAATTTTATTTCTGAGTTGGGAAAATTTTCAAACTTCCAGTGACCTGTTGTGATTAAATGCAGTATAAGGTAATGTTCTGCAGTCAAAACATGGAAGCTGGCACAGAACAATGTAAACCCTACCTACCTCATGCAATAATGCTAAAAACACCTTATCAAATTTTGACCCAGAAACACACATGTAGCAAGATAACAAATAAATAATTCTTGGAGGAAGGCCCAGTACTGATTTATATCTTGCAACCCAAATAAATATAAAAAGCCTGCCAGAGCTGACCATGTAAATCTTAACCACCTCATATGGTTTCATTCTGCGGAGTGAAAAATATGAGGAAGAAGGTGTTTTTGCACTGTGAATGAGCTATTCAGGAAAAGTGTTATTTATTGAACTCTATGGGAGGGAAGTTAATTTCAGAAGTTATAAACATGATGAATTATAGCTAATACCTTGGAAGAATTAAATGGAATCGAAAGAAAAAAAAGGTCCCTATTTTCATTTAAATAACAATTGAGGTTGAGCAATGTTAAATGTAGGCTTACACCTGCCAGGAACTGGCTGATCAGTAATCTCTGAAACCATCACTGATTACCAGAGTGGGAACCATCTCACAATCAGCAGCACTCATGTTTTGTGGTTTCAGTCCTCATGGGGATTCACAGGACAGTGCTGGGTAATAATTTCATCCTAGGGGTGGTTTGTGACCTATTTGCTTTCACTCTTTGCTATTCCTACTGTGTGGATGACTGCCTAAGAAACCTGGCAGTGTCCCTGCTCCCAGAGCGAACACTTTCAAGCTAGAAGCTGGAGGGAGGTGGGGGAAGAATAGCCCCACGGTTACTGTCAGGCTCAGTGCAGTGCAGTTTGGTGCCCTGAATTTGTTAGTACAGGTCCCAAGGCTGTCAGATTGGGTCACCTAGGGCAAGTCACCTTCAGCCCCATTTCTGAAGTTCCCCCTCAGCTTGCACACCTGGTTTGAGATGCTTTGGGTCTGTTTTCCAAGGGGACTAAGTACTTGTAAGTCCCCACACACACCTGAGGTCTCACACACTAAGAAGGACAAAAGGAGAGGTTGGATATCTGAACACAGAAGTAAGGATGTTGCATTAGAAAAGTGGACATAGAGACAGGAGATTGGGAAGAAGGAGCACTGGAAGAGGAAGATAGAGCAGAGATGGGCTGTGGGGCTGGACAAGGCACAGGACATGGGGATGTTGAAGTAGGATGGTGCTGTAAGTGGTATGAAGGGGCAAAGAACTGCAGCAGGAGAGCAGAAAGATAGAGGCAGCTTAGTGTTGAAGACAGTCGCTAAAAGCACCCCTACTAATTGGATTTGTGAGCTGCTGGTCTTGTATTCAGGCTGGAGAGTGTTAGTGTCTCCAAGCTACATTCCCTTGTCCATTCATACCACCTTGTCCATGTCCACCACCGGGCACATGCACAGGTACCTCCCTATTCAGACACCCCACATGCACCACACACACATCACCTATGTTTACATCAGCAGGCACCAATGCACACAGGTCCTCGGACTTGCCAACACACAGATCCCATTGCTCATGGCACTGAGACCTGCAGGTGTTTGTTGCAACTTTACTGCCTTTAACATCAACTCTCCGTGGCTCCCAACACACAAAGATATCTCAGCCTCGCATAACCTTGATGTCACGAGCCTATGCTAATAAATCTGAATAAGTAATGGACAGATAGATATCTTGGTAATAGAGTTAAATATCCCTTCTTAACTCAAACACAAACCAGATGTTTTCCATCTACCAGCAGGCCTCCACAATTATCCACACTGCCCATGCTGTCCTCCCCCGGCTCCCTGCCAGCCCCTTTCTCCTGGGTGATGAATATGATGCATCCATAGCTAGCTCAGGGATCAGGTTGCATTAATTCTACAGTACTTCTCTCAGGCAGGTTTGTTGTGTGTCTTTATTCAGCTGCTTTAAGCACCTCCTGGGTTTTTTTGCTTTGCTTTGTTTTGCTCCCCACCACCACAACCTCTGCTTGGAGTCAGGGATTTGCTGGGGAACTCAGCCCAGTCACCCATACAGAGGCTGGAATAATATTTGGCGTATTTTTCACAGTGCAGTAAGTGATCTTTGCGGGCAGCATACAAGCAGTAATTAATACTTGACGTATAGTGTGCGGGAGAGCTCTGCTGGCAGGAGCTGAGGCAAGGTGCAGTTGTTACACAGCCCTTCAGGGATTCAGCCGCGTGCTCCCTTGCACAGCCTCTGGGTGTAATGCAAGCAAACCGACCCTTCCTGCCATTCAAGCTGCTCAGAAGAGCTGCCAAGCAGGTGAAAATTGGCAGGCAGAGGCCTTCATGTGCAGTACAATCAAAAGCCCCGTATTTTTTACTGTATGACTATGTTATAATCAATAGTGAGTTCTCATAATGCTCTTATAAGCTACTGTGCCGAAAGACATCACTGCAAGCATCACTGTGCAGCACTCGGAGAGCTTTGGCAGCCCACGACAGCCTCACAGGCAGTGCTCGCTAGAGCCTTTCTGGCCACCTCCTGACTGCGGCCAAGAGGCCACCTTTACCTGCTGAAGTGGAGAAAATCTGCTGATCTACATATCTGGGATCACCATGATGCAGATGAAAAGATAATACTGAGCTAAACAATAACATGGCAAGAAGCTCTCAAAATTGGGCTTACTTGTTTATTTTTAATTACAAAACCCACTTTTTTTTCTCTCTCTCTTTCTATCTGGAACAAATTGAGAGCAGTCCAATCTTGTAATTGTATTTCCACAACACTGTGCCAAGGCAATCAGAGTTGTCAGGACCAAGCTGTCTTCTTTAAGAGTTAAATTTTATTAGCAAGCTTGCTTGCAAGTCAGCTGTATGAACTCGAATTGATCCCTTGGATCCGCACAGCAGAGCCTTAGCATGAGCCTCCTGGTTGCTCTACATAGAGGACCCTCCCAACAGGATGATTAGAATAATGTGTGCAAAGATAGCACCAAAATTGAATTAAAACCAGCACTGTTTGTTCAAAACAGACTAGGGAGAGCAGCTCCCATCTTAAAAGCCAGCTTGCTTCACAGGGACAGAAAGCACAGGATTACAGGAAAGGCCTGTTACGGGGATTGCGTGACTTGGACAGTTGACTCTGGAAGATATGGGGTCTAAAATCTGGTATACAGAGAACATTTGCTACCAAATTAGTTCTTTGGCTTTCAAATACTGTCATTGTCTTCTTCCCCATTTCCGCCCTCAAATTCTTTGGAACTTAAGGAGTAATATTAATTGACCTTCAACCATGAAATCTTGGCTAGTAGTGCAGCCAATGCCTTCAGAAGGTCAAAGCTGGTTGGATGCAAACCAAACCCTAGAGTTCTGATCTTGCCATACTTAGCAATCTCTAAAGAGAGTCGGTGGAAAAGTGAAGAGTGAACATGCTCTTTTCCAAATAGAAATTCCCTCCAGGGCAGAATTTAGGACAGAAAAATTTCCATTGCTGCAGCCTGAGTTGGACCTGTCCAGCAAATATTTAGAACTTCAGGGTGGCTTTCTGACTTCAGTTGGACTGAAGTTTGATCACTGCTCCTATCCTGGGATTTCAGAGATTTCTTTCCTAGCATCAAGTCCAAAGAAATGAATAACACTGACATTTAAGAAGAAAAAAAAATAAAAGCGAATGAACATCTGGAAGTCAGTCCTCACAAATGGCTGTGTATAATCAGGATTAAGCCATTACTGTGTCTTGCTTCTTAAATGATGGAAAATTGAATTGTTCTGAATTACAGTTCTCTGCTAAGAACCTGCTGCAGACAGAGAAGAAAAGAAAGCATTTCTTAAACAGCAGCAGCAGCAGAATTTCAGCTTTTGAAAAACTCAGGTTTCCCCTGCATAAACCATTCAAACACTGGAATGTAAAGTAGTGATGAAAAATGAAAGCCACGTCAGCCCAGAAAGCGATATATTAAAGCAAAGTGTTTGGGAGTCAAAGGCCCTTGAATAAATCTAAAATACATACTTTATTTTAAGCCCTAAATCTGCTGCTACTAATCCTCATATTCAAAACCAGAAATCTATTTTCCTTGAAAGCAGCTCAAGCAAGATGGAAATTGACGTGGCTAATCCAACACTAAGTTATTGTCTTCGATATTTGTTGTGTCCATCGCTACCAGCATTATATCTCTGACGTATTTCAAAATTACTCCCATACTTTATTGTGCTCCAATGAGTAGAATATAACCCTGGAACAAAAAGCCCAACTTCCTGTCCCCTGCTGCAGTAAATACAGAAGTTGTAGATGGTATCCTAACTTGCTAACCTGGCCCATTTCCTTTGCTGACAGCCATCAGCATTCACACCTTGTCTTTTCATTAAACTTTGCATACGTTTAATCCTGCACCAGTTGTGGGGATGGCAAGTCTCTTTGTCACCCTTTTATAGTGGGAGGAACGGGAAAAGTGAGGTTCAACGAACTGCCCAGAGGCACAGAGGGATGTGATGCTATAATAAAAGTTAGGAACTGGAGATGACATGGTCCCATGGCTACAACACATACCACTGGGAGCCAGGAAATCTGTGTTTGGCATTCACCACAGCAGAGAGGTGATGGGACTTAATGTGATCTCTTCTCTCCTCCGAACACCAGTTTTGTTTCACACTGGCACCTGCCTCGTTCAGGAGTCTCTGGAAGGGAGGAGTCAGCAGAAGAGGACATAGCACTTTCCTCCAAGTGCCTCTGGGTGCTTCTGTGTTATGGATGCAGAACTGAGAATAGATGCAGTGAGAACAGGCAGTTTGAGTTGTTACTCAGAGATTTATAAATTATATTCTTTACTGTGTGAGCAGCATGCAGAAAAAATGACGCGTTGCTGTGAGGTTCTGGTACATGAATTTTGCGCTCTTCTGTGCCCAGCAACAAGAGCGTTAGCCTTGGGCAGAGCTGCACAGAGCCCTCCAGACCCCCCGGCCAGCGAGGGCAACAGGGATCCCTCTAGTCATCAGTGCAAAATAAATACTTGTCTGCAACATGAACCTCTGAATACAGCATCCAGCTCACTCCCAGAACAGAGGGATTTTCTAAATTTCCGGTGGCAGGAGCTTTGTGAGGAAGAAGAGGCCAGTCCTTCTGGAGGATGGGGGGTGTCACAGACTGCAAGCCCTCCTCCTGCTAGAGCTAATGCCTCCAGCTTCACTCCACAGGCTTCAGTCTCGCCAGATCTTTCAACCTCTGTTTCTCCCTTCTTTTAATACACAATCCTATCATTTTGGGTTAAAACCAGAAAATCCCAAGAGGTTCAGTGGGATGGGACTAATTAGCTAGCACGGACATAGTCTGGTCTATACAAGTAGCGCCTAACTCCTAACACACTGCTAACGAATAGACCTGACCAATAAATGAAACAAGGCAAAGTTTTCTCCTGCCAAGTAATACATTTTTCTGCCAAAAATATTTGAAACAAAATAATCCAAATAATTCTGTTGACATTCAATCTCAGGTTTTGGTTTTAACTTTGTTTTTAAACTTCTCTGATCTTTGTGAAGGGGAGGTGGAGGGACAAAGGCTCATATTCCTCTCCTTTTTCCCCACAGATAAAGGAAATGGAGAGGAGAGAAATGGGAGAAAAATGCCAGTTTTCAGGTCTCTCTCCATATCCTCTCAGATATTTTATTTTTCCTCCTTTTCTGGGTGAGGATTACAGTAGGAGAAAAAGAGGAGGGAATGTGGAATGAGCAAGGAGCAAAGGTTTCTTCCTTTTATCTCCTCTTGTTTGATTTCTTTCCTCTCTTTTTTTACAAGAAATTAAGAGATTGGATGAAATGATACTAAAAACTCACAAATACAAATACTGAAAAGCTAAATCTGGTCCAAGACTTTTTAGGCAACACTGAATTAAAACGTTTAATTTTGATCTACTGAAAATGTTTATTGGAATTAAACACTGACAAAAAATTGCTTCATAATAAAATGCATTCTCCATTGGGAGGATAATATTATTGATAGAGGAAGGGTACAAAAAGTGAATAAACAAGGAAGCCTAAAATGCAGAAACAAATTATTTCAGAGCCTGATTCTGGAATCTGTGATGTTTCCCATAACATAGAGGAAATCTAGAAATACCTGTCAGTCTTAATCTTTAAGGCACTGAGTTTTTTCAGCACCTTGTAATTTCCACTGAAGTGAAGGATCTTCAGTACCTCGCAGTATCTGCCCCCCACTCACATATGTTTGGTGTGAAATTTCCCCAGGCTCCCTCCATATGGGACTGCAATGTTCTGGTCATGGAAAAGCTGCTCCCTGTCTCCAGGCTCGCTGTGTCACTTGCTATAAACATGACTGATGAATGAGTGTTATTGCTGTACAAGAAACCTAGCCATCCCCAGTCAAGATGTGAAAATTACAAACCTTGGAATAAAATAAACCAACATATAATCCTTGCCTGTTGCTTTTGCTATAGTCAAGGGAGTCTTCAAAATATGTTTCCAAGTACATGTTTCCCAACATCTCACCTTCAGTGCTTTGTTTCACAGACCTTGGCGACAAATCACAGCCCTCCACCCAGGGATGCTGATGATCTATTCTGTACTGAGCCTTCATCACTGAATGTCTGTGAGTCTTTGTAGCATACATCATGCAAGCAATGCTTTATGTAGTTAGAGGAGTCTGAGGTGTTCTTTGGTGTGACCTTGGTCTGAGCAAAATGACACTTGTGCTTGAACCAGCCAGTTGATATTCTCCATGCTAGGGAGACAAATGTCAGCTCAGGATGATATTTCTTTTTTTTTTAAAAAAAAAAAAATAGAGTGGACTGCCATCTGAAATTATTCAGCTATTTATTAAAATATGAGGAAAGGGAAGAAATGGATGGTTTAGACACTCTTACCAGAAGACCACTTTGTCGCTTAGCATCTCCCTGTTTGGAGGCAAGGACTTGAAACTGGGCTTCCTGCTCACCACAGATACTGGGAGGCATCTTTTGTTGCTCTCAGGAAGTTTTTGCCCGTATTTGGCAAGCTATGTGATGTTGAAACTTTTCAGTTCCCTTCTACTGAGCAGGGACTTCCCTAACATCACATTCTTGTCCCAGAGGTTTTGCCTGTACTGAGCACCTGTGTGTCACCCTGGGGTGAGAGGAGAGGAGCCGACTTTCTCTGTAATTGCTCCCTGGCTTTCCTGCCATGCTCTGGTTCACATCAGACCAAGCACACTGGCTTGCTAGCCCCTTTCCCAAAGAATCTCTGGTGGATCGGACTGAGCTGTTTCTTTTTGGGAGGTCTTTGTAATCAAGTACCACTGGAGGACTTGAAACAAAACAGGGAGGTTTTGTGGTCTCTTTTCAAATACTCAGGATTCATGTGACAGGGATCACGAGCATCTCTGAGGTGCCAGAATCACGAGGACTTGGGGAAGCTGAGCCCAGGGTGGCAGCCTGGGGAAATGATTCAAGTTGTGTGGACTCTCTGTGGGTATCTGGGCTGCATGGAAAGTGCCACAGAGCAAAGGATGTGCCTTCCTGTGTGGTGAGACCAGCAGGAGAGGCTGTGTGATGTGCGTGCAGCTTCCTTAACTCAGGACTGCATTTCTTGCAGCCTGACCCATTGGAGCGTCCAGAGAGACACCTCCTTCCAGATGGTCCCCATTTCTGCTGACGTGCCATTTTGATTGCTCCAGAGGGGGTCAGGGCTCTGTAGTGCAAAGTATCTCGCAGTGACCCCTGCACCAATGAGACTGCCTTCCTCGTCCTTGGGCTGTACACAGCTTTGATGGCTTTGGTGCTAGCTTCTGTGAAGCAGAAATCACTCTGTTGTTCTCTGCTTATACAGCTGCTTAGCATCCCCAGACACTAAGGCAGTGCAAGGACTAACAACTAAGCCACACTAGTGGACTTTCCTGCCCAGTTTAGCTTCCCTAAAATCCAGTTTCCAGAAGAAACTGCTGTCTTCTCCACCCACGTTCCTAGCAGCCCTTTTCAGAGACCTACAGACCTGTGCTGGCTTCTGCTTTGCAAGATGCCTTACTCCATCAGGAGCCTCTGGGGTTAGCCTGTACAGCAGTGCTGGTCCCACTCAGTCTACAAGGGATAACAGGGGAGAGTGGCCTCCTTGGATTATTTTTTTCAGCAGTAGAAAGGGGAAAAAAAAACCTCCTCTTGGTGAATACAATGGGAAAAATGAGATGAAGACATATTACTTTGCCCCATTTCCTGCCCCCATGAATTCCTGGTCTGAGCAAGGGGAGCAAGAGCTCTAGAATATAACCTAAAGCCCCCGCTTTATTTCACTGTTGCTTTCTTTTAGGTATTTTTGGAGGGAGATGTTGCAGGTGGCCTTTTCAAACATGTTGACTGCATGTAATAGGGGGGAGAAATGGGAAAATGCATGATTAGACTTTCAGAAAGGAATCAATAGTCCTCTGGAGGGCTGGTGTACTTCAGCTGTAAACATTTCAGCCCTCTGATCAAGATGGAAACAGCAGTATGTGACTCAGACACCATCATCCTGAATAGTCAAGGAAGACTTTATGAGTTATCGCAGCAGAGCTCCAGGAGAAATGTGTAGCGTGCTGACAGAAAGCAAGATCAGCTGACAAACAGCAAGGAAAGGGGCAGAGAAAAAAATGATCACATTTATACCAGCTGTCAAGCTTCAGACTCTATGCTGTCACTTCCATCTACCCATGTATTGTGGAAATGCACCTGATGATACCAAACATAATGACAGCTTGGCCTATGCTCTCATCGAACAATTCAACCAGCCCTACACAGTACAGTGCATGTGCTGTAGCCATGTAACACTGCAGAACTGCTTAGTATTGGCAAAGAAAGGGAACATCATGTCTTTTCCAGTTGTAACTCTTGCAAATCCATGGGAAATGTTTCCTCTCAAACTTCTCTGTTAGTTTGCTATATTCTTTCTCGCTGGCTGGCTTGTACTTCTGTTTGCAGATAGTTCCAATGTGGTTGCTTTAGCTACTCTCCATTTTGGTATCAAGCCACATATTTTCAACCCTCTAATATTCATAATTAATAGAAACAGAGGTTGCGCATGTATTTATATGTGTTAAATGCCAAATTGGCACATGTTCTCTAGGCTCAGCCAGGACCTGGAGACTTCCCCGCATGGTGTCCCTCCAGGCTGCAGGGATTGCTTCCATTTCAAATAACAACTTTTCCTTGAAAGCCTCCGTGGCACCTGTGCTCCATCAACAAGGGAGCCTCAGGACCATGCCAACGCACACACCGTGGCTGCGCAGAGAGGAGCGAGCCCTGGCTTTCATCCACCTGCCCCGCAAACATGTCTGTGCTGCCAGAGCGGAGCCACACATGCAACCTGTTGGCGAAGCCTCCCAGTGCCACGGGCTCCAGTCCACTGCACACCAGCTCCTGACCCCCTATCGCCTCCCCTCTGCAATGACAAGGTGTCCTCACTGCCAAGGCCAGAATAGCTCTGCCTGGGCTGGGATGCTGCCTGAACACCCAAAATAGATGAGAAACTAGCCTTATCTCTTTCTGCCTCTTCCTCTCTCTTTCTCAGTCCTGCTCCGGCTTCCCTGCTGAAGTGCCTGAGCACCTCCCAAACCGAACAGCTGTCTGACAAGCCTTCTCCCCAGGGCTGCTAGACCTTGCATGCCTTCGGATCCACTTCCTCATTCTGTATTGCTGCTCACACATCATTTCGTAGCAACAGACTTTCTGGATCCGGCACTCAAGCAGTAAGTGACAAAGGAGTTGATTGCAAACAGATCTTTTTGGTATGTGCACATGTGAACACATACTTGTGTTCAAGACTGAAAATCTCAAAATTATTTTCTTATTTCTTTGCATTTGTCCTACTCATTTCGTGTTCCATTTTTAGCTGTGCTTGTAACTTATTTGGAACCTGCCCTCCTAAGTCACCTGAATGAATTATTACTTCACTTTTTCTGGGAAAATAATACTATAGAATGGTCACTCTAGCATACACAAGTACTGCTGGCAAGGAATATGTAGGTAGTTTAGATTTATAAGGCTGTAACTGAAAGCAGAACTTGGCTATATTCTGCCTGACTGTACTGAAAAGAGATAGTCACAACGGGCTTTTGTATGAACCTGGCTCCTAGAAATTATGGCAATAAAAATAGCAATGCCATCATTTGGTAATTCTAATTATTTCAAAAGTCAGACATGCAAGCCTGTTCTTAAAGACATGTACTGAACTGAAATGCATGAAAAGAAAATAGTAGGTCTTTTACCAGCAGAATAGAGGCAACATCGAGTCTTCCAGGAATTTATATCATGGTCATCAGCACATGGTTTGAATTCTACAGGTTCTTCTAGATAGAAACAATAAATGTTTCTCTTCCAGCATCCTTGAGAGAAGTCTTTTTTTCATGCCTGTAGAGTTTCTGAAGCAAGGTCTTTATGTAAGCATAAAGAAGCATTATGGTGGCTGACCCATGCCTTGGTTACCTGCACACAGAAATGCCACCAGCCATGCTGTGAGCCTCATAGCTTAGCAAAAGATCTTCAGTAGACCACAGGCAACAGGAATCAGCAGCGAGAAACCAATTATAAGATTTTTTTCCTTATTTATTACAATTTTTCCAGAGACCCTTGGGACTTTTCTCACAGATTTGATCAGTATCCAAGCCTTATCCATCTCCTGTTCTTGTTGTCTTACAGATGGCAGTGGCACTGATTTACCCTTTTGTGTCTGTCAATCTCCAATTAACAGTATTCCATATCTAAGCAATTCCAAGCAGGTCCTGCTGCACGGTCTGTCCATTAACAGCTCTGAAAGGGAACAAAATGTTTCACTCAAATGACACATGCAACTGTTATATCTTGTTCATTTTTTGAATGCATGTGCTTACATTCAAGTTAACTCAGGGCTGATGACAAGTACCATACTGACAAGCCCAAAGTTCAACACAAATTCCCCTTGTCTTCATAATGAGGGAACCTGAACATCTTCCAGTTGCCCATGAAACCATACAGCTCATCCATCCCATGTGAGGTTTCTTCCCTCACATCCTCTCCCTGGGGAAAGCTGTGCGCACAAAGCCAATGTGTTTGGGTAGTATTTTTCTGAAGACATCAATTTTTGCAGCCAGCCATGCTGCACAGTTGTCATGCTGCATATGCTGTCAGTCAGTTCTCTCCTCCCTCAGTTGCCTTCTCCCCTACAATTTCCAAATCCACTTGCCACTTTCCGTCACATTTGATAAAGCAGGAGAGATATCAAAGATAAGAAGTTCCTCTAAAGCAGTGAAAACCAGGGCCTGGGTAGAGGATGGAGACCCTAGTTAGTGTCCTGAGTGAGGGAAGGACTGCACAGTGAGAGCAGTAATTATCTGTACTGTTTGATTGCTGATTGGCAAGGAACAAACATATCTCAGAGACCCTGTTAGCACCACATGGCTCAGAACAGGCTGACACGTGCTGCTTTTGGCTCCTCAGGAGTTAGGGGAATACTGGAGACGAGATGAGGATCTGTGAGGCATTTCAGGTAATATATGGAAACATGAGATCATGGGAAACAGTTACGTTGGTTGTCATTATATGGACGAAATACAGAAATCCTATAGAAAAACAGGCTGCATCAGTTAGCATGGTCAGGAAATAACTTGGTTTGGTATTTGCCTGCTCATTTTTCACTGCAGAGAAAGTGGGGTATGCCAAATGCCTGGCACTGGGAGACAGAAAATGCTGAGCTACAGAATGTCCTTGGGGGCTGGTGGAGAACAATTTGTCCTCTGTACAGATGGGTTTCCCTGTGCGGCACTGTCACAGACCTCAGACTCCACAGCAGATAAAAGGCAACTGAAATTAGTTTAGCTCAAAAGACAGATGACTGATCTCACTCAAATTACCTTCTATTCATGGTGGGCAGAGCCACTGCTGCCACAGCCAAAGTTTTGTTGAACTGCAGTCAATGAGTTTCTCTACCTTCACTGTGATGCTGGAAAATACAGATGAGATCAACTAGGATGGTAGTTTAGCAGGAAGAGCACACCTGCTGGGCCATTAATCATGATACCTTTGCAGCTTCTCATCTCTTTTTGTACATTATGGTCTAATCCCAGTAATGATACATTTTTCTTCTGATGTGCTTAGCTTGCTTTTCCTCTTACATTTCCCCATACAAAGAGCAGTAATTCCAATGAAATCAGTGGATAATCATTAGAGGAGAATGAGACTGCCGATATATATCCCGTGACAGCATTGCTTTCATCAATGAAAAGAAACATTCCCCTAAAGCAATTGTGCTACATTCAGGAACACATGTTGCCCCATCATGGAGTCCTTCTGACTGATCATTAGTCAAAATCATAGCTCTTTCCTTCCCCACCCGTGTTTCTACATGGAGAAGACACATCAGTAATGAAGATAACTGCCTGCACTGGCTTTACACGTGACCTTTCTCCAAAAGCAATTCCTTTTCATCAGTTTCACATTAAATCCATCAAAATCCTCCTGTTCAGCTAATTCCTGTGAGGCATCCTTAGGTCTCCCAGCTCGATGGCTAAAGTCTCGGCCTATTCCCTGACCTTAGTGTCCGTTTTATTATTAAACTTGCAAAAGCAAGCAATTCTTCAGACTGGCAGGCCAGGCAACAAACCCAGGCTTTAAGAAACCACACACCATGCGTGTGTTTTGTTTCTAATACAATCACTGAACTTGGCCAGCTGCTGACTCCTGGATTAATGACCAACACCTCCTCCCCTCAGGTGTCCCACTTAGCTTTTCCCTGGAGAAACTGGGCAGCCATCAGACCTGCTGGGATCTGAATCCTGAACTACTTCGGACATTGACCTTTCCAACACTGTGTGAGTTCTTTAAAACAGTTACTGAAAGTTCAACTAACAATTTATTTATTTTTTAATTAGTCAGCCCCTAGGAAGAAAAAAGGATAGACTTATGACAGCTCCTTGGTCCCAGAGCTGCTTATCAGCATGTTCAGTAAACAGGGGAAAATTCATAAATATTGCATTCTCCCTCAAGATAAGGATTTCAGAGTGAAAGATTGCTTCCCAACATCAAAATTCAGGGCAATGTCATGGAAACGGGTCACGGATTCCCAGAATGGAAAGTCCATTTGTGGACCTTCCCTGAAGCAAGGGATTCTCTCCTGCACAGCTCCCCTCTGGCTCCCAGGCAGCTCCCATGCAGCCTGAAGTTGTCTGCATCAGCAACCTTTAGGAAAGGAGTGGAACCCCATTTTGTTTCTAATTTCAGAGAAACATAATGTTTCCTAGAAAAATGACTGGTGTTCAAGTCCTCTGCCTGTGTAGAGATGAGGTTTTTCTGCCTGTTTTGGGAACAAGGGTATGTTGTGGGCTGAAGGACCCACGTTCCCATGCAGTCCCTCACGCTGCCAGGGTCTCACTCCAGCACCAGCTGCTTTGCAGGGGGAACTCAGCAAGGCCCAGACTGATCCCCACCAAACTCAGATAAGCTAGAGAGAGGAGCTGCCAAAGCCCTTCTCACCACGGGGCCCTCTAGGCAAGGGTCCTGCAGCTGACAGCAGGAGGTGGGCAATGGACCACCTCTGGGAGAGAAACGATGCTCCCCCACCACTGCAGGAAGCTCCTCTGGTTCCTGGCTCTCTTTAGCATTCACAGTGATGACTTGGCGTGTTCATGCTCTCTACATAAATTCTGATAAACTCCTAACCTCAAAAACATCCTGTAACTAGGGGCTCCCGTGTCTAGTTGCCATATTGTGTGAAAAAGTGCTTCCCTTTATCACTGTTACATTTGCTCCTGCTGCTGACAGTCACTGAATCTCTTTGTTCTTTTCTTTTAAAGACAATGAGAATATTAATTCCTCTCTCTCTTATCTATCCTACCCACTCTCTTCATACATTTATCATGTCCCCTTTTATTAATCTCCTCTTGAACGTAAACTCTGCCAAATTTTTTCATTCTCTGCTTAAGGAAGTTTTGCTTGTCCACATCAGTAATGGCATCAGTCACTACCTACCTGCCTCAAACAGGGACCAGCAGCCGAAACATCAAGGTGGTTCTGTATCCCGTTATTCAAAAATTAGATCAAGCACCGCTTCTTTTAATATAGCTACAGAAATAACTTAAAGGAAAGTCTTATGACAGCATCTTCTGTCTCTGTTTGTAGCATAATTTTACTATTATTATATTCTGTACTGAAGGGCATATGTTTCACTAATTGTCAAAAGCATAAATAGCTTTTTTTATCTTCTATTTAAAGAGCTCTTGGCAAACAGTGTAAGTGCTAAAAGAACACAATTTTTTTTTTACATGCTTTTAATCCCTTCCCTAAACAAATCCTCTGGCTTGAATTTTTTACATTTTGAAGGAACTTGGGTTTATGGTTTGCTGTGTGATGCTTACTGTTAATGGTACCCATCACATTTTTGTGGTATCAATGTTGTCTGTTTTCCATAAACGTGTCATCATAATTCAAAACAGCAGCTTTCAAATACGTTTTTCCTCTGCCCAACAGAGGTTACATAACATTTTTTTACACTCTCGTATAATTTGCATGGCCCTTCCAGTCTTTAATGTTTAATCAAAGTGCCCTGTCCTTTTTTAAATACCTATTAATTCTGCTAATTTTCAGCCTGTCTATTAAGTAACAGCAGCTGCTTCACAGAGACTGCATTTCAGCCTCTTAACAGAAAAAGATATACGCCTGGACCACAGCTTCAGTTTGCAGAGCCACCTTATCTGTTCCACTATAACACTTCCCTAAAGTTCCCCCTTTAGAGAAGGCGAGAGGATCTGGAGGAAATTATGTTACTGCTTTTCTCTCTTCATTATAAAAACAAGAGTCTTCCCTTCTTCCTCCACCCCTTCCAGTCCCTTTCCAGCATAAACTTCACCTCCACTACAGTGACATGACATAAGGCAGGACAGAAGAGCCCCAATTTGTATGTGAGCTTCAATTGCAGTGATTCAGTGTAGTTTTATGATACAAAATTAAATTTTTACAGGGTTTTTTTAGGATGTAGGATGTTAGTTCCACAATGAGGAAGACCCTTTCAACATCTTATCTATCCTCTGAAAAGTACCCTTCTTCTCTCTAAAATAACGGTCTTTCTGAATTCCTGCTAGGAGCATTTGCATTCCCAGAAGTCACACCAGGACTAAAGCTATTAATCAAAAAGCTTCTAGGCAAAGCCGTCATCTTGAAATTCATGTTTGTATCAGAGACAGTGCTGAGACTAAAAGCAGTCCCTTGACCTGACTGTGTTGATCCACATTCTTTGGCCCTGGGGAGTTTATTTTTATTGTTTCTTTAAAATAAAAAAGGCACAATTAAAAATAATAATATATGAAAACACAAGCAAAGAGGAAATGAATAAGCATTAAGCTCAGAACAATGGGATGGGTCATAAATGACGCCCCAGGCCAAACAAGAATTGCAGTCTCGGCTCCAGCCCTTCAAGGGCTTCTGCATGTACTTAACTCTACTTCCCCTGGCTTGATCTTGCACTGGTTATGTCATTAGGGCCCCAAGTTTAGTAAGAGCAAGAGCAAGCCCTAATGAAACCATCTTGCACAGGCATGTCTGTAACTTGAGGAGCGTAAGAGTACCTCTGAAGTCATGCTGGTGTCCTGCTGAGGAAGAATTTAGTTTCTCCATGGGCTTGGTGATGACTTGGGGAGTGACCTTCCAGAAAGGGTCTGGTGGAGGTGAGAGAGTCATGGTTCCTCTCTGAGATCAAAAAGAACTAATCTACCAGCAGAGCATCAGGAGGCAGCATATAATGATGGGTATCCAATCTTCACCTATCATGATGTCTCTGGGTATTCTTCTTTAAGTTGAGACTGCCACGTGTTGGGGTGGATTGCTCTTTGGTTTTGTCAACAGCCATTTACATCCCATTGTGGGAGTCTGTGCATCTTGTTACAGTTTCAAGACAGCATTAGGCCAAATTGTGATCAACTCGTTCAGGCTGAACCGCACGTTGATCCAAAACAGCCCACAGAGGTATGGAGGAATGCCTGTGGGTGAGATTACACTAAACTGGGGTTAAATTATCCCAAACTATTAAATAATCTGACAGTGGCCTCTTAAGAAGACTCAGAGAAGTCTGGTTGCAGAAGCATTCAGCTAACTAAAAAATGTGTTATCCTTAGCTGCAGCCTGAGAATCAGAAACATCAGTTATAAAGTAGACAAAAATGTAAATATAGGAGCGATGTGTTGACCACTGCAGGCAAACACAGGGAGCCAGGGGAACAGAAAGAACTGTACGTCTTTGTTCAGATGCTGTGACACAACCGACCTCAGGGAAGCTTAGGACAGAGATCTGCTATGAGCCATCCAATCACTAATAGGAAGTCAAAGAAGCTTTTACAAGCATTTGCACAAGATATCCAAACAATGAGATATGGTGGTAATAGGAGATTTTAGTTATCTGAAACTGTGTAGAAAAAACAGTAACTAAAATCTTCCAAGGAGATAACCAAGGTTTTTAGCAGGAGTAGAAGAGTGAGCAGATTGTAAAAGATTACTATGTTGAAAAAATTCGAGCAAGCTACCCCTATGCAGAAGAACACCAGGAACATCAGGTACAATTCCAGCTGCATCAGTAGCTTTCTGAGGACTTTGACAAAAAGATAATACAGAAAGGGGTAAGGCGATAAGACAAACAATCGGGTACAGAAGCAGAGTTGCTACAGCACAGAAGGCATTTCAACTAGGAAAGGACATAAACGGGAACTGGGAAAAGTTCTATAAATAAATTTTAATTAGAGGAAGAAAAAGGAAAGTCTTGATCCGTTACTAAACAGGAAAAGAGAGCAAATAACAAATGATGCAGAGGAGCCTGGCATGTCTCTTGATCCAGCCCTTATTTTAAAAAAAAGCTGTTTGTGATCAGCTAATTAACTAAATTATTTTTAAAATGAGGTAGGACTGCAGGCCAAAACAGGAAAAGACTAACTTAAAGACTACATGGATGAGCCAACTGCATACAAGTCAGCAAGGCCTCATAAAAGTTCACCTGAACTTATTCAATGAATGAGATGAAGTAATCTGTGAATCGCTAACAATTATTGTAAAGAAATTATTGTAAAGGAGTCACACAGAACAGGATGGGCCCTAGAGCACAGGAGAAGAGTGAATATAGTGCTGATCTTTAAAAAGGAACAATGAGACCCCAGGAAGCTATAAACCACTCACCCTGGTCTCCAAAAAATCTGGAATGAGTTATTAAACGATCATTTTTTAAATACCTAGAAGATAGTACGGTGATAAAAAGCAGTTCACTTGAGTTTGTCAAGAACAGATCATGTCAAACCAGTCTAATTTCCCTTTTTAACAGAGTAGCTGGCTTACTCAATAAAGAAGAGCAAGTGGATGTGATTTATCTTAGCCTCCTGACATGGTCGCATTAGGTATGAGCTAAAATGTAATCACAACAGGACGGGTGCAGAACTGGGTGAACATCACTCCAAAAACACAGTTATCAATTGTTCTTATCACATACAAAGTTGTTCAAGTGGGATTCCTCTGGGATCTTTTCTGGGCCTGTTTCCATCCTTTTCACTAATGATGCAGATGATGAAATCTGTGGTTACCATTAAACTTGGAGAGGCTACAAGAGAATCACAGTCAAAGGATCAAAGTGCAGAAATGATCTGGAAAGATGGTCCACAGCCAACCTGATTAAGTAACTGGTAGGATAAAGTGCTACTTTCAGGAAGGAGAAATCAAATTCCCAGCTACAAAGCTGGAAGAAATTTGTAAGTAGTGGGATGGCAGAAGAAGGTCTGAGGGATATAGCAAATGACAGACTGGATTTGTGTTGACAGTGTAGTGCCCTGGCAGAAAATATAAATACCTGAGCTGTATATATGGAAGAATCACATGTAAGACAAAGAAGGCATTTACTTTGCTCTGCACTTTGGTGTGGAGGTCTCAGATGAAGGGTTTTGGGCACTGTAGATATAGATATAGTGGAGGCACTGTAGATATAGATATAGTGGAGACAATTCCAGAGGAGATCAACAAGTATGATCAGAGATTTGGAAAATACAGCCAGTGAGGTAGAAAGAATTGCATTTGTTTAGTCTAGAGAAAATGGCTTAGTCTGGAGAAGATGAAGGTGAAGCAAGACTCTGGTTCCTAAATGCACACAAAACTCTAATAAAGATGACAGAAAGAATTGTTCTGTTTGAAAGTAAGGACAAGAAGAAATCAGCTAGAATTGCAGCAAAAGGCTGTTTATGCTGGAGCCTGGGGAAAGGCTTAGGTACAGGTTAGGCAAATGCCTTCTAGGAAGGGAGAAACTACACTAGTTTGGTGCCCAAGAGACCTCTCTCTCTGGAGACCCTTCCCTGCCTGAGGTTCCTGCGGCTTTGAGGCTTAGTAGCTGAGGATGCAGGTGTGTAATCTCTGATACTATAATGCAGTAACTCTGTTAGTACTTTAATGGCAATGATTTTATATACAGTAATGATCAGCCTAAACAGCCCTGCTCCTCCCTGCCAAATATTCCTGGCTATCAGATTTCTTCTGCTGCTGGGGGTGCTAAGACAGATATAATGAAAGAAATTAATGCCTGCTGATTTTCTTACATTAGCACAAGGAGGTCTTGGGAGCAAAAAAAATCAGTGTTGGTTACTGTATAATCACTGAGTGCATGTCCATTGTTATGGCCCCAGGTACATAGCCCATCAGTGTGTCATATCCGTATCAGGGCAAAGCCCAGGTATACGTCTGCCTCCCTTTTTTCCCAAATGCAATGAGAGGGATTGGGCCGGGATTCAGAGCATGCTCTGCCAGGACACCAGTCTACACTGCCAGGACCACAGAGGGACTCAGGTGAGGTACTGGCAGGTCAGCGCAAGTGGACCCAGGTAGCCAAGCAACACTTATCCTCAAGGGCTTGTCTAGGCAAGAGCAGGGAGGGAAACGGAGCCTGTGGGAAGGAACAGCATGGCCATGGTCACATATGGGTCCAGGACAGATCCTTGCCCTGTTGCAGACTCTCATGTTGCCATCGCTCTTTTGATCCTCTGAGAGAACTGAGACCCCCTGAGATCCTAAACTTCTCAGAGGCTGCATTGCTGAGCTCCCATTGCTTGGAAAGGGCTCAATGTTCCCCAGCCATCCTCTATAATTTACAAGATGGCACGTTTCCTGCCCAGTTGCACACATGAGGGTCCAGAAATGAATACCACCTTCCAGGCATGGTAAATAGAGGGAAAAAAAACCAAAACCCTTCCTGATACACACAGTCAGGCAAAACTTATCTCCAGCACTTGTTATTTCCCATGTCATAAGAACAGTGTTCAGAAAACCTCAGGTAAATTAAATCAATTAATTGAAACCATCTTTCCCCTCTCTTTTTAAATACACTTCTGTGTATCTTTTTAAAATTTATAACCTAACATGTTTTTTTTTTATTTTAAAATTTCAGAGATGGAATTTTGCTGCTGATTTATTTCAGTGCCACCTTTTGTTTTCTTAACTGCTTGGGTCTAGGACATCTGGTGAGCAAGTAAAGTTTTGTGGGGCCCCAGCTATTTCCTGTGAGGCTATGATGTGCTTTGTCCTATCACTGCACCAGCCTGTAAGTGACACTGAGTTAAGGTACTTAGGCTGCTTTCCGGTCTTGAATGCTGTAAATCAGTGCCAAAAACTAAGGGCGTCAGGAAACTAATGAAGAGAAGTGGCAGCAGTCATTAGAACAGATGACTCCAGGTGATGGCCAAAGATAGTATTAGGGAAATGATGGAAATCTCTGCAAGGGAATCAAATGGGAGAGTATCATCAGTGGATAATTGAATTTTATAGTTAAATTAGAACTGTTCTAATACAGACACAATTTTGGATTTCACAGTTAAAGCACAGTTCCGTTTTGCACTGAAAACAGGAATTCAGCTTCTTTGTTATGTTTGAAAAACACAGTCTCCTCCTCAAATTGGCAGCACTTATCCCTCTGAGTACGAGATGAATGGTCTGGTAATTTGTTAGTTTGTGATTTGCAATTAATTAGAAACTTGGTCCTTTAAGAAATCGGTTCCAATTGTTCCTTTGTTTGAAACATCTCAACAATGAAATAATGCAGACCACGAAAATGTTCCATCTAGTCAAATTTCATTGAAACTTTGCACACAGACAATAGCTGAATAAATTAGTTCGCAATTAAAAATTTTTGTAACTAATTGCAGACAGGGAATACTGTGACTTCAACAAAAGCTCATCAAATCATCTGGTTTCCTTTAGAATGATTTTGCACATGCTAATCCCATTGGCTGTAAGGATTTACATTCATTAATCCCATTGACTTGGAGAGGGCTGAATGTATCAAGAAGACATTACTCGGCCAGTTCTTCTAAGTTTTTGCATTTTGATTTGGTGCATAAAAGGCTCTGCTCAGCACTGCTGATCCAGTGTGTATTTAAGAGGCATTGATGAAGAACCTGAGGCAACAGAGCTCTTAGCAATACTGAAGTAGTGGGACCTTGTGCCCTCTTCACTCAAATATCACCCTCGGTTCCATCACTAACGCAGCACACAAAACCACTGGTTTCAACCTGTGGCCTAGAAATCCCCAAGAGGCTTAAGAAACACAATTTCAAAGGGGTCCACAAAAAGTAACTGAGAATTAACCTAATACAGGAGGCTCAAATTTGCTACACGGGAATATATGCTTCCTTTAGAAATTCTGTAGTGCTCCACAAACTGAAAAGCAAAATGAAGTAAACCAATAATGGATTTGATTCATGTGTCTTTATTAGCTTTTTGGTGTAGCTCCGGTCATCTATATTGGCTGTAAAATCCTGGCACAGAGACATACAAAAAAGGTAGGAGTGAAAAAAGAGGTATATGAAAAAACAGAGATCTAAGAGGCACATCAGTAGAAAGAAAAAAAGACACCACCACCAAAAATCCCACTGGATTAGCCCAGGAGAAGAAATTTAATTAGTTAATTTCCCAGGAACTGTGGCTGACAACAGCTTCAATGGAGGACAGAAGTGTCCTTGGAAGGACCTTTCCAGGTCAATGCAGCCATGAAGGCTGTCCCTTTCCTGCATGCTAAGGAAGAGTTAATGAAATGGACACCAAGGCTAAGAAAGCTTCTGTGGTAAAGAGAGGGAACAGCTCTTCACACCACAGTGATTTGCAAATCCAAGCACCGAGGGCTTGCTTGGGTTCTGGTAAGGGGTTCTGGTAAGGAACTGGGGGAAAAAAAAAAAAAAAAGAAATAAATCACAAAGACTCTGAAAACAAAAATGGCTCGTTTGGGTAGTTTTATGCAAGCTTTTGAAAAATCTTTTTATAACGGATGCCAATTTATAAATTAAAATGTAGTTCAGAAGGAAAAGAATGCTTCTGTTTAGAAAAAGTTGAAAACAAACATTGTTTAACATTTACTCAGACTCATTTTTTTCCTTAAAGAAAACCATTTTTTGGGTGTTTTTCACAAATTCATAAATATCTCAGATTCTCCCTTATTTGTACAGTGGGATGAGTTCATCTGTCAAAAAAAAAACAAAAAAAGATCTCCCTAAATCTTAAAATAACTAACATCCAAAAATATCAGACCAAATTATCACTCAGACATGAACTACATCCAAAGATTTAACAAAGATCTAATACAGGAATGACCCAATGCCTGGGAAAGAGAGCGGTCACTGGAACGGGCAAGATCCCTGCCGATCCCAAAGCAGAAGGACCCCGACAGTAAGCCCCACGGGGGAGCAAGGCAGCCTGCGTGGCATGCAGACTCTGCTACGATCGCCAGCCAGAAGAGGAAATCGGGAGACATAAAACACAAGGGAAATGCAAGGTTGCACAGCTCCCGTGACAGAGAGAGAAATCCCAGAGCCACTGAAGCCAGTGGGGGATGCAAACAGATTTCTTTGCATTATCTGTTAGGAAAACACTGCCCAGCGGAAAGCGTGGGAGGAAGCTCTTGCCCCACGGCAGGAGGGAGGTGGGTGCAGTGGCTGCTCCATCACATGGGGCTGGCAGCAGGGAGGTGACCCCGGGACTGTGGGACATGGCTCTTCGATGCAGTGGGGGTGCGACAGAAAAGAGGGGGCTCAAAAAGTCCCAAATGGCAGAGAGGCAGCATATGCAGGCAAGATGGTGAGAAGTAGTCAGGACATGAGGGGAAAATCTGCTCTGGGAAATGCCACCTCCAGGAGAGCTGGGTGGGGTGTCCTGCACATGGATGCTGGGACACAGACACGGGTTGGGAACCTCAGGAGCCCTAATTTTCCTCCAGTGCTGGAAATGTTTATCCTGAGGACTAGGACAAAGAGGTTTGGTTTTATTCCATGCTTCTCTTAGGAATGCCTCTGGTTTTCCTATCAAAAAATAGTAAGAGGTTACAGAGGAAAATACATGCATGCTCTTTCTGCTCTGAGGCAGAGATGGAGTGGGCAATCGAGAGGCACTGAGCTGGCAGGAGGAGTGTGTCCTCCCAGCATCTCCTCGGGGAAGAAGCATGGCTCTCCTTCCTCTGACCGGACACCTCCCTACTGACCTTTGCGCTTTGGAGGACAGGGTGGCCAAGGCAGGTGTTCCTCTGGTCACCCCCTTGGGAACATGAAGCTGCATCCAGGGGCTGGAGGTATAATTTAGGCAGTCAGTTCCTGTGTACACGGGTCTGGCAGCAGTTCCAGTCTGCACAGAATTCAAGGTTACAGCACTGAGCAAGGCACTGTAAAGACTTGCAAGCAAGACCACTCAAAACCAGGAGATTATAAAACAATGTAATAATATAAAATAATCTCCTGGAAGAAAACCATGAGCTGATGTGACTCTGCCTTTGGGTCAGGCAGATGGACCACTGGTGAGGAATCACATAATAAAGTAGGTCAGAGGTTTCCAAAAGACCTTTTTTTCCCTTTAAGCTTATGAGAAAATGATGATTTATGAAAATCAGCTTGAAGCAAGGCAGTCGTTCTGATAATAAAACCTCAAAAAAGTATGGAGGGCTCTGTCATTACAGTAATGGGCCCCAGATAAGTGCTTCATCAAGAAGACTATACATCATTACTACTTACAACGTGCTGAAAAGATGGGGCAAGGGGAGAATGAATGGCATCTGCTACAAAAATAAACTACAATAGAAATGGTGCTCAGTGCTTTTGTATTTTATACCATAAAATCCTCCATTTTGGAACTCAGTTAAGCCAAACATGCATTTTTCACCTCCTCTCATCACCTCAGAGTGCTGCTAAAATGGAAAGACCTCAGTGCAACCTGCAGATGGAGTCTCCCATCGGCGAGGAGGCCGCCCAGCCTCCGAGGCTCCTGTGGCCGTCCAGAGCGTGCCCAAGGCACCCAGCAGCCCCGAGCAGCGGTGGAGGTCCTGCTACCATGTGTAGGAGCTGCGGAGGGAAGCAATTTCCTGCCTCGTTTAAAAGCACGGAGGTGGCCAGCAGGATGCTGAGGAAAAGCAAACACAGCCTCGCCTGGCACAATCAAAACAGAATTTGGTCTCATGCCTCTTTTCTTCCCCTCTGCCCGTGCTTGCAGTGGGGCCGTGCTGCTGTGGAGGTCAGGATGTAACAAACCACTGCAGAGCTTTGTTTTGCTCACGTTTTTTGTTAGATTTATGTGAATGAAAACACTTTTTCTTGGATTGCTGCATGTCGGCCTCGATCCTGCTTCCCCCAGGATCCCCCAGCAGGTGAAAAACTGCTCTCAGCTTAACCATTAAAAGCTGTTCAGCCATGTCAGTGCAAGAAAAGCAGAGGCTGAACTGTGGGAAGGGCATGCTGGGGAGGGCAGGCTGCTGGGGAGCCCAGCTGGCAGATAATGGGGGACAGTCCTGCTGGGACCTCCGACTAGTCCCACCCCACCAGGACCCGGGAGAGACAGTGTCCCCAGACCTGCCTGAGCTGCTCAGGGAGAGCGCTCCCTGCTCACGGGGCAACAGTGATGTACCCAAATAAATGGATAAAGACAAACTGAGCGTGGGTTCAGGCTCTGAGTCAGCCTGTTTCAGTGCTGCTTTCTGGTGTTTGTGCTGGTCTGGCAGCACAGAAATGGGAAGGCTTGGAGTGATAGTCACAGTGGGGTTTCATTCTGTTATCATATCTGGTACCTGGTATCACATAAACTAGGCACAAGTTCCCTTAGTAGGCTACACCCTCAGTTGTATGTACAACTGCTTCTTGTTTATGGCTATTTAAAATGTTTCTTGCAATTGCTCATCTTCACCAGCAGCAAATTTTTATCCACAATTTATGCAGTGCTTTTACAACTTCCACCCAAAGTAAAATAAATGTAGCAGCTGGTGAGTCTGTAGCTGAAGATGGTGATAAAAAGAAGAATAAAGTATCTCTGAAATGAAATTTTCTTTCCAGCACATGCGCTGGGCTCAACATAAAAGGCACAACAGAAAGTTTAATTTAAAATTAATTTATTGGTAAAATGTTATGAGAATCCCAATGACGACAAATAAATCAACATGACACTGGGAAAAAGATCAGCTGGTGAGGCTGAAAGCTACCAACATAACAATCTGCAGCCTGGGGAAGAGTTATACAAACTGGAGTACATCAGCAAAGCCAGAGTCAAATGTTCTCTCTGCAATTTTGGATTCCAAAATGAAATGATTTGAGGTTAAAATGCTGATGGGTGCAAATATTTGTTCCTTTCACAAGAAGTAAATACTGGATTTTTTGACTGTGAAACACTGCCTTGGTCCCATGCTTCTGTTTCCCCCCATTCTGCGAAAGCACCAAGTTACATGCAAGGAGCAGAGAAAAGAGAAGTGACTTTTTTGGGGTATGTTGACTGAACTTCACTAACACCAGATTTATAAGTTTCTCCTTATTAAGGCAAAGGAGAGGGAAATTGGAACATATGCAGCTCCTCAGTTGCTCTAAATCAGAAGGCTGTGAATGTTTTGTTTTGTTTTTCTAGAAAGAAGGTCTGGATGAATGAGAAGCAAGAAACAAAAGGCTGACAAAAAAGCTTCTTCTGGCTTGAAGTTCACCCAGATACTGTCTCAAGAGGAGACATGGGCTTTTGGCTGAGGACCTTGTGAGAGGTTGCACACAGAGATGTTGCCTCCAGTGGTGTGATTCCTCTCACACCCAGGGAAGCAGGATCTGTATGCCCTTGTAAATGAGCAGAACTGGAGAAAAGGTGCCTGAATCTGTTGCCAATCTCCTCTCTGCTTGTAACATCCAGTAGGGTCTTATATTTTGGGTGGCCATTTTATACCATATGTTTTGCTCAGTAGTTTGTAGGTATCTCAGTGGAGAAGAGTCAGATTGCCCAAGACGACCATTTACTCAGTATTCTCTTTGTGACCAGAGGCACGAAATGCTGGACCCCTTTGAGGAGACCCTGCTGTCACAAAGTCTCCAGCCTGTACTTGAGAGAAGGTTTTAATTTTGCATGAGGCACAACCGCTTAGTGAAGCATCCCGTAGCTTTCATTTTGAAGGATGCACTTTGGTTTAGCCATGATGACCACAGAATTATGAAGAGTTCCAATTCAGTTCATGCACAATCAGACACAATTGTATTTAATCAATGAATTCACTCCTGTGTGAACCAGGGCTCCAATTTGGCCAGCGTTTTCTTTCCTATACTGTAACAAATTATTCCTACTGACTGAACAGAGCGTGCCAAAGTTTCTTATGCTCTGATTTATGTGAAATAATTAGCAAGATATTGTCTGGGCTTGAGGTCACTCAGCTGGTTTTCTTGTACTTTAGTACCCACATTTGTTCCCATTCTGTACCAATTAGCACAAAGGAAGCAGGATCCAGTCATAAAGAACAGCTCCTCTGCTTCACAACACCTACTTCATCCAGACTTTTCTTGCACAGCTTCTTAGCTTTCCAGAAAGGAAAGAAAAAAAAAAAAACAAAACCAAAAACACCCCAAAAAATCTCCTGCTATGTTCATTTCAGAACAGCAAAAACACTGGCAAAAAGACAATAGCAGCAGAGGGTGAGGTACCAGTTCATACTAAAACAGAAATAACTGAGTGTTCCTGATCTTGAAATTGTTTCCTTATAGATGGCAATTCCTTGGGACAAGGTAAAGGTTATTTGTAAGGAATAATAACAGATACAAGTGTTTCTGCTCTCCACCTAGCAGAAGATAAAGCTATAAGGATTTCTGCAGAGCACATGACTTCCAATTAAAGTAGAAGGATTCATTTGTTTTCAAAATGAACTTCACAACCCTATTGAAATGGGAAAGGGAAAAAAGAGGAAAGGAAAAAAAAAAGGAAAAAAGACACCCCACACTACTCCCTGAAACACAATTTAATCAGTTCTAGGGGACAGTAACTCCCAGGACCAGTTTTTCAGCTAAGGTAAATCACCAGCTCTCTACTACAGTGCTGCTGATTTGTGCCAGATGAAATATTTTTGGAGCTAATTAGGCTCAGGAAGTTGCCATTGGCTTCACAACAAGAACATGAAATGAGAGGGACATGAATTGTCTAGGGAGGGAGTCCTTAAGGTTTCTTGGGGGTTAACCCTGCTTTTCTGACAGAGCTTCTCTTTTCCAGGTAAGCTGTATTGTTATCGTTGTATTATATGAGTTTATGACAATTTTTCAACAGCAAATAATACTCTAGGCTAAAAAGAGTTAAACAGGGTGTTCTCTGCTTTTTACTCTTTCCTTGGCATGAGGCATCCTGTCTGTGACCCTTGGGATCTCATAGCAAACCCTGCTTGTGTAGCTAGATTTACATAGGGGTTGCTGTTTGTGCAGAAGGGAAAGCTAAAAAATGCTGCAATTAAAATTCTGGTTGCAGCATAGTGAGGTGCTTATGGCAGGGAAATGAGCCCATCTACTGCACAGAGCAGGATGTCTACACTAACTATCCAGATCAGGCTGTGTGTCATTGGCACCATTTCCACAAGGGAGCTGCATCCTTTCAGTATACATGGGAAGTGTTTGTTAGAGGCAGATGAGTCCAGACCTGAGAGACCTTGTCTGGAGCTGTAGGAGGGCAGATTTCACTCTAGGAGAGAAATGGGACCATATTGTAACTGGGATCCAGCTTATCAGAAGAAGATGGTTCATAGCTCACATGCATCCCAAAGAATGAGTGAGAGAAGCCTTTTCTGCAAAGATATATTTTGAAAGAATGTAGTGTCAGTAGCAAAAATAAGCATGGGAAAAAACTCTGGTTTTCTCCCCAAAACCAATAAATCTTAAAGCTAAGACCTGTAATTTATCTAAATCTGTGGTTAGAGTTCAGTTTCTTTTATTAAACAAACAGCAATGATCACCTTTCACTATAGTTCCAGCATACCACCCTGCTGAACACACAAAGCCTGACCAAAGCAATCTTTTGTCTGCTTCTTTTGTAAGCATGATTTTGCATCAAAGTGAAAAAAAAAAAAGAAGGCAAGATAAGCTAATGCTACACCATGCTGCAAGCATTGACCCTGAGCAGTTGGTGGAAGCTGAAGTTCATTGAAATAGCAACATGAAATATTTCATTTCAAAACCTCTCCCCCATTATCAGGGTCAATATTTTCATCAAATCTTTTCGGTAAAATTACTGTTTCATTGCAAATGTGATACGTGCCTACTTCTGGATCTGAGAAATGATGTAACCCGAGGGAAGATTTCTTTGGTTTTTCTGCTGTTTTGCAAAACAGCCAGCCAAATGGTGATGCTGAGGTGAGATGAGCAGGTGTGAACCACAGATACTAAATATCTCATGTTATTAGCACTCCACATCTATCCTCACCATCCTTGATTAAATTTCATTCTTGCCTCTGGACTAATTTCCAGACTTCACTGATTGTCTGGTCATTGCTTTCCAAATGAATCGCAGTACTGAAGTGTGTCAGGGGCGTGGACACACTTTTAATCTCTTGTGATGGAAAATGTGGTGTAATTACAAGGAATTAAGGAAAGACATTCCCAAAGTGAGGCTAAGGGACTCGCATCCCACTTTCAGGCATTCATCTCCCAATTTTCACATCTTTTAGGACACTATTGCTACAAGGAAGTTTCCTGGATCACAGACAGCTTTGCTGGCTGCTTACTCCACACTGGCTTTTTCCCAAGGAGGAGCAGGTGGCACTTTTGATGTTACAATAATTCACAGCAAAAAAGAGAAGCTTGCAGATGGATCTGGTAAGGCTCAAGTAAATTGCCTGCTAACAGATTCATGTTCTCCAAGCATCGCCTAGACACACGATAAAGAGAAACACAGGATCGTGTTGCAAAGCAGTCTCTTATCAGGTGATGTCTCCTACTGATATCACAGAGGGCATCAACTAAAGAGACTTCAGCTAATTTGTCCTGAGTGTTATATTTCTGATGAAGTTTAAATAGTGCATTCCTGGGGTGGGCTGTTCTGCACACCTGACACGAGCTGGACAATTGCAATGTTTGGTTTTGCAAATGGGAGGAGAGCTTCCCATGGTGTTTCTTCTCGTAATGTGTAGCATGTTAAAGAACACATACAGGGGTCACAGGTCTGTTTAAGTTTCAGAGTTTTCCATTGTACTTTATGGAATAAACATATCTGATTTTATTTCAAAAAAGAAATGAGCCTGAAGAGGATTTCATATGCCCCTGGAGCAAAGATTAAATGCTAGATCACGGTGTCTTAGTCTGGACTCTTCAGACAGCCCAATTCAAAGTACCCCCAAAATGTGAAGCCATGAATTTCAACCCAGGAATCTGATCTTCCACTACCAGCCAGGATTTCTACACCGGCATAATTTCATCGACTGGCTGCATTTCTTGTTTGTGAAAAAACAGATTAAAAGGGGAGCAAGATCCTGGTCCTGAATGCTGTGGTTTGGTAGGTCTTTATCTCCAACCTTTTTCTCACAGCTTCCTTTAAGACCTCTGGCCATTCTACCATCAGTGGGAAATTTACATACATATCCAAGAGCAAGATTTGGCCTTATGAGTTTTATGAGACTGGGATAACAATAAGCATCTATTTTAAATCCTACAGCCAGACTGAGAAAGAACAGTCCTTATTGTGCTAATTATGATAGCAAATCTGCATACACACAGGTCTTAGATGAGGGACAAAAATTCTGCTCTGCTTCCCAGACTCTCCCGCTACTCTGAAAACCAACAGAATATATGCATTGGCAGAGAGCTGTGCCAAGATCCTGGCTGCTCTGCACTACTTCCTACCATCTGAAGTCTCAAATGGCCCTACCATAACCCTTTAATGCTCTGCAGAAAATACCGTGTAGTGCACTGGAATGGCCATTCTGACTGGAAGAGTGAGAAGACACTAAAAGGAGCAAATAATGGCTAATGTTAATGTAGCCAGTGTTGGAAGAAAACAGGAGCAATCAACTCTCTCTTTCAGAACATGCATTTAGTTACAGGAGGCAGAAAACTGTGTTGTGTTCACCAGGTGATTGGAAAAAAAATTGAGAAATTTCCTCAATGGAAAAAACCTGATAATTTTCCAGTTGCTATTGCTATTACATCATTATTTATCAGGTTCGCCATATGAATAACTCTTTAAGCAAGAAAAGGAGGTGCACACAACATTAGTAGTTCTCACAGCAGCCCCAAATGTCATTCTTAGCTGACAGACCCATCAGCTTCTGACAATATTTCAAGACATTTTTACAGAAAATGTACCTAAGCATTTACTATCCTAGACCAAGGAGAACAGAAATTCTATATAAATGAGCAGCACACAGGGGAAAAAACCTGAAACATCTACACTTTTTCTCCCTTACATCATGTATCATTCCCGGATTGGAAGCCAGTTGTACAGTGGTTTTCTAGTGGTGAGAGCAGGATATTGGGTTTCAGGACTCTTGGGTTAAATTATCGAATCTGTCATTGATTTGCAGTGTGACCTTGGGCAAGTCATTTAAAGGGAAATATGTAACTATTAGTTTCAATTGGCCAGGCTCACATACTGTCTATGGCTTTATAGCAATTGCTACTTTTTATTAGAATGATTGGGAGGGGGCCTCTTTTTTTGCAACTTCTCCGTGTTTTAAAGGGTTTGAGGGGTTTTTATTCTCTCTCATAATGTATGGACTACTCAAACAACCCAACAGAGAAAACTAATAACCTGGATTCTACAAGTAGTTTTGCATATATTGCAAACTATATTCTTAAGTACTCAATTTGAATAGTATGTCTTCAGTTTGTATAGTATATAATTGCATATGTACATTGTTGTGTGACCAGGAACAGTAAAGGAAAAGCAAACTGCACAAATACATGACAAGATGAGAAATATTGCCCTATCTAATAATTTAAATAGGGATAGTACAAAAACTCCCTCAGAGATTAGAGGGTGAGAGGAATTAATTATGAAAGGCGCTTTTTTTTTTCAGCAGATAACTTTGTCCAAAGTGAAGGGGGTAAGCAGGAATCGCCTCCAGATTTTTGTAAAAATATAAACTTTCCAATAGTTGTAAATAAAAGTGTTTTCTGGATAAAAAGATCTGCCAAGAGCTGTGGGTTCAAGCACTTTTATTTAACACAGTAGCAGTGTTTCAAAAATAAGAAAACTCCCATTTTTCACATCTTGAAATCGATGTGTTGAAAACAACACAAGAAGGATTCAGGGGGTTTCCCACGTATTCTCATGCTTTTTGACTTGTCTTTAGACTTTTTAAAAATATTTCAAGATGGAAATTTTAATTCCATTTTGGGAGGAGGAACATTTCAATTTTTAACAATATGATTAGGAGAAAGTTTAAAGTTAATGTACTCTGTAAGTTAGAATTTGTTCTATCTTTTCTGTAACCTAATGGGACCATGCAAAATACAGTGTAATACTTATGTCCTGCAGGATTATTTATTTTGAAGCTTAGCTCTAGTTTATAAAGTGCTTAGAGATCCTCCGATGAAAATGTAATAACTATGTCATCATCGTCATCATTGTTATTATTGTGAATATCATTATTTTTATTCCCCTGGTGAAATAAGAGATCAGTTTGTAAAGATTACAACAGCTGCAGGGAATGTGCCTCAGTAACTTCTCTGCGTTTTGTACCATTGCCAAGAGAAGTTTATAAAACGCTGCAGGAGTAACCGTGTTCCTAGCTAACATGCAGGAATTTGCTTGGGCTGTCAAATGTTCACTCAATATGACAAATAAAACTAATGAGTACACGGTGCACCATTTTTCGTTCAAGGGATGTATAAAAGTCTTTATATAAATGCCCTGGGATTCACATTTTTAACCTCAGACAAACATTTGTAATTTGTAGGAGCACATGAGGTGCAGTTATTACTGGTAGCTTGTGGACTGTTAAGGGTGACATCTGGCAAATGACATAATGAAGAGGTCCCCTGTCATGAAAGCATCAGCTCATGGTTTGTTACTAACCCTAAACCTGGGCTGTGGGAGCCTAAGCCACAGCTGCCACAATAGCTCCAGCTCACCAGGGACTTGAGGGGATGGTTTTGTCTTGCACAGGGGTAGACATTGCTGTCTTTTGGAGGAGAATGGGTCTTGAGTACTCTTGTAGGAATGAAGAGAGCACAGAATTTCCCAGGAATTTTACCCATAAACTCTTCATGATATAAGTGTCACATCCTGGACTTCTCAGTCGAAATTGACTGCTACTTGAGTGGGCATGTATATGACAAGTTAATCCAGTCATTATTATATGGGAGGAAAAGGCAGCAATGACAGAGGGTATGAACAAGGAAAGGTGACCAGAAATTAGGGCAATAATCTGAATCTCGAATGCCAACCTCTGCTCTGCCACAGACTCACCATATGACCTCGGTCAAGTTCCTTAATCACCTGGTGCACCAACTGTCCAAGTGTAAACTGGGACTAAAAGCACTGCCTGGCTCCTCTTCCAAGTGGGGTTCAATGCAAGACACCTCGTGAGGAGTTCAACCAAACTCCTTTTACGTGGAGAGAGTTTTGCTCACCAGGTATCTGAATCGGAGGGCAGTCCTTAAAAGGGGCCAGTTGTCCCTGTACAGGAAATTCATCAGAGGGGTGTTTCCCTGATAAGAGCTTTCCCTGGGAAGAAACTGAGTCTGCCTTTTGTAAGGGGTTCTGAAAAATAACTCCCAGAATCCAGATCCTGTCAAAATTATGTGAGAACATGAGACATTTTATTATCAAAATATTTTGGCTTCAGAAACAAGCAAATCTTTCTGCCTCACTATGAAAAGATGCAGGGAAATGAAGCGGTTGCTCACTGCCACAGCAGTCTGTGGCACTAAGAAAATCATTTCCCTCTGTTGGGAGACCTCACAAGCTCCTGGCACCTTGCCCTGCACTCCGACCACTGCCTCCTGCTAGAAGACTCGTTGCTCACCAGCCAGCTGAGAGAAGCTTGCTGGAGTTTTCCCCTTCTACGCCTAAATCTCTCCTGCTAAAATTATGCCCCGCTGGCTCCATAAAAAAGCATTACTGGGGACATACATAGCTTATAGACTTGAATGTCACCTCCTGAGTTCAGTTGCAGTGACGGGACCCAGAGGCAGTGCAGTGATTGCCCTGGCATCCCACTTAAGTAGGCACACAGGGGCTCAGCAAGGGCGATGCCAGTCCTCGCAGCTCTATTTTCCATCCTGGGATAGCATTAGATTGTACCTGGTTGAGCTTACCTGCCATGTGGCCTGCCCAGCATTGCCACATAAATAATTTACACGTTTCAGATTTGGTCTGACATGTTGACACACTATTTTGCTCGTTTTAAATGGGAGGTTTCTTAACTTCTTCTTAGAGTTTGGCAGTTTTTCTTTATTAACTGAAGCTTAGAGTGATAGTTCTCCCAAATCCTTCTGTTTAAAATAGCATAGCCAGATGTTTTCTTCTGAAGTCTTGTTTCAAAAAGTTCCAGTGGGCTTTCCATGACAAAATTGTTTCCAGCAAGCACCTTGTAACACGTGATCTCTGCGGAAGCGGGGAGCGCACCAGCCTGATGCTCCCCTCCGGGGCCACCACCCTTTACCAGACCCGGGGAAGTGACTCAGGCATCAGCTCTGTGACTGCATTTGACACCTCCCTGTGCTGCTGTGGAGGGCGGGAGAGGCGTGAGGCAGCGTTTGTGCAGCCTGCAGCAGGTTGTATTCTCACCCAGGTGACACCAGGGCAGCTGCAAAACCCACAGAGCTAAATTCAGGCTTTTGCAAACCCTTTAAATTTCTGTCCCTAAGACCTTGGAAAACCACAGCTTCAATTCACCTGCTAATACCACTGTTGTTTCCAAGAGTATAGCAGGCAGCTGGAGAGGCTTTCTGAGGCTGCAACCTGCATGTTAGCCCAGAGATGCTCACCAAAAAGTGCCTGAAGGGTCCCAGTGCCCCAAGGGGTCAGGATGGTGGCTCTCCCCACGCAGCCCCAGGACCGAGACCACCTCTGCCTGCCCCAAACATGCTCAGTTCCTTCATTCATTTTGGGGTAAGCATGGGCAGGCGTCCCGCTCAGGTCTGCTTCCAATCACCCAGCCGTGCTGAATAAAAGGCTGCTCACATCGGAGCCAGTGCGGGTCAGGGGTGGCCAGGGCAGAGTGCATGAGAACTTCCCTCCATCCGGGAAAACACTTTTAATAGAACAAATCTGGCTGCTCACAGCAAGCAGTTAGCCCACGGCAGAGGGGAGGGGGGCAAAAGCAGAGGCTTCTCCAGCAGCTGTGAGCCTGCCTTTATAGCAGCAGCTATTAAAGCTGGTTAATAGGAACCACCCTCCCACGCAGAGCTCTGTGCTCTCTGGCAGGTTGGAGCCAAGGCGAGTGAGCCAGGTGGGCCATCCAGCAAAACTGCACACTGGTGTGATAAGGGAAAGAGGTTTGTATCACGAGGTGCCACAGTTTTGCCGTCTGCCAGACAATGGCAGCCCTGCACAGGCACCCTCTGCAAAGCTGTGGCAGCACTAAAAGCCTAGAGGATTTACGGGAGGGCAGATTCCAGGCCTAGATTTGCTCTGATCTGAGTTAAATCCCCAGACCAATATTAAAAATCAGGTGGTGTGCAGAGCAAATCCTGCCCAGCAGGATGTGAGCGAGCTCCAAGCCAAGTCCCCAAGCTCTGGTTCACAGCGTAAATCCCACAAAGCTGACAGCTGCTTTGGCTCAGGGCTGCCCTGCCTGCTGCCAGCCCATGGTCGGGCAGAGCTGGGGCAGGCACGAGCAAGGGGCTGCAATGATGGACTGTCGCCTGCACAGGGCAGGAGGCTGAGCAAAGGCCACAGCTCCTCTCCAAGAAGTGAAAACTAGAAGGAAAAATGTGTCTGGTCTTCACAGAAAGATGGTACTTAATCACTGTCTGTGCCACATTTTTGCTCACTTTCTGGAAGGGCAGGCTGTGCTGGCTCCGGGACTCAGTCTGGAGGTGGATATTTTCTTTGTAATCGACTATTAGTTCTTAGGTGGTGCTTCTCACCCATCAAACACAAGCTGCTGCCTGAAGCTTAGGGGACAGTAGGATTTTTCTGACTCTTCAGAGGGCGGGGAGGTATCATAGCCAAAGCGACTTGGACAAAGTCATCTGTTGGTCTATGGATCATTAGAGAGGAGCACAGATTTTTCCAAGGCCCAATCAGGTGATGCAGCCTCTAGATCCAATTACATTTTCAATTTCTTCCTAAATAAACATTCATCTGGGATCTCTTCAACACAGTCAAGGCTATAGCTGATGATTTGCTCGGACCAGCCCTGATCAGGCAGCTGAGTCACTCCAAGCTACTTACATTCCACCAGTGTGAAAGTGCAGCACATGGCCTTGGCCATCTAAAATCAGAGGGCAACAGACACCTCCCTGGGACCTTTCATCCCACCTACAGTGGCATGCTGAGTACATTGTATTAGCTGGCTATCAAGAGCACCAAGGTGTTGACATAAAATAGAGGACTAACATTTAGGTGGCTAAATCTGTGTGAGCTCTGTCCAACACTAAAAGCATTTCTGCTGCTGTTTAGAAAGACTCTTTCTCATCAGCTGAAGCAGAATGATGAAGAACGCTTCACCTGAGCCAGGCTCGTACCGGCCACCCTGTTTTATCGGGGTCTGGGGAATTTTTCATTTTAGATATACAAATATTTTGTGGCTTTTCATTCACGGCAGCTGGACTTTATCAGCAGGTCACCACAGTGGGGAGATAAGGCTCCTTCTCCAGGCACCCTAGTAGGAGTCTCGCAATCCCAGGTTGTCTTATATGGCCATTAATAAACCCTCTAAAGTGGTTTTGACCTCAGCACCTTTCCATCAGCTCTGTGGTTCAGAGGACTCTTGTGCTAACAGAGGAAACGGAGCTTTTGTGGGTCTATCACAGATTCAAGTGTAGACATACAGATACACCCTTAAAACCGCGTTTATTGCCTTTTACATAAATTTATAAGGTGGGACCTCATAAATTTGCTGTCATTTACTCCTGTGCCCATTCTTCTCGCACCACTTTGCAGCATGTAGCCCATCTCCGACAATGGGCTCCTTGTTCCAGTGGAGATGGAAGTTTTAGGTCAGAGAAGCATTTTAGGAATCCTCAGTAAATTAGGCAAATTGTTTATTTGAAAAGAAAGGAGAAGGAAAAAAGGAAAGAGAAAAAAAAGGAAAAAGAAAAAGGAGAAGAGGAAGAAGGAGAAAGAATGCAAAGAAGGTGAATGAGAAGAGGAAGGAGAAGGCGAAGGAGGAAAAGGAAGAAAAGAAGGAAAGAGAAACAAGAAAAATTCCCGTTTCCCCCAAGTTCAAGACTTGAAATATCTTTCAAACAAAATAGTAACGAAATTTCATCCTCAATTGAAACCATCGGGTTTTTTAAACTGTACTTATTAGAGGTAGTATTTCAAACTCATATTTCAGCTTGTGAAAATGCAAACTAGATGTTATACTGCTGGACAGTTTTAACGTTGTGCAGTTCAAGTCCCCAAAATATTGCAGAGATGTTTCTGCACAAAACACTTCTTATCCTTGTGAGCTCTTTGTGTCTAACAGGGGATGTGAGAAACTCTGTCTTCTCTCAGTGTGGTGAGGAGAGGCAGTGAGGCATGTCCTCCATCCACGCTCCCTGCTACCAGTACTGGTACCTGTAGGACCAGTCACTGTGTGCCCTGACACAGCTGATGGGGAGAGCTGCTGCAGTGCCCGAGGCCATGAACCTGCTCTCCTCTGCACTGCCAGCAGAGGGAAATCAGCCCAAGGAGAAAATCAGTGACCTATCCTGGTGAAATGAATATTACAGCTCTCATACCACACTACCAGCAGACCTGCATGCAAGGTCTTCGGTTTTAGTATGATGCAGCTGGGCAGAGATTTCTTTGTAGCTTCCCTCATTCTTTTTTCTTTTTTAGCAGCACATCTTCCAAAAGTCAGGTCTCTATGCTCAAGAGTTAGACTCAGGATGTTCAGAAGAAATTTTCTTCTTGCAGAGGAAAAACTGATTTTACACTAAAAAAATTTAAAAGTAACTCAAGAGCCTGTGCAAGACAAAAGAAAGTTACTGAAGCCTTCCCCCTGAGGGAAAGAAAAGGAAAGGAAAAAGAAGCTCCTATCGGATCCGAAGTGGAAAAATTTGGGGCAGACATTTTGAGGGCTTCCAGTTTTCTGACCCAAAATAGTACACCTTCTAAGAAAGCACGTGCTTTCCTCAAAATCTCAGTGCTGGCAAACACCGAAACCCATCTCCTTTTCCCATGGGAGCAGGCAGGGGATGACAACCCAGCAGTCAGCGTCCAGGCTGAAGGCAGGGAGGCTCACAGAGCACAGGCAGCTTCAAGGGCCAACCGCCTGGTTTCTGCATGATGTCTAACTGGAGACTGCCTTCTCTGTATGTACGTATAGATAGTCCCTCCATATTCATATTCCTCTATAGAAAACACTGTGGTTTGGAAAAGTTCATCTTGACTGCTGTCTGTCAAAATATTTCCTTACTCCATTAATAACAATTACGAGTATGTTTACATAGCAGCTAACATTTGCAAAATGCCTTACTCATGAATACATATCCTAATTACTCACAGAAAATTATTTCTTTACCCAAATTTAGCCCCTTTTGTTTGCCTGTCCCGCTTCCAATCAGATCATGATTACAGCAGACTTAATGACTGCTTCGCACAGGCACACTTCATCCTGTGCATGGCTGGTAATTGTGCGATTGCTGTGAGTTTCACTGCATATTCTGCATTTGCTTTCCAAAATCAAAGCACTTTTGACTGGACAAATAAATCACTGGTATATCCCTGTAATGTTGTGCTTGTCTTAAAAAAAATAAGGCAGATAATTTTGAATAGAAAATTGACTTTCCATTACTACCATGCAATCTTCAGGTATTATTCATTGCTTTGCCAGCTTTCCTGACTGTAAACCCCTCTTTTTTCCCCAACTGCCCAATACAGATCCAACCACACATACCACATTTTATATATATATACTTATAACAGTCACAGGAAGAAAAAAGCAGAACAAAACTCATTATGGGGTAAAGACCATAGTGACATAAGTTCACTTGCTATAGTGAAGCGCAATGTGTTTAATACCAAGCAGCTCTGAAAATATTCCAGCCAAAGGACTTGAGCATTTGGTGAAGTAGAGCGTCGCTGATAGTTTAGGCTGAAATTTGTCCCAGATCACGAAGCTAAGACTGAAACAACGCCTTTAAAGCCTCTCAGGGGATCTCACTTGTACATGCTACCCTACAATTGTGACCCTGCTGCTGACTGCACTTGCTGGCAGAGTGCTGGGTACCAAATGGGCAGGCTGCCCTCACCGCTCCGCAAGCTGTGCCACAGCCTCAGCGGAGCAAGAGCTGGGAAACGGGGCTTCAGCAAAGAGCACAGATCTGCGATTCCCCCAGAGGAAGGAGCTTTGAAGACCTGCTTTCCAGAGATTTTGAGCCTCTCCATCTCCGTAGATTTAAAATTGAGAGATATGGAGGGGGAAAAGGGGAGAAGGGAGTACGCCCAGGTGGAAACACAATCTTCAGCGATTACAGACACTGTTGGAAAGCAGCTCATCTGAAGTCAACAACAGGCACAGTCAATTCTTCAAGGCTAGCATGTGCAGCAGAAAAAACATCCCACCAAGATGCATGTGTAGCCCCACTGCATACAAACGCAGCTGCCAGCTTTTAACCACAGCATCTTTCATCTTGGCTTGTGCCCATGAGGATGGCACTGCCAGTGAAGGGAGGGAACGGGCACAAAACAACCACCACCCCTCAAAACCCTTTCAAGCAAGGAAAAGGGCCAACAAGCATGTCACTCTGTACCTGGAGGGGACCCAAGCCTGCCACCTCCTAAAGGAAACTGGACAGGACCGGGCTTGCTCCTTTGAGAGAGCAGCTCTTGGGGGAGAGCAGGCGCAGGACAAAGCCTATTGTTTAGCTGGGCTTGCACTGTCTATTCTTCTGTCCTCTATGTACAAACCAGCAGGCACCCTGGGGGAGGACGCTGCCACACCAAGCCTGGCAGGACCTGAGCAGGGAGGTGGTACGGAGCAGCCCCTCGGCACATCTCCAGCCTGGGAGGGCACGAGGGGACGAGGCAGCTGCAGAATGCGCGCTCTCGTGCCTGGCCCTCAGGAAGAGAAGGAAACTGGCAGAGACAGGCAGCTAAGGGACAGGCAGGAGACAGGAACAAGGTCAGCACAAATGCAGGAACCCCGGTCTCAGCTGCGGACAAAGGTAGTTCGACAAGCGGTTTTAAACTCCCAAGTGAGTAAGGGTTTTATTGGGAGAGCTCCCAGCGGGAAGTAAGCAGAGGCTCTACGTCTGGCACAACTCAGGCCATCAAGGCTGGGTATTGTCCAGATTTGCAGAGGGAGATCCCAGGCTCAGACTTTGGGTGGCCAGGTGGAGCCAAGCCTTGGGAACTGGCGACGCCGGCTTCGGGATGTCTGGCACATCCCAGGGTGATTTAGATGCTTGTCACCAGGAAAAAAACAGACTTTCCTTGAATTGGGCAAATACGCCTCTCATCTGGACACTCGCTGCTAAAAACAGGCAGCTTTTAGAGCAGTAACGGTTGGTTTTACAGTAAAGCTGTGTCCTCCCTGATCCCCGTAAAGGCAAACACCCACGGTCGTGCAGGACCAGCACATGCGGTGCCAGAGCAGCCATACAGCTGGACAGCCCCCGGGGCTGCGCCAGACAGCTGCGGGATTAAACCCCCCACTCCTTCACCCAGGATTAAGCCCACCATTTATCAGCAGTTAATTAACAGATTACTAGGAGGCTGAGTTGTTTTAGATAGATAGCGAACTGGTCTGCTTGGCCCACAAACATAAAGCCGTTGGATTCACTTTGGGTCCAGTGTTATTTCGCAGGGCAGTGGGAAGAGCAGATAATCACCGAAATTTGACATTTGCTCCATTTTTCACAGATTTTCCCACCAGAAAACAGTATATGGGCTGTAAAGGTCTCCTTCTTTGAAAGGCCTAAAGTAGGACAGGCACAAAACTGTTGATACTGGGGTTTTACTGAAAACATGGTTTGCAATTAATAGAAAGTTTTCAAGAAAATTGTTTACTTTCTTCAGAAAAGTTTGGCTTTTGGTCAAAAGCGAATAAATAACCAAAATGGAATGGAAAGTTTTCCTTCTTTTTTTTCTTTTCCAGCAGAGAAGATCATTGGCATGTGGTCTGGTGCTCCAGTGCCTCCTGGGAGATGGAGCTGAACATCTTTGTTCTGCTCCAGCGGGGAGGCGGCTGTGGGGCAGCACGGCAGGCGCTGCCCTGGTGGGAGGTCACAGAGGAGAAGGCCAACAGAAAAGTCCCTGGGGCACCAGAGTGACTCTGTGTGACGTCAGAAAAAGGAACCATCTGGGACGCAGCCTCATAGCTTTTTGTGACAATTCAAAATTATCTCTGGAGAGGGGTGGAAAATGGCCAAAGTATCTATGAAAAATAATAACAAGCTCCACTTTCTCCTCATTTTCTTGATAGAAGGCCAAAAATTTCTGTCACTAAAAATAATTATTTCAAGTGTGATGACATCTCCTTTCCCTGCTTTGTCAAGACTGTCCACCTGAGGAGCTGGAGCGCCAGAGCCAAGTAAGGACTTTACCACCCAGAAACTTGGTGTTCCAACACTTCTGTCCCTCCAGGCACATTTAACTAGTGATCAATTGACACCCTAGCTTGCAAAAAAAAGAATGAGCCAGCCTGGAAACAGATGTGCTCCAAACACCACAGGAAACTGAGATCTGGACCCCATTAAAAGACAAGAGGAGATGTTGCCCTGATTTCAGCAGTGTTAGCACTCAGCTCAGAATGAACGCAGCCTCCACAGAATCTGCAGAGTCACAGGCAAAACCCAACCTATTCCTAACTCTCATCCACGGCTGTAAAGGATCAGTCTCCTTATTACTAAGTGGTATCTTGCAGGACCCCACCAAGGAAACCACTGTAAAATCCAAGCTACAGCTCCCTCATGTGAAAGGGATGACCTTCAGGCCCTACAAGCATCCTATTTCTTACAGCAGAAGGCTGGGCAGAAGGGCTGTGAGGGTGATGCCCCGGTCACCTAGCAGCCCCAGCAGTGATTCCCAAGCACTTGAGGTGCGGTGGTAACTGCAGGGTGCACAGACAGGCCAGCCCGGCCCTGCAGCCCGCTCCTCTTGAGGCACGGTTCCTGTGAAGAAGGGGGTCCTTCGGGAAAGGTGGGTACTTCTGCATTGGTTTCTGAGGGAGAAACGTGGCCTAGCACAGAAAAGCTGCACGCTGACTGAAGGAGTACTTCCAATTTGAAATCATATTCTCTTTAAAGTGGAAACAAGACCCTCCCTGAACTCCAGTCTGCCCTTCTCCCTCTCCTTCTCTCCTTGCTTTTTTCTTCTCTTTTTTGATCACACGTTCCTATTTTCTGAAACATTTTCCATTGCAAAGCCACACAGCAAACAGATTAGCTGAAGTGCTGCTCCTGCAGACTTGGTGTCATGCACAGGAGTGGTCCTTTGGTCTCCCTGGGACAGCTTGGAGCCAGCTGTCCTCGCTGCAGGGCTGTGCAGGCTGAATCCCACACCCTCCAGTGCTGGTGGGCTTACAGCATCCTGCACTCCCTCCAGCATCCTCCAGCCAGCCCAGCCTTGCACAGAGACACATCCTTGCAGGTCCAAGGACTCTCTTTGTGACCGCAGGGTGGGCACGGCCAGGTCCCATTGCTGACCAACCACCAGAGTTGAGATCTGGAGGACTCAACATTTGGAGATTTCCCTACGTACCAAGGCAACACGCTCAGCCACGAAGTGGGCAGGGGGCAGGGGACGGTGAGGGAGTTGCAGGGGACAAACAGGCTCATTCTTGAGACACAGAGAGACCTCTCACTGCTTCCAGGAGACAGCGCCAACATTTTGCACAGCAAGGGCAAAGATTCAGGCAAAGAAGGTGAGTTGAAATGGCTGAGCAAGACTCAGTCTGGAAGCATTTCAGGAGTAGGCTGTGCTGAAATTTCAGTCATTCCTCGTGCAAGGCAGGGCTCGCATGCAGAATTCCATAAAATAGGTTTAATCTTCTTTTAGAGAAAAATGGAGGTTTGGACTCCACAAACTGCTTTGCAAACTCATGTTAATTCTGTTGCCATGGTCATTTAGGAAAGAGTACTACAAAAGGCATTTAGAAAAAAAGAAGCACCCCAATTAATTCCCCTCTAAACAAGCCATTTGGGACTTTTGGTTCAAAATGGCTTTCCATTTTTTAAATGCCCTTAGGAATTTCATGCCACCAAATTTTTATAATTGAAAAAGTATGATGTGTTGCACAAAGTCACTGAAGAGACACTCTGTTTCCCCCTCCAATGTTTTGTCTTTTACTTCTCTATTTTATGACTCTCTAATAGATCAGCCTGTGCTGCTCCAAACACAAACTGCTTGTTTTAACTGCTGAAACTCACTGCACCCTCATTTGTCCTGCACTGCCTTACTCTCAAAATGCTACCAGCAATGTTACAACTGCAACTCATCCAAACCTGAGCAGCATTGGAGTTTGGTGCTAACAGGCAGCCCAGCATGAAGTGGGATCTGCTGGAAAAAAAAAAATCTGTTTATTTTATACAGCCGATTTTTGGAAATGCTGTCCTGCTTTCCCCTGGCTATTCCTTAAAAAGAACAAAAAGGAGGGTGGAGGTAGAGCAGGCAGGGGGGGAGAATGTATTAGCTATGGAGTAAACAGTTTGGAAGCCAAATATAATTGGCTGGTGAGTGCATATTGTGATTCACGAAGGGAAGGCTTTTTTTAAACTCCAGGAACCACGGAGCAAGGACAGCCATGCAGTCATCTTCCTGTGCAAAACAAAAGCTCCGGGCCAGCGAGGTGCAGCAGCAGTGTGCTGGGACAATGGGGACACGGAGCATTACCTCAAGCCTGCAACATGCCACTTGGTGACAGGCCTGATGTTTCCACAGCCAGGTTATTGCTTTTAATATCAGTGTTCAGTGATTCAAGCCCTGTTCCCTCTCAGGGACTCTGAGCGCTACAGATCATTCCTATTTGGGGAGCATACCTTATCTAAGTCCATTATTGCCTCTGCCTAATATAAACAGTGTTTCACTCCGTCCAAGGTCTGTGCATTGAAAGTTTTCTTAAACCAAGGAAACCTGGAATAAATACCTCATTGTCTCGAGGACTTTATCACAGTAGTATGAAAGAAAACCAGTGTGTGATCGTATTTTCCAGCAATGAAGTTCTTTCAGCCTCAGGAAGGATAGTTTTGGTTTCTGAATTTATTGCTCTCACAGTTAGGACTTCACACTTGACCGAAGTAGCTGATGTACTGTCAAGACTCTGATCTGGCATGCAGTCTACAAACACAGTCTGTTTGTTTGACATAAAAAGAAAAGAGGGGGATTTTTTTCACACGATTATTTACGTTTTTAACTTTAAAAGATTTACAAGTTTAAAACTTTGCCTTTTAGAGCAAAAAAAAAAGAAGATTCAACAACACTAATATGTTTCACAAACTTGTCTCCAAACTGCCAAACTGCTGCTGTCAGGGGAAATTAATTCTGTTCTTGCAGAAGTCAAACACTGGTTTTTGAATGAAAAACTACTGTTACGAAATGTCCTTTGCTCCTTTTTTTATAAAAAGTCCTTCAAAATTGACTGAATCTGAATGGAATGCTTTATTTCATTCAAAACTTTCGTCTTTCTTGTTTTACTTTCTGGCTTGCAATTTTGGAAGTGATGACATACACTTGGAGCTGTAGCAGCATAGAGCTGCAGAATTTCCCATGTCTCTGGTGGCATGTATCCTGGTGCTAAATGACAGCAAAGCCCACTGCCAGCTTCTCAGTGCTGCTAAGGGGCAGGATAGCAGGCAAGGTGGGTCTCTGGCTTTTCTCTCCCACCCCCATCCCTCCCTGTGTGCCTTCCCGATGGCTGAGCCCAGATTTTTGTCCCTGCTCACAAGGGTGTTCAGATGTGGGCTCACTGTCCACAAGGAACCCCTGATCTCCTGCCTGACAGAGAAACATGGGTACCCCCAGACCATCCCAGGCTGCATCTCCTTCCCACGCTGACAAATTGGTCTGCTTGCCCAAACTCTGTCCCAGACACATTCCTTGCATCAGCCAATGCCTATGCCGAGCTCTTCTGGCAAGGGGAGAGAGATGACACAAGGGCGTTAAGCACCATGGCTCTGGCATAACTTAGGAGAGTTTCTGAGCAACCCTGACCCTAAGTACGAGGCAGGGATCATACTGGTGCTGCATGATCTCCCTTCAGGCCAGCAAGCAACCTCTGCCAACTGCTGAGTGGGGGAGATAGCAAATTAAGTCTCTAGATAAAAGACTCAGAGGTTCTTTCCTAAAACCACTATACTCTAAAATGCCCAGGCCAGAAGCTCATTTGTCTGATTCAGACCAGAAGTCACCCTGTGGAGATAGAGACGAAGGGATTCCTGAGCATCCTGCCCATCAGACCATGGGATATGTTCTAGGCATAACTAACATTTTGCATACTTTGTCTTTTGCCATGGCCTGCCTGACTCCAGCAAGAGCAGTAACTCCAGCTGTGTGCCAGAGGGGCAAAGTGCAAACAGCCAAACGTCTTGAACTGTGTCTGAGCTGGGAGCAGTGAAATCCCACCCCGACAGGGCAAGTGGGGTCCGTCTGTCAGGCCTCCAGTCCAAACAAGAATCCCAACTGGCCAGATTGGGTTTTAGCTGAAAGATGTATCACAGCAGCGTGGAAAAACACGAGCCTTCCCTGGAGCAGACGGAAGCGCCGGGCGGAAAGGCTCGTGAGTGCCAGTCCTGCTGAGGACGGACTCGTGACACGAAACAACAAACAGGGTGTCTGGCAAGCCCAGCATAACACCGCAGGCACATATGAGGGAAGAATCACTCTAAACACAAGAATGGGACCAGATGAGTTGATTTCAATGGTTTATTGTAAGAAAGCTCCTTAGATTACGCAGATTAAAATCTTCATGGAAACAGTTCTGGAGACTGTGTGTTGCTCAGCTTCCTGCACAAGGCACCGCTTGGTCATAACTACGTGGAATAGCAAACTTGGGAGAGGAGGTTTTATTAGTTTATTATTATTACAAAGCTACAGAGCTCATGTGTCCCTATATTGGTTTCCTCTTGCACTGGAAGAAAGTAAATCTCCACTTCAGAATTACCCACAAGTGAAGGAAAAGACTAGCAGTAAAGCAAAGGGTAGGCACTCAGGGGGGCCTTCCCCTCAGCCCCTGCAAAACACAGCCCAGAACTACCAGGCTGGAGAAGGGGAACAGCCGGGCTGCAGTTTTTCCTAGCTCTGGGGCTCCACAATGAAACTGAATAACCTGAATTATTCCGCTGTGGGATCAGGGAAGAAGTTAAGGCTTCCCACGCCCGCCTGGTCCTTAGCACAATTCCTTCACCCTGGTGGTGCAGAAGTCAGAAGATGAATGGCTGGTGTCGAGGTTGCATGTGATGGCAGAAGTTCCCACAATGTGTGCTCAAAGCTCTTCTGCAATCCCCCTGAGATCCTTCTTGGGAAGAGGAGCCCTTATCTGCCCATTGTGGTCTGCTTGGTGAAAAAACTTTAATTTTTTGTGACTACAATCTGTCCAGTGAGTCTAAATGTGTTGAATGCCACTGCTGCTTTCACCCTGAGCAAGGATTGCAAATTGAGCAATGAGCACTAGAAGTAAAAACCTTCATACTTAATGTTCCCTTCACAGCCCACAGCCACTTCCAGTTCCTGCAGCCTTCTCAGCTACATCCCAGCTCCTCCCCAGGGCAGCCCTGGGCTCACCTGCCTGACCTGCCTTCCTCTGTAACACCCCAAACCCTCCAAGCTGCACCAACAAAACCAGTTTCAGTGACTTCTCCAAAAGCTCTGTAACACCATGAGTAAAGGAAAACTCTATCAGCCCAACACCTGACCTTCCCCCATTTTTTTCCCCTCCAGGCATCTCCTGCCTCCTGCCATATCTACAGGGGAGGGAGGCAATGTCTAGCTGTAGCCTCGCCTAGACGTCTGCCTGCAGCATGGCATGGAGCTTCCCTCCGTAGATCACAGGGACACGTGTGCATGTCCTCCCATTGCAGTTGGTGGACAGGGAAGGAGAAACAGTCTCTGGAGAAGCTTCTCTCTCCCTGGCAGCTGTAGAAGGAGCAACTAGTTCACACTAAACATTTAGCCTTTAGGGAGCTGATGTTAGGCGTGAAGCATGCTGGGCACACTGGCTTGTGACTGCTGCTGCTCCTGGGTGATGTCCACAGCTAAACTGCAAAACGCAGCTGGGAGGCCACAGAGAGCTGAGTGAGGGGTCAGCTGGTGGGCAACTGGGAAATCACGGGCAGGAAAAAAAGACAGAAGGAGTGGCAGGCTTAGACTGAAACAAAAAGAAAAAAATTGTGATAAATTGAGGGGGGGAATCAGTTTTACTAAATCCAAAATCCAAGATTTCCTTTTGCTTTCGTGTTCTTTAACTCTTGTAAATACGTCTTTTTATCATGCCTGTTTCTCAATGAAAAATCTCCTTTCAAACTGAAAAGCCAAAAACCTTCAGTTTGCATTTATCCAGGGGAAAGGGTCTGGTGCTTTCAAATCTCACTGTTGTTTTTCTTCCAAACTGCTTATCAAATTCAGCATGATTCTGGAAATCGATCCAGCCACTCTGAAACTGGCTCTCACTCAAGTTACTTCCCCAATATTAAAACTTGCTGTTTCAGTTACCTTCCCTAACATTTCCTCCATTTATCTCACCCTTTTGACTTGCTTTTCAGACTTGCAGCCCCATGGGACTGTGATTAGCAGTCCCCAAGTATCCCCTAGTAAGTGGGGCCTGACCTCACTGATGTCCGTAGGTGCTCCTTGGTCCAAATGCTCTCTAATAACACACACACAGTTATTTTGCTAGGTGCTGCTGGCAGCAGGAGTTGGCTTCAGTTAATTGTTCCTTTTAAAATTAGCAGCTCCAAAACCTTGAATCCGTACAGCAAATCCTGGAGAGATTGCATACTCTTTCATGTCCTTCTGAGGCAGCACTTTTCTCCCCCTGAATGGACGTGTAAAACTGCTATCATGGGGTGAAGTAACTGGCATTCATTTGAAGAAATACAGGAATCACGAATCTAAAGCATCAAAGCAGAAAATAAAACACCAAACTCACTGCATCTCAGGCAAAACTTCTGTTCCAATGTTTTTGCCCCAAGCCGTATCAGGGATAATGGGGAAAAAACTGGCCTTAAAAACATGAGGTCAGAAAATGACGTGTCTATGTGAGCTGTCTCTGTTTCTTGACCCATGAAGACATCTGTGGGTTTTCTATTCAGGTATAGAATCACTTGCAATCACAAAGGACACAAAACTTTTGGAAAGTGTTAATGATAGCTGTGATACCACCTAACACTGCAGGAGACAGGGCTCTGCACAGTGCCGGGCACACCAGAAGAAGCACGTGATAGCAGGAAGTCCCATCACCCTCACACCACGCTGGCCCTGACTCCTTCTTGCTCAGCAAGAAAGGCAATTTGGACATAGGAGCACAAGGACAGCGAGAAAGCCACCCAGGTTCTACATGTGATTAGAAGGAGCCCTGCAATGTGAGGGCAATTTTCATCATCAAGCAGCAATCACATTTCCTTTCAAGGCCCTTCCTCCAGAAGAGTAGGAACAATTAAAAGGCCCAAAGATTCGTACATATGAGCTGACATTGCAAAGTTCCAACAAAAACTTAAAAGCCTTTCCTTCACTGCACATGTCATTCCAGAGACATTACCTGCCAGAAAACCAAAACACTGGTGAAACACTACATTTTAAAATATAAAAATGTATGTTACGCTTTTTGAGTTTTTCCAGGGGTTCCGTGGCTGATAAAGTCAATGGAAATAGGCGGAAAATAATAACATAATTATGGTTAATAATTCAGGTTGGGAGAGGGGTGAGCAATTAATTTTTGTTAGGTTTATCAATATCTTTGGTCACAATGTTATGTAGAAAATGCTTCTTTTGTGACCCAGGAAATTGAAAAGCCATTTGTGGCAGCAAGTTTGAGTAACATAAGTAATTATATACTTGTACATGTTTTATGTTGCTACGGTATTGTTATTTCCTAGCATGTGGCTTATGCATTCTTGTACTCGTCTTATTAGGCCAGTTTGAGTTTCAAATAGCACCTATATTGCAGTGTTTAAGATGTTTGCTTTGGAAGGAATTATGGGACACAAAAGCATATGGATCGCTTTATCATATATAGAAAGCATACAGTAAAAAGCTGGCTTTCATTACTTTATTAGCATGGATCTAGATATGCATTCAGTGTTGAAACTTGGTTATTCGTATGTTTATGACATTTAGGGCCGCTTTGTGTTATTGTGGATGTACATTCACTCTGCTGGAAACACAACACTTCTCTCTACCAAATATTCCTTCTTGTAAATACTGAGACCCAGGATAACTGAAAACAGGGCTCATTACTGGCAAAATGGAAGTGCTTCCGACCAGTTGGTTCCCCCACCGTCTCCCCTCATCGCTCTGCTTCACATCTCTCCTCCATCCTGTTGTTCTGCACCGTGGCGGTGTTTCGTTGCTCTGGATGGATGACTGAGACCTTCCTAAAACAGCAAGATAAATCCAGCGAGACAGAGATGGCAAGGACAGGAAACCTTCTTGGAAGACCTCCTGGCCTTAACTAACGAAAATGCTCCAGCACTGTGGGTGAGATTTTATTTGCTAGCACCTTCTCACATGCAAAGGAAACACTACCCTGTGGGTGCACGGGGAGGAGTAAGTTCTTCAGCAACTCTGCATGGGCGAGTCCAGCCTGGTGTGGGTGGTGATCACTGCTCCCATAGACAGGGCACCTCACGGCAATGGAGGGCTGGTGGAGTCATGCCTGATACACAAAACAGGCTGACTTTAAACAAAATACATAAACTTTACCATCATTCCCTCTAGTGGTTAAATGCAGAAGATGAAACAGTTTCTAAGCATTAAGCTTCATCTCTCCTATCAAACAAGGGAAAATCATGCTTTCAGCACAGTAGGTCATGGTCCCAATCCCAGTGAAGGTTCAAGTAACATCATTTACAGGATCACACTGCCCTAAGAAATCTTTTGGGTGCTTCTGGTTTCCTGATAATATCCAGGAATTGAATGTCATACATTGCATCACAACACCTAGCCTTTGTGAGGGCCCAGAAAGATGCTTTCTGGGATACTTCCAGGGAGCCATTGGCTTTTGTAGAGGAGGCAAAAAGCCAGCAAGTGAGAATTTATTTGGTGCTGAACACACCTCTGTAGCCAGATTAGAGCCACCATGTTGCTGCATACCCGCAGCTCAAGGAAGCCTGCTGAGGCTGTGTGGCAAAGCGCTGTGCTGACCATCACACTTTCTGCTGGCAAATGCTTTCACCAGCCAAACCCACTGCGCCATGAAACACTGTGCTTGAAGGGCTGCAGCTCAGTTTCCCAGCACCTTTACAGGATGGTGACAACAGCATGTAGCCACCTTCAGTGGGAGCACCTGTCACCAGGGACTGCTGGCAGGGAGGCATTACAGCTGGTGGCCTCAGTGTAAGCAAAGCAGCCAGGAAGGAGAGCGCTGAGCTCTGCCTTTCTCCCTGGAGGAATGATGACTACACTCACCTGAGCAACCGACATCACCCTTCCCATAGCCCTTTCACTCACAGCAAACAGATATAGCTGCTGTTGAGTATAATTACGACTGGATGTTTCCAAATACGGCTTGTGAACAAGCCTCCAAGAATCTGAAGCTTTGAGAGTGTGGTATCTTTCCATTACTAGCAACATTTGTGAAAAATAAATTTTTATACAAGTACCACACACTTAATGGACTCAGATTTTAATTACTTTCATCTTATAAACTATTCAGCAAATTTATTTGTAAATTCTCAGAAAAAACATCCTTTGCTTGCAGGAACAATGATGAATTTGCAGAGGATGTGCTGTGTTTCTCGTATTTCTCTAGGAGGCTCAGATCACCATTTTAGGTGCAAACTAAAACTCTCTCTCCGTGTGGAGCCCCAACCAAGATCTCCATGACACTCATGTTACCAACGGTGCATAGTGATGGTAAAATCGTCTTTGCCCTACTTACAACATGGGCCACCAGTGGTGTCTGTAAATCATAGGCTATTTATGTTGTTCCTGACAGAATGTGTACGATAAAAAACTACAGCCATATATAGAAACCCAATTAATTCTGCAGAGGATCCAGTCAAGGAGTGAGGACAATATCACACTGACTGGGTACCCCACCAACACAAACCAATGGTCCCTGATCGGATCTGTTCCTTTGGTTAGGCCAGGCTTCGTTTTCACCCAGTCTGCTGCTGTTTGGTTGGATTTGGCGAGAAAGTTTTCCTTCCACAACAGATCATTTCTGGTGACAGCATACCTCCTCAGAGCGCTTCAACATGCAGCTCTGCTTCCTCCATTGTATCTGAATGTAAATTTCTTTTTGCAGGGCTTTCAAAAGCGAGATTAAGTGAGCTTTCTGTCAGCATCCCTTTGCAGTCTTGTGGAACTGCGTGGGACCGTTTCGCCTGTGTAATTTCTCGCAACACCAGAGGTTGCGACCTCAGAAGAATCATCTTCTTTCCTTACTTCTGTTGCCTTTATTGAAACAAAATTAAAAGTTTTAACCCCCTGAGAATTCAGTGATTTCACATGCTTTGGCCCACTCTGATTTATACCTTCATTAACGCAATAAACATGTTTCCCACTGTATGACTCTGTTGGCCTGATTTTCAGTTCCCACTTAGCTGTCCCTGGGTAACCATCAATGATAAATGCTTTGAAAACTGGCCCCAAATTCCCCTCTGCCTCTTGCCTCGAGGGCAGAGTTGTTCTATTCGGTAAAACAAGAAAGACACAATGTACGGTTGGACTTGTACCTCTTCGCTGTATCATTTGAACTAATTCTGAGACCACTTTGCAAACAAAGTCAGTGAATAACAGACTTTTAGTTCACTTGCTGTTCCAGTAGATAATTAAGTACATTTTTTAATATGATGTGGATCCACCTGATAAAAAATATTTTCATTTTAATTTTTTTTTGGATGAGATGAAAATTAGAAATAAAGAAATCATGCTGGGATTGACCCCAAACCACCTTTTGTTTCTTTCCTGATATATTTTTTGAAGTATTTATTTTAAAGTAAACTTATTTAAACATTGACATAAAACATTTATAATGAAGGAACTAAAACATTTTGCTCAGAAAATGCCAAAAGGAGATGTTTTCATTTTTTCATGAAGGGAAGGACTTGGGCAAAACAATTTTGTAAATCTGACACCATTTCATACATTTCAGTCACTCCAAGCCTACAGTTGCCAGTGAAAAAACCCAGCAGTTCACATGAATTTATTTACACATTTATTCTGGTGGCAATTTTACCGCCCAGCTCCCCATGTCCAGCTTCTGTGATTCAAAAGATCTTAGCCATGACAGAAGAAACAATGATCCTGAAGTTCACCACAAAGACCCCCAGTCTTTGCTAATCTGAAATCTCCCCTTCATTCATAATTTATCTTACCCTCAAGCCCACTAATTTGTAAACTGCAAAAACAAAGACGGTGCCCAAGAACTGTGCAAGAGATTCCAGCTCTCAGAGCGTGCAGGAGTTCAGAGAGTCCCGTGAGACAGCCTGTGAACTCAGCAGCACAAGTTTAATGTTGCCCAATAGTTTTTACAACTTACTTTCATGATCTTTTTTCAATGGCAATATAATAAATAATGTCAGTTTGGGATTTTTTCCTTGCCTTTTTTTCATTGCAACAGAAATACTGAAAATCCATGATAAACATCTGTTGTGGAGAAAAATTAAGCATAATATGTATACAGAGAACACATATTAGTTTCCCAAATCGTCTTAATGATGGGCTATAAATATTTTTTTGGCCTGCCTGCAGGCATATTACTTTCGGCTGTGATCATGTCAGCTTCCATTAACAGAGCTGGATCTTTATTTTTAATGGACAACTAACATAAATGTAGGTACAAAACAAGAGCTCTTTTTCCTTTGTGCTGATCATAAGCTCCACCATATTTCACAAGGGTGTTGCATTACAGAAGAGTCACCTGTCTGACGGAGGTACAAAGCAGATGTCTTATTTGCACTGAAGATCTTGTGGCATTATCTTAAGAGTGCTGCAGGAACGTGAGGTTCTACCCAAATTGTAACTCAAGATGTTAAATGTTTGTACTCTGCCTCCTGAAAGCCTCTATTATGGTTTGGTTAGATCCATATCCTGTATTGCCAAAGACTGAGCGCCACATAAATTTATGCAGCTGCTGTGCTCCTCACTAGAAGTGGCTGCATTCCTGAACCACAGCAAATAACCTCTCCCCCATCACACAGTGTGGCTATGAAGCTTATGTAGGTAAAACTCTATAGGGTAATCAGATGAAATTTGACAGAGTAGGAATTATCTGCAAAGGGCAGAGTTAATTATATCATTAAATATTTGGCCACAGCTGGAATTAAGCAGCCGGACAGACTCTAGGCAAAGGGGAACTCCAGAAAAGTATCATAAACATTTAGTTCCAACAACAGCATTTCATCAAAATTTCCAGCTCCCAAGCAAGCCTGAGTTGCCTGCACAAAATGTAGATGCTGCTAATTCTTGAACAGAAGATGTACTACAGGGAGCAGCGCTGGAAGCTCAAAGGGTTGGAGGTGGAAGAGAAATTAAATGAGAGGAGAGGGATAAAGTCCACACAGTGAGGCAGCACTGGAAATGAATGGATACCACACAGCAAGAAGAGCGAGAGCAAATAAAGTAAGTCAGTTATTCGAAGGAAACAAAGACATGGAAACAAGAGACAAATCAAATCCATTGAATGAATGAGTTGTTCACTTGACAGGATTGGTTCTGGATTTCAGTTTGGCAAAGAATGTGTGGATTTGCCTAAAGTACAGAGCATACACCTTTAAGTTCCACTAACTTCAGTAGGACTATGCTTACTTAAATGTAGGCACCTAATCAAGTACCCTGCTGAGACAAGGGCACAATGCACAGTCCTTGGCAATGGCAAACTCCTGCTGTCTGTCATGAATCTGGTATCAAGCAAAAAAGCCCAGTTAAAATAAAAATTCAGTATTGAATGTTGCAGCAAGTTCTGATGAAAAGAGCCAAGGGTTCGTAGTTTACTAATGAACTTTGTAACTTTCAAAGACCTTTACTGGTTAATTAAAACTCCCATAATGCCACTGCAGTATAGGTAATTATGTGATGGTTTGGGGCAGGGAGAGAAAAAAGAAAGTTTGGGTTAACCAATCCCACCCAGTGACCTCAGCTGGAGGCACCTTCCTTGCCTGCAGGGCCCGGATTAAGCGGGCTTGAGCAAGGGCCCAAGTTCCCTTTTCCCACACTGCAAGGGAATCTGAAATATGTCAACAATATCTGAGGAAATTGAGGGAAGAGAAATGAGAACAACTGGCGATCTGGAGGGACTGCCTGCAAGAACGGGGCAGAAAGCACCGGGGGGCTGCTGATGTGCCCAGTGAGCTGCTGAGCCTAGGCTGTTCCATCCCTTTTCAACCAACTCTCTCTGCTGAAAGACATCCAACAATGATTTCAATGACATCCAACGGGTGCCCAAATCTCAAGCCAATTTCAGTTCAGCGTCAGTGTGGTCGTATCAACAAGGAAGTACTTGTAAAACAGAGCTAAGTCACAGGAAACAGCATCACGGACAAATTTAGCTTTGCCTGTTCACAAATTACCTGGGAGAAAGTTGCAACTTTTAGTAGGGTAGTCGTAATTCCAGACAAATTGCCCACTAGAAGCAGGACATGGTAATAACAGGCAAGGGCTATTTCATCTGGACTCACGTGCCATATGCAGAGTTACCCCCGAAAATGGATTTCAAAACTGCTGTCGCTGGTGTCAGTGTGTGAAGCAGAAAAAGCCCAGCCCAAGTCTGAGCTGCCAGGGATGGGGAGAAGTTTTAGCACACTTCTGAATTCTTTTGTCCACTTTGGTGTCAGGCTCAAATAAAAGGTTAAGTGCTCACACTGGCTGTGAGACAGGGGTGGAGGAACGCATTTTGCAGTGCACTATAGAAACAGGCTTTTAATGCGAAGATCCAGGTACATGCTCTGTCGATGACGCTTTGCAGGGGCATTAAACTGTAAGGAGGGGGAGAAAGGCAGCAAACAACTTGTCTGTGAGTGTTTGAATATAAAGCACTGCCTTCATCAGGGGATAAATCATGTGTCAAGAACAGGAGGTCACCTTGTTTTCTTGCAAGTACAGACTGTGCCTGCAGTGGCCGTGGGGGTGTGCAGACCCAGCGCAGAGGTGTGAATGCCGGAGGCATGCCGAGAGCCAGCCCTGTCCCCAGGGCTTCAACTGGCATGGAGACAATCACATAGAAGAAACTAGCTCCCTCACACCCTCGAATCTCTGAATGGGTTGAAAGGCGGCAGGAAATCCTGCCCGATTCCTATGCTGGCAGGCTCTTGGGGAGGGAGAGGTGATGGGGGAGGCAGTGGCCACAACACAAGCAGAGGAGCACCGTGGGCAGATACCAAGGACCACCTGGGAAAAAACTGCCCGACATTTAGAAACCACGCAGAGGCCAAAGAGATGCAGCCCCCAGAGGAGTGTAAGATGTGTAGATGTGTGGTGGTCTTTGAAAGGTGCTAACCTATCTAAATAGCAGGCAGTGTTTTGATGCATAAAATGGAGTGGGCTGCTATGTTAACAGCACCCTGGTACCCTGACAACTGGGACCTGCTGTCAAGATGCTCTGGGAGCAAGAGCTGGCAGCCAGGTCTATGGGAAACCCATCAGCAACACCAGCGCCAATAGCTTGACCCTGGTGGTACATGCCAAGTGCAGCAAAGATTTGGTCTTAATTGGAATGGCCTAAGGGGCTCCAAGTCAGTTTGGACCTGATAAAGTTGGCTAGTGCTAATGACAGTGGACCTGAAGTGATTTCACAGTGAATTCTTGCCTCCCCCCCAAAGAATGGGACAGTATCCACCGCAGGCTGAGGGGCAGGAGAGGGGTTCTCCCTTCTGGAAGGCCAGAGCTTGCCACATTAGGATGAACAAACTCATCTTTCATTCTTTCTTTGCCCCTTTAGGAGATTTCCACATCGAAGTAGGTGTGTAAATCCATCTCCGTCTGGTCACTGTTGTAGGAACAAGACAGGGGACAAGCCCTGAAGGGGAGCCCAGAGAGGTCCTGGAATCTCTGTCCCTGGAGATCTTCAGGACTCACCTGCTTCAGCAGGGGGTTGGACTAGATAATTTCCAGAGGTCCCTTCCAGCCTAAATTCTTCTGTGACTCTAACAATCCCCATTCCAGCAAATATCAAATTATTCTCCTCACCTAAGCCAAGCCCAAAGCCAGTACACAAGCTGGAGCACCAAGGTTTCTTCTCTAACCTCAGATACTTGGGAAAAAAAGCCCTGAACTCCTGGAAGGGTGGAGGAGCCCAGCTAGAAGCCATAACATGCTGCTTCTCAGCCTTCCCTCCTCTCCCAAGCAGCTGCTAATGACTCACTCACCTCAGAAATGCTGCCAAGAGCCATAGGAGCCATAGGGACTGGGGGAGAATTCCTTTCTCTTCTGCATCCAATGATATTTATTGAATAACAATGCCACCAGCTCTGAATCACTGCTCCTGTCAGCGGTCAGGTGGTACACAAACGTGCTCCTCCACTGCTTCCAAAACGGTCTCCTTGGCACAATGCTGGTACTAAAGGGTTCAATGATTGAACCCCATATGTCAAAAATCCACGCGGAGATTAAATCTAGAGCTGAGTGACAGTTTCATTTTGGATACCGAGCACATGAGAAACTTGGCTATGTTGAGGTTTGAACAGAAGCGAAACTGTCTGAACTGTGAAAAGCAGCCATTTGTCAGAAGGCATTTTGCTTGGGCCTTGAGCAGCAAAATGTTGTACGTGTGATGGTTTTCATGATAGGCCCACATTATCAGCACAGGAAAACAATAATCTGTTTTTTTAAACATCTCCAAGATAAATCACAAGTAGTGCACTACTATTGATTTATTTATATCTCAGTGGAATATTTGAGCTATAAATTATGGCTGGATAAACACAAACTGTGCAGAATTTTGCATTGTTTGAACTCGTCAATGGCAGGTCTTTCTCGTGTTTTCATTTTAATGTAAATCAAACTGTGAAATGTATGGATGCAATTTATTTCCAGTTATGTTTATTGGACTTGGGAATGACTTATTAACCAGGGGCTTTACTCAAATTCTCATTTGATTTCCGTGGATTTGACTGCCCAGCCTCTGTGGAGCTTTCATGGCTTGAGCACTGCAGACCCTAAATCTGATATAAGAGACAACAGTGGTTTTCTCACAGTGCCCTTGTGGAGTCCTGGAGTGAGACTCTAATGGAAAGAGTACATCCTGCAGAGCAGAGCGCTCAGAAGAAAGGGCTGGTGTCTGGGTGAAATCCCTGCTTGGCTGCCAATTCTTCCCTTCATTGCAGCAGGGCCAGGAGTTCAGTTTCTATGTGTAATTTAACTCTGTGGGGAGACTCACCCTCTGCAATACACTGTAGATCCCCCCAGTGACAAGGAAAAGACTGCAAGGATTCAAGAGAAGATAGTCTTTATGTAATTTTGAAATGAAGGAAACAAACCCTAATAATGCTAACCAAATCCAGATCAGCACGGACAAAAAAGGTCAGTCCCAGGATGTGATGGTCTGTAAAAGCAGTGGAGATGTTTACAGCCAGGGTAGCCCACGCTTTTTCATGCCAAGGCTGAGGAGAGCCTCTTTTGAAAATGGAACAGACACAGTGGCAGAGGCGGAAAGGCAGGAAGGACACAGGTTTTTCAGTCCTCTTCTGACTTAACCAACTGAAAAATCCTGACCTGACATATAGACAGTAACTGCCCTGATGATTCTTCCTCAACTCAACACTGAGTCCCCTATGGGTCTTAGAGAAGTCCAAGTGAAATCTTGGCCATGATGAAGTAAATAAGAGTTTTATCCTCACCCTACAGCAGGCTTCCCCTTGTGTCCCTGAGGAAGTCTCTCATCACTGTGTACCTCAGTTTCACCAGAGAATATGCTTTCCTGTTTGACTGAGGTGTCATGAGGACAAATTCCTGGTGCCTAGGGACCACTAGCTGTGATGCTGATAACAGGCACAGGAAAGTCTGTGTGGGTCACTGGGCACATTCCATTCTTATGACACTTGAATCCAAAAGAGCATTTAAATCAAAACATCACTGGTTAAACTCAATCCTTAGTGAATGGCAGCCTGTAAATTTCTTAGCCTAAATTATTAAGAGAGCATTGCATAGTTTATAACTGCACGTTTGAAAATACTCATGGGGTCAGGCTCTCCTTTTAGCCCCAACAACATAAAGTTGGAGTCATTGCCTGACTCCAAGGCAGTTACTCCAGATTTATTTCAGGGTAACTCTGAGCAGGATCCTGGGTTTTGTTTATGACTTTTCATTTGTATTTTGTGAAAACTTAATAAAAATCTTTTAAAACTGGAAAACATGGTTCCATAAACCCCACATATGGGATCTTTAAACTGAACCAACTTATGAACTTAACCTCGACTTGTCTTTGTCCTCTTGGCCTTTCCAGCAGCTAGCACTCTTCAGCCATGTCTGTATTTACAGAGGTTAGGAAACCCTTAGACAGCCAACTCTTTCCTTTGCCTAAAATGATAACAGGAACATATGACAAAACTGAACCACAATGTCCTGAAATGGAAAAAAAAGTGCAGAAAATGAGGCTAGACAGCTGAGAGAATCCAACTTAATGCTTGCAAAGCAGAAAACCTACCCAGCTTGGCTAGGACGTGGCTTTAGGTTACACTGGAACCTATTTAGAGGTGCCGGTACACAACTAGCACCATTTTGTCCTGTCCTAGATGTCTTTCACTCATAATTCTGCTTGTGACTGCCTCTATCCATGCTAGTGACAGTTATCCAGAGATTTTAAGGCATGGGATTTTATAATACCCTATTCTGAACTGCGCAAAGCTGACCGTGGGTTTTTCCACAGTGATTTCCACATCAGACTCACCAACATGTGGCTGATACAGGGTACATCTAATACAAGGTATCTGGTTTTGATTCAAACACTTTGAAGGACAGAGTTCACAAGTTACTACATCACCTAGCAAATTTTTCCAAGATTTGACAATCCTCCCTGCTAAAAATCATTGTGTTTCTGAACGTCCCAGTGCAATTCCAATGATTTCAGTGAAGTTCCCCCTGGGTAAAGGAAACTTTGAAGAACAGGAGGGTATAAAGTTTGTTTTAGATTCAGCGTGGGATAAGACCCTCTGGTTTAGAACTTAATAGATCTGTGCTACTTAATGTCTCCCGAGGATCTGCCTCCTTACTTTGCTCCTGAGCACAAAAAAAAAAAAAGGTGTTGCAGGCTAAAATGCCAAAACTGCCTAGGAAAAATTTAATTAGTTGAGAAAATAGCAAACAGATCTCTCCAGTGGCTTTGAAAACCTTCACTTCAGCGTTTTCAGGAGCTGTAGGAAACTGAAGAATTAAAAGAGTAATTAAGGACCTGATCTACAACCCTGGAAGCCCAATGGCAACACATCCCAAAGAATTCAACATTAGATTTGGAAATGAAGGAGAATAAAATAATATGAAAAAGGTTAACTAAAGATACTAGTTAAATGCACAGATGGTGTGCATTGAGATATTCCTCAGTCAGTGTCTATGGAAAAGCATTGACCTACCGCACAGGGAAACCAGCCCCAAAAGCACCAGGAGCTACAGGAGAACAGCTCCCTGCTTGAATACCAGGATCTGCTCTCACCACAGGTGCTCACAGGGACACCTTGGGCTCACCTCACTGCTCCTGGGCAGGCTTGAGCTCCACAGCCTCCCAGACCACCATGATCCCCGCCTGGGGCTGGCAGTGTTTCTGGGGGATGCTCCAAGTAGTGCAGACTGCCTAGTGAAACTGCTTACTCTTTGACAGCTGCAGTCAAAGGTCAGGCAAATAGCAGGAGCCATCTTCTCCATGTCACAGACAGCACAGTCTGCCCAGGACACCAAGGTCTTGATCTCCCTGGGTGATGTAAGCAAGTGCTTTCCAAACTTACTATGTACCTTATTGCAAGCTCCTTGGGGACCAGCCTACCACTTAGTTCTTCTTAAGGGAAGATCTGACACAATGGGACCCTCATCTACTTTAGCACCACACTAGCACATACTAAATAGCTGGAGAACCGGAAAGTAGCCAACAACACAGAAACACCAGTCTAGGGTATGCGAGAGCGTATCAGGGCCAGCTGAGTCACTGATACTGGCCTGTACATTACTAAACACTTTCCTTAATGATCTGGAAATAAAGACATGAAAAGCTCGAGCAGTTGTTAAGTGGGACCATTCAAATGAAACAGAATTGACTAGAGATAAAAAAGATGCCTAGGAAAAGTGTAATTATTTGAGAAATGAGTGCCAGGCATTTCCTGAGACCTTGGAAATCTTAGACTTGTTCCATAGACAAGTAAGGCAGGCAAGCAGAGCAATAGAAAAGACAGTAGGAAAGCAGGGACTTTACTGAAGACTATACAGCCAGAGCAGACAAGCTCAGCCTAAGCTCCAAGCGAAAAATAGCAAATGCCATGGCTCAAGGTGCAACCATGGGACATGTGAGGCAGGAGAGAGATGATTTTCCTCATGTTTGTAATAATCACGTGCTGGGTCACTGCTGTCAGTTTGGGTGTCTTTCAGAAAATTATGCTGCATGTTTGGAAAGGAAGCAGAAAGGAACCACTGCAATGATTTAAGGTCTGGAGAAAACATTGTCGAACATAGATCTTGAGAGATGTCACCAGATAGGGAAGTCCACAGGCTTCAGCCTCCGACATTTCATTAGCAAATATTCTCCTGTAGCAAGGCATCTAAAGAGCTCTATATACTCAGCTTCTCAAAAAAAAAGATTTAGTGGTGATTTGATTTTGGTGTCTAAGTATCCTCACATGGAGGACATATCAGTCACTAACAGATTCTTTTAATCTAGAACGGAAAACAGTAACACAAACCAATAGCTGGCAAATCAAAGCCAAACAAATTCCAGTTAGAGAGGTAGCCATACTTTTTTTTTTTTAATCAATGTCTGTCATTAGATGTTGAAGTAAATGACCTAAAAAATTGGAGGATATCTCCATCTCTTGAAGTACTCAGATCACAGCTAAAGCCCACCCTGGAAGAGACACTTTTTGCTAACATACCTTACTGAACTCTCTCTAGGAGTACCTTTGCAAAATGAAGTGGTCTGTGATGTACATGAAATCAGACTCGATGGCGCCCTTGCAGATTCAACACTGTTGCAGTAAGACCAGTGAGCTAAAGGCAACTGTTTATTTTAGTCTTTGGCATGCAAGAGAGGGCAGTTGAGCACCTCCATGCTGCCCAGCAGGTGGGGTCAAGATTTCCCTGGAAGGATAACTACCCCAAAGCTATCATAATGCTCCTCTCCTAAGCTTTCTACAAAGCCAGTTTCAAACTACAGTAGACTGATTTTGAGAAACTAATGATTTCTTCTCCAGCCTACAGTCTGTGGTCTGGTTTTGAATCAATCAGTGCAGCACACAGGTGGTGGAGGGAGGCATTCTAGCCCACGGCAGGAGGACTTGGTGAGCGCAGCCAAAATAAGCTTTTATGTCCCAGCTGTCATCTGTGGGAATGGACAGGTCTTTCACTGTGTGGGACATACACAATTTATACGAAGGGATCCCTAAACACTTTAGTATTCATTATTTTTAAAAAAGGCTGGATTCTGCAAGGGGGAGGGAATGTGTTTTCTTACCTTGAGAACATTACTCCTTTACTTGACACCAATGTTTTAACGACTCATTTATTTTCTCTTGCCTAGTAGAACAGAAAAAAAAAAAGAGGGAAGCATTTATTTACCAGCAAATGCTTATTGCTTTTCTAGGGAATCAGAGAAGAATAACATTTCTTACTTATGTTGATTTTGTAGGATCCTCCATGCATGTTATTTTTTGTGGAAATATATATTTTTTTTTCCTAAACAGTGGTTCATGGACATCTAATCTTCAGCTGAATATGTAATGGTCTTACAGAACTGCTAGGTGACATGGTCCAGACCTTAAGCTTTACATAACTCAGTCTGCATTGCCGATTGAATGTATATAGTTGCAATTTATTTTGTACATGCAAATTAGGAATATAATGAAAACATTTCAAATCATGAGTCTGGAACGTCATTTTTACAGATGGCTTTTTCTGCCAGCGGGCAATTTGTTCTCCTCATATAAACATTAAGAAAGTTTAAGCATCTGCTCCTAATTAGTTCCCTTGCACAAGTTACTGATGCACATAACTCACACTTCCCCATGCTCATTGCTGAGATCTTAAATGATTAGTTTGTTTGCACACTGCCCCTTGGAATTAGACAAAGTCGAAGATCTGGAATCACAGCTGTTCTCTGCACTAGAAATCAAACTCATTTTTATTGGAATGATGAAAATTGCCAAGATCAGATGACCCTGGGAAGCAAACACAAGTTAATTGGGCCCTGGTTGACCCTAATACAACCACATGAATTTGGGGAAAATCTGGCCAGTATTTGATTAAGTTGTTTACAGAACATATTGTTTGAATGATTTTTCTATACTAAAGTAGGTCTTCTTACCCAGGAAATAGTTTGTGTGTTTTATCCCTCAGACATCATGGCTTCCTCACCAGAGCTGGGACAAAGCCATGGAACATCTTTCAGAGTGCATTCAGTCCTAACCCTGCTCTGCTGTCTAACACCTGAGCTTTGGGTTCAGAGCAAATTAGGTTTTGGTTCTGGCCATGGTTTAAAACTCTGTCACACTCAAGTGACATGGAGAATCAACAGAGCCACCCAGCAACTCTTTGTCTACAGCTGATTAGAGCACCTTAGGATAAACTTTTCCAGAAACTCTCACTCAAACTCATCTTTAATGTCTTTAATGACATCATCAAAGCTTTATGCATTCCTTAAAAGCTTCCGGAAAAGTTATCTCTAGAAAGCATTTTCCTCAAACTTTTTATTCAAACAAAAGAAAGAGAAATTATTAGACTAATTTGGAGAGACATAAAACATAGAGTCCCAAGCCTCTCTATATTAAAGTATCTGACAGAAATATCTCATATGCCTTGTGCCAATATGGATCCAGGTAAGAGAAGTGTAGTGAAGCTCAAAAACACTCCTGCCTATAAAACAATACAGCCACATTCATCCACAGTATGTGATCACATTCATCAACAACATACTCAAACTTTACTTGCTTAAGAGCTAAACCAAAAGGTTTCCTATGCCTTGCATGGTATCTTTTGACTTTATTGTTTAAAAAGTATTACAAATGAGACCATTAAGAGAAGCCCAGTCTCTGTGACTCTTCATGTTTTAGCATCAATTAAAGTGGCCACTCTCATATACATTTTAAAAAAGTGTGATTCAAATATCTTACAGTCTAATGCCTCAGCAGCAAGAAATTAGATTTTAAAGTACATGGAGCTTTAATTACACCTATCTCAGGGACCATTTATTTGCAGCAGTCAAAATACCTTCCAAAGAATTTAAGCATCATTAACCCCATTTTTAAAACAGGTAATAGACCCCAAGAACGGAAGAACAGAAGATACTTACCCAATATCACTCAGCATACTGTAATTGAATCCCAGTTACTCAGAGCCTGCTTCAGTTCTCTGTTCACAGGGAACACTTCTCTCTTTCCAAGAATGCATAATCACCCATATGTTTAAGTTTTTTCCAGAGAAGGATGCTTTTTTAATCTTACCCAAATACTTGAATGCAGATAAAACTAGGTATGCTGCAAAAACAAAAGCATCAGAATGAATAAAACCAGTTTCCTTCAGATTTGTGTCTCATGAATGAGTGACTTTGATATCTAAAATTTCATTGCAACTGAGACATCTGTAAGGGTTTTTCCCCCATACGGGTTCTCTCATTTCTAATAATGTGCACTCTTGTTCTGGTCTTTTCCCTACTGTCAGGTCCTCACAACATCATTTTCTTCCACCTGGCCATCTGCTTTTAGAAGCTTGATTATCTTAGACATCTTTACTCCTCTGACAAATCCGGTAGAAGTCAGTCAATGAATTCAAGAGGTGTCAGGGACACACACAGACATACACAAGTACACACAATCCTTTCTTCTGCAAGAAATCAGGGTGCATTTCCCTAGACTCAACTGGAAAATCTAAAAAATTATACACAAATAAACTTGCCTTCTACAATTATTAAATCACTGTAATAATTAACTACAAACTGGAGTGACTGGTATTTCTGTTTAAAAGACTCCAACATCATTTAAGCATTTACTAGCATCTAGACTTGAGTCCATTAACACACCTGTTTAATACTGACATGAACTCCACTGACATCACAGCAGTCATATCACAGCAGTCACATGAACACAAAATCAGTCCTATTTGCTTTAATTAATACAGACAGTAGGACAGTGACTGAAGTGTGTAGCGATCTACTAAATATTTGGAATAGGAAAGAAAATGTACTATTCTTCCTCCTCGATAGACCAGGGCAAAGACCACTGAGTTTGTTTTTCAAGGATCTAAATAGTCTTGTGCTATTTATTTTCTCAGCAGCGAGTTTCACCCTTTGTGTGTGGTCAAGCCTGCCCAGTGTGGAGTTATGAAAAAAAGAAGTAGTTCTGATAGAAACAGGGTTCTACAGCAGCTCTTTAAATGTTCTTTGATTGTGAAATCCAAGGGGCCACGCTGCAAACACCCTCACAAAGTGCCAGAATTTCAAAGTTCATATTCACCTTTGCACTATGTGGCAAATAAAAGTGTTGGGATGTGATCTGGACTGTGTCTATTAGAGATTAGTGGAAGTTTCTGTTACAATAGCTTAATTTAAAAACACCAATTAACTGAGCACAAAATACTTCACATGCAATACTTCCAGTTTAAAGACTTTTGCCCAAACATGCATTCTTGATGCATCTGGGGCCAGAGATTTCCACAACTGCTCAGTGAAATGGATTCTCTTACCAATTTCACAGCTAAGTTGTCAGAAAAAATAACAGAAGCTGTAAATTTTGGTGAGCAGATTCTCCAGATCACTGCAAATATCTCTAAACTTGGGTTTTGGTTTGATTCAGACAGAAATCAATTTAAAAAATACATAAACATTTTGGCAAACTGGAAAACAGTTTTTGTTCAGCCTTTGTGTCCACTTCTACCATGGGCTGGCCAATCCTTGTCTTAAAAGTATCTCATCAAAGGCAATATCAGTGTACCTGTTTACCTCTTTCAGAGAAAATAAAATATCTGCTGCTGCAAGCTGCTATTCTGCAGCCAAGAAATCGCCCCCACCTTGTTACTTGGTTTTCACACAGTGCTTACTTAGGCAAAGGTCCTGTTGACTTCGGTGGGTGACTGGTACACAAGTAGGAACTTCAAGATTTGGCCGACATATGTTTTGTAAGTAAACGCTAAGGGAAAAGCAATTTGATCTCATTTCAAAGCCTGGCAGAACACAATATAGAATAATCACTAAAAAATCTAAGACAGAATTTTATCAAGCAAAAACAAACACTGTTCAGAAACTCAGCAGGAGACAGCCAGTCCTGAGCCCACAGTAATTGCAATGTTGAGAATAGGAGTAAATTCCCTGAAGCAGCTCCATACAGTAGCAAACCATCTGTCTAAACATTTGCAGAAAGGGCTCATGTTTGAAAACCCTGGATCTCACCAAGGCCTTTGCCATTGACTTTGGAGGTGTAATGACATGGGATATTCACAGATGTTCTTTCTGAATGTCCCCCACTCCCTGTAAGCAGATGGATCTTGGAGACTGCAAAATGAACTACCAGGAAAGACAACAAAACCTTTTTCCGCCTCCTGTTGCCTTTCTCTACAGTAGGGACTGAGGCTTCAAAAATCAATTAGCATTTTTCTGCTGATGGGCAACAGTAAGGAAAATGTTTCCTTCAAAAATTGACCATTGCTGAAACTGACCCCCATGTAGAATTTCATCAAGGCGCCCTTACATATGGCCCTGTACCACCAACCCTATCCTTCAGAACAAACATCTGTGATTCACAGCAACTCCAGAGAATATTTTCTAATGTATCTTGGGAAAATTATGACAGCTGTTGAGATCTAGCAAACACTGAGCCCTGGGTTTTTACAGAACAAGTACAATTCTTCACTAATATATCCAAAAACTCTAGTCCACAGCAGGGTCTTTAGTGAGTGACACAAGTTTGTAAATCAGAAAATAATTCATATTACAATATAAAAGCAATGATGTTTGAAGTTAAGGGTCAGCTGCAAATTCTCTTGTGAGCTCTATTTTTCAGGGTTTTAGAACTTGAATAACTACACACAACATCAAGTTGACAGTCTCAATGATTCTTCAAACAATGGATTAACATTCTTAAGCTATTTCAACACTTACAATACGGTTTAATGGGAATTTTAGCAGTTGTGAAAAGAAAGCCAACTGAGAAGCATACAAATTGGAATCTGCTTGTCCCTGTACTCAGCACAGTGTTCAGCACCAGAGGAGGTTTCCTCTGCTGCTGCACCACTGGACTTCAACCCAACGAAGAAAAAGCCAAGAGCAGGTTCATCCCTACAGTATCCTGCTAGTGGCCCTCACAAGCAGATAGATGAAGATTGACACTATGAGAATTTCATGCTGTGGAAAATATAAACAGAATATTTCACTTGCAGTCAGCTTTCTTCTCAGGATCTGACTGAGCTCCTTGAGTTGGGTTTTCAAACCTCACCTGCCTGCACCCACCTGCACAGGCCTTCCTTGGTGGCTGGACTACATCACCCACTCTGCGTCATGCTCTCTCCCTGTAGCTCAGCTGCCACAGGATGCTAATTTTCGAGCTGCTCCACTCCACGTTTTGCTCCCTCGACAAAAGAAAGCTGTTGACAAAGGCGGAGGCCTTGGCTCAGGAAGAAATTCCACACAGATTTTTGCGCTTCATCCCAGGCATACAAGGAAGGGAAGGAGGGGCTCTGCTGCTGGGCTACCTTCTCTTGTCATCTGGCTACTGTCTGGCTAAATCTGCTCTGAAAGGCTCACCTCAACCTCTATTTGCTGCAGTTTAGTTGTTTGGTTCAGGGCTAGCCATATGGCACCTATATATCAGTAATTGGTTGAGACAAATGTTCCAAGCATTGGCATCTGTGTTTCATAAAGGAATATGAGGATCTGATAGACCCAGCCTGCAGGACCTCCCAGAGAACTCACAAGAACCATCTCAGCTCCCCATGGGCTTCTAGTTAACTGTAGCACAGCATTTTCCCCACCTTGACAACAGGGAGCTGTCATAGCTGCTTTATGGCCCTTCTCAATGCAGTATCTCACTGCCTCCCAGATTTTATTGATTGTTTCTTCAAAATGCTGCTTTGAGGCAATGTCCCTATTCACACACCAGGACAGCAAGGCCCAAGTTTGATGGAGAAAAAGCACCAGGAGCCCAAAAGGTGCATCCACACATCTGTCGCTTAACTGCCTGAACCAGCACCAGACTGTGACCTTCTAGGAAGGAGCATCAGCCACATCAGTACATCTGCCATACAGTGGCCATGGGAAGGCTGCAAGGTACCTGACAAATGGTGGGAACCTTGGCCAAGACACTGTGGACTCCTCTAAAGGCTGAACTGGAACTTCTTCCCAGCTTTACTCAGGAGCTCACTTAAACCTGCTCCCAGATCGTTTGAACACTAGGTAAGTGTACTCAAATTTGTGCTTAAAATCTAAGCCAGAGAATTATTCAAACATGCTCTCTTGGAAGGTGTGTAGCAGAGCAGAGAACTGGACCCAGGCTTCCCTCCTGTAATTGGTCTTTCTCCCTACATCTTGCTTTACTCTTAAAGGTCTCTTCCCCCACTATTTCTTTTTTTCCAGCCACACACACACACAAAAAAAAAAAAGAGCAGGAGGGGATGGAAAAGAGGAGGAAAAATGGAAGAGAAAAGGAGGAAAAGAAAGGAAAACAAAAATGTAAAACGACGTTATTTCTAGATAATGTTAACTGAAGAATTCTAAAAGATCAAAAACTATAAAATCTTGAAAAAATAACACCAGTATCCTGATATTTTCATTACAGCAACCTTTGGGGTTTTTTTTAAAAAAAAGTGAGAGAGAAAACTGTGACCAGCTCCCACCAACAGCTTTTAAAAATTTCTCATGACGAGGGTTACAGCACATTTATGAGGTGGCCATTCCACATGCAATCAAGCCAACTGGCTCTTTGTGTTCCTAATAACAAAAAAAAAGAGGTCCTGCTACACCAATGTAATATTGCTGATGAGAATGCTGAGATAAGTTTGCTTACAGTCAGGTACTTCTCAAATAAATTTTGTAAGTTATGCTTGCCCCTTTTACACCAAACTTCATGATCTGCTCTATGTCTGCAGTGGAAAATATGGTTATAAAAAGTCTTCTTTACCCTTGTTTTTATTTAACATAATACCAGAATCAGTAGCATGGAAAATGAGGACCCAGGTTACATGCCAAGAGCCTTAGAACATAAAACCTTGCTGTGGACCGATAATATCTCACTGATTCTTACCAGTCTCCAAGACTCTGTCCACGATCCTTCTGCAAAATAAACATTATGAAATCAAAACTTGCACCCTTCTCAGAAGTCCAGTCCCTTCCTGTGGTGAACACTGCTTTTGCGATAACCAAAGGAATTCTATATTTAGGGACAGCACTTGTTCTTGACCTTCAGAGGATTGTTTCCATTGACACATGCTGAAAAGAAAAGGGATAAAGATCCCCTTTGGGATTTCAGTTCAGATCCTACAGTTCTAATATGAAATTTAAACTGCCCCAAGCTGCTAGTGTTATAATACCGCCTGCTAAGTATAAAGCAGAAAGGGAAAAGTCCAGAAGACAATACTTCATTACATGGAAATTCTTTGAATCCCAAAGCCATATGGGACTTTAAAAGCTTTCTCTAAATCTCTCTCAGATCAATGGAATTCAATTGTTGTACAAAACTGATATTTGGAAGAAGAAGAAAATTCTGATTTTCTGCGTTTCTGGGAGCTGGGAGCTGACTGAGATTCATCTGTAACTAGAAAAATAGCTTTTATTTTAGAGCAAGTATGAGAGCCAGGAGACACAATCTCTTTTAATCATTTAATCAGCAGCTTTCTCAGTGAATTAGGCTGTGTGCCCGCCTCCAGTTCAGCAAGATCAATGCTTCCCAGTCATAAAAGATCCTTTAAGACCTTTTGCAAATCCTGCATTTTATGAGTAAAGTTTCACAAATAGCTCTAGTTTGTGAACATTCCTACAATAGCACATTATGGGCAGCCCTGTTCACAGTCGTCTTGGTGTTTTTTCTCTTCTGAAGAACAGTAGCTGTAGTGACCCCATCAAAAAGTCTGTAACTTACACAACTCACCAGGTGTAAGGAACAAATTCCTTCACAGACATACACAGGAGGTAGTTCATACACAAATGAATTTGCATAAATTGTCAATCCATTATGAGAATTAAATCTAGAAGGACGATGGCCTTGGTCCTGGAAGATTCAAGATTTTCCTACTACCACCTCTAGTTCAAGAGCCTGTTCTGCTGTGTTGGGAAAAGGATGCGATCCTAAGCTCCCAGATCAGCGGCTCTTCCAGAAAGTACTTGATTCTGCTTTAGGGCTTTCTTGAAAATCAATTCTGAAAAAAATTTGTTTTGTCCCATGCCATCCTAAAAGGCTGGTGTTTTTTTTACATTACAAAATTTTTTCACAGGACACACAGGCTGTTTGTTTCCCACCCAGACAACAGAAGCCAGGATTTGGTAAAATACCATAGTAACATACTAACTTCCCTGGCAATGTCAGTGACCCACTCTTTACCACAAAAGGCATTAAAATGGCACATTTTAATGAAACTTTTAGAGCACCTCTCTACCAGTTCAGGGGGAAGTGTGCTGCAATTTTTGCTTCCATTTAGCTGGAACAGCTCACTCAGAGGAATAGCATGCTGTGCTTGTTGGCCTCCTTCCATTCAAGGTTATGAATCAGAGCTGTGTTAACGAACACAGAGAAATCTCCTTGATGCTGAGAGCAGCAGAAGACCAACCAAGATTTAATTGTCCTTGCTGTTATTCTCCTCTGTTAGGCTCAAGGTAGAGGCTTCAAGCCCTGGGTGGCATGAGTATTCGCATGACACGTTCCCCATTACACAGAACCCATGTCCAGCATGAAGGCAGAATGGAGCATGACCAACGAGTGTGAAGCAAGATCTCTGCTTGCCATCACCTTGACTTTTCCATGTGCCGCAGAGAGATGTTATTCATCCATTCTATTGCCCCCTGTGCGTTTGCATACACCTACCATCATTGTACCATCTGGTAATGATTTTCTACAAACAGCAATATCACATGTTCTTGCTGGGAGTTTGTATGAACTACATGGTTCTTGCTGCTCCCCGTTCAGGAAATACCTTCTCTTTGGTAAGATCAGTGGGCCAAACCTTAAAGTCGACGTTCAGCTCTTTTTCTTTCTGCATAACTCTGACTAGCCGTGGTAAGCATCTGCCTCAGCCAAGAAGAAGTAAAATACAATCACCAGACCCTCTCAAGTTGCATAATAAAGGGCTCTTATTTTGTGTCAATCTTCTTTCTAGCAGTTTTTCCTGAAACATGAAAGGATGATAAGCAAATAGCTACATGGGTGAAATGTTCCCTGTGCAAAACTGGGCATTTCAGGAAACTATATAACCATGCTCCAGTTTTTATGGTCCTTTCCCAGTGGGAGGTGTCAGGCTCAGTTTCCCATCACCTCAGGCTGAGCACTGAGCAAGCTAGAAGCACTGTTGCTGTCCAAAGCTTTCATTCTGTTCTGATCACCTCTGATACAAAAGCAGCATCTACATTGCAAGAGCACAGCTGGTGATACAGCAAGTAAGGCTGAGGAGAAACTGACACAGAAAACCCACTTCCAGGCCATGGGGGCAGAGGGCAATCATGAGGAGCAGTTAGCAGAATGATGCATGTTCAGGCAACTAGAGGTAATTAACCCTTGACTAGTCTAACCAAAGGACTTGTTGGGTCTTCTGTCTCTCAAAGATTTTGAATCAACATATGATATCTTGCTTTTTAAAAAAATGTACTTTGACTCTGCCACAACTCAGACCTCATAGATTAATCACAAGGTATCCCAGATGTACCACCCAGACAACCATAAAAATCCCTATGGCCTTAAACACAATCAATCAGGCCTTGTTTAACCTACACCTGCGCTATTTCCAGGGACAAGGCCAAACCGCTTGCACAGCTCCAACACATTTGAATGGAGTTGTGCCTGCTTACATCATGGGCCTGCATCCCATCTTCACAGAATATCTACCCTTTTTTTTAACTTTTCCCAAACTTCTGAAAAAATTGCATGAAGCTTCATTTCTTCCAACTGAATCAGTGACTGGTCAGAATCTCTCCATTAAACACCCAGGTTTCTCTATTGTGCTGACCCATTTACACCCAAGAGTTTATTTTGACATAGGATTTTTTCCCTCCTTCTCCAATTTCTTCTTTTTTTTTTTTAAACAAAATTTAAAAAATGCAAGAAAGTCTGTGCTGATATTTGGTTACTCACCACATGCTGAGTTGAGTTTCCTGTTTAAAGGGGAGAGAGAGAGACTGTGTGCGTATGTACACATGTGTGTATGTGTGTGAGCCAATAGGCTTAGAAGAGCCAGTACCCAGGCATGAGATTTTTCTGAGATATCTTGACCCAACTAGCACCAAACACAGCTTGGGCACTGCAAGCAGCGCTGGGCAGAGGTCCCAACAAATGCAAAACAATATTTTTAATTCATCTGGGGGATTTCCTGAAGCAAACCTTGGCATGGAAAGAGCAAGCTGCAGTACAGCAAGAATGGCGATGTTTGTCTTTGAGGAGGATTTAGCCGGCGATAGATGGCTTTAGTGGAGCGCAAGTTCTTCCCAAAATTTGTCCCTGAAGCAGGGGTGCACAAGGTGCAACGAGAGAGTTACAGAGCATGAGAGAGAGGCAATTAATAGCAGATGGAGGGAATAAAGAACTGTTTTCAACAGGCCTCTGAAAGTGTATGGAAAGACGTGGGAAAGAAGGGCTGCAGAGAAAGCCATCCTGCCCCTTGTAAGAGTTGCAGAAAAAGGGGCAGGCGAGAGTGGTGTGCCCTGAATAACTAGATTTCTCAATATACAATACAAACAATATATACATGACCCTGAAAAGAGGGTTACATGTGGAAGGGAAGGAAAATACCAGAACTAAGAGTCAACAGAGACAATACTGAAAAAAATCCTTTCAGATCCAAAGGGTCACCATCCCTCACAATCTGATTATGCGTATTGCAAAATCTGGTGATTTTTTAAAAGTCCAGCTTGTGAAATCCCAGGATTTCTGTGTGAACCTCATCCAGCATTCTCTCTCCGCTTCATGGAGACTTCTCGCCCCCATGCTTAGAAATGTAACTCACAGGTTACCTAAAGGCTCAGAAATCAGCTGCAAGGAACAGAACACTCGTGTCTCCACTGTTGTAAAACTCATTTTTAGCCAAGCTCAAGGCTTTGCAAGGCCCATTATTTAACAGTAGTGGAAAATGGGAAGCTGAACTTTCCTGCCTTTTGACAGTCATGGACTTGCATATCACTTTGGCAAAACAAAACAAGCCTGAAAACAATACAGTTAGGTAAAGTCTTTTCTATTAATGTCCGAGCACGAAATCCTCTACGGCAGAAACAATGTACTAATCTCTGATCTGCCTCTAACTTTATAATATCACTCCAGGCACTATATTAAGCCTTATTGTTCCCTTCAGTAAAAGGCATTTCTGAAACTGCATTTCTGGGGACAGCTTCATACAATTAGAGACTGAATAGCTCTAAGCCTGACCCCTACAACTGGCGAGGAATGAGCATTTAGCATGGCCCTTCCTAAAAGACAGAAGACATGAGGACGAAGGTCAAGTACTTTGAACCAAAGGCTGGGAAAGAAAACCAGCTTCTTGCTACTGTAGGCAATGATACCATCATGTCTGTTTTGTAGATCTGCTAAGCTCTCTCACAGAATCACAGAATCAATCAGGTTGGAAGCGACCTCTGGGATCATCGAGTCCAACCATTGCCCTGACACCACTATGTCACTCTCTCATAAATGAATGCAGGGTGCATGTGATGATAACTTGCATGCCATTTTCCTATGAGGTTCCAGTTTGCTTAATTTCTGTTATACTTAAAATTGTAACTGTAGTCGAGAAAGAGGGTTAGAGAAAACAGACCCTAGAGAGTCCTTCCACATTTTTAAATGTGCATTTGTTGTAAAGAGCAGGAGAAGGAGCAATATGAATACAAAAAGAAGGGCTAGCACTCTCACCTCCAGAGCTTTGCTCTGGCTTTCACAGCTGCCTAGAGTCAGGCATATCACTCCCTTGGTGCCTTAGTTTCCCAAGAAATAATTGTACCTCTATGGTAGGGAGAGCATCGAATCTGGCTGCTGTTTGCAACCTGCCATGTACATGTGAGGTATGGCTTAGTAAGTGATATTTACTACTACTCATAGGAAGGACTGTATTTAAAAAACAAATTTTCAGATATATACAAGACTATCGTCATTTGATCCAGACTCTTCTGAAGCCACCAAATACACTCCATTTTGATGTGAATGTAAGCAGGATTTGGTCAAATACCCTTCCCCACAAGACACCAATCCTTTCCTGGTGCAGACTGCCAATCTGGTCTTGACTCTGGGCATGTCTATTCTGCAGATTGCTTTAAGCACAACACTATTGGATTTTGCACATGTATTTTCAAAGGAAAAAAAGAAAGAACATGTCCTCTCCACTCTTTCAAGGTGCACTTGACTTGGAGGAAGCACACTAGTACAAAGGAAAAGACTCACAGGTTTAAGGCTCATCATTTTCCTAGTAACAAATTCTAGTTTGGACCTCATTTGGAGGCATTAGACACTGGATAAGGAGTTTTGGCAGGTAACATGAGATTACAGTTACTTCCCTGGATAGCAAGAGGTAACTCTTTGGTTTGTTCCTTAGGACTGACCAGAATGATGGCAAAGAGCCTCAAAACTTACTGGAGTTAACCAGAATCAGGGATCATTATAAAGTGCCTTAAATTCTTAGTTTCCAATGCAAATGGTCCAGTGCTACCCCTTCAGCTGGAGGGATTTCCTATTTCTAATCCAAAGGCAAAATCCAGAACTAAAGCAGTGCAAAAAGCTGCCAGTCTCAGCCAATCCTGCATCTGCTTTTTTCCTGTAGGTTCATCCAAATCTCCCACAGAGTAATTGAAATATCACTATATAATGAAGCTTATAAAATTTTAATATAGGATTTATACTTTTTCGTGTCTTATTGTTTCCAAAGCTTGCCTCCAAACCTTGTCAATAGTCTTCCCCAAGGGTATGGGTAAAGATCTCAGTTGCATCTGATTTGACTACAACCTAATGAAAATGGTGAGTCGATCAGTATCGGATATATCTGAGCATTCTCCCAAAATTACATCTGACATTTACAAGGAAATAATACTGTAAATGCAGCCTTAGGATCTAGTAGTTGCTTGTAAAGCAAGAATTGGCATTGGCAGGCTCATGTTGATCTAGAAATTTCAGTGAATATCACAGAATCACAGAATGTTAGGGATTGGAAGGGACCTTGAAAGATCATCTAGTCCAATCCCCCAATATAAGAATTCCTTCAGCAGAAAAAATCTGTGTCTGCATTGGCAGTAAATTTTAAGCATTCAATGTCGATCAGAAATGAAATGCAATGTAATTCAATCCCACCCCTTGAGAGCTGGCCAAAAAGGAAAACTTTCACAAGTTGAAGAGTAGATACTAACCCATCCTCCCTTATTGCATAATGCAACCCAGCTCACATATGGTTCTGCTCAGTGTTTATCAGACAACACAGACCCTTCCATGAGTGGGAAAGTAAATCCTAGGGACGGACCGGGGCAGAAGAAGGGAGATCTGTGACAAGCTGCATTGCCTCAAGGTGAACCCTTGGAATTAGAGGGCTGAACACCATCCCTTTCCTGAGACAGCTGTCAGGCAGGGAAGGTCAGGTTCTTTTCAGGGTTTCATAATGCAATGCCATTTCATTACAACCATTTTTTCTCCCTAGGAAAAGAGTTTTTTCTTGTAAAGTTTCCAGCTTGAAGTTTCTTCCTCCTCCAGATTGCTCAAACGTCTGCTTTTCAAAGTAGCTTTTAATTTCCAAATTTAAGCTAATTGTAGTGGCTGGAAACCCTTTATAAATATCCAGATCTAAAACAAAACATTTGAAAATTATCTAAACATAGTGCTGCACTTGACCCCAACCTTACTGCTCTTTTCCAGATTTTCAGTTCACCAATTTGTTTCAGATTTTGACTTTCCGGCCTCTTTTAGGACAAAAAGATTTTTCCAGTACTTTGGAAATCCTCACAACCTGAGAAAATCATTTCCAGCCTAGATCTAATGCCAGTCCCTTGCCTTGCTCCCTATATAATTCTCAGTTTTGTTCTAGTGTCAAGGATTTTAAAAAAAAAAAAGTTTTGACATTCAAGAGCATGCAAAGACTGTAGCTGCAGTGGGGATAAAGGATAGGGAACAAGAAGGGAGATGGTGTCAGATTGCACCTCCTGTGAACCTCAGTCCTGCCTGTTTCAGTTTTCTCTCCGCCCTCAGTAAGTCTCTGCTGTAAACAATATGAGAAATCTCCCAGGGCAGCGTTGCTCCAGCCCACACAAGGTCCTGGTGGCAGTTCCCTTTGTCTTCTGCACTTAATCCCACATGGATCAGCCATGAAGTTCAGATCTCAGTTAGGGTCATCCTCACCCATAGACTCATTACTTGCTCTGGGTCATATCCATAACTTTAGTGCCAATTCTTACTCAGACAAAACTCCCATCTGACTCCCAGAAGCCCTGACTGCAAAGTATGTCTCTGCCATCACTCATAACTCTTGCAAAACATCCATGACCTTAGAAAAAATACTGGGTGCCCTTTTGGATTTAGAGAAATCTTTCTTCAGAAGAGAGTTTTCATTCACATCACCCTTGCCTCTCCAGCTGCAGTAAAACACCATGGCCAGCCTCTCCAGCTGTCACAGGCCTGAGGGGAGAAGGAGAGGATCACACAGACACAAAAATTTGAAGTACTTCTACAGGTCAGATTAATGCTGTCTCTGCTCCCGTCTCGTTTTGCTGCACTGGTCAGTATAACAAGCTGGAGAGCAATCTTCCAGCTAGAGACATACAAAGCAAGGGAAGCATGCAGCGGTGGTTGTTCACACGCTACTGCCCCTTGAAATCAGTCATGGACCAAGCTGGCAGAGGTGGGGATTCATCCTACCTGGCTGTAGCCATGTAGAATAAAGCATATAACATAGGCTGTGTTTTCTCCCTCAGCAGTCAAAGAGAGGTAACCTCAGGAGAGCAGAGACTTAATCTCAAAAAACGTCATCTCCTTGTCCACATCTAGCCATGTCTGGGAGACCAATGGAGCCAGGGCTTTAGGCAACATCCCAACATCACAGTCTAGTGGGGAGAGGTGATGCCAGAGGTGCCTATGGTGCACTGGGCAAGGCGCCCTTGGCTCCACTTCTTGTCCCTAGGCATGCCAAGAGAAACCAGCCCAGAAGGGGAAACAAACCTAACTCCAAACCAAGGGCACCACTTGGCATAAAACCATCCAGACAAAGAGGCAGGGGTGGGCTGCACTCTCTGAAGGCATATAAAGCAGGTGTATACACTGCAAGCTGCATGGCCCAGTGCGGAGCAGGGCCACCATGGCTCAGACTATTGTCAGCAGACCAGAGAGCTCATCTCTGAGCTGTCAAAAGAAAGATCTGCCACATTTCCTCACTAAGCATGAGTTTTGCTTACCATCCCAGAGCTGAATGCCCCACGTGCAATGGGACAGGGTGCAACGAAGCCAGCATGAGCTCTGGGAACCATCTCATGTGAGCAGTTCCTCCAAGGCAGGACACACTGTTTCAGCAGTTAAGTGTGAGGAGGAACAGGCTGTTTGTTCTGGCATCTCATGCACCTCATTAAGCCAAAGAAGTGGCAGATACTGGAAGTGGCCTTTGCAGCTCCCTAGGGCCTTCATTTCTCATCCTCCCGAGTGCCTCCACTTCTCACCCTCATCTTTGTAATGACTGGAGCTGTGCCTTAGGCAGGCTGAATCTAAACAGACTGATTTTCACCCCAGACATCTTAATACTACAGTATATCTCAAGGCAGTGACTGTGTGAGGTTTAGAAGGAAACAGTTCTATGAGACCTGGGTGTGGAGAAGTATGTATTTATTTCTTACAAGTGTGTCCAACCCTACTATTCCAAAACCATACATAAGATCCCCTGAAGAAGGCGGCTTAAAAATCACTGGATTTATCAGCATAACAGTAATGTTTCTGGGATTATTTTTATTTGCCTTCTGGTTTGGGGGCTTTTTAGATCATGTTTATGTGTGGTTTTTTCTGCAACCATAAAACCTAAAAACCATATTGAGATTTTTATTGCTCCCATGAATCCAGGAGCTGGAGGTTCACAGAATGTTCATGGGACTTATGGTAAAACTCATGAGCTAAGAACGCGCAGGCTTGCATGAGAGAGGATGTATAACTATGTGAAGGGAAGCATGTGAAGAGGATGTTGTAAATTAGTATGACGTGTCTGTGGGGGAGAAGATGGGTACACAGGGGATTGTTGTACTTTAGGATCATAAGTACTTCTCTGGCAAGCATGTTTTCTGAAGTGTGCCTGGTATTTTTTTTTTGCAGAGTGCAGAAGTGCATGAACACGGTTTGCTAGTGATTTGCTGGCTGCATACAGGTGTTAGAGAACACAGAAACACAGACAGGCATTTGAGGGCTACATGGACAAGGCTGTGACCAAGAATAGACATGAATGGAGTTGGCCTTTGCATTAATCCAGACATAGACTAGACTTTTCTCCCAACAAAACCCACTATAGGACCACATGGGCTCCCTGAATCCAAATCACAGAAAGGATTCAATGTAGTTGAATCACGTGGTGCTGGTTGGTGGTGTATGAACACTAAAGCTAGAAGGTAAAATATCAGAATCAGCTATTTTTGGCTGTTCTGCATCCTTTTAGTCCTCAATGCTGGCAAACCCATGGCTTCCTCTAGCACTCCCACCTGCTAATAGGGACCCTGCGACATGAATCCAAGGCACCTACAGTCTTACACTGTCTGACTCCGAGATCTGCCAATATGCAAGCCACCCCTGTCCCCCGTGCCCTCTTAATTTCAGGAGCTCACACGTGCTGTGTACCACACAAGCACAGCCCTCACAATAGCACGGTGTTCATCTGCAGGGGCAAATCCTGTCACAGCCTCACTGAGCTCCCAGAGCCGCTGCAGCCAGAGCCAGCACTGTGCTGCTGCACAAGGCAGGGGCAGGCAGCCAAGACTGCCATGCCAGGCTTCCCTGTGAGCCCCAGAGACACGATGCTACTGAGGCAGCCCTGGTGTATCAGCTGCTCTGTGTTCCTGCTGCCCTGCGTAGCCCCACGGCCATCAGCAGCGGTGTCACAAATGGAAACATTCAGCATTCATAACTTACTGTAATTCTCTAAAGACCACTTGATCTTTCAAGTGAGGCTGCCTGTTCAAGCCCCAGAGCCAGATCTGGTTACCCTTATCTCAGGGACATAACTACCATGCTATTATCAGCCATTAAATTGTCCAATAATTTTTTAATACACCACCAACACAATTGACCTGGTGACCCCTCCCTGCAGCGAACACCACAGGAGACCCCCAAGAAACCCAGGGCTCAGTAAACTGTCCCACTCTGGTTTTCTGGGCTGGCTCTACAGTTTAAATTCTCAGTTGTGTCAGGGTTTAGCTCTTTGGAAGATCTTTAGCTCTGTTCTCAGAAATGCCTGGCTCATCTTCCTATCAAGATACAGTACCTGATCATTTATCATTTGTCTTCTCACAGTTTTCTGCCTGAGGGCCAGCAGCTCACTTGGAAGTTAAGTCCTAATTGTTTTTCAATACCTATCACTTTACTTGGTGAACTCAGATTTCTCAGTTAGCTTTCTTCAGGTTTTTCAGTGGGAGCACATAGAAATGACCACGAGGAACATAAAATACTGCAGATTTTCACATTACCCATCCAAGATTTAGTACTCTTTTAGGCAAGCAGTAAAAAGGACTCTGTTGCTGATTAATCACCTGATTAAGGTTATGGGCTTGCAGCTTACATTTTTTCTACTAAGCCATGCTTTCTTTCACTGCCTGTCAACATAGCTGTACTTGAAGCTTTGCCCAATGTAAGCACAGCACAGTTCTCTTCACAGGCATTGCTTTAGTGATCATCAGTGAAACAGTGGCTTCAGATCCTGCTGACCTAGAGGATTACGTGGAGATTTTAGCTTCCACATGATGAACTGATAGCGACGATAACTTAGAAATGTTGTAACAAATACAGTAAGATAAGCATTAGGAGAAATAAGACTTTTGTATATTTGTATATGCACAACACTCAGATGCTTCATCAAGACATCATATAGAGCTTACAGGGCTGGATGGTGAAAAATAACCATATTTTTTTTTCTACTACTTCTTTCATCCTAATGTTCACTACTCACTTTACACCAGGAGCTGAAGCAGAAATGTCAAAAAGAGCATGAAATTATGCTTCTGAGGTGGGTATCTTGGTGATGCAGGCAGAGCTGAGGAACCAGGGCTTTGCAGAGCTGGAGGCAGAGTTGTTCTGGTCTAGGTTAGCTTAGCCCATCAGGTTCAGAGCTGAATTTGCACTTCTCAAAATCACAGTGGTGGTCTGTGCCAAAGATAGGGAGGAAGAGCTGTATGAAGAAGTAATTTTCCAGTAAGTTACTGTTTCAGTGATTCAGTCATGTTACTGGTGGTGAGCATGGAATGGCTCTCAAGTGATTCCCTTAAACTGAAGGGCAGCTGTTTTTCAGCATCAAATAATTTCAATTACTGCAAAATTCCAGGCATGACCCTTTCCACATGTATTTTAGCTCCTATATAAATCCTGTTGGCAGCATCAGAAGAGAGGAAAAGGCTCTTTGGTCAAACAGTTTAAAACTTATTGTTTTTTTAAGTAAATACTTGATAACATCTATTTAACACAAGCTCTATGTGAATAAGTGCATAAGGAAAAAAATCTGTGTGTGAGAGATATAAGACTACAACTAAAACTGGTTTGCAAATTTCCGCCTAAACAAAGTTTGATCAGTAAACACCACTTCCTTGAACGTTTCATCTGAAGCATCTCACGTTTGATCAAGTTCTACTGAGGTTGAGACAAAGCTAAGTTTTAAGAGATTGAAAATGAAATAGCTCTGTATTGCTAAGCAGCTCCAGATGACTTTCATTTCTCAGACTTGTTTTCTGAATTTCCAGTACAAAACAGTAAAGAACAAATTGGAAACTGAAAATAAGTGCACCCCAGAAAACTTTCCCAAGAGCCAGAAATGCTGATTTTTGGTCACACTTAATGACCACATCTTCAATTGTGATTTGAGAAGTTCCCATCCTTGTCCTTGATGCCTTAGAAAGGTGATATCAGATATTACTAACCAGAGACCTATTATAATAATAAAGTATTGTAATTTCTGCCAGAAAAATGAAAAAAGCAACTGGGGGGAGGGAGGAGGAATAACCAATTTCCCAAGTAGTTTCTAATTCTCACCTCTTCAGTATCACTGTGCAAAACCAAGACAGACTCTGGTGTATTAAACGGAAATAGCTGCAAGCTCTTTGTTTACTTATATTTCTTATTTTTGACCTCTGACAAAGCGGTCAGTGATCCCAAATACACCAAAGATCCCAAAGAAGAAGCTGCAGCCACTTTTTTTAACAGTGACTGGGAATTTAGAGGGGCATGCAATTTAAAGCATATCCCAGGTACCAACTTTCAGAAAGTGCTGAGAAGTCACGCCCTGGAAATCTGCCTCTGCAGTATCCCCATTCAGAAATTCAAACACCAAGGCATTCAAAATTACCACCACATGGGCTCTTTGTAGTCCTGAAAGCTCAGTCTCTAATTAGGTTGATGAATAAAAATGTGGTCAATTTTGCTATTTTTAGAAACTATTTTCTAAATACTAACTCAGTTAATCTCCTAACCAGATACTGGGAAATTACTTTCCTCTTAGTTAATCATCTAAAACACTGATAAAAACAACTTTGTAAGAATGCGCCTCAATCACTCTGGGAACTTCCAACACTATTTCATATAAAGTAGCCTCAATGCTATCATTGTCACCCTGCATCATATATGTAAGTGTGTGTGTTTATGTACACACACATATATAGACCTGGTGCTTGAAAGAGCCAAAATGTGCCAAAAGGCCATTCTGGCATTACAAAAAGACTTGGAGGTATATGGAGTAACTGTGAAACAGGAGAATTTTTTATTTCTCAGCATATCTCAGCATCCATATCTGCACTTCTTAAATACCGTTTCAAGCACTGACTATGCCTGCTTGTGTGTGCATATATGTGTGCTTTGTTTTCTTTTCTATCATCTGGGTCATTAACTGGAGTAAGTCAACTCATGTGCAAAACATCTGGTTTTCAGTAAAGTCCTGCTTTTCCTCGGCTTAACAGCTGCTTTGATTCAGGCATGACGCTGTTGCTGAATTGTTCACAACCAGTGTGACACAGGCAGAACAGCAACCTAGACTTCTTTCCAACTTTGGTTGCTTTCTTTCTGGTGCCAACTTAGAAAAATTAGCATCTTGAATGATTGATAGCACGCAATCAGCTGCTGCCAGGACTATTACCATCTCTAATACAATGAGGGAGGAGGTGATTCAGTCTTGTTTATACTATTGAAATCTGGCTGGAGGGCTTTGGCTAGGCTGGGAAGGCTCAGTTCAGTCCATTTGGGGATTTATGTCAGCATTTCACACGTTCTGGGAAACTTCACTCGCCTTGTAGACAATGCCTCTAGTTCTAGAAGTTAACCTGGGTTATAGAGTATCTATGACAACCACATCATTATCCAAGGTGGTTTCCATTTCAACTCTAGTTTATGGCTAGTGTTTATTATTTCTAGAGTACCATAGGTGTGTACAGCACACTTTATGGCCATGCACAACATGGAATCTAGGGCTCAAATCTTGCAACTAGGTCTGCTGCTAGGAGCTCCAGTGACCATGCTTTGTCTGGGAAGGCTCTGCTGGAGCATCAGCATTTGGGTCTCTGCATCTTGAGGCAGCATCAGGGAGAGCATTAGGCAATACACAGATAAGCATGGGTCAGAGTAGAGGGAGGCTGAGACATGAAATCCTGGAGTGCAAAACACTTTGGTAATAGGTAGTTTTGGGTATTACTCTGGTGGTGGTAGTGTTGCTATTAAAAGAAATCTTCACTTAATTATTTTTCAGTTATTCTAATGCAATTGAGCCCCATTAACATCTGGACTTGCCTTTTTTATGCCTGTCTCTCACCATGATGAAAAAGGAGACAGAGGCAACAAAGATCCTAATTCAGTATCTCAGTTAAGTGTCTATATATGGGCAGAATGAATGTGGGATGTAATACTGAGGAGCCTGGAGAACGACAGGATTCCTTTGAGAAAAATCAGTACAACTACAGATGATCCCAGCAGAAGCAGAAAGATTGGAGCAGGCACAAACAGACAGGGCATTCCCAGGAACTGTGAGAATGATGGGCAGAGATCTCAGCACACCATATATTTAATCTTATAAACCAGTCAACCCACATCAACCAAGCCTGGCCACTGCAATCAAGAGCTTCTTGATGCAACAACATTATTGCAGACTTTTTTGCTCAGATGAATTGGCTGAATTTGAACCATACTGCTCTTCTCAGTGTAAATATGAGCTAGCTGTCCTATAATAGCAGTGCCTTTAACCTTTCAGGAAGAGTGAGGGAACTGCCATCTGGTCATCTGTCTTTCAGACTGCACATGTATAGGAGTGGAAGGAGGAAGACTAGGTGACATATGACAATGCTGAAGCCCCAAAGTATTGGTGACCTCAGTGCTTTAAGATCTGTTTTTGTCCCACATGTATTCTGTTGCTGTCCCTTGCTCGTGGGGTTAGGAGCCACATGCACGGTCACTGCCAGGCTGGAGGTCCTCCCCCTCTTCATTTGACGTTAATGAAATTGCAAGCAGATATGGCTGTACGAGTCACACTTGCTGTCCTGCTTCGGCAGTGTTTACCAAGCCATTACCTTGCTGGGCTCCTAGTTCAGTGCCAAGTGGAGGAAAAGCCTTTGAGGTTGCATTTACTATTTTACCTCCTTGGATAATGTTATGTCTGCTGGCTGGAAGCTGGATACCAGTGCAGACAGAACCAATTAGCCAAGCCCTTCCACATATGGCACACAAGTACCTGCATGCTACCATAGCTAAATGCCATTTGACCTGGGAGCCTGATCTTCCATAGACAGCAACTTTATTAAGAACAGCTCAAGGAAACCCGGCTCCTCCTCAAGCTGTGCTGTGAAGTTGCCCTCTGCTCAGTCACTCCCAGCAAATACTGAATTGCTAATGAAGCCTTGGGGCATACACACAAAGCCACTACAATGGGTTTTACTGGCATACCCAGCCTTCTCTGCTGTTGCTTATTGACATCTTTCAGCATAGTGTCATTGGATGTTTGTGTAAAAGGCTTAAATATTCATCTCTCTGGAGATTCATTTGCACTGTAACATCTCAGACTTGTATAAACCAACACAGTGCTTTATGAGAAGTTTCCTCGGGCAGCGTGTGCAGCCAAAGTTTCTTGGAGCATGGGAGTTCACGTGGAGGGTGTGAGTTTTGCTTCTTGAACCGTTTTGTTGTTGTTTGTAGCCTGCTTAGCCCAGATTTACATGGCATTTTACATCTGAGTGAAATCAAACACCTAAAATGAAAGACAGTTTCAGGGGGCAGGGAGGCAGGGGAGAACCAACTATGTAGTTTTGATATGGTTGATGAGTATGACATTAGCAGAATGCTCAGGAGCTGCACATCCAAGTCATGTTAAAAAAGGCCCAAATATTCATGACTCTGCTCGTATGTACTCAGCCTTCTTCACAGTTGAGACACTTTTCCAGATTACCCGACCATAAATGGCACACCAAAAAAGGATCTATTAAGAAATGATCCATTCTAATTACTTATATGACTTCACTGTTATAGCATACCAAAGTCTATAATATTATTATTCCTAATCTGTCCTACTGACAACAGGAAACTGGGACACAGAGAAAGAAAAATGGCATCAAAGCCTCACAGAATATTCAGGGCAGAAAATTGAGCTTGGAGCACAGACTAGACTGACTGTTGTCTCAAGAAGCTTCACCTGCAGATGAGGACATGCACTCTCTCTCTGTATGTACGGCAGACAATGGGTTTGCTGTACTATAATAAAATACAAAAGAGCCACTCTGGTAAAAGTCACTTGAGGCTGAATCCTAAGGGATTCAGGATCTGGTGGTAAATCTCTACTACAAAACCTGAATTGAAACACCATCTGTCATCTTTTGACTGTTGGTTGTTCTACTAGGCTGCTCCAATCCAAGCAGTCACCTGTTTCTAAGGCCATTTTTGTCTACAAGTTCACATAATTCTCTTTAAAAAAAGTTAATTTATACTCTATAGAGAGAAGAAGGGGTAGCACTTTCCAAAAATACTGTTTCAATATTGTTTCCTGCTATGGGTAGACTAGCTTAAAAATACAGGTGTAGGAACTATTCATCATGAACTGTCATTGTGGCTGTACTATAGATTCATGATTTATATAAAGTTCCTCAAAGTTTGTGTGCATTTTCAAGTGACACTCCCCTCCCTCAAACCAGAGCTGAGTAAAACTGGACTCCAGGTCAGAACGATAAGAAATTCTCTTTTGACCTCAAAGCAGTTCATTTTGAGTACATTTAACCCTCAGACCTTGGATACGTGGATCAAAACCAAAGAAATCATTTACAACAGAAACCCTTTCACCATGAATCTGCACAGCTTTCCTTGGGAACTGAAGGGAAGAAAGCTGTTGTTCATTCAGCTTTGAATTAAGAGCACAAATTGTTTAGGATCAACAGTGTTAGAGGAGCAGGATGCTGTGGTAGTTTATTAATCAGCCTGGGATCCAAGACATGTGCCTTCATTTCCCACTTGTAAAACTAGTAGGTACATTTACTGGGATCACATTTCAGGCAGGTATAAAGATAACAAAGCCAGACTAGAAGAGATGCAGCAGCACCCAGGGACATGCACCCTGCAGTTACTCAAGACTTCCCTTGTGTTGCTGTCCTGGTTTGGCCTAAACCAGGCCGATTTTCCTTTCAGTGATTTTTACTTTCAGCTAAGTCTCCTCTAAGTAACTGCATGTTTTTGCAGACAGTGTCTGCTTCCAGGACTGATAACGCTCGAAGTTTGTAGTCATCACTGAGGCACCGGTAGGGATGTTGTGCAGAAAGGCTCTTGCTGTACTTATTCTTGAGAGAAACCAAGGTCACTGCTGAATTCCTCATTGCTTACGAGTGAAGAGCCGAAGGGGGGTCGCAGCTGCAGAGGGGAGCGGACAGGGCAGGTGACCCAAAATTGACCAACGAGGGTATTCCATCCCATACACGTCATTCTCGGTATAAAGGGGGGGGATCACGAGGGTCTCGCTCTCTTTCTGCTATGGCCGGTGTCCACGGAGGACTCCGTCTGTTTTCCTGCTGCCCCCGATCCCGATCCGTGCGTTCCTGAATCCAGCTCTCGACCATCGCTAGGCCCAGCCTGGGCCTTCCCGGAGCCTGCCCTGCAGTGCCGGTGGTGACGTGGCTGACTTCAGGGGAGCTCAATCTTGGTTTTGTATATATATATTTGTATATATTTGATTATTTCTATTATTATTATTATACTTTTTTTTTTCATTATTATAGTTTATTAAAACTGTTTTAATTTTCCAACCCAGAAGTCTCTCTCCCTTTTCCCTTTCCCTTTCCCTCTGGGGGAAGAGGGGGGGATAACAGAGGGCATCTGCCACAGGTTTAATCTCCAGCCCAGCTTTAAACCGTGACAGTTGCCTACCCTGGTTGAGAGCAGAGCAAGAGAACTGGCAGAGGGGCTCAGGTATCATTCTGGCAGTCTCCTCCTACAGGGATTCAAGGCTCACATGTGTCTCAGTTTTTCCTTCCTGGAAGGACTTTGAAGCTCTGAGGACATATAGGATCTAATGTGTAAGACAGGATGAGCCTCAGTCACTACAGAAAAACATCATTAGGAATGTTTTCTGCCTTTAGATCTAAGAGCCCTTTCGACAGGCTCTGGGACTCTTTGTCCCATCAGGTTTTCAGCAGCTCTTGGAAGCCTAGGAACGGAAGATATCTCTAGCTACCACCCCAGACAGAAATATCTTCTCATTTCAAGACTACAGCTTCCATGTGAGAGAAGCAGCGTGCAGAGACACACAACTCCATAGGAATACTCAACCTTCAAGAAAGCTCTCTTAGGTCAATAGCAACATGGATGCAGGCAGTGGGAACCTGACTCCATGTCATGGGAGCATCCTGTTAACCCTGGCAACTTGAGTAGGGAAAGCAAGCTGTCCTGGGTATCCAACAGCCCCCAGAGAGAACTCACTTACTTGGTGGGCTGCCTTTCTAACTGGCTGTATCCTCTGCAAACCTAGTATCTTTGGTTCTGAGAATCAGCCTCCCATTCAGCCTCTGCCCTGTGGGAGAGAGAAGAGGTCACCTCCAGACCTTATATACCTCTGACAGACAAAACAAAGGGAGCTCAAGACTGGGTTTAAATATCTATATACACAACAAAGTCTTAAAAAAAAAAAAAAAAAAAAAAAAAAAAGCAAGCTGAGAAACTCAAATGTTGCATGTGAAAAGCAGCTAAACTCTATAGTACCCAATCCAGAACACCACGAAACCTCTAGCAGCTCCTTCCAAGGGAGAGGGACCATTCATTGGTATTTCCTGAACTTCCTGTATTTTTCCTAGGAAAAAGAAAGAATCATTTGGCTACCCTGGCTACTCAGCTCCCTACAAGTCTTATAGCAGTGAGCTCCTTGGGCTCTAGATGGGGTGTAGCCTTTCCACCTCTCACAGCACAAGTGAGTGTCCTCATGTCCACCTGCTGAATACAAAACAGGTCTGCTGTACTCAAAAATAGGAGTCAAGACTGCCTGCTACACTCATAGACATGAGAGCCATGCACTATCAACTAAAAAAAAAAAAGTCATTTCACTAGGCAGTTTTCCTATTCTTTCTTCTCCATTGTTTATGGTCTGGCAGAAATTACCTTTTGAAAAGGCCGTGCTTCCCTTGCAATAACTTACCTTATAAAGATTACTGTTCCTTAAGCACCACATACCTTTCTGTGGACATTTCCCCTCCAACCAGTAGCACACTCCTTATCTTCTTCCTCTTCTAAACTACAAAGCAATGAGCTGGAGTCACTCTTAAAATAACTCAGCTCTTTCTCTTCCTGAAAATCATGTATGTATCAGTGCTTTATAACCGAAGCTGGACAAATGATTGGGAATGCTGAAATAATTGACTGCGCTCAAACTTGTTTTCCCAGCTTGACTGAATGGGCATTATTTTAAATGTTAATGACTGAAGAGAAACAACCTGGCTTGATTAGGTGTGACTGGGTGGAGAAGTCACTTGAGTTTTTTTACTGGTGGATACAAATTCTACACATGCCAATTATTCATGGAGAGCGATATACTCATTTGCAGGTGGTTTGCACAAGCCTATGCAAGTGAAAATTGGACTATTAAAAGCTCCCTGAAAGCTAAAAGCACCCAGCTGCTCTCAGATCATCAAACAGTATTTAGCAAAACAAAAACACTATAAAGTGTTTGGTACAACGAACATCCCCATCCTCACAACTACCTAGAAGCATCCAGCTTGGAGAGGATCCACTCATGCACAGCATGCTCAATACAGTACAAAAAGAATGGTTCCTGACTCAGAAAGCTTGTCTTCAGTGGTCCTCCCAGTCCTTCTCTTGTTGTGCTGTGGTTCTTAAATCTCCTTAATCAAAAGAGATGAATGAATTCTGTTTCTCAATGTAAAATAGGTGGTATTGGATGAAAATTTAAGAGATTGCTCCTCCTCCTTTCTCTTTTTGTGTAAGAGGACACCATTCAGGGTCACAGTGTTAAGATCTAAAGACTAAAACACTCAAACCCAGTGTGGTTTGTGTGGGAGCACCATAAAATTTGTGTGGGATATCCCATAAAAGTTTGCTTTAAAGTGCCATACCAAAAATGGAGTTAAAAATCAGGCAAGTTGTATGGGAGTGGTGGCAAAGAAATCCTCCTCCAAACCACTCTTTTCGGCCACCCTACCCCGGGGCTGGTCACCCCCAGAGCTCCCATACTCATGTTAAATCTGTCACTGGACACAGAAGCTCTGTTCTCGTTGAAGTCAGCAGGGTCTTCCACAACCCTGCACAACCAGCATGTGCCCATTACCCATCCCTCCCTCCTCTCTACTGGGTACATCATGCAGAGCACCCCTTGAAGTGAACAGGAGTTTTGCCAAATTAAGATCTGCGGTTTTAAGCCCTGCATGTTACCAATAATTAGCCTTAAAAATATCCACACAACAAAATTCACTGCCTGAGGACTTGTAAATGTGCACAGTAAAAATAATTCTCTTGCTGCCTGTAAAATGTGTTTCTTATTAGAGATCTCTCCTGACCCCAAGAGTGCCCACACTGTATTTCTCTCCCTGCCTGTCACACTTACACACATGCGCACATGCACACACATACTTTGTTCATTTCTAAACCTGGCAACTGTAGCAGTAACAGCAGTTGTAGACATTTTGAGTATTTATTCATCCCCCATATGTTGGGAAAGTCTTTGGAGTTTCAAAATAAGATCCTTTGCCCTCATAGAAAGAAAACTAAATATATTAAAAAGAATGTTACTAATTTGGCAAACATCATATCACAACATCAATACAGACCCTCATCAGAGAGAAGCAAATAACAATGTGCAGATTATTAAAAGTACAAGAATGAAAAAACTGTTTCCCACAACTGAGGAACCTAAAGCCAAAAATAAGCAAGCCTGAACTCCAGCTCTGCCTGCGGTAATGAGCTGTTCCTCCCCTGGCGAACTGCAGATGACTGCTTGCTTCACCCTGCTTTGCACTGCTTTCTCTGAGAGTTGTCAGTTAAAAACCAGACTGCTCTGACCAAAAAGCATTTTCTTCAGTAGTCAATGAATCCTGATTTCCCCTCTGCCCTGGCTTTACATGTTCTCTAAAGCAAAAATAACATTTTTATGGATGAATGCTTTTCCATGCAAGGTGCCTTCGGTTCAGTTTCCCACTACACAATGGCTGTTCAGTTTCCACAAAGATGCAGCATTGCTTGATCATAACTTTAATGATTTATCTGTGCAACTGGGCACAGAACAAGCACGTGTAAGTGACCATGTTCTGGGTGCAGCGATAACCACAGCCATCAGCACCACAGCTCAAAGCGTTTTTTGAAGAGAAGAAAAATTCTTTTTGCTGTCATTGGGATTGTAATCACTGAGATCAGGCATGAGAGGGAGACGTGGTCACATAACAGGGCAATTCAGAGTTTAATTCCATTCTTTTTACTCTTAACTGAGGATAGCATGAGATCAGAATTTTCCCAAATGAAAATATGGAATAACTATTGGTTCCACTGAGGCTGCTCTGATTTATGCTGATGGAAACAAAACACTGTCTGGCCTTAGGGGCTTTAGCTTTTAAAAAGGACTTATTAGAGGGACAGAATGCAGCACAGGAGATAAAAAAAAAGTAGAGTCAAGTTTCCTGCTCTGGATAGGTTCAACCCAAACAAGAAGTTCTGGAATTGATGCTGAACTCAGAGAGAGATTTCAGACCTGCGCTCTGCAAGTCAGATTAGGTGATCACAGTGATTCCTTCTGGCCTTAAAATCTCCAATCTATGAGACGAAACTATATAAACCAAGATAAACATTTTATGAAATTTCTTTTGCCTAGTTCCTCTGTTTTCTTTTCCATTTCCTATTTGTTCACTTCGTCACTGCTGTACTTTGTCTTTGAATTAATTGAAATATTCTTCAGCTCATGAAAGAAATATCACTAAGGCAAGACTCTGATTAATAATTCCCAGCAGAACCCCTTGGTGGATAATGCTTATTTATCAAATTTGACATTGATTTGCATTTTCAACACTTGCAGCAATCTGATCTCTGTGGAAACTGGCACTTTTACATTGTCTTCGGAGCTGGAGGGTGTTTAGAGTAATACTTCAGATGCTGTAGACCAAGATCGTTATCCCACAAGATGATTTTACACAGAACTGAGAGTTTGAATCAGTTATATTAATCCTGAACATTTTTCAAGCAGTCAGACAAGTTTAAATTTCAGTGGAGCCAAAACATTTTCAGCCATATAACAACCAGCTTTTAGTGCTAATAAATGTCATTTTCCTCCTGTCTACAGTATGTCACCAGATCCCCCCAGCATGAAATTAAACTGCTCCTAAAGAATGCTAACAGAGACACACAATACATTTTACCTCTTTGGACTCCTAGAGTTGTACAGCAAGGGTGATTCAGGGGTACATTCCAATCTCTGGTGCTTATAAAGTAATTTTTCTTTGTCCTCAAGACCACACTTGTCTCTCTGATGAGGTCAAAGAGATGACTGGGATGGTGGGGCTCCTGAGTGCAGACCTCATTTCTATCATAGATGGGGCTGCTAATTCTGGGCAGGTTACCAGACTCTTGGGGGCCAAAATCAAAGAGGGAGTCTACAATGTCGTAACATCTATTTTCAGTGGCTTCTTTCACCTCCCTCTGTCATTCCAAACACAGTTCCTCCAGCTTTGTTTAGACTTGGGCTCACTTCCTGCCATGTGAATATATGACTCACCTTTACAGAAAGTTGTCTGCTTGTTTCCCTTCCCTGACGTATGTGTACGGGGTCCCACACGCCAGTAGCTCAACTCAGAGCAAAACCAGTTAGCAAGATGTAGAAAGTTGTAAGTTAGGGGACCTACTCAGATGAATTTGCAACAAAGTAGATCCTCAACTGCATTGGCTGGGGATAAACACACCTGCATGAAAATGAACATACAGGAATCTAAATCAGAACATTGCACTACCCTACTGAATGTAGCCAACATTTATTTCCCAATTTACTGTTTGTAGCCTGAGCTAACAGGACCATATTACCTCATAGTGAATCAATTAATTTGGCTGAGTTTGAACCCATGCCTCACAGGACCTCTTGGTGAGCTGTCAAGAGTGTTGCCCCAGACGTACTATCCAGTGTAACCCTATTAATGTAGAGTAAACTATGATGTATCAGAACAAGGCTTGAAATGCAGATGAAAAATCCACTTGTATCTAGTAAATGCATGCAAGCAAATTCTGGTGATAAGACTATATAAGCTTCCAGGTGTAAATTCCCTATGAAAAGATACTACCATTTCTGAAACATTAATTTTAATGATTGAAATCTTCCAGGCTCTGTTCTTTTCCCAAAATCACTTGAAAATTTGACCAAAATATTCAGCAGCTTCTAGAGCATAAGAATAATGAAAGCCTTCTCCAAACTTATTTTCATTATTAAAATAGGGGAGGAAGGGGAGATTTTTTTAGTCAAATCTAAATGCAGTAAAAGTTTGCAGCAAAATAACAAATATAAAGAATTAAAACACTTCCTTGGACATGTGTATTACAGATCCCACATTTCTTGTCCTCCAGTCAGGCCCTGAAATAGATAGGAAAAGCAAAGTAAAACCAGTCATATTAATAAAGCCAGGAAGTATAATTATTTACAGGCATGTAGCCACTGTCCACCTGCCATAACCTGGAACTGCACTATGCTCCCAGATAAGAATGTAAACCATGATCAAGTACAGTGGAGGTCACAGACAGTTTTGGGGGAAAAGGAAATCCAGCATTTTTGCTCCTGTTTAAATCTTCAAGTAAAATAACATAGCTCCAAATTGGGGAGGTGGCTCTTTCCACTGGCAGCTAGAGGTTTGGCTGGGGTCACTGTGGAGCTGGGGTCACTGTGGACCATCCAAAGGTAATAGGCAGCATGTACAATCCTGGGACTTTGGCTGGACGTAGATGCTGATTCGTCCCTTGGCAATGATTGTCCACAGAGCCTACAAGCAGCAGGGAAGCAGAGGAAGCAATAGAGGGAGAATAATTGTAAAATACTTAAATATTCTAAGAGTTAGCCAGAGGATGTGAGTTATATTGATCTTGATGTCATGAAGCTCTGTTTAGCCATTTCACATGTCACAGTGAGAGCTATGAATTCAGGCAGACACATATTCACAGCAATATTTTATTACACATCTTATGATTTTGTCCTGAGGAAGAAAAGAATATAATTTCAGAACCACAGTGTACACATACATAACACGAAGCTGCCTCTGTGTCACCTCCTCATACTGTTGTATCACCTTTCTACTGAGGGCAGGAAGCTCCTTTCAGAAACCGCAACAGTCACACTAAGACATAAGCAAGAGTTAAGATGAACATGTGCTGGGGGCAATTCGACAGTACAGTCAAAAGTGGTTCTTAAAAGTGGTTCATGGGCCATTTTAGACTGTGATCAAAAACTTCTAAGTATGGAGAAATCTCAGACCCATCATTTCCTATGGAATTCATACACAAGATTTCTCCGAGTGCTTTAATTATCTGGTTCCTGTTGGGACTGGAGTAGACAGAGGCTAATATTCCAGTCCAGATTTATGATATGCCAAATGTGAGTGTTGCAACGCTGAGACACAAAGTGATTTTTAGTTCAAGAGTTCTGTGTCCTAGTCCACTAAGCTAGTCTCACTTTCTTTCTGACACTTCCTTACCTAAGAGAGCAGTAAATAAGTACAGCATGACAGCTGTTAGTGTGGTTTATTTCCATCAAGTGTTTTTCTTCAGAAATTTGCAATTAAAAAACATTTTTAGAAAATATCTCATCTTTTACTATTTTTTTCTTCAAAAGATTGTAATTTAAAAGATTTAAAATGTTTGCCAAAATATATTGATTGGAGAAGTTGGTAGAAAGAGGCAGGTATGAGGGAGGCAGATAGCAATTGGTAGTGTCTGGGGGAGGGGAGTTATTTTCTGTCAAAAAGTGTTCACCTTTCAGAAATAAATGTATTTTGAGTTTTCAGAGTTTGAGGCAGATTTCTGAAGAGAAAAGTTTCCATGGTGGGAAAGGGACACACTTTTTTTACTAGCTGTATATGCTTCATCAGCTCCGTTGTGTGTTAGATGAACCAGCAGCCTGAAGTTCACTGTGCTATTAATCACCTAGAGTAATGAGGGAAGGTTGATCTAAACAAAGCACCAACATGTATAATATAAAATATATTTGGAGAAGGCCAGAGGACTGTACATGAGCATGGTGGTGTAGTAAAAGGAAAGGTTGTTGAGAGGAGGAGATCTTCAATTTGGCAGAACAAGAGGGTATTATCAGGCAGGACTCACAGCAGTGGATTGGGTAGGCAGATTACTCACATCCAGAAGCTCATGCAGCATCCACAGAAGCCAATAAATCCCGCCAATAGTTTACATAACCATTAGTTCAGGCAGCCCCACAAAGGCACAGTCAGATTGCTTGCAGGGCAGAGTTGGACAGACTTCATGAGAGACAGTATCCCTGAACCCACTGCCTGCTTAAATTACCACTGTATTATCCACAGTACTTTCCCATTCTTGGGAAATACATAATTCTTTCCATTTTGTTAAGTTGAAAGGAGCTGTCTTTACACATTCTGATTGCTTGGATAACCGAGCCAGGTAACCCAGCATCTGTTTGACTGAAATGCTTGCTGATCACTTGTTTGAGTCAACTGCATGAAAGAATTTCAGTGAGAAAGGCATCTCAGTCAGGTCTGGAGTGGAACTTACCCTAGAGGGAGATGGGGTCTAGAACCTGAGTCTGAATCTCTGAGATCCTACGAACAAAATTCTGTCCTCTAGGAAAAAGATAATTTCTATAGAAAACTTCATTTCAGATTTCCTGATCAAGAATAATGGCTTCCCTGTAGGAAATATGAAAACAATTAGGCATAGCGGGGGAGGGTGAGAAAACAAAGACTTGCTTTGTTCCCCATCCTCTGACTGTCTTTGAGCCTTTGTCAGCTGAAAACCAGCTATTTTTTTTAAATTCTAAACTTTTGCCAGTTGGAACAGAGCTGCAGAACTATGTGCAAGCTTTACTTTCTGAGTAGAAATAACATTTCCACATGGAAATAGAAATTATTTCAAAAAAAGCTGTTCAAGAGAAATAAAACCTGCAATGATCACCCTATTTCATCCTAGTGAAAAATCTTCATTTTTTGACAAAAGCTTTTAGTTTCATGTAAAAGATTTTCTAACCAGCTCTGCCTACAGAAGATGTTTAAAGATCTGTTTCACAAATCAGCACGAGCATTTCAGGGCCATCAGTGAGGCAACGCATTACTTTGTCCAAAGCTATTACCCTTATCCAAAGCTTTCTGCCTCAGCTCTCAAGCTGATCAGCTTGCAACTGCCTCGGTTCATACTTGAGCGCCTCATTTACACCAATGAAAACATGTGAGAGCCATTTGTGTTGGCTCACATCATATTCTACTCGGCACAAAAGAACCAAGGGCAGTTTCACTATAGGCACTGCAATGGCCCCTGTGCCTGCGAGACCCACGGCAGCTCCAGCCCACGTTATTTACAGCCCCACGCGTGCTCCGCCACTGCTCTGGCTCAGGCACCAGCCTTCCCATTGGGGCTGGTTTGCTCTGAATGTTTTGGTCTCTCCAGCAGACAGGAGGCAGGTCAAACACACAGGATCCTCGTGCTGAACAGAGAAAGGGCTGGAATCACCACAAAGTCCACTCTTCTGTTGTTATGATGTGGGTGGGAAAGAGGACTCTGGGTACTTTCTCCTGCAGTTATAAAAAGTCAGAAGCACAAAACGTAAAGATATAATGGAGCGGTTCACATGACAACAGCCAGAGTTTAGGTTCAAGTGCAAATTCTCAGTGCAGCAAAAATGCCAGTATTTCTGAGGAATAACTGCCCCAGCCTAAGGCCAGATGCTACCCAAAGGAATTCATGGCAGTGCTCTAGCAGTGTAAAACCTGCCCTGAACTGATAAGGGAAGTGCTCTTTACTACCTAGGAGTCAGTAGCAGGGCTGAGAGGTTCTGCCTGGGATCCCTGAATTAATCCACCTACACCCACAGGCCACACAAAAGGCTTAGCTGTAAAGATCTCAATTTCTAGCCATGTTGGAGACTGGGCTTGAAGCAGAGGATAGGAAGAACATGGAATCAGATGGAGTGCTCTTAAAAATAGCTGCTCTCTCCTTACCTCTGAATTGAATGGATAGATCAATACTTTTTTTTTCTGGTGAAAAAAATCATTCCTCAGCCAAGACAGGGACTGTAAACTTTGCTTAATTTGGCTCCTGCATAAGGTCATGACACCACTCATTACCTTCCTCCCCTCTCTGCTCTGATATTTGCAAGCCCTCAAGCCTTCCTGTATGACAGAGCTGGAAAGGAAGGCAATCCACTGCAGCCTGAAACAGCTTCACACACCAGCCTTTGTCCTTCTTGGGCTGCCCCTTGGCACAAGAAGCCACATTACAATTGTCTCCTAGTTGGGAGAAATATGCAGGAAACACCTAAGGAAAATATCTGACTTTTTTTTTTTTTCTGAGGGGTAGAGGTAGGAGGATCATTGTTAAATTGCCTATTTGCAGACAGTATTTTCTAAAATGTTCCATTTATAATCCATCTTCTTTCATAGCTGACCTGCTAGGTAACTCTCTCAGGAAAGCAAATTCCTGAACTCTAGAGTCTGACACACAATCTGTGGTTGTTACCTGTGTTAAGACTTGTTTATGAAGGAAACTAAATGGTAGAAACATCCTGGATGGATGTGTTGGTGACCTGATTTCATTTCTTCCCTGTGACATAAGTCTCATTACCAAACACATCATTATCCTTGGGAACTCATTTCCACTGGATCCTCGAGAGTGGGAGTCAGAAGCCAACTATACACACATACAAATAATGGGAACAACCACAGCCAGACTAGTTGGAAATCACTTCAAAATGCAGAAGAGATATAAGCCTGACTGTACTTTGGGGAATCAGCCAAGCACAATTTAACAGAAATTAGAATAATGGTGCATCCTCTGGTAATTTTTTTTCCATTACTGTTCACAAGTAATCTTCTATGCTTTCTTACGACTTTTTTTCACAGCATTTCATACTGGTCACTAGCAGAAAGAGGAGATGAGACAAACTATTTGACAGAACTTATGAACAATTTCTATTTCCTATCCATTTAAGTAAAAGCCACCAGCAGTCCTTAAAGAACTTGTTGGCACCTAGATGATGTTGGTGTGAGCTCAGCTCTGTATATGACCAAAGAATCAGGGTTTAAATTGCTTCAGCCTCGATTGGGGCCCATAGGTAAGCACTTTCCTGAAGAAAGGCCCTGTGTCTCAGTTTCCCACCTATTTAACAAGCACAGTAGACTTGCCACTTCACAAAAGCCTTTGGGCAAGGAGAAATACATTGGTTCCCAAAGAGTGAGAGGGGCCCCCTCCACCTGCCTCTTTGCATCCCTACAAGGAAGCAGAAGGGAAGAATCTGACCAGTCAGATTTTGAAGAAAGGCAGGTTCATGGTGGTAGCACTAATAATAAATCCTCTCAGCCACCTCACTTTCCCTTCAGTAGCGGCCTTTCCTGGGACTTATAATGCACTGTGGCCCCCCCATGCCAAACAAAATGAGGACCTGATTCTTCGCTGAGAACCATTTTGGTACGGTGTGATAACGACAAACAAACAAAAGATCAGTTTTAAGCCATCCATCCAGGAGCACAGAGCAATGCCATGAACAGCTGACTTTGGCTAGGTTCTTCCCAGAGATGATGTGGGATGGGATATCATCTTTTGGGGGCTGCTGGTGGTGAACTCAGGAGGCAAAGACAAGCAAGATATCCAGTGTTTGAAAGAAGGTAGGAAAAGTTACAAGAACAGAGGGTGTCTCCACAGAGGGAAGATAAAGTAGTGATGACATCCAGCTGAACTGAGCATTCACATCCATGCCTGAGTGGAATTTGAATCAAACTCCTAGATCTAAATATTATCTAGTATTGGAGGGCACCTACTCCAAGATCCATGCCTCACAAACACCCACTCTGAAAAGACTGAACCAAAGCTTGTGTCTGATTTTCCCATGTTATGGGGTGGCCAGAGAGAAATGCCAGACTCAAATTCTGAGCTTGATCCTCTTCCGCAGATTAGATCCCTTAGGGGAAACCAGAGGTTCATCTTGGTTTCTTATCCCAGCATCTGTACTTTGCACAGTGGCCTAGAAACCGCAGCAAGCTTGGCTCCCCCCTGGCACTGCAAGATTTCTGCTAGAGTTAACACTGGAAAGCAACCAGAAGTGGCCACAAATCGAAACCGCAAAGGGCCTGCTGCAAGTCTCACAAACCTTGGTTTTGCACCAGGCTAACAGCAGCAACATCACTGAAGCTATGCATGATCTGTAGTCTGTAAGTGAGAACAGAAGCTGGCTGTGTAGAGAAGCTAAATCTCTTTAATTATTAAAACATATCCTACTGCTGTCAAAAATCCCATTGCCATTGGAAAAAATACACGTGTAATAAATGTATGCTCTACATCAAAGGCCTCTTTTGTAAATAAAGCATTCCATTTTTTTCCTATTTTCTAAAAAAAAATTGGCCCAGGGACTAAATTAATGTTTGATCTGCTATCTTAGAAACATTTTAGAGTGGCAGATTTATCTGCTGTTTACATTTTTCCTCCTAATACAGCAATGAATTATTCTTGTTGATAAGGGGAAATGATTTAATATAAATGGTTGGAGGGTCCTCTTCTGAAGTCAGTGGGAGATTTGGCTGGGCAGGAAAGGCAGCATTGGAGCAGAGGGCAGTAAAACTCAGAGAAGCATTCCTGCAGCCCCAAATGCTTTTCGCAGAGCATAGCACCCATGCAAGCCTGTCCCACTCTGGCCCTCAGAGATGAACAAAGCTGGAGTACTATTTCCAACAGCAACTGTGCAGTTATCTTATTATGTGTTACAAATTCATTATTTGTATTGTATTCATTATTGCCAGAGGAGCCAATGTCCCATACTAGTATAAACACCAGAGCCGAGTATTTGCTCTTGCTCTGGTAAAAACCGGCCTTGGCTTTGAACTGCACCAACAGAGGTCTAGGCACAAGGAGCTGAGGTGCCTGGCTCCCCTCCCAGCCAGTCGTGTAGGCAGTATTTCTGGTACACAGATCACAGTCAACTCTGCTAGCTCCCGAGTCGAGCTTGGTCACCCATGCCCTTGGTGAGTGCAATTTGGCCACAGAGACTGTAGAGGAGAGCTCATGAGCGCTCCACCTGCAGAAGTAGGACCTTTGCCATCCAAACTGCACCAATAACCCGGATTCTGCAGGGAAACCCAATGTGAAAGGTGCCACTTTTACTAGCTGCATCTGTCTATGCCCTTGCCTCCTCTGCAGGTAGCAAACAGGCAGATTTTTGGTCCCTATGTCCCACCATGGGTTCACACACTTCCTGCCATCGCTTCCCCTGCCAAAAGCAAGGTCCTTTCCCGCCCCATGCACAACCTGTTCTGCCCCAGTGCTGCTGGCACAGCAGGATGGAGCCACTGGCATGGTCCACAGCCCCTAATGCCTCTGCATGCTCCACCTCCCCACTCTGCCCCTGCAGCCCCAGGCACTGAGGCCATGCTACCAACCTTCCCTCCTGCCAGCACACCACCGAGGACCTGGCCAGCGCTGCCTTTATGTGATGCTTCACAAGCAAGGCTATCTAAATAAGCAATGCGAGCACAACATCTGCTACCCAACCCTACCCACGGTTTTCATGGAGAGCTTCAATCAGCAGTCCCCGCTACCCAAGTTCAAATTGATGTAAGGATATTGACTGCACATTTCTGCTTGGACCATGTTTGACACTGCAAAGTTGCAGGGCTGAAATAACAGGCCCTCAAGGGTTTACAGGAGAAATATGTTCCTGGAGGTCCCATGGGCCTTAAGCTCTGCACCTTCTTGCTGGCTTTCCAGCTCATTCAGCTCCTCTGGTCACAGAGGAGGGACCCTGCCACGGCCTTTGCCTTTTCCAAGGGTGTCCAAATGGAAGGTGCCATCCTCCCAACACTCTCCCCACCCCCGTTGATGGAGCCTCCAGAGCACGTATCCTCTACCTGGAGATTGCTGGAGAGCTCTGAATTTTAGCCACACATACCCTACTCCCTCTACAGTCCCCAGGACATGTCCCTGATGTGTCCTTTCAGTAAGGTCTGCTGGGAAGATATCCAGCCATCATAAAATGCTTGACTCTGCCCTTGTTGTCATGCTTCCATCCCTTCGTGGTGGCTGGACTGGCACAAAGGGAATGGATCCAGCCTGAGGACTCACCTCCTGCTTGAGTGCTGCCTGACCCTCACCCTACCTGAGCTGGATGAACTTGAAAAAAAATTACGAACGATGAAAACATAGGCTATAAAAAGGCACAGGGAAATGATAAATTTGCTGTCCAAATGGTGAATCTCCCATCTAGCTGTATCAGGCACTGACGGAGCTTTAAGATAGGGCAGGAATTCTTCTTAAGTAAGCCACTTGAAAGCAAAGCGTCATATCTGGAGCAAGTATCAAGGGTCTCCAGAGAGTCAGCGGGCACAGATACCTCCAGACTCTATTCAGACTATTGATAGCTGGGGAGCTCTGGCAGGACCTTTCTGGAGATGGTGATCTCTCTGTATTACAGAGCCTCAGTGCCTTAGATTTGATGCCATTTACAGGGCTGAAGTTGGCCAAAAAAAAGCCCAAACACATATTGCAGTGTGAGCCTCACTAACTAAAGGTACCAGCTGTGCACAGGGGAAGCCTGGAAAGATACCCTAGACCAGGTTTCAAGCATCATGAATGTATCCCCTCAAACCAACCCCGGATATAGATGTTCCCCACTTGGGCCTTTTCATTCCACAATGATTCTTACAGTTGTTATTTATAAAACTCTGTTACTCCCTGCCTGATCAGATCTGCAGACAAGGAGACCCTCTTGTGTGCCTTTGCCAAGTGTTCATACGGTTCCTGTCCCTGAACTTTCAAGTCATTCAGGCAACTCTTAATTTGACCTACAATAAATCCAGTTTAGGTTAGCAGGGCATTGCAAGCACTCCATGAGCTTTCCTGCTACCCATGGGGCTGAACTGAAAGAAAACCCACAATCTGAGGAGAAAAAACAAATGCAGAGATTGCTTTTGGGTAGCTGAGGGAGCAGGATCTATTTTGGGAGTAACTCAATGAGAAATTTGTTTATGAGACTCTGGGGAGATACAGAAGTTATGTGCTACAAACCAAAATAGGTCCTTTACCCCCTTCCTAAATACTGTGCACTTGAAGGCTGCTTTAGCGTAGAAATACATACAATTCTTGAAGACAAACCACAGGGAAGACAGTAAAAAGAAAAATAAGAGAGCTCTGCCCACCCACTCCTGTAACAATACCCCTCTGAGGTACCTAGTGCCCTAGGGCAATGATTAAGAGATTGTCTAAATTGACTTCGGTCAGGGTAAGAACCTTGGCAGTGCAAATACTGCTGCGGGTTGAAGTACAGTCCTACAGGGTGGAGTTTCAACCAGAGGCAGTCGGTTCCTTATGCTTCTGGCTTCCATGATTCCCAGGGTGGCTGGAGACAGCCACCTTCGATCCTACAAGAGAAGCACATCTCTGTCTTCTGACAATCTGGCTATTAGCTATTTTGGCAGGCAGATTGTGAAATGACTTATGATGCCAAATATTCACTTGAGAGAATACAGTGAGGTCTTCATGAGGGAATCAGTGGCTGAAAGTTTCATTGAGGTTTTCACAAAGCCTGGGTTTTTAGATTTCTTATTGCCTTACGAAGCAACAAACTGGCAATCCAAAGTATACATCCACATCAAACCTATACAAATTTACATGTTCTGCTCTATATTATTGAGATTACAGAGATCCTGGTGCTAAACTTTCTATCAAATGTCTCCGTCTTATTCTAGACCAGATCATATCCTCAAAGGAGCTTCACAGCTACTGGCAAAATTAGGCCAAATAGGTTGGACCCCAAAAAGAGATAAAAATTTTTTTAAATATTCTAATGACATTATTTAAAATTAAAGATCTCATTTTAAAAATGCTGAAACATTTCACATTGACTTTTTTTAATACTATTTAGGTGAGAGTTTGTTTTCACAACGGAAATTTTCGTTTGAAATTTTGGGGTGTGTATGTGGGTTGTCCCCCACCCTCCCGTCTGATGCAGAACTGCGACCCTGCGTGCACATCCTTGCTTCTCCTGAGCAGGGACTGTGGTGCTGTGCACACCGGAGAGATCAGTGACATGTTGTGGCTTACAGGAGTGAGTTTTTATGCCAATGAGTTCCTACCAGAGCGAGAATTTCCACCCAATTATTCTTCAACAATGAATTTCTTACAAACATATCACCAATATGATTTTGCCCTCACCTGAGTATGTGTAAAGAAAATATGCTTGTATATGTGAAAAGAAAAGATGTATTTATCCCAGTTCAAGAAAGACAATGAACTACTGGAGAGAATCCAGCGGAGGGCTACGAAGACAACAGAGGACTGGAGCATCTCTCCTTCGAGGAGAGGCTGAGGGAGCTGGGTCTGTTTAGCCTGGAGGAGAGAAGACTGAGGGGGGATCTTATCAATGCTTACAAATACCTTAGGGGTGGGTGTCAAGAGGATGGGGCCAGACTCTTCTCAGTGGTGCCCAGTGACAGGACAAGGGGCAACGGGCACAAACTGGACACAAATGGGAAGTTCCATCTGAATATGAGGAAAAACTACTTTACTTTGAGGGTGACAGAGCACTGGAACAGGCTGTCCAGGGAGGTTGTGGAGTCTCCTTCTCTGGAGATATTCAAAACCCACCTAGATGCGACCCTGTGCAACATGCTTGAGGTGAACCTGCTTTGGCAGGGGATTGGAGTAGATTATCTCCAGAGGTCCCTTCCAACCCTAACCATTCTGTGATTCTGTGATTCTGTGAAATTACTTGCACTTAAAAAAAAGGTGAAAAGTTTTTACCATGAGCAAACTAACTCCAGAGCAACTTTGTTGCAGTTAGATCTGAATTTTGCTGGAAATTAAAAGATATCCTTTTTTCCCCATTGTGTCTGTTTACTACACTCACAACAACTGCTTAGCTCAGTCTCTGCATCAAAAGACCCACTTGCTTCTCCAGCCCTAAGTGATATTCATCTTTCAGCTATCAGTGAGATTGGTTCTCTAATGAAGTCACACACACTTCACAGAGTGAGGTCACAGGCTGAGGTCACAGCAGTCACACAGGATGTCATGGCTCAGTGCTCTCATGATATACAGTACCCAGTCCTCTCTCTTTTCCACCCCTCCTTCTGCCAAGAGTAGTGTAGCTATGGGTGGGAAATACACTGAGTGCCAGAAATAAGCAAAATACTGGGAAGGCCCTGATGGAATACTGGAATAGCCTCAGTCATAACAAGGGTTCCTTTCCATTGCCCCAGTTATAGCCCATCATTGACTATGGCTCAGGAACAGCAGGAGCTGGTCACCCTCCAAATCTGCTGAACAGAGCACCAAGATGCTGATTACAAGGGAGACGTCTCCTTATGGCCTCTGCTTCAGCAGGACAGAGGCATCTGTGTGAAGGATCACACAGAAGGGTCTTACAGTCCCAGAACTGGAGGAGTTTGCACTCTGAGGTCCCTCTTCAGGCCCATCAATTACCCTTCATTAGAGGGGTGATGATTCTCTGCAAAATCTGATCTGCCTCTTGGGAAAACCAGAGCTGCAGCAGTTCACTCCAGAATACATTTCCACTTTACTGTTTCACTTAGCCCCACAGAACCAAACACATAAAATAATTGTGCTAGTGAGTTAGCTAGCCCAAAGCAGGCAACCTGGAGTCTATTCCTGCCTAGGCACTAGCATGAGATTTGTCTATTAAGTTGTAATCAGGAACAAGGAAAACCCACCTCAGAAATCTGAGACAAGTGAGTATAATCAGTCTGTGCTCCTTTTTGCTGGTAATCTCTTTTGTGCAAGAAGTCAGCCAGCTTGACTCTCACATTTCAGCTGGATTCACGTGGCAGGTGGCTGGAAAGGAACGTTTCCTTCCTGGTAAAGGGGGTGCATGTGAGTTGGGTTTTCTGTGCAGCAGTAAGCAAGGCACATTTTCGCTGCCTCACTTTTCAAAGCAGAACCACACTTAACCTGCAAATACTCAAGTTAGGCAGCAGAAAACTGAAAGCAGCCCTGATATCCTAATTACAGGCTGCTGCCTCTCCCAGCTGGAATAGCCATGGAAGTCCCTCCAGGAAGACCAGCCACCCCACACACAGGGAGCTTCTCATTAAGGGACAGCCAGTCCTGGGGCCTGCCATTCCTGCTGTCATTCCCCCATTGTATTAAAGAAGGCAGTCTCTGTCTGCTCCTCTGTGCGCACTCTGCGCTGGGCTGCTGGCAAGCTACCAGGTGAAGCTGTGGTGGGAAAGCCTGAAATTCTTTCTTTCCGTCTACATTTCCCCTTTAGTTTCTCATGCTCACCAGACAGTCACTCCTACAGCTTTCCTTCCCTCTTGCCCTGACCCACTCAGCACCCCAGCGAGGTGGTGACGGCACTCTGCCAGACACACTGAACCTGAAAGCATCCCCGTCTTGCCCGGCAATCACCCAGGGAGGGAGGCAGTATTTATCACCGCTCCATCGGCCGCTGCCAGACACTCTTGCCATTAAGATGTCAAAACAGGTTTCTCTCTGGAAATCCAACAGCCTTGCAGACTTACCCTTGCCGGCAGCAGCCCCAGTTGGACATCTGTTCCCTTTCAACCTCACACGTGCACTTAAAATGTCGGTACTGTCCACTTCTTCGGGGGATTAGGCTCCTATTAAAGCTGCCTTCCACATGATTCATTGTTATCTCCTGGTGTTGATCTGATTTATGGATTGGCCTGTGTTAATTAAGGTCGTAAAACTGGGAGTGGGAAAAGGCTTCCAGCACTGTGATGCTTTAACATTGGGTTATTTTCTAGCCCCTGTTACTTTTCAGGGGACGGGAGATGGTGCAGCTGACGTCCTGTGGTCAGAAATGAGACTTCACTGGGATGAGCCCTTGCTGCCCTCTCAGCCTCAGGAGAGGAGGCAAGTCACTGGGAAGGTGAAACCATCTCTGCCCAGCACTGATTCATGGACACCAATGAATTCATAGTCCAAGCTGTTATTATTCTGATTAGGATTGTGTCTATAGCTCCAGCTGAGAGCAGAGCTCCATTGTGCTAGGCACTGCACAAGTATCTTGTAAAGATTATCCCTGCCCCATGACATTTTGCTCTCTGAGCACTCAAAAGAGCCCAATGAGCACATTGCAGTCTCCCCTGTGACTGCCACTTAACAAAGACAGACCTGAGCCTGCTTTGGTCGGCTCAGGAACAATGAGCAATGTAACCCCAGCCAAACGCCGCTCCCTGTGGGTTACTGCTGCGCTCCCAGGGCACACATGAGCTCTGAGCTCCTGTGGCAGGTCTGCTACTCCTTCCTGAGCCATGTTGCTTCAGGCTGGCTCAAGCACCTAAGCCAGGGCTCGGCGTACAAATCAGAAGATGCCCTGTCACCAAAGCAGCACCCAGACAAGGAGCAACTGGCCACTCATGCCCAAGGTCCCACCATGAGTCCACAGAAAAGCCAGGACCCCAGTGGGTGCAGCCAGAACAATGCATCAGCTGCCTGACCACTTCCCACAGGACCTGGACATCAGTCCAGCTGCAGTGATGCTGTCCTGTCATTTCAACATACGACCTTTTTTTCACACTTAGCTTTGCCTTTTTGGTTCGGAATTGGGTTTTTCAGTTTGGGGGTTTTGGTGAAAAAAATCTTCAAAGACCAGAGACTGTTGTCAAGATAAAAATCACTGATGAGATTCACCTCTGATACAGCAGATGCACATTTGGCCTCATGTGCTATCTATGAAACAGGTAAATACACACAAAACCAGTGCTACATATTTCTATTTGTAAGCTTCTATGACTTGCCTCACTAATTTGTTACAGTTTGTGATTTCTTACACTTTCACAACAGTCCTTTCACTTATTTTACAATGTACTTGTGCCCATCGGTAGTACAGGTTTACCCTTGGCATGTGAACGTGACTTCCCCAGAAAGGGTGATTTCTTTCCCTGTTTCACTTTCTTCTTCCAGCCAATTTCATTACAAGGTTCCCATGAACTGGCTCAGAAATTCACTCATTGCAGCCATATTAGCCACCAGGAACTTCATAAGCATACGCTTATTACACTTTTATTTTAATGTCAAACTTGGCCACTGTAAATCGGCTACAGCTCCACCATCAACCACAGCAGTTTGCTTGATGCAAGCATGATGCAACCATATATATTTCCAGTGCTAGACAAAAGTATTTTATGTCCCATAAATAAAAATGAAAAACAATGCTAAATATTTCAATCTGAAACTTCAATGTAAAAAAAAAATCAAAAGCAAGACATAAATAAACTTAATTCTTCTGTTAAGAGTTTGCAGGCTTTACCAGAAGGATACCCAAGTAGGAAAAAGTAAACATGGTAAATTCTTCATCACATGAAGACTTTATTTAAAGAGTTCATATCTTAAAAAAAAAGAAAAGGTACAATTTATAGCCTGTTTGAAAGAATTTCTGAGTGAGTTTCTGTGACCTTTATTATGCATGAGGTCAGATCGATTATCATAATGGTCCCTTCTGGCCACGAGCTACGAATCTGTTAATTTTAGCTCAATATCCTCTTTCTCTGGGGGCTAAGCTAACTGAAATGATATCACATTTTCCACTTTAGGACTAAAGACACACACACAATTCCTACAGTTGAGCTGGCGTGCACTGCTGTACTATCACACACTAACTTCTGTGTCTATCTGAAACTTTTTTCAGCTAGTTGATAAGTCACATTGTCCTCCTTGGATCATGAATTCCTACTGATATCCCTGCTGATCAAAATCAGACTGAGATATCCCTTCTGTTCCACCCTCCAAAAACTAGGACATCTATAAACAATTAAATATTCATCTTCCTTCTGACACAAATGTTTAAGTTCCTGTTTTGGAGTTCCCCTTGTATTCTATTTATGTATTATCACGGCTTATTTATGTATTTTAAGAGGACCTGAAATTCTCTCAGTTGCCCCATTCCCATAGGTGGGGCTTTAAAAAAGAGTAAACAGATACGGTGATACTTAGCAGTGCTGCAAAAAGCACTACAATTGCAGATTATCAGAAGACAGATTGAACAATCTTGCAATTAAACACACCAATGTATTTCTTGGCAGCAAGGCTTCTCCGTGGCCAAGTAAAAGCCACAAACTTCATTTCAAGATCCAGCTGTTCGTATGATACAATGTTTAAAAAAGCTTCTTTTTCAACACAGATAATCCACCCGCAGTTAACTGAGAGACGACTATTCCATTTTGCGCTCCTTAAACTGAAATGAAAACATTTTGTCTTGGCCAGCTGAGCAGAGGTATTCTGCTTCAAGTCAGCTTAATGCTCCTTTGCTTTTTGCCCTGGTGCCTCCCAGCTGTTTCACAAAGTGGGGTGCAGCACACCCGAATGCTTTGCAGACTGCACCCCTCATCCTCTTTGAGATTTTTGATTCCATATTTTTCCTAATGGTACTTTCTGTGGGAAACAACTGAGTTATTTGGTCTTTTTCTCCCAACTTGGAATGAAAACTAATAGTGATATATGAGGATTTCCCTTGAGAGAAAACATCCAATTTTTGCACAGTGTCTCTCCAAGATGTTGAACTTGGATAGAGGAAAGATTTGGTGAAAGCAGAGAGGGGTTTTTAGCCCAGGAAAAATTAATATAATGTTTAATTCTGATCAGTTCTCCAATTCGCTCCTCCACAGGGATGTCCAAAGAGCTGGGCTGGTACAAAGGGAAGGGAGAAGGAAGACATGTTGGGGGCAGAAAAGAGTGGCATGAAGCCAGGGCAACTTAATCCAGCTCTCATGAAACTACAGCCTCAGAAAGGGAAGGTCAAAATGGGGTTTACAGCAGAAACGCAGACACAATATGATGATGGGGAGACAATATGCTCTCCATAATATTCCTATTATCCTAAGCAAACAGAAGACGAGAATGAAAAGTACCACAGGGCTGTTCTGTTGTGTTTGTGTAAGAATGCCATTTTAATTCACTTTCACCAGTGCCTTTAAGTCAATACTTTTTCAGAGCTACATTCTCACGTGAAATCTATATCCTGGCAATTTGAATCAAGATTGCCCCAGGTCAGACACCTGTAAAGCTGAACTGCAACAGGAAAGAATGGCACTTTTGTATTAATAGGCAAGAGACAATTCAGAGTCATAGTTTTCCTATTGTACCTTCAGGAGGCAGAAGGAAAAACTTGTCATGCGATTACATACATCCACTTCAATATGCAATTTCTCATGAACCTTCCCCTTCACTCATCTCCATACTCACTTGCAGAGAAGCAATGCAGGGAGGCAGATTCCAGGGCGATTGGGCATACAACAGATCCATGATAAATCTGTCTACAAACAAACACTTTTGTAGATTTAATCAGTTTTTAAAGACTTACGCTCCAGGTTCTTTGCCTTTCCCAGACTTTGGTCTCCAAGATTTGTCTAGTGGGATTCCTGTGGCTTAGTCACTGAACTCTACATTCAGGCAGGGGACTGGGAGGAGGAGGGAAGAGTCCGGTCATCTGCAGTTTATGCCAATATAGAACTATTGTAGACGTCCTCAACACTAAGCAAAAACCTGCTTTTATCTCCAAAAAACACAGACAGTGCCTTGACCTAATGGTTCATAATGCTAAGCATGTGCTGTGGGTTCCTAACCATCTTCATCTCCACCAACCAACCCTTAGAGTATGCTCTTATATGTACCCACAGCCCCTAGATGTTTTGCTAGCTGAGGTTAAACATGCAGAAAGTAACCTTAGTGAGGTATCTTTATATCCCCCACCACCCCTGACACCTGTGGTGAAAGCTGGGAGACCTCACTCACAAGCAGCAGCAGACAGGTTGGGGTGGCTGATTGGGTTACCCTTCCCCACCTTTCCACCCCCTCATTCTCTCAGAGGTTGCTGCCACTGCAGCATGGGTGGCTTAACTGCTTGTGAAACTGTTCCTGAGCTACCATAGTTTGCTGCCTGATGTATTAAAGGCTTTTCCAGATGTGCTGGAAACAACCTCCAAGACAGAGATGAGACAAACAGCTGAGGACAGCAATCTCACCACCCATTCCAGCTGCATCCATGGGTGCCTGTGACTCAACACCCTCAAGCTCTTCAGCTTTGCTCAGAGGCCAGGGTCTCCCAGCAGACAGCTCAGCAGTGCTTGAGTTGGAAGAAGAGCAAGCACTAGCAGACCAGTCCTTGAACGTGCCACCAGGAAGGGCAACTGGTGGCTCAAAGTGTCAGGGACACCCTCCTTGTCCTGGATCTTCCAGCAAACAGCTAATGCTAATGATGTGCAGGAGGCAGCTGCAGGGGAACAAGATGTTGCTGTTCTGAACATGGCTGCTACTGCTGCTGCAGCCTGAAGGGTATCTTCTCTTGTGACCAACTGTTAGGATTGTCTGAGCAATTATGCTATGATTTACATTAGAGCTGCTAATTGCCTGGAAATGATAAAGAATTATAGATCCTAAGTCATAAAACATTAATCAGCCTTAAGTCAAAAAAAATTCCTGTATATTATTACATAAGCTGAAGCCTTATTATTTTCCCCATGCTAAGTACCTCCTAACTGAAATCCCTGATTGTTTTTTCCAGGCCCCTCTCCAGCCCACCACCCAAAGATCAGTGATGCATGTAGTAACGTGTTGTTAACATGCAACAATGTGTGGTAGGGATTGCCCATAATTATTTCACCAATTACCTCTGTGGTCTGGTCTTCTTATTGAAGCAAACGGATCTTGCCAGACTTAATTGAAATTAAATAAGAAGAAACGTTTCCAGGGGCCTCCCCCCACAAATTACAATTCATATACATGACACTCAATTTTGCAGCCCATAATCACATTAGAAATGCCACCGAAGCAAACAGAGCTCCTCGGGTGAGTAAGAGTTACTCACACAAAAAAGTATTTCAGATTTGGTTACAGCTGAGGTTGGACTCACTCCAAACTGCAAGTTTCATATGCCCTAGTCCTGTTCATAATTTTGGGGCAAAGTTCATCCTTATAAGAAGTGATGCCAACTGCACATCAGATGAGTGTGGGCTTTCTATTTAAAGGATGGAGTGTTTCTAACAACTTAATTCCACTGATGCTTCGTGATTACAATCCCAAACACTCTTCTTGCAGCTGAATGATTAGAAATCAAATAAAACCAAAGCACTTTTGTAAGGACAAGTCTTTTAAGCTGCACTGGATGGTATGAATGCACACCTCCATAAGACACAATTAGAGATAGAGGACAGAGCCAGTTCTGGCACCAAATACTATTCAACTTAGTTCAAGTCCATGGAAATGACTGGGCTAGGATGTTCAAGCTGAACAGAAAGTTGGGTACCTTGTTTTCAGTGTAACTTTTAGACAGCAGTGCGCCCTAGGGCTACGGGTGCCAAGTTTCAAGCAAAGGCTGTATCTTCTGTAGGCAGTACAAAGCCTGTGGCACACTTTTGGGCTTACACAGCGGGGGTCATTCACGCCACCAGAAGACATGCCACAGCATTTCAGCAGCTAATGGAGACACTCATCTTGGGTTTGCTGAACCACTGAACTCCTCCTGGGCTTTGGCAGGCAGCCTAGCAGCCCCAGTAGTCCTCCTGTGCCATACCACTGCAAAGTAGTGGGTCCTTGGGATCCTTTTGTTCATGGACAATGCTGAAATAACTTCAGCCATCATGGCCAGTATCAGCGACTGTATAGCTCTCCAGAAAGAAAACCACAAGGTTTCAGACTGACTTGAGCCACAGAGCTAGTCTGCACAATGAATGTCTGCACCACACATATCCACAATGGGTCAGAGTTGAAGGGCCCCTGGAGACTCATGAAATACTCCCCACCTCACACAGCTATTTGACTTTTGGTCTTAATTCCCATTCTCTTGGGCTAGATCTGGTTGCTCTCTGAGGGAGAAACCGAGCCCTGGCTTACTCTGAAGCTGGAACCAGGCCCCCACAGCGTGGTCTCTCTTTCAGCATGAATTACAGATTGTGCTAAAACTCTGACATTCCTTGGGGCTTTGCCATGCTGGCATCTTACGTAAGGTGCCCAGGCTTTCAAAAGAAAAGGGCTTTCCCCATCAAAGAGGTGGCCAGAATGGCCATGTGGAGCTTCCAGAAAATCTACCAGGAATGTCCTTCCCACACCCCAAACGCCCTCCATAATACTGCAAACAATAAGTAAAAGTTTGCTTCCTATGAGAGATCTTTGAAAGTCCTTTGGGACTACAGTACAAATCAGGACAATATAAGTCTTTGGGATTGCAAGTGCAGGAAACCACAAAACAATGTTCAATTTTTTATTATTTTTTAATAAAATGAATCCATATTGTATTCAATACTTCTGTGAGACTGCTCCTCAGTCACTTGTGGCCCTTAGAACCCCCTCTTCATCTTCCCTGGGGGCACCTGACATTTTTAACATCAGCAAATTTGAACATGATTTATTCAGTTTCTTAAATATAGCACTTACCTAGTTATAAAATACTGCCCCAATTCTTTTATATACAATAACCATTGTGCTTATGATGACTTACGCCACGCGTATTATTTTTTAAAAGAATTATATTTACATGGAATGTTTAAGAAAAGAATTTCCCAGATTCTGGAAGGAGAACCTCCTTCAGAACAGGAAGGAAATCATTAATTTTTACCTTAAAACCCAGCAAGTGTAATGGTTTATTATCCAGTGGGAAAAGGGTGAGAGAGTTTCTTTTCAACTTGATGAGGTGAGCGTTTATATTATGAGATTGCTCTGAAACTCTGGTGCCACCAGAGAGTGAATAACAACACTCAGATCATACTTCAAGCTCAAAACATTTTAAAGATGAAGTCAGTAATATTTTGGGATGGAGGGACACATGAGGCACAGTGAAAGACAAGGACTTGCTCAAAGCCACCTCAGAGGGCAGTAGCAAAGCTGAGCACTGAACTCAGGGCTCCAGTCCCTCTCTTCTAGTGGTCTGAGCATGATTCTTCCCTCACTTCTAAAGCCTCAGTCACAAAGTCTTTTTCTGTAGTGATTAATTCCTCCTTAATGGACAGGACTTTAGGGACGCACTCTGTCATACTCTGAGGTTTTAATACACCTTGTCCCTGGATTTTGAGCTCAATACAAGGAGATTTGAGGAGATTGCCAGTAGCTCATAATTTGACAGCATTTTGGAAAGTCCTATTTAGAAATTAATAGAAAAGAATAAAAAAGATCTACGGCCCTGCTGCAGCAGGATCACTGTGTGTTCACATCTATTCATGTCTCCCAAGTGACCTCATTTCTGGAAATGCCCAACACGGATGTGCAGGGATCCAAGGAGAGTGTTTTCCCAAATAATTTCTGAATCACCGTTCTTGCAAAGCTGAACTGCCCCAAATCCAACACAAATCAAGAGCAAAATCCCATTCCTCATCAGACCTACAGGATCCTGTCTTTCATTAGGAGACTTGTGCCACTGTAAGTACCTTCTTTTGGCCAATAAAGTCTTCAGTACTTGTGCTATCGGTGATCTTTTGGTACATGTCTGTAGCACGACACCAACACTGATATCCTGGCCATGTAATGATCAGGGAAGTGCTGTCTACCCCTTCCACATTCCTGCTGGTGATTCAGTTCCCTTCATACCCTGCTTTGCTGCACAACCTTGATAGTAAATAGGCTGAGTCACAGAGGTGGGGCTGCATTTCAACAGTGGCGGAAGTAATTTCTGAATATAATTTTTTTCTTTTATTTCTAGGCTCCAAAGCACTTTGAGATCCCTCAGAAGCTGGGGAGATACTACTCCTTCTATAGAACATTACTCCTCCTACAGACATGCACATACCCCTAGGACCCAAAGGCAAACACAGGGGGAAATTCAGTCCTAGAGCTGAACTCCAGCTGCATTCATCACCTCATCTGTTACTTGATGGACTTTTGCTAATGGGCATTGTCAACAGGAAAAAAAGAAAAGGAAGAAAAAAAAACCTAACAACTTTCCAGCTAGTATTTTAAGGCTGTGAATTACACGCCATTTCCAAGAAAGGAGAAGTATAGATATTTTGATCATGTGTTCTGTCTTCAGCTGGACATGGGGGAAGGTATGCCACTGTATGACTGGTCTTCCTATATGAGCATTGCATTAATCAGTCAGGAGAGCTGGGGTGGAGGGGAGCTGCAGCCCCTTGAGCCATATGTTCTTTGGCAAATCCACTCCTTCATAAGAATACAGGAAAATATAACCAAGTACGGAAGATTTGCTGTTGGGGTCTCCATTACATCCAGGTATGTCAATGACTTTAAAGGATCTCCAGCTAACACGTACCAGTGAAAGCAAGCTCCATGCTGGCAGTGACCCAACCCTGTGGGACATTTTGTGTGGCTCCACTAACACCCATTCACCTCTGGCTAGGGAGACAGGCTGCACAGTCCCCGATCCCTAATCTCAACTCTCAGACACCACTTTCAGAGATGTCTCCCCCTGCCTTAAGTGCAAAACCAAACTTAAAACCCAAACATTTCCCTGAATGCTTGGCTTCCCTAAAACAGCACCTTCCCACACTTTTCTAACCCTCACTTGCTTCCTTTATTTAGTCACAGTTTGTCACTTCATACCAGTGAGCAGTCTACACTGGATCTGGTGGTGGGCACGTGTGCATGCAGTCACAGGCAAGTGCCTGTGCCCTGAACTGGATGAGATCAAAACTGCAGGACAGCAAAACTGTGCATTCTGGACCTTCTGTACTGCAAAGGGCAATAAATGATTTACCTAGTGTACAAGACTCTGGGATGTGAGCTTCTGGAGCAATACATTTTATTTTCCTGGTTTCTGTGAAATAATATGTAGCTACTGGGTGTGTAGCTGAATCAGGTATTGGAAGCCATACCCTTGTTGCAATTCCTCCTCGGTGGGATTAGCAGTTCTCAGAACTGGACACCAGCATGAAACAGGCCAGCAGCTGGGGGACGGGAGTAGCTAACCTGCACCCTCTGTATTTCTAACATCTGTGATGCAGTGTGCATAAGATTCACTTTTCATAAGAACAGCCAGAATTTGCACATTTGCCACTGCTTACTGTTGCAGGCTTCAAGAGGCAGAGCACCTCCAGCATTTGCTCCTCAACGGATCAGAGCTGCAGATCCTCTTGCAGTGACTCACAGCAACCTCAACCATCTCAGCCTGAAGCTCTGCAGAACATTAGGGACAGACATACCAGTGTGTGACTGGACACTGATTCAGAGTTTATGTCTGACCTCATTGTCAGAACTTGGGAAAAAAGGGGGGAAAGGGGGAAGGGAAAACTGTATTGAAGTCAAAGTCATTAATATCCTTCTACTTGAAGAACGAGTCCAGAGAGCAGAGGCAAGTAAGGTCAAATGTACATTAAAGTAGTGAGATATAATAGCCACTAGGCACAGCTGAAGTCACAGAGCAATATTTGCCTTCTTTTTCCCCCCTCCAAACTGAAGAATTCTTGTCTACGCAAAATTAAGTTTCTGGGCAGAGACTAACCCATATTTATGATCCTCTATGCTGAGGCAGAATGAAGCTATCTGCCAGATGCAGAGTAGAGGCAACTGAAAATGAGCTGCTCCGGGCCTTAGGGATATCACCACTGCTGTGCCACGGAGGTGTTAGAGCTGCATGAACTGCTGTCACAAGCATGGTCACCTCTGGGCTCCCTGTGATTTGCAGAGTGGCAGAGCACCCTTGTGCACCAGGGAGCGAGACGTTCGGGAGCTCTGAACCACTCTGCTGTCCCAGCGTGGGAGAAGGGGTACTCAGTAAACAGAGATGGCTCAAAATGAGCAATCCTCATAAAAGCTGCTCCTCTTAGCCTGTTACTAAACCAAGAAGCCCTTCCCATATCACTGTCCAGATCTGACTCGTTGTGAAACCAGTGGGAAGAATGTCTGTGCTTTCACTGGCAGGTCCTTGAGAAACCACTGGGAAATATATTTTCATAAATATCCGCATTTGTCACAAATCTGGTAGGGACGTCTCCATCTAGTGGTCTGGCCAGGGAAGAGAGGCTTACAGACCTCATGCTCCAGCTTGCTCTTCTACGCTGAGCAAGCCGTCTCTGATTCATGTGCTTTAGGTTCTCCAGCTGCACACTGATATAGCAGCATTTCCCAGACTTCCAGGGGGTCCTGTTAATGTCAGAGAAAGGCCTGGAGATTCTTGGCTGGACACTCTGCTGTAAGCTACAGCACAGATTCCACCCACTCAGCTCAGCCAGAGCAGGAGGGGATCAAATTGTCATCTCAACATCTGTTTTGAATCCAGTAAGAGAGATGCTGTAGTGTCACACACATGCACACACATACACACACACGCTCAAGTGCTTACAAATATCAGGCTGTGGTGACACTCAGGTGGTTTCAGAAGGTGGAGGTGTGAGTGAGGGGAAAATCTGGTTGTCCATCAACCCCTAACTACTATTTACTTGGCCCTCCTTAACAGCAAGTATAGCAACTAACAGCAAGTAACAGCAAGCAATACCAACATTAATGCCTTTATCTCCTCAGCAGCCCTAAGAGGCAGGGCAGTACTGTCAGCCTCACTTCACAGTTGGGGAACCAAAGGCCTAAACTAGCCAAAGTGAGTCAATCCAAGTCACACGCAGGCCAGTGGGAGAAAGAGGAGGTGAGTGCAGGTCCTCCACGGTTCAGCCTAGCCCACTTGCTGACTCCACACTTACTGTCTCTCTTTGTAGCCTGGCAGAGGGTCCAGAGCAAAGCTGCAGCCCAGTATAAATACAGTAATACAGCTTAATCCCCTAAGCTTTGTGTAAAATATTATCTCAGCCAGGGGACACATTCGGATACCTCAACAGGAGAGCTTTGTGTTGTCACCAAGTACGATGATGAATTGCCTGCTAGAAGGTAGATTTCATCCTGAGCAGCAGATGGGGAACAAGCCATAAAGATAGCTCACAAGAGCATGGAGGGGAGCGGGGCTAGGCCCTCCTGCTGACCAGGCACAGTGCATCACCTGCTGCAGGGGCCTGGCCCCTAACTGAGCATTTTGAGAGGCAGCCAAAAGGGGAGAGTGGAAATGGATGGGGAGGTACAGAAAATGGCAGGGACTTCATGCAATGTAAGCAGACATGTCTGGGATGGAAAAAGCAGCGATAATCAAGTGGAACTCTGAATTTTCCTCTAGACACAGGGTATTAAAAATAATCCCAGCTGAACTGTACCCACCTCTCTCACAGCATCTCCCAGCTGCTTCAAAAATAAACAGCGTGCTCCGGGTGGATCTGCAGCCACACATGACTTTGGGCTCCCAACCTGAGATGGAGAACAGAGCTTCCCTGGCCCAGCTGTCCAGGGGTGTCTGCCACATACAGTTTGTGATTGCAAGGCCAACTGCCCCGAGGATAAGACCCAGCAAAATGAAGCACAAGGAGAGGGGCTCTGAGGCCATGAGCCTGCTCCCATGCAGACGCCACAAGCTGCTCCTCACAGCCCCACAGCCCTCCAAGCTCACAGACTCCCTCCTGCCCCGCAGCTGCTGCGCTGCCCTACCCCAGCGCAGCCTGTGCTCCCACCCAGCTACCGGCTGGCCTCAGCCCAGCTCTGGTGAACGCTTCGTCCCAGTTTGCTCCCACGTAGAAACCCACCGCATGCATAAGCAGCCCCTGCTCCGTTCCCACACGCCAGTGCACCCCGCTTTGCACGGTGCTTCAGGAGAGCCTCCACCCACTTGCCCGCACCCACACCTCCCTGTGGTCCTCCCTGTTACACCTCCCTCCTTCCCACCTGCACATGTTCCCACAAGCAGTCCCTGTCCCCTCCAGTCTCATCCCTCTTTTCCTCCAAAGTCCATCTCATGAAGCCACAGACCCCCAGCACACCGCTCCTTTTTGAGATGTCTGTCCTTCTCTCCTCTTCCTAGGACTGGGCATGTTGTGCAGGCAGGTTTTGAGGCAACCCTGTGTTTTTCCAACAGTGCTGCCAGCGGCATCCCCCCCCACCATCCCACCCCAGCACCCACATGGGGCAGCACCTTGCCAGGTGCCCCAAGAAGAGAAGGTGTTAGACCTTCTCCAAAGCATGCCAGGATATAACCTCCATGTTACAAGCTGCCAGGCACCGCATTTTAAGAGGCTTTAGTACAAGTTACCTAAATTCCAGTGCCCATGGGACTCTTTTTGTCCACAGGCTCTCCAAACCTGGGACAAAAGTTTCACCAGGAGGGCATGGATGCCTGGTGGAGTCAAGGCCGGGACAGCATTCAGGCTCACTGGAAGACCCAGGACCTCTCAATGTTGTGACAACAAACATTTGTCACAGACTTTGTATCTCTTCTCTGGACCTGGGCCAGCAGAGAGTATGGCAGCATGGGTGTTGGGGAACACAAAACTGAGGCTTTATTGGTACCAAGGAAGAGGACACAGTTTTGGGTGTGAAACAGTTCCTGAGTGGTTCTTGGGTTTTAAGTGGTTTATGTTGCAATCTCTACTTCATTAAATTATCTGAGGTTAGTCAGGTATACAGAATTTCCTGCATCAGGCTCTGCTGATCTTCAAACACCAGAAAGCTTTTCATTTTTTAACACATTATCTCCCAGGGACTGCAAGATCTAACAGTACCTGGCAGATGACAAATGAGCCCATCCCAGGCTGGATTGCTGCTCTTCGTCAGTTGTCTTTCTGTCCCCCTCTCAATCTAAAGACCAGGATCCCTTCCACCCTTGAACCCTGCCAACTCCTAACACTGTACAGAAACTCCCAGGGGAGGTGGAAACCACTGTCTCCAGCAGATTCCAAGTCTCTAGCAAGTTCCGAATTTTTGAAGGTGTTAACCTTATTTGAAAGGCGAAGCAAATAACAGGGCTTGACCATGGCAGAAATAATCAGACTGGGTGGGAATTACAGCTCCTTTTGACAGGGTCACACAATCTGCTCAGCAACAAACCCTTTGTTAATCTCCCACCTATTTCCTGCGGCAGCATTAATTGTTGGGCGTTACTCAGAGGCAGGCAGCAGGCAGTGGCAGGCTTTTTCTTCCAACCCAGCAAGGGCCACCACCGCCTCATGGTGAGCACACCATGCCGCTTCGGAAAGCTCCTTTCTGAGGGACTTGGCCAAAGGACCGTTTCCAATTCTGGCTGTTCTATTTCAGGCAGAGCACGTACACCCACCCCGGGCTCTATGCATCATTGCAGGCTTGCCTTTTTAATTTCCTCAGATTCCATTCAGGCAAATTGTCATTGACCTCTGTCCTCTGGTACATCCTTCTCAGAGAGCAACTTACCAACGTTCTCGGCTGTGCCAAGGCAGAGTAGCCTACAACCTGCTCAGAAGCAGACAACCTCCAAGGAAGCCTCAGTCAGAGATGCAGCCATGTGCTCCCACCTGCCCCATCAGCCGTGGGTTCACAGTGGGAGGCTCTCAGCAAACCCCCCAAAAGAAGCTGCAGCCGCTGTTCCTCCCAGCCTGCCCACATGCTGGGGGGAAGAGGAACAAGGCTGGGCACCTTCCTGCTCCCAGAGAGGTTTCCCCAGCATGGACATGGTGAGAACTCAGCCAGGGTAGCAAGGCTGACCCAGCACGGGCATGCATAGAAGTGCCTGGCCTGGCACAGTTCTCCCTTGATATTTTTAGGAATGTCTTTCTGGCACGAGTGAGGAGCTTTTCATACAGGACGGATGGGCCATGGGAACAAAGCAGGCATGCACATGAGGGAGAGCCCTCAGGGTGCGCTTGACAAGGGGTTTGGAGAATGTGAGAGAGATTGAAAATCTAATGCCAGTGAGTTCATGAAGCAAGAGAAAACCATCACTAACAATCAGCTCATTCAAGTCCAAGGCCTCACAGATGTTCTTGAGCCTGTCACTCCTGACAGCTATATTCTGATGTGACAAATCCAAATTTTTAACATACCAGCATGCTTTCCCCACCTTTCCTATATGGATTGCTCATTGTTCTCTCATTCCTCATGGCAGGCAATTGCTCCTTGCAACGTAGATGTTAAAGAGTCACAGGTTTCCTGAAAACTGTATCATGGACTGTGAAACTAAACAACATGTGCTGTACAGTAAGTCATAAAGCATGTGTGAAAAATAGTTGACACAGAAGCTGTCATGGAAACCAGTGCTACCAGAGAGCACGCAGCCACAGAGCTCCCATTAAAGGCTGCAAAGTTGAACACAAATGCTAATCACTAAGGCAGAATATATTAAATTTACCCTCATGCCCCATTCAGTCTTCAGAGCAAGTTAGCTGAAAACTGCAACCATTTCCGCTAGCAGTGCTGGATGGTAGTTAGTAGTAATTAAATTACCAGAAATCTTCTCATAGAGAAATTTTTTTCATCTTGTGTACCCTAGAAACTGTTTTTACTGACTAGGCATGGCTCTTCTTGCAGGGAGTAAGTCTGTTTAAAACAGACTACACACATTTCCTACGTTTGGGTTATGTTCTCCTACTTGATTGTCTCCCAGCTCCCCTCAGCAACAATACCCTGCAAGCAAGAGAAAAAGGCCAGGCTGGAAAAAGAAACATGGTGAAACCAGATTAGGCTGTTCAGGCAAGATAAAGAGGGACAGACTGAAAACCCACACTGTGATCAAACCTGTGGTCCTTAAATACCCACTAGAAGGAAGTAAGTGACCTAAAAATATTTGCATATAGAGATACCTTTTGACATCCAACAGGCAGAGAAGGGGTGGGGGAACCTTTCAGCTGACATTACCCTCTCTTATAGAAGAAAAAGCCCTACAGCCTTTCCTCATTCCCCACCCTGGCACATTTCTCAGATGGCCTCACTGGCTGGGCTTCGGACATGGGTGTTGCATGTTCCAATGTGATGGGGACACACTAGAATTCATCCCTGATGGCAGCATTTACAGCTGAGAGCGATGCTGAGCTGTCTGGCGTGCTCTGAATGGAGCCACAGGATTCTATTTATCCCCTCTGCCACTTCCTTCAAAAGATGTTGATGTATCCAAGGGCCAGAGCTGTGTATTTAGCATGTTTTTCGTGCTCTCTCTCAGGGCCTGGTCTTTATCTCAGTGACTTCAGAGAGCTTCAGGATTGCACAGGTTCAGGATATGAGGAAAGCCAGCTTTTTCTGCTGACTGTACAAACATATAACATGGCTTTTACTGAACTATAAAGGAAGCGTCTAGGCCAGAGTTGTCAAAAATAGGGCACTGGCAAACTTATTTCACCTTATTTTTAATCCACCTAAATACCATAGGTTGGAAAGTTCATCTAGTACTCAAATGTTTATAGGGATCATATTTTACTCAAGAGGTTATAGAAAGAGAAATGGTGGAGGAGAAAATAAAATCCTGATGAAGAAAAATTAGGGCTGGTTAAAAACTCCTGATGAAGAAAAATTAGGGCTGGTTGAAAAATGTGTCAGAATTCTTTTTCTGGACAGAAGTCAGATCCTTGAGTAAGTGAAATTTTCAGAGTATATGAAAAATGTGTGCTTTCTGTAGAAAATAGAGTGTTTGTTATAACCTTTTGACAGAAAAGAAAGTGATTCTGCCAGATGCTTCTGGCTAACTCCTCTTGGTTTATAGGTGAAATGTAGACTTGTTTCACAGGGAGAAAGAGGATGAAGAAGGTTCAGGTAGGGAGGGGTCCAATTACAATTCTACAAGAAAAGATTTTAAAATAGAGAATGCCCCACTACAAATGAGAAAGGAAGAAGGATCCTGAAAAGGAGATGAGAGAAGAAAGTGTAAAATTAAAGCACAGACTCAGATTTAATGGGGTGCTTAAGAATGACAAAGTCAGTAGTCTTTTAATGTAGGAGTCAGAATACGGTCTTTGGCCAAGGCTAAGGCCTTTTCTGCACATTTGCTGCCTTCTTTAATGACAAGATCACATCCCACTTTTTCTGCAGTGCTGTTCACTGCACATACCTTGTTATTATGCTGCAGCATATTAAACTACAATATGCACATTTTTTATGACACGGAAAAGGTGAAAGCCTAGCTAACACAGATGGCTACATGACAGTCATGATGGGAAAAGGACAATATTTTCCATTAAACAAAGAGCCTTCACTACATAAATATTGAAGTGTGACACAAGATCAAGCTGCAGCTCATCAGATTGGATGCAGCTTTCCCTTAGACACACTGAAATCCCAAGTTCTGTTGCTGACTCCACGTCAGCCTACATTTGTTTCTTCAAATGAAGGATGTGAATGCCATGGCTCCAAAGAAGTATCTCTTCACTTGCTCTTTCCCCACATGAGAAGATGGGGAGGTGGCTGTATTTCTGGCATTTCCCAATTAAAGTTAAAATACTTCTACTGATGCTGCCAGAACCTATACAGAGCAAGTAACGTTAGCTCTACTGATGTCAATACAGTGGGGCAAATTAACACCAATGGAACTTGTGATCCAAATTGATTCAGACCTCAGCATTTTTTCCTGTGAGACAGACGTCAGGAATGCCAGTTTTATCTCCCAAGCTTGATAAAAGCAGCTTCAAGGCTCTCCCATCACACTCAAAGTGAGAGCTGATAAGGCTCAAAATCCAGAAATTGCTTAATTTACAACTCTAAGTCCCTTTCAAGCTGACCTTCTGCCCTGAAAGCCTAAAACTCCTCACCAACAACTATATTTAGGCAACTAAAGAATGGGAACATCTGGAAATAATAACAGCAGTCTCACTTGGAAATGGCATTTATGTACCATTGTCTAGAAAACATCACCATGCTGCAAAAGCTTTGCAAAATCCACTTTGTAGATTTCAGACTGGAAAATTACCTGCTAGACAATTTGTGTGTCAACAGGAGTGATGAGTGACAACTCATGTAGGAATAATCCAGTTATTCAAAAAAAAAAATCTTAAAACAAGGCTCAGCAATGTGATCTGGCAAAAAAAAAAAAAGACTCTTAAAAAGCATCCAAAACTTTTGTCAACCGGAAAGTTTTTCATGATCTTTTGAAGGTATATTTCAACATTGTCCTTCCAGCACTGAAAATGCAAAGTCATCAACAGTTGATCAATGCCTGAGAAAGAGGAAATAAAACTGTTGGGTATTTTCACCTCCCAAGCTGAGCAGCATGTGAAACAACAAACAAGCAGCCTTCAGGATCTCATACCACTTTCTTTTGATTACTTCCTTTTAAAGGGGGCTGCAAAGCTAAATGGAGCTCTGGGTCAATAATAGCAGCATTAGTTGTTTGTCCAGCCTGCTCTTCATCACAGCTTGCCTGGGGCTATGCATGTTCAACACGTAAGTAAGCAAAATAACTAATCATCTCAGCTAAAAGTTCTTTGTAGATATCCAGAATTCTGTTGGTCCACCCTCTGATTCCTTCTGAATACCTAAATGCTTTGGTACTGTTGAAAAAATAACAAGCCTACTTCATACAGCCAGAGGAGTAGGAGCAAATGTGGGATCTAACTTGACCTAATACTAGATGCTCAGGACTGTAAGCTGGGTGCAGACATTAGCTGTTGGACCTCTAGATGTCCCTGGTAAAGACCTCTTTGCTAGACTGTCCTGTACCAGCAGTACGTGATAATTTGCTGAAGCCAGTGGCTAAGCTTGCAGTGAGGTGCAAAAACAGCAGGTTACAATTGCACAGGACATCATATTCATTGGCTTTCTAATGCAAGGACATACTTCGTCAGGTGGGGGCTAACAGCTGAATCTGGATAGACAGACAGGACAACCCACACAATTTCAGTATGACGGACCAAGCCTAGCAAACATCTTCATGCTATGGCCAAGAGTTGAGGTACATCAAGAATTCATTTGCATCCAGACACACCAGTACATTGAGTATTTAAAAGCATTTGTTGTATCACACTGATACACGCAGAGATATCCAGGACCAGAATCAGACCTCCATTTGAGGCCAATAACCTACTGCCTGTGGCTGAGATACTAATATAGATTTACATCTCTGCCTGCTTGCAGTCATCGCAGCTCCATGTGATAATTAAATGCCTGTTACACTAGTACACTAGTACCAATTCCTGGACTAGTAGGAACATCCTAAGTTTAGCAGCACAGCATCAACACAGACAGCAAACAGTGTAAGACTGTGGGACTTGTTAGCATTTGCAGAAGTCAACACACAGGCACTTACACACCAGCCTCTACCACAGCTGAAAGTAAAGGCTGAGCTTCTAAGTCCAACAGCATGTCCACACTGATGAGTGGGATCAACATCAAGGTCACTGTTAGCCACGATCCAGTGACCATCTGAGTCGCAAACCCCTTCACTCTTTAACACCATCATCCAATGCCGTCAAAGGAGCTTTGCTGAACATTCACACGTGAAGTCAGCACCATCCCCAGTCTTGGTCCTCTCTACTTGGTATTTGGAATTTAGTCAGGAATGCAGGACATCAGTTCAAGAAGATCCCCTGCAACTCCATCTCACTCCCTCTCCCCCTGCACCCCACTTCCTCTTCCACCTCCCCAAAAGTAGCAGCAACTCTGCGAGGGTAGGTGAAAGACTTTTTTAGATAAGACTGCTTCCTTGAGGGGAACTCTGAAAGGAATCTGAAATATATTTTTTTGCGTGGAGCTTAAAAAACTACGAAAATGCAGCAGCATCTGGACAGCCCTGGTGTGCACTGCAAGGTGCAAAGCCTGCAGAGGAAGGGCAGCTCACATACTACTTAGCTGGTGGATCCAGGTCCACTCAGCAACCTTTGCTCCATCTGCGATGTCACACTTCCTTTTCAGCTCACCTTGGTGACTGTGCAGCGTCTACGTGCTTGTTACATGCTTGGGAAGTGCTGAGGTCAAACTGAATTCCCACTGCCTCTCTGATTTCAGCTCTAGGCTCTCTTAAAAACCCAAAGCAGTATCATGTAGCATGCATTCTTTAATTTTAAAATTAACTTCTGTGGGGACAAAAGGTGAAATAAAGTAGGGAAGTAGGACAGGCAAAGGCAAAGGAAATTGCTTGACTGGAACACATTTTATTAATTTTGGTACTGTCTCTTTTTCAGCTGGCCAAATAAATGTCAAGGTTGTTTCAAATCCTGCAGAGGAGTTTGTGGAGACTTGAGTGATATGCACTTGTCACGACTCAGCCAGTCAACTTAAGGTTCCCAAGCATCAGTCTCTGAGCCAACAGGACACTTCATGACTCCACTAACAAAACCAATAATTAGAATTACAGAGAGTGACAGCTATGAAAAATAAACAGCAACAAAGATTAAAGACTCCAAAGCTGCCCAACCAATGGGAGCTAAAGTTTATGTATTCAGTTTAAAAAAGACCTCTTAAAGCTCCCCTGTGGTCTTTTGGCAATTTGATTTAATTTAGTCTGTCCCTCCAACAAATAATTTTTAAATTAAAAGAAAAGGGGAAAAAAAAAACCAACCCAAACACTGTAGTGCATTTGTCCAGTGCTCAGGCTTGGTTGATTACAGTTCTCTAGCTTCCAGGAAATCTTGGAAAGCTTTAAAAGCCAGACGACTCTTACTGGATCCACAAATTCTTCTCTTTTGCAAATGTTTCTCCCTTTACTTACACCCCAATAGGGCTCACCACTTCTAGTCACAGTCAGCTAGGAAGATGAGAGTCCCCTGTCTCTGTAGAACCTGACCATAACCATATATATAGCCAACGTGTAGGTATACAGGGCTCCACACAGGTAGGGCAGGAGGAGCTCTTCCTGGTCCTGTCCCCAGCACCACTAAAGAAGTAAGAGGAGGATTTAAACACACACTTTCAACCCAAACAGTGGAGCCATTATTGCTTTTAACACCTGTTACACACAGGTCGACTGAAAACACTGTTTTCTTCTCGACCTCTTCTTTGGGCACTTGGGCTTGCCTTCCTCTGTTCTATACACTCTCTGATCAGGCAAATCATCTGACAGTTCAAAGGACTTACCTTTTTCATTTTTCCTGCCTTTTGTAGACTGAAACCTTCACCTCTCTTCTCTGCAGAGGTCTCTGCCCCGTCCCTCTTCAATTCTCATCATGTTTAGGGGAATTTGCAAAGCCAGCCATGCAAGTCCCAGCTTTCCTCTGCTGCCCTTCAGGGTTACAGCCCTAACTTGCCTTTCTCCAGCCCAATCTGTACCAATTTGGACATACAGATATGCACTGAAATTTGCTGAAAGGAGATGAAAGCCTTAGAGATAGAAAGAGCCAGGAAAACAGATCCCATCTTGACAAGCATATGAATCCCTGCAGCTAAACATAACACGTTGAAGTATGAAATGAAGCTCTCCAGACACGTTCTCAAGCTGGAGGTTTACACTAGTCTCAACTCATGCAGGCTGGACTGCATGTGAGTGCTTGGTGCCTGCCAGAGCACTGAGCTTCTTCAGTACCACAGGCTGGTGCGGTCACTCACAGATGAGATCCATGAGCTGAATGCCATCTTTCAGTCAACATTACATAAAGCTTTTGAGTTACTGAATTTTCTTCTCAGGTGCTTCCTTCCAGACAGGTGTTTGTCAAAGATTCATCCCACACTCTCTGAAGTCAGCAGAAAGGTTAGCAGGCACAGGGCCAGACCCCAGCACCAGCTTTAAATTTTCATGGAGCAAATTGCATAGTCACTTTCATCCTCCTCCCAGCTGTATTTTACAGACAAACACCCGTCACTCAGAGCTGCATCAAAAAGTTTCATCTATCTGAACTCCCTCAGATCCTCCTCCTTTAGCTTTTGAAACATCTATCGGTACACCATTGTCCATCAAATACTGAAAATTTCTGATCTATTTTGAGAGCAATGTCAAAGGCTACTTGTACTATTAATTTGAGAGAAGGGACATCAAGTGCAATGAATCTCAGGAAGGAAATTTAAGACATGAAAGCCCTGAATGACTTATTGTGTCCTGAATAGGAACAAATATTATCTGTGTGACTTTCTAGAAAAATGGTGGTATTTAAATGATTCTTCATTTTATGCTGGAATATAGTTTTTTTATACTTTTCCTTACCCCTTCCTGCCAAGCAGGTTCTTCTTCACTCCCGCCTTTGTCTCTATTCCTTGTACCAATGGTGACTTCAGGACCTTGCTTGTGAGGATTTTAATTTTAGAGTAACTTTTTTTCATATGAGACTTTTCTCTTCTTTATATTCTTGTCACTTCCTTTCACTTAACACTAGGTTTTTACATGATGAAAGAACAACAAAAACACAATTCAAAAAACATAATCCTGTTGGCTCTCTCTTATGGAACACACGCTCCTACTTTCTAGAAAACTCAGCAGTATTCAGAAGACCTACTGCTTACATGCCAGCACACACACATGACTACACACAACTACACTTTATATAATGGACCCAACCCTTGTGTGTGGCCAGTTTGTGGCCAGCACAGACTCAGCAGTGGTTCTATGGATTCTCACAGTCCCTTGATTCTTACAAATTTACCTTTCTGAAACATTTGGTCAATGTTTCATATAAACATATTTAGCCTCTTCTCTGTTTGCCTTATGAATCACAGAGCATTATCACAGCTACAGATGCAGAAATCAAGAAAACTCATGAGAAAAATTACCAGAATTTACCTGGCGAGGATATCCAAGAAAACAAGGCTATGCTTTAAAAAAAACGTAGTTTCCTTTTACCAGAGAAACACGACTTTGATGTTTATATCGCTACCAAAGCAACTCCAGTAGTACCGTGACTGTAGAATTTTGCTGGGACATTGATTTAATAAATAAAATATCTCAATAAACCAACACCATTTCCTGAAACATCTGTTCTTGTCTGCTCCCTATCCAAGTTTTGGCATGACTGACTCTTGCTTAGCATTGAGATCTGACGAGATCATAGCTCAAAGCAGTATGTTAAGAATTAAAGGGAGAAGTCAACTAACATCATCAGAAGCCCTGAATTTTCATTCAGGTCGGCACTGGTGGGTTGCATGCCCTTTGGAAGTAATTACTGTATAGTTGTTGGCAAGGCACTTAAGAAATCACCTTTTGTCCTTCAATTCATTTTTATCAGGAAAATAACCAGACAAGGAATGAGTTTCAGTTGTTTCAAGTCACTTATCTTTTTCTAGATTAAAATGGAATAAAAATTGAAACGGTCATTTTTGCAGTACTTCGAAGGCTGCTCCATGCAGCAAAAACCAATGCCAACATTTTGAGTCAATATTACAACAACCAAGTCCCTTGCTGTACTAATGACCTGCAAGTATCACTTTGCGTCCTCCTTCATATATTATCTCCCTTACACCTAATCACTCCCATTGTGATCTCAATGTAATTTGTAGAATCCCTTATTATTCTGTGATTCTGTGATTCTGTGATTTGTCAGTGGGAGGGAAGGGCCACAGTCTTTGGGGACTGCTCCATAAGCCATGAGAATATGCATCAATTGGTAACATTTAGGGACTATTGCAATCATTCTTTATAAATTCCACACTAATTGCTGGGCTGCCATTGACCATGCTGCATGCCAACATTTCCCGGTAATAGGCTTCTTCACATGAGGAGTGAAAGAGATCTGGCAGTAAGTGGTAGGTAGTGTCAGTGGCTTTCCTGAGTAATTTCCTGAGTTCCTACAGAAAATGAACCTGTAAGACAGCTGCCTCAAAGTTCAAGAGGCATAATCAGACACAGATGTAAAACAAGGGCAGCTCTTTGGGCTCAGTGAGAGGAATACATCATTTTGAACACACTCCTCCATTGGTGGCTAATTAGTTCCAATAAAATTGGGTGTGCGCTGTTTGCCAGGGCTCTGAAAAGTCATTCACTCCTAAACACTCTGCCTGACCCACCTGTGCTGTCGTCGAGGCAAAACTGCTCATGTTGAGATAATTTTTTTGAAGACGTCTTATCAAAACAACTATTTCATACTCATTAGAATTATTTCTACCAGGCTTTCTAACAACATCAGTCCGTCTCTGACTACTAAGTACAGCCCTGTCCTGCTGCTGTGACCTGTCTGGATTTGCAAAGGCCAGTCACAGCTGAGACATGCAAGCCTAAGTCCAGGTTTTCTGAAAAATCACCTCCACCTCTTCCAGTGATGAAGCATTGCAGAGTCAAGTCAAAAAGCCTTGGAAGATGGAGCATCCACTACTGGGCACCACTGAAGGCCAGGCAGTATTAACCTTCATGCAGGCTGGCTGTTCTCCAGTGAAAGCCACCTGGAAGAGCAGCAGAGGAGAGGCTCAGACAGACAGAATACACAGCATCATACCTGGAAGACTGCTGCACTCAGAAAACCCTGCTTATGACCTCAGATGGAGTCACTGCAAGCAATTCAAGTGTCTGAGATGAGTATACCACAGCATTGCAGTTTTGCACCAAGGTGATAGCTTGTTTTCACTGGAGTGTTTCTTATTTTGCCTTTTTTTTTTTCCTATCCTTAATTAAAAGGAGAAAATATTTTGGCTAAGACTTGTTAAATCAAGAGGGAGAATCCCACTGACCACAAAGAATGGTGCATCAGTCTGTTTGCAAGGACGCATTTTTGGTTTGACCCTAGTAGCATCAGCAGATTGAAGATACTTACATAATATTTACAGACTCGTTTACTCCTTGGAAAAATTCCTGAATGAATCCTGTAATGCTTCCCCTTTTTGTGAATCTTAAATATAATTGCTTTGACATAATCCAATAAAAATGGATCTTCCTTACTACAATAACCATACCCTTGAATGAGTATAGTGAATTTGTATTTGGAGAAGAGACAGCTCTTACATGTTTTTCTCTTGTTTAGTGAGCACATTTTTATGCAGCATTCCTCCTTCTCCCCTTCACAAGGAAGCCTGCAAGTGCAGGATGGGATTTTTTTGCCGGGCTCTCTACTCACCAAGCCAAGGCGCTGTTCAAGCCCAGTACCCTAACAGTCTGGTATTTTCACTGCAGAGATAAATAAGAACAGAAGCTGCTGGCCTTCTGTTTAATCAATACTGCACTCCCTGAGGAGGCTAGAAGCAAGCCAGGATCAGAAAAGAGAAGCTGTGGTCATTGCAGGTCATGGCTGTATTTGCTTTCTGGATTCCTTCCAAAGTAATACCTTTTCCTGGACCAGAGTTTATTTTGCATTCTGAAAATATTCTCAACAACACTGTTTCCTTTTTCAAGTTATTTTTTGCACAGCCCTTTGGGAAACACTGCAGCATGCTGGCCAGCGTGTGTGCGTGAGCGCTTGCACGCCTGGATCTCACACCACCGCCCAGGACAGCCTCGGAGCTTTCCCAAGAGCTTCTGACCTCTGCAACCTCTGTTAAGTCTTGAGTGGTTGCTCAGTGCCTAGGCAGCTGCAAATATAACTAGTGGCAATAGAAACAACTACTGGTTTAGGTTTAGTAGACCTAGGCCTAATTGTGTCTTGCTCTCTCACTCAAAACCATACCTTTTTTTTCCAAACATCATATACAGCTGAGCCATATACATACACATATACATATATATATACATATACATATACATATACATATACATATACATATACATATACATATACAGCAACATCACATTGTGAAGTTAAACCATGCAGGATACCTGTCTCAGTGATTGAAAGAGAAGCAACCACATTACCGCCACCCTGCCGACATTTAGGCCAGGCCTGCCTGGCCTTTCTGATATTCTGTGTTTACAAAGACCGCCTACACCTTAGCCAAGGTCCTCTCCTGGAGGTCAAACTGTAGATATCACGAAGGCAGTTGCAGAAAAGAGTTACATTCCCATCTGGCATCCTCTGATCTAGGACCTCTAGTTCAGTTGTCATAACTCTGCTCATGCTTAAACACAAGAAGATGCAGTTTGCATCGCATCCCTTTCACTTCCAGTTCAGACACCAGACTTAGTAAACAGTCTCAAATCTTCCAGATTACAATAATGTTGGGTCACAGCTGACCACTTCTCCATTTAGGAAATGGAAGATTAAACAGCATGCTGGTTCCCCCAGCAACAAAAAACACAGGGCATTTCCTTCAGCCCCGTGCTTAAGTTTCTCAGAGGATGTTTACCCACATGCTGCCAGAGCTAGTGATGTACTGCAGGTTCAGGGACTTGTCATGAACCAACCGCAGGATGAACCTGAGGAGCAGACTGCAACCACATGGTGTTTCTGAAGGTGAAGAATGGCTCAGTGAGCAGGAGCAAAAAGCTCCTTGTTTTTTATTTCTGCATGTGTTTTTCTTGTGCTCTTGACTCTACCTTAAACATGAATTTACATGCAAAATTATTTCCAAACAACTGTGAAGTGCAACTGCCGCAAAGGCTACCAAGTGAATGAGCGTGGTTGTTTAGTTGATCTGAGTGCCCCAGCCAAGCCAGAACAAAGCAAAAGACAGTAACAATTTCATTAAATGAGCTATACAGAACTACCTCACCTCTTTAAGCGAGGCCATCCTTATCAGAATAGGCAAGTCCCACTAACAGATTTAATTTCCTATATCCATGGGCAGCTTCTCAACAATATTAGAAACCTTTTGGTTTTCTTCCCAAAGAGTGGGTGGACAAAGCAGGGAAAATACAGTTTCAGGAAACAAATCTTCAGGACCACCGCAGACTCTGTGATCCATTAAACTTTCTGAAATGAACCACCTCCACAGTATGTATCATTCACTAGCCATTACACGCACTCTGCAGAAAAAGTCTCCCCCACCATGCACAATGAGCACAGATAAATACTGTGCCTCCTTCACTTCCCACCCTCCCTGTCTCTGCATCCGCACTGTGCTGCACAGGGAGCAGGGGAAAGGGCCACTACGTGAGTGAGAGTCACAGCTTTCCCACAGCACTCCTAAAGCTCCTCTGCCTAAATTCATGCTCCTTCTGTTAAATAAATATGCTAGCCTGCACCTCTAATGGTGACTAAGCCATGGTTGTTTTGTGTTTCAGTAAATGTTTAGCTCTTGACAAATGGAGATGGTCAGATTATTATATATCTGATGTGACCTGGAGAGCATTGCAATGGTAAATGGCTTAATGAGCTGGAAGAAAGCAAGCTCTGCTTAACCACTGTTTTTGCAGGACTGCTAGTATCTATAATTCATCCAAATAATTGGCAGATAGATGATCTATAGCAGCCAAGTAATTCTGGCCATTCCCACCTGGATAGTAAAAAATCTTGATGATTAAACAAAATGCCTGAATCTGTTGGTGGCAATAAATCCTTGTGTGTTGACACAGGATCTGAGCTAGCAGAGTCCATGGAGACCAGGGACTCTCTATGCTGGCTAGATCCCACCAGGGCAAACTGTGGTTGGGCTGGCAAGACAAGTAGCTACAACATTACCCTTGATGAAGAGGAGGTGGCAGAAAATAAAATGCTGGTCTTAAAGCATCTGCTGCTATTGCTTATATACAACATTCTGGAAGGTAGCCTCCTTGGCCTGACTGTGTCAGCCATCATGTGAAGTTCTGTTGAGACTGAAGTTTATGGAAAGATGGATGTGCCCCTATGCCTCACAACTATCTTCCAGTGAGAGGAGCTTTTAAGCTCTGTTGAATAAGACATGAGAAAGAAGTATGTCAGAGAAAAATAAAACCACCCTGATTTTAGTGAAGCCTCTTTCTTACAGCTACCACCCACTCAGTTTCAGAGAAATAAACACTGCAAAGTGGAGACACAGCCTCCAGTACCCAGACACTGATGGGGTGCTCTGGGATGTATTAAACTTTTTGACAAAGAACAGCAGCACCAGTGAACTTGTAAGGTAACAGTAAAAACACAGAGAGCTAAGCACTGGTCATATGTGCTGCTAAGACAACCAGAGCTGGGGTTCCCTTTCTGGCACCAATCCAATACTTAGAAAAATGCTGCTGTTAGATGCAACTCCAAGCAACCTGTCAACACCATCTAGCTTCTGCGTTTATACACTGTTGCTAACATCTGCCTCTGAAGAGATGATCTGAGCCTTCATAAACTCTGTCAAATCTAGACAGTCACCAACCTTGTGTGTCAGACCAATCCGCAGCTACAGTTAACAGAACTGCTAATGTGCCAATTGTGCTAAGAGCCGGGTTTGCCATTAGCAAGGCTCCGTGTTTTAGAGTCTTTCAGGACACATGACGGATGCTCCCTAACATGGGGAAATCACAACACAAGCAAGACTTGACAATGTAGAGAATTCCCCCTCTTCACCTCAATAAACTTGTATTCTCGGTCCTTGAATCATTCCAATTACTTCTAGGCTATCACCAGGGAATCAGGTGGATGTGAACCTTCTGGACACAAAAATATGTAGACAACATCTTGGAGAAAAAAAAAACAGGAGAAACAATTTGATTTCATTGTGATCTATTACTTTTGCAAACAGATGGAAACTAAGGTATAAATCTACATGCCTCCTCTGAGTTTATCAGTTGACATAGGCTATAAGAACCAGAAACAAAGTCTTGCAAAACCCAAGATAGCCTAGATAAGAACTTTCATTATTGGCCATTGAGTTAAAAAAGAAAACTAAACCCAACAGTCTGTGCTCATCTGGCAACCTCAAAACAGCCACTAGAGAAGCCCGTTCCAGAGTCACAACGGTGCAATCCAACCATCTTCATTTGCTCCCACACATGCTGTTCAAAGCAAGTGTTTTTCCTGTTCTCAACAGCACATAACTGTGCTTTCACAGTGGAAGGACAAAGCACCATGGATTTGATGTGCACTCTCAACATATTATTACTTGTTTTGAAGAAAAATGTGCACAAGAAACCTCAAGCACTTCTTCAATAGATTGCAACTCTGTTCTCTCTGCATCTGGTTTACACTTGCTTTCATTCCAACTTATTTCAAGTTAAGCCTCCTGGTTATTAACCGGAACAAATTTCTCTCATGTTTCCTTCAGCTCAGTAATCAGGGGAAGATTTCATACCCATAAAAATGCATTAGATTGTTGTGATAACACTTTTGGGGGAAGGGGAGTTAATAAGAAACTCCTGCCAGTTTGAATACATTGGATACTTTCTCTTGAGGTAACGCAGGAGGATGTGCTCCACACCTCCAGTAGAGTGACTCAAGCTAATGCTGTCCACATAAACCACCACCAATGCATAAGGAAACGTCCTGTCATACTTCCTAGCTTTGCATTAAACAGGTCCTTCTGACAAGGAAGAGTAAAGGAAGAAAATTGCAGCTCACGTGCCCTTATACAGCTGGGAAGTTAATCTCAGATGTAGCATTTGCAGACCATTGTCTTTGATGCAACACATCTCTCCCTTGTGATATACTGCCTTCCTGTAAGCAGCTGTGAGTCCTTTAAAATATTGCTTTCCTAAGGGTGACGGACGCAGACAACAGGTAGTTAATTGAAGCACATATTGGTATGCTTAACTCCAAGGAGGCACAGAACCTATGCCTGGGCTGTTTCATATAATCACATGCAAGACTGGAGCCCAGAGAGACTGCTCCTGCAGCAACCTCATCAGGTGGAATTTTGCTGTCAACCTCAGTGTGAGCAAGATCAGGTTCCTGAAGGCTCCGGCTGCAGTTCCCTCAGCAAACTAAACTGATCTCTGGGCTCGCTGTTGCTGAAAGAGTGAAAGGGTCTTGCTGACCCTCTCCACTGATAATTTTCACCTACGTTAGTGAACTGAATCAGGTCACAGATGGACCCAACAAACAGCAGAGTTGGCAGAAGAAAGGGGATGGGATGACACAGCCAGGAGCAAGAGCAGAAGACACACACACTGCCTGCCAACAGAAGTGTGTTAACCAAAATACTGTCAGAGAAGACCTCATAAAATGAGGTACAACTGAGGAGCAGTTGCATAACAGCAGTGTAAGCCCAGGCTGCTGATGGAAAAAACAGGAAAGTACAGTAGCAAAATACCTGTATTCCTCAGTTAGGCCAGACAGCTGGGTGGCTACATGACAGACTGGACCAGCTTGCTGATAAACCAAGTCTGCATTTAGGTGACCCATCTCATCCAATGGCCACAGCATCAGCACTGCTCACAGAGGCAGGGTGCAAATGCCCAGTCGGCAGCAGAGGGGCACACAACAGCACCCTGTTCATTCACAGCACAGCTGTTAATTGGCTTAAATCAGCTGTGAACCTCTATCTGTCTCCAATACAAGGGTCCCAAGTGCCAGGAAGGAACTATTCTGCTCTGATTTACCTACCACCTGGTTGTAGTAGTTTGTCATAATCTGATTATTCAAGGCTTCAGGGAGTTTAAGAGCATGCTATGTTCCTAGTTCATAGTATGTTTAAGAACATGCTCTGTTCCTATTTGGTACTAGGTCATCATTGTGTAATTTAAGACTCATAAGTTGTCAGGCTGCCAGCAGCACTCTGTACATGGGGGACAATGTTGTTTGTTGTTTAACCATTGTTTAAGTTTAAATAAAATCTTAATTGCAAATGGAAAAAAATCTGCCTAGTCAATCAGGCCAGGTCTGCTCTGAAGAGAATTTCTGAAGCCTGTTCTGAGTTTCATAATTGGGTAGTTCAACCCAGTCCAGAAATAAATCACTGGAGTTAACACCAAACAGCTTGCTTCAAACTGTTACCAAACTCCCACTCAAGACAGAAAATCAGCTGGAGAGCACCATCTATTGGCCACAAAAATTGCTGTATTGCTATCTTTTTGCTTCCTATAACTCAAAGCCAAACACACCTCCAGCTGAATCACAGAATCACAGAATGTTACGGATTGGAAGGGACCTCGAAAGATCATCCAGGAAGGTGGGACCCCCACCGGCAGTGTCCCCAGCTGTGTGCAGTAGGTTATGCCCAGCCTTGATACAGCCCTGCAGGGAGCGGGAAGGCACTTGAACCCATTGCACACCTATAGACCCCGCGCAGGGGCAGCTCTTTTACACTTAGGACAGAAATTCTGGCTTGAACGTATGTGACCCAAGGGCCAGCTGCTGAGGGGAGGGCAGTCCAGGCAGTCCCAGTGCTTTATTTCAAAGTTGTTTTCCTCCCTGCCAATGACCTCTAGGTTTGGTGACTTCATGGCACAACCAAGCTCCTGGTGTTTTCTGATTCTGGCTTTAGACAACCATTGAGTCCTCACCCAAAAGTCCATCCCACAGAACAGCAGCATCTCAGACCCATGAAACCAATGTCAAACTGGCACCTGGCCATTGTCTCTGCATGGCACTGAGCAAATTCATCAGCCCCTTGGCCTATTTCTCCCCATGCACACAACAGCATTTTCCTGTGTGTCTCAATATGGAAGGGGCAGGAGAGGCCTAGCCTACATCGGCACCTGTATTTTTGTGACACTCCGTCAACAGCCCCATAGATAGCTGGCTTGTCCAGAAAGTATATTTTTGACTGCAGAATTCTGTTTCTGAGGATTCCTACTCCAAGCTGGTCTTGTCTTTAGGCTATCTCTATTTAGATGCCTAAGTTTAGATTTCAGGGGTTGGCCTATGAATCCTACTTTTAGCTGCAAAACACAGCTCCCTGGGGAACACTTTTATTAGAGCTGGCTAACACTTTTGGCCAGAGAAGCAGGAAATAAATCTTAAGTAGCTTTTCACTACTTTTTGCCTAATTGCCATTTGCATTTATTAGAAACACTGTAAAGTCATAAAAATGAAGTTAATGCTGTCCTTGCACCCAGGGAGGCTGGCCCAGGCTGGGTTCAACAACACAGGTCACCACCATAGTCTGTGGCACTGGTGCTCTCCTGGAAGAGCTCCTCCAAACAGGTTGGAAGGTCTTGCTCAGTGTCCATCTCCAGCAAGGTCAGATGGACCTGGCTGTGGTACAAACATAAGAGAGGAGCAGAGCCCTACAGCAAAGGCACTGCTGCAGGTAACCAAGTTTGGTTTCCCAAAGCGACACCAGCAGTTCAGATCCTGACTGACTGTGAGGAAGGCTCTGAACTGCCCAAGCAGTGACTCACAGAGGGACTATCTCCATCACATGCAGGTCTCTGGAGCATTTCCAGCTCCAGTAGTTTTCCAGAGACTTTTTGCGGAAGCTATACAGAGTAAAGTTGGATAAATAGAAGTTATCAGTGGTAACTGAAATAACTATCATCAGTGATATCAGTGAATTAAATAGCCAGTATGGTCTGTGGTTTGGTTTGAACTAAAATAGAAGTTTCCTGAGAAACAGAAAAGCTGTTCTGGTCAAACCTGAATATTTAATATATATTTTTTCTAGAAAGAAATCTGTTAGTGGGATTTGAGGTGGGGACAAGGGGCAGTTCATAGCTAAATTCTGAGTGGATACAAATATCAAACACCAGAGCAACCAAAATCCAGATCCCAATCAGAAAATCTTAGCTCAAATCAAACACTGGCTGAGAAAGTAGGCTTAACAGTGGCAACAACTGCAGCTCCAACATCTCTGGAAAGGTCTGCCCACCATAGCAAATTTCCCAATCTAAAACTGCAGGATGAAACAATATAGAACTAACTGAATTTCATGGGAGGGAGGGGGATCTTCTTTTGTCATGGCTTTTCCCCATGATCTCCATTCAAACTGGCCCAGGATACAGTAAAAGATGTGGTAGCACAAAAACAGAAAGGCGGGCTGTGGTAAACTGCAACAAGTGCTCAAATAAATCAACGTCAACAAGCTAAGCTCTATGGCAAATTTCTGCTGCGGAGTAGAGGGGAGACAATTAAATCAGAAGCAAAAATTATGGCTGAAAAATAGCTTGATACAATTAGAAGATAAATCAGCCTGTTAGTTACTCCAGAACAGGCAGGCGAGGGAATCTCCAGCAGAGAGCACCCTGTCTGAGCTGCTTAAGTGGAATTCCCCTGGGAGAAGGCAGGCAGGTCTGAGGTCTCAGGGCCCAGAGCACAAATTGGAAAATAATGAAGCTGGTCTGCTGTGCTTGCGAGAGAGGTGACAGCGCTGCAAAACAAGGGGATTCTGGAGCCTGAATTAGGGCAGTGGGAGAGATCAGCTTGCACATACGGCAAGGGGTTGGGTTACATGTAATTGCTCCTGTGAAGAGTGGGTGGTTTGCAAGTGTTATGACAGCTGCAGAGCAGAGGATGTCTCTGCTATGAGACAATACAAAGCTGGACCAGAAAACAGGGAGGCACAAGTAACCAAACTCTCTAACTCAGGGCAAGTACTTTGTCCCAAGACGCTTGCACTATGCTGGGACTCCAGAAGCAGATAAGTTTATCAGCACTTAGGCTCATCCATTCGTTCTTTCCCTGCATCCAGGGAGCACACAGTGGCTCTACACAGACAAAGAAATAAACTGCAGCGTAGCTAACAAGTCCATTCTCTGCACAAATCCATGCATATGAGTGGGATTTTATTGTCTCACAACTCGCAGGGCAGGGCTGGAGGACAGCGATTTTTCAATCTAGGTCTATCATCTTTATTGGGTTTTCATCCTCATCACTTGAAGGCAAAAAAGTTTTAATTTCATGTTCTTAACGTGACAGGTTGTCTTGCCAATATAACCTGTATTCAGAAGCACCTGGAACTGTACAGCTAATTACAACATGATTTTAACCTTTAAATGACTGATACACAACCTTGCCTTTGACTCCATCTTTATATCTTTTATCTAGCAATGCATTTGGCAACCAGTCCTTCCTGTCTGCACTTTCTATTTAAGATACTTAATACAAATGAGCCAGCAGCAGGACAGCTAGCACATTCCTGCACTAAAAGCTCCCACGCAGCTAGAGCTAGCCTGAAGTCTTGCTGCTTTTAAAAAGCTCTATATCTCCACACCGGTTTGGGTGCTGTGCTCACAAAGCTTCCCCTTGCATCCCAATAAACTGGGCACTGGTGCCTTGTAAATGCACACTTGGAGAGCCAGGCACACTGCCCGCAGCCAAAACATGAGCAGGTCCCCAGGCTCCGGCCAGCAGCTACCCTGGGCTGCTGAGCCTGCTGGCACTGGCACTGCCACCGGCTCATCAGCCAGCCCCGCTGCGTTTTCCCCTATTCCCTGTCTAGCAGGACCTCATGGGTGTTGTTTTCTTCCCTGCTGGCATCAGCATCCAAAATCCTTTGGGAATGCTTCACAATGGATGAGTTTGTGGTGCAAGCAGGGCACGTTCTCCCCTTCTGATTTTATTCTACTGAATCTTATTCTGCCTGTGCAGTGGTTGATCTCCTAAATTGTATTAGGGTACCACTTGGTTTTCCTGTTTTGGGGAGACTGGCAAGTGAAAAATGGACTTGAACAAAAGGGGGGAAAGTTGCCCTGAAGAGCAGGACAGCTGTTAGCCTTCCCTCCTCCAGAGGGAGCAGGACAGCACTTTTAACACAGAGAGCAAGACGAAACTCCAGCTCAACAGCTTGATTTTGACACTGTAGCAACAAATGTTCTTCCACAATGCTTTCCATACCAAGGGCTGGGAAGAGTCCTGCCATGGAAATTAAATGGGGACCCCTATCCACCCACCTTCCTGCCCTGGTGCCCAGGAATTCCAACACTTGACACCTGTGTGGCTGTCTCCTGCAGGCCACTGTTTGGCCAGTCTTTGCTCACCCCTTTCCCAAGCCCTGTAGTCATTTCCCCAGGGGACCAGCAAGAGAAGAGCAGTAAACAGATAAAGAGTCCTTGTATCTGCTCCCTTCAACACACTTTACTTTAAAAAAGGAAGACTCGGTATGTCTGTCGCATGTCCTGAAAGAACACCTTTTGGTTCTGCTGATGTGCTTTCTCCTGGACCCTGCTGAGAGCTGTCTTTGATGTAGAGCAAAAACACGCGCAGTGCATCACAACGTTCGACTGTGACAGGAAATCTAGGAACGAAACAGAGAACGATGAAGGAGAAACCCAGTATCTCTCCTTCCACACCTCCCTGTCCTTGCAGAAAGGGCAGACAACTAGCACAGTGGTTTGCTGCAACAGGAGACAAAGCAGCGCACACCAAGCCATCACTGTTCAGCGCACAAGAGAAGAGGCACTTCTGCATCAGGTCACTCCTTTGCATACTGCATGAAAAGGGAGGTGAGCAGGGGACCTGCAGCACAGGGGCCACAGCTGTACACTCAGGCAGCCACTTCTTTCCCCCAGGTCCCCTCATTATTCAATATGGTGGCTCATAAAAGTATAGGAAAAGCCTATCTGACCCTCACTGAGGAAAAATTCCCTTGCCTCTGATTTAACAGATCTAGCATTTTCAGCAGAGAGAATCAGGCTCTTTGGCCAGTTGCCGCTCCCACTTAGTTCTCTGAGTGTTTACCTGAGTAAAGACTGAGAAATTCAGCCCTTCCACTGCAACCCAGTATGTACAAACCATGGGCAGGACCCAGACCTGCTAAGAGCCACAGAAGCATTGTCACTGATTTTGCTTGGGCCACAATTCCACACTTAGTTTTCTATTGAGAGAGGAAAGATAAGCCCCCCCGCCGCTCCTTCTTCCCCTGCCCCCATTCTCACTAGTGCTTGCACATTCTCCAAATCTACAGCACAATTTGCACAGGAGATTCTTTGTTATTTTTCCTTTCCTGTAGTAGCAGAAATTTAACATGCAACAACCTTGGCCTTTTTGATGTCATATATGACTCATGAGATAGACACTGGCTTTACTGATTAATCTTACTTATGCACATGTCTTATTTCTCCCCTATGACTTGCCAAGAGCATTTATTTCTGCTACACTAGGAACAAAATCTCAGCTCTGTCTCCAGAGCATTACATATTGCAGACTCTGTCTCTTTGGCCCTCTGCATTAATTTTCTTCAAATGACACCAAGGGGCCAATATGTTAAGTTTGCACTATTGGTCTGACAAAATTTTGGCTTCTATTTATAATCATTTGTGTAAAAAGCATCAGTTTGGGTTAGCTTAGACCTATTGTGGAGGGAATTGCTCTAGCACAGATCATTCCAAAATTGCTTTCACTTTCAATACTTGCTGAGGTTTGTGTTTTTGACGCAGTGTAAATTGTACCAGGGATACTGACAACTCTCTGACATGCGATCGGAGGTGTACACTGGAAGGCTCTATTAATCGTAGCTTTGGTCTCCTGTTCTTTTTAAGAGGATTTCTTTATAGAATTAGGTATTGATCCTACCCTAGTTACTGGACTTGATTCACAGCTGCATGACTCCATGGCCTGCTGGCATAAACAGTCTAAAATCAGATGAATGCTATAAGCAGCAATACACAAGATGCAACAAGGGCAATTCCAATCACATACTAGGGATGGAGATTTATGAGCCTCTCTGGACCCAGTGTTTTACTTACCTTACTGTTCTTTTTCTTCATCATCCAGATACAAGAATCTAAGTTTATTCCTTACACAGTATTCTCCCAGGTTTGGGTATATTATAGTTGTATGTGACACATACTACAGGGCTTCTGATGTTTCTTTAGGCTGACTTAACTGTAATAAATTAATTTAGCTGTCACAAAGTTCTTTGATATTTAGTCTAAATTTTGGTTTTTAACGTTGTCATAATACTTCTGGTTATAAATGAATGCTGTCCCCAGCTACTCTACAGGGAGAAAGACTGTAAAACAGTGTTATCTCCATCCAAAACATTCAGAGAACACAAAGGTTTCCCCAACAGTGAGAGGTCTAGGGTGGATCCCACTCACTCAAAGGAAAAATCCCCTCTTCCCTACATGGTTGTTCATGGATACGTTGAAAAAATTCTTGCAAGCATCCTTTTGATGCAGGAGCTATGAGCTCCTAGATCTGCTAGATCAGCCTGCTCATCTTGTGGACTCTTCCAAGATAATTCACTAGCACCACTCCTGGGAGCAACTTGAAAGCATACTGAATGCTGGCAAAGTCATACCGATGTCAGCAGCCTACCCCCAGACATCTTTTCTCCAGCTCTTCCTTACAGTGCATGCATGGTGCTGCCACCTACTCTCATCCAGCTGTTCTGGGAGCCCTGTGTTCCTTACATGTGCCAAACAGCAGTGATACTGATACGCAGTAAGACAGACACTTCCAGGAGTATCAACCAGCCCACCCGACAGTAGGGGAAAAGCTGCACCATGCCACCATTGCCTGACACAGAAAGGATGCAAATAACCCATCAGATAAATATCTTGGGCTCTGTAAACCAAACCTAGGTCTACTTTATATTATTCTTGCAGCAAGATATAGGAATAGGGAAGAGGTGTGCCAACATCCTGAATGGACTGAGCAAAGACATATATTTTAATGCAGAACTTACTGGCTCACAGTTCCTACTATGTGCCCTGAAGGAAAGCATAGCAATACCTTTCGTATATACCTAAACAAAGGTATTGCTCTGCTTTGCCATACCTAACCACATGGCAAAATACAAACCATAGCTCTAACATCCTAAAAGTATACACCATATACCCTACCGTGTAGCAAGCATTAAACTCAGTAAGTCCAAGTTAAAAACACGGGACTATTCACTGAGGAATCTTGATCTGAAGTTTTGGCTTTTGATCACTTCACAAGTAACTAAGAAAATAAACTAACGAGGTAATTGATTGATCCATGTGCTGATACATACAGCAAGAGAATACAGATAACCAGAACTATCCCTTGCAAAAACAGACCAGCATGGACAAAGTCCCAAACACCTCATCCCTTCCTCTTTGTAGATACATTAATGAGTGCTTATGAAAAGCCCAACAAGTTTTTGCAACCTTAATTGCATCTTGCTGTAATGAAAAGCCTCTTAGCAGAGGCTCTATAGAGCCTGATCTGCTCCAGTGAAGTCTGTGGAAGGTTACTTATGGATTCCAACATTTTAGGCTCAAATCTGAAAAGATTCATTCACACAAAGACCCTCAGTGAAGCCAAATAACTAGGCTTAGCCTAGGCTGCCCTGAGATATTTTATTACAGATGAAACCAATTCCCTTTGAAGATAAGGGAATGCTTTAGTTGATGTACTCTATTTTGCTTTTGGCTAGATCTATGTAAATCTGGAATAATGTCACTGACTTCATAAGAACCTCACCCCAGATTTACAGTGATGTCACCAGGAGCATCAGGCAAGCCCTGGTTGATTGAAAATGAGTACTGAACCCTTTAATTGAAACTGAATCATAAAGTAACCAGTGGGAAGATATTTTCTCAATTGCACTTGTGATTATTTTTAATTTGTAGTTAATTATTAATGTAGCCATTAAAGTCTAAGAATTCACATAAATCAGCATAATTTATGTGAGGAATTGACCATACTTAATTAACTCCAATTGCTGGTTATTATTTTTTCTGGGTAACCAAGGCTATAGGGTGAGCCAGAAAGTCTAGATTGCTTTGATAATGTATAGATATTTGGGATTTGTAGCATATTGAAAGGCACACATTTTCTTTGGTATAACTTCCTCCAACTCAAACACATCCAAAGTGAGGTGCAGGGAGAATTATGTGTTTTCTTAGATAGACTCTCAATGTTTTCCTTCCAAAATATTTGAATTTTGGACCAAAATAAGCCAAAAACATATATGGAAAGAGAAAACTTGAGGCATAAAAACTCCATATTCTTCAAAAGTCTTTTCTCCTGAGAGAAATCCATTTTTTCTCCACTATTCATAGTGCCAAAGCATTAAGCTAACGGCAAATACGTTAGGGTTATGCCATACTTTTAAATGTTATTTAATTTAACATTAAGAAATCGTTTGAGTTCCTGGCAAAGTCTACTCATTCCTTTATAAATGTTTAAGGCTCAGAGGGACCATTATCATAATCTAGTCTGATCTTCTGCTAAACAGACAGCCAAGCAGTGAGAGGAAATAGATGGTGGACATCGTTAGCAGTGAGGCTTTGTATACCCATTCTGGACAGAGAAGACTCCATGATGTCATGTGGAAGTTGCACTGTTCTTCTAGTCTTAACCTACCAGGCTAAACTGGTGGAAATTCTCAAAGTAAATTTATTTACTCAGCCATCTTAAGAAATTACACGATACAGAGCTAGGATTATACAACAGCATAGCCACTTAGCTCATAGATGATCTTCACCTTTTCACCCCACTCTAACTTGCATCCAACACTGCCTACCATTAGATCATGGCCTCTAGAGGCACTTGATGGAGGTATGGTACCTTTTAAACCTCCCAATGCATGTAGTTAAACCCCTATGCTGAGTAAGGTCCCTCACTGATGCTCACCTTGGGTCATTATGACACAGAAAGCAGACTGCGGAGGCATTACTATTTCATCACTGATGTCAGTAGCCAGGACATTTATCCAGATCCTATTTCATCCTTCAACAGGCTCCTTGCCTCAGAAGATGTCATAGAGTCAGGAGATCTGCGGAAAAGTCCAGAGCTGAGGAGAAGGAGAACACCAACCTCAGAACAGGTCACAGAGGGGTGGTATCAAAGACAATAGCAAGCTACTGTAAAGCAGCAAGATGGAAGATGTTTTCTTATTATTCCAAGAACTGATATTCTGGGTCTAATCTGTAATCCCAAGATTTACAACAGTCTGATCAGCCTCTTGGCCTCATCTTTCTAACTCTCACCTCATGCCCCCTGGATCTATTTAAAACAGTCCAGCTAAAATTATTTTCTTGGCCTGTTATTTGAACATGGCACATACACCAAATCTGAGCCAAAGGCAGATCCAGTTCAGACTGTGGTTCAGCTTTGGGTTTAAATCAAAAGAATGCTTGTGCTTTGAGTAGACAGAACATTAACAAGTAACAACAATGTAACAGCCTGTAATAACAAGTTTACTTTGCAAGAATACAGTCACAGATGAGTCAAAAGAAGAAACTAATCCCCTGGGTGATATGGTTTTAGGATTAATACAGAATGAAATTATTATACAGAGACATGCAAACTGATCCAAAATGCAGTAGGGTTTGTTCAGCATCAAGCTTTCAACTTCGACTCCATTCTAATAAAAATCAGTTGTATATATTTTTGTATCTTTCCCCTAACTTACATAAACTTATTTCAACTAATTTAAAGAGCAGAACCTTCCCAAACTACCAAAGTTCAGGGGCCTCTATTTTTGCAGCTCCAACATTTTTACTAAGACATCTCCTACTTTGTGACATTTTAATTATTCACAGCACCAGCACTCTGCAAGTGGAACATGCTGTGTATTCTCCATTCACTCATTCATTAGTTTTAATTAAACCCTTTAATTTTATTTATGCTGTCACGGACTGATTAACAATTTGCAGCACAAACCAGGAAGTCTTAAACAGCACCTTGAGAAATCTTTCTTGCTCTAAACAGAGATCTGCTGTAATAACTACAGATCTGCAGGATTATGTTCTGAAAGGCAAAAGGAACCACATCAGCAGCTTTCCCAATGCAATTTTCTTTTAGCTGTTTAACAAAACATATCTCAAGGCCTTTGGTGAGAATCACAGATTATGAGGTGTCCAAGGGATTCAACAGAATGAAACTGCAGGCAGACACCGTGAAAGTTCCTTTATTAGAAGCAGTACATGGCTGAGCTGGAGCAGCATGATGCAATAGGAACAGTGGACCAAGTTCCACTTCAGCAGAGACTCAGGACATTTTAAGTGTTGCCAAAAGGACAAAAGGCACTGCCTGGGTTAAAGGATAAATTCATGGAACAGCTTAAGTGACTCTGAACAGGGTCTTGATAGCTGTAACTTACACATTTTATTATTCTCTTAAATTCCTGCCATCCATTTGAAGTGTCTGTAACTTGCACCTTCTGACAACAGACCTTCTGTATCTCAAGACCTTCATCACAGTGATCTGAGAGCACCTGGGCCCATCAGCATGTATGCTATACCTCACTTAAATTCAGAGATTTAAGTTCACTCAAAACAGCTGCCCATATACCTCTGCATTGCCCTGCTCAGCAATTAATTCTGGTCCCCAGATTTCATAACAGCCCTTCCCTCACTCTTCACATGTGTTCTTTCCTCTCCGGTCCCCCTCTACACATTTCCTTCTCACATCTGTTTCTGTCCTCATCTGCACATCCCAGCTCTGCCTCTCTTGCTCCCTCAGCAGTGTTTCATCCCTCCTACCTGACTGGAAAATGCTGCCTCAGAGCACTTTTTCCTCCCCTTTCCCTGCTAGGTGTAGCTGTACTAACCAGCGGAGGCAAGGCAGATATAAGTCTAGGAGAAGAAGAAATAAGCATCTCCATTGAACAGAGTTCATTGAAAGAAATGGGCAGGATACCCAGAGCTCCTGGGCCCTTTCTCCAATCCCACTTCCCTTCTCCATGAACCACCTTTACTCCTGACAATAAGGAGCAGGGGAAAGAACAGGTAATCATACTCCCTCTCCCCCTTTGCTGGAATTGACTTGCAGGATTTTCAGCTACCTGGTCCCTACTTTAGAAATGTAACTTTCAACTCTCTGCTTAGTACAATATATGCTTTATACAACTCTATGTTACTGTCAGCTGCTGTGGAGCCCTCAAATAACTATTTACATTTTTCTGGGTTTTTTTGTGCAATGTAGCAAAATGCAGTTTACAGACATGGAAGCAGTCCTACCATGAATGAGAGAGCTGTGCATTATCTACCCCTTATATGGTACAAGATCCACGCTGCAATGAGAGGAACTAATGGGGTAAAGGCAGAGAGGGAAAGCCTCTTCAGGGACCACAACCATCTCTACATAGCCACCATCATTAAGTCAATCCCTATTATTTTGCTTATAGGCTTGCAATTAGGGAGACATAAATACAGAGTGATGCACTGACATTTCATCTTCCTGGCCTCTGCTTTGAGTACAAACTGAGGCCAGACAGGGAAATCTGTTTGAGTGTGTCAGTCTAAAGTGAACTAAAACAACAAAACTCTTTATCCTTTGGCACAGCCTTCAAAATCTGCTCACACAAGAATTCAGCAATGAGCTATTTATAGCGGCTGAACTACCTCCAGGCCCTGTGCACAAGGTTGTCCCAGGAGAGCCCAGCTAAGACAAAGCAGAGTAGCGCAAGCTGAATCTGCCTGCCTTATCAGGAAGGTTGAATTTCACTCTGGCCAAGAGCATTCTGGGCAACAAATGAGGCCTCCCATAATGTATTCCAATAAAAACAGAGGCTTTAAAAAGAAATCAGTGGTTTGTTCCCTTCCAAGACACATAAATCGTTTTAAAATGCACTATTTTAGAAACCTTTGCAATTTCTTTTAGGCGATGCCTCCCTCTAGTGTTAATGCAGGCAGGCGGCCGCTACCGGCTCGCTCCCTGTTTTTGAGAAGGTGAAAGATTTTCGAGTACTTAAATATTTATGTGCTTCTCTTCCTGGCACCATCTGACAGTTCAAACATGGTCTTAGCATGACTCTGCCAGCGAGCTTTAGGAATCATCATACTCTGCAAGGAGACCCAGCACAGGCTCTCAGCAAGTGAGAAAGCAGCAGTCTAGGGCTGCCTGGGAAGACCGCAGCACAAGACCCCACTTCTGGGCTATGAGGGCCAGAGCCTCATCATAAGCTTCCCCCTGAACAGTTACAAAGTACACAAAATGTGAAAGGCTGGTTTGCAAAGACTCAATAAACTTCTCCGTTCAACTTCCCTCTTTGCCTACAGGAAATTGATACAATTGCTCTGGCAACATCCTATTACCTGCTCGCTCAGTACTTAAAACTAATATATATTTCTTTGTTTTTTATACGAGGCTTTAAAAAGTGTTGCATACACAGAGCTATAAAAGATAGATAGCAAAGATGCATGCGAAGCAATGATCTGGCTGCAAGCTCAGGAACATTCCTCTACAATCTCCAGCAGATTCTGCGAGAAAGTCACTGTTTTTCTTCTTCTCGAGAAACACGCAGCCCAAATAAGCACAAACCCAGAGCTTTCCTAAAAATTTGGTATTCTCAATAACTTCCTGGCGTGTGAGCCTTAGTCCAGCAATATTTGTTGGAAATATAAAAGGTGAGCAATCTAACCACAATAAAGTAGTTGGAGAAACCTTCACTTCTGGTATTTGTTCCCATTGTCAGTCATGATTTTTCCAACCTAATAGTACATTAGTAGATTTCTGCATTTAATTTCCTAAATGCACCACAGCAGGGAGAGAGAGGGAGGAAAAAAAGAGTTTTATTTCTCTGCAATATAAAGGCTAAGAACTATTGCTTGCTATCTACACAATTATTTTCAAAGAGTTTAGCATCTTTCTTAAATTGATATATTAGCTTTATTACACTGGCATGGCTCTGAGAGATACTTGCCACTCAGCTCACTGGTAAAAGAGATATAGATGCTTTATTACTGTGGACGGAATTCTCATTTCTGCCAATGGTGCCAGCAATTCTATGCCCTCCTGAGAACTAATGCAGCCCCTAAATCATTTATTATCTATTTTCATCACAACTTCACAGTTTTAGCATTTTGTTTTAAAAGCGTCAGTGTGCCTCAGTGTATAGCATTTTCACCACCAGCACAAAAACCTCCTAGGGTGTTGGCTCAGACCCACAGCTGATACTTCATCAGGAAAGGACTGAAAACTAGAGAAGATAAACAGATATGCACTAAAATCTGCCACTGCCATCTGTTTTTTAACAGAACAGTGTTGCCTGTGGGTACTAGGACACTCCATACCTGACTATCTGACCCCTCTAGCTTAGTGTTGGGATTTTCAGCTCCTAAATTGGCCTCAGGCAGGACAGGTGTACCCAGCCGATCAGCTCAGCCGCAATAACAGCGTTTCTAGGAATAGCCATAGCACAGCTAACTGCTAAGGGAAGTTTTAGATGGAACCTGAGGTGTCCGTCCCATTGCAGACCTCTGAGAGGGTAAGGAGACGTTTGTTCTCCTGGAACTCAGTGTCAAGATTTTACAAAGCTGTGTTTGAGGCTGCTTCCAAAATGTCATTGGAGTCTTTCCCTCCACTATGTTTAACAGGCCAGCCCCTTATTTAAGCACCTGGCTTTTTTTAAAGCTAGTGTGTTTCAGGCTACTTGAAACATGTTTTTTTCATAGCAAGGGGATTAGCCCCTAGAACAATCTACCAAGTCATGTAGCGCATTTTCTACTGTTCAATATATTTAAATCAAAATGTGATACCTTGCTAAGCCATCTGTGCTACCTCAGGTCCGAGACACAGGCCTCATGCAGGAATTACTGAGTGAGAATTTTTGCTGTGTGTCACACAGGAGGTCAGAAAAAATGATCTAATGGTCCCGTCTGGCCTTAAGCTGTATGAATCTATGAATAAATGAGAATCTTAGGCCTAAGCACTTCAGGACAAGGAATGTCTTTAAATATTTAGCAGAGCACTGTGTCCACTGGGACTGCTCCATAAATAAGAGCAGCAGTCACATGCCTGAGGCTCAGCCATCTCAAGTCACCTTAATGCTTGTATACACTTGTGTGATGAGAGCTCGAAGAAGATGTTCAAATCCTGGGGTCACTTAACTCTGAAAATGTAGTGGTTCAGATTACTTTTTTCTTAGCCGGTCAGTCTGAGCCTTTCTGTGTGGTTGCTCCGCTGCAATCAGTCATAGTTCACGTACAGGATTTCCTCAGAACAAAATCCATAAATACGTTCTGTCACAAAGTCCCTTCTTAGCCTTCAGTTTGGCAAAATACATACTAAAATCTGTGGAGGAAAGGCCTAATTAAAAAAGCAAGACTGAAGATTTGGCCAACTGTCAGCAGGGCACACCCTTAACAGCAGAACCAGGCCACTAAAGGGCTTGAGAGAATCATCTTCTGCTAAGAATCAGGGACTTCAGCAGAACCAGGCCACTAAAGGGCTTGAGAGAATCATCTTCTGCTAAGAATCAGGGACTTACACATGGCAGGTTATTACTGGGTACAGTGGGTACATCACTGGGATATTTCTCATAAAATTCCCAGGCCATGACTCTTGGGATAAGCTTTTAGAACAGAAAACTGAATAAAAATGATGGACTAGAAATTAAACCACTGCCCCTTTCCCCCTCATCACTGACAATAATTTACAGAACATGATTTTTCATTACCCAATTCAGAGTCACAGAAACAAATGGCTTCCTTTCCAAGTTGTTATTCTATTTGAGCTTCCTTGGAAGCCTCTTTGCATTACCTCACAACCCTTCAGCACCAACAGCTGAGCTCTGAGTTGCTGCTTTACACACTCCGCCAGGATCCTTCCCAGTAATCCTGCAAGGCTGATAGAAAGGGAAAATGGCCACACAATTTAATTTCCCAGTCTTGCTAGTTCAAGTAAAAGAGCATAATTACTGCATGTTAAAAGCTGCCAGAACCAGTTCCAGCAAGGATTTCGTGTCATCACTAATGCTTGCATGCAAAGGGGGTGAAGATTATGGCTACATTAACAATATTAAAAAAAACCTAACCAAACAAGCAGAACTAGTCCTGCCCAGGAAACCACACTGCCAGTGATTTAGCAGCGTAGCTGCACTGCAGCTAGCAGTCATCTACATGATGAAAAAAATTAAAGAAAATTAAGGTAAATGCATTAAATACTGCAGTAAAATACTGAGAAACATGGATGCATGGGACTCTACCACTGACTATGTGAAAGGATCAGAATGTGTACATGTAGCTGAGAGTAGACTTGAACTTCTGGTTCATCAGAGGTTAATTTTCTCTGTGAAAATGACTGTACTCATAATATAACTTCAAAGTCATTCTGTTTTTTATTATGGATTTTGTACTTCTACAGCCTTTGCAATGGACAGTACCAGGCAATAGCTGAGACTGGGAACAGATCAAAACCATAGAACTCACCTGCTTAAGCAAAGCTATGTGTTGAGGTAGAAGAGGTAAAGAAAGGCATTGTGTTGTAAATGCATCAAGGACAGAACACCACAGAACTAGCTTTAAAGGCCTACAGAACCTATCCCTGCTATGACTTTAATGGAGCCAAATTCATTTTCAACTGCTGGGACACCTGGCTTCTGTAGACTTCAGTCGAACAGCCTTCATTCACACCACCTGGGAGCCTGACCCAGTTTGCAACAGACTAGTTGCACAATAGGTGTATTATTTATATATCATTCCCAGTGTAGATGGTGTTTCACAGACAGATGACATTGATCAGTCTCTGCCTGAAGGGCCTTCCACATTTTTATGTCATGTTGTCAGAACACTCCCACAAAGATCATCTTCAGTCCCATATATCCCCTCATATAGAGAGTACAATAGGGATCTTTATGAGCAAGCTCTAACAAGGGACGTTTGGAGTCACAGTCAGGATACCAGCGTAACTGCTTTGTTCTGTGAGTACCTGCCTTGAAGCAATAGTATTTAATATTGGATTATAGCCTCTTTCTTCTGGACTTAGTACTGACCATTTCCCACATTAGTCATCTGTCAACCCATAGAAGTCTCTTAACATATAAGAAAATCTTCACTCATTTTCCTCCTTAGCTTGGGAAAGAAGTACCCTTTCATTTGAAAGCTCCTCTCCTAGCAGGTAATACAAAGCTCTATTTTATTTCTTCCAGGACAATTTATCTTTTTCCCCTCATTAATCAGTTTCTGGAAAACTAAGCCTACCCCTCAGTTTAGTTTTGACAACAGCTTGATGTTGCTCTGTCCTTAAATGCCCCCTGGTTGCTGCCTTTCTCACTCTGCTGAAAGACTTTGCACTCCACATTTTCAATTGTTTCAGCAACTACAAAGCATTGTTCCTTGTATCTAGAACATGGCAACAAAGGTTAAAAATAAGACTCCTCATTCTAGTTATTAAATACTAAGTAAAGGATATTTGCAGTAATAGGATATTTCAGAGCAAATGAAACAAAAAAGAGTATGTCAGCTAAGCACTGTTTTATTCGCCTGCTGACCTTTTGGGTCTTGGCCTTACAGACCTTAAGAGGACCAGTTCTGTGTTTTCTTGAGAATTCCAGACATTGGGGCCTGAAGGGAATAAGGGAATGGAAGGAAGGGAAAGGAATATCTTCAGTCAAGGACCTGTAACTGTACTTCAGAATAAAGCCAGGCCACCCGCAATTTTGAGAGTTATTCATTAATACTCACACCAGTGGATATTAAAGGAAATGGTGTAATGTGTCATAGAGAGCTGGCAACAGGGACAACTTGGTAGGATACAGCATTTTACTAGAACTGTCAGTGGTGGTAATTTGTGAGAAAAAAAGTAACAGAACTCCTCCTCTTGGAGCAAGTGTGTACGGACGCTGTGGGTGTTAGGTGTGCCACAAATTTGGCAAAAAAAAAGTTTCAATGATATTTGAAATGCTTGAATCGCTGGGTACTTAATTTATCAACAGTGTTTTCCTGCAGCAATGTGGGCTCCATCAATGCACTGCAGGAACACAGCTGAGAAAATGTCAATCAATCAACGCCTAGAGCAATGTCTAGAGACTAGGACTTTCCTAGTAAAAGAGAGCTATGGGGCTACTAGGGAGAGTCCAGCAAAGGGCCACTAGGATGAGGAGGGACTGGACTATCTGCCCTGTGAGGAAAGGCTGGAAAGAGCTGGGACTTTATAGCCTAAAGAAGAAAGCGAAGGTCTCATCAATGTGTACAAATATCTAAAGGCAGGGTGTAAAGAAGACAAAGTCCAAAATCTAATAAAAGTTAACTTCTCTCCCTATACACCCTAACCTACATCCTTAGATTTTCATTATTAAAACATTACCTTTAGTCATACGCAAACACCACCTCTGCTGTTAAACATCTGCGACATTTCTGCATAGTTACAACCACTATCTTCTACACGCAGGGTGACTAATCAGTAGGATCTGGGATTTCTTTGGATCAAAGGTGCACTATAAACATATTATCATTACTGGGCAAGCTTTCTTTTTCTCTTAGTCTGCAGCATTTTGCTGAAATTAAGTGTGACAAGAATAAAATATCATTACTGTCTCTTACTTAATATGCCTTGTCTCCATCCCCAAATACTTTACAAAATATTAACACATTTGTTAAAATCTGCATCTTGTTTCAAGACATTCACTGCAAAAAGATGGCATTAAGAATACACAGAGCAGGACACCTGAAAGACAATTGAAGAAAGCAAATCTGCGGTCAAACTGAATCACAAATTGTCCCTGTTAAACTCTATCTGCCTCAGCATTTAATTAGCAAAACACTTCCACATATATTCTGCCATGTATTTATCCTCTCACTGTTGGCCTAGGGCTCTCAGCAAATAAACTCAGTTCTGCTGCCCGAAGGAGGAGCTGGGTCCAGGACTCTCATGCCACTGGAATGGGGAGATAGAAGGAAGGGGAAAGGAGGTAGAGAAAGTGAAAGGAGCCCTGGAAAAAATCTAGTTTCCTGCTTTTGTCACTACCAGAGAATTAGGGAGAAAATAGAAAGGAATACAGAAAACATAACAAACTGCTGCTACAGAGCCCAGGAGGCAGGAGACCTGTAGCCCTTGAAACCTCTCGCCAATTGATTACTAAACCTATAAGCAATCCTGCTGCTAAATCCCAAGCTGTGCAGCACCCTTCTCTCTTTTTGCCTTGGAAGGCCCTCGATGCAATCAAATTACACAATTAGCTCAACAACGCCTGTTTTTCGAGTCCTGGGGTAATTCTGCAACCACTAGATGATGTTTCCTTTCCCGAGCCTTTCAAGGGACAATCGCCTGGCGTTAAGGCATGTCAAGGGGGGAAACTGAACTTTCTGAAGCGGTGCCCGTGAGCAGTTCCTCTGTGGCCCAGGCCTACAGCCACTTCCAGCCAGCGGCCCTGGGGACAGCCGAGCGCGCCTGCTCGCCCACGGCAACCGGCCGCCAAGCCACCGGCAACCGCCCGCAGCGGGTCACCGCCCCACCGTCTGCCGCATGACGCATTCGCAACTGTGCCGGTAGCCGACGTTGAGGAAGTGACGCATACGCGCTCGGCGTGGGCGGGCGGTGAGTGGCGCAGCGCGGCGTCCTGGGCGCCGGTAGCCAGGTGAGTCCTGCGGCGGGGCCGCTCCCGCTCTCCTGCTCCTCCGGGCGCGGGAGCCGCCAGCGGCCCCTCCCGCCCCCGCCCGGGGCCTCAGCCTGCCCGTCTCGGGCAGAGGCCGTGGGGAGGCGGCGCCCCCCGGAGCCCCTGGCGTTTCCATCGCGGCCGGGCCTTGTCGCCAGCCGAGAGGGACACCCTTCGGTGCTATCCCGGCCCCGCCGGCTCCGGGCTTGCTCGCAGGGAGAGGGTGAAGCAGGGGAACTTGGGGATCGGTATAGGCGGGGGCCGGCTGGGGTCCGGGGTCACTGGAGGGGAACTGGCCGGCGCGCGGGGTTGCCATGGTACCTGTTCGGCCTGAATAAAGGGCCAAACGCGTTGTGTGCGTGTTCGGAGCTGATGGAAGAAAACTGTGAGCTGGGACTGAGATCCGCGGGCTGCCGTGCTGGGAGAGGTTGCTGATGAAGCCCACCTGCCTTATTAATGTCTTCCTGCAAGTTAATAACACTTGTTTCTCCTCGAAGTTGTTAAAAAAATACATCCTTTTAGAAGATGGTCTCACCCTGAAGGCTCCAAACAATACTAGCTCCAGGCTTGCCTTGGTAAGTCAGTGCAGTTAATTTCCTAACAACTAAGATGCTTTATGTTCTACTTCAAAGCTGAATTGTCAAACTAAAGCCTACAGCCAACTGTTCTCGTCAGTGCTTTCGCTGTCAAGTCTTATCCTGTTTAAAAAACTTGTATTTTTTCATTTTGAATATGTTAAGTTGTGTATGTTTTTGTTATGTTGTAGTCTTCTGGAGCATGACCATTTACAAACAAGATTGAGTTCACTCTCTGGCAAGGAGAGTAATTTTTACAGGTTGTTTTATTTGTCTTGATATCAGCCTTTTCCAGGGATATTCCGTATAATGTCTTTAAGTCTTAAGAAGTTTTGGCCACGTTTTGCTTTTGATTATGCAAATTAGTGTGGAAAAGCCTTTGGGGAGAGGACTCGTGGAGGAGTAGACTAGTAGGTGTTTTGGCACGAGAAGTTCTCATAAAGCAGTATGCTCATTGTTTTGCTTATTTTATTTGGGCACAGTCTTCATGAGGAACTTTGTGTGTGTGAATGTTCTTATGAACATGTGGTTCTTCTTTGTTGCCTTTGAGCAGAGAATGCCAACAGACAACAGCCACCTGCCAGACAGTATCCAAGAACAAGACCCTGTTACGACTTCAAGCAATAATTGCATGCATAATGCTCAGGAATTGGGAATTGAACAAGAAAATGGCATTTGTGACGGTGACCTGGGTAATAGTATTAGAGTTCCCAGCTCTGCCAGCCAGTTATCCACTTCCATGGCTGTTCCTTTGGAGGTGCCCAGAAGAGGACAACCCCTTCTACAGATCAACAGGCAGCAGATTCAGTCCATCTCACATAGTGCACGGGCTGCTGAGCTCAAAGGTTTAGGAGTTGATGTCTATGACCAGGATGTATTGGAGCAAGGAGTTCTTCAGCAAGTAGATAATGCAATTAATGAAGCTAATAAAGCAACAAAAATAGCTGATGTGGAGAGAGAATATCAGTCAGTGCTGGATGACTTAAGGTAAATTTTGTGTCCTTTCTTACTGTTCCTTTCTGTTAGTGACTACCTAAAGCTGGAAGATGAAAAGATGTTTTGAAAGCACTAGATCGCATGTAGTCTTCTGAGTCATCCACCTTTTAAAAAAGGAGAAAATATTTTTCACATCGGAGCAATGCTTCATTGCTCATACTTGACTAATTCAGTCATGCATCAAGGCAGTAGAGGACAGCGCATCTCCTTTTTCTGCTTTGTCTCCTACCTTACCACAATGCATGTCTGTTTTCTGGGCAGTGGAGCACTGCATTATAGTCTATTATTCAAAGTTATAATCAGGAAAAGTGCCACATCTTCAATTGTGTATGCTTCCTGGGGTTATCTGCTTCTGGTTATGTGCTTTCTGCGAGTTGGATGACCCATATCATGAGTGTACTACAACCAAAGCAACGCTATCACAAGTGTTTGTATGAAGTACTTAATGACACCTTAAAAGAATCAAATATTTCATTAACATGTTATATTGATAGTAGAAGACTTTGAGGGATAGGAGCCATAAATCTTTTGAGTTTTGATCTGTTTTGATCTTAGATCTCATTTCTGTTTCTAGTCTAATTTTAGGGTTACTTTGTAAACTACTGCAAATAAATAATTCTACCTGTGCATCTTTCACTGTATTGCATTAATGTTGGTTTTTGGTGCTCAAGAGTGCTGTAGGCCTCCAGTACCTATGTGAAGTCTCACATAGCTCTCTTGTTATGCATATGCTTAATTATATACACTTCACTAATTTTCCAGTTTGGGTGTGGAGATGTGAAATTAAGTAAATTTGCAAAGCTGGAACCTAATTTCAGATGTTATGTAGCAGAAGGAGGTAATGAGTAAGATGGTCATTGAGAGGAAGAATGGAGTAGTGTAGCCATTGCAATTACATTATGCAGTTATTGACAGTGCCGTGCACCACTCTTTCAATTAGTTGGTATTTTCCAGTTTTTCTTTAAGAAGCATCCTGTGATTTTTCCTACCTCTCTATTTTCACCTTCCACTTAAAGTCGTAAAATGAGATTTACGTGAGTGGGTGCAAATGGTTTCTGCAGACCTGTAGAACCTCTTCTGTATAAGATGTAATGGCAAGTCTGAAAGTTGATTTTGGAGAAAATTAGCAGAGACACAGCTGGCTTGTTGAGCAGAGGGACTAATGAAAGTCAAGACGTATAAGTAGACCGTGATAGAATTAGTTACAGTCCTGTAACATGATGAATGCATGACTGGAGGTAAAATCAGTCAAGAAGTGGTTTTTGTGTAGTTGGCACAGGGTTCAGGGTAGAAGCTGCATGGTTCTATAATATACAGACAAATTTAAGCAGAAGAAGGAGAATAAAAAATGGTTGAAGTTAAATCCTGTTTAAGTCCCACAGTCCTGTTAAATAAAGCTTTGTGGAAGAGGACAGTAGCAGTATGTGTCAAGAGACCCTAGGGCCAAGGAAGCAAGTGCCAGAAGGTAGGAGACATGAAGAGGATGTTGCAACATCCAAACATCCGAAGCAACAAAACAGAAGACTGAGAAAGGGGTTGGGATGGTTCAAAAGTGTTAAAAGAGAATGGAGAGCTGAAGATGGCAGTGATAGCTGGGAAGCTGGTAGAATATGTCTCCTAGGAGAACAGTGGTAGAATCCAGATGAGAGCTGGAGAGAAATGTGGTCTGACAATCCTCCCTGACAGTTGTGGAGACTTATGTAGTGCTTTTCCTTGCATGTGAGGGGAATAATGGCCGCTTTGCAGGTGTCATAAAGAGTTTTCTTTGACATTTTTCATAAAGCTTTGAGATGCTAATTTGTGTATCCTTATGAAATATTCTGCTATTTGAATCAACAAATCTAGATTTATTGCTTCTGATGGTGGGGCAGTGCCTCCTTCCTTGCAAAAGAATTCAACAGGAGAAACAGATGATATTAGGTTGTAGTATGTGGTTCAGCCTGAATTTTCGTATTGTATATGGAAACATGAAAAATGATAGAGCATGAGTAAGGAAAGTTTAATGTTGGTGTGCTGTTAATTCTTTAAGCTAGTCTGTCTTCCTGGAACTCTGTTTGTTTCTTGTAATCTGTTCTTTGTGTAAAAGAGACATTGTAAAGGTAAAAGAAATAGAATTCCTTATATAATGGCATCAAACTATTAAAACAGTTTTAGAAAATGAAAACATAGGATTTCCCATTTTGATTTTTGTTCTGCGTTTTGTTTACCTTGAATAATAAAAGCAACCACTATCACTTGCTTATTATCATCATCAGACTTGTAACTTTTAAGTACTAAATATCGCAGTGGTTTGTTCAGTTTCCTTGCCTTTGGAATTTTAGTATTAGCAAAATTTTGTATTATATATAAGATGCTTATGTAGAAACTTGCCTTTAGACCTTTTTAAATCTAGAAACTTGCCTTTAGACCTTTTTAAATCTTACCTTAAATCTCCTGGAGTTTTCGAATTGCCTGAATCGCGAATGTGCTATTTTTCTTTCTAGAGGTGACTAGTACATTGCAATCTTCTTTTTTTTTTCAGATCATGTACAGCATCTCTGAAACAAATAAATAAAATTATTGAGCAACTTTCACCTCAAGCTGCTGACAACAAAGATATAAACAGAAAACTAGAATCTGTAAAACGGCAAAAATATAACAAGGTGATTGGATTACATTAATTTTCTGCTGACAATACTTAGCTTGTTCCTTGGCTTAAGGTTTGGATTATATGATATAATTCTTGCTTAATTATGTAGTTCAGAGTCAGTCTACAATTGCTGTTCCTTCCATTTTAAATGGTGTAATTTTCTACCAAAACATGGAAATAACTAATCTAAAGATGTGAAAATGAGAGCTGATTTTTTTTTTTTTTTTTTAATTGTTTGGTTTTATTCTAAGTTTCAGAACAAGCGGTAAAACTGAAGTTCTGGAATCTGCTCAGAAGACTGATTTGCATTAATTTAATTAAATCCCTCCTAGTAGTATTTGGAGAATTAGCAAAGCATTGTTAGGGTATGATTCAATAGTTGACCTAAATCTCAGCTCTCATGGTCTTCATTCCCTACCTTCCTTTCCTTAATCCTCTTTCATTGTCTGTATCTTTCTTGTACCAGTACACATCATTTCTTTCTGTGAGCCATTTTAACTCATTGATTTGGCAGAAACTGCTCCAGCTTTTTTCTGCCAGAATAGTAAGTTAAAGGAGCACGTAGAGCAATCTAGCAGGCATCAAGGTAATGTAAGCAGTAGACCTATACAGCTGTGAATAGGAAGAAGGGGATTTGAGAAAAGGGAAACAACTTCTGGTCAAGAATGTAGAGCTTTCATCAACTCACCGTCTCATGGAAGTGCACCCTAATATTTTTTCTAATGATGGACTTGACTGAAAAACTTGCTGTCTTTTGCCCTCAGACACTTATTACCAGTCTCGGGCCATTTGCCACTGACTCCCTCAGTTGTTTGGTTTTTAACTTTGATCATTTCAGCAACTTGGGTTACACTGTGCTCCCAATTAGGCCAATTAAGAGAGTGAGGAGGACAGTGCTGAACAGTGGCACAGAACTAGAAACAAGTAGCTGGAAGTAGTGGGAAGAAATGCATTAAACCAGACTTACACTAAAGAGTGATCATGTAATTGGACACTATATTTTGCTTGTGTTCATATTACTTGAAGCAATTTATGCAAGTGTTAGTTGCGTGGGAAGTTCAAACCTCGTTTATTGTTGGCCATCTCTAACAGTCCCTGAAGTGTAAGAATAAATCCCTATATGAAAAGTATAATCTGTAAAAGGGTCCTAATAACCTCAAGAGTATTTTGGAGGCTGTTTGGAGGCAGGCAGTGTAAAGCTGGTGTTGAGCTACATTTTGCATGGAGAAGTGCCTTTTATTACCCTTCCTTTTAGTATTTTAAAAAAAATTGTTAAAGATGACTGGATTCTTCCATTATTGAGACAAATGGGAAACTAATGACTGGTACAAGACAGCTATTTCCTTAGAGCTGTCATACAGGGAGTGTTTTATGGTTATAAAGTACTCTGGTAGGAAGGATAATAGTGCATACACAGGTGATAATATATTGTACCATACATAAGTATACGTACCCTTTGTGGTTTGAAAAGTGCTACATGAAGACATAGGCAGGCTAGTGAACTGTTTTTCACCAAAAAAAAAAAAATCCTAATTTTGCCATGAACTTGATTTTTACTGAAGTATGTGCCTCTTTAGGTAAGGAAATATTTCCAAAAAAGGGAGTTACAAATGTGGAAAGTTACATTGCCTATGTCTTTGTTTTACTGGTTGGCATTTCTTGTTTCATAAATGAAAGTTAGCAACACCAAAGAATCACAATGTCACCAGTAAATATACAGTTGAGGATATTACAGTCAGATAAAAGGTGTAACAGAAGAGCTAGATATGAATTATTTTCATAGCAGTAATGACCTATATTTGTTATAGCATCTCTAATGTTGATTTTTTTCACCTTCTTTTTTAAAGTCATTTCACTTTGTAGTTTTTACTGTTAAATTAGCTGTGACTGCTCCTGGATTAGCTGTGTACAGACATATATCAGGATGACGGACTGATTTACCATTTCAGTTTCTTTCTAACAAAACATTCCAAAACTTCTGGGTTGATAAATAAATCTTATTAAATCTTGCAGCTGTTTTTAGTGGCTTATTAACCATTAACCCAGTCTTGCAAATCATGAACAAATCTTTTTATGTTCTCTGTGCACCTCACTAATCTGCTTGATGGGTTTCCTTCACTAGAATCAACACATTCATAAAACGACCTCAAAAGATGTTCATAAAAATGCCTAATGTGCACATGAAATTTGTGTGTATAAACAGTCTGATCTTACTGTACACGTGTTGTAAGATGATTGTACACACAAAATTGTGTGTGTTTTCTGTGTTGGAGTCCTATAGATATTGTGGTGACTTTTTTTTTTACATTTTTTTTGTTTCAAATGCGATACTGTGAACATTTGAGTATGAGATTCTGGTGGAAAATACTGCAAACGTAGTCATTTAAGTCTTGTTTAAAAGGATAGCAAGTTTATGAACCAGATTAAAAATTAAATTATATATCTACTTGTCATTCCAGGAGCAACAGCTGAAGAAGATCACAGCAAAACAAAAGCGTCTCCGAGCAGTTCTTAGTGGAACAGAGATTCTTGATAAAGTAAATGAGATTGAATTTGAGGAAGATGCAGGTATGAGAGAAGGCTCAAAGTTCTGTTCTACTTTGATGTAATGCCTTTTTTTGTTTGAAGCTAGTTTGCAAGATCTGTGCCAATAAGGAAATAAATTTCAGTGGTTTGCTTTCAAAGAGAGCGTTAAGAACACTTATTCTCTGCACCTGCAATATTGCAGATCTTGGCATATTCATGCGGGAAGCAGCTCAGTAGGGATGGCTGAGGCACATTAGAGTTTTGGGCTTAATAAACTGGAAATCCTAACATTTTTTCACAGCTAATTTGATAAAGATGACTAACATCATGATTGAATTACATTTCATATGCTGGATGCTATCAATCAGCATTAACAAAATTGGTTTTTCTTACTGTTGGGAAGTATCACTAGAAATGGAAGAGGGAAGTGCTTCTCTTTTTTCAGGCTGCACTGTGGCTTAAAAATAATAAAAATAAGGCTTTTTCCAAAGCAGGATATTTGTTCTCCCAGTGTTTCACTAGGTGTTCTTTCTCACTGCTGTCTGCAAACTGAGCTCTGATTTTATAACTCCAGCTTGGCTGCGTCTTGGCCACAATCACTAATCTGCAGTATTCTGCAGGGCAAGTTTGGACCCTGTTGACCTCTGCACATCAGCTTTGGGTTACACGGTTTGCAGAGGTGTAAACTCTTTGTGCTATTTGTGCATTGCAGATGTAGCTGAAGTGGATTCCAGATCTCACAGAGCTCACGCATCTCTCCTGGTTCAACAAAACTTACAGGAGTCAAAACCTCAGTAAACTTTTCTTAGTAGAAAAGCATCTTTTATCCTTTTTTTTTGAATGGGTTCATGCAGTAAAACTCAGGCATCCAGTGTCATGAAATGTAATTAGGAAGTGAATGGAGCCCAAGACAGAAGGAATGGAGTTGAGCAGTTCCAGTAGCTTGAGAACGTGAGGGGGTAGAAAGGGAGGAGTTTCACGTCTGATGCATCATTGCTACTCAGTAAACATGTTTTGGTGACAAATATAGTGCTTTAAACGGGACCATAAATAGTAGCATGCTGTGCTGGCAATTCTGGGCCTAGTAATAGATTTCAGGCTGGAATTTCCCTTCAGCTTCCTGAATTCAAGAGCTTTTTCCCCTCTTTGGTTTCAAACACCAATTATAGTTTGTGTTAGTGTGTAAAGTAACTGTTTATGCAGTGTAACTGAAGTGCTCTTTTATGACAATGTGCTGTGCAGGCAATCTGACTTTTAAAGTCATAATCCTAATATTAGTATTGTAGAATAGGAAGATGCATTCTTTTTTCTTTTTTTTAAGCATGTGGGAAGACAGTCGTTATGTGTTTTGTGACTTTTGTCTGTCCTGGCATGGTAATGGAAATGTCAAATTTCAAGCTTATGAGTAGGTCTGAGAAATCAATAATAAAAATAGAAATGGACAGTATTGCTGCATATGGGAACACAGTGGTTTTGTGCACTGAACACCGTGACATGGGTTGAATTGTCAGTGTAGGGTGCACAGTAGAGTGCATGGGCCATGGGGGACTGTACTTTTATGGTAGTTCTTGCTGCTCTGTGTTGTTTCAGAAGTATTTCCATTTTGATAGTATGTGTAATGTTTCCTATACAAAGTTTGAGAAGTAGTTTGAAGTAAAAGTTGCAGTCTGACTTTTTGGCCTTCTGTTTTGTTGGGTTTTGCCTTTTTTGAACTTCAAGTAGTATGTGTGATTATAATTTGGACTTTTAAGTTGTCTATAAAAACTGAACTGAATGCACATAAAGCTTGGGGGTGAAAAAAACAAACAAAACACCCTTGTTCCTGTGTTTCAGTTATTCAAAAGTTATTAAAGGCATGCTGGATGTTCTTCTGATTTTTGTTGTAGAACCTGGTCCGTCATGTCTTGGCAGTATGCTTATGCCTGTTCAGGAAACAGAGTGGGAAGAGCTTATTCGTACTGGCCAGATGACTCCCTTTGGAACTAAAATACCTCAGAAGCCAGAGGGGAAAACACGACGATTAATGCTAAATGACGCATCTGATTTTGAGAAGTACTTAGCAGACCAAGCTAAGCTGTCGTCTGAAAGAAAGAAGTTATCCGTTCACAAAGGAGCAAAGAAGAAGGCACAAGCCAAAAATGTTCAGTGCGTAGCTCCTGCATCTACTACAAAGGAAAAAAAGGGTAAAGCCCTGTCAAAAACAGATAAGCGCTTAAAAAAACACATGAGAAAACTTCAGAAGCATGCCCTTCAGATTCAGTCAAAGGCAAAGATTCCAAAAGAAAAGAAATATCTTGAGGCCAAGAAGTTCAAGCGTGAACAAGAGGATGATAGTGGAGAGTCTGAGTATGTACCTGATGAGGAGCTCTTTGATCCAGAAGCAGCAGAAGAGCAGGAAGAGCAGGCATCGTCTTATGCTGAGAATGATTCTGATTATGAACTCAGGAATCTGTCAAGAAAAAGAAAATATGCGGTGAAGAGCGATTTTAAAGAAGCTGAAGATGATGCTGACTTTTTTCCAAGCTCTGAGGAAGAAGAGCATACACTGGGGAAGCGCAAAGTAAAGAAATGGAGGGATGATGGAGATGAAGACTATTATAAACAGAGACTAAGGTTAGTCCTAGATGTTTTTATTAGTTACATTAACAAATTATGTTGAGCATGTGAAGGACAATGCCTGTAATACACTGCTAGGAATTGAAGTAAGGAAAGCAAGACAGTCAGAATGATCATAGCCTTCCAAAAGGAATCAGACATACATCTTAATTAAAGGACTTTGCTGTTAGATTTTTCTGGTTGTTATAGGTGCTTCAGTAATAAGTTATTTGTGTATCAGCATGCGTTTGTTGTTTGGAGAACTGTGAATGTGCCCAAAATCGAGTATATATAAAACAACATATTACTTGGCAGCTTTATACTGAAGTATTGCTTTTGTCTGTAGATCATATACCTACCTTTAAAAAAAAAAATTTATATCTCCTGTTTGATAGGCAAAATTACAGTGCAGACAGACAGTGCCCTCCCTCTTCAGAGGGATGGCACTTTTCCGCTGAGAGAGAAATCTTTGGTTTGGGATAGAGTGAAATGCTTAGTTTTCAGCTTTAAGTAATTAACTGCTAGTCAAGAAGAAATAATTTGAATAAATGATAGTTACATACTATTTTTGTAGAATCTGTTAATTTGTTGAAATCCAAGTCAATTACATATACTTTATATGGCTAACAGGTTTATTTGAAAATCAACATTAAAAGGATCTTTTGAATTTAAACTTGTAAAAAATTTATACTGGAAAGGACAATATCTATATTGTTTGATTATTAGCACATGAGATCTCTTGCATAAGTTATATTAGAAGACATAAGTAATGAAGACTGGACATTTTTACTGCTGTTAGTCAAGTCTAAAAAGAGCTGCTCTGTTTGACAGTGATTTTCCTATCTTTAGTCTTGATGAGAGTGAGGGTAAAAGCATCCTTATCTAAAGAGATAGTGACTATGGTGGTACTAGTGGTGTTTTCTGTTGCTATGAGGACCTAAGGTTGTAAACTGAGCAAGGTTTCTAAGGAGAATCAGCATCTTCTATTAAATAAACAAGTGTGTTAAGTGTGGAAATACAGCTAAGAACACAAGTTATTTCTGAAAATGGCAGCTGAAACACCTTGTGTTAATCTGATTTACGAAATTTTTATAACCTGTGTGTTGATGTTCTCTCTGTAGCTACAGTGTGCTGTTGAGATGTTTTCTCTACTGATAGCATAGCTGTTGAGTTAATAACAATAAGACTGAGCAGTGTTTCCATTTTCACAACTGCCTGGAAAATAATTTGAAAGGGCAACAAAGTAACATGTAATTTATTAAGCTGTTAAAATGCTAACTAGACATGCCAGTGAAGTTAAAGAGACATTTCTGCACATACTGGGAATCAAAAGATCAAGATCACTAAAATGGTTGGGTTTTTTTGTTTTAATTGTTCTTTAACCACTGGCATGTTGTCTGTTTTCTAGCATAAGTGTTGAGCTTCATATAACAAACTTCAGCTTGTTGATAGCATGCTTACTTTAATTAATTACCTTTAGTGAATGTCCTTCAAGTAGTTTTATGGTCCTCTAGAAAATCATGGATTCCAACTTGAAAACAGCTGCTCTAGAGTGAAAGGAAGAATAGATATTAGGGCTGTCAGTGAAGGGTGATTGATGTAGTGATAAGGCCTAGCATAGGAACTTGGTTAATGCTTGGGAGACTCGAATTTTACACTTCTGTGGAAATATAAAATCTTACAGATTTAAATGAAGCTGTACCAGAGAAGGGGTCAAGAAGTAGAGGTATAAACACATCTCTTCCTGTGGTGAGAGCCTGAGCTGCTGTGGAGGAAGAGGTATCTTCTGATAGCAGAGGTACTGATGGTTATAGAATTACTGGTAACAAAACCTCAAGTAGGAAGAGCCCAACTTCACTTTTACATCCAGGTTACAAAGGCAGATCAGGACCTGATATGAGGCAGTAAGTTTACAATCCCAAGATGCTGCTTTTCAAAGTTAAAACATAGTTTATTGCTCTTGAATAGAAGATTTCGGCAAGAGGCTAATCTGAACAATGTCCAAAGGGTCAAAAAGAAATATGTTTTTTATTGAATGCATTAACAAAAATTAATTGTACTTAATTGGTAAAATATTTACTATTTTATTGAATAAAACTGTACTCTTCACATTTAAATTAGACCAATATTAAATCATTTTTAATTCAGTGTTTTCATCAAGAGTAATTTATTTTGATTGAAAGTTTTAATATGACTCACAATTTAAATTCATTCAAACACGTTTTTTAATAACGTTAAGATTGTGACAATCTATCCTTAGCAAAGTCATATCACAGACTACATTTCTTTTGGTTACTAAAGTTACAATAAAAGCCTAAATGAATTTTAGAAATATCAATAACTGTAATTGCTACCAAAACACTACATCTCTTAAAAATTTCATAGCTACAGTTATTGTGGCTGTTAAGCTGCAGCTGTCCACATTGACGTTTTTATGCTTACATCCCCAGGTAATCTTCATTATGGGAAATGCCATGAGAAAATAAAATGTAGTAAATTAAGAAACATATTAAGAATGCTACAGAAGTGCTGTCATTTGCTTACATTTATGTCTTGTTTCATGTCAGTTTTACTTTTGAATGCAAACAAATGAGTGAGATTATGGTATATTTTACCCCTGAGAGGGGCAGGGGAAAATCCTTTAGGATTACTTTAGTCTTCTGAACATCTAGTCTTGTGCTTGGCACCAAATACAGTCCCACACTCTTAAAGATTGAAAATGAGTTTCCTTTAACATTAAAACTTTTCAGAGATGGGACTTGAAGAGATTGGTCTGTGTCAAGGGGAAAATACAATGATGTTGAAGTATGATAATTAGCTAACTGCAGGACTGCAAAGCATCTCTAGAACAAGAGACTGTTTTCAGAACAGAAGCTGGTGTTTTCTGCAGTAAACAGGGCAGGTGGGTGAGCACCCAGCTCTTTCCTTCTAAAGCCTACTGGCAGTGGTCAGCTTAGTCACTCAAAGCAAGATGTGATCGGTGGAATGTGAAAAGTAAAACTTAGCTATACAGAATTCAGCTCATGCTTTCAGTAGTTTCAGTTCTTTTCCCTTGCATGGGTCTTGCCTTTCTCCAGTTATTGTTACTGGAGCTATGTTGCTGTGCAGACACGCAGGGAAAAAAATCTTCTGTTCTGAGAAGGTTAGCATCTAAGGTGAATCATAGCTTGCAAGAGTAATGAACAGTAGCAAGGACCACCAGGGTTATGGAGAATAAGGTAAATAAGTAGGATACTGTCAAGCAGCTAAAAGATAAGTTTAAGATTCAGTGAAAAGTAGTGTATCAGCGTTCCCAACTGTCCTTCATACTGGCTATTACCAGCTGAACCCAAAGGAATAGATAATCAGTCTCTAGGATGGTACTGAAGGTCTCAGAGACTTGATCCCCATCAACAGGTATGTTATCGATGTGTATTTTGTTGTACTCAACAGTGACTTCTTGGTCTAGAAGTGTTCAAAATTGATGCCAGTGGAATCTTAACCTGTTGCCTCCTGCCTGGTGGAATGGTCAGGTCATGGCAGAGCCAGTTTCTTTGAAGGCTATGGAATGAGTGAAAATGCACCTGTTTTCATCTTTTTACCTAGGATCACAAAATAAAAGTAACCTTGTATGCAGATTAAATGCATAAGAAATAAACCTTTTCTGTGTTCTCAACGAGAAAACTGCTGCATGGTTTTCTTGTGTTATTCTCAAGGCTTTGCAGATGTGGAGACTACAGCTTATCAAGATGGTTTTTTTGCATATTGATGGTTTTTTTCATGTATTAAAATGCAAAGCACAAGTATAACAGCAGCCATTCAGAGAGACCTGGACAGGCTGGAGAGTTGGGCGGGGAGAAATTTAATGAAATATAACAAGGGCAAGTGTAGAGTCCTGCATCTGGGCAAGAACAACCCCATGTACCAGTACAAGTTGGGGGCAGACCTGTTGGAGACCAGCGTAGGGGAAAGGGACCTGGGGGTCCTAGTGGACAACAGGACGACCATGAGCCAGCAGTGTGCCCTTGTGGCCAAGAAGGCCAATGGCATCCTGGGCTGTATTAGAAGGGGTGTGGTTAGCAGGTCGAGAGAGGTTCTCCTCCCCCTCTACTCTGCCCTGGTGAGGCCGCATCTGGAATATTGTATCCAGTTCTGGGCCCCTCAGTTCAAGAAGGACAGGGAACTGCTAGAGAGAGTCCAGCGCAGAGCCACGAAGATGATTAAGGGAGTGGAACATCTCCCTTATGAGGAGAGGCTGAGGGAGCTGGGCCTCTTTAGCTTAGAGAAGAGGAGACTGAGGGGTGCCCTCATTAATGTTTATAAATATGTCAAGGGCAAGTGTCATGAGGATGGAGCCAGGCTCTTCTCAGTGACATCCCTTGACAGGACAAGGGGCAATGGGTGCAAACTGGAACACAGGAGGTTCCACATAAATATGAGGAAAAACTTCTTTACAGTGAGGGTAACCGAACACTGGAACAGGCTGCCCAGAGAGGTTGTGGAGTCTCCTTCTCTGGAGACATTCAAAACCCGCCTGGACGCGTTCCTGTGTGATATGGTCTAGGCAATCCTGCTCCAGCAGGGGGATTGGACTAGATGATCTTTCGAGGTCCCTTCCAATCCCTAACATTCTGTGATTCTGTAATTCTGTGATAACTAAGTAATTTGTGCTGCTTATAATATATATAGTTAATGTGTTACGTTATTGACATCACTAATATAGTATCTGCATAGGGTAATAGCTTAGAGTCAAAACAAAACAAAAAATTCGCAGTCTTGTGGTCACTATTCCCATAGCAGTTGTCAGTATGTATCTGCCTGCTGCTTCAAGGAAGGAATTACATGTCACGTTATGGGAGATAAGTGCCATATCTGTGTTTTATTGTGTATTCTGTATAGTTTGTGGAGTACAGTTATTTGAATAGCTCTTCATTCAGGTGCTGTCAAGCACTCAGAGGCAAGGCTAGGAAAGCTGCTTCTTTCCATGTCTCCCAAGTGACATTCAAGCAGCTGAGTAGCTGGAAGTTGTGGCTATCAGCACACAAAGCAGTTGATAACAAAGAATCAAACAAAAAAATAAAATTTGCTTAAAAATTTTTTTAACAATTTTGTTAACAAGAAAAACAAATACGTTGTTTTTTTCAAATTAGATCAGTTTTCATGTGCTTCCTTTTTTTGAAGTATCTAAGTAACTGAATTTTTTGATGTTTTGGAGTTATAACTTAAAAAAGGATTAAATATTACCTTTCCTGAAAAATACTTTCTTAGAGCATCCTAACTGCTCTTTAAAAATGACAAAGCCAAGACACAAATGAAGATATATTTTGGTTCACTCGCTGAATACACCTTTCATTCTAAGCTCAAGTGTGTAATTGTCTACATCAGTCTTAATTTACTTATGGAGACTTGGGGTACTAACCGCATGTATTTCATCTGTTAGGACATACCAATTAAATCCACCCATATAGACCATAAAAAGTTAGATCAGAAAAGTAATGCTGAATGCTTCAGTTTAGCAAATGAGAATAATCTGTTAGGGATTCTTAGCTGTCTAAAATAGAAAACATATTGTGCTTCACAAATGGAAACTATATTAAACACTCAGCTTGGTTCCTGACTATTTTTTTAAAAAAAAAAAATTGTGCTCATTACTGTTTTGGATGCAGAATTTCTTTCTAGGGTATTGCAATAAGTGGGAAATGGGCTTAGTATCTGAATATGTTCTTATATTAAGAAAGATTTAATTGTATGATATATGGCTTTCACACTGCACTTTCAGGGATAAAATTGTATTTATGTCAGTGACCACGGACAACATAAAATAGATTTCTCAAAGGTCATGCTTTTATTTTCAAGAGACCTTGGTGATATAGTAGAACTTGTATTTTCTGATTGTTTAGGCATACTAATGATGTTTAACTGAGGTGCATAAGGAATATATCGACCAAATGGTCAATATGTTACTCTGTAGTTAAGTCAAGTACGAGCTACTGCTACTTCTCCCTCCAAAGTTTGACTTCTGGAGAAAGGTACGAGACCAGACTGACCAACTGATTGATCTGGTCTAGCAAATAGTGTTTGTCCTCCCATTGCTTCAGCCATTTGGATATTTACACTTTTTTAAAGAAAATAATGAAGTTTTAGTGTAGAATATCTTAATACAATGTCTTATGTCAAGTTCACAGCCTTTCAAAAACTGAGTAGCTTCTTCAAACTTCGAAAGTTGGTGATGGTAACAACAAATTGCTGCTTTTTCTTTAAACTGGTAATTAAGGGTAAAAAAACCTCCAGACCTTCAGAAGAGATGTAGTACCAGAGCCTTCAATACTATAGCTTGTGTAATTATACACTTCAGCAAACAGATATAGTGTGTATAAAATATACTTTTCTTTAGGAAAATTAAGTACGGGATTTATTAGTTCAAGTTCTAGACACATGTATTTTCTAGGTATCTAAAATTTAAGAGAAATCCCAACATTGATCACACTTCTTGAAGAAAATATAGTAGTTTTATTAAGGTGACTTGCCTAAATTCCTGGCCAGGTACAAGCTAATCTCAGAAATGTTTCTTCTGGGTTGTTTCTGGATCACTTTTTCTAATGTACACTAGAGGGCAATCTGTTTCTTCCCAGGGGAGACTGCAGCTCCAGTGTTGGCTAGTGGCGATTCATATTGGAATATAGAATTAGAAGCAAACTCTTGTACAAATTATTGCCCTGCTTGAGTTTAATATGGATTCTTTACCTAGCTGTCACTTCAGAAGCTTCGTAATCTACAATTGTTTTGATTTTCAGTGTGGTAAGTAGGAGTTTTCTTCCTTGGTTTGGGTCTTGTCATAACCCAGTCAGATAAAATAATCAAGTTCTGACATGTCTCAGTTCCAGTAATGACAGTCTGAGGCAATGACTGTCAGCATTGGTCAATTTGAATCGTTGATCTTTTTCTGGAACTCAGAAGAATTGACCATGTGTGTCTGATAGCACAACATCGTAGTACTGAGCAAAAATAAATGTGTTTTTATGCTGTGCCTCTAGAATGTATTATATCTGCTTGCTACACTCCTGAGCATGAATGTTATTTTCCTAAATCAAACATTTAACAGACTGCTAGTCTAAGATAGAGATTTCCATTCCTGTGTTAGGATAGATATATAAAAGTATCTGTGGGGAAAACTTTGTCACTTTATGTATTTTTAGTAAGTTCTTTTTTTACTACTTAACTGGATACGTGATTTCGTAGAATGAAATAAGAACAATCCGATAATAAACATTAGCAACTCGTCAGTTTTTAATCACAAAACTGAAGACTATCTTTTTGTGTGTCGTGGTTTTTTTCCCCTGCATATGCTGCTTTTTCTCTGCATAATGAATTTTGCTTCTGAAGACTTCCTGACTTAAGAGATCAAAATATATTCCAGTGAAGCTGGCTCTCTAAACACGTTGTGTTGTCTTGGTTTTTCAGTGCAGTAGTTTTTGGCAGTTATTGTAACTTGCGTATATGTGGAGATGGTGGTGTTTGTTTTCACTTAATAAAACAATATTACAGTTCCAAGTTTGTGACTGGTTCCATAAAGCCAGGCTGTAAGTATTTTCTCAAAATTTGATCTAGAAACCTGTGATAATTAGCTTGCTTTCATAAGAAAGGGTATATGACTGTGTTGTTTGTATATGAAGTGTTGAATTTCTTCCCTGTTCTCTTGGTCCTAGCCCCATTTTTTTAAAACAAATTTGCCAGAGATGCAGAAACCTTTAAGTGGAAGTTTCAACAAATTTCACTGAAGTAAGTGGTCAGGAAGACCATTCTTCCCAAGTAAGAGAGAAGCTATTAATGCTGCCACTGGAGAAAACTCAGATTGAGTTTAAGTCTTATCATGAGTTTACAGATCCCGTGGAAGATGATTTTGAATGATCTAACAGCAAGAAGAGTCTCTTTTAGTGTTTTCACCTTATTCATACCAGGGAATGCAGAGTAATGTCCTTAGGAAGACAGGAATCATTCGTTTCATTGCCCCCAGAACTGCTTATGTAGTGAAAAAATACAAGGGGAACAGTAAACATTCATTGCCTTTTTTTTTTTTAATTCACTGATGTGTTCAAGATAGAAAACACGAATCAAATTTGATTTTAAACAGGTTTAGCTGAGAGGATTTTTCTCTAGTGGAGAAGGCACTTCTCATATCAGCCTGGAAGGAGTTGCGCTACTGTACATGAGATTATGTCATTTGTGTCTGCTCTTAACATGACTGAGCTAGATAGCAGTATGGCTGAAGTCTTAAAGACTTGGAGGAATGCTTGAGATGTTTTATAGTGTCTTTGGCTTTGTTTGCCAGGTTGGAAGTGCAAAATGTCAGGGATGGTAGCTGTCATCTTACAAGCAGATGTTTGACTGCAGTGACTTCTATTTCTCTCCTTTTGGCTAGTTAGGTCAGGATATATATCAAGATAATGAAACTGTTTAAGTTATGTTTCTGTAGCTGATGATATTGTTAACTTTGGGTCAGAAATTAACTGAAATTTTTATGATTATGCTTCTTTTTCCTGACATGGGTAAAATTGGGCTAGTAGGTTTGGAAACATAAGGCACTCAGCCCATAAGCTTAAAGCACACTGGATTGTGTATAGCAAGGCTGGAAATAAAATACAGTTTGCATGTCAACCTCTAGATGCAGTTTATCTTGGAATGCTTGAAAGCAATGCAGAGCTTTACAGAAAAATCAGGATAAATAACTTTAAAAAATAGAGAGGAAAAGGTGAGTTTCCTCACGTTTTTAAATAGTTCAGAAATCCATTTTCCCAAAATATGGAGTGTTTTGGGGAAGGGGGTTGGGGATTTTGTTTTGGTTTTTTTTAGAACTCTGTTAATCCATTTTCCTGCCTTTTTTTTTTGGCTGCTACAGAGGCAACCTAAGCTAACAAGAAGCTGTGTAATGCGTAAATGGTAAAATGTTGCCAGGAGGGAAACGGACTATTCACTCACCTGTAATGTTTGTCATTCAGAAACTGGAGGTGTACTGGAAAGCTGTTGCATCCTGTTAAGTCCTCCTCCATCCAGTTACTGCAGGACTGTTCTAGAGTGCATTCTCCAGGGTTTCTTCAATGTAGAGTTAAAACACTGGACAGATGAGTTTTCCAGCATCTTACTTTTTTTGGCCAGAATTTTCCATTTTGCTTCTTTTCATTCCATCACTACTATTTATATTTCTTTGGGACCTGAACAATTTTAGTCTTCATGTTTTATATTTCAGATACTTCTAGACTATCAGATCTGCTTCAGCCTTTGTATGAGATGAAATATGGCTGCTTTTGCACTGTATCCAGAACAGTAACAAAAGGATATTTTTCATCTGTTCTATAGCTCTCCAATTTCTGTAGGGGTTTTGTCAGTTTATACACCACATCCAGTGTGCCTGCAGTGAATGGTAATTTCATGGGAGAATTCGGGCAAAACCGAAATTGTCAGTGAAGTGCTGTTGATTGGTTAGTACATAACCAACTAGCAGTAGCATACACTTTACTGTTGCAGGTAGATGTTTTTGGGTCACTAAAACACAAGTCTGTAATTTCCTTGGATGTTGAGATCCTTTGGTACTTTTGGGGGAACGATGGGATGGAAAGGTAATTCTCTATCCTACCTAAAGTCCAAATAAGATTAGGCTGCAGACCACAAATCACTCTGTAATTTCAAAACCTCAAAAAACTCATTCTCTAAATAATGCCTGCGTAACAGATATAGAGCGTGTCACCCCAAAGATGGTGATGTTTCCAACTGAGTCCTCTGTATAAGATTATACACTGCTGCACATTTCACTAGGTGAAGGAAATTATTTAAGTATTTGCTTAAATTAATAAAATAGCTTTGTAATACCTAAGCTTTATTAATATTTTTGTGGGGGTTTTTATGGAGGTTTAGGAATTTAAGGTAGCCACATTTTTTCAATGGTGTTAACTGCTGATTCCATTGTATCAGTATTTTTGTCTATAGAAAATTGTAACTAGCTATATAACTCTGAAGGCTTATAAGTAAATAGTCAGGAGTGCATGCACCTTTTAATGTGTCAGATATTTTGTGCATTTACGTGCATAATTCTCTCTTCCAAAGGGTTACTATTTAAATCATCACATCGGAGAATGCATTTTTCTTGGGTTTTTACCTGATCGAAAATTCAGTGCAGTTTTCATATAGTATCTTTTCTGTACGATAATTGAATCCTGACTCCTTGTATCACTCTAGGAGGTGGCAAAAAGAACGTTTGAAGGACAAAGAACGTCAAACAGCTGAGGAACTTTCTGAAGAAAGTGACACTGAATTTGAAGAGGGTTTCAAAGTACCAGGATTTCTCTTCAAAAAGCTTTTTAAGTATGTATTGTGTACTTTATTTTAATATTATGCTGCTGTATGCTGTTAATAATATTAGTAGTAACAGTCATAGTGATTTCTGAATGCCCTTTGCTGTAACTTTTACTTCAGTGAATGATGCCTCGACTTTTACTTCAGTTGTTTCTGTAGGATTATTTCTTTAAAAAAGGCTCCAGGATCAAACCTCAAAGAAACTAATTTATAACAAGCCCAAAATGCAGTTCCATGAAAATACAGATGATAACTGGCTGATGTGAATATTGAGAATGCGTATTAGCTAAACTACAAATTGAGAAGCTCTCCTTGTCTATTTTTAGAAATGCTTTCTTTTATTGATAAGTGCTTTCTTTTAGTTCAGGTGTGGAGTGGTAGAATAACTTTACTTTGAAGAACAAGATTTTGGCAAGTTATGATAAATTAAAACAAGAAATATAGGTGTTTCTCTGATTGGGTGGAGTGAGTGAAATGTTCTGCCAGCAAAAAATACAGACAACTTTTTCGTTAAATAACTACTCAAAGTCTACTCAAAGTAACTATTTATATTTCATATTATAAAATAGTCTTGAGCTTTTTGCCCAGTAAAATTTTAAAATATAGAGAGTACATTCTTAATTCCTTTAGTAGACGGAAAACAGTCTACAACTCATTCTTTATTTAATGCTGGATTACAGATTTGGACCTGACTGCTTTCTTTTTCAGGTTTTTGAGACCATGGTGCCCAGTGACACTCTCAAGTCCATCTCAAAAAGCTATTTACAAAAGGCAGCCCAAACAAGCTAGCAGCTGACCAGTTAACTTCATCCATAATCTCTCTCTTAACTTTCATGCATAATAGGCTTGAATTCATTTTTGTTGGCAACATTTTGTACAGCAGGAAAAACATCTTCTCTTTCAAAAGCTAACTCTCTGAAATCCTATGATCAGTGTAGTAGAAAGCCCTGGTTTATAACAGGCATGCGTGCTATCCCTTCCAACATAACCACTTAGTCTTAACCTCAAAGAAATTATTACTGTTGTCCTGCAGTTCCTCAGAAGGAAAGCACTAGCTCTGAAATGGAATTGAATTAATGACTTGGTTGCCAGGACCATACACAGCCAATATGTGGTCTCCAGTTGTTTATGCGAAGGTACTGCAGAAGTAATCATCCTGAGAACGGATGTGTGGTCTGAGCAACCCAAAGGGAGTTGAAATAAGGCAGACAACTAAAAATTAATCTTAGAGATATCAGCCTCACTAATGAAGGGTATCCCTGCAAGCATGAGTCAGTTGGCAACACTTCCTAAGTGGTTAGAAAGATCAATTGAGCTGAATGGTTTGTCTGACTTGTACCTTAAGTGCTGAAATCTCCAATGTAGGAAGGCCCATAGTCAACAGACCTTAAACCTTGAGCTCTGAGCAAGTTTAGTACAAAACATGGAAGTATATTGACCCAAGGAGGTGTATAGCTGTATACTGTAAGTGATCTTAGTGCATAGTTGAATTGAATTCCAAAGAAGGTAGGTCACACTAGAAATAGTAGACCCTTAAGTTCATTCTTTGGTAAGCCTGTTAAAGTGGACAATCTGCTTCTTCCCTATATACTTGTCTGCTTTGAGGAACATTCAGCAAGAATACCACTGGTGCTGCTGTGGAACAAAACCAAGCATAATGAGCAAGACTGACTTACAGACATTGCCTTATACTGTCTGCACTTAGCCTGAGAGAATGCTGTCTGTATAAACAAGAAACCAGGTTTCTTCATTATTTGCGTTCAGTGTGTGTGATTGCCCAGATATCTCTGAAATGCCATTTTGTCTCAGCAACAATACAGCTAAACTCTGCTAGCTACTGTGATGAATTCTGAGGGATGCATCACAGCATGATTGCTCATGTGAAATACAGTCCAAATGTAACTATTTTGGAAGACGAGGCAACACTTTTATTTCACTTCTACAGTATTTTTGGAGTAAAAAGCAAAACATAAAAATTGGTGCAATGAAAGCATAAGATTAAAGAGAATTTGTTATCTCTCCATATAACCATAAAAATTCTTGGGGGGAGATTTTTTTTTACTTTAACTTTTGCATAGTTGCAATTATTGCATGTTTATATGATTATACAAAGAAAGCACCTGCATCTTTTCCGTTTTTAGATAACCTTGGAGCAGAATTTTTTACAAACTTAGTTCTCTAGTATGAAACTTTCTTAGAAGGGCGGAGAGGGAGAAAGACGCTTATAAATGCAGCTAGCTTTTAAGCACTGGATGTAATCCTAAGAAATAATGCAAAGTAGTATCAGGAAGATCTTGAATGATTGTCTTCTGAAGAGAAGAGAATTGTCTGCTGGACGTTAGTCTGGGGGAGCAGCTTCTGACTGGAATTAGGGTTCTCTCCAATTCTTTAATGTTTCCATCAGAAAATGTTTTGTTTTCAGAAAATGTAGTAATGGTATCATCTTAACCCAATTATAGTTAATCCTGCAAGCCATTTCATAGTTGCTTTTAGATTTCATTTTAAGGTGAATTAATTTCTAATAAAAGGGGTTTTTTGAGGGCTTCTTGGTGTAATGCATTTGAGACACTAGCAGATAGTATCATGTCTGAACCATTAGATTTGTTCTTTGATCATCTTTTTCTAACTACTCAAGCTGTTTGTTTGTCTCTGTTTAGCATTCTCTAAATCCATACAGGACTCATCATAAATTGATTTTTAATAGTACTTTGTAGACACTAGTGTCATTAGCTGTCAGTAATCCTAAATATTATTTGTTCAAAGAATGAAACAGGATTTTGAAATGCACACAAGACAATGCCCAAAAATGAACAATCCCTATTTTACAAAAAAAAAAGTATTTTGCTTTTTGCTGTGCTCTGCACTCCAGGAGTGCATGCCATCAAGAAAATTATATCAGTAACCTTGGTCTTCCTCTAAGTTAAAAGGCACAGAAGTGCTGAAATGTCTATTTTAATTTTTTTATTGTAATTTTTATTTAAATATACTGTTTCTTCATTTCTTCCGGTTCTCAATTTAACCCACATACATGGTGTGTTATTCCTACTGCTCTCACTATTTCATATTATTATAAAAAAGCATGTCCTAAAGTGATTCTTAGTCCAGCATCTTATCTCCACCTTTTTAGCTTGCCGTTGTAAATCTTGCTTTCTAGTCTTTCTTTTAATTGGAAGGTATTTTACATTGTTGCTTATACAATTTCCAGTGAATGACTGGGAGTAGAAACTTACCTTGATACTCTCCCATAGAAACACTCTGCTGCATCCCATTCACTGGAATAGTTTCTCTTGTTTTGCCTTCCAAAACTTTTTGCTTTGTTGGCTTTTTTCTTCATTGAAAGAGACTAAATGTTATTAATTGAATTTATGTAAAAAGAAAGCATACTTTGGCAGATGTGATCAGTTTTCACAGTGGACTATAAAGTCTGTACCCCTTACAAGTCAAGCTTTTCCTTTAGTTCAAGGTATATGTTCCCAATAATGTAATTTACTAAATCCTTACATGTCATCTTTTCTGGAAAGACAACGCTTTGTTACAGTAGCTTACCAAGTTGCTCTTAACACTTAAAATATACATGAAATAAAATACCCTCTAATTACCATGACTATCAGTTTAATTAGAAATGTTTGTGTGGCATAAAGAATGAAAGTCACATGTAATGTCTGAGTGCATCAAAAATGTATGACCTAGTAAATACAGCACTCATGTAAAACACACATCCAGCGTGTTACTGTAACTAGTATAAGAACCTTGCCAAATGATTAATTCATGGGTACTTTCTGTTACGATCTGTATTATCAAACATTTGCCATCTTCTCTTTCCTTTTTGTAGGTACCAGCAGACAGGTGTTAGGTGGCTCTGGGAATTGCACTGCCAGCAGGCAGGAGGAATTCTGGGAGATGAGATGGGATTGGGCAAGACCATCCAGATAATTGCCTTCTTGGCAGGTCTGAGCTACAGCAAGATCAGGACTCGTGGTTCAAATTACAGGCAAGTGCTTCTCTGCAGACTGTCAGTCTGTGGAGCTCAATTAATATTTCATCAGATGTATTGCTGGTGAAGGAGGGTCCTGTGAATTATTAATGACATTTCAATTACAATATTCCTTTAATTCTTTTAGTGGGGGACATCAAAGGAAAAATTTTACGAGACAATGGAGCTGTAGGGCAGGAAAAATTAAACATGTAACACTTTTAATGAATTCCAGGCATTGATGCTTCATTTTGCAGATGAGCCGCACTAGATATTTTGGGTCAATACAGTGTCTAAGGTTGACTTCCACAAATGGATTGTTTACAAACTCAATTACGTTAATATCAACAGTTTACACAATATAGAATTTTAAATTAGATGTAATATCTTTTGTTCCATTTATTAAATTTTACATTAAAATATTTGTTCTGGCAAGCCACCAGATAAACGCTTTACAGGAAGTAGCAGGCTGATTTGCAATAAAAGTTAGTTTCTGATCAGCAGGGAATTATCCATGCCAAAAAAATAGTAGTAATAGTAAAACCAGTAACTTATACAGAGGAATTTCCATCTGCTATTTTTTTTTGTTGTTGTTGCTTTTCAAAACTATGTTAGAGTGACTGGCCTTTCTTACAAGATCTTTTATGCTTTTTTTGTCACTGAACAATGCTTTAAAATTCCTTCTTCATAGGTGAAACTACCAGAAAAGATACTTGTTGGTATCCTTGGATTTACAAATGCACACATGAATAATACTTGATTTTTCTGGTTCTGTTGACCTGTTTACCTGATGTAAATCACTACATGCAATTAAGCAAATATCATATTATTACACTAAACAAAAATAATTAACTTTAGAGGCATATTTAAATTATGTTCAGCATGTACATGAATTGTAAAACAACGCTTTAAAGAGAAAATATTACTATCTTTTCTCCAGTTGCTTTCTACTGTAGCCTTTATATAAAAAACTCTATCCTCCATCACTCAGGCCAATTGATTTACTTTGATACGCTTCCTGCTTTAAGGATGCTACTGTACAGGTTATTTTGTGTAGGTATATTCACTGCCCCAGTTGGAGGATGACTGAGTTGATGGAAATCCTTCAGGAACATCTCTTGACGTTGTTACACACTGATAGCTTAAGACCTAAGATACTGCAGTGAAACTACAGTAAGACTTTGAAAACGCCAAAATATAATTGCACACCTAAATTGCAGTGTTCTTTCTGCATGTAAGAGAATGTGTTCAGTTTCATTTTCTGGCAGGTGCATGTCATTAAGTCCATCATGATAGTAATTCCATGGGAGGAAACAAGGTTTAATGTTTTGGTGAAACTTACTCTGATTTTGCTTGTGTGCTGTAAGGCAGAGCATCTAAACAACTTGATCTTTGCACAGTCAAGTATTTTCCCCATCTGCACTCTGAACTAGGAAGGCAGGAACACCGACTAGCTAGCTTCTAGCTGAAAGCCCTGTAGTCTAGTAAGCAGAAGACCTTCTGGTTAGTCTGGCTGAGAAACAGGCATTAAGAGCAGACAGAGTTGTGTTGTCAGCCTGTTTAAATGTCTTCCAGCCTAGCTCGTATCTCATTACCTTGATGTGTAGATGGAGCTAGCGTACTACTGTATGAATCTGGCACTGTGGGCTTTCCCAGCCTCAGTTGGCCTTCTGTAAAATGGAGATAATGTTGTCATTCTTTTGTAGAATTGCAAAGGTTGTAGTGTTCGGAGGCACTTGAGTATTAAGACAACAGGGTCACTTTTGTTGGTATTCAAAATATTCAGCTGTATTTTCTATCAGTGAAATTTTCTGCAAAAGTATTCTTTAAAATAAGGTGGGTAGAAATCTCCTTTTGTAAACCGCTTCTGATTCCAATGGCTGTCTGATTTTGAAGAAGCCTGAAGACTAGCTGAAGGAACTACTTGTTACATGGAGTATAACTGTTACAAAAATTAAAATGTCTCACTTTTAACAGTTATTGAGGCATACTACTGGGGAAAGCCAAATGTCATGTGAGGTATCAGTAGAAGTGTTGCAGCTATAGTGGTGTAAGGATAGAAGGGAAGCAAGATTTGTAGAGGGGGAAAGGTCTTTTGTTAGACAAGCTGTCACGGTTTAAGGCTGGGGCAGCTATTAAACCAGTGGCAAATGCTCTCTGTTAACACTGCCCCCCCTGCTCCGTGAAGGGGAAGGGAAAGAGAAAAGGGGAGAGAGACTTATGGGTTGGAAAGTTAAAACAGTTTTAATGAACTGTAATAATGAAAAAGAGTATAATAATAATGGAAATAATTAAATATATACCGATATACACAAAACCAAGATCGAGCTCCCCTGATGTCGGTCATGTCACCCCCGGCACTGCAGGGCAGGCTTCGGGAAGGCCCAGGCTGGGCCCAGTGACGGACAGGAACTGGATTCAGGGATGCACAGATCGGGATGGGGGCAGCAGGAAAACAGACAGTCCTCTTTGGACACCGGCCATAGCAGAAGGGGGTGAGACCCTCATGATCCCCCCCGCTTTATACTGACAATGACATGTATGGGATAGAATACCTTCATTGGTCAATTTTGGGTCACCTGCCCTGTCCGCTCCTCCCTGGAGGTACGACCCTCCTGTGGCTCTTCACTCGTAGTTAGTGAGGAATTTAGCAGTGACCTTGGTTTCTCTAGGAATAAGTACAGCAAGAGCCTTTCTGCATAACGTCCCTACAGGTGCCTCAGTGATAACTATAAACTTCGAGCGTTATCAGTCCTAGAATCAGACACTGTCTGCAAAACATGCAGTTAGTTTCAGAAAGTGCAGTTACTCAGAAGAAGCTTAGCTGAAAGTAAAAATCACTGAAAGGAAAATTGGTTTGTTTTAGGCCAAACCAGGACACAAGCCAAGATAGCTGGAACAAGCAACAGTTTTCAGACCAATGGCCCCTTCACAAGAGAAAACAAAGCAGCAGCAAACTTCAAGAAACCCATCTCTAGCCTGTATCTAGGTTGAAATCTGTTGTTGAAACCTGTTGAATGGCTTGGGCATCCACAAGTTTGCTTCTTTCCAAATACATTATTTTGTTTAACAAAGATGTTACCTTTCACTACAGACTTTGCTTCATTTATTTGAGAGATCAGACGAGAAACTGTGCTGTAAAGTTTATACACTGATTATTTACTCATATGTGCTCTTCAAGATATTGAGATATAATCATACACATTAAACATTAAGGCTCAATCTCTACTACGAGTGGCAGAGAGATTAATTTCCGTGGTGCTTACATAAATAAAAACCCATTGCCCCAGAAAATTTGTATTGCTCTTACTGCCCTGTTGTTTTATTTTCACTATGACTTAGTTGTCATTTCAGTTTCATTTTGTAATCATGATTTGCCAGTACTTGCCAATAGAGTTGGTTACAATGCAACGTGTTCTCCTCTGCTAATTTTTTGAGTACTTAAAGATTATAAATATAGTATGACTACAACTTCCTTTTTCTTGGTAGTAAGTTGCAGGAATAGATCTTATTTGCAATTCTAATCACATCCAATTAAATAAGAACTAATAAAAGATAGTTGCTGTGAATTTGGGTTTTATAAACTAGAAGTAACAGAAGAAGAAAGATATTTGGGTATATTGACCATATATGATACTGACCATAAGCTATTAATACAATGCAACTGTGAAAAAGGGACAGACTACATCATGACACTATATTTGGGGTAGGAACAGGGCAGTATTAGTATCCTGGTATAAGGCACCAGTAAGACTTCAGTTTGGAATGTTGTTAGTTTCACTTTTGTTCAAGGAAAACAAATATAAATTAGATGGGCAGCAGAGCAAATCTGTTGCAGTGATTAGGAGAATGAAGTGTGCCTCCTAAGTGTAGCAAGCAGAAGTGTGTGGTTTGTTTAGTTTTGTGAAATAGCACAGACTGGAAGAAGTTAGATGACTCTTTTTAAATAAATAAAAGCTCTCAAAAGAAGAATAAAATGTTGGCTATTGGAAAGTGGTTAGAGCTAGACTAGGCACAGAAGAGGTTTCACAGAACTGAGTGGAGGGGGAGTGGATTTTCTGAAAATTGATGAAAGGAAGTGTGAACTCTTTGTGTAAGCTGAGGGGAAAAAAAAATGGATAAACCCAGCATGCGAGCTTGTTGATACAGACCAGGGGAATAAAAAGAGGTAATTTGTTACTACCCATGAAGAATGAGAAACTAATACATTCTGGGAAAGTTGACTTTTTTGTTACTGATATTCTTAAGAGTGGTTATTTGGATTTGTAGCATAGTTGAAGCTATTTTTTGCATCTCCAACTTCTAACTTCCCCTTGGATTGCTGGGAGTTTTTTAATTAGACTATGTAAGGTTATTATAATATTTTTTCATAATGAAAGAGATAAGCAGCATCCAGGTTGTCATTCTGCATATGTATAAGCTTTTAATAAAGAATATTATTTCTTAATGTCAGCAGTTTCAGTGAAGGCATTAATGGTTTTTTTTTAAAGCAGGGTATTGCTGGTGGCTGGGAAATCCTTCTTTGTTGCTGTATACATGTGAACTTGAATGTATACTGTGATATTTTGAATTGTTTGTTTATTACCACTTGAATAGTACGTAGTCAACCAGACACAGATCAGTACCTGATAACTCTAGCTGTTGCCTTTGTTTGCAAAGTCATTTTGTTCTGTTTTTTTTTTTAAAGAGCAAATATATTTCAAAAATAACTACTAGCAACAACTACTTAGTATATTTCCTATATGATTGTTGGTATTTGTTTGTGATGGTAATATTTCTTATTTGGCAGTTGTGTGAGAGATTTTTCTCTTCTTAACCTTAAGAGTAGCTCTAAACTTAATATACAGAAAGACTTTGTTTCAGACATCCTCAGTAATTCTCAGGAACAATCATATGATTATGAATAAGAAACTTATGAGACAGTTTAAGCCCAGCTCAGACCTCAACTTCCATGGATAATATATTCTGCTGCTTTAGAGTCCTTGTCTTATCTGTAAATTACGGTGATAATAGTACAGTATATTACCAACACAAAGCGGAACACCTGTGTGTAAGTCCATTTGTGAGCCTCTAGCTACACATTCCTTTTAACAGAAGTAACAAAATAGTTGTTTGTTAATGATTTCTTTTCTGTTATAGAAACAGCAGTCACCCAAACCTGATTTGTATTACCACAGGAGGAAGTTCCCTCATGCCTTATTGTTTGGAGCTTTTCTGTTTCTGTGTTTATCTTGATAGATGCATCCATTAACTGTTCAGTGGATAGGTTCTTACAGCAGTACCCCTTTCATCTTCCTTTAAAAACCAGAATTCCAGAAAAACAAAGTGCCAATTAATTTCCATAGCTCTCATATGCCACTTGAACTATAAAGTGTATCATTTTAATATGTGTGTATTTTAATGAGCCATTTAATATAGAGCATTTATTTCATGTTAAACGTTTTTTTTTTCTTGAATAATTTATTTTAGGTACCAAGGATTGGGTCCAACAGTGATTGTTTGTCCAGCTACGGTCATGCATCAGTGGGTAAAAGAATTCCACACTTGGTGGCCTCCATTTAGAGTTGCTGTTCTTCATGAAACTGGTTCTTATACTGACAAAAAGGTAATGGTTGATATCCATTTTGTAATTCCAGAAGCTTCTCTTTTTTTTTTTTTTTTCCTTTGTGCTAGCCAAAAAAAAAAATATACCCTGTTCCTGAAAATTTCTGTGCAAGCTTGTGCTCTTTCTCTGTTTCAAAATAACAAAAAGTTCACTGTCTTGTATAGATTTGTTAGGAAACTGGACAAAAAGGGGATGACAGAGAGTACATTTATATTGTGATATAGACTAGCATTGCCTGAACAAATTAAACACAGTAACAGGTTTCTTGCTTGAGCTTTGCTTGTACTATAGTCCACGCTAGAAGTTCACAACTAGGCTGCTTGTGCACCAGATATATGCTTCTAGTACTGATGAATTCTTTCCTTGCACTTTTGTGCATCAGTATGTCATTGATCTAATAGTTAATGTTTTGCTTGCACAGGCAATTTCTCTTCAGTTGGTCAGTATGTCAGTTGATACCGCGTAGTCTCATTTTCTTTAATCACAGTGTTACTTTGTTCGTTTTCTTTTTTTCAGGCAGTGCCTTTTCTGTCTTTTAATTTTCTTGGCCAGTCTCTTAATATATGTGTTCTTATTCCATTTCTTAAGTTGACAAGCCTGACTTGTCTGAAGCTTCAATCCTTGGTACCTTGCAGGAACAAAACAAGGAAAACTTAGAGTTTTGTTTTCCCTTGGCCTCATATTTCAGATGCTTAAATGGATTTTCAGGATTCAGCAAAGCATTTTTAAATTTCTCTTTAAATATTTATTGAATTTCTTGTAATAACATTAAAATGATATGGTGCTTAATTGCTCTTGATTAAACGTATTCTGAGGTAATTGATGCAGTTACAGTACATGGCAAAAAAGGAATAGCATGCTCTAATGTGCTAATAGCTTCCTGTTGTTCAATTAACTTGGTATGTTTTCAAGCTCTAAAAGTCTGTTGACCTCAATAACATGCTCACATGTCTTCCTAAGTTAAATCATGTGTGCTTATTTGGGGATATTTGTTAATTAATGCATTTGACAGACTGGCTCAAATTTTTCCATCTGCAGGAACAGTCAGGTTTTTAGGACTTCACCTTCTGTTGTGCTCCCATAAATGCCTACTCAACAACTTAAAATCAAGGAATTTGGATACCATATGGTCACTTTGGATAGGTTGAGTTCTCTAATTCTGCCCTAATGCCTCATCTTCTGAGAGCTGCAACAGTATGCTTTAAACAAGTGTCACTGCTGTTGTGGTCTTCACCTCATGCACATTTTTTTCCTAAATGTCTCTTAATCAGAGAAGAGCAAGCTTATGACTAAAGTAAATACCTGCAAGAAAAGTTTACTAGTAATTCATTAGCATAAATAACACTTGTACACTGAAAATATATCACATAAAATACTGGTCAGGTGATACTCCTGCCTAGATTTCTTGTCAATATACATTCTTTCTATGAATACGTTAGTGCTGATCTGATCTCATGACAATTCCATCTTCTGATAACCTATGGCATTACAGGAGTCTGCTTTTGCATATATTAACTTCATAATACTCATCCAGGGACCATTCTGCCCTTATGCTCTGTCATAAGGCATAAACTTAAATAAGTTTAAGACATAAATAAGAAAATTGTGTTTAGACTGTGTAAGCACATACATTTGTTGTTTTATTGAGATTAATTTTACATGGCCAAAAGCCAAGTTGCTGTGCACCTGTTATCTCAATGTTGCACAGACCTGTTTGGAATTAAACTGACAATTCCAGGACTCGCCTGTTCTGTTAGTATATCATGGTTTATCACGAAGTAAGAGTTTTGTGCTGGACAGCTAACTTGCAAGGAGATAGGATTGGGGAAGTGAATGTTGTTACCTGCTTTGGAGTGAGAAGGGTCACTTCAGCCTCTGGGCTGACAGAGGTTATAACGGTCTGGACCGTAGAAGAACATAATTGTAGCCCAAATTAACTGGACATCAGACAGTGAAGATCTTAATGGATTTTGAGGAATGCATTTTCCTGTAGTAGTTGGCCAGCAGCTTGTTTGTGGTAAAACAATATTGCAGCTCCTTCTGTACAGGCCTATGAAAGAAGGACAAATGATTTCTAAGGAACAGAGAAAGATTAATCATAGAACTAATGAAGGAGAATTTTGGAGGAAAAGAGTTAAGCAATGACAGGTGTCCCATAAGGCAAGGCAGTATTTCTTAGCAGAAAGAGTCAACAGCTGAAGTTTCATTTGATAAAACTTAAGTTGATCTTTTAGCTGAGAAGGATCTACATAGTTATTACCATAATATTGTCAGGAATCCTGAAATATTGACAAATACGAAATCTTTCAGCACTGGTAAAATTATATGCTTTTATGAATAGGTATTTTCTGTTGCACCTTCTAAGGTACCCAAGCATCAACGCAAGATCCTATGTCCCAGTTCTTTAGACTTGCCCACAGAAGTATTTGGTTGACAGAGAAGAGTGGGGAAGACATCTGTTCTGATTGTTTTATCATAAATTGATACTAGGCAATACCTTGCACATCTTTTCAGTTAGTGACACTTCTTTAGTGTTACAAAGGACTTCTGACCAGCGTGGTAAGTGAAAGGCTCACCGATTGGCATATCCTCTCATCCCAGTCTGTTTTGGTTTTCTTTGTTAGCACCTTTAGGATTTTCCACAATAATAGTATGAAATAACAGCCTGAGTTGTGAGCACCAGATTGGCTGCAAATCTGGTCAGCCTGTTTCAGATGAGTTGTTGAGACTTCCTGCTTAGGTGTCTCTACTGCTATAGTATTTGTGTAGGTTTGTAGCATATGTGGTGCTTCAAAAGAGAGACTACTTCATTCTTTTGCTAAAATAGCAATGGCAGACAATTTTGGCAGTAAGGGAGAGAAATGTAAAGTTCCAGTTTCACCCCTTGAAATATGACTAATAGTTTAAAGGCCTTCAGCTATCCACAAGGAAAGGCAGATTGGTATTTTAGATGGTGGAAGGAAGACACAATAACAAGTTGCACAGGTTTCCAAGACTTTAGAGCTAGTTTAAGGTATTTGGATGAAATGTAAAACTTGCTTTATTATTATTATTATTATTATTATTATTAGTGATCCCAGAAGATCATTTGGTTCTTCTATGATGATAAATGTGCTTAAGTTGGAAGCAGTAGGAAGAACCAGATTTAAGTAGTAGTCTTCCCCTGTGAAGTCAGCTTTCAGTTTGAACAAGGTACAGCATTTGTGGCTAACTATGTCCTGTGGTGCTGTCTTATGCTATTAACCTCCTACTGTGGTTTACTCTCAAATCTGATGTAGGTTAAAGTGACTTGTAAATATCAAGTGCTCTGAGACCTCTAAGGATGAAAGAAAATAAAGAAGTAAATCTAATGTGGTGTATCATAAATACTGTTTTATTTATGGTATAGAACAGAAGAATAAGGGGAAGAAAGCTCTGGAAGTGTAAGGGGAAAAAAAGCCTTCTGTACAAAGAGATTGTCCTGTTATTTCAAAACTTCTGATGGCACATAAGCATTTGTAAATCGTAGAATATACGAGGCAACATGAACTTTGCTTATCTTGGTTTAACATACTGCATATGGAGGGAGGCTGTATTTTTTTAAGATCAAGGCTGAAGTTTCAGTTTCTTGATCTTTAGAGCAGGTATCACTGAGCCTAACAATTCTTTCTGGTGGTAATCATGTACCATTTGTAAAGCCGTAACTTTACATTCCCTTATTCTGGTCAAATGCTGGACACATAATGTAGCCCTAGAAGGTAATTGTCAGTTCATGGTGCTTGCACCTGTGGAACTATCTATTTGAAGATGACTTTGCACACTGAAGATTTTAGACCTTCTAGCCTCACAGTAGAGTATGCAATCTACATGTAAAAAAACTAAGCTGCAGAGGTTACAGTTACTGGCATGACTGCTCATGGAACTTCTACTTTAGCCAAAGACTCTGTTTCTGAGTTAAGGACCAAACTCAGATAAACTTAGTGTCATACCACAAGAAGTAACATTCTTGTTAAATATGTAATAAGTGCTTTAGCTCTTTTTATTGCAACTTCTACATTATTAAACATTGTAATGTGTTCTTTTGAAGCCTCTTCATGGTGCCATTTAGATTATTTTGTTGGGGGCAGGGAAATAATAAAGAGGTTTATAGGTTGAATTTATGGATCTCTGGGCTTAATGGTTGGTTATGAGATAGTGATAAGCCTGCTAAAGAATGCATTTTTGATTCACAAGTGATATATGGTTGTGTAAGTGACTAGATACTATCTCTGTAAGTTCACACTAGCCTTAAAGGTAACTGAGTGTTTAGAGAATTTTGTAGTTATCACTGGTCTCGTTCTTTAAGTTCAGTCTTAGCATATACATTTCTGTTTAAGAAAATTACCATTTTTAATACATAATATTATAGAAGATTTCAAGTCCTCATAAATATTTTTCTAAAAGACTATGTTAAAAAAGATAAACCTTATTTCTGTACGCATCAGTCAAAAAAATTGTTCTGTTTTTGTAGCTTCAGAAAGAAACTTGCGGCTACAGCGAGGTACCAACTGGAAAAAAACATTTGTTTAGAGATGTGTCCTTAAAATAAATCATAAATGTTTTAGCCTTAAGAAACAGTGCTTGCCAAAAATCTTCCAGTCTTTGTACATTGCGTGTGTCCCAGTGAAGACAAGGTGACACAACCAACTTATCACCCTAAGTTAGGAGAAAATACTGTCCTTGAATTGCGAAGGCCTGAAATACTGTGCTGGACAGAACTACAAGATCAGAATTGCTCCATCTGCTCTCATGTTCCTCTATTCATTAGCATCTTTTAAAGGCTAGAGTTCAGAATTTCAAAGGTAGATAACTGCTGTTTAATCTTTTGGCATTAGTAGAATTTGTCTCTCTTAAGCTGTGGGTTGATTTTGTTTTTTTTTTTTACTTTAATGGTGCAAGCCCTGAAATATTTCATTGAAGTGTATCTCCTGAGGGGAAAAAAAAAAAAACTTAAACATGCCTGAATCTATCCAAACAGGAGTTGTGAATTAAAGAGTACATGACGAAATAGCATAAATTCTGAAATGCCACAGCCTCAAAACTGTGTGTATCCAATATTAAATCTGTTATCTTATTTTAAAATATTTAAAATTATTCCAAGAGCTGTAACTAAAGTGAAGGCAACCTCTGAGAAAGTACCCAATGCAGTAAAATGAGAGTTAATGTGTTGTAGTGTGAGTTGATAAAATTGTAGTGTTGTGTTTCTTCATTGTCAGCACAAATCCTTGTTTATTAAAAATTTAGCTTGAAGGAAACTTTAATTAATTACAGGTTCAGTAAATCCTGACTAGGATTCTGCTGTGGTGTGTTTACAGTGAATGGCCTTCATGTGCCTGTGTTTCACTTCTGTTCTCTCTGCTACCTGACAGCGTGATTTATGGCTGTTGTTTTCTACTAGTCCACTGTTTGCCCTCTAGGAGGGATTGGTCTCTTGAGCCTCTATAATAACAGCAGCACTTTCACAAAACATCTTTTAATGACAACAGTGTAGCATTCTGTAAGTCAGGCTAATTGCAGACATACCCTATTAATTGGAAAAACTAGGAGAGGTTACATATTTTACAAGCTTTTAATTTGAAATCGCAGGAGATGATTTCTCTTAAGTGTTTGGGTAAAGATGTCTACGATATTCTATGATAGGCCATGGCTGAGACTCTGGGACACAGTTGCAGATTGTGGGCAATGTACCAGGTAGAATTACCTCTGGATGTCCACACCTGCCTAGAAATTCTGCTTTGTCTGTAATACAAATTGTTCTAAAGATTGTATATTCTCTTGAGAATCACGATGGCAACATTAAGTGATGTGTCATGGTTTTGTCTACTTTTTATCAGAAAGTAGAAATTCTTGAACAGTTCAATGCAGAATTGCTTTTTGAGTCTTGGGTTATGTCTTTGAGGAAGAAATTTTTTTAGAAATTTTTCTTAAGAAATTAAGAGATCATGGACGTTTAACGCCATCTGAGTCTTCAAGACTTTTGTTTTTGTTGGTTTTGTGGTTGGTTTTTTTTTTTGTTCTTAAAGGCACTTCTAGTAATAAGGGTTTTGTCTTTCCTTTAGCAAATTTTATGGTGGTTCTACTTTTTGTTCTTTTATGCTGAGTATGTTTGTTTCATCGAGAATCGCCTCCCAGCCCACCATCTTCTGTTTAAGTCTTCTAGAATTGTATGTGGAGGATATATGCAAGAAAGATGAGTCTTGAATACTGTGAATGCTGTGGAAGGTGATACAGACTGTCCCTGCCCTACATAATTTACAGCTACAAAGGCTAGTAAAAATTTAGGGAAAGGACATAGCTTACAAGAGAAGCACAAAATTTGAAGATTAATAACAAATATATTAATCCTATTAATTAGAAAGGTTGGACAGAATTTAGGATTAACCAGATGGATTTTTGTGATTGTTCTTCAGTTTTTCACTTGTTTAATTTTCCTCCAACGTTCAAGATCTTGCATGCAGTACACAAAGCTGGGTTTGTGAGGTGGATATAGGAGAACTTGAAGAAACCAGTTACTTTATCGAATTTAATGTTTATTTTTTCAGATTTTTTCCTTTAAAAAACAAAAAAACAAACAAAAAAAAAACACCACATAGAAAACCCAAAAAAAACCCACTGCTTCCTTCTGACCAGGCTTCAGATCAAATTCTGATCTGTTATACCACAGTATTCAAGTGCTTCATTCTCTTACAGATGAGCTAAGAATCATATAATCGAAGTCTTGCCTATACTTATTTTCTTTGCAAAGTAAATTATATATCTGCTTTTTAAAAACTTTTTGTACATACTTTGGGCAGCAAACCTGTAGTTGAGTAGGTCTTAGTTTTCTGTCTCACTGTCACTGACGATGTGCACCTTTTACTTTTAGGTGAAACTAATTCGTGAAATTGCTTCATGCCATGGAATTTTAATTACTTCTTATTCATACATTAGACTGATGCAGGATAACATCCACAGCTATGACTGGCATTATGTGATTCTGGATGAGGGTCACAAAATCCGAAATCCAAATGCCGCAGTCACACTTGCATGCAAGCAGGTACTTTATAAAAAATAAAGATTTTAAGGGCTGGGGGGAGTGTCCAAAAACTAATAGCCTGTATTACTTTATCCTAAAAATACATGGTTTACCATTAATAAAGAATAAAAGCATAAATCACAATGGTCTATATTTGACTATTTAATTTACTTAACATTTTTAATGACTTTGCATCAGTAAATTTACAGAAGTATGGTAGAGAAAAAAAAAAATCAGAAGTTAAATTGTGTAGTAATTTACCATTAGGGATAAATGTCACATTGCTAGTGTTCATTTTCTTCTAACAGTTTATGGACAATATATTGCAGAAAGCTGTTTATTTCAGGAATATGGGGCCACATATTTTATAATAAGAATTTATTGATGGTGAAATTGAATATCCTCTGAGGCAGGAGGCAGGCTACACCATGAACCATGAAAATAACTTTCTTTTGTGTTTTTTGTTAATAGTTCCGCACACCCCATCGAATCATCTTGTCTGGCTCCCCTATGCAAAATAGCCTCAAGGAGCTCTGGTCCCTCTTTGACTTTGTATTCCCAGGGAAACTGGGAACACTACCTGTGTTCATGGAACAATTTTCTGTTCCAATAACAATGGGAGGATATTCCAGTGCCTCTCCTGTCCAGGTAAATGCATCAAAAATATCACTTCGCTTGAAGGAAACTGTTATGTTGTTCCAAAACTGACTTTTAAATGTACCTCATGCTGTATGTTCTAGACACTAACCCAAAAGAGAGTTGCATGTGTGTTTTACTGCTACATATGTGGAAAGAACTTCAACTAAATGAGACCATTTAATTTATACAGGGGTATAGCTTATACATGAAGTTTTCTTGTCAAAAGCCCTAAAGTTTAAATCATTAGATGTATTCTTTGATATAAAGATGAGCAAGTTGGGATGGGAGGTGACTGATCTATTTAAATATATCAAAATATGAGAACTTTGCTGTTTGATATCAAACTTTGGCAAATTATGCAATAGAAGAATCTTAAATCCAAACTTAAACTGTTTTCATTTTTAAAAAAGCTAAAATTGGTATTGGAAGCCTGAATGTAGATAAACTATTTGATTTTGAAAGTAAAAATTTGGAATATTATTTTGAATAAGTATGTCTATTAATCTTTGTAGTTGTGTTTCTCAGTATTTATGACTTCTTAAACATTTTTCAAATGAGCTTGATAGATAAAGTTTTGTATAAGTGCTAATAAACTTGTATCCTTTTAAATATTCTTTGTAAAGTTTTGCACACATACATTTCTAAAGTTTTATTTTCCTTTTGAGTTTAAGTACTTCCCTTGTCTACAGCTTAGTAATTTACTAAATTGGACAGCCAATTTCGTTTTTACATATCAATAATTTATTATATTCTTTGTTTTGCTTTAAGAGAAATGAAGGTATTTTTAGCCATTATGTACAGTTAATACCCATCTCACACATCCATTAGCCATTATAGAACCATATGCTCCATTTGAGGCCAGAGTGACCTTTCATTTCTGTGATCAGGGGGATTTTCTTGTACCGATTTTTTTTTTTTTTTTTTAATAGTCTCAAGCGGACACTAATCTTCACTTATTGTCTAGTAACCACCATTGCTGCAGGCTTCTTTTTTGATCTTCAGTATACGTATTAGCAGTTTTTCATGTGGATTTTGGTTCTGTGCAAGTTTATACTCACTTCTTAGATTGGTTTCTAAAACAAATCTCTCATTTCTGGTCTCTTTTAAATTCCACTACATGAGGAAAGATAAATTAGTGGTACTGGAGGAAGACTTACTTATTCAATGCTATTGTTGCTAACATGAATTTTATTTCAATTCATGTCATGTTCAATATGTAACTATAGATCCACGTAAATCATAAACCATCTCATTTTATTAGGATTTTCCTATTACTAGTTATTGTTGCTAAAATTAATAGCAAGAACCAAAATACAACTTTTGCTTTTTCTTCCTTCTTTAGGTAAAAACTGCATATAAATGTGCCTGTGTGTTACGGGACACCATAAACCCCTACTTGCTGCGAAGAATGAAGGCTGACGTAAAAATGAGCCTTTCACTTCCAGATAAAAATGAACAGGTTTGCTTATCTTTACTATTAGATCTGAGCCTTCTCCCTCCCCAAAATCCAATCTTTCATGGACATTTGGAAATAATCTGCTAAACAGCAGATGAAATGCTGTTTTAACTAAAGATAAGCTGTAGAGCTTTCAAGTTGCATGTTCTTTTCACCTGTTTTCTGAGTATTAAATGGTCGTAGTCTTGCAGGGTCTATACAAGTACACTGTCATCTAAAAAACAAAGGATATATGAAGTGCAGTCAGGTCTGATTAATACTGTCTTCCTAGGTCACAGGTGCGCACCAATGAGTTGTCTGTGGGGTGTTTCCTGTGGTGCATCTCTTGGACACTTGAACATTGTTTCCTGCTGTAAAAAGGTTAATTTGGTCAGCAAATAGTAGAGAAATACTTGATGGCAGTTGTTCATACTGCAAGCTAGCTGGGCATGTACATTCTAATAAATTTCCAAAATATTAGCCTTTTGATCTAAAACTTCTTTGCTCTACAAAGAGGTAGGATATTTTTTAGGAAACATTCTGATTCAAAGTAGAGGAGCTTGAAAGGACTATTTAAACAACTGAAATTCCTACAAATACTCTCTTGTAGTAATTATTAGATTCTTCTGCCACTCATGTTCCAGTGCTTTCTTGTCCTCTCCTCACTCTTTTCCTTCTTGTCTTCTCCCTCTAAAAGAGAAGTAGACATGCTAGTTTTTGTAAGACAGTGCCAAAAGGTGCATAATAAATGAGTAGGCCATACTCAATTTCTGCTGTGCAGTCTAATGATTGTTTTTTTTAATCAAATTTTGAATTTCTATATACTTCAAAGAGTCTGGGCTATTTACTCTAAAGAATGCAATCATAAACAGATTAAACAAATTTGATTTTCGTTCTTGTCAGTCACAGGGCACTGCATAAGTTTGACTTATGGCATAACGTTGGGTGCCTTGCAGGATGTGAGGAAGTGATTTTGATCCATTTTAGCCCATCAGACATCTGAGAAATCATTATATGCTCACACTCAAAGGCTAATGACAGAACAGATTACGTGTGATAACCTAGTTTTCCCATGAGGTACTAAGAATTTGCAAGTTGTAGGGGACATAACAGACACACAATGGAAAGTATTTCCTATAAATGTAGCTTTGAGACAATGCTAACATTGCACAGTTACCTTATTAAAACTGCAAAATTGGAGCACTTTGACATCGAAAACAATTTGAGGGGAAAAAATAACAACTGGGAAAGGGCACAGAAAAACTCATGAAACCCATCTTAATGATTATGTTCACTCTCTAAAAATTATAAGTTTTTTTATTTCTAATTATTTCTGTACAGTATCTTTTAACTTAGTATTTCAGTATGTCAGACATATGTGAAGCTTCATTGTAGCACGTTGTAAAATTTTAAAATTTACTCTATTTGGAGTTTACAGATTAGGCTTGAGCGGTTTGTTTGTTTTGGTAGGTCCTCTTTTGCCGTTTGACAGATGAGCAGCGTCAAGTCTACCAAAATTTCATCAACTCTAAAGAAGTTTATGAGATTCTCAACGGAGACATGCAGGTTGGCATAAATTAAGGTTAATGACAGGTAGAGTTTGATGGATAAAGTCATGGACTGACCTTCACATTCTTCTAGCTGGATTCTGAGCAGAAAGGAAAGCAAACGCACCGATCTCGGTTCTGCTTTTGTGGATGTCTGCTTTTTTTTTTCTCAGAAATGTTCCATGGAATATGTAGAGTTAATGATCCCTATATAGTGGCGTGACCAGGTAAAAGTAGGAATGGAATGGGTTTTGCAGTATGTTTGTGATCTTGGGAACAGATTATGGCTTGTTGGATGACCTGCTGTAGGTAACTGTAAGCATGCTTTTAACCAATTGCTAGTGAAGCAAAGGAAAAGAGTAATTTGTCCTGAGAGTACAGTTCAGGTATGATAACTTTGTGATGCAACAGTTGATGATTTCATGGAGTCTTAACATATAGCAGAGCAAATAGCAAGCATCCTTGTTATTGTCTTACTAGTCACTTCAACATCTTTTGCCTCCATCCTCACAACGTAAGTGTTGAAATTGCTGTGACCAGGATGGCAGCAGTAATTGAAATAGTTTCAAATGCCTGCTGTTGCCTCTGTAAAAAGTCTGCTGTTCCTGTTACTCCTACATTGCACACACCTGGTACGTTTGACTTCTGTATGCATGCAGTGGATGTTTTTTGCTCCTATTTTAGCTGCAGGATACAGATCTATTGTTCGTAAGAGAAGTAAATTTCTTGGTTATAATGCGTAATTTACCATGTTTCGTTGTCTTGTGAACTGCAAAATCCCTTCTCCCCTCAACCCCAGCGGCTCCAGTTAGTTGCATGGTCAGTGCCGCCATGTATATTGCAGTGCCATACAAAGCAGATGTTGACCTTATCACTGTTTTGACTTTTTTATTTTTCCAGATCTTGCACAGGTATAGTGGCCAAGGTTTTTCAAGTGCCTAGCAATTTTAGTTATCCTAATGAAAATTATTTTAAGGAGCTTGATCTTCAAGAGATGGCTTGTACAAGACTATCTGCAGAAATTTCTCTAAGATGTTACAGAATAGGCTATTGTATTTGATAGAGTTCTGAAAATTCTGAACAGTAAATGTCAATGCTTTTATTAGACATTTTGTGATGACAGCAGTGAATCCCAGATGAAAAACAAAAACCCCATTGTACAAATAAACCATAAATTATGAGCAGACTCATCCAACTTCTAGTGATAGAAGATCGAGGGATTTGCTGTTTCAAGCTAGTTCATTTTTGTGAGTGCTCATTATATCAGAAGAATAAGGAACACTTGTAATATTATTGAATGAATAACTGAACAGAACCCTTCTAACATGGCATCAACAGTGGTAATTTTCAGCTTCATATGTTTGTTCAAATATGTTTACTCATCTGTTTTTTGTTACCATGTGGGTATACTTGCTATCCTCAAGGTCTGTCTTAAGTTACCTGCTAACATATGGTGGTGGTTGGAAGGAGGAACACAATAATTTCAGGTAACAAACTTCGTGGAATTTTTTGCTTTTGAGTAGGAAAATTTGACTGCGAGTTATAGCTAGGGTCTGCTTTTGTTGATGTGGAAATTGCTGCAGAATTCTCTTAACGTTGTCATCAGAATAGGCTAACAAGAACATAAAATTTCATTGACCTTCTTTACTACTGATTTTTCCTAAAACTTCCCATAAAATGAGTATTAGCATCCATTGGCTTCTCTAAAGAGCAAACCACTATTAAAAACAAACTTCTTGATGATGACTGGATGAATCCATTGCTGTTTATTTTTCTCAACCACAACCCATATAGACACAAGTATTTTTCAAGAAAATAAAAATATTTTTTCTCCTGTATTCTTCAGCTTTTCTCAGGACTAGTAGCTTTGAGAAAGATTTGCAACCACCCTGATCTCTTCTCTGGTGGTCCAAGGATTTTGAAGGGTGTACCAGATGCTGAAGTGGAGGAAGCAGATCAGTTTGGATATTGGAAACGTTCTGGAAAAATGATAGTGGTAGAATCCTTGCTGAAAATATGGCACAAGCAAGGTCACAGAGTGTTGTTTTTTACTCAGTCAAGACAGGTAAGATGAGCTAATTGTTTTTAGTTTTAGTTGTTACTAAAAAAGCGTGTATGTGTCCCAACAAGACTTGTAATTAGAGCCACCTTTTGTAATGTCCTTCTCAGAAAATTAACATCTTATTGAAAAAAATACCAAAGCGACTAATGTCTTTGGAATAATTGGAGACCAGTTCCCAAGCTCAGTAAGCTTTACTGGAATGACACAGTGTTGTGGCAGTGTTGCCCAAATTCAATATACTGGCTCAAAGCTTGTATCAGTTGTACCCATATAATACCAGGATGAAGCAGAGGCGATGTATTTGTTGTCCCTACTGTGTAGTTTAAGGATAGAATTGGTAGTCACTTTGCTCTGTTTAGTGCATGTGCATGTCTAATCCTCAGAATTGTGTGCTTTGGGCCAGTAGCACAGACAGTGACCTTCATTTATTTTCCCTATGTATTCCTGATTTTTGTCTTGCTTCATGGATTCCCTGGAATGCTGCACTATTTACATTATTAATTGTCTTGATACCATGGCTCTGGACTTCCCAAACCAAGCACAAACATTCCACTCGTGCATTCAGCAGTGAAATAACTGCTCACCCTCAGCCCCTGCCCAATTACATAAATGAGCAGAAAATTCTTTAACTTAAGATTCACGAGTTTTTGGTCATCGTCTTGCTTGATTGGCACTACAGTTAGTACCAGAAATTCTTACGACTTGATCAGACAGTTGCTTGGTCTTCACGTCTGGATTTCATTAAATTTTTTCCATCACAACAGATGCTGCAGATACTTGAAGTTTTTGTGAGAGACAGAAACTATTCCTACCTCAGGATGGATGGCACCACAACAATAGCTTCCAGACAGCCCCTTATAACAAGATATAATGAGGTGAGATATTGCATCCCACACACTAATGCCTATTAGCGGGTATGGTTGAGTTCTTTCATTCCTTTTTGGTCTGTTTTTAAATATACTAGTTGAGGTTTGAGACACAAAACTGGGGAGTTCAGTCAAATGAAACCACTTTCTTTGTGAGAGGGGAAAAAAGTCATTATGTTTCTCACACTTAAATTGAGTTTTATGCTAAGAAAAAAAATGCAGTTGAAAAAGGGGAAAAGAAATTTTATTGGACAACAGCAAAGTTTAGATCAAACTTTTATTTGCTAAAAGAGGTATTAGGCAAACAAGGAAACGTATTCCTTCTCTTGGCTCCCTTTGCATCTTTGCAAATAATGCTGATAATAAAAGAATCCAGGAAATAAAATAAATTACCTTGTACTTTGGTAATTCATGCTTTATTAAATTCTCTTTTGTGTTTTAGGACAAATCCATATTTATTTTTCTTCTAACAACTCGTGTTGGTGGCATTGGAGTTAACTTGACTGGTGCTGACCGGGTTATTATTTATGATCCTGACTGGAATCCCAGTACAGACACACAGGTGAGTTTGGTTTCTTACATTCCATTTACCAGCTAAGTTGAAATAAAACTGAAGAAGGAATGATATTTATCTCCTCAATAGTGTAAAAGCTCTATGTTGCTCTTCCCTAAGTTGCTGTTCCCGGCAATGGTTGCTTAAGGTGCAGTTCCACACTATGATTACTCTTGTGGCAAAGCCAATTTAAGTGGTTCCCACCACATCCTCTTTATGTTGTTACACCTTACCACTTTTCAATATTGTTGATTCATATAGTCTGTTTAGAGTGTAGCCAAGCAAACAGTTGAAATGGCCTGGTTTTCTAAAATAAATAAGCAAACAAACTACATGTTTCTGAAGGGAGAATGCAGCTGTGCAAGCTCTTGAACAGGCATGACTGTTCATGGTTGCAGTGCAGGGTAAGAAAAGGAGAACAAGTGTTGCTTAGATTGGCTTTGTCACTAAATAACGATGTGTAGCTATGCCCTTAGAAGCTGCTGTTAAGCCAATACCTTAAAGAAGTTGTTCTTTATCTCATGGTGTGATGAGACTCTGGGTTATCGGATCCCTTAACTGTATATGGGGCTTACCTGTTTAAGAGGAAAAAGAATATTTTTGATGGAATTCCTACATAGCTCTGAGATCTGCAAGTGTGTAGTCTGACCTAGAGTGGTCTGTTTTAGTGGTTGGTTCAAGATGTTTGTAGGGAAGCTTTCAGTTAAGAAAAAGAATAAAAGTTCAAAGGAAATGTGTATATTAAAGTTCTGTTGTGAAATAGATCCCTTTTGGAATAAGTCTATATAAAGTACATGTCCTAGATACGTGTTCTAATTTTAACATAATTTATTTTTTGATATTTTTTGCATAGATTTCTTGGTACAACTGGAGACTTGTCTTTTTACATATGTAAACTTTTTAAATTGTTTTCCTCTCCGGCTGAGTTAGTTGTCCTAATGCTGTAGAAACATCACAGCTATGTAACTTCTTGAACTATTTGTTAAATGTCCAAACTAGGTTTGAAACAGTGGTATTGATAGCGCGCTCTCAAACACATGTCTAAGAGGCTAATGCCCGGTTACCAAACCTTTTGTGTTCCAGGCTCGAGAACGTGCTTGGAGAATAGGCCAGAAGAAACAGGTGACTGTGTACAGGCTTCTCACTGCAGGTACTATTGAAGAGAAGATATACCACAGGTCAGTCAGAACGGTTCCTTGGATATAGCCATATGCTCAAGAAAATGTTTGTAGCGAATCTGAGGTGGTGCAACAGTGACATACGTGTGCATGTGCACACATGGCTTGTAACCCCCAACCTTGGTCATGACGGGCACATCATGGGAAACTTTTAAAAATTTCCGCTGAGAAATGGGCTGCCTTCTAATATTAGACTCCCAGCTGCAGGGCTGTGCTGCTGCCTCTCTAGCTCCACGGACCTGCATGCTAAACATACCTCATCAATCTATTCCAGCAGCTGTGTCCAGCACATCTAGAATTCACTGTAAATGAGAGAGTATGAGGCATAGACAGGAAAAAATGAGCCCCTTACTCAGAACATGAGACTCAACAAGTCTGAAATGCAAATTGAAATCAACAAGTTCTTTATGTTGTCCTTAGGATATATAAAGATGTATGTGGTACATACATCCATTTACTACTCTGCAAACCCAATTTGATTTTATTCGCAAATCATTCCAAAGTGAGAGAATTAAATCCCAAGCACCACCAGTCATATTCACATTATTTATTCCAAAATGTAGCTAAAGCCTTAAAGTGCTTGTATTTCGAAACCAATGAAATCTTTTTGGTTTGCTTTCCTGTTCAGCTTTCTCAGTAGTTAGCTTCACTCACATGAATCCCAAATGAATATACATGGGAATCCTCTGTCTAGGCATTACTCTTTAGAACTGGAATATCCTCTTTGAAAATGCAGTTGAATGAAAAGCTCTAAATTATGAAATACCAGCACTTATTGAGTGCCTTTTTCAATCTGTTTTACCACATGGACACAAAGCATCCGCTGTTGCTTGGCTTGCGTCCCTCTGGTATACTTCTGTTTGAACAACACTGACCACATCAAGGAAGTGGGCTCTAAGGGTCAGGACAGCCATCAGAAATTCATTTCTTTCCAGAACAGTGCAATGGTCTTTGAACTTTAAACAAGTTGTCTTTTGTCTTTGCCTGTGCTTTCCTCCCTGCAAATATGTGATCATCCTTGCAGGAAGCTATGAAGCTCAGTTAATTCCTAAAAACTTCAAGGTCTTCTGATGGGTGCACTACAGTAGCTGGCACCTATGTTTAAACTTAGTTTTTGCCAATTGCATTTAAAAACAATTTCCCTGCTTAATGCCAGTAGAGCCAAAACCATGATAAAGACACTTCTTGAGAACCGGTTTCCAGCTCTATTTAGGGATATATTTTTTGTACAGAAAAATAGTGCCTAGAACTTGCAATCAAAAGCTATGTAGTACAAACATCACATAGAAGTAGATTTACCAATAGTAGAAGGCTTTTTGCAGCTTAGTTATCCCCCAAATTTGTTCCTTTCACTCTTCTGCAGATGGGGCTCTTTTTTTCCTTTCCTCTCAACCACAAGTCTGATTTCCCTTTTCAGTGGTTGTAATCCAGTCATCACCATCAGACTGAGCTACTCTGCTGCTTTTGGTTCCTCCAACCAATTGAACCATTAAAATGTTGTCATTTTAACAAGCTCTTGTTTTTCTTTCAAGGAGCTTTCTGATAGTTTTATTGTAACATATGCAAGCTTTTCAATTTTAATGGACAAAAAAAATTCTAGCTGTGATGTTATTTATTGCTCATAGGACATTTCAGGATGGTGGTTACCTGTTGTGTTATGGGGTTGTTGCGAAACAATAAATCCCTGTGTTTAACAATTTAGTTGGTTGTTTGAAAGTTACTAATTCAAGATTGTCTTTCAGAAAATAACATCATCTTCCCACTGCTTAATTGTTCTGCAGGGTAACGTTTGTGCTTATGCAGTTTTCTGTTTAAGCACTGTATTTAGTACTTAAACATAGCTAGACATTGTTTCATGCATAAAGTACTTTTTTTTTCTTTTTTAGACAAATCTTCAAGCAGTTTTTAACGAACAGAGTGCTGAAAGACCCTAAGCAGAGGCGCTTTTTCAAATCCAATGACCTTTATGAACTTTTTACTCTGAGCAGCCCAGATGTGTCTCAGGGAACAGAAACAAGTGCAATTTTTGCAGGTACACTTTTTTCTATTTGTTTAAAATTAAAAAAATGTTTGAAGTGTTTGATAAATGGATACTAATTTCATTCATCCCTCAGGTACTGGTTCAGATGTTCAAGTCCCAAAACACCAATTGAAAAGGAAACTTGAAAAGCCACCTGATAATGACACTTCTAAAGGTGATCTCCATCTTACAGAAAGCAGCTCACCAAAGTACAGCAAGTCATCCAATTCCTACTCAACTGCCCACATGACAAATTCTTCTAAAGCAATAGAGACAAGTGAGGAAACGAAAGGAAATTTGGAAACCTTTGACCAAAATAGCTATGCAAAAGATAATGCACAAGCTGCTACTAATATAAATTCATTGAATAAAAGCAAGGAGGAAAGTTTGGAAAGAGCTGACAAATCTATGTCCCAGTCATTGCCAGGTGATGCAGGGTCTTCAGAGAATGCCAGAGGTCTGAACGCCATGGTGGTTGATGAAGTATATGGAGCAGCTAATGCAAATGTCAAGGGAGATTTTAGCCTTACATGTGGTGCAGCTGGCTCTTGGGAACATCAGGTTGCTAAAACTGAAGATGAGCGATTAGACAATAATCATTATAAATGTACCTCAAAAACAAAGCACAGGGTGGATATGCTGTCACATGGGAGCCACAAAGATAAGTCTAAGAAGAAACATCACAAAGATGCCAAATTTGAAGGAGAGCGCATTCCTCATCTAGTGAAAAAAAAGCAATACAGAAAGGAGAACAGTGAAGAGAAGGAGGAAAACTCAAAGAAAAATGATGATTACGTCTTGGAGAAACTCTTCAAAAAATCAGGTAATGGTTGTTATTTTGGCTAGTCAACAGTCTCAGACTATTTAAACAGAGGTATATAAAAGGGAAGTTTTTTATATATGTTCTGTTATTTTTATAACAGAACAAGCAGTTCTGTTACTCTGATGGTTAGAGCTACAATACAAAATGTGTTTTATCTATTCAGTTACTGTAGTGAAACATCAAAGTGTTCATTGTTGAAATGCTCAGATTATGAATGTGCGAATTACCTTGGCACAAAAATTTCAGAGAGATCTGCAGCCTTCCAGAAACACTTCTGGATATAGAAGTAATGCAGTGTTTCTTCTGGAAATGAGGGTGTTATCAGCCTTCATTTACACAATGGTTTCGCTTCTGTCTGTCCTGTCCATAACAATAGAAATGATCGATTTACCCACATAATTGCAAAGTCTGTTGTGAATAATGACCTCATCAGCACATCAGAAGTGGTTTGCTGTCAAATTGATTGCTTAACTGATAGAAGGGGGTTCTCTTATTAGAAATGACTGTACTTAAGTGCTGAATATAATCAACCTGAAGAAGCAAAAATGTGATTGTGGCATTCACTTAAATGGTGAATATTTAATTTTACAGATAACCATGTAAATTAACAGATGTCCTCCTTTACATTTTTTTATATCTCCTGGTTTTTAGGGATACACAGTGTTATGAAGCATGATGCCATTATGGAAGCTTCCAGTGCAGATTACTTGCTGGTAGAAGCAGAAGCAAACAGAGTGGCCCAGGATGCCTTAAGAGCCTTAAAAGTCTCTCGACAGCGATGTTTAGGAGCTGCTTCTGGTGTGCCAACCTGGACAGGCATGAGTGGTCTTTCAGGTGCACCATCAGGAGTAAAGTAAGTTCAGTTCTCACACTGCTTTTCCAAAAAGAGAAGAGTTCCTTAGGATGCTATGGATTTATCTTTTTTTGCACTTGGTATTTGCAGTAACGTGTATCAAAGTGGAGTTTATGTTTTGTGTTTAATAAAGACATGAAGGCATATTACAAGCCTAGGAAGTCCATTTTGAAGTACAAAGAAAGCATTATTTTTGCACAGTAGAGGAGAGAGAGTTTGGTAGAGGGCTCTTGAGAACCCTAAAATGCATGCTCAGTCTCTTTGGCAAAGCTGTCCTAATCGTTTTGAGAAGTAAGTTCTATGGAGTTAATTCTTTTGTGGGTTTTTAGGAGTCGGTTTGGTCGAAAAAGAAACCACATGCTGGTTTCTTCACATTCCACTTGTGCATCACCTGCGAAGAAGTGCAAGGTAAGAGACACAAGCTAACGTTTCTCTTTTAATAGCTGATATATGTGAAATGTTATGATTTATGCAACAAATCTGATTTATACTGTAGATGTCTCGTACCCATTTGTCATATGATTATGTAGAATTCTAGAATTTTTAGTCAGCAATGAATTTGATTTTTCATGTTTTGATATAGTATCTTAATGAAATCTAATCAGATAGAGCAGTCACAAATTGCAACGTGAACTGATTATTGGTCTCAAGACCAGCAGTGCTTTTCTTTCGCTTCCTAAGTTCTAAAGTTGAGACCAGAACATATTACCTCTTTATTGGGTATTTCAGATGACTAGCTTCTGAGTCGTGTTTGTTTAAGTCTATTAGTGTTAAGGTGTTAGGTGTTAGTTTAAGTCTAAACAGCAGGCAGATTTTGTTTAACAGATTTTGTGGGTCTCAAAATCCAACTTTCTCCGTAGTCTGTATGTTTATTTGCAGGATGCAGATACAACAAAGAAAGAAAATGTAAAGAAGTGTAATTCCAATGGGCACTTTGATGGAAAATCTGGAGAATTGTCGTCCAGTGCACTAGACTCTTCATCTTTATTAGCTAAGATGAGGGCAAGAAACCACCTTGTTTTACCACAACAGACAGGGAATGAGGGAGATGAGAATCATCAGCAAGCACCTGCCCCAGCCCCGGATTCAACAGAATACAATGAACTGCTCGTGAATGTGCGTAACTTCATAGCGTTCCAGGCCCGCGTGGATGGCGAGGCTAGCACTCGGGAACTGCTGCATGAATTTGAGTCCAAACTGCCTGCAGCGCAGTCCTGCGTCTTTAGAGAACTTCTCCGCAATATCTGCACCTTCCATAGGAGCCCAAACGGTGAAGGTATCTGGAGGCTAAAGCCAGAATTCTGCTGACCTTTGTCAAGGGAAGGCACCTGTCTGTGCACTCAGCCACCACTCTCCTTTCAAAGACTTAACTGTTTGTCTTTTAAAATGAGGAATTATTTCACATTCATGATTTAATAATTGACTTGAGCAGTCAGTGGTGCAGCGCTTGTTGCAGGCTCAGAGCTAACAATTTCAGATTTACACTATTTATATGAAAGTGCCATCTACCTCATAGATGAAACAATACAAAATATCAGCACCTTTTCTTTAAAATAAATCTTAATATAAATGGGGTGAAGAATACATACTGACTTTTTATTGTAATAAGAACCATGGATGTTCCCGTGGGTTGCAAGACTTTTATTTGATTTCTGTGAAATTCCAAGAACAACTTCCTCGATTTTCTGTGTATTACTTGAATGGTCATGGGGCACAGAGTGTACGATAAGGGGCAGGGGGCGGGAAGAGATGATACTGGTCAGCATGAGAGATTCACTTGTACCAAGAAGTGCATCAAAACCATTGTATGACACTTTCATTGGTAATGAGAATTTTGTTTTAACATTGGTGCTTTCATTGTTGCCAACATCTAGCATATGCAGTATAACTTACATCACTAATTAACTTGGGAAATAATTCTACTGCCACAGAGGTTTAATCACAAAGAATGGAAAGCCTGGCAGGATATTGAGATGACTGACAGTTGATAATTGTGGAAAGCTTATTATATTACGGAAAACCCATTTACAACCATAATCATCAATTCGGTTACAGTCCCAAACACCACTAGCAATTGCTTAGTACAATATTTCTTACCACTGAGGTGACAGTAACTGTTATGTTTGTCACAGGAGTAGACTGATAATTGAAATACCATGAAATGTTCATGAGTCTCACTGTAATTGATGTCAAAAACTCTCCGGTTCCCTGGTAGCACTTAGAATTTTGTACCTTGACAAAGACGGAGGTGTTAGTTGGTCAGAGGAGAAATGGGTTCACTGTATTTTACTAAACATAATCACTTTTGGACAGAGACAAAATTGGAGCATATACAGAAGTTATAGGTCATACATATTCTGTAGGTAGGGAAAAATCTCAGTCTCCCGGAGAGTCAGACAAGTTCTAATACCCGTTTTCTTCCAAGGTAGGAAGGACTGGAATATTTGTAGCAAACCCGAGTACTACATCGGGTCTGTCTTCAAGGTACTAGTGTGCTATGTAAGGAAATCTTAAGTGGGGAAAAATGGATAGGTTTTGAGAAGAAAACCACATTCTTGCAGCAACTTTAAATTACTGTATGGCTTAAACTAGGAACAGTTAAATATGCATAATGTCCTTCCTATCCCTAAGCTATTGAGAAAAGGGAAAGCTGAGCTACTTTTAGTTTTTTGTTCAGTGTGAAAGTATCTTGTTTACTTCAAGTGGAAGTAAAAATATTGAAACATGAATGGTGAAGCAAGATTACAAACTTATTTTGTTCTCGTAGAGAAAGTCTTTAAGATACTTCCAATGGCTTTTCCTATTGTTTTTGCTCGGTGCTAAAGGATCTGTAAATATTTGAAAAAAGTGGTGCCTCACAGTTTCAATAACTGGTCAGTTGGCTTTTCATGAGCTGGAGTTGGAGAGGGCAGACCGTCCAAGGATCCGTTTCTTTTCCTCATGGCATTTGAAGGTGGGACTGTTGCACCTGTTCCTGACATCTCTTTTTCTGATCCCATTTATGTTTGCTTAGATTCCCTCTTTCAGGTGAAAGATGAAACCAAGAATCTAGGCTGCAATTACAAAACACTTCAAAAATTGTAGACCTGTTGATATGACTTAAAATGGATCAGTACAAGACTAAAAACAAACCAGCTTTGCTGTTCTCTCCAAAGCTAGAGGGAATTTTCATTGCTTTTGGATGTCATGCCCCCACACATCCCTGTGCCCCAGGAACAAACCAGGAATTCAGCTGTCAGCAAAGCTGCTGTTGTCATCTTAGCTGTCAGTTCTGGTGTCCTGTTTTATTTACTACTTCCAATCTTAAAGACTCAGTTCCTGTACTAAGGAAAGTATGTAGCTTCTCGATGATTTGTTAATGTAAATGGACCTGCATGTGCTTTTTCTAAATCCTTAGCTTTTATGGACTTATTAAAAAAGCAAAACCAAAAGTCTGTTCTAGAAGTCGTCTTTGGGGGTGGGGGGAAGAATGGTGTAGGGGAGCCATCTTCTCATGTATAGCGTGTCTCTGACTAAATGATTCATATTATCTTTAAGTACATTTCCATTTTTCATACAACTTCAAATTATGCATCCTAGCAGTTAGATCTTTTTCTAGTACTAGCTTTTGTTTAAAATGTTTAAAAGACTGAATGAATATTAGTATAGTACTCAAAAAATGTTATTTTTGATCTCAATATTTGATCTCAAAAGTATATGTGATTAAAGGTCTACAGGCTGATTTATAGGTAAAAGTTGTTCTTTTATATAATATAGCTGCTCTACATTTTAAAGTAGAAGAGTTATTTCAGAATAATCCTACTTTTATTCCATAAAGCTTATCAGACTTTTTGTTTTTTTAGCTTTACCTGTGTAAAGTGAATTCCTTTCACATATTCAAATAATATCTGAAACAATTCCTGACTAATGATATTGCGTAGTCAAACTTGTTAGCCATTAAATAGTTTATAGATGTAATATTTTTAAAAGCTTGTATTTTAGCCTTTTCACTTTCCAAGTATTCAATGCTGCAGTTGGTAGTTGCTACTTTATTTGTTCATGATTCCAAAAATCAGTCATCTGGAACGCTTGTGTTTTTGTAATTTGTTTCTTGCCTCACTAAAATGGGAATAAAGAACAATCAAAATACAGATATTAATTTAGGAATCAAGTTGAAAAAAATCATTAAATCTTATTAAGGAAATACATTTCAGCATGAAACAGTGAGTATAATCTTTAAATAGAAAAAAAAAAAGAGCACACCACAAGGAACTACTGAAAATGCCTTTCCTGTAAAGATGCCAGAAGCTGAGCACCACACTACTCTCAAAATGTTATGCCAATGTAGATGATGTGACCTACTACCCACACAGCTCAGCAGACAAATGCAGTTGAACAAAAATCTAGAAAGCTAAGTAGCAAAAACTTGGATTGTTCTGTAAGCAGTTATGGGGACTCTGTACACCTTTTGGGTAAAATGTGCTGTACTGGTATTTTAACAGCAGAAGCTGAAACTTACCGTAATTGTTCCTTCTGGTTTCAAACCATATTTGTAAAGGGGAAGGTAAAAATCCTCTTGATTTGTTTATTAAGATTTTCCTCCCCCCCTCCGTTTCATCCTCCTTTTACATTCTTCCAGGTGTTTATTCTCCTGTGTTCATCCTTCTGCTGAACGCTTAAGTCTTGTATAGCCAACCCACTCATCTCTGCTGTAAGAACTATATTCTGACCTAGAGAAAAAACATTCTTTTGAAGTTTGTAGCCGTTTGACTCTTCTGAACAATAATGACCCACCACAAAAGAAATGTTAGCAAGATGCTGAATGGATAGATTGATAGAAATGGTGAGTAATAATGGAGAGGAGTATTTTTAAATCCGTAACTTTATACTGTGGCTCAGCCTCTTCTCAAAGGGCTACACCATGTGGAGAATTCAGTCTACTACAGCTAATAAATGTTATCCTCCCAAGTAAAGCTGTAGAGAATTGGGCTTTTATATCTCTTAAGTTTTGGCTTCAGATGATAATCACCTATAGACAGTTGTACTCAAGTCACAAGGTCAGCTATGCTTTTGATTCCAAGATTATTAAACTTGGCTAATTTTGACTCTCTTCTAGTAGTGCAATTCTCTGCCTTTCAAGTATCTACAACAGAAGGGACAAGACTTTCAAAAGGACTTGATGGGATTTTTGTTGTTATTCATAAAATCCTGCAGCACTTCCCTTCTTTGAGCTACTGAGTCATTAGGACTGAAGTTTCCAGTTCCTCAGCTGTTGTAAATACAGCTGCACTGACACGGGCTGATGCTGTTCCTCAAGGATCTAGCCTTCTGTTACTAGCCTTCATCAGAGCCAAAAAGCATGTTATCTGGGATGCTGCATGTACATGATTGAAACAGCCACAGAACATTAGCTTTTCTCCAGCTTCTGCGTGCTTATTGATACTGCTGTACGGAAAGGACAATTAGAGGTGAGTTGCATTCACAGAATCACAGAATCAACCAGGTTGGAAGACACCTCTGGGATCATCGATCCTGAAAAGGGATAGCCTGTTGCACAGGTTTTTGGTTGATTTTCACAAAGAATGATCTTGTGGGCTCCATTTTTGGCTGAACTCCAGATACAGTTTGAGATGTGCTTTCCAAAAACCATGGAGATAAATGATGGCAATGATTTTAGTAGCCATCTGAAGAGACCTTTTTGCCTTGATTCCCCAGTTAAAGTTATGTACGAAGTGCACTTGGCTATATTGACGTTAGACTAGCTGAATCAGGCCTTTTTTCCTCATCTACCAATTAACTCAGTTTGGTAGTGAATGAATACTGCCAGGACCGGTAATGCCCCATCACTAGTATGTAAGGAAAAAGCTCTTCACAGAGGAAGAATGCTTGGCATCTACTAAGACTGAGCAGATATATAAAATCTGTTCAGTAAACAATGATGCTACTGTGTAACGGTAAAAATGAGAGAGGAATCCTCATAACAGCATTGGTGGGGAGGGCATTTTCCAATAGATTTTAAAATGTTATACATTGAGATCTATCAAAGAAAAAAATCCACATGTAATGATATACCATACCTTCTCAGTGACAAAGACGTCCAGGCAGGCAGCACATAGCTAGAAAAAGCAGTGTGAAAGTTATTGTTACAGGATGTATCCTTCGGGGAAAGCTGCCACAGGAAGCAGTAATTTAAGCAATTCATTTGACAAAACAGTCCTGGAGAAAACACTAACTTGACTAATGTTCTTTCAAAAAGGTAACACTTTTCTCCAACATAAAATAATTTTATTTTTAAAAGAAAGAACTGGGTAGATGAATAATAAAACTGGTGGGATAATACCTGACTTGCATTCTTTTTGCATACTGCTGTGATTCCTGTGTCAAATCTAGTAATAACAGTTTAAGCAGTTTTCTCTCTTGGAGGGAGGTGTTAAGGAACAGCCATCAGTGATTGAGCAAGGAAGGACGATGCAGTGTCTCTTGTGCTGGTGGTGGCTGTGCTTTCTCAAATGATACATCAAGATGATGAAAAATTAGATGTGAAGAGACCCCGTAGCAGCTTTATCCAAACTTGGCTTACTCTCAGCGTATGGGCCAAGAAATTACTTCAACCATGAGGGAAAATAAGGAAGGAAGGAAGTTAAGTAGCATAGTCATTCAGAGGGTTTAAAATGTGGAGTAATCTACCTGTTTGGTCTTTTGGGATCAGGGAGATCTGGATCCGCCTGCTATAAACCTCTGGGTCACTATGGATGCAGTACTATACTGCCTGCTGCAATGGTGTCCCCCTTTGACAGATGCAGTCTTGGAGGGACAGCAAGAAATCTTTCAAGTCCTTTGGAAATGCTTTAGGAAATGATAGCACAGTACAAAGAAGTCCTGGTTGGAAAAACAGAGGTAATTTGGCATCTTATTGTCTAGATCATTAATTCAGGAACTGTAGTTTACACAAAACTATCATACAAAATTGTTGAGAGTCCAGTTTTTGAAGGGCTTGAGTAGTGCACATGTCTTGGAGTCAGGATGTGCTGGCAAGTCTGCACTTGGGAGTTTATCTCCTCTGGGACTGGTATTTATATATTAGATATATGGTAAAAACACTCTGCTACTTAGGGCCATCTATAATTTCCCTGTTCCAACATTCAAGCTATATGCTGAATATACGCTTAGTAACTCAGTGGCTCTCTCCATCTACCCAGCCCTCAAGGGGTTGCTATTCTAGGCTCTGGGGTGACGTCAACACTCCTACTCCACATGGTATCGCTGATGTGGTACAGTCCTGTTCGTTCAGCTGAGGCTTGGAAGATGAAGCTTTCCTTAGTAATTCTTAACTTTTGTTGGTGACCCTGGTTTTGCTGCCTCTTCTGTCATTAAAAGTAAAGTGAAGTCTGACATCTTTCACACAAGGGTCATTCCTCTTTTCTTTTTTAAATGGGTCTAAGCTGCTATGAAGTGAGTGAAATACCTTGTGTTCTTGCTCCCTGCCTGCAAAAGCCACAGTGAAGACTGCAGTGCATCATTGCTGTAGAAAACTACTCTTTTTTTTCCAGAAAGAAGATAATCTGTTGTGAGTCACTAAACTAGGAACTACAGAACCTACACAGAGGGTGTACGGAGAACTGTCAGGCAGCTGTATTGAGAAAGAAGCAACTTCCATCCTGCTCTAGCCACTAGTTTCTTATTGTTTGTGCTAACATGAAATTAATGGGAGAAGGGAGAGTATATTCTGAGCTGAGCTCTTCATTTCTGAATGGCAGGGTTGGACCTGCATTTAAGTCTGAACTTGCTAAGGTACTGAAATGTACAATGAAGGCTCCCAAGTAAATTTTGCTCTGCCCACCATGCGATAACCATACTTGTTCAATATTTCTGTCCCATATTAATTATAATGCCTTCAAAGATTATGTGGCAGGCCACATAATAAATCCCACCATTCTTACCCATAAGCTATACCTGAAAGCCAGATGATTTGAATTCTTCAGAACCTCCAAGCTGTTTATCCAGTCATTTGAGAGAGGGAGAAGGAAAAGCAGTGCCAATGCTGAACTCTTTAGAGAATCCACCTAAAATTTTAAGTTGTTAACTATCTGTCATAGTTCCCTATAGATTCCCTGCTTTTCCTGGGCTCCCAAAGCCACACTGCTCACAACATGTAAGTAGAGAGAACCTATTTTTATTGTACAGAACAGGGAGGTTGAAGCCTTGCACTAATTGCAAACCAGTACGTAGTATTATCAGTGGAGCTATGACCAGCTCCTGCATAAGGCTTACATAAGTGGTGAGTCATACAGTCTTACGAAAGAATAGGGAGTGAGGCTTTCATTATGTTGTTTGCCTCATCAGAAATATGAAAATAAAAGAACACAGCACTCAGTGGGTTATGTTTGGCTAACTGTAGGCTGGAATTTCTGCAGTTGCACTACTATGATTGAGGCATTTCGTTGTTTGTGGTCCCAGCTTATATTAAACAGAGAGGATTTTTTCATAAATCTTTGCCTCTAGGGCAGAGTTAAGGTTGTTTGGGAACCCTAGCTATGTGTTTCCAGACATTAATGTCTGGAAGCAGCACCATGGGAGTAGAAATGGAGGTATAAGCCTAGAGAGGCTACTAGGAGTAAATGAAGAGGCCCAAGGGCAGGGTAGGGTTTGTGAGGATAAGCATGTGAAGAAGCAGTGGAGTGGAAGCAAAGCTTTTAGGATGACTGAAAAACATCTAGTGATAATTTCTCATATCTTACTAGTCTCTTTCCATTCTCTCAGGCAGGTAGTTGAATGGATATTACTTTATCCAGCACTGCTGTTAGCCATGAGCTGAGATACCTACAGCCTTTAGAAGACAACTGGAGAGTTTTGAGGATCAAAACTGGCTGTAGCTTTATGTGCAGTAACAGTGCTCTTTATACTGGTCTGATTAACCCATCACTGCTGCTCATTTTCCTCCATCAGCCCTCTGCACCTCATGTGGCAAATTGAATCAGCAACCTTGTCTCCTGGTGAAAAAAAATAGCAATAATAGCTATCCAAATTTTTTTTCAAACGTGGCTACAATAGCTGAAGGCTGGGACAAGTGGCAGTAGGAGAGAGTCTGGAGCTGAAGAGCTTTAGAGCAGCAAAAGGTGAGTGCTTCCTGTATCAGAACTGTTTAAACAATCCAGATTAAACCTTTTTTTTTTTTTTTTTTTTCTTTCAAATGGCTAATTTGGGAGCATGTGGAGCTGTAGCCTCTATGTCACCACCTCATTCCCCTATGGACCCACATGCTTGCTCAGTGCGAGTACTCCCGTCTAACATGGTGTGCCTAAGCAGAGGAACCAGAGGACATTTCTGCCTGCCCCATAACCTACCTCCCTTTGCTTTCCTGCCTGGAAAGGGAACACGGGGCTGTGTGGCACAAGCAGAACAGGCACTGCTGTGTGAACCATCCGGAATGTATAATTGCTCCTCAGTAAGTTGCCAGACTGCTGTAAAAAGCACTAGTAAGCAGGATGCTTAGGGTTTGTGTTTGTTTGTGTGTGGGGTTTTTTTTTATTATTTTTGGGCGGGGGGAGGTGGAACTCCCTTCATCAACTAAAGCGGGGGGGGGGAGGCAAATTATTGAAAGCTGGTTCAGTCTGGGAATTATTTAAGACTTAAAATAGCTTTTGAGAATGTGTACGCCTTCCCCCATCCCTAATTGCTTCGAAGGGTGGCTGCTCTTGCTGCACTGCCGTAGCAGGAACCCGGACGCTGTCCCTAAGCCCGCACCCCAGGCAGCTGCGGGGCCGGAGCCGGAGCCGGAGCCGTGTGTGGGCTCAGGATGCGCCCGGGCCCGCCCCGGCACCGGGGCCCGCACACCGGCGATGCTGCAGGCTGTGAAGCCGGGAGATACCCAGGCTCATGTTCAAGCATACGTTTTATTGCTGTGCCAATGACAGGAAACAGCACCTGGCCTCAGCAGTGCCCAAATCAAAGCCTTTTTAAAAAAAGTAACTTTAAAGAATAAGATTTTCACAAGTGCGGTTTTCTTCGCAGACACTTGGCTTCCCCGGCAGCCAACAGCCATTCCTGGTTCGCCCTCCTTGCGGATTAGCCGGAGCCCCGGCCGGCGCCCCCCTGATGTTAACGAGCGAGCGGCGATGTCCCATTGACCCTTTGAGGGGCCTTGATGGCCCGGGCGAGGCGCGGGGCGCGGCCGCCCACCCCCGGGGGAAGCGGCCATCGGGGCTGAGCACCCTGCTCCGCGCACTCGCCTCGCCGCCCTCAGCCTTGGCGGGCCGAGGCCCGCGGAAGGGCCGCTGCCCCCTCACCCGGGCGCGGTCACAGCCGTGAAGCGGCGGGGCACCCCAGGCGGCCTCCCCGAGCGAGCGCCGCCGGCCATGGCGGCCCGACGGCTGTGGCTGGGCCTGGCCTGGCTGCTGAGCCTGCCGGCGGCCAGCAGCCGCCCCTTGGCCCCCGGCCCGCCCCTGGCCCCCAGCCCGCGGGACGAGGTGCTGGCGGCGGCCTTGCAGCGGCTGCGGGAGGTCTTCGACATCGAGGAGCTGCCGCCCGACGTCCTGCCCCGTAAGAAGCCGCCCCAGTTCATGGTGGATCTCTTCAACAAGGTGGCCGACGCCAACGGCATCACCCGCGCCCCGGGGCTGCTGGAGGGCGACGTGGTGCGCAGCTTCGAGGACCGAGGTGGGCCGGGGGGCCGGGGGGCGGCGGGGGCCGAGCCGAGAGGGTGAATCCCCCGCAGAAGAGGGGCTCCCCGAGTGGGGCAGAGGCCCCCGGGCCCGCTGAGTGGCCCCTGCGCCTCCCGCCTCGCTCCCCCCCGCAGATTTGAGCAGAGCCGGCAGCTGCTGTGGAAAACGCGGGGTACAGTTTATTGTGCGGGGTCCTGCGCCCTTCTTAAAGAAGGCTCTTTTCCAGTTCACGTGGACCAGTACCGCTTCTACTTTGATATCAGCGCGATGGAGAAGGGCGAGCAGATGCTGAAAGCTGAATTCAGGGTCTTCAAGCTGAAGAGGACACATGCATCTAGAAGGTCTGACGTGAAACACTTTTGCAAAGTAAGTGGGGAAATAATCTGTCAGTTAAACACTTACTTGTGCTTTCATTGTTCATAATACTGAAAATGAGGAGTGCAACCGCTTACCACATAAACCTGCTATATTTTTATTTGATCATCATCCTCACTTTTTCTTTGCCTCCAGCATGGGAAGAAGTAGACGCCAGGTTTTGGCTTTGGCAGTGTGCTGTCCTTTGCACACTATGGCAGTGAGCTATCCCTAAAGATACCTATGTCAGACCTATCTCAAACCATACTGTACTTTTCTGGGGTTTGAAATGTTTTGAAATTCATATCTAATTTTGTCTGCTTGAGCTACGCTAAAAGAATAATAATAACAATCTGGGATCCATAGGAAAATAGGGCAGGTGAGTACTCTGGTGTTGATTGTACCTGTTCCTCTGGCAAAAGACTGGATCAGATTTTTTGTAAACCTGAAGGGAAAGGTGTGGAGGAGCAGAAGACTTTGACAGTATCGGATGTTTAAAAGAGAAAGAAAAGGGATGGTCAGGATACTTTTCTGTAGTATCAAACAGTCCAGTATCCTGCCTTTGAACGCATCTAGTAGATGTATGTACTGACAGTTGTTTTTCTGTTAAACTATCCAAAAAAATACTTTTTGCTTGGTTTGGAATAATAATACAGTTTTCCAGCTATGATGTGGCAAAAACGCGCATGATCTTCATTCTTCTTTTGCTAGATCAATTGTTTTTGCTAGATCAATTGTTTTCACTTCTTATTGTTTTGTTGTATTGCTCGCATGAAGGTGGAAGTGTATGAGCTCTTGGAGAGTGGAAGTAAGCCACAAAAAAAACATCTCATTGCATCAAGATTATTGTCCCTGTACTCAGAAGGCTGGGAAGTATTCAACGTCACACAGACAGTAAGTAGAGAATTCTGACTTCATTTTAATTCTAAATCTCCATTTAACTTCCTCTGTAGACTTCTTTATTTGTTAGTTTCAAGAGTAGTTTTGTAGATATCCTTAAACTATAACAGTATGTGAATGCTTTTCCATAGAAAAAAAAAAAACAAACATGGTTTAAATCGGTACTCAGACCGTGTTTTTTGTTGCCTGAGCTATATGATCAGTCTGAACAGCACACTTGGATGATTGGTTGAGTTCCAACTTAAGTCATGATAGCTTGAGAATGGCCTGGCCTTATCTGTTAGTCTGTAATTGTAACAATTAGATAAAGTAAATTTGCTTGATTGCAAGTTAATTTCTTCAAATGCCATGTTTGTTAGATTTAAAAGAGTTTTAATGGTATGGAAAGTCTGGAGAGTTCATATTATTCCATTATTAAGATTGCTATGAAAAATAAATTCCTGGCTAAAGTCACAGAAGATTTATTTTAATGTTAATTTTAACTCCTAGACTCATCTATTCACTAGTAAATTCTCTGAAATTAATTATCTTCCTGTAAAGGCAGCTTTGGGGGAAGGAATATGGTATTTGTATTTTTCAATGTTGAATTACTGGTTTAAATATTAAAATCAATTGAGTCTTAGCTATAGAGTTACCTCACTTCAGTCATAATGTGTTCTTACACTCTGATAGCTTGTTGCCTGTTTCCTTTTACTAATATAAACATTGCTCAGTTGTAATGCTGTAATAAGAATATTGAAACAATATTTTTTCATTTCCCTTTCATTACCAGGTTTCCAAGTGGGTTGGAAACAGCAGCTCCAACCATGGCTTTTTGATAACTACAACACGTGTATTCAACAACAGAATTGAGCACAACCTGGTTAAGTTTGCTAAGAGCCAGGGCGCTTTGCAGGAGAGTAGAAACGCTATCCTTGTCCTCTTCACCAACAGTAACAAACGGAGGTCTTCCAGCTTTGTACCCACTTCCACAAGTAAGTTCACGCGACAGCAGGAGTTGTTTTAGAATATGAACTTCCTGTCCATCTTCTGTTACCTTCTGCTGCCTCGTGTATACCTCATCTCAGTATTTACTTGCAGTGTTGAACAGGTTTGAAGTTCAGCTCTGTCACTGACCAGTTTGCTTTGGTAGTTCTTGCTAGTGGGTCACCCAACATCTTTGTTGCCTCTGTCCTCAAAGACACTGTGTTTGCAGGAAATATTGATAAAGCCTAGGGGGAGTCAGGTTTATTTTGTTTGTAAAGGGATGGGAGTTCTGTTTTTTTTAAATTACTACTTATATTATTTTGTGGTGGTGAAGTTTGCATGAAAATTGTAGATTCAGTTTAGCCTAAAAAAACTCAGTGACCTGAAAAACTTTGTGAAAATGCTGGTAAAGCAACTGTAAGTAGAGTTATTGAGTGGAGTTTTCAAGAGTGGAAGAGCTTGTTAAACAAGCAATTTAAACCTCTCAATTCTTGGCTTGGTTTTTAAGCACCTATTTAGCTTCAGTGACTAATTAGCATTGTGACTAAAGGCTGCTTTCATCAAAGACAACGCCCTCATCCCTTAAATTACAAAACACAGTGTCTTACCTCTCCCACTGGTCTTCCAGTAAAACCAGCTAAGGCTGGATTTTAGAGCCTGATCAATGCAAAGAGCAAAAGCTGGGAGAAGGAGCAAAAATTATTCTGTTTTGGGTTTGCAGGGGTTTCTGGTAAATGATTTGCATTTGTGCCTTAGAAAGAAACTGGGTACAACTTGCATCAGTATTAAGAACTAGGTGGTGAAATTGATTAAAAACAAAAACGAGGCTGGCCTGTTTATTTTTTTTTTTTCCAAAGAAAATTATTATAGTGAAATCCTAGATCCCACTTTAACGAGTATCAAGCTCTGTACGGGATACTGTTCTAGGACTGAGAAATAGGTTCCCATTTCTCGATGAAGAAACTCCCTAGGCCTACCTGTTGTTTGTGGTCAGTGAATCTGTGCAGATTGTTCTTCTACCAGCCTGTATATCAGTGGTTTGCAGCCTGTGTACATGGATCTTGAGGTCTCCATGGATATTTATGAAGGGTTCTCAGAAGATACCTTAAGAAAGCAGACCAGTTGTCAGTAAACTTCATTCTCTAGCAGAGTTCCATAAACCTGATGGTAATTTTTTCAGATCCAAAAATTGAAAAATATTTTTTTAAATACTACTCTACAGGAACACACTCTGTTTCGCACATGTATGGGTGGAGTTCCTGGGAGGAGAATACCAGAGAGAGAAAAAGGCTGTGATTTCCACCCTCTGTTAGCACTGCTCAGTGTGATGCGTGTTGTAGGAGTGGCCATATAAAGACTGTTAATACCGTTCTGACCAGATTCAGCCCTGAAAAGGGCCTGTGGAGTTCACAGAACATATGTAGTATGTTATTGAGCTTTTCCTTTATATTTCTGCTGAGTTGGGGCCTTTCAGGCCACAAAGTGAAACACAAGATTTGGCAGTTTTTGAAATATGGTTGAAATGGCAATAGAATACACACCAGTTCTGGTACTTTCACAATTTAAGTGTCATTTTCAAATCTACTCTGAAGACTTTGATGGTAGATTTATGGAATAGACTTCCAATGCAGAATACTGTACTTAGGAAATGGATTTCTTTTGAGAAAGATTAACATGCAGCTTCCTTTCAGAACTAGAGATGAATCCTGCCAAAAATGATGCTTCACACGTACCTCGTGAAACTCAGATCGTCGAAAGCAGCAATGCAAGCGTGAGCAGGAGACCTCGAGCTGCTGCAATCCCTTCTGCCAAAAGCCAGGTAACAGCATGTCATCGAAGGGAACTCTACGTTGACTTCCGTGCTATTGGCTGGTCAGGATGGATTATTTACCCAAGTGGATACAATGCATTTTATTGCAGAGGATCATGTCTCTTCCCCTTGGGGGAAAGTCTAAATGCAACAAACCATGCTACAGTTCAGTCCATAGTCCATACACTTAAACTGTCTCAGGATGTCAGCACACCCTGCTGCGTGCCAGATGAATTGAAGTCCCTCAATCTTCTCTACTTTGATGACAAAGAGAATGTGGTCCTTAAAAATTATAAAGACATGGTGGCAACAAGATGTGGTTGTCATTAGCAAGATCTTTTTTTTGTCTGCATTTGGTGTGCACCTGGATTCAGTTCCCCATTTGCTGCTGAAGATACCAAGGGAAATGGCATTTCAGATTACAGGGCAGGAGATCCAGAAACTCAGCTGTGCTTCACATCCTTCTCCCCTCACCATGGCTGTGTGGAAAGGTGTTTAAGGCTGGCTTTCAAAGAGCCATGGAGGGTATGCTGACCTGCATGGAGAACTCATTGAGTGCCTGTACACTAGAGGAAACCATTAAAACCAGGAACTTGCTGTGTGAAGGAGTTGAGACGCATTAAGCTGAGTGTTCAAATCAAGGTCTTGTTCTGTATATTGAGGCTAAGAATTTCTTAAGATGTAAAGGGCATGGCATCCTGCCTCAATCCAGGAGAGGCATGCAGGTCTTCTAGTAACACAACCTTATTGAGCTTTGACTGCCTGATCCAGTGGGGATGTACACTCCTACATAGAGCTTTCAGGATAAGTGTTTGCCCAGACCTAACTTCAGAAGCCTCTACCATCTGCAGTTTATGCATTACCTGGAATGTTCTTCTTCCCCCTATTCTGTCTGCAGCTCTACCAAATGCAGAGACCTCCTTGTATGTCCCCCTGGGACTTGCTGGCCAATCTGAGGGACCACATTGGTCAGCATTTGTCTGGGAATCAGCAAACTTGGCTTCTGACTCAGGGCTGCACCTCTGTATGGTGAAGGGTCAGCCAGTCCCCGTCTTCATAAAAATCATTTTCTTCCACCATGGTCTGCTGTGGCTGTTAGGCTGTGTGGCAGCAAAGATTGCCTTTGTGTACTTATACAGTGGCCGTGCCATGGGATCCAAAACTGGGGTCAGAACCCCCATAGTTTAGCAGGAAGAAAGGCGACCACTAAGCTTTGGAGGTCTGTGAGAACATGATGGATGCTGGCCTGGTCCTGTATCTGAGGCAAGTTTGATGGAAGGTGTGCACAGATTCCCTTCCATTCTTCCTTGAAGCATAGTAAAGGAAGGGGCCCCCTGAGGTCTTTCAGTCTTGCTACACTTCAATGCAGGTGACCAACCCATTGCAGTTCCTCTATCAACTCATTGAGTTGTAACTTAAGCCCGGTTAGGTTTCTTGTCTCCATTAGTCCTTGAAGGAGGCAGACTTCTCACAGAATGTAATATCTCCTGTGGGTGGAAACTTCATGGAGAATTTTTTTACTCCAGTGACATTAAAAAAAAAAATTGTATTTATGTAAATGTTTTTCTTTCTGTAAATACTGATGTCTGTAATAAATTTATTTTATTTAAAACCCAAACACTTGGAGTATATTAACTTAATCTGTAATATAAAATCTTAATTTTCACATAAATGTAATATTGGTCTGTTTTTTTGTGCTGTAATTGAACCTTCTTCCTAGAGTCACGAATTAAATACTTTTCCAGAAGAGAGGACATTCCCAATGGCTTCAGTGAGCACTGTATCAAGTCCTCTGACTCCATGTCAAGGAGTATAATGGATAAGCAGAATAGATGTGTTTCCCTTCAGGGAGGATCCAGTAATTATTCCTGAAGTGAAACTCGCCTTGAAGCTTCTTGTAACTCTCACTTGAGTTAGGCGTAGAGATTAAAGCCCTTCAGGGTTGATCACATGCAGTGTTTGTAACAAAGCGTACCTTATGGAGGTCATGAACTTAACATGCCTGAGATGGTTTCAGTTTTCTTGGTGTATAAGGCCTTATTTTTCGTGTATGTTGTGATATCTTGGGATACCTTCATTAAAATGTCACTAAGTTGGAAAGCCAGGACAAAAGGCTTGTCTTAGGTCTGTTATTCATAGATACAATACATGGATGAGAAGGCTGTGACCTGTATGTGTAGGCTGGGCATGTGCTTATCAGAACTACAGCCTGGAATGGGTGGAGTAGAGGAGCCTGAGCAAGACAAGGATTTGGAAAGAAAGGACGGCATACATGGGTCAGCGTGGGGAGAAGGGTCTTCTGCCTAGTTGTTTCTCTGGAAGCCTACAGAGGCTGTTGTAAGTACCAGCAGAGCTGTGACACTCTGATGTCAGAACAGCTGCAAGAGCAGGTATTGCTGGTGGGAACAGCAGTTAAGGCAAAGGACTTGGTGCTCAGTCCAGATGGGAATAGGCGGTGGAGCATTCAGGAAGCTCATTTTTGTTAGGGACACAGAAGGCTTGATTCCCCCAAGCTAGGGAAATGGGCTGTGATAGGGCTTCTGCATTTCCATCCAGCAGACCACGTGCTGAACTGTGGATGTCTGAGCTATACAGTGCAGGCACAGGGACTCCAGTATTACAAAGTTTCAAACCTGCTGTGTGTGCCCAGCATGGCAGAACAAAACTGTTTGTCCTTTCTGCAGAACAGCCTGGCATCACCATGCTGACCACACTGCCTCATGTTCAGAATTCCCAAACAAATGGCCAAAACCTTTGTCTGCCTACGTAAAGCTTATGAGTGTGTGTGCGGGAAGGTGCTGTATTTTGATCCTGGTATATGGTCACCCTGGTAAAGTGAAGTATAAATCTGGTAGCAGGGTGCTGCTAACTGCTGCATTAGCTGTGCCCAGCCATTGGATTCAGTGCCCTTGGCAAAGGGACCTTGTAAAGCGTAAAGGGTCATAATCTCACTTTATTGGTTTATTTCCCAGGCTGCTGTTTTGCACTTTTCCCTTTTCACTGCAGAACTATCTGTGGTGTTTCAAGTCTGTAGGAACCACACTTTGGGAGTGGGAAAATGTATCTGTAGTGAGAGTCCAGACAAGGTAATTTCTGAATGGTGACTTCAGTTGATGTTATCTATGCTTCTTTTGGTAGGGGCCCGAAGAACTGAAGCCAGAAGTTTTCACTGCCAAATAATGCTGGGAGAAGGATTGCATTTGGAATGGACTGGCTGAGGCGGGTTCTGCATCCAACAGTTTCCAGTCTTCTGTCCGTGACGTGACAAATGCTTCTAGCACCATCAGCTGCGTCCTTCATTGCTCAACTCAGAGAATTGTCCATTTTTTCCAGGATATCTTAATGGATTTCTTCTCATTTCAGATGCTAGGGAAAAAAAGGAAAATTTTCTACTGAAAAGCAAGTTTGATTAATAAATAAATGATGGGCACACTGAATATTAGCTAACATAGTGCTGCCCTACAATAGGTGAAATATGCACAGTCAAGCTAGGAGCACTCAGTAGTTTTGCACACATTAAATTATTTTTTTCTGCACCACTCAACATAGTCTCATTATGCCCCATTAAATCCTGATAATTAAAACAAAATATATTGGAATTGTTTATCCTGGACTTTGTAAGGAAATGAGGTTCTTAATAATGCCAAGGCAAAAAATTTACACTACACCGGAACTTGTAATTAGAATAACAATTAAGCACAAGTATGCTCCTCTTTCTTTTTTTTTTTTTTTTTTTTTAGAATAAAGGTACATTTTCTCATTATTCATTCACTGAAATAAGTAAGAATTCCAAAATAAGAAATGCTACGCTTTGGATTCTTGGTTTAGTCAGAGCATCATATGTTTAGGTGGCATACCAAAAAGCAACAGCTAGGGTTTTGGAGGAAATAGGGGTTGTCTTCAGCATGGACAGTCTGGAAAAGGATTGGTGACTCAGATTGTGCATTGTTATACCATGCTGCATTACAACAGCAGGAAGAGAAATCGAGGCTGGTAGGAAACCCTGTTGTGATAAACACTGTACCAAGACCAATAAGGAGCACACCTGGCCCTGAAGAGCTTTCCTTGTAAAGAGCAGAAACAAAAAGGAATGACTGCACATGTTGTGTGCTGGATGCCACCAAAAGCATTGACGCCCCAGAGACTGAAATTTGGAAGTATACAGAGGAAGAGCCCCATGTTAAAGTACTGAGAGCCTTGCAGCATCTCTCCCCTGCCTCCAGCTCCAAGCCTCACCGAGGGCACAGCTACAGCATGTGTGGGGCTGTCTGAGATGGCTCAGCTGGTGGCTGGAAGCAGAATGCCCTGTTCGCTGTTCTCAGCGGTGCACCTGTACAGTGCTCAGCTCTGCAACTCAGGGTCTGCTGGCTTGGATCTCTGACAGCTCACGGGTCTCTGCATCTTCTCCATAGCATGGGATCAGTGTGATTCTTCTCTGGTAAATAACACACCTCACATTTTATACCCACAGGCACATGGAAAGTAGGATTTGAGAGCAGAAAGACTCAGAGAATGCCTAGGAAGAGAATCCAACCCCATGGAAAAGCTGTAGGGTTATGCTCAGCCCCATGATAAAGAGGTGGAGTGCTCGGGGCTAATTTGAGAACATTGCCACATCCAGAGGTGCATTACAATGGCTTTGTGCAAAAGTATGTCAAAGTATGTCACACCTAGGCCATTTCTTCTCTTCTGGTTTTGAGTGTAGCTCACCTCCAAGGAGAGTAGTTAGCAGGTGTGAATTGACCGTTGGTGAATAAGACAATTGTGCCTTAAAGCAGGTAATTAACTGTTTTCTTTCTTCCTACTGGGTTTATTACTAGAAGCCATTCACAGAATAAGAGGGATTGCTAGCTTTCTGTTGTCACAAGGATATGTGGGCTATAGATTCATGCAGATACTAACTGCCCTAATTCAGAGCTAGATGCAGCCTGTCTTGGTTTTGGAAAACAAAAGCTGTAAATTTTGCCTGCAAGTGGGAAAATGACCTGTTACTGAGAAGTGATTGGCCTTTAACTGAAACCATGATTTGGTGATGCTGTAAATCCAGGCCACATGACACAAAGTGGCGTTATGGCATAAATCCCAGTACACTGGTTCAGATCTGCTCACAAAATTCTTGCTTTGTTAACTATCACGTTAAACAGAGTTGTCAGGCAGCATAAAACCAGTGTGTGTACTTAAAAATCAGTATAGACTCTGTACTGTGATCCATGTAGGAATCAACTGTTTGTCCATGTCAAATTTTCTGCTGAATGTGCTGAGCCAGTGTTGGTGGTCAGGGAACTGTGTCCTCAAAAGCCATAGACAAAAAAAATTAAGTATAATTTCCCCAAAACGTGTCTAAAATTCCCTGGGGTTAAATCAAGCTAAGCATTGGGCCAGCTTTTCTGACAGGAAAAGCTCTACAAGCTGAAGTGCCGCTGGGGATAAATGATCACAATTTTCAGAATAAGCAGTGAATTCTGGGTCTGCACTGCTACTCCCGGGATTCCCATTTTACTGGTGGAGTTCTGGCTGTAAGTGGAAGGTGTCAAGGTTTTAGTAGTTCAAAATCAGAATTAGAACAGGTGATGTTGCAAGAAAAGGCATTGAGCAACAAGAGTTAAAACTCTGATTTATTGACTGGAGAGAGAGACATTTGCTGTTAGGGCTGAGACATCGTCTCTGTTTAAAAAAAACAACCGAATATAAGCATGTTAGATAACTCCACTTGATATCTAACTTAACTAGATCAACTAATACCTTCTGAGAATTGTTTCAGTTTATTTAGTAAGATTTATGCTTTCTGTACCACAAAAAGAAGAGGACTGTGCACCATGCTGGTGGAATGGAAGAAGTTATTTAGTTTGCCCTTTGTAAAATACTCCTGTGCTTGATTTATCAAAACTACTCAAGAACAGAATCACAGAAAAAAGTTAGGCTGCAAAGGGCCTCTGGATATCATCTTTGTCCAATTTTCTGGTCAAAGCAGGGTTGACTTCAAAGTCAGAGCAGGGTGCTCAGGACCATGTCCAGGTGAGTTATGTATATCTCAAAAGATGGAGATCTGACAACATCTTTTAGCCCCTGTCCCAATGCACACTCTATCAGTGTATTTCCCTTGACCTCATGGCTATACTCTTGCTAATGCAACCCAAAAGGGGATTAGGGGTTAGCCTTCAACACTGCATAGGTGTACTGACCCCATATGATAAAGTCCTTATCTGCCAGGATCCCTGGATAACCTAAGGAGTCAGCCCCTGACCTGTGCCAGTATATGGGGTTGTTCCCTCCCAGGAGCAAGACTTTGCATTTCATGAACTCCACATGGATCTTGTTGCTTCCTATCCTGAATAACTTTATGTTTCATAAATGTGGTATTTATTTTTAGCACTGGGTTTTGACAGAGTTTTCTGTCTGTATGAAGAGAAAGTTTGTGTGTATCTACTTGAAACTTGGTGTGGCCTGGGTTGAATCAGTATACTACTTGTGGGGACATAAACCCAAGAGGTTGTGGGATCAGGCCTGGCACACTGAATGACTTCTCAGTGGTATGTAATTTAAGCCAATATCCTTCCCCTCACAAGCACTTCCTCTGCCATGTCCTGAAATTTCTGTCCAAGTCCATTGGTGGCTCAGGCTTTGATTAGAGCCTTTCCTCTTCTATGTTGCATGTTCCTATATCTAAGGATCATGTAATTTCTGTTCAGACAGCAGCTCTCAAATGGGAAAAAAAATACCCAGTATATGCAGTCCCCATTAGAGAAAAAAAAAAAGAAAAAAAAAAAAAAGGCTTACTTTCATTATAAGTGGGACCAGGAACGTAAAAGTTCAATTACCAGAATGCATTTGCTTTGTACATTTTAAACCTTCTGTAGCTAGTATAACCCGCACATACAATTGGGTCTAATTGCTGCTTTCCAGCTTGGCCTAATTGATGCTCTGATTTGCAGTCACCTGCCTCTACAAGCCCATGTTTCATTACATTTTACCCTTGCTCCCGAAATCCTAAAATCCCCATGGGGAGAAATAGATTACAGCAATCCAGAGCTTTTGTGTGTGAACTGACAATTCTTTGTCTCCTATACTTTTCTTCATCTGCACATGAACAATGAAAATGCAGTAGGTTGACAAAGAGATGTGCTAGTTACCCCAGAATAATCCTTATTTAGGCAGGCATAACTCCTTGTGAACTCACTAGGAGTTTTGCTTAAACTCTGAATGAAAACTGCAGTGGTATAAAATCAGCTCAGAGATATTTTCATAACCTAATTGGGGTGTTTATGTTACAAAACAGTGTTACTCTCACTCCCTGCTCATAATTAGAAAGAAGTAGTTCTTTGCTGAAGAGTGTGTCATTATTTTCCATGGAAAATTATTTAAAGAAAAGCTTTTGAAATATGGAAACCTCATGGTTTTAGGTTTAAACAAGCATTTCAGTCATCATAAAAAAAAACCCTCTAATGTCTCCTGCAGCTTTGATTTCAAACATGTCACATTCTTCATTAAAGCAATCATTGTTAAAACAGAGGGACATAAAGCAACATAGGATTTATTCCTTCATTAAACTGATGATCCGTATATGAAGCCAATTAACATTATGAGTCTGGTGAACATCAAGTGTAAAGAGGTTACAGAAAATTAAAAGCAGTCACCTTGGTCTTTAGATAAAGAAAGAACACTTTTACATTATAAATTATAAGAGTGTCCAAGCGGGACAAATCGGCAAATTTGGTTAATTGGAAAATACATTTTACTGCACATGAATTAGGGTAAAATAACCTTTTAGCTGCTAGCCTTTTTTTGTGGTCAGGTGTTGAGAATAATGGGAAAGGGAGTGCTTGGACATGGAAAGACAAGAGAGCCATTTCATCAAACTTGAGCCATTCAGACTTCCTTGAGTTTACAAATGATCCCCTCAAAGCTGAGCGCTCTGAAGGAAAACGTCCATTCAGTGATTTTGCTCCTCAGTTCAGCCCTGGGATTTATTGTCATGGGAGAAAAATGAGAAGAGGTGCGTTTCTGTGAGCAGCACAGGAACAGTTCTGCGTTAAGACAGATGCAATCAGCAAAATGTCTATCCGGAATTATATTTACTTGGACTTTTCCTTGCAGACCTAGTAACTAATATTGGTGTAATAATAGTAATAATAATAATAAAAATGTATGTGAGAGAGACTTTAAGGACTTTGCATAAAAAGGGATTTTTTTTTCTGAAAGATTGTAGCTCACCTCTGTATGTTATTTCATGCTACAGCTTGTTTTAGTGCTTGCCGTTGGTAGCTAGACGAGAGGAACTACCAGAGAAATACTAGCCATGATCCAAAGCAATTTCCTGTGGGTTATTTTTTTTCCTGTGATCCCAGCTTCGCAGCAAAGCGCCTGCAGAAGGGGGACACGGAGAGACCCAGAAACAGCCCTGACAACAGCCTTCCCCCGGGGAAGGGACGAACGCCGGTGGCGGTGCGGTGCCGGGCGGGGCGGTGCGGTGCGGTGCTGGCGGGGTCGCGGAGCGGCGGGCGCTCTCCGTGGTGCTGAAACGCAACGCGCCGCTGCCACAGCCCCTGGGCTCCGGCCGCCCGAGAGCGGCACCCGAGACTCCGGAGCGCTAACTTTTAATTATGTCAACCCCACGTTTCGTGCATTAAAATTAAACAGGCACCGAACTGGCGAGGGGTGGGGGATTATATATTGCTTAGTTATCTCCTTGTTTTGCAGCTGCTGCTCCTTGGGAGAAAGTTCAGCCTCGCCTGGTTCAGAGTCCTTCTGCTTCTATTTAAAAAGCAGGGACTTGGAGCACTTCCCCGTGCTCCATTTCACCCTCTCTTCCTCCTGCAAAACGCTGAACTTGCAGGCTTCAAACTGCTGGGGAAAGTGAGTCTTGGAGCCAAAACAGCAATGCAGCCCCCTGACTAGAGCAAGGCCTGAGAGCACCGTAATGAAGTTATTATTATTTTATTAGGGGTTCTTATGATAAAAACGCGCTCTCTCACTCTCTTCCCGATGTCAGAGAAAAAGGAAAAGGCACATCTGTCTCTGTGCAAAGGGATCCTGCAGTACTGGCCTTGCATGGATTTTAAAGCTTAGGATGGAGAGGCTGGCAGGGGAGATCCAGACAGCACCTCTGGGTTATGTTCTTCTTTTTAAGGTTAACTGACCTAAAGCTTGTGCTGCTATTTTTAAGGAGTGCAGTCAAATTCAGAACGTTGGTCTTGTGTCTTGCACTATGCTGTGAAAGCCGTCTCAATTCATAGTATACTTTGCTGTTCAGAGACTTGCCTGGATGGTAAGTCAATATGTGTTGTCAAACAGAGATATCCCTAAAAGCGTTTATGTATGTGTATACATGTAAATATATATGTGTGTGTTTGTATACATGTGTATATATATATATATAAACATGTCTGAATACAGCTTTCTAAATCTATCACTAGTATGCTAAAATTATAGGTGAGCGGATAAGATCAGATCAAATCAATTTGGATTTCGGGTACGATTAATTTTTGCCTTGTTTTGCCAAAATAATGCTTTACAGAACTGAAACATAACTTCAGCTTGAATATACATTAGAGGAATTTCCACATCTGTGCCTAGTGTGAAAGGCAGAGAGGGCAGGTGATATTTCTAAGTCTTATTAGTGTTTTTTTAATGAAATAATAATTGCAGAATAACTTTCCAAAGACATTGTCTCTTCAAAATCTCTGTCTCTTTCTGCACCTGTATCTTCTGTATCCATCTCCTTTGCTCTGGTATGAACGTTCTATGTCTTTAAACTCCCACCAGATCTGAGAGAGCCTGTGTAGATTTGCTCACCCTTCCTGCACAGAACATTACAATGTTTATAAAATATTAAATTTGTGTAGTCTGCCGGAGAAGCAATTGTTCCAAAATAAAATCAGCAGTCTAGACGAAACATAGACACCAGAACTTATCAACAGTTGTCTGACTTACATCTTCTGATGCATCTTGAGTGGGTCATAATACCAACTTTATTTTCAGTGGTGCATAAATTAATTACACGCATTTAATAACCAAAATATCATTATATTCCCCCTTTAATATCATAAAGGCTTTACGCCAGGGAAGCACTTAATGTGCAGGGGGCCATAACAGGCTATTATCCTTGTGTAATGCTATTACAGAACCAATTATGCGCCATTATACTTGCTTTTTTTGCAGTTTATGTGATTTGATCCAATCCCGCGTCCCTGACTTGAAAATTTCATCTGGGTACTTTAAAGTCTAATTTTCACCCGGGCTGAGGCAAGGGCCATCTCTCTCCGCTGAGCCCATGTCTCGGATGCATTTTAAAAGTAATTGCAAAGGGTCCCGCCGCATATCATTTGCAGACGGGAAGCGAGCATAAATCCAGAGACCCCTCGCTGTGAACAAAATCAAACTTTGCCGTGGTACGATCGCTTGGAAAGGCAAGGCGTGTGCAGAGCGGCCCCCCAAAACCCATCCGGCGGCAATTTGCCGGCGCTTTGTCAGCGCCGGGGTCCAGGCGGCAGGGCACGGCACAGCACGGCACGGCACGGCACGAGTGGGGGACCCCGGGGCGGGGGGGGGCGGACGCCGGGGGCCGCCGAGCCCCGGAGCACCAACGCTCAGAAAATAATGGGATTTTGTTGCTGCTGTTCACATTCCTGGTGTTTGCTGAGAAATGACGGGTTTTTCTTTTCATCTTCCCCCCCCCGCTCCCCGCTCTGCATACCACGTGGGCCATTTGTAGGGCCCAATAGACCTATCCAAGTTACTCACTGTAGACAGCGCTGGAAATAATCAGATTAAGGCCAATTATGCGTGAGATTATAAAGGCAAGTGCTGAGAGGCAGAGCATGCTGTAGACAGATATAAAGACATCTGGCCACTTCCAGAACTCCACAGAGCCCTTCTGTCTCTGCAGCCAACAACTCACAGCGCCTTATTCCAGTGCAAAATACTCCCAAACCTTACTGGTGATTTTTACTTCAGTTGGGTTTAGGTATGGATTACTGTTTTTATTTGCCTTCTGGATTTTTTTATGTGACTGCATATAAATTTGAATAGTTTTTTTTTTTCTCACTGAGGACATTGGTTTCTAACCTGAACACAGCTCTCGGTGTGTTGGACGCTTTAAAAAGAAGACAGCTTTTAGGTTTTATTGCTGTTTCATTTAGGCAGAATAATTTAGATTTTTTTTTTTAAACGGTTCATTCTTAGCTATAAGCTTTTTTTTTTCTTTGTGTAATTATTTACTCCGGAAAGGAATATTTGAGATAAGTAGATAGATAAATGGATAGATAGACAGACAGATAGATGAATGAATGTATAGACGGATGGATGGATGGATAGATAGAAGAGCAAGAGTAGACAATCTGCTATTCAGGGGAAAAAAAAGAAAGAAAAACAAAGAGAAGCAACAAAGTTTTACTGATTCTGATTACTGTGCACCTACCACGGAGTTTTCTGCCTTTGGCTTTTTCAGTTCGTTGCACAGTGTTAGACCCTACTTTCTCGGCTTCCTCTGGGATGGGATATAGGATTATCAGTGAGTTTCTCTGGGTGCTTTCTTCTGGTTGTTCACCTATTCTGTTCTTTCTCTCTCTCTCGGTCTTCAGGTCGCCAGGAGAAACCTCGGCGGTGCGTGGCGGTGCCCGGCTGGGGAGCTGGTGCCGCTGCGTCGGTGCGGGGGGTTCGCGGAAGCCCCGCGCCTCGCGGGCTGGCCCCGGCCCCGGCCGCCGTCGGCCTCGCAGCGGCGGGCAGCGGGCGCCCGCCCGGCCGCAGGGCCATGTTCTACTTCCACTGCCCCCCGCAGCTAGAGGGTGAGTGTTGTCGCACAGAGACGTGTAAGTACGGAGCTGAACTTCGAGGGGTGTGTGTGTGGGGGGGTGCGCCGGGGAATGGAGGGGGAAACTGTGGTCTGACTTGCTCTGAGAGCCGGCACTTTTGACTGTGGGGGTACAGCGATGTGCTGAGATGCAGATCTATAGACACCGCTAAACATAAAAGCGCAGCATCTTTTTCCTTGAGAAAACACAACCTTATCCCCCCTCCCCGCGCCCAGCTTTCCCCTCTTGTCACAGGATGGAAAGAAGGATGGCATGATTTTTTTTTTTTTTTTAATTTGATTCCTCTTGGAAAGGCCTTGTTTTTACACCCCCACCCCCGTCATTTTGCCACCTGCCTCCCCTCTGTGGACAGCGATCCCGCAGTTGAGCCTCGGGCTACGAAAGAGATGCTTTCCTCCCCTCCCAGCACAGATGTTGGTGTCATGGCTGTAATCGGGACACTTTCAGGACGTGGTCACGCCTCCTCCCTCCAGCCAAAGGGACCGCATAAATCTTTAATGCTATTTAACAAACATTCTGCGGGAGGATGGGGAAAGATGGGGCACGACTGGAAAAAAAGCGGAAAATAAATACTTGGGAGGATGTTTTTTCTTTGTGTTATTGATCAGAGGTTTTTATTTATTTATTTTCTATGTTTCCTTTTTAAACAAAATATATGGCAGCGTCGGGATTTCCCCGTCTCACCCCCCACGTGCCCAGGGCCCTCTGCACCCGTTCCCTCCGGCCAGCGCTCGCAGTGCGGGGAGCAGCCCCGCAACTTCAGCTCCGGGCGGGCTGCCCTGCCGTGCCCGGGCAGTGCCGCCCGTCGCCGCGGCTGCACGGCGGGGGAAGCGGCCCGTCCTCGCAAAACCCCCCTGCCCACCCAATCCAGGGCCTGGCGTGGGCATCACCCGGCGAGCGAGGCGTTTTCCCCACTGTAGCGCTGCCAGGAAGCTGTGGTCCAGCGGTTTCCTCCTCCGGGGAAGGGTCATCCCCGCTTTAAGCACGGCTCCTCCAGGGCCAGCGGACCCAAGCCGGTCTGCGCATCGCCGGCTGGAAAATTGTGTCCCCTAAGTTGTCCTCGGTCTGGGCAGGGCAGCGCCGGGGCTCCCTCCGCGCCCCGCCAGCCGTCCCTGCCGCCCCCGCCGGTGCCACCGAGCGCTGGGGCGGCTTTGTTCGTTAGTTTTTGGCAGACAGCTTTGGAAGCGTGCTTTTGTTTGTTTGCTTGTTTGTTTGTTTCTGCGATGGCAGTTTGGGTCGGTGCCTGATTTTGGCGGCCTGAGCCGGCGAGGGGGGCTGCGGGCGGAGGGCGTCGTGCCGGGGCCGGCCCCTCACTCTCCTGGCCTGGGCAGCAGCGGGGCGGGGGGGTGGCCGGTCTGCCCTGCTAAAGGGTGAAACCACCCCGGCTAGAGCATCCCAACTAAAAACCAAAAATATCCCCCCCACTCCAAGGAAAGAAAAAACCAACAACACCCAAAACCTGAAGAAGCAGCAACAGAAAAGCCCTTTTCGGCCAGCGCTTTCAGTGGGTTTGAGCGCCCGGGGAGGCCCGGCGGTGCCGGGGGGAAGTGACTGGGCCCTGGGAGTCACCGGGAAAGTATTTTATTCTCTGATGAGCATCTCCCACGGCCGCAGCGAGCCGTCCGTCTGTGCGAGGACGGGGCTGGGGGCCGTGTTTATCTTCCAAGTGATGGTGCAAGATAAGCGGCGACCTCCAGTCCCTGTGCCCCGAGGCGGGGCCGTCCCGGCCCGGAGCTCTCCACCGGGCAGGTCTGCGAGCAGTGTCCTGGAGACACTCAGCAGCGCTTCTGTGGGTTTGGGCACGTTTCTGTTCCGTGTTTTTTTGTTGTTTTGGTTTAGGTTTTGGGGTTTTGTTTTGTTTTTTTTTTTTTTAACTCTGTTTTGTCAGGGAACAGAAAGGGAGCGAAGCAGTTCAGCCAGGGCACCGGTGATGTGTAACTGGCAGAGCCGCGAAGGCCGGGGGGTGGTTTGCATGCCGGCGGGCCGTCTGCCCTCTTCCAGGCTCCGACCAGGGACAAACTCCCAGTGTCCCAATCTCCCTCTCGGGCCCTTCGAACCCCCCCGTCGGGGAAGGGCAGGGGCTCCCTCCTCCAGCCCCGCTGCCGAGTCCCGGCGGCTCAGCCGTGGCCGAGCCCCGCGAGCCCTCCCGCCGCCCCCGGTGCTCGGCACTGCACGAAGTCCCGTGTTCGCCGTTCGCCTCCAGGGATGAGGGCGAGGACACGGGGGGCGTCTCGGCCGCTGCTCGGAGGGTGTGTGGGTGCGCGGGGGGAAAACTACCAGCGGCCCCAGTCCTGCTCCTTGCGGGCATGGGGGCTTCCTCTTGCGCTCCCGGCAGACTGGAAGGGCTTTTACGAGCCCGAGGTGCCGTCACCGCGCCTAGGGCAAAGCCTTGTCTCTTCGTCCTTTTAAAACACAAGTGGCCTGAAAACGACCCTTTTCTGGGGCGGGCTGCCCCTCACCCGCGGCGGGGTAAGCTCAGGTCGGCAGGACCCCCAGGTGCCGGCAGGACCCCCCGGCCCGGCCGGGTAGTCGCTGCCCGGGCGGGTCCCGCGGTGCCTCCCAGGCCGACCGAGCTGCTCGGGGCTCCGCGCCCCGCGGAGACGAGGCAGCACTCCCCGTCTGCTCCTTCCCGCTCCCGAACGGCTCCCAGCCGCCGGCCCCGTCGGGGTGGCCCCGGCTCCCAGCTTCTCTGTCCCCCGGGGCGCGGTGGGGGCTGCGACTCCGCGCCCCGCGGCCCCTAACGCGGCTCTCCACCTGCAGGCACGGCCCCCTTCGGAGGTCACTCCGCCGGCGACTTCGACGACGGGTTCCTGCGAAGGAAGCAGCGCCGCAACCGCACCACCTTCACCCTCCAGCAGGTACGAGCCTGCTCCTCTCTGCCGCCTGACCTCCACCCCGATTGCCCCTTGCCTGCTCCCTGCTTGCCTGCCCTCTGCTCGCCCTGCGCCGCCCGGCTCCCTGCCCGGCCGGCAGCCCGCAGCTTCGGGCGGCCCCGCTTTCCCCGTCCCTCGCAGACACCTCCCTGGGGCAGCTGGGCCGACGCCCTCCGAGACGGCAGCTCCCCGGCCCGCACCGCGCTGCACGCCGTGCCCTGCCCCTGACAGACGTGTGCTCTCCTCCCCTTCACCAGCTCGAGGCACTGGAAGCCGTTTTTGCTCAAACCCACTACCCCGATGTGTTCACTAGGGAAGAGCTGGCTATGAAAATCAACCTCACGGAGGCCAGGGTGCAGGTAAACATTCTGGGGAATTATTTAACTCTGGGGTATTCAAACTGGCAAACTTTTTTTTTTGACATCATGACTGCAGAGTGCACATTTGGCCAAAGAACGCAAATGAAGACGATCTGTCATTTTCATGATGCACTTTAATAACATCAACATAATGTGGAATATTAGATTAGGTTGATTAATCGGTCATTCATAATTAACTAGTGATAATGTTCTACACTAATTTGTCCGCGTCTCCAAGGTACTAAATTACATCAATGCACATCCATTTCCTTGCTTTTGGAGGGGGGGGTGTGGAGAAAAGAGCTGAGACGTGATTCTCCAAAGCAACTATGACCACTGTCAAGCAATGGGGTTAGTCAACTGCAGGGAGCCCAGCTGCCAGGAAGAAATCTTCTGCACTTCTTCAACTTTTCTCCCTTTCACCTTCTTTCTAAACACTTAATTTAGACAGCTGAAGAGCCTGCAGAGCAATTCCCGCACCTTTAATATGATCCAATAAATACCATTGGCCATGATTACTCTCTTTCCACCCCCACTCTTTTCCACCCCTTCCTTCCTTCCTTTCTTCCTTCTCCCCACTTTTTTTCCCCTTTTTATTTTTTTTTTGATCCAGGTGTTTGTTTTTCCATATCCAGGGATTAACGTTGTGTGTGTACAAGCTCTGCTAAGAACAGCAGTCCTGCAGTTGTCAGAGATGGATCCCTGTAACTCTGCAGGCATCCACCACAGAGTTGCAAGCCATTTTTTGAATGCGATTATGTATTCATTTTATTTATGGGGCTTTTCTGCATGCTGTTTTTGTATTCTTTTTATTTAGGTGCTTGGGGTTAAGACTATGCAAAGATCTAATTGTAGGAAATATAATAGCTTGCCTTTTGTTCCCTAGGGTCATGTTAGTATCTCTTAAAACCCAATGGCTGAAGAGAGATAATGGAATTCACCGCAGTAAATTGGGGATTGTAAACAAATTATTTCTCCTATAATCAGATTATGTGATCCTGATTATTAAATCTGAACATGAATCATTGGTCATATGTGGGCAAATTAAACTGATTATTATTTGGAAATGAAAATCTCCTTTTGCCACTGCATTATAGGTACTGGCTTAAAAAAAAAATAAAAAATGCCATTTTGGGTATTGGCGCCTAAAGACTGAACTGCAAATTGAGATAAATGGCACAATTATTGAGCATTCAGAAGTGGAAGATCATAACTTCTTCCTGAAAGGTGCAAGGGTGAGATAGGGGTGGTGACAATTAGATTGCTGAGAACTGGTGTGTAGCCTTGTTGTTGGCTATTATGCAAACAGACAATAGATGCAAGCATTTGTTTAGCCTGCTTTCATGCAGGGACATGGGGAAACACAGAGGATGGGAGATATGTTTACATTTATACCCCTTGCTCATTCAAATATGATTAATGTGCTATAAAGCAGAGTCTTAATCGAAGATGATGTTGTCAAACAATAACTAAATAGGGAAATAAACGACTTCATCATGCTCTTTCCTCAGAAGCAGGCAAACTGTCAGTGCAAAGTCATTAAAATATGATAATGAAAAATAGCTCAATTAAATGTTGTTATAGCTGTGACCTTCATTCAATTAAGACGCAAGAAAGTGTCTGCATTTTGCTTCGCATTTAACTGCTCTAAATTTAGAATATAGATAAAATCATTATTCAACGTTTGCTGATACATGCAATTAAAAGGCAGCTAACTAAAATGGAGTTGTAGGAGGAGAATAATAATAATAACAATCTCCCATGTACTTGAAGTCATGTATTAAAATGTGTATTTCCTGACCTCAAGAGAGACTTGGCTTTTTCCGCCTCAAATAAGGTGCTTTCAGAGCATCAGCTCCAAGGTAAATGAAAAAAAAAAGTGTTTGGACTAAAAGTTGGGGGATAAAATCAAGAACATGAATATTTGTATTGCATTACAGGGAAAAAACAAGTTTTAGAAATTGGTGTGTATTATGCTGCAGAACAATCTTCCAAAATTAGTAACTACCATCTTTTGAGTCCTCTAAATGCAGACTGCACAAACACATCAGAGGAATATCAAGAAGTATCAGTCCTCCTCAAGAAATGGGCTGGATAAGATGGCCTAATACATACCTTTTCATTTCTGACCTCTCTGATTCTAGCAGCAGCTCATTTAGAGACTTATATACATTTTCATGAGAGTGCTTACATACATACTTAAGTCCATCCCTATACAAAAGCCTTTTAGACCTATTAAAACATAGAAATCAGTGAGAATGAAATGTGTGCATAAAGGCAAACACATTTTTAAATGTTTTGCTAACTGGCACAGTAACATCAAAACTCTTTTTTATTTTATTTTTTGTTAACATGCCTTTTGCATGTCTTTAGACATTCCTGGCTTCTTTCCCAGACACAGAAATATTCCAAATACAAATGTAATCCTAAAACTCAACTAGAATAACAATGTGGACACAAAATAAGAGGAAGTTTTAGCCAAGCTTCTAAATGACTGATTTTGCTACAGTAACAATTTCAAATTTCCTTGCTTTGCATTTGGCTAAACACGGTATTCAGCCTGGATTGCTCTCCTGCTCCAGGTGTGGTTCCAAAACCGAAGAGCTAAATGGAGGAAAACAGAGAGGGGTGCCTCCGACCAAGAGGGCTCTAAGGAAACAATGGCTGAGGTGACACCTCCTGCGAGGAATTTAAATTCCCCTTCTCCAGCAGATCAAACCAGGAATAAAAAAGAGAGTCTGGAGATCCAGCAGAGGTAAGAGTAATACATGTTATCGCCTGCCTCTCTTTGGGGCAAGCATGCATCATACGTATGTACATACATACAGGCTTGCCTGCTGCTAAGCCTTGACCTGCACAGTACCATCTTCAGGTACAGCCCAAATCATTAGAAGATGAGCTCTCTCTCTTGTAACTCACTGCTCCCCATGGAGATGTTGAGAAGCTGTTGGCTATGGGAGGCTAATGTTATCCAGGCTTGGTCCCATCTAGTGGGGCACTGAGACACCAACGTGTTTGTGTGCATGCACATATGCTGTCTTTGGAATCAGTTAGTTCTGGTTTTGTAAGTTGTTTTCTCTTCTCCATCAGCCTGAGTCGAGCAGTGGGTCCTACAGGACCTTTCTTCCCTTCCTGCCTGCCAGGGACTCTTCTCAACACAGCCACCTATGCCCAAGCTTTATCCCATGTTGCCTCTCTAAAAGGTAAGTGACTTCGTTTAACTTCAAGGATAAGCTCAAAGAGCAGCTCTTTTGAGCTAAGCAGCGTGCTCCCACTTGAGCCGGTAAAGCAGCCTCTGGGAAGCAAGGGATCCTTCTTTCTGTTTTGATTGGCAGCACTTGCACTGACCGATGCTGCAGGTACAGGAGTGAGTCTCCTGTTGTAAATTGTAGCATCATTTGTGGCAAGGCTCGTTCATTTTACTCAGACAGTTTTAGCGAGGTCAGGAGCAAGAAGCTCCTGACGTCACTCTTAAGGCAGGTAGGGTTTGCTCCTTTAGTGTTTTCTTTGCATATGCTTTTTTTTTAAGAGTCGAATTTACACTAATAAATTAATTATATGCATCCTTTTGCATTATACATTACCTGGCACCGTTACTGATGCCTCATCTGCTCTTTGCATGCGGTTTCCTTTGCAGTACATCTCTGCGCAATGCCAGCCCTTTCCCTTCTTGAACAGTAGGTCCCCTCTGAGAACTTGAATAAAGCGTGTGCATGGGGACAGGGGAGGATACAAAGTAATTCCTCATTACCTGGGACCCAGGCTTCAGGAAGGGTACATCCAGTGTCCATATCCTTTTCAGTTCCCGAAAAGCAGCAGTATGCATCTTTTAAAAATAAATCACCAGCTGATCCATTAGCCGTTCCTAGTCTAACAATTTATAAGATTAAGGGTGTAAGAAGGATGAATTCGATTTATAGATTTATAGGATGTAAAACCTCATAGCACTGCCAAGCACAAAGTGGCACATACGTTTACTCTACACCCCAATATGGCGCAATAATTTGTGAGGAAAGTTTCCCAGCTTGAGACCTTCCACTAAAAGCACAAATGTCCTCTAATACCTCTCACTGTGTTCTGGCATACCTCATGCTCTTTATGAGTATTTCCAGTTAAATCAGCATTGCCAAGGTATATTCCTGAAGCAAATGCTTGGAACTGATGAGTTTTGCCTTAAGTCCAGTGTCCTGCCTCCTGTTCCGCTTTGCCTCCTGTCTTTCCAAAAAAGCTGAAGCCAGACACACCATCCAGCTACTGCTATTTTGACAGGTGTGGGACCTGTGATTTTGAATCAAGAAAAGCCACACAAGTGTGATCTGAACCCTAAAACTTACAGGATGACTGTCAACCTAAACCCTGTAAGTGAGCAGTGGCTGTTGAACTGCACAAGTCCTCTTGATCTCTGCCCTGTGACCGCGAGGTCTTGGAGCAGAGACTTTCGGCTTCTTCTGTTGGGCAGGAAGGGCCTCTCTGGAGTAGATGCACGTGAAATTCTTCAGGCAAAAAGATTGTTCATTGATAAATGTAGTCCCAGGCAGGTCGAAAGGTGTGGAAATGGGGTTGTGTTCAGTAAATAATTTCAGATGGAAGTAAGGGATGTTTTTTTTCTTAAAGTTTACATTTAAGTGTTTTCAAAATTAAATGCATAAACGCGTTGTTCTCACTTGTTTCATGTTTAAATGTAGCTAAATTTTACGAAAAATAACTCAATAAACAAAAGCTAAGAAAAACGAAATAAAAATGAATGCAAAAAAAATTGTCATGAGGGTTTTTTTAGTTTTATTTATTTGGAAGACTTCCAGATATTCTTTTCTGTGATTTTACAGCTCAGCCACTAAATTGAGAAATTAATAATTTGCTCCTTTTTGCTTGATAGCAGTTTTATAACCTAGGGGCAGAAAAAAATCCTATTCCTGAATCTCTTGTAGTAATACTTATTAGATAGTCAGTTGCCCAGGCTGAGAGGCAGTCCCCCTGAAAAACTGGTCCCAAATGTAAATATAGATTTTTTTATAATTTGTGTAGGGATGGTCAGTTATCAGATGCATGCATATTCTCTTGATGCGTGTTGTCAGTTACACCTGCAATTCATTTCTGAGATGCTGGGTTTATATTTCCTGCTTGGCACTAGAAATCTCCAGATACATGCAAGGGGACTGGGATAATGTAGTATATTTTGATTTTAAGAAATCCAGTTACAGATTTGCATATCTGCATATCCACCTACCAGGAGCTTTGTGGAGCTGCCTATGCCAGTCAGCATATTGTTATACTTGCAAGGAACTTGTAGACTGAGCTGCTGCTTTGTGGGGAAATCTTTTTCTTCCGCAGCTAGGTCTCAGTAATGCCAAATTTTGGCTTTGAGGTCAAGGGGGAAGAATTTATTGTTCTGTAAGGTCGCAAATTTGATTTACACAAGCAAAGAATAATTGTAGCATCTTTCTTGTGGTATTTACATATATCTCCTTTTTCCTTGCCTCATCTCTGCAAGTTCCTCTTTCCCTGTTTCTCCAAGAGCAATTCACCTGGACTGGGGTAGGGGCGGTACACAGCAGACCTTGAGCTTCAGTCTCGTTAGTTGGCAATTATGAGCAAGACTATCTCTAGAGGTTCTGAGTGGACCAAAAGCATCACAGGCCTGATTCGCATTGTTTTTCTTTGATATGGGAACACCAGCTGATACGGAAAAATTAATGTATTTGAGAGCACAACCAACCTCACATGTCAGTCTGGAGGAAGAGATAATGGTTGTGTGAAGGAAGGAAAGAACAGGGTGTGACACAGTGTTAATAAAACCTTTGTATGACCTTCCTCTTGCTCAGTTCAGTTTGTTTGAGTCTCCCTTCTCATTTCCCCCTTTGAGCTAGGAGCTGATTTGTACACTCCAGGCCTGTTAAAGGAGAAGTGACCCTACATTAGGTGGGCATTAGTGTGTGTCATTACGTGTCTTAATGAAGTGACCTAAGCACCTCCCTTGAGAATCTAGTTACATTTTGCAACAGAAATGTCAACAGGACCCTGTCACAGTGATTCTGAGGACATAGGACTTTATGCCACACAAAATCCCATCAAACTCAGCACAGGGCATAAAATTCTGAGTAGTTTCGTTTTTGGATTGCTTGGGTTAGGAGAAATTCAGCAAGCATTACGGTTTTCCAAGACTTTTCAAGTTTTATTGGAGAGTGAAATGACCAAGAGCTCTTCCTGGTATCTCTCTTGTGCCGACCGTGCTTTGAAACTACCAGGAATTCTTTGTGCTTTTGAAAGCAAAATAGTTGCTCCAGAATCAAAGCACCATTTCACTACCAATGGGTACATGACCCGGCTTTCTTCCGTGCAAATGTCAAATTAAATAGATAGTATTTTCACCATAGGGAGAGCAATCCTGGCCAGTAAAGGGAATCGTATTCTTCAGTAAGACTGTAAAAGCTGCCTGCAGACAAATGGGCCCTCTAAGCACATCAGATACTACTGGGAAGTCCACGTTGCTTTCTTATTCTTTGAGGAGACAAGATGTGCTTTGTTGGGCTTATGAGCCAACACATGGTTGGTGTCAGTGAGTAATATTTGACTGATGCTTTAGAAGGAGAAAATTAAAATCAATACAGTGAATAACAAGTGATGATGGTGATGTAACTAATTAATAATTATTTTATGCTCTCAGGTACTATTTTCATTCTGCCACCTGAGAGTTCTCTGTCTTCTGTAAAGAAACTAATACCTCTCTTTCTCATTCTCTGACTTTGATTGCTTGGCTCCAGACCCAGCTTTCCAAGGCTGCATAAAGTGTCTAGGGCACATGGTTCCTCGATCTAATTTGTAGTATAAAGATATAATGGTTGACAATGTAGTTGGTCTAGTAGAGACAAGAAATCTCAGGATAGGCTACCATGGGGCAGGGACCAAGCCTGCAACTTTGCTTTTGAAAAGACTGTGCAGTGCACTATAGGCTTGCCTCATGCTTTGTGTGGCAAATCTTCAACAGGCAGCACTCATCTGAACCTCACATGTACCACTTCTAGGTACAGATATTGCTGGAGCATGAGACTAGGTTTGCTCTCGCGAATGAGAAGAAAACTATTCTCCCTAATCACTATGCCCCATGAGCCCTACTGTCTCTGAAAAGGAAATTTTTTTCGCCACAAAGGGATGGTATTACCACTGCAGGGTGTTCTGTGAAGAAAGCAGGCCAGCTATACAATAGAGATCAGAATAGTAATTCAGAGCATAGGCTGTTCCAGAGAAGAGTATATTACCACTGGACAGTTTTTCTCTGTTTCTATCAAATATTCTCTGTTCAGTAATACAACAGACCTTTTCCTTCCCTTTGGTGAGTCCTCTCCCTCTCTGAAATTCAGCACATCGGAGGCTGTACTTAGTAGCAAGCATCTCATCTGTTAAGTACCATATTACCACACTACGTACTATTCTTTCAGGAAATGCAATTTCTCATTTGAAAAATTAGCATAAGATCATAATTTATGTGCTATACAGGGTTTCCTACTTCACGGTTTGAAGTTCTTCACTTGCCATAGTCAGGAAGAAGTTTGGCTCACATAGATGAAATTTCTGGTGTTTGTTACTCTGAAATTGTCCTAATTTGACAAATATGCTACTTCATTGTGGTGACTTCGACATTTCCATGATCTTCCAAGATGAATCACTTACTGTAAAACATGCATCTGCAGTCCATTTAGTAGATTTAATTGCAGACCTCAAATATGAAGGGAAAATACTTGTTTTATTTATGGGCTATATAACAATAGAGTCATCAGAAGAAGCTAGTGTTCTGTGCAGAGAGAGACCTGAAAGTACCTTCTTAATGGATGACAGCATGAATGCAATTCATTAATGTAGAAGATGTTATTAATGGGTGTAAACAAGAATCTCCGTTTTTTAGCGGAAGTGTTCTACCATTCTGGTGGCTGAGGCCAAGAGTGTGTCTGTTGCATTCCACTGAAATTTCCCCAGACCTCGTGATGAGTGCAGTGTATGAGGAGATAAATAATTACACTTGCCAGGGAATTACTTTCATAATTCACCCACAGCTCTGCTCTGTGCAAGTTATAGCTCAATTGGTTTTCACGGCACCTCCACACCACTGATAGAGAAGCAGAATTAACATTATGCACATCAAAGTGGATATTCCAGGGCACCATTGATTAGGCTCTTTTATAGTTTGTTGTTGCTGTGGTTGCTGTTGTTCATATTAGGGAGGCTTAATTGCAGTACCCAGGAAAAAAAACAGAGCAACTAGAACAGTCCATCCATTACATTTCATTTTCTATTATGGAAAGATGAAGAGTATTTGCCTGATTCCTTTGGGCAATTCCCATTGCCAAGGCTAAGAAAGAAGCATTCAAGGACCTAACTTACCCTTGAACTGGTGTGTAATGAATTGAAGCACCACTGCTTACCATAAGACTGGGGAACAGGAATCAAACTCTTGGGGTCCTTTATTTTCTCTGTCATTCTTGATTATGGACTTTTCTCGTGTAATTTAGCAAATATATCAAGTGGGTTCTATTTGGCATTTTTCCTAGTTTACCTGCCACTGTGACTTTAGAGAATTTAAAACATTTATTTAGTTTGCTGCAGATGCACAGACCTTGAGCAAATTACTTTGATTCCCATACCACAGGTCCCTGACTCTAGCACTGCCCTGCTTTGCAGGTAGATTTTTTGGTCTTTATCACAAATATTAGGGAATATACAGATATAGGAGCCCTACAAGCCATGGGAAGGAAATGGGTGCTGGCTTGTTCCTCCAGGACAAATCTTGATTAGGTTAGTGGACCTTACCTGGGCAGGGGTTCCTATTGACCCCTCTTGGAGTGACACATGCCAGCAGGATTTAGGGTCAGATTATGTTTGTGATGTGGAAAGGAAGAGTGGTAAATCGTTGCTGAGCTGACAGTATTCAAAGGACTGGTTCTGTTCTCCCAGCTCTTATGGACTTTGCCACTAGCTTTCATGCCCAAACAGGCAAGATCTTGGCTTCTGAATTATTTTTTTTTGGAACAGTACTAATAGCACAAATAAAGGAGGATTAAATCTTCCAGTTCCAGTGTTAAGTTATTTACACAAATAAGCTCCTGCTAAAGCAACTGAGCCAGATCATCAGCTCTTTGTTGTTTGCATTGCACATATAGGGTCACAAGCCAAGGAGATATGAAATTATAACACTGGGACTTTGCTCTGTGAGTGCACTTCCAGCCTCCGGGCAGCACAGGGTGCCTTCCACACTTAACCAGCTTAGGCACTAGAAGGAGGAACCGTCTAGCACAACTTTATCAGCCTTGAGGCTACCCTAAATTATACTGGGAGCGTCTGGTGCCTCTCCATTTCAGGCTTTAAGTTCATGCCTTTCTTGTTCTTCTGGACCTCCTGATTCAGAGCTCAAGAAGGTATGGATAAAGCCAATTCTGTTTTCCTTGCTTGTGCCTTAGGCTTTAATAGACACAGTGTCTTCACTATGTATGAAGAGCAAGAGGGAGCTCCCTTTGAATCACCTCTCACTGGTAAACGACATCATGAACTCGAGGTTGTTGTTGACCTTCCAGCCCTTGTGAAAGCGATTTCAGGGTTTATGAGGATTTAGAGCTCAAGTAAACTAATGTGACTACTATCAGAAGTAAACAATACTTAAATCAAGCATAATATTTTGTCTGAAAACTAAACAGCATGCATTGACAAGTGAGGATTTTAAATGGGAATTTTTCCTCACTTCCCTCCATGTCAGGTCACTGTTCAGCTGTCCACATCAAATGCTGATATGCACAAATACTGAAAGAGGAAAGGAGCTGGGGTTTTGTCTTTTGGAAAGGCTATCTATTAAATTCTTTAAACTGTTGAGTTGAAATACAAAATATATATTTTAAATACTTATGTATCAATATGGGCCCCACTCCCACCCCACTCTTCTCAGCTGAAACTGAACCTTGGAACTGCACAAAAGGGTCCACAACCAAAATTGTAGATCAAATGTCATTACAATTGAAATGTGATGTTGGCAGAGACAAGACAGAACTAATTTAATTTTTCCTGTCAGTCTCTGTAGTAGATCAATTAAACTGCCAAGTGGATCAAATATTTCAGACTGTATTTATTACATTAAGTATTTATGTTCAGGCTGAGCATTTAAAGTATGATCTCATATAGGAATACAAGGAGGTTCAGATCAATTCAGCAGAATTTGCTGTAAGTTAATGGAAATCTAATTGTGCATTTTAATTTTGTGTACAGGAGGCAGTAATTTCCTGAAAAAAAGAAAAACAGTACATTGTCCATATTGTAACAACTTGATCCAAATCCCATTAAAGTAATATCAGACTGTCATAGATGTTAGTGGAAGCTGGATCAAGATCTGGGGCAAATGGCTTAACCCTCACTGATTTTGATGGGAGCTAGGTGCCTAAACTCCTCTGAGGATCCGAAATAAGTAGCAACAATTCCTTTCTTTCCCACTGTGGACTCAGGGTTACTGCAATAATATGTAATAAACCATCGATGTCTGCCTATATGTAGTTGTCTCTTTCTTGGTGAAAGTCAGATCTGTCTTCGTCGTGGGCTGACTGATGGGCAGGTGGAGACCTTGGGCTCCTGATACTCCCATTATTTTTCTTGGATTTTGTGCCAGCAAAGTCTGATAGATTTCACTGGATTTACTACCTGCAGGCACAGGCAATTGTAAAGTAGATTGAACCTTTGTTTTACATTAAAAAGAAATAGGGCTAAATCCTACTCCCCTGTGTTCTAGCTGGACCCTGGAGCAAATTACACTTGTTACTTTGCATTTTTTTGGGGTGTGAGCTGTTGTTTACAAGTGTTTTAACCTCAGCAAAAATGAAAGGAATGGTTTATGGGTGAATTATTGCTAGAGATAGCCTAGTTTCCACCACAGGTAACTCTGCACCCTCAGGTTGCAGAGCCACTGGGTAATATCAGGTCTAATTATTAAGCAAAGAGCTTAGATTGGTGCTGAAGACTAATAAATATTTTATCCCTCTCTAGCAATGGAATGAAAATTATTCTTAGGGGATGGAGCTGATTCCTGCTCTTTTGAAAAGGGGAAAATTCTTTTCCACTTCTCCCCCACCTCCTGCTAAGCAGACAATGTCTGTGCTCGGTCCTGCATTAGCTACCGCAGACAGGCCAGCCCTCGCCTTAGCCTGGGAGATGAACAGCCACGTTCGAAAGTCTCACTCAGTTTGTGTTAGAAAGCAGCAGTGCAAAGGCAGCTGATTCACAGGCAGGCATCCATGCTGCCCCATTTCAGAGCTGAACCTTAAGTAATGCAGCTTAATAGTAGTGAAAAAACAGACTTCTGTGTGGCTTCTGCAGCTAAAGACCTGCTGCAAACTGTAGGGACTCTGAAGTGCCAATCTTCCTCTCCTCTCTCTTGTCAAAACACTGGCTGTCCATCACCCCTGAGATGGCTGCAATTCAATCAGACAAAAAATTACTTTATAAGCATGGTTGGTGGTGGCAAAAACTGTAAGTTGTGTTACTGAGTGGATTTTGTTATACACCCTCCTTCTGACTTGCTCAAAGCAACCACAGAATTCAAGATTGAGCTTCCTGTTGCTAAAAGCAAAAAATGGAGGGTTTTAGTCAAGTGCTGAAACTTGCCTGTGCAATTAATTTGAATGCCTGGACCCATGGAAATGTTGGTCTGCTGATCATATGCTCTGTCAGAGGAGTATTAAAAGAGAAAAGACTTCCCAATTACATTAATAACTTGTCCCTTGTAGGCTGTGGTTTTTAAAATGCAAAGAGTATTTTTTCCTGAACGTTACCTGCAAGCTGCTAATCTCTGACAATTGCTGTGAAGAAGTTTTGCCAACATCCTAAAAACAAACAACTGTCTGCCTTCATCCCTAGCAGATGGGTGCTGACCCGTTGCTACTGAGAACAGAAGCGTAAAAGAAAGACTACATGCTCCCCGCAGGTTATTAGTTCCAACACTTAGTCATGAGCCATTTAACTCAAATATTAACTTCAGAAATTAAAGCAAGTCCTTGGCTTGGGAAGATCAGAGGAAGACATTGCATCGTGTCAGAATGTGTGCAGCCGAGCTGTTTTCTGTTGGGAAGTAGCATATCAGCAAAGGACAGGCTTTTGCCAGGGGTGTAGAAGAGGATGTAGAGTTTGTGTGGCCTCTGAGAACCCTGGTAAAATGTTGTAACTCAATGTTTCTCACCAGAGAGCAAATGAAAGTTGTAGCTCATCCATCCCATCCTGCCTACCCTTCCTACTCTTCTGACACATTCTCCTTCATTCAATAGATGCATCTAAGCTAGGTACCAGTGTGGCTTTTTGGATGGACTGCATGTCCTGCCCAGTGATCAACCTAGACTTCCAGGTGTGCTTGTTTGGGAACTGGCCCAAGTCCCAGCATTGTCAAAGATAAGCCAGAGGAAGAGCCTGCAGTGGTCCAGCTCAGGAAGGCAGCTGGTGGAGTGAGGACTGCCTCTGGTGGTGGATTGCAGGATAGTCTTTTGGCTTAGAGGGAGAGGAATACCCATTTCACCCTCTCTCCAGTGTTTTATTTCCTGTTTGGGACAGACCATGTGTCTCAGATGACAGGATAGAGATGGTCTGGCCCATCTCTCCTGATGGGATTCTTAAGCCATGTCAGCAGCAGCAGCTTTAGGTGGCCTTGGCTCACTTTAGGAGGCTCTTCTCTTTGAGGTGTGATCCTTAAGTAGCACAGACATTGAGTGGGTGAAGGTAGAACAGACTCCTGCAGGTAGACATGATGCCAATAGTTGGCAGGGGCCCGGCCAAGGAAAAGCCTATCTCATCTTACAGTGAGATAGGAGAAGGTCATTAGTGCATTATAACCAGGATATTTTCACCTTTCTCTCTGCAGTAATCTCTCAGGTGTAGATAAGTGATGGGACCCCCACACTCACCCAACAAATGCAGCTGCCCAAATTGATCAGGCTTCAGTGTGCAGGTGGAGCGCAGGAGACACTTTCGGCATGTGGCTGATGGTAGCCACAGAGCAGCAGCTTGGTATGGGAGCAGGGGACGAGCTCAGCCTCGCTTATGGGGAAATCTCATGTGTGATCTAAACTTCACTGCTTGCTTCTGAGTCTGCTTACCCTCACTCACTCCGTTTGTCACTCTGGATGACTCACAGTGTAAGACCCTTCACAGTGGGCCTCAGCAGAACAGGATCTGGCTTTTCTAGCCTTGATCCAGAGAACATCTATTACCCACTAAAGGTCAATAGGGGAGGGGGTTTTGCCATTCAAGACCCCAACCCCACCTCTGCCCTCGCCAGATTGACTGTGGAGGGAGCAGTCAGACAGTCTCCATGACCTTCCCCATCAGTGATGGTGCCTTGTCTCCTTCCTCCCCAGGGAGCCCGCTGTGCTCGTGCTGCGTTCCAGACCCCATGGGCCTCTCCTTCCTGCCCACCTACGGCTGCCAAAGCAACCGCACTGCCAGTGTGGCCGCGCTGCGCATGAAGGCCCGGGAGCACTCGGAGGCCGTGCTCCAGTCTGCCAACCTCCTGCCCACCACCAGCAGTAGCCCCACTCCCCCTGCCAAACCCAGCCCCGAGGGCAGCCAGGACAAGCAGCCCTCTCCGGCCAAGGAGCACATGGAAGGAGAGAAGAGCGTATGAGGCCGGACTGGTGCTGGCCCCTTGGCTCAGGGCAGGGACCCACCACCGGGGCTCTGCTGTGGGGTGAACTGCAGCATAGCCGTGCCCCGGCAGGACGTCATGGGGCCACCAGGGACCTGGCAAATCTCAGAGGCGTCTTTGGCTGCCTTTCACTCACCCTTGCTTTTCTTGTGCTGCTGTAGGTTCATTCCCCTGATTTATCGGCACTATCTGTGTTTGGAAACGTTTGTGAAACTGTTTTTAGCTCCCCTCCACATCCCAGGGACACCGAAACACCCATGATCCTGGCTTGCTTCCGCACATCTCAGCTCCCCATCCCGTGTGAGATGGAGGGCTGGCAGCAGGGCAGTGCTTCCTGACTCGAGGTCCGGGGCAGGAGGGGCATCCAGGCATCATTTACCCCACCGCACACAGCAGATGTGAAGGAATATGCAGGTATATACCAGTCTGGCCTGCTGTTTTCTGATGGCAACCAAATCTATCCCAGGCAAGCCAGGTGTAAGAGAAGAAGAAAATAGACTGAAACTCTTCATAATTTTTTCCTTCTCCCTTCTGTTGCCTGAAAGTGAAACTTTCCATGGAGTAGATTACTGGGAAATTGCTGAGATCAGTTTACCTGTGAATAAAATCCTTGCACTAGTCTCTATGTGAATGTTAGTCTGTTACTCTTGCCATTCCCTGGGTTAGACATAAAAGCCACATGACTCCAGAGCAGCGTTCATAGCTTCAAACAGTAATGCTGGTATTTAATGGAAAGTGCAGTTGTGTCTAGATCTGCACAAAGCTGGGGGTATTTTAGCATCATTCTATTGGAAAGAAAGACTGGAAAACAAAATAATCCTGCATTGCAACACTGTAAATATGTCCTTGCATGTTTTGTTTTTAATAAAGAGGAAATAAAGCTTCGAAGGGTATTCCTTTATGCCATCCAAAACCAGACTATTCCATTCACTGAAGACTTCTTATAATAAATCTAGATATGAAAATGTCTTAATTATTACAGAGTGGGCACAGAGCAAAGGAGGAATTGATGCCTCAGGAAATAAAGTCTTATCTCTGACCTAGAACTCCCCAAAGCAAAGCAGACTAAGATCTGATGCTCTAGAGCGGACATTTTAATCTGGGGTGCCCCATGTTTTTTCCGTGGGAAATGCAGATACAGCTTTAAATTTAGTGACATGGATTTACTTTTCTCGGGTGCCTTTTACAGACTCCTTAGGCTTGTCCACAGACATCCCTGGAGAACAGGGTGAAACCAGTACTCTGAGACTTGACCAAGTAATGTGGAGGCCAGTGGAAGGATTCTTGTCAGCTCTGCAGGTCTTCAGAGCAGGTCCTTCATGAGAACGCTGCTAAGGTCTGTCCTAGTGCCAATGAGAGGCTCTCCATTACAGCCCTAGAAGTGGTGCTGTTTAACTCTTGGGCTGATTTTGGCACAGAACCTTGACTAGCAGAGCCTGTAGGTTTCCATTTACCAGCCCAAGTTTTTCTGCCACTCCTCATTCAGGGCTGATCCTGCACATTGTTCTGAGGACCTCCTGCAATGTGCTGAACACACACTTTTACACTGAGTTGTGTTTGGCTTCTCACAGGATCTGAGCTTGAGGATATGCTTGGAAAGGCAGTCCCAAGTAAGGCTGGCAGAAAAAAATTTTCTCTCCTACCCAAGTGACCTCAGCCCATGAATTTCACAGAATCTGGGACTTCTCTGGGGCTTGCAGGAACCTCCCGTCCCCGCTGGTGCACACCTTCCTTTCCCTGCAACAGGGCTTGGTGTCAGCGCCCATTCAAAGGGTGGAAGCCCTGGTCTTCAGGAAGTGGCTTGGCAGCACCAAGCACCTTCACTGCTTCAGGAGTGAAGGGTGCTGGGCGTCCTCTGGACACAAGCCATCAGGGAGGGCATTGCTGGGTCTGTCCTTGGATCCAAGTACAAAGAAAAGTCCAACAGTCATTAAATGGAGTCATTTTGCTTTCCTTTTGCCACAGCATGTGTTTCTTTTGGCAATCCTGAACTGTCCTAATTGCAGGAGGAACGTGCAGTAGTCTGTGATCCGCCTTTGTGTTCCAGCTTCAGGAGCTGCTCTGCTGAAGCGGAGGTGGCTTCCCCGACTGCAAATTATGGCTTAGTTTAAACAACGGCAACAACCTTTTTCTTCCACCAAAATAAGATAGAATGCTGTGTGCTTTGTTGTGGGAAGTGGTTGAAGAAGAGAGAATCACTGTTTTCTTAGTGATCTTCCCAATCATAATTTGTTTGTGGACCTCCCCCCCCAAAAAAGGCAAAAAAAATTCCACTCCAAAGAGGCAGGCCCAACTTCATTTCAATGTAATTACCTTGCATGCAGTTGAACTTCAGCCCTTCTGTACACTAACTCTTCAATCTAATT